>NC_132990.1:20780000-21980000 GCF_048564905.1 Vicugna pacos
ACATGCTCAAACTTTTAAAAACCGATTTCCCTTTTCCCAGACACCCACTTAAAAGCATTTACCCCTCCGCCTTAGTTCCCTAACAGCAGAGCCTGAGACAGAATTGCTAGTTCGAGAAAGCGAGAGAAGAGAGAAAGAAGCTAAGGAAAGATTTCTGCTAAAATCTAGCCTCAGAGCGATCTGGTAGAGAACCGAGTTGCGAAAGAGCACCGGAAATTTGTCCCGCTGAGGTGCGGGGGTCTGGCTTTCATATCCCTCTCTTGTCAGCCATTGGCTGCCGGCCACCAGGTGGGCGTGGTGGTAGGGATGGGGCGGGGAGCTTGCGTGCAACTGGCCAGGCATCTCCAGTTGAAGAGGCTCCTATGGCCAATGGCAAGTCTCCCAAAAAGGGTGCAGCTGGCAGCAGTTAGCAGCTAATAGGACAGTTGGAGGTGAGTGCACCAGACCAAGAGGGGATCTGGGCAGGGCCCCACTATCATTGACTACACCTTTCAACCTGTGATACATTCTGATGTTTTCCCCCTCCCCCCACCTGTCCTCCTACCTCCTTTCTCGTCCTTTTCCCCTTAGCCTACCTTCTGTTCGTTGCCAACTAAATTGATTTCAGTAGTTTAGTGAATTAGTGGGGTAAGATTGATTTTTCAATAAATGATGCTGGAATAATTGGCTATTTATGTAGAAAATAAAGCAAAATTAGATCCCTAATCTATACCCCCTCCCCCCCCGAGATTCATGGATGAGTAAAGATCTAAATATGCTGTTCTCCTCTCCCTCCCCCTTTCTTCTGTTCACTTCCCACTGAAATTGATTTCCTTACCTCTTAACGGGTCACAACCTGGAGTTTTAAAAACACTGTTCTAGGATATGCCTAGAAGGGGAATTGCCGGGGTATGAACATCTACCTTACAAGATACTGCCACATGGCTCTACAAAGTAGTTTAATTGATTTATTTTTCTGCCAGTAGTTTGAGAGTTCTGGTTTTAGCACCCCTGTATGTATGTATGTGTGTGTGTGTGTGTGTGTGTGTGTGTGTACTTGTCATTGTTTTCAGACTAATTTTTTTAACCAAATTTATGGCTGTGAAATGGCTATAACATTATTGTTACAAATTGAATTTCTCTGCTTACTACTCAAGTTGGGCAGCTTCTGGTGTTTATGAGTCAGTGAGGTTTCCCTTCTGTAACTTGACCATTCGGGTTCATTACCCTTTGTGCCCATTGTTGCTTTCTAGAAGGAGAAACGAGCATGACCCTATGGGGCCTTCCAGGGACAGAATCTACCACCACTCCTGGCCGCCTGCCATGTCCTCACTACCCACCTCCTTGTTGGTAGAAAACCTTTAGCCTCCTAGGCCTTCCCTGAGTTCCAAAGAACACATTTAATCAGAGAAGTGAGAAAATGCAGAAACAACGGAAAATAGTCAAGCAAGACAAAATAGTAATAGTTTAGCCATTAAACAAAGTCTAGAACCTTTGGTTCCTCCTCAAGGGTTATAGATAATATTCTGAGCTATATCCTTGAGCTATTTCACAGATACGGAAACCCCCACCAGGTAGAAGTTAACTGCATGCTGACCACAGGCATATACACCCCAGACCACTGGAGCCGGGTTGATGATGTTGATTCCCAGTTACCTCACTACCAGACAATCAGAAGCATGTCTATGAGCTCATCATGCGCCAACCCCCCTTCCTCGCCTTGTCTTCGAAGACCTTTCCCTGAAAGCCATCAGGGAGCTTAGGCCTTCTGAGTATTAGCCATACTCCTTACTTGGCCTTGCTACAAACCTGCATGTTCTTTCCCCACAACCTGTATCAGTAGATTGGCTTTAGTGCGCACAGGTGAGCAGGTGCTAGTTCGGTTTGGTAACGGGTTCTTTATGTAATCTGCCTTTAAGGTGTGTGACAGATTTTCTTACATTGAACCATTGTTACTCTCATGGGATAAACTGGTTTTTATACACTGCCAAATCAATTGTTAATATTTTATTTAGGATTTTGCCTCTCTTTGCAAATATACTCTTTTCTTTTACAATCTTGTCTGGTTTTAATATCAGTGTTAGACTAACCTTACCAAATGAATTGGAAATATTACCTCTTATTTTCTCAAGCAGAGATTGCCAGATGAGCTACAAAATCACAATCTAGTTTTAAATTGCCTGCAAAAGGCTCATAAAGCCAAGATTTATTTTTTATTAGGTAAGTTCAAATACTTACATTGATTGAGTTTTTGACATCTTTGGGTTTACTTCTACCCTTTTATTTTAGGTTTTCTGGTTGCCTTCTTTATTCTTGCCTTTTTTTTTTTTTCAACTTCCTTTCCTCTAGTGGACTAAAGAGATATCTACGTTCTTTTCCCCCTTCTGCTATTTTATAAACTAGATTGTTTTCCTACAGTTTTAGTTATCACTCTTAAATGTTTAACAAAATATTTAACCATACATTTTTCTATCAACATTTAACTATACAGTATTTCTGTCTTCCTGACAAACATTACAAGATCCACAGCCTGCTTTTACTACCGGTGAACAATGCCCCCACTACACTCCATCTTTTTTATTTTGTTTAGAGCTTTTGTTGTACTTTAAAGAATTCAAAATAAATAGTTACTTTTATTTCTTTTTGTGTGTGTGTTGTTTCATTTCTTCCTTCTGGGTTCACTTTTCTTCTTATTGAGATAAATCATGTAATAGTTTCTTTTGCGAGAATCTGTAGGTGATAAATACTCTTTGCATGGTGAAAATGACTCTGTCTCTGCAATTGAAAGGTGGTTTGGGCATAAAATTGTAAATTGACAGTTATTTCCTCTCAGCCCTGAAGATATTATTTTGTTATTTTTTGGCATTGATTGCAGCTCAGGAAAAGTTTGCTATCTGAAAACTTTAAAAGTCTTCTTATTTTCTTTGATGTTCTGCATGTTCATTATAATGTTTACATGTGGATTTATTTTTATATATTCAGCATAAGACTTGGGGATGCACTTCCAGTCTAAGGATGTCAGTCTTCTTTCAATTTTAGAAAGCTACTATTTATTATAGTTTCAGGTCTTCTTTTCTCCTTCATTCTGTCTCTTCCTAAATTACTACTTCCTAACTTCTCTTTCTTCAGACATCTATCACTGCCTCTACCTGCATCATCTGAAAAAATTTAGCATCTCTTGTGTTAATTTCTTCTTTCTCTCAATTTCAATTTATTAACAATCCTGTTGGCTCTAATTTAAAAATAACCCCAGAAAGTGACCACTTCTCATCACCCTCTCTGTCACTACCCTGTCCTAAGCCACCATGATTTTTCTGCTTCTCCCTTGTTCCCACAGTCTATTCTTAGCATTAAAAATCTTAAATTGCATCTCCACCCCTATTGTCCTCTTTATCTTCTCCATTTTTAACACGGAACTTACACAATTAAAAAAAATACACACAAATAATCTCTTCTTTTTCCTTCTTCTTTTCACTGTTTCTCTTTCTCACTAATATGTAAGTTAGTTCTGGTGAGATAAGAAGGATGCTTAGAAGGATATGGATTTTGATCTATATTGTTAACTCTGTATGCTCAGCACCTAGAACAGTGTCATACAGTACGATTTCATTACATATTTGTTAAATAAATACATATATTTAAAGTAAGATTTATCTTGGGCATTTCTCTTTGGAATGAAATTTGTTCAGATTATATATTTTCCACTTAGGTAAATGAGAGCCAAGAAATTCAAATGAATAGTGAGAAATAGATCTCAAATGATTAAGAATATGACATTATTTCAGAGAACCAGCAGTCCATCCTGGATCCTTTGCATTCATGTCTTTTTTTTTTTAAAGTAAGGGCATCATGATTTGCATTCTAAGATAGGAGATGATGAGGCAGGCAGAAGAAAAAGAAATAGGAAACTTTGCAACCAACTGCCCAAGTGAAAGCTAAATAAACAAACAAACTAACCAACTGTCTTTCTGGGCTTATGATAGAGGTTCTGGAAATCACAGGAGACTTTCCTGGGACATGTGTTATGTAACAAATCCTGACAAATACATGGATCATCAAAGAGATTTCTATTTTATATACCGAGAAGCCTTACGATCCAGGAAGTGGTCAGGCCATCTGGGATCTTCTGCTTACCCATATGGAGCTCTGACTGAATATGTGAGAATAAGCCGAAAACTCAAGCTTAGTGAACATGAGCTGTTTGGAGTCAGCGTGGGGGTGCATCAAAGGTGGTGGTGAAACAAAGGGATTACTTTTCCACCAAGTCCTCGTAAGGAAGGGCAGAGGGTAGTCAGTGTTGGAAATGCAAGAAGGGATGACACAGAAGGAAAGAATGGCCTCCATTTCTCCTGGTGACGATGTTACAGAATGCTGTCACTGACCCAAAGAGCCAGACATCTCCTTGGGATGGGGAATTACTGAGAAATACATGGAAGCATCATGTTGTCAAGAAAACAAACTATTTTAAACTATAGGGACCAGTAGATTTTCTTCAGTAAATGCAATAATAAGTGGCATTTATATAGTATGTTATAATTTTTCAAAGTATATAAAACACCCCATTTAATATTATCAACCCTGTAAAGTAGGGTGGACAGACCATTTGAAAGCAGGAACTGAACCATAATTCTTTAATCATGCTCTTCTACCATCCTCGCCCCACCACGATCTAGTATAATGCTGGATGCACAAATTGCTTTTAATCACCCTTTATTATATTAATTCCCATTTTAAAGTTGAGATTGAAAGAAATTATTATTACTTGCCAAACATCACATAGGTAGTCATGGCACAGCCGGACCCAGGAGCAAGTTTAGTAACTTTTAAAGTCTTGTGCACTCAATATTCCATTATGTGCCCTGCATCCAAAGATCACACAGATGTAGGAACAAGGAATGCAAGTGTTCTTGGCAATTATCCTTTGCCAACAATGGTCATTGATCTTCTTGATGAAGAGCTACTGTTGATTTACCCAAAGTTTAATAATCTACCAATGAAGGCATTATTAAGAATTGCTTAACACAAGCACTACTTGCCAGTTAGAAGAAGCTTGGCACAGATAATGTGTTGGCTAGAATGCCCCAGTTCATCCAATTCAGGAAATTTTATTAAAATCTTCAAGACTGGCCTAGCCTCAAGGAAGCATGCCAAAGGCGCTCAAGAAGAACAAAACATGGTTTCTTCCAACCCTAGGTGACTTACTGAAAAAGCCTCGCTCTTTTTTTCTCTTAAAGTCAGTGTCTTGCTCCAGCACTGAAAGAGGTAACTGACCTCCTTTCTGCAGGTGTCCAGTGTGCTTCCCATATCTAATTGGAAACCCACTCCACACAGTGGGCATCCACCTGTCAAGAGGAGGCTTTCCCTCAGTTCACTTCACCAGCAAGTATACAGTCTTCTCCATTGTATTTGCCATTCGTGTTAACAATGTCTCTGAGAAACTGTCCACTAATGGGAATGCTCTGGAGTCTACTCAACTCCAACGAGTAACTCAAAAATACAGGTCTCTATCTCTCCCATCCTCATTTATATAATGACAGAGGTAAATCTGTTAATGTGAATTAATCCATCAACACTTCATCATTGGGATCCCTTCATACCAAAAATCATTTTCCTTGAGTTCTAAATGATTCTGGGTCAACTTGGCTCGACTAAAACAAAGTGGTTCAGGGTTGTTGCCCCTCACTCACCCCACATTTACCTAACAAGATCTAGGGTCTTCTGCATCTACCACCCTTTCCTTTCTCTGTCCTGTTCTAGAGGAGCCCAAATCTCACCATGATGCTATTTAAACATTATGAGAAGCTAAAGGGCTTGGTGGTAACTCCGTCTCCCCATTAGGAGTAAAGAAGGGACTGGCTTTGGGTTAATTTATCTCAAGAAAGTGAGAATTCTAGATTGATAGGTTGAACCCTTTGCTTTATTTCAATGTCTAATTAATATTGAAATATCTTCTAAATGAGAAGGCAGTGATTGATAGGAGAGATATATTTAGAAAGTTATAAAATATTTTTTCTAGGATTTTACCTTGCATCATACTGAAGTTTTAGAATTAACATTTTGAGTTTTATTTTTTTTGAAATCTTATATACTTTACAAAAGGAATGTGAAATTGCCTGCAACAAAACACGTATCAACTTAAAAAAAAATCACCACCACCACCACCACCACCACCAAAAACATGTATCAACTGCTTAATGAAAAGAAATATAAAAAAATAGATCCCAGCACTGCTTTTCAAACCAGAGTAAACCTGTCAAAGAAATAGCATATCCATGGATCCATGGCGGGAAGGAGTCAAATAGAAGCCTGGCTGAGGTTTCTTGGGCATTATAGAGGGACAGTTAACTGAACAATAACTCAAAGATCAGATGTTGAAAAAGCCAGAAGCAGACCATGGCCCGGAGGATGCCAGAGGTCTGTTTTTTGATAATGTCAATTTCTTTGTGAGGAGGTTCCCTGGAACGTGAAAGGAGATGTGTAGGTCAAGCCAACATTGCTGCTGTATCAAGCTACAGATTTGGCTCAGAGTTTTCTAGCTTTCAGGGAAAAGGGGTCAGTAGTCTAGTTTTGAAAGCAGAATGGAGGAAGCCTAACAGGTCCTCAGGATGATGCATTTTTATTTTGGCAAAGAAAATATCTCTCCTTCCAGTTGTAAGATTAACAAGTCCTGAGACCTAATGTATAGTATGATGATTATAACTCATAATACTATATTACATAGTTGAAAGTTGCTAACAGAGTATATCTTATCATAAAAAAGAAATGGTAATTATGTGTTGTCATCACAAAAAAGAAATGGTAATTATATGATGAGATACAGATGTTACCTAATCATTTTGCAGTACAGAAGTGCATCAAATCAACACGTTGTACACCTTAAATTTATAAAATATTACATGTGAATTATATCTCAATAAAACTGGGGAAAAAAAGAAAAAGTCTCTCCATTGTTGGCTTTTAAGAAGTAAGTTACTGTGTTATAACAGGGCCCATAAAATAGCCACATGACAAGAAATGCTGAGCATCCTCTCAGAGTTGAGAACAACCCCTGCCCAACAGCCAGCAAGATGGGGAATTCAGTCCTACAACTGCAAGAAGCTGAATTCAGCCAACAGTCAGAGCTTAGAAGCAGATCTTTCCCTAGTTGAGCCTCTGTTTAGACCTCATCTCTGGCTGACACCTAGACAACAGCCTGATGAGACCCTGAAGTGGAGAACCCAATAAAGCTGTACCTGGACTTCTGACCTATACAAACTGTGATATAACATGTGTGTGTTGATTTAAGCTGTTAAATTTGTGGTAATTTGTTACACAGCATAGAAAACTAGTACAACTTAACATTGAAAGACATAGGCCCCTTTCTTTGAGCCAATCCTGTATGAACTTGACTAAGTTATTTTACCATATCCAGCATCGGAACTAGAATTTTATAGGATGTTAGAACTCCAGGGGACAATCTTGTGACAGCTATCCCTGTTAAAACTGCTTTTCTACTGATCCAGAAAATCTAAGTCTAAAAATCCCTGGTTTGAGGACATTCTTCTGGAGTGGCTTTCTCAATGCTCCCAACATAAGCTTGTGTGTGTGTGTGTGTGTGTGTGTGTGTATGTGTGTGTGTGTGTGTGTGTGTTGTGTTAGTGGTGGTAAAGCAACTTATTTAATGGGGTCACAATAGTTGGATGGGGAATTAGAAATCTAGGGGAGTGTAGAGCAGAATATCAAAGTCTAACTATAGATCAGTGACATGGAAAGGGTTTCATACCCAGAGTCAATGGGAGATGCCAATGACTGAGTGGACAAATATGAGAGGTAGAATTCATAGAGATTTTGATGTAACAACCAACAGGAGCAAATGAGTGGGTGGATTTGGAGATTTAGATTCTATTGATGCTGGCCTGTGGTGATTTCCTTGTTTAAAATTAATTTTCTCCTCAATACCTTTTGAAAGCTCAAGGCTCTCCATTATGGGAGCCTCCTTCCTACAGTTCCTTCTCGGATGAGGAGACAAGAAAATGGTTACCTCAATCCACAGATCATACCCAGAAAATGCAAATTGCTCACCTAAAGCCATATAGCATCATCTTAGGATATATCTGGGGCTTCTGATTTCCAGCTGACTGTTTTCTTTGAGATCACTGAAAAATGGATATAACTGATATAACACAATGCAAGAAGGATGCAAAATGCGAGGTGTTGAAAGTTCCCATGAAGATAGAAAAGCAATACAAAAGCAGACTGGAATTAGGAATATAGGCAGGAAATAGCCAGATGTGATTCAGACTGGAGAAAGAGAACCTAAAACATCTGGGGAACAATAATTTGAAACAGATTCTCTCCTGGAGAAAGCAATCTGAGAAGCAGTAGTGAGGTGAGAGACCTGGGGAGCACTGTCAAGACAAGTGGTGTCTCTAATGCTTGTGCAGTGGTCAAGTCTGGCAAATTGAACTGGAGAGCATCAATGGATGCAAAAGGAGGATGCAGTTCTCAGGGTCTAAGTGTCTGATGCCATGCTCTTCCAGTCCTTGCTGGCTGTGCACTCAGATCCCTGTGGCTGGAAGGGAAAGTCATAGATTCCTTGCTAATGAAGACAAGGAAGAATCCTGAATAATTGATCCTCTCAGTATCCAGGGCAGCTGGAGCCCTTGGGCCAGTTCTTCAGACTTTATCCAATCTCTCTTTTGACTCCAATGTGCATTTAAGTATTATCATGGTCTCTGTGTGCCATAAATTCAAAAAGGTTAGGACCCACAGGACTAGAAGACACCCCCACACTCTGTGTGTTCTTCTTCCTAAATATCATCAGTGAAAATTTTTTATGTTAACTATTCCACACATACAGAGAGGAGTACAAATAATAGACATCCAGCTTGATGAATTATATAAACTGAACACACCTGCTTAACAAGCACCCAGATTAAGATGTTGAACATCATCAGAACTCTGGAAGCACTTTCCCCCCACCACTATGCAACCTTCTGATCACTACTCACCCACTTACATCATGGTCAGTTTTGCCTGATCTTGAACTTTATATATATATATTTATATAAATATAAATATATATATATATATAGAGAGAGATATATATATATATATAGATATATATATATATAGAGATAAATATATATATATATATATAGAGAGAGAGAGAGAGAGAGTTGGTTTCTTTTGCCCAACATTAAGTTTGTGAGTTTCATGTATGTTGCTGCATGATTATACATTCTTTTTCATTGTTGTGTAGTATTCCATTGTGTGACTATACTGATTCATTCTATTGGTGATGAACATTGGGTTGTTTCAGTTTAGGTCTATCATAAAAATCTGTGTTCTTCTGGAGAGCATACATGCCCATTTCTTTTAGTCTTAACCAGCTGTTAAGAGTTTTTCAAGATAACCTGCTCTGAATTCCTTTCTGTGCCTGAGGTCCCATGAGCTGAAACACACTTAATTGTTTTTCCTCTCTTTCTTCTTTGGAAGAAGATGAGAGCAGCCAATCATGACCATTAACTATTATTCTCAACTAAGACCAAGATCTTTGTCTACCTTTCTCAAAAGCATTATTACAAATGGAATATGTAATATTTTCAAGCATCCCATGAGAAACCTTTGTTCAAAAATTAAGCTAGCTTTCTGTTTAATGGTGCTACTGAAAAACAGAGGATACCTGTTCATTGAACCTATACAAATGAGTCACGGACATCATCACTGCCCCAGGGGAGTCAATGAAAGAGGGTCAGAACCAGGGGCTGTTACTTGGATTATCTTTTGGGACCCTTACAACCAACCTCAGAGAGGTTGACCAATCTCTTTGTTTACTCCAATGTGCAATTCAAGTATTATCATGGTATGTCTATGCCTTTAAATCAAAAAGGAATGTTTCTTTTTTGACATTTTAACAGAAACACTTGATAATTCTCCCTTCTCTGATAAAGACAATAGAATTTTATTACCTATGGAGGCCAAGATTTGTATAACACAGGTCTCTTAAATATGCGTATTCCCACACTCCATCTTCCTGCCTCTTCCCTTAGAAGAAATTCATTTTCTAAGGAAGACTAAGGCTGTTCTGTTTCCTCTTTGGGAGAGGAGACAGAGAAAGAAAACAAAATCAAGCTTAATCTCTGACAGGTCATCCTGTTCTTGTGCCTTCTCTCACAGCACACGTTTTCCTGAGGCAAACTGGATACAATACGATGCATTATTTAGGAAACACGTTTTGCATGAGACTCACTGCCGAAGGCACCACTGATATCAGGAACTAACACTGCAATGGAAAATAGAAGAGAAAAAAACTGCTTGTTTTGTTTGAATGGTTTTAGGATTTATCATTAAAAATGGGCCTATCAATTAAGGTTTTTCTTCCTGCCTTGGAAGTAACAGAAATGGTCTCAGGCTAACCTGAACAACCACCAACACAACAAAAGGATTTATCGGGAGGATAGTGGGAACATCACAGACTAGAAGTGATAGCTGAACAGTAAGACCTCAGGACCCAGAACACATGTGAGGAAATGGCATGCTTTCTCTCTCAGGTTACAGGCCCACCCATTCTGGATTAATGCTCATTTCTTGGGCCAATCACTGTGGCTGAGGCAGTCTCAGGGGACCAGCCTGGGTCATGGGGCTTTTGCCTCAGGGACAGGAAAGAGTAAGAGGAGGTTCTGGCAGACAAAAGCAGTACCCTCGTGCTACAAGGGTGATGGCTGAAGTCATCGGCTTCCTGATGGAAAGAGTACAATACAAAAGGAAAAGCGGTCTGATAGAAGTGATAATGTTAGTAAGCAGTGTAAGAAGTCTTGGGCTCATGACAGACCTGGGAGATATAGGAAAAGGCTTGTCTTCAGCACATATCATAATCAAAGGGTGGATTTGCTCAGTGTAGGTTTGCTATAGCTACAAATGTTTTTCTGTTAAAAATTAGTCACCTTCCTGCAGGAAAGTAATTTTGTTATTGTGAGTCTTTCCTTCATCCCTCTGAAAGAATAGTTTTTTATTACATAGTTCTCAATAATATGAGGTTTCTTAGGAATGCAACTATTACATTATAGTTAATCACACACACATATATGTTGGATGATTTTTTGTATCCATATACATAAGTGAGACTGCACTGTAATTTTTCTGTACTATATCATACTGTACTATGCTATACTATGGTAGTTCCTAGTGTCTTTTCAGTAGCATATTGAGTTACCTTATGTGACAGGCTTTATGTAAATGTAGGTGCTGGGCATACGGGGACACTCATGGAGGACACTGAGCCCTGGAAAGAGAGAAATGTACATAACACCTGCCGTACAGGGTTGTCATATCAGGGATGATGAATAAAGTGCCTGATCCAAGGCAGAGCACATAGTAGACACTCAAAAATATCATTACGATTATTTGACAACTGTTTCCAAATATTTTTAGTTGGGTTACTAGTTTACATAAGTTTTTAAGTTCCTGAGCCAAGTTTGGTAGGATCTATTTCTTAAGAGTATTTTCCACTTCATCATTATATTAGCATAAAATTATGTAGAGTATGATCTAATAATTTAAACATCTTCATGTCTCTGGTTGCCTACACCTTTTTCTTCCTAATTTATTTTTTCTTTTCTTTAGATTTAAGGATTGGCAAATTACGTTAACTTTTTAAAGTAATTTTTATGCTTGAATATATTTTTTGATTCTATTTTTGCCTTTTAAGGCAATTATTTGTGTTATCTGCCTTAATACCTCCTACCAATTTTTCTGACAGTTTTTCTGTTTTTTGGCATAAAATTTCTATTTTTTAAAAAAGCATTTATATCTTTCCTATACATTTTTATGTTCTCTGTAAACATTTATTTGTAAATATTTCTAAATGTATTTATTTATACACCTTTTATACATATACACATACACAATATACTCTGGCTTTTATTAATGTTTCATGGGAGCCAAAAAAGTGTTATCCATAGGCTTCATTGTTTGAGATGAATATGTATAGATATATATTTAGTAAATCACTAATATTAATTGTTATTTTTCAGCTCCTTCATGTCCCTGTTATCTTTGGCATTGTAAATCTGTCTAAAATTGAGAGTGTTCTTTTCATTGACCAGTTGTGTTTTATTTCTGTCACTTTCCCCTATTTCAAAGTTTTTCCTCTGGTACATTTGGATGCACTGAGTTTTGATATATAAGTTTTGTTGGCTCATATCTTCATTATGAATTGAACAATTTATCAACAGGAAATTATACTTTTGTCTCATCTGTATTGCCATGACTTTTCCCTTTTATTGTGTCAGCTGTGAGACCTATTGGCGGGGGGAATACATTGAATATCTTTTTCACTTTAGGTTTTAATAAACTTTTCACTTTTAATAAACTATCATTGAGTTTTAAAATTTTATTTAGAAATTCTTCGTATCTTAATGGGGAATTCCACCCCATTTATTAATGTACCTATTTTGATTTTACTTCTAGTATTATATTTTAATTATTCTCTCCAGGGGTCTTTATTGTTTTCCCCCATATAGACTATAATTTACTTATGGTTTTTATAATAATAAAAATAAGAGGGATTTTTCCTAAAGACAGAAAAGACAAGTGCCCATACCAATCAGGATAGCAAACACTTGTTAAAACTTCGTGCATTGTTTTCTTGCCTTGAGCACCAGCAGCTGTTTTGTGAGCGATGTTCTGGAATCAGATGTATGTCTAGTGGCCATAATACAATGATTTTTTTTCTTCTTCCTAACGCCAAAGTCAAGTTTCTCCTCATAAAACCTAAAGTCCTGCCTGTTCCAGGACACGTTCTAGAACTGAAGGATTTCTGCTGACTGCGGAGTGGCAGTGTGACTGCAATGATCGTCTTATTTCAGATCCTCTTCCCCTCTCATCACTCAGAAGCTCTCTCACTTGGTGCCCTTCACGCGCTTGAGAACCTTCTGCGTGATACTTCTGTCCATCTTTTCTTTTCTTCTTTAAATGCTGTTTAGCCAAATGTTTGTCTGTTGTCTCTGCTTTCTATCACCTTGCAGATTTTTTTCTTTAAAGAGCCATTTGTTTACTGTCATAAATTACTTTTCCGGTCGCCAGCACTTGCTTTAAATTTTGGATGTGATGTTACTGTGGCCCTCACCACGGGAGACCACCTGCCTCTCTGCCATTTTGCCAGGCTCGGGGTCTGGGCGGGTATGTACAGCTGTTAAACCTGTCCCTCAAAGAAAACCACATCAGCAGTTTTATCCGTTTTAATGCTGTGGTGGGCTTATTCATCTTGTGTGAATGTAAACTTCAGAGCATTTGCTTCTTGGAATTCAGGAAGAAATAACACTTGCTAGAAACTCCTGACAACGAACTGTTCACAAGACCCTTCACATTAAGCTGTCTGCAGGTTTTAAAAAGTGTTTCCAGGTTCTAAGTACTTTCTTTCATTTGAGGCCCTGAGATATTCCTACGAAAGGCCCTAGGCAAAGGTCAAGGCAGGGTGTTATTCTACTTATTCCATATTTCAGGCACGCTTAAACCAAATGTATACTTTTGAAAGTCTTTCTTACTTCATACCAAGCACAATCTTGATGTGGTTTCTATTGACCCTTGTTCCACTGCGGGTTAGGGAAGAAAGGGTCCCTTTTCTCTCATGGACACACTGGACCTTGAGGGGGCTTGTGGTGGGCAACATATCAAAGTCTGTGATCACTCCATGGTTTGCCCAGTCTGGAGTGGGTGTGGCAGATGTTTGGTTTCTAGGTGTTGGTGGATGTGAAATGAGGACTGGTGAACGTGCTCCAAGCCCAGCGGGGACTGGGGCGCCTCCACGCCGGGGATGTGGGGGAGTGACTGCAGAGGGGAGCTGCTCGTCTCAAAACTGCCGTGTCTGTTCAGAGCAGGAAAGGAAGCAGTTGGCCAGTTCGGTGAAGAGAGGGCTCTTTTAGAAGCATGTTTTAGTTTTCAATAGAGAGGGCTTTCTTACAATATTTTTACAGGCTTATAGAGGTTATAGCAATAAGGAAGGGAAAATAAAAAGTAGTTTTCCTGCGAGGCTGGTTGGCTAGAATTCCATGAAGTGAGTGTTATCTGCAAGAAGACTCAAAACAGTGTGATTCATTACCAAAACTGTGTCCTTACGATGCCAAATGAGTGGTTACATATGGAGGTAAAACAGGCAGTGAAGCTGGTCTTGAGGCCTGGCACAGGGAGACTTGGAAATCCTCCCGGCTGATTGATTGGTTGTGGGCAGTCGCGATAGTAACAGCTGACACTCCATGTCTGAGCACCAACTTACATTATCTCATTTAATGGTCATCACAGCTAGGAAACAGGTATCACTTCATTTCGCAGAGGAGGATGTGAGTGACAGGTTAAATAACTTGACCTAAGGTCACAGAGCTAGTTAATGGTTAGGCTGGGGTTTGGACTTAGGCTGTGTACCTTCATCAGCCAACTGGACCCACGGTGCTGACTGGCCAGCCCCCAATTTCTCCCTGCCCATTTCTAGCAAACCAACGGAAGAAATCCATGAAGCTTTGCGAGTATTCTTCCCATCTGAGGGGCCAACCTTGAAGTAAGAGTTGGTCCCAACCCCAGGGTGGGCATTCCCATGACATTGCCATGACTCTCTTTAGTCAGGTCTTAGCTTCTGGGCAGTAGCCTGAGGAGGGGTCTATCTACTCACTGGTTCAGGAAACAACCACAGCTGGGCTATTTTTTCCCTTTATTTATGGTTTGTGATCGCTGCCAGCAAATTTCTCTGAGGAGTGCGTTTAAATATGCCACATTTGTATTACTGGATGTGTATTCTGGGTGAAACATTTATGATAAATCAAGTTTTTAGGTGCCCTATGGGGAAAGTGCTGATGGAAAAAATACATCTGAAGAAAACTTTTCTCTTAGCAGTAGTTACTTGAGGAAACAGGCTCCATCTATCTTGTGAGGGCTTATGTGAGGTGAATACAGACCACCCGGAATCACGGTTCTGCCTATCACAAGAGGAAAACGGAGTATCCAGACTGAGCTCTGGGCCTCTTCAAGACTCTGCCCTGGGCCACACTGGCCCTTCTGCCCTTCCTCCAGCCCTCACTCCGCCTTTCCAGCCTAGTAAAGCTGGCCAACGCTTTCTTTCATGGCAAACCTTCCACCCCGGCCAAATTATCCACCCTGCCCACTGCTGGGAAGGCTCTTCTCTGTGCGCTCCTCCCCCTTGGTTGCCTCCTCTCCTGCACACTCGTGGCACGTTCTCAGAAACACCTATCCGGATCCCTTTTTCCTTCCCAATCTAAATTAGATCCCTGCTAATGGCATCTTTTTACTTTTTCTTTCCTGCCCCTGCTCAGCGTTTGTAATTACATACCTCATCTGCGTGACATGGGTTTCGTGCCTGTCTCCTTCACGAGACTTTAAGTTTCACCAAGGGCACATGCTTCCGTTAGTGTCTTGCACAAGTGTCTTGCCACATATTTATGTCTGTTGAAGGAATATGCTTCTCTATAGAAACATGCGCATGTAGCTTGCTTATTATATTCTGCCACTTAAAGTCTCTCTCTCTCTCTCTCTCTCTCTCCCATTGGACTGGAAGCTCATGGATGTAAATGTTTGTAATCTCCAATGCCCACTACAGTGGCTGGCACACCTCAGTGCTCAATAGAAGTAGGTGAAGTTGAGTGGGGCTGGTATGACTTATATGTAAGCCTCAATGTCATAGAGAGGAAGCATTTCAGGTCAGTGGAACCGATTCTTGTTAAGCACCCGTTAAGCATCAAATTCTAGGCACAGTACTGAGGATCTAAGTATGTGAGCAGACGATCTAGAAAGGAAGACAGGCAAACAAAGAGGTAATTATAGGCTAAGTACTGCACGTGCAACGAGAAAGCTAAGCATAAGGTATTATGCAGCACAGAGAACAGAGATTCCTCACCCCGCGCCTGATCTGAATCTTCAAAGTTCATGGTTAGAACTGTGAAGAGAGGCGGGTGCTGGGGGCAATAACAAAACAGTGCTATTAGTAGCAGTTTGATGCTGCTGGAACATGAAGCCTGAGGCAGGGAGTGGTGGAGGTAAGGTTAGAGGCGTGAGTCATGGGTGACCTTAGAAAGCATACGAAAGAATACATAATTTTTCCCTTAGGTTTTTCTCCATAACCTGGGCGTTGTAATTGCTGGAGTTTTTCTCAGTCAGCGAGACCAAGGACAGCATTACAGAAAGCAGGAAAGTTTCAAACACCAAAGGTGAGTAATTTATGCATTCATTCCTTAAGTGATGTTAACCTAGTATCTACTAAGTATCTACTTACTATCTACTAAGGCACTGAGGACAGTTACAGATTCAGACAGGATACATACAGTGTTTACCCTCAAGGAGTTCAGTGTAGTGAGGGAGACAGATGCATAAACAAGAGGAAAATACAATGAAATAAGCAGATTAGAATAAGTTAGCAGTTCTCAAAGATTTTGTTTCTAGGACTTCCTCTACTCTCCTGAATATTATTGAAGATCCTGCAAAACTTTTGTTTATGAGGGCTATATATATATATTGCTATTAGAAATTAAAACAGATTTGTAAAAGATTAATTAAGTGAATACTTAAAGAAATTACATGCTAACAAACCTTTGTATGAAAGTAACTATATCATCACTATTTTTCTTTCACAGAAAATTTAGTGATTAGAGTGTTGTCATTTTACACTCTTGCAAGTCTCTGTGCTGGCTTGATAGATGTTGGATTCTAATATCTGTTTTCTGCATTCAGTCTGTTGCAACGTGTTGTTTTGATTGAAGTACATGAAGAAAACCCAGCCTCACACAGTTGTGTAGGTGGAAAAGGGGGAGAGTATTTCAATAGACTTTTCTGACAATTGTGGAAATTCTTTGACACTATACCAAACCTTGACAGTGGTAGTTTCTTAAAAGTTAGTTGAAATGTGGAATTTGAAACTAATCCATAATCTTTTTTCATTCTGTCACATAAAAATTTATTGGCCCACTTTGAACAGATTTTTTAACCAGGCATGATTGTGTAACAGTGGGTATTAGTTATTGGGAAAATATTGGTTCACTGCTTGAACCACAGATGCATTTCATTATAAAACATTGAATCATAATATAAACAAAAATACATAACATAATGAAATATCCTAAACTAAATGAAGTATCAAAATTTACAAAATTTATAAATATCACGGCTGACCTCATCAGAAGACCATGTGAGTACTGGGAAGCCGTAAAGCTCATGGTGGCAAGTTTACCAAAATTCAAAGTTTTGTTTGAAAGTACAGCTTTCATCCCTGGCAACAAAGAGCATTAGCTGCCTTCTTTAAAGTCATAGGCTTGCTTGATTCATTTTCTAGAAAACAGCCGTCAAATATCCAAGTCAGAATAGCCATAGTTTTTATGTAAATCATTCTTTCAAGTAAAAATGGCATTCCATGAAAAAAGTGAATAGTTCAGCTTGCAACTCAAGCATACAAGTGCTTTTCTTCAATACATTTGTAGACGTGAACGGTCATATTTCCATATGCGGAAGTGCTTTGTGTGTGCTTCCCATTCTGTCATGGAATTTTAAAATGTGTACTGAAGGGTCAAGTTTAATAAAAGTAATACTTTTTATTGTTCCACCAAGAAGAATCTTAAGTGGACAAAGAACAAACAAGTGTTTGTTTTTACTTTAAGCATGTGGCGGTGAAGAATACAGTAACAACCGGCACAGTTTGGTGCCACTGGCGTGATGTGTGCCAAGATGCCAGCAGTTCTATCCACCATTATTTGCACAAGAGCACAATGTCAATGTGGTTGTTGCAGAATTAATCAATAGATTTTTAAAAAGTTATTGAACCCTGAATGTCTCAGCACCACGTATGTTTGTTATCAGGCATTCAAATTAAAGACAATCTTCTTTAACGATTAGTTGATGCTAATATTGGGCAAATACAAGCAAAACAGCTATGTTTGCAGATTCTTCCATTCATGAGGCAAAAGCCCAATTCTGCAGAAGAGAGAGCAACTCAGTCCTCACGTTTCCGGCTGGATCTTTAATTCAGCAAGTTACTATATCGTTGGAACGTGGTGGTGCTGTGAATTCTTTAACTGACTTGTCACACAGCAGGTATTCAGCAATTCAACTTCAGAAGACTTTATTGTCTCTCAGCTACTGTACATGCTTCTCCAGCCAATGCAGTTTAATGATTTACCCTGTAAGATGCCTCTGGGGCATCTTCATTTCTAGTTCGAAAGATGTAAGCAGTAATTTTTGGCTTTTAAGAGCTCACTGTATTTATGCTCAAAATATTTTTAAATCCCTTATCTTCAAACTCTGACTCTACTTCTTAATATATTTTTGTTGAATTTTCTTTTGTATATTGAGTTTAATTTGGCCAGGGAAAGTAAATTAGTAATGTGAATGTGTTTCTGAATGCAATTTTTTTATTACTAGGAAAAGTTTCTGTCCATAAATACATAAATGGATCTTCAAGTAATACTGATTTGAGGGGGTACCACATTAGGGGTCTGCCAATGTGTACATACCAAGGGTCATCCCCAAAAGCATGAACAATGAAGTGCCACTGCCCCAGAGTTTGGGCTGAGATGTAAGCCTAGTAAGATGCTATTAGCCTAGATGAGGTTTTAATTGTAGTAGCATGGACAGTTCTCGCTGGAGGTGATTTAGAAGCCATCTAGACCACAGACACATGGAATTGCAGAGATCTTAAGTTACTCGCCAGAGTTCACCAGCTAATCAATGGTAGCGCTGAGCCAACGAGTTAGTGCCCTGATGTACAGTGGAGCTGGATTAGGAGCAAGTTTATAGGCAACTTTAGGGGCAGCTCCCTGCCATAAGAAGGAATTACATTTTCTAGCTTAACTGTTGCAACAGCGAAAGAATCACAACATGCACTACGGTAACGGGGGCTCCATACTGAAAGGGGTAGAAGTAAACCCCATCGCCAAGCCCTCCAGAGATCTCCGCTCTTGTTCCCCTCACAGCCAGGCTCGATGGTGCTGTTAGAGGAAGACTGACGGGCTAGCCTCGTCTTTTCTGTTTGTTTGTTTCTCCCTTTAGGTTAGTAGTTCTTCAACTTCAGTGTGGATGAGAATTGCTATTCAGGGGTGTGTGTAATTAATGGGAGATTTAAGGATATTTAAGCCAATTTTGCTAATAAGTAATATTATCCATCCTTGGAAACTAACTCTGGGTAAACGGAAATCTACTTTATCCCAGTGCATTCAAGCTTCGGTATTTAACACATTTTGAGCTGTTTTCTAAATGAAAATTTTGAATATAAATTTCAAAAAGTAAAATTGGAAGAAGGGTTTTGGGGAAACCCTGAAAACTATCACTTTCTGTGTTAGTACCTACTAAACCCATTTCTGGTCTCTCAAGGCCAGGGACCAAGGGGTTCTATTATATTTTATAAATTTCTACTGTTCCTTCCCTTTTCTTTGTCTGTAATCCAGCAATAACTCCCAGTTGCCTTTCCCTCCTCCTTCTCGGTCCCAGGACACTCTTTTCTGGAACATTCAAATCTCAGAGAACTGTGAATTCTGACCCATCAATCCGAGCCAACCTGTCCAGTGTCTTATTCTGCATTTTCATACGGACACCACCTCCCCATCTCTCCTCTGCCCCCAACTCACAAGTGTACCCTCTGGTCCCACCATCACTATGTTTTCCCACCTGGCAAATAGCCTCACTGAATTCTGGGTGGCAGGCATTGACCAGACTTCAATACAAATGCTCCTGTCAAAAATGGCACCAACTTAGGTGAAGAACAAAGACGTTCCGGCTTCAAAGTGTGAGCGCCCGTTTCTGCACAGAAGGGGTTTCACACAACCCCGGTTAACAACAACAACCCCACCAGGGTAAGAAAAGGCCTGCACTACAAAGAAATGCCAAACAAGCAGCCATCAGCCCTCCCTTTCTTCTTCTGGGGTGTTTAGCACAAAACCTGATCAGGAGAGCAGTTCTTTGATAATCGGTTGGACCATGACTGCTGCTCGTAGCACTTCTTCTGCCTCATATATCCCAGCAATTCATGGACAGCTGAGTGTTTTGTGCTCACCCAGGCTTACAGATGCTCACAGCGCGCGTGCACACACACACACACACACTGTGGAATGGAACTGGTTTGCTAGAAAAGGATTCTGGCAACTTCCCAAAGATTACAGGTCAAGTCATGTTTTTCCTTTGTTCTTTCTTTATTTCTGTGACTCTCTATTTTTCTCTTCATTCTAGTGAACCGCTGAGGTGTGGCCAGACAGCAGTGGCAAAGGCATACTTGCTGTAATTGCCATGTTTTGGAGAAAAGAAATTGAGAACAGTGGGAGAGTAGGGGCTAACTACAGAGGGAGAGAGAAAGAATGAAGTTTGCAAATAACGAACAATTTTCAAATGTTACCTTCGCCCTCCCTATAAACCCACAGAAGAGAATGAAAAGGACAGTACTCAGCTTAATCTAGCCCTAACTCAAAAGTAAAGGGGGAATCAGTGGAATGCAGCAGGCAGCAAATAAGTAAATAAATCAGACAAAATATTGTTAAGTTCCCATTCTTCTGTTTTTGGTTCTTCTCCCAGCTTATAACCTGATAGCTCTCTGTTCACTCCTCAATCCCTCACTTCTCTCTTCCCTCCTCCACCCTAAACTGTCGGGCCCTCTCCGTCCCCTTCATCCCCCCTGCTTGGTCTCTGTTATCAGACAGGTGGACAAGAGCCAGGCTGAGCTGTGGTTCTTTGCCATGTCACTGGCTACACCAGTTGCTGATGAAAATCTGGCACTGAGAGATGTGGCCATCTGTGGTGGAGTTTAAACCTATTTACCTCTCTGGCAAGCTGGTTGAAGCCTCTCTTTCTCTGTATTCAGTGAGGCTGAAGATGACAAATGCAGTGGGATTAAAGCCACGGGATGAAGTTTGGGCAGAACAAAACCCTGCCCCAAAGATAACTCCTGATAGCTGTTAGCTGTAAGGATAAGCAAATCCCCAGTGTCTGGCGGGTACAGCCAAGGGGCACTGCGGCCCTGGTCCCTTTCACTGTGCACTTGAAGGACCAAGACAACTGGCTGAGTTGCAGCCTGATCTTCATGTCTTGGGAGATGCTAGTTCTCTGTTGAATGACCTTGGAATAATCCCGGGCTGTATTTTGTGGCTGGCACGGCCCACAGCCTGTTTCAGAGAACTCTTCTCATATCTAGCTAACGTGCTGCAGGGGAAAATCACCACACTTCTGCCTTGAAAATAGGACCCACAGCTTGACCGCTTACCTGAACTACAACATTTGAGTCCAACAGACTTTGGTTGTTTCCAAAAGTCTAATCAACCCATAAAGCTACCAGCGAAACTATTCAGACAAGCATGAAGTAAGCTCTGAAGTCAATGCCAAATGCTTTGGACAATGGCAGGATCCCTGGGCAGAGGCCAATTTACCATGAAGCTAATAAAGCTTAAACTTCTGGGCCCCTTTTGAGGCCCTGAGAGGGATCTTAGCAATGTATTCACATGTTTGTTGCAAAAGTGAGGAGTTTTAAGCCCAATGATTTGTCTACTGTCTCCATTTCAACTTCTCCTATTGTATTCCTGTTTCACAGGGTTGGAGTGATCTGAAGCAGTTGACATGGAGATTCATTTAGTTTGGGCTTAGTGAGATAGATTTATGAGGCTCAAGGTCACTTCCATGTATGGTTACTTTATTGCTGTCCATCTTGGTACAAGAATGACTTCCAGATACATGCCTACAGCCCACCATGCTGCCCTGTCTGGCGATGTGACACAGAGAGGCAAGGCCAGAAGATGACTCTCAATGTGAAAATATTCCATGGTGCTTGACACTGAAAATATGTGGTTAATGAAGGAGGAGAAACTAGGCTTGAAGTGTGCGGAATCAGAAGCCAGTCTGTACAATGGAGATAAAATCTATTGTGAGGTTATAATGAATATTAAGCAAAATGTGTGTGTGGAAGTGTTCACCAGTATCTAGTATAAATGGTAGTAAATAGAGGTACTTTTCTTTCTTACCTAAAGCATCTCAGTACTATCACTATGAAAACTAGATATCAGAATGCTTGGGAGATGGTGGTAGCCCTTGAAACATACTATTCTTTAGAATGTCTGATGTTACTGTCTTCTCTTTGTTTGTCTCTTTATTCTCAAAGGGTATTGTTGGAGAAAATACTGAGGATACTTGTTATTTAGATTCCAGATAATCAGAAGTGCTCTCACTCTGAATGATTAAAAATTTAAAACATAGTCAAGATGCTTCATAATGACATTACTAATAAGAATCAAGACCTCCCAAGTGCCGCTGGGAAGAAGCAAAGTCCATTCAATATTATCAAGCAGCCCTCTGCTTTATGGATTGCTAGATTCTCTGAGGCTAGGAGGAACACTTGGGGGCTGAATAACATGGCGGCTCTTCCGTGACACAGGTGCTCAACAGTGACTATTACGCTTCTTTGTTCTTTTTATTGGTTCAGAGTCCATGGCCTCTATCCAGTCTGAGTTTTAAAGAAGTTGAAATGGACCACTTATGCTCCATTTGGTATCATTTCTAAAGTAATGGCTGAAATCATCTCTAACTGGAGAGAGAAAAAAATAAAATGACACCTGAAACATCCCTGTCAGTTAATAAGCAATCGGCTGGCTAGAATTGAGCTTTCCTCTGCAGAAAAAAAAGGCCATGTGTCCCTGTCCCCTGCCTAGGCTACCTTCTGTCTCACTCCTTTCTGCTTTCTTTTCCCTGCACCATCCAAAAGAAAAGAGGTGCCTCATTTAACTGCAAGCAAGTTTCCCCACATTGGAGAACCAGCTCCCCATCCCTTTTTGCCCAGCATCACCTTGGTGAAACTTCAAGAATGTGCCCGTACACAAAAGAGAATTTGCTCCTCCTTCTGGGAAACTGCTCCCTCAGGGCCCCATCAGGTCTGTCAGAGCCGCCTGAAAGTTCAACAGTCTGAACTGTGCTTCAGGAGGTCACATCCAGCCGAGGTCCAGGCTACTAGGTGTTAGCACCTAAGGGTGGACTATGAGAGAGACAGAGAGACGCCAGGGGACCCCAGTGTGTTCCCCAAAGTGCCTCTCTCCTGCACCCTGCCATGAAGGGAAGAAATAATTCCTCCTTTGTCTGCCAGCTGGCTTTCAGAGCTATCAGGATGAGTCTGCTGGACCTGTCTGGGAAGCTTGTTAAACTGCTTGGAGTAAGTCAGGGAGAGGGAGGGGTGGGGAAAAGATTAAAGGGCGAATACAATCTGTGTGAGGCAGTGGCCCTGACTCTAAAGAAGCAGATGATCTAAGGAAAGGAAGAGCTTCCCTTTAAAACTGGAGACTGCATGCAATGCAAATGACCCCGCGTGCAGCTGCCTCTGGCAGGCAGCCACCCGCCTCCCAGAGAATAAAGTCAGAGCAACAATTCCCTCCTGAACCCTGAAGCTTAGTGACTTCAAACAAGAAAAAAGAAAAGTGACATTTTTTTTTTTCCTTTCCCCAGTGAACTCATCCATTCCCTAAATTGTGCTGCTGACCTCATCATCTGCAGCTGTGCGCTCCGGGCTCTCCCCCACCTCAGCTCCCAGGGATCACATCTGTGCGGAGCCTTGCTACCTGGGCCTGACACATCTGGAGATAACTGTCTTTGACAGTGGAGGGTTTTGTAACCCCTTTCACTCCTGTTGATGCAGCTAAGTGGCAGGAAAGTCCTCAGCAAATTTGTGCCTTGGGAGATGGCCCTCTGGTTTTCACACAATGAGCACCTACAGAAGAGATCAGGAAGGTCACAGTGTTTCAGCTATCTTTTCATTTTTCACCTTTACGTTCACAAGCACGTGCAGGCCTGACCTTAGAAATGGTATTGGCCTCTTTGAACCAAGTCTGCCTGCGTTCGTTCTAGAGTCTGGCAAGACCCTGACTGACAAAGTTTATTAAGGTGTTAACTGATATAAATAATAACCCCAATCAACAGAATTAAACTGAATTTAGAAGCTTCATAGTAGATATGGCCCCAAAGTATCTGTATCTTGGGGGAAACATAAAAACATAAGGGGCCTTTTCCCCTACTGTGAGAATATAAATTGATCCAACTAACCCTTAGGAAAGCAATTTGGCAACCCTTTCTATATCAAGGACCTTAAAAAATGTTTATATGCTTTGATCCAGAAGTTTCATTTCTGGGAATGTCTCATACAGATATTACAGAAGTGCACTAAATTCTAGTAAAGGATCTCCACTCCAGCAATATATACTACAGTAAAAACAAAAACAAAACAAAAGAACCCTCCCCTCCAAAACACAAAGAATCTAAACGTTCAATTTTAGAAGAATAGCTCTATTACATCTGTATCATGGAATATTAAGTAGTTATCAAAAATGATGGAACACTGTTTATGTTGCAAAGCCTTGGACATGCAATGCTGGAAAATACCAGAATACAAAACATGATTTCAACTTGATACAAGTATATGTGCCTGGATAAAAGAATTAGAAAATATACACAAATTCCACTGGAATTATTTTTAAGAGGGCTCATATTACTGACACTTGTATATTTTTAATGCAGTTCTGTACTTTTAACTTTTCTACAGCGAGTCTGCCTTATTTTTATGATTAGGAAAAAGAAGTTACTTTAAAAGGGGGGCCAATTAAGTCTTTGGCAGCTCAATGCCTTTGGCAAGATGTAATGAATTACTAGCCTAAGGGTTATAAACTAAAACAGCACAAATATTAAGCAGATAACATACATGAATGAACTAGGACTGGTATAAGGAAATGGCAGACTATAGGGGAGCTTATCTTCTGTTCTAGCTGACTGTTATGTGGAGAGCCAGGTGGCTCAGAGTTGCTGAATCTGATCTTTCTAGAGAAGTTCTAAAGCAATATTTTAAGTGAAATCTACTAACTTTTAAGTGAAAACAATAAACTCAAATTTAAAAGATTAACTACATGAGTTGGGCAAACGAAACATCCAGCTACTGGGCATACTTCTGAAACCCACTCATTAGACAATGCCAGTGCAGTGTGTGGAGTGGAGCCGTCCACCAGCCTGGGGAGCGCCAAACATGTCACTTTTCTTCATTACTATTAATAATGCTTCAGTGAAGAGCTTTTCGTGTCTTTTCATATCAAGGCAATTATCTCCTAAAGGTGAACTTTAAGAAGGTGGGTTTTAGATTCTAAGGGTATGGCCATGGTTTCATCTTTTGATGCATAATGTCAAATAGTTTTCCAGCAAGTTCGAACAAATTTATATTTTCATTAACTGTTCACAAGAGTCTCCATTTCTTACATTCTCACCAGCACAGAATTTGGTCAAGCTTTTTCAGATCATTGATCCTAGAGATGAATGTTTACATCTAATTATACTTACTTGCATTTGTTTAATTAGTGGTATTAAACAGCTATCTTATGTTTATGACGTTTGGTATTTTTCATTTTATAAATTGCCTATTCATATTTTTTGCCCATTTAAAAAACTGTCTCTGACTTTTTCTTACAGTTTTATGACTTTTTTATATACTAGGGATATTAAATATTTGTCTCTCATATGAACTACATTTTTAAAAATTGGTCATTTGTCTTTTAACCTTGTCTAATGTTGTAGCATTTTTATTATTTTAACACCTGCCACAACAGTATTTTAAGTGGGAAATAAATTTTGCTTAAGAGAATACTTATGGAATCATTTAGATGATAAACTGAGCATGAGTTTGTTGGGTACATATATTAAAGAAACTGCTATCAATTGAGAGAAAAAAGCAGACAACCAATTTTAAAAATGGACAAAAGATCTGAACACAGTTGAGATTGTCTTCACAAAAGAAGATATCCAAATGGCCAATAAATACACAAAAAATTTCTAAAACATAAATTGTAATCAGCTAAATGTAAATTAAAACATCAATTAAAAACACCTATGAGATGTTTACTGCCATCAAATGTTTTTGAGAATGTGGAATATCAGGAATTCTCATAAATTGCTGGTGGGACTATATAATCTTTTTGGAAAAGTTCTTAGTATAGACACATATATTCTATGGGACCCAGGGATATGGATGGAGATATCTATATCTATATCTATATCTATATCTATGTCTATGTCTATGTCTATATCTATATCTATCTATATCTATATATATATAAAATTCATAGGAAAATGCATGTTTTTTAAAATCAAGATATATATACATAATAATGCTTGTTGAAGCCTTGTTTATAATTTCCTCAAACTGGAAAGAACTCAAATAGCCATCAACATACAATAGATAAATAAGTCACTATATGGAAAACTATACAGCTATGAACATGCACACATTAAAGCTACATACTACAGCATGGATAAATTTTACCAACAAGTGTTGGGTAAGGAAAGTGAGACACAAAGAACAAGGCCAGTGTTATTCCATGTATAGAAAGGTCAAAAAGAGACTAAATTATATGGTTTAGGGATGTATGCTCAGGTAGTAAACCTATAAAGAAAAGTAAGGACATGGTCACTAAGTATTTAAAAAATTAAGCACATGGTTAATAATTACTAGAATTAGAATACTAGTTGTTTCTAGAAGATGGAGTGGTGGTTGTGATGGGAAAGCGTGTGTGTGTGTGTGTGTGTGTGGTTTTCTTTTGAGGAGGGTCCTAGAGTGTCAATGATGTTATCTTTCTTGACCCAAGTGTTGGCTATTTAACTTTCAAGAACTTTTATAATGCATTTTATATTAAACAATAAGATAGAAATTCAAGGAGTTAGAAAAAAGCAGAGAAATGAGGATACAAGAGGTGAAAAGAAATACTGTGAATGAAGGGGCTAGTGACATAGGAGGAGGCTGAAGCCTGTAGAAAGATACTGTTCATTATTTATTCCAAGCACTGTAGTGTATGAAGGACAAAACTATCCAATATTCAATTTGCTATTGTTAGTATATCTTTCCTCACTCTAAACCTTTAATACATTTTGTTAAATATGTAAATATTTTGTCTGAGATTTTGGGGAAATCAAAGAAAAGTAACCAAGTTGGCATGAAAAAGGGAGAGGTTTGTAGATTTAGATCATGCTTTCGTCAAGAAAGCTGAGTAGTGGCCATAAGAATGTGGGGCTTGGGTACGTCAGAAGTCTTGGCGAAGGGACAGAGAGCCTTGCAGAATCCGAATGGGGGCTTAAACCAAGTGGGTTTGTCTAAAAAGAGTGGTGCCTTACCTGGTTTATGACAGGATTTTCTCTTCTTTCTCCTTCTGCTTGCTTATTCCATACAGAAATTTAAGACTTATGAATGATCAAGTTTATTAGTCTTTACTTTTTGAATTTTAGATTTCAAATATGTTGGAAAGATATTTTCTCATTTTTTAAACATTTAAAATCCTTCATTTCCCTAGAATCCTACTTAGCTTAAGAATGGAGGGAAAGTTTAATTTTTTCCCAGAAAGCCAGCTCAGTCTTCTTCTCTGATAATTTAAAATGCCTCATTTAATCATACACTAAATATCATATTTGTATAGTCTCTATTCTATTGGTTCTATTCCTGTGTTATTCCAATTTTTTGGATTACTGTAGTTTTGAGATAAATTTTAAACTCTGATAGGGAAAGTCTTTCTTGTCAGTATATTCTGGGCACTTCCTCTTTGATGATTCTGTAAAATACATCTTAGAATCGTTTTGCCACGTTCTAAGACAAAATAAGACAAAAGCAAAACAAAACCCTGCTGGGACTTTGATAGGGAAGTCACTGAATTCATAGATTATTTTCAGTAGCAATACAGACTATTCTTACGCAAGAACCCTGTGTCTTTAATTATTCAGTTGTTTTTGTACCTCTGTTGGGCGTTCCCTTTTTATTAACATCCAAAATATTTATCATCTCTAAACTAACTATCTGGTTTGTTTCAGCATCCAGTATTAAATTTAGAACCCAGTTTGATATACATTTACTTCTATAATAAAGATTTTCATTGGGGGATGTCAGTTGGGTTTTTAAAAATACATTACATTTCCTTCTACTTAACGGAAAACCTTTCCAGATTCTAGCACTGAGTTGACAGTCTTTGTTTTGGGTGGTTTGAGTTTTCAGGTTTCCTTGATTTTCTGTGTTTCCATAGGTGTTTTAGTGGGAAGCTGGGGAGGATAGAGCAGGAAACTCTGGCCAGGAGCCATTTTAAACCAGAAGTCTGTTCACTGACCAATAAATAATAGAGTCCCAAGACATAATTTGTGTGTCTTAGTGCTGCTCAGGGTTACAAAGCTAGTCTGTTGCTTTCTTCATTTCAAACCCATTCCTGTCACCTTAATTGATATATGCATTTAATATCTGTATATGTTTGAGTTTTAAATATATGTGACTGCAAGGTGTACTTAATACACGAAGTATGTGGTGTGTTATACCACCTGTCATCGTTGCCTTTCATCAGACCAAACCAGAGTGGGGATCTTGCTACTTTTATTTAATTCCAACTTTAGTCCTTTTATGATAATCAAATGTCAATTGCCCAGAACCAGGGATGGAAAAGCACTATCCTGTGTGCCTGGGGGTTCTTGAAATAAAAGGTTGGGTAATTTATATTTTTAATATAAATGATTTAGAGCCCGAGGCTTTGATCCAATTAAGTAGAGAATCAAATTAGCTGGAGATTAAATGAAGATGGAATAAGGGGAAGTCTTGCTGGCTCCTGAGTTTTCTAAAGAAGGCTTGTTGGAGCGCAGTGGTTCTCAGCCTGAGCTGCACGTTAGAATTACTTGTGGAGATTTAAAATATACTGACGCCCAGATCCCACCCCAGAGATTTCAATTTAATTGGTCTGATGAGCAGCCTGGGTATCAGGAATTTTAAAATCTCCCCAACTGATTCTTGTAAGCCATCACCATTGAAAATGACATA
Organism: Vicugna pacos; assembly: GCF_048564905.1. Lineage (NCBI taxonomy): Eukaryota > Metazoa > Chordata > Mammalia > Artiodactyla > Camelidae > Vicugna > Vicugna pacos. Next base: position 20,808,784 of record NC_132990.1, read on the forward strand.
GTTCTCAGTCCCCAGTGAGCTGAGTCATCTGGGAGCGTTTAAAAATATAGATTCTAGGGCTCTGCCTAGACACCTTCTGGTACAGTGACCTGAAATAGGGTCTAAATCTGCATTTATATCAGCTGTCCAGGTGATTGTGGAATGATTCCTGCTCTAGTGAAGGATAGGTCTCTTGGACTGTAGGCTGTACTCTCCTCATCTACCTTTAACTTGGCTCTCAGAATATCTTTCTTAAATATACATGTCTTCCCAGATTTAAAACATCCACTGGTTGCCCTATGTATTCAAAATGCAGCGGCTTTGAAGGCCTCCCTGCTCCAGCTTTTATCCATTTTCTTGACCTTCTCAGCATCTCTATTTAACCCCTTCTCTTATGTGCACATTGAATCCCTTTCTGAATAGACTTCTTTCAGAGCCTTCGCTTATGCTGCTGCCCTCAAAAGCCTCCCCTCAACTTGGCCCACCTAGCCTGTGCTCCAGCGGCTAGAATGCCATGACTTCCATGAAGCCTGTTTCATCTTTTCAAATTAGGATAATTAATGCTTTTTCCTATGTGCCTAGTGCAACTGACTGCATCTCTCTTGTTTGGTTTGGTTGGACTTGAGCTGTGGAAAGCTGAGTTCACCCTACCCCTCTGGCCCCACACATTATCTTCAATGGTCAATGTAAGGCCCCTTTAATATGTTTGGACATTATCCGTATGTATGTGCATATGGTCCAAACGTAAGTCATGCTGTCTTGTGTGTAGATGCTTTTAATTTGCCTAAATGGTTTTGTGCTAGAAACATCACTCTCTTTTCTCATCCCAGATTTTTTTATGATCTATCTGCATTGTGGAAATTACATCAAATTCATTACCTCTACCTGCTGCACAGTAGCTTTCTGGGGACATTCACTGCACTTTACTTGTCAGCACAACTCTCTACTTTCTCAAGGGGGCCTTCATGACCATTCTCGTAGGTGGCCCCTGATGCGCCTGTTGGGAATTTCTCTGAAATACTGACTGAAGAATGGGATTACCTAGTCACATGTGTTCTCTTGGTTTCACCAGATATTTCCAGAATGCCCCCCAGCTGGCTGCAGTGCCTCCCTTCTGGTCTGAAGCATTCATCTCTTAATAAGTGCAGTTATTCTTGGTGAGGAGTTAGTCCCCATAGGTCACCCTGGCAAGGGAAGGCACCATTTATGAACTCAAGACTTTACAGGAAAAAGCAAGTCAGGATCTTGAAGTTGTGATACTACAAAAATCCTTTGAGATATTTTTATGTCTACTAAAATAATGCTTATAAAAACTATCCAGTTACTAAGGAGATCATCAATGATACTTTACAAGCTAAAAGCAATAATGGATATTTTCACGAATGGGAGTCTGAGATCCAAAAGTCTGACCCAAGAAAAAGTGGTCAAGAAAACATGGTGACTACAGCTTGATGAGGCCAACTTTATGAGCTTGAGTGACTCGAGATCACTCAATCTGAGATATTTGCTATTGGAGAAATAATCTTCAAAAGTCAATTCACAAATACTAAAATTTCAGAAGAGGGGAAATACGTTTGTGAAGAAATCACCAATAGAAATTAAATCTCTTGAGAAAGCATAAAAAAATTCATCATGTGTAGCTAAACTTTTTGACAACTTATTATTACGTACCAGTCCTGTACTAAACAACACATACACATTATCTTATTTAATCCTCATTAATCCTATGAAGTAGATTTTATTTTTATCATCCCCTTTTAAAGATGAAAACACGAAGGCTTAAAGAATTTAAGTAAGGGCCAAAGTCATATAATTACTGAATAGCAAAGCCAAGAATTGAACCTAGGGTTTTTTGGTTTGTTTGTATTGTTTTGTTTTTAATTCCAGACTTTTAGCTCCTAACTAGTACAGAAAAAGCCTAAGTTTGGAATCAGGCAGACTAGGTTCAAATCCTTGCTTTGACCATAACTTACTAGTTATATGATGCTGGGTAAATTATTTAACTTTTCTGAGCCTTACTATTCTCATCCATAAAATGGGGCTAGGAATCTACTTTGTGGAGTTGTAAGTATAAATAAGCACACTATGTAGCCCCTAGTAGATGCTCAGTTAATGTTACTTCCCTTATTAATCTGTTCTTTCCAGCTTCTAGCACAGGGTAGATATTTACATGTTTAGTAAATAAAAATAATAGTCAATTTAAAAATTTTATATATTATCTGACTCCCTTGAATTAATTTAGTAGAGCATAGATCTGAGAGGAGTAGGAAGATGTATATAAGAGAAAAGGGCCCTAAAAGGGTTACCTTAAGCCAGAGGCAAACCTAGTCTCTTTTCCCTGCACTGCCTGCTGCCCCTTCTAAGTGGAGTCAGTTATTTACCTGACTCACCTCCAGAGATGGAGAAACAAAAATACCAGTGAGTAAAGAGCTCATTTTGCCTCCTTCACCAGGTCTTGTGCAGGAAGTGTTATGGGTTCATACAGCTGTGAACCAATGAAACTCTCCCATGAAACCCCTGGAGAGGAAATTAATTAACCCCTGCTTCCTGGTTGGGGGTGGGGGTAGGGGTGGGGGGCAGAATTAAGATATCATTCCTTCTGGCTTCTTGCATGGCTCTGGCCCCTCTCAGTGGCTCTTTTAGACCCTGAAAGGCAGCCCATCTCCCCTCCCCTCCCAGCTGCCCTTGGACTGAGAATGCCACTCCTGAGCAGGTAAGATGTGCATTCCCCCTTGAGAGGCAGAACCGTGCAGTCATTGCCACTTGTTTCTGGGGTTGGAAACTCTGGAGAAGCCTCCCCTAAGGGGGCTCAGGATCAGTTACCCACAGATAAAGGTAATGCGATTTGCAGAGATCTTGAGAAAGTGGCTTTAGCTGTGGACACCAGGGAAACTGTTCAGCATTTGGGACTCTCCGGCATCTAGACCATTGTTAGCTCTCCAAAGGGAGGCTCATGCCACATGAAATTCAAAGCTGCTGAGAGAGCCACTTTTAATGAGATCTTTCAGAGCGGAGAGCTCAAATGGTCCATAAGAATCATAATGTCAGGTGGATTTCATGGTCTAGACAGATCTGACATTGCCCTCCCCTATTTTTTTCTTTAAGGTTCCCTCATAAACCAATGGTAATAAAAAAATTTAAAGTTCTTCTGGGAAGGGATTGATTTATGAATAGAAGCTACTGGTTTTCTGCACCAACGGTCCCAGGGACTTTCCCTGCATGGTTATGATGCCTGGCTTTCCCCACCAGCCTCCAGAGCTCCCAGGAGTCGATCCATCAACGCAGGATGACAAGTTCATTGTTGCTCTCTGGAAGCTTTGGCTCTCAAGAACTACTTGGGATTTTAGGCTCGGAAGATGCCTTTGGGAGAGCATTTTTGCATGGAGTAGTAAATCTGCTTGGAAAATGCTGGTTCTTTTGAAATTGAGATAGAACCAACTCTCCCACCACCACCACCCAAGGGAGTAGGTTTCTTTCTAGAGCTTTCCAAGAACCAATCAGCTGGAAATATAACCAGTTTCTGGTGGTCCAGGACTGTAGCTTGAGTAACCCAGATGTTCCGACATGCGCCAGCTTTTGAAGCAGAGAAATTCGCATGAATAACTTATCTTTCCTCCTAGTACTCATTTTCCAATGCTACTGTAACAAATTACCACAAATGTGGAGGCTTAAAACAACACACACGTTTTCTCCTTACTGTTCTGTAGGATAGAAGTCTGAAACACGGGCCTCACTGGCTAAAATCAAGGAGCTAGAAGGGCTGGTTTCTACAGGAAGCTCTAGGGGAGAGTCTGTTTCCTTGCTTTGCCCAGTTTCTAGAGGCTGTTGTGGCCCTTCTTACATCATTCTAACCTCCGCTTCTGCTGTCATTTCTCCTACTCCTCCAGCGCCAACTCCTCCTGCATCCCTCTTAAAAGGACCACTGTGATTCCACCAAGCCCACCTAAATAATGCAGGCTAATCTCCCCATCTCAAGATCCTTAATTTAGTAACACTCGCCAGTCCCTTTTGCCATATACAGTAGTATTTACAGATTCTTGAGACTAGGACATGGCCCTATCTGGGAGGCAATTATTCTGCCTACCATACTATCTTGCTTCCATTTGCTTACTCAGAAACTTCAACCCCTGCAGTTATTCCTGAAGTGTTATTTGGAGTTCCTAGGGCGTGCCTCCATTCCGTTCCAGGAGCTCTCAACAGATTTCCCTTGTTAAGGTGGGCTCATCCTCAGAAAGCTTCACCTGAGGAAGCCTCAACAAGGTGCCCAAGATGAGAATGCTAAGGCCTGGACCTGGAATGTGGATCTCCAAGGCTCCCAGGGCCTCCACTTTCCAGCAGTGCTGGATCCCATGGGAGAGACGTGAAGAATGTCCCTCCCTCTGATTTTGAGCTGTACCTTGTCACGTGGGCCCCATGAAACATTGTTTGCGGCAGGAGTCCTCTCTTGAAAACAGCTTTTTGCTCAAATCCTCTCTCGATAGGGAATCAAAACCAAATCAGGTACGGGCATGGTGCCGAACATGGTCCCTATGATGTGCCAGGTACTGTGGTAGGTACTGGTAATTCAGAGATGAAAGACAATTTCTCCTCCTGAGGCTTCTCACAAGTCTACCTTAAATTAGGGAAGCCTTTTCACACTTTAATGAGCATAGGAATCACCTAGAGATCTTGTTAAAATGAAAATTCTGATTCAGTGGTTCTGAGGTGGGCCTAGAGAGTCTGCATTTCCAACACTTTAAGTAGCAAGGGTCTGGGGAGACTGACCATAAACTGATGCTTAATTACAATTTGACTGACAAGTGCGGTGCCACCAAATTCACAAATATTTTGAGCACAAAGGTGTGCCTAGCCAACGCTGGGGAAAGGGGACGAGATGATCCTTAGAGAAAATGACAAGTTTGAATGGAGTTCTCCAGGCAAAGAATTGAGGGAAAGGATGCAAGCAGAGAGAACAGCATGTACAACTAGAGGAAGACAGGAGAGTTTTAGAACCACAAGAATTGCAGAATGACGGCAGCAAAGAGCTGAAGGATATAGAGGAGTGGCAAGAGATGAGGCTGTTGAGAGAAGTAACATGCGTCTGATCACAAAGGACCCTGTAACCTAGGCTAAAAAGCATGGACTTCATCGAGTAAGCAATGGAGAGAAGATATTTAAACTAAGGGAGAGGAGGAAATATAGGCAGAGAATTATCTCTGTTACTTTCCACTCTCGGAAATGTCCACCTTGTTTTGATTGGCAAATTATAGGGCAATTAGATGAATGACAGGAAACTTTGCCTTCAAAAAACAGACCTTATTTTGAACCCGTGGGCCTATCAGGGCAATGCCATATTTGCTCTCCAGCCAAGGTCTGTTTCATGGCAGAGTAGTGGCAGGAGTCAAACTCGTTCTGACATCATTAGAAACAAGCCTGGGTGCATTGATGGGTGGGGATGGGGGAGAATAGGCCCTGCTCTGCTCAAGGTCTTGCTTTCACACTGCTTCCCCTCATGTCTTTCCATCTTAGCCTTGATAGTAGTCTGGGCAACATATTCCTTTTAAAACTTGTTGCACAGATGCCACTTTTGGAGAGTGTGCATGGGGACTCAGAACTCGGCCCCCATCCTTGCCCAAAGATCAGAATGGAAGTTGTGGAAACAGGTGTGGATGTAGGTGCTAAAAGTAAATTATAGTCTGGAAGGCAAAGATGCCCAAGATGAAAACAACGCATCTCACTGATTGAATACCTGCCATGTGCCAAGTTTTGCACTAGGATTTTAAAATACACCAACACATTTAGTTCCTTATGATCTGGGATGACATTATTATTACCCCTTTTTTTTTCAGATGAGAAAACTAAGGTTCAGAGAACTAATTCTACTTTCTAAGGTCATGTGGCTGAAAATTGTAGGAATTAAGATTTGAACTCAGGACTGCCTGACCCCAAAGTGGACTCTACAAAACTACCTGAATCAACAGCAGAAGTTGATTATAGTTCAGGTAGGTAGTCAGCAAAGGATGGGTTCAACGTGGGGGAGTAGTGAGGTGGTCCAGGCATAGTGATTGGGAATCTGTGAGGAGATATTCACTTGGCTCCAGGCAGGGTAAGATGAGGAGGCAGTCTGTAGCAGAACATCAGTTAAAATGCCAGTTAGAATGGTAAGAATGCAGAGGCAGTACAGGGAGGATGCAGGTGGTCAGGAGTAAGTAGGTAAACAGAATAGAGACACAGAGCAATGGACTGGGGCAGAAATTGTCTTACCTAAATAGAGCACTAGGCAGAGATGGGTCTTGGGAATAAGGCAGAAGCCAAATTTTCAAAACTGGTCAAGTGGTCAAAGGCTGATAAACAGTAAGTGTACATGATTGACCACTGAATGTACACCCATGACTGGTGCTGTTCCCATCACAACCACAAGGTATACCCAGCACTTTGGATAGGTCTTGGCTCACAGCAAGTGCTCAGTACACATCAGATGAATGGATACATTATCTGTGTAGGGGTGTCAGCTTTTTCAGTTAGACTATTTTCCTGTCAAATCTCTTTTTTTCCTTCCCTACCTGGCTTCTAGTCTCTATAAACTTTAGAGTACTTAAGAATCTCCTGGGTCACTATTTTAAAATGTGTATTTCCAGGACCCACCTTCAGTAGAACTGAGGCTGGGGCTGAAGACTTAAACAAGCACCCCAGAAAATTCAGGTGTAAGTGGTCTTAGGTGCAGGTTGTGAAAACCACTGTTCCCATCCTTCTAATCCTTACACCAGGGCCACTTGACTCTTTTCCCAACTCCCTCTAGGCCCACTTTCAGCTCTCAGGACCAATCTTGACCCTAGTTGTGATGTCTTAAGTATGTGCTTTCATCTCATAGGATTCTTCCCATCCTCCAAAGCATCCTCTATCCTCTACTTATCTAAAAGTTCTCCATTCTTCAAGGCCAAGAATGAGTGTATATCCTTCATAAATCTGTTTTTGATAACATTAGCTCTAAGGTGGGGCAACTCTGCAAGATGCTAAAGGTATCCCCTGAGGAAAGAGCTTCTATTGTCAAATACACTTGGGAAGTGATAGTTAATCAAAGTTAAACAGCTCCCTTTACTGCAGACTTATCAGAACCTTAACTATGCTGACAAACAATATGACTTTGCTAGAAGGGGATCACTTGTGTTTCTGCAGAGGACACTTTGAGACATTTTCCGCCCATTCATCCTCATCTTCCTATTCTCTGAACTTCTTTCATATATTTATGATTCATAGTATGAAATAAAGCATTTACTTATATTACAGGCAATCTTTTTCTGGTTGTGCCAAATGCTCCTTGAAATCAGGAATCAGGTATTATACTCAGCCTCCCCTCCCAGCTATCTTAGGGCTGATCACATAATAAGGATTCAATAAATGCTCAAATGAAAATGAAATGTCTTTTCCCAAGTCCAGCTGTGAATCACTAAAATGGATTTAGATTTTAAGTTCAATCCAACATTGTCTTCTCCCCAGGAAGTGTTTCTTCTAAGTAACTTTTAAAAACAGAGTGGTTTTAAAAAGACAAAAACAAACCTCCGTCTTATCACCATCCTAGGGAGCACTGAGGTATTAAACTGTTTTTATAAAACAATTTTAAAAGTAATTCTTGCCTCTTAAAGAAATCTTAGAACATTTAGACGAGTAGAAAGAAGAACAGAAGATTGTGGCTCAGATCTATCAATTGTTAAGATTTTGATTATCTGCTTTAAATTGTTTGCTCACCTTGATATTTATGTACTGACATGAATTCATTTCTTTTCTATTGAGCTTCTTTACATGCTCCCTAGGGCAGGGTGACCTGGTGTGTCAGGCTACACTGGCCTTGCCAGTCGGCATCAGTGTGACTTGCTGCCCAGCCTTCCAGTCAGTCAGTATCCCTCATGATCCCAGAATCTGGTGGGTCCCTGGAGCTCTCTCAAATGCCAAGAACTCTCCTGCATGGCTCTCTCTAAAGACAATTTCTATTTGACACGAGTATTTGCCAGAGGTGGCAGGAAGGGCTCATGACCAAAGACAGCTGCCAACGAGCATAATTCCCAAGAAGACTGTCAGCATCAGGAAGGCTAGTGCCCAGGGTGAATGAGGTTAGTTCAGGGCAAGAAAGAGAAATGGGAGGGAAAGAGCTCCTGTTGGCAACACCTTATGCAGTGTTACAGGAGAACCAAGAGAAAGCAGAGCTCATAACTTTTCTCATTTGTCCCCTCTCTTCTATTAAGGAAGTTTATCTTCACAGTGGAGAGGAGCAAACCAACATGGCTAAGAGGTTCGTGTGCTTCACTTGATGTAGGAAAAGAAAAACAGCTTGGTTGAGGAGCAAACAGGACGGTGATACCTATGCCCAAGTCTTTAAGGCTCTGATTATTCAAGTCTCAGGAAACTTAAAAGAACTGTGAATGTGATCATTGAACCATGCCAATAATCTCCATGGAATCAAGAAAAGTTGGAGAGATGCCAAGAGAGTCCTTGCTTCTAACAAGTAGACATACTCAGTCTATTGAGTATAAAGGCACCAAGGATTTCTGAAACTGTCCTTGGCAAAATTTTTGGATTTCTGGAGTTTTAAAAATAGATGGTACATAAGCACTCGGAAAGTTAATAGAGATCACTGGGAGCCAACGTGGATTTTTCACAAAGACAAATTCTAAATCAACCATTTCTTTCTAAAATAAGATTTAAATAAAACTTACTCATATATCAAGATAATGACCAATATCTATGTGGTGATTAATATTTCCTACACATATGACCTCAATTGATTCTCCTATCTTCGTAACAAGTCTTTGAGTCAGGTACTGTTAATAAATTTGACCCTCATCTTACACATGAGAAAACTTTAAAAAAAAAAAAGGAATCTTAGAGAAGTTAAATAATTTATATATCTTCCTCAGCTAGTAAATTATAGAATTAAAGAGATTTTTCTGACTCCAAGGCTAACACTCATTTCTCATGTTATACTTTCTGTAAATATTGTATATCTTGATTTCATCTATGCAACGGCCAGAACTTCATTAATATTCTCATGGGAAGTAGGGGGCATAATGGAAAACTACAAATATATTGAATTGTGATTGGTTCAACAAATGTAATCAATGGATATTGATTTATAGGTTGATGTCATCTTAGAAGGAATTCTTGAGTCATGGATGTGCCAAGCTCTCTCTTTTGTCCAGTTTTGTTCAATAGTGTTAAGCAATAGATTAAAACATGAACAACACATGTATCAGGAAATACTAGCACACTCTGCAACTCAGATGTACCAACATGTAACTTTCTTCTTTTTGTATATTTGAATTCAACTTTGCTCTTAAGTCCTAGAGCACACAGTCTATTCTACTCCATTTGGTGACGCTGATTTTTTTTCTAGTCAATTTACGTGTTATTATCTTGGTCTCAATACATTCACTTTGGCATAAAGTGCAGTCTTTCAGTCTTCCCCTTCCCTCTCCTTTTTTATTCCAGAAGACATCTGTGCACAGAGGGAAGCTTTCAGAAATAACAACATGGCCACAGGAGGAGGGCTCTCTGGCCTCTGTGTCCTTGTCCAGTCTCTGCTGGTGATGAAATGGGCCCCACCTAGCCTCTGGACATAGGCCAGCATCTCTTGATGTTTGAAAATCCTACCACAGCCTTCAGTTGTGATGACATCATATTCTGGGTATCCTGTTCATACTCCGGGCTGTTTCATTTCCTTTGTCTTCCCACTAGGGTATGTGGGGCTTCTCAATCTCTTGTGCACTCTGATCAAGCTATAGGGAATGGGGTGCATGATCTCAGAACCACTGTCCTGAAAACATTTCACTGCTGTGTCCCACAGGGCAATCTTCAAGTGACCACTTTCCAGGCAAGGCAGGCACCAGCCTCATGTGCCCCAAGAGTCTTCTTCATCAACTCAGGATTTCTATGGCCTCCTCTGTCTTCCAGCTGCCCTCAAACTTTGGGTCTGAATTGTGATATTAGAAAACCCAATAGGAGATGAAGGAATGGAGTTAGTCACAATAATTCTCTTCACCTAGCTCAAGGTCAACCATATGGAAAGGAACTTTTCATACTATGAAGGAAATTCCCCAAGTGATGGAAATATGATTTTGGACACAGGTCTGTCCAACCTCAAAGCTGGTCTTTCAGTGTCATAGTGTGTTACTAGCTCAACCTTGAGGATAATTAAGAAAATATACATAAAGTACGTGACATACAATTGGTCCTCAAAAAATGGTTCTTACACTGAGCATCCTCCTGGGTATTTGGGTTGAGAATAGACCTGCTGACTGGCTTGGGTTTCCTTAACAAACCATGAATCTAGCAACCTGCTCAAGAAACTGAGCCATGCCCAACATCCACCTCCTAGCATTTATGTTATGTCAGAGAGTCCTGGAAGCATCCGCTGTTTCTCTCTGATGAGTGATTTGATGTTGACATCCCTGAGTGTCAGGAGCAGGCCCAGTTGCCAGTATTGAGAAAGTAAAGACAGGGGTCAGTGTCAGACAGGGTGGGAAATCTCTGCTAAGTCTGCCCTCTGGGCATAAGTCTATTCCTCCTTATCAGTAGTTTGTCATGTTGAGTTTGCCATTTCGCAAAAGACAGCAGCAGAAAGTGAGTTCCTAAGGGTGAGGTAGGGGAAGATGGCGAAAGGAAACCTACAGCTAGCATTTGTCTCATTAAAATCTGTCAAAGTCAGAGGAACAGAAGGCAGCAAAGAGCTAAAATCAGATGTCACTAGCTTTCAGTATATGTTGACATGTGGGGGAGCAAACTGTAGTGACAGTGTGCCCTTCAGCTGCCTCGGCTCTCAGCTGGTAATGATACAGCCCTTTGCAGGCGGCACTGGGGAGGCAGACAGCAGTCTCACACTCGAGGACAGGAGGTGCAAAGGACAGCTCTGGCTGATGGGCTACAGGACCCTTGCAATGACTTACTGCCTTTTAAAGAACATTCTGTTGTGCCAACATTGGCTTATGAAAACCAGTGTGATTTTGTTTGCGGATATGGTTTCATCCATCACGAACAGTTCGGATCATCACCTTTTTACTTGTATCTGAAAATATTTAAGCTTATATTAAAGGATTAAAAAGAACCTTATCAATCTAAATTATTTTTTTTTTGGTTTGTTTCTTTGTTTTGTTTTGGGGGGGACGGGAGAGGAGGTAGTTAGGTTTACTTATTTATTAATTTATTTTTAATGGAGGTTCAGAGGATTGAGCCCAGGACCTCATATATGCTAAGCACACACTCTACTACTGAGCTATACTCTCCTCCCTCTATCCAATTCTTGAATACTGGATGCTGTAAGTGGTAGAGTAATTGCTTAGAATAGATGAAGTAGAATATTGGCTTGCATAAGGGTAATGTGACATGAACTCTGGAGGCAGACAGATTGGGGTTCAAATCCTGGTTCTCCACCTACTGAGTTTGTCTCCTTGAGCAAGTTATGTAATTTCCTTGTGATTCAGCTTCCCTCATCTTCAAAAGAAGGATGCTTATTTATTGAAGAAAGATGTTGTATACTGTATATGGTGTAATAGGCACCTAATAAATACTAGTTTTCTTGTCTTGCATATATTATTTATATTTTAGAATATATTTTAGTTTATTATTCACCTGAAGCTTTAAAGATCAGCGTAGGACTTGGACCTACTACAGATTAGAATTTGATTCCCGAGTTTTACATCTTACTCTGTAGGTTCCAAGACACCCCACACTTCCTCTCAAGACTTGATCAGATCACATAACCAGTGTTGACACCTCTTCCTGAACTCCTGCTCCTCAGGAAAAAGGGTCATTTGTACTTCTTTAGCTGCTCTGATCTGAGTCTTTAGAGTAGGTATTGTTCTGTTGCCCCAGAGAAGACAAAGTAGCTCCTTGGGGAGAAATAATTTAAAGAAGGGAAATGAATATTTCCTTCTAAAGATGGTCAGCAGAGAAACAGGTAAAGTAAATCTGGTACTCATAGAGCTCTTGGTGGCCACTGAAAAAATCAGGAAATGTAGTTTGATAAGGTATTTTTAATTTTTAACTTTTATTTTAAAAGCCATATGAAAATATAAAACTTAAATTCACACATATATACTTAACAAATGGTCTATATTATGAAGAATAAGAGTAAATGCAAAGAGTAAAGCACTTTACAGAAATGAGTAAAAATAAATACCAGTTAACCTACCATTTACTATGGAGACATATGGTCAAAACAACCATGTTAATTGTTCAAAATATAAGTTTTTGTGAATCACTCTTTAAAGTGAATATATATTTTCCTTTGTTCTCTAAGGATACTGCATGAAATCTTTTTAGCATCAAAAGTTGAAATTCTGCTCTCTTAAACGAAACAGCAAAATGTGAGCCCTTGATTAATATGAATTTACTGTTGCCACATGCAACAACCAGATCAAACAAGAGGCAAAAACATTTAAAACCCAGCTCAAAACAGTGTAAGCAAAAAAAGGGAAGTGGACTGTAAGGACGATAGAGGCTCTCTCAGAAGTGACAGAGGAGTGGGACAGGCCAGCTGTGGGAGGGCAGGCTTGCCCCCCAGCCTTAGAGACAACCGCAGCTGGGGATGCAGGCGATCTCTGTTCCGGTTCTCCCCCTGCTCTCTGACTTATGTCTCACACACTGTGTGTCGTCTGAGGGGTGGGAAATACGGCTGCCCTGGCACTCTGGTGCCCCACAGCCAGTGGCTCCCACCACCTGATAGGGGCCTCCAGGCCCCTCCCGGTCTAGCTGAAGAAATCTGGAAGGACAATTCTGATTGGACAGCTTGGGTCAGGTGCCGCCGCTCTCCCCATACCCAACCAGCCGTAGGCAACCCGGCCCTTGGCTCAGCTAATTGGGATGGGGTCAAGAGATACAACAGCAACTCCTAAATGAACGATAGTGGTTCTGGGCAGAAGGACTAAAAATTGTATGGTCCAGGTAGTAATAGTTCTTTAAAGTAAGTGTCATGCTTCTTTCCTGAGTTAAAATTTTGCTTTTTCTCCGAGGATCTGATTGTTGGGTGCTTGAAGGTACAGCATAGTGGAGTCATTCTACCTAGGTGCGAATCTTGGCTCCTTGACTACCTACCAGTGGTGTGCTAACCCTTGGGCCTCAGTTTCCCTATTTATAAAATGGGGATAATGATATTTTCTACTTATGAGGTTTAGGTGGATATTACATGAGCTAATGTATCTAAGGTACACTTAGAAGAGTGTCTAGTACATACCAAGTGTTAATAAATACTGCTACTATTAAAACACATGAGAGAAAAAAACCAAATGAGGAACAATAAATAGGAAGTTCTCCCTAATTTTCCCTGCTACTCCATCCTCCCTACCCATCCTAGATAACTATTCAAAGTTTAGTATCTATTTCGCCAGAATTTTAAGGATTCTATTAGTATGTATTTATAGATTTTGTAACTTGCTTTTTTTCTTTTAGCATCTTTCAATTTGAGCATATCATAGATCAAGACCAGTTATTTTCTCCAACTAGTGAGAGAAGAATAGACAAGGAGGTGGGTGTTTATACTCAGAGTAGACCCAAGAGCCATAGTCAGCAATGTCAGCTAACTCCCTCATTTCTACTCCTGGCTGAATTCCTGGAAATAAGATTCATGCATGTTCAGCAGCATCAATGGCTGGCACTTCTAATTTGCAAGATAGGACACTGTGTTCTCAATATTTTTCTGTTTGCAGACCCTTCCAGAGTTTGTTTGTAGTAGAGGAGATTACAGGAAGTTACTTTAATGACTGTGTTCTTGAAAGACGTTTCTTACTACTCTCCCAAACCTTCCCTTTTTCTATGTGAAGTTTCAGTGAGAATACTCTTGGATTGGTCCTCAGGCTGTTGATTCTTGCTCTATGTTTTGATTTACCATCTGATTCATCAACTAAAATCGCAGCTACAGTTTTACAAATCACAAATCACTTGACCTTAACTACAAATTAATGAAATCAGAAGATACCATTTTACTTAGACAAATGGCTTACTTGGAGCAGAATGGAAGAAAAGACTAATCATTCCACTTTTAAGCTTCTTATTTTATCAACGGACAAATCTGAGCTTCACTGAGGCTTTACTCCAGAAGCAAAACATTTTACCAGAGTGCCTCTAAGGAAGAACAAAAAAAGTCCTAGGGCCACTTTGCTTCTTGGAAACATGCAACTTGTCACTGCTTCTCTGTTTCTCCTACTCTGTGGGGCCTCACTTTATCTTTTGGCCCTTCCAAATCCTCCATGGCCTCCTAGCTCAGACCAACCCCTCTTCATGATCTCTTTTCTAACTCTCTCACACTTCAGTTTTCTTTCTGCTCATGATAGCTCCTTAAATCTCTAGTCCAATTAATTCATCCCTCTCTCATTCAGTTATCCATCCAATAACAGGTCTTAGAATTCAAAAGTAATGATTTTCAATCTAAAGGAACTTAACAGCTTAGTTAAATTACCATTAAAAAGTAATATAGTAATAGCATATGATAAGTGCTCTAGTTATTTCATAACTCAGTCTTCTTTCTCCTAAAATAGTTTAAACTTTTTTGGGTTTTGTTTGTTTGTTTGTTTGTTTGTTTTAAGGAAAATGTGTCTTTGTAGTCAAGACACAGAAAGCACTTAGAGGGTTTCTAGTGCATCTTGCATTGAAATTACATAATCATTTTCCTACACATATTCCTCTTTTATGATTTTTAATATTGTGATAAAGTATATGTAACATAATTTTATCATTTTATCCATGTGTAAGTGTTCACTTCCATGGCATTAGATACATTTATAATGTTGTGTAGCCATCCCTACTATCTATACCCAAAACTTTTTCATCATCTCAACAAACTCTGTACCCATTAAACACTAGCTCCCCAACCCTTGTCCCCATAGCAACTTGTATCTTTATTCCACTTTCTGTCTCTATGAAATTGTCTATTCTATGTATCTCATATCAATGAAATCATGTAATAGTTGTCCTGCATCTGGCTTATTTTACTTAGCTTAATGTTTTCAAGTTCCATCCATATCATAGCACATACTGGTACTTAAGTCCTTTTTATGGCTGAATAATATTCCATCATGTGACTATATAAGCATACCTCATTTTACTGTACTCTGCTTCACTGCACTTTGCAGATATTGCATTTATTCAAAGTGAAGGATTATGGTTAATTTGAAGTGTATAGTATTTTCAGGTAATGCTAAATGTGTAGGTCATGTGCAGTTTTATTTATTCCCTCTTATTGATCTTATAGTTTTGTATGGTGATTTGATTTGAGTAGTGATAATTATCCTTAATAGAAAATACTTTTTCAGTTTAACAAAGTTATTGTGTTTTCTCTTATTCCTATGTTTTCCCTATTTATTTATCAAAGTAGTGAGTACTTAGTAGATGCTTAAGAATTGATATAAGAATATGAAAATGAATGTTTTAAAAATCATTTTTATTGTCCATTGCTTTGGATAGAAGTGATAGTGGCTTTATTGGACATCCTAGTCTCAGAACCAATCACTTCTCACGACAGATACTCTTCATTGGAAAAGCAATTGCAATTTTGAGTCTGGTGAACAGAAACATTTCCTTTCTTTACCTTGGTCTTGGATCTTCGTGTTACTGACTTGGGAAAATGTTAAATTGATGTGTTGCAATACTACAGCAACAGTTACCTTTAAAAAGAAATAATTTTTTTATACTCTGTACTAAGAGAACTGTACAAGGGTACAAGACTTAAATACACAGATAAACTCTAGACATTGGTGGAGCATTTGGCAGGTGGAAGAGCATATGCAGGATTCAATAAGCACTGGAAGGGGAAAGAAAACTGCATGATGTCAGCATCTAACAAAAGGAAGTTTCCCTTCACTAGAGAGAACTCAGCAACATATGTGCCTTGGGTGGAGAACTGATGAATGAAAGATCTCTTATGGTCCATGGCTTCCAAGAAGACAAGTAATAAAGACATCATAAAGAGGAGTCAGCAGGGGAGGTCAAACCAGCTCTAGTGGATTAGAGAGATGAGGACTTGACTGAAAAAGAGCTGAAGGGAATTCTCCTGGGTCATTTCAAAGAATCACTGTGTGATATGGAGTCTTGGGAAGCTGCGAGTTTAAACATAGAATCAAATGCTTTCCAAGGCCTTGAATGTCTTCTCTGGAGAAGGATTATGGGGTCAAGGTTTGTGAGATAAATTTGGTTTGCCTAATTATGTCATCTAGGAATACTTAGGGTCTCTGTGCATTTTCCCAGGTAATGTTTGACATGAGTATCATACAATATTTTCTGTTAATTATATTTCTCAAAGCAACATTGTGGTAAGAGTGCTTGTATTTTATGAAATCTCAGGAGTAATGAAGAGGGAAGATGTGCCATCCAGCAATATTTCATGAAGCTAATTACCTGAGGGAATTCAGGAATATTTGTGCAGATGTATGCACTATACGGGCAATAAGCTCTTATAAAAGATGAAGTATTCTAATTACAAAGCAATTATTATAATGCACGATCATTTTAAATTGCTCTTATTTTGTGTTGGAAAAGCAAAACAAAACAGATAAAAATGTGTCACCTAATTTTAGTTTCACTGTTTAATCATTCTTAACTCATTCAAGACAGGTGGCTTTTGATTTCAGATACTATTCATAAACAATGTTTATTTGTTTACAAATTAAACTATTATGAATGTATATTCACCTTTGGTTTTTGAAATTATTACATTGATGGCATCCGAACGAGTTAATAGAAGCTACTTCAATTATGCACTGTGTTTTTGTGTAACTTCTATTTTTGCTTAATGTTCCTTTCATGCTCTGGGACATACAATGTTCATTACTTGTTGTATGATTTCAAACATATTTATGAAATATTTCTTTCAAACTTTGCAGAAAAAAGATAAACATTCACAGAAATTCTTGGCTCCTGGGTTCTTTGTTGTTGTCATCACAATTCTGTGAGTTACCTCTGAAACTAAAAAGGAAAGTCCACAAAAATTCAAAGGACAAGAAATAAATGCTATCACTTGTAACTGTAAGATGATCTTGTTCTGTAATTTCAGCCAATGGACAAATATTGTGAGAAGAGCAAAGAGAAAAAAGTAAAATCAGAGGTGGGAATTAGGAGTGCTTGCTCTGTGTGTGTGTGGTGTTGGGGGTGTGATATGAGGAGTACTAGTATTTTTATTTTAAGCATTATCTACTAAAATAACCCAATTGAAACACTTAGTGAAACAGAAAATTTTCTATAGGAATAGAGAACTTGGGAATAAATTAACAGAAGGAAGGTATTTTAATTTATTTTTAAAACAGTTGTTGTCAGTGGACATTTAGGTTGTTTCCATGTCTTGGTACTGGATAAAGAAGTTGTGATATATTTATACAATGGAATACTACTCAGCCATAAAAAAGAATAAAATAATGCCATCTACAGCAACATGGATGGACCTGGAGATCATCATTCTAAGTGAAGTAAGCCAGAAAGAGAAAGAAAAATACCATATAATATCACTCATAGGTGGAATCTAAAAAAAAAGAAAAGAAAAGAAAAGAAAAAAAAGACACTAATGAACTCATCTACAAAACAGGAACAGACTTACAGACAGTAAAACAGTAAACAATTTTATGGTTATGGGGGAAAGGGGATAGAAAGGGATAAATTTGGGAGTTTGATATTTGCAAAGGTTAACTACTATATGTAAAAATAGATAAAAAACAAATTTCTTCTGTATAGCACAGGGAATTATATTTAGTATCTTATAGTAACCGTTAAAGAAAAAGAATATGAAAACAAATGTATGTATACCTGTGCATGACTGGGACATTATGCTGTACACCAGAAATTGACATTGTAACTGACTATACTTCAATTAAAATAAATAAATAAATAAGCATTAAGGTACATCATGCAAAAAAAAAAAAAAACTTGTTGTAATGTCCACTGTTGATTCTCTATACAACAGCTAATTGCTACCCTGTTTTTGTCTTGCTGGTACAGAGTACAGCCCACATTAGAAACTAAAAGTGCAGAATATGATGGGGGTGGCCATTTTACTCAGTGGTTACCATTGAACATAAAAGGGAGTTGGTTGGGGAGCTTATGTGAAATACCTTTCCCTCTGATACAGATAGAGAGACATATGGGGAGGATTCCTTTGTCACTCTGGCTTTCTTTGCCCCACCTCCACCACAATTCTTTCCTACTATCTTGGAGGTTGTACGGAGACATGATGCTTGAAATGTTACCACCATCTTGCAGCTATGCAGGGAGCCATGACACACGGAGGATGGAGAGACAAACATCCCTGGAAGAGTCTGGATCTCTGATGTTGTTGAGTCACTCAATCAACCTCGAGACCACCTATCTCCGGGATTCAAGTCATTTATAGTGACACATTCCATTACACACAGCCAAACACATTTTGATTAAGTAGGGTATCCAATTTTTCACATTAAACAACACTGAACTGACAAAAGAACTAACATGATTATAGCTGCACCAGAGGTAATTTTGTTACCTAACAGAGCTGTAGAGCCACAACTCTTTTTTTGCACCCAAGTTTTGTGCAAAAATTGAATTTCTCTATAATTATATTTCCAGAATCCCATTCTCAACACCCCTTCTCTACTACATTTTTCATCCCTAGTGAAAAGCCTTTAATCATAGCTAATTTGCTTTTTAAACTCCGAAGATTCTCTACTCCTTTGCCATCTCTCCCACCAACGTGAAGTACTCCGCTGGAACCAGAGTTCTCTGGCTAGAAACACACCGCGCTGTCTGTATTTAATGTGACTTCCTCACTTACCACTTTCCAGTATGTCCTTGCTCTCTGCTTAGCATCACACAGTTTGATTTTACTATTATTTTAATATATACACAGGATTTTTTTAGGATCTAAATTCCCAGATAGGTGGGATCATGTGTGTTTTCCCTAATGTGATACAGCATTTTGTATTTAGAGTAAACATAAACACCAGACCGAATCAAACACATGGAATGGAATAGCCACTTAGAACTGTTCTATGAAACCTGGAGTGTATGTTTGCATGATTTACATTTAGCAACCTTCAAAGGGCTGCTTAATAACTAGTCTACTGATCACTCTATATTTGTTGACTATTCACTCTTTTTCCTAGTCAAAAATATTCATTAAAATGTTTAAAAGCAATATATGCTTATATACAAAATTTGGAAACTGCAAACAAAGAGAAACAAACAAAAATTACCAAGTCCCTACATTCCAAAACAATATTAGCCTTTTGGTGTTTTGCTTTCTACTATCTTTTCTGCGCATAGATTTCAGTAGGAGTTTGTTTGTTTATTCACAGCCATTGGTCAGGCAAAACCAAGAAGGTAGGAGAAAGTACGTTTGTATGTATGTTATTAGGAAAGACTCCTCCAAAACTCCTTCTGAGCTGCTATTCATCATGGAAGAGTAATTACAATTTTGATTGCTTATTACATTCATGATGTTCTTTAGTTCCCAAAATAACAAAATTATGAAGCAATGCTATTATTCATATTTTAAAGATGAGGTGCCCAGATCAGGGAAATTAAGTCATTTGTCCAAGGCAAAATGGCTGCTAAGTCCTAAAGCTAGAAATGAAACCCAAGTCTGACTTGACTTCTCAGCAGGTGTTCCTTTTCTCTTGTGCTTTTATCCTACTGCCAAACATCAGAAACAGCAGGCAGTTTGGTTCCAATTCTTTTCTTTTATAAAGAAGGAGACGATCAGAAGAATGCTTTGGAAACAAGGGCCCTTGTTCCCTCTCTCTGGGTTCTTATTAAGTTCTTTTGGCCAGTCATTGTTCTCTTTGGGCCCTTTTCCTCCCTCTCCTCCACATGTGTTTGTTGAGACTTTACTGAAATGAGCAGGGCCAAGTACTTGAACCATACCACTCACTCCGAATGGTGAACACCAACAATCACTGAGATTCTAAATTCTGAGTGTTTTAAGGCACTCCTTGATAAAGGAGAGTCTCTGATTTCAGCTTCCCTACTTCGGGTGCCATCTTGAAAAGCATGGCCATGCTCTGCACCCCATCCACCTTGTAAAGAGGATGAACCCTTCAGGGCAGAGCAAAGAAGAGATCCTAGAGCCTAAAGCTGACAGAGGACAGCCAAGATTAGTTTCATTTGGTGTGTGTTTGTTTTCTTAAGCCCTGATCGTAGTCAAAACTGGACACAGCTGTCCTTTCTCAAGGAGATTTCACTCCCAGACTGAGTGTTTGGATTTCAGCTCATTGTTTAATAGTTCTAGAATTCAAATGGTCACCTTGAGGCAGGAAGGTTAGCACTCCATTAAGATGGATGGGGAAAGTTCACACCTCTCGCTTTTATTTTATTTCTTTGCTTTTCTTTCCATTTGCCTGCAAACTCAGCAAAGCTGAAGTCCATTCACTACACGGGCTGTTTTTATACCCACGGGGCTGAAAAGTTGATTTACTGAAGAACTTGGATTTTCCAGGAAAAGGGAAAATCCACAGAGAGTGTTAAAATCTGCAAAATACGACAGGATTATCAGAGGAATAAAAAATCTTATCCTAGATCCTTTGGTTCTTAAATCAATCCCCAAAGAGATTTTAAAGCCCATTCACTTTTTGGATGGTTTTTCTGGACCTCCCTATAAATGTTCTTCATATAATATCTGCTAAGAGGGAGAGCTAAAGCCAGCAGCATTTATATGAATCACCAGGCCAAGGCATTTTTGTTCATTAGCTTTCGCAAAGGTTGATTGAAAGGCAAAAGAAGGGAGTTAACATTTGCTGAGGGCCTACAGTGTGAAAGCACCAGGCAGGGCCCCAGTGCCCCGTGGTTCAGTACCTTCTCTCTGATGAAGGAAAAACATATGTGATTTCCTCTCATACAAGTCAGACTCTGAGAAAGGTTCTAACAGAAATTCATGCAACAGGGTCATGGAGAAAGAGACAAGTTCATTCTGATTGGAGCATTCAGAAAAGCTTCTTGGAGGTGAGATTAGAAATCAATTTGGAGGGTCTATCAGGAAAAAGGTTGGCTGGGTAAAGGAGTTCATTTAGTAAAGGAATTGAGGTAAACCAGATTTAGTACTGAGAACTGAGAGCAGACAGCTCCTCTCAGTTGCCCGGAGTGAATATGGCAGAGACAGTCTAGGTGTTTCCCAACCCTATCCCCTCTTCCTGAACACACAGAAAGACTCCATTCCCAGCCTCCCTTGCATTACATGGGGTTATGCCACTGTCTTCCCACAAATGGAACGAAGGTAGACTGATTGTATGCCATTTCCCTCTCCCTTTCTCTCTTTGCTTCTTTGGCTAGCTAAATGCAGAAGGTCACAGGTTGGAGAGAGTATAGCTCCATGGTATAGTGCATGCTTAGCATGCAAGAAGTTCTGGGTTCAATCCCTAGTACCTCCATTAAAAAAAAATAATAATAAATAAATAAACCTGATTACCTCCCCCTGAACAAAAAACAGAAAAACAAAAAGTAAGGATGAATGCAGAGGGACCAGCGAAGGCCCCCAAGGAAGCCCTGGCAGGTGATGTCCCATGAAATGGAAGAACCTGGATGCTGGAATTATTGAACAGAGGATGCCCACCAAATACTTGATCAGACTGGAAAGTAAGCAAGAAAAGTTAAGCCACAGAGCTTGGTGTTATAGAAGTTAGCATTATAGTGAGGATGGTAAGGCTGAAAGATAGATCTAAAAGGCCTGTAAAATCCTCCTGCATCAAGTCATTTATAAGAACTAAGAAAATAAATCAAATAGTTATAAGGTTTGAATTAATACGTCAGCATCAGGAAGAAGGGGCAGCATCATAGCTCATTCTTCCCAAAGTGGACCTCTACCAGTCGTGACTTTTTTGGCTAATTTTACACTGACAACTTAATTTGGGGTCCTAAGTGAAAATTCTAGGAAGGCAGGGCTTCTTCAATGAAGAGAATACTTGGCCATTTCATAGCTTATGGAAAGAGGGAGAGGGCTTGGTGTGCCCTGGGTGGGGGGGAGTCTAAAGTTAGCTGGCTTGGGACTACTTTAAAAATACGTTTTACTGCTTTTTTGATTGTAATAGTAATACCCACTCCTTGTAGAAAGATTAGAAAAGATAAAACTGTTAACAGAATAAAATAATAACCATTTGTAATCCTATCATGTCTTGGTGTGTTTCATGCCACTCCTCTTTGTCATTCTCTGTTTCTGTCTCTCTCTACATGTATCGTATATAATATAAACATAAATCACTGAATTATTCTAATTGTACTATATGTAATCTGTTCCTGTCATTAAAGTTCTTTACAAACTTGACCTTAAATAGTTGTGCAACTTTTTTATTATATGAATATACCATAATTTTTGGCATTTCCTATAAAGTTGGACACAATTATTCCCAAGGTTTTTGTTGTTGTTTTAACAAGAATGGATATCATTATTCAGAAATATTTGCCTGGATTCTTGATTATTTTTTAGGATAGATTCCTAGTTGTAAAATTCATAGTCAAAAAGCTTGAAAAATTGTAAAAGATCTTGAGGCATAGGAAAATAGCTTTCTGCAAAAGTTACAGAAGTTTATTTTTCTACCAGCAGAGTATGAGTTTACCTATCTTATAGGAAAATAGCTTTCTGCAAAAGTTACAGAAGTTTATTTTTCTACCAGCAGAGTATGAGTTTACCTATCTTAAAACACTTCAATCTGCATTGAAAGTATCATTTAAAAGCTTTCTACCACTTTTTATGGTTTTCTCTACAGTCAAAAGACTCAAGGACAATAAATCCATGATATATTTAGTAACTGATTTTCAGTTGGCAAAGTACTGTTTCCTGCTGAAATGGGTTTAAATGTTTCATTTTAAGAAACCATAGGCATCCTCTGATCATAGTATATAATAAGCCGATTGCATTTAGTACAGGCTGGGCTAAACAATGATAGGAAATCACCTCAAAATCTCAGTGACCTAACACAACAGAATTTTATTTCTTGTATTCAAAGTCAGTAGCTGATACTTTGTGCATTCATAATTGCTCTAACCTTGAGAAGAGAATACAGTAAATCATGTCTTTGCTCTTTCATTTTTCACCCGGAAGGGACACAGGTCACTTCCTCCCATGTCTCCTTGGCCAGAGTAAGCCATGTGACCACAATGACTACAAGGGTGTGGGAAAGGACGATGCTATCCTGTGCCCAGGTACAAACCCAGGAGCGGTCATGGACAACACTAACGACTATCACCCCTCATTGACTTTAACCTTTGAGGAAGGGCTTGTATTCTATAATGACTCCTGGAAATGTCCTTCTCTCTTCCCTTCTAAGAGTCACAGACAGGGGTCAGCAAACTTTGGCTTATGGACCAAATGTGTCAAGGTCTCTGTTTTCATATGGTCTGCTAGTTAAGAATGGTTTTTACGTTTTAAAATGGTTTGGAAAAATCCAAAGAAAAATAATATTGCATAACACATGAAAATTATGTGAAATTCCAATGTGTGTCTATAAATAAAGTTTTATTGAAATAGAGCCATGATTTCTTGTTTATATACTGTCGATGACTACTTTTGTGCTATGGTGGCAAAGTTGAGGAGTTTGCAAGAGAAATTTACACTATCTGGCCTTTTACAGAAAAGGTTTGCCAGTCGCTGATCTTAGACATGACACTGGGAAAACCCGTGGTCATTTCAACATGGCTGCCTGGAAAAATCACCTCTTGGAAAGTGATTATTTGCTAGATGTTTCAAATTCAGCTCACTGGATTCAAAACAAACAGAAGAATGAAATCTCCTCTAGGCTGATGTGTATAGTTACTGGGATTGTGGCTGAGCCATGAATAGAAGCATGATGAAAACTGAGACCCAACGGCCAAATTGGGCTGGAATCAGGGAAGAAAGCCACTGGAGTTACCAGGAGTTCATCTAAGTTAGATATTGCCGTTATGAGCTCAACCAGATGAGTTTCTCACCAGGCTCTTTCACCTCCTTGAGGACTGTTATGTAAATCTACTCAGTGTTTTAAAGTCAACCTGGATCCAAACATAAGCCCTCATTGCCTTCATTAAAATCAATAAATAATAAAGGAAGAAAAAATTGGCTCCCCAGGTGGAGGAAAAAACCCAAGTTTTGCCATTCACTTCCTCAGCTTGTTGTTGCTGGAAGACTGTACTTCACGTTCAGCTGTGATTTAAAAAAAAAAATGTTTTGGATTTCCCCTCAGAGGTTTCATAAGCATTTATATAGAATTGGCTTTCTGGGTGATTTATCAGCTGCGCTGTGTGAGGTTTTCAAAGAGTGCACACTCCATCCATTGTCAACATATTCCTTGTGTTAAAACCGAGATTTCTAAAATAACATGTTGATCCGGTGACGGAATGCCATTTCTCTTCATTTAGTGTCCAAGTAATAATGCACCAGTTAGTAATGCTAGGAATGAGACGGGAGGCCCAGCACATACATATTCCAACTGAGGTCAAGATCCATTCTTTTTAAATGTCAAAAATGACATTCCTAATACCCATGTGTATAGATTCCATTTATTTGTGCACTTAAATTAACTCCTCTCTAATCCAGCTTCCACAGCTGCCAAAGACTTCCTGTGAAAGGCATTTTCTTCTAAACTACTCATAATTCACATCCGGCTCTCATTGAAGAAATGTCTCTCGTGGTTTTGTGCCACAGTCAAAGGTAAAGGGGGTAGTTCTATGTAACTTCAAAGGGTAAGTTGTACCTGGTTTGGAAACAGCCACCTCTGATAGCTCTTTGTCCCTTCCCTCCCCTGAGACAGTTCCATACTGCATTCTCTTTCTTTTTGCTGGTGTCCAGTTCTCTTACAAAAGCTTTTCAAACTACTGCGCATTCTGTGTCTTTCAGAAAGAGATTATTATTCAAATATTGTTTGTGGGCAGACTTCTAATTAAGTGATGTATTTTTACACATCTCATTAAACATTAAGTGTCTGTGATTTCCAATCTAAGTAAGGACACACGATTTGAGGAGTATACGCATGAGAAAGGGGGGGTAAAAATGTTGAAATCTAGGTCATCCGGGAAAATCTAGGACATAGAGTTCCTCTGCCCAGTACTACGTAGTGACTATAGATACTATATAAATGACTATTCAGAACCCAGGAGATGATTTGGGGCTGAAATAGAAAACAGTATTGTGATAACAACAACAATGTATTATAGTTGTAAAGCATTTTCACATATGTTACTTCATTTAATCCTCTCAATCCTCCTCCGAGATAGGGAAGGTGAGTGTTATTATTCACATTTTATAATAAGAAAACTGAAACTCAAAAACACTAAGTGATTCGCCTAAGGAAGTTGTCACTGGGTCAAGATAAGATCTAATTCTCTTTGCCTCTGGTGAACTGTGTTCTTTTGTGATGCTGTCTCCTCAAGACTGGTAAAACAGGTACTGAACACAGGCAACAAGCCGTCCTCTGAAATTTGCAGGTGGGTTTTTCTTTTAGAAAGACATCCTTAGCTCAGATTAAGGCTTGAATCCCTGAATTGGGTTCTGCTTGATCAAGTATTTACTGCTCATCTATATTGGACACTTGCTATACTGAGGGCTAGCTCCTTTCTCCAGCTTTGGCCCAATTTTTATTTCTTCTAAAATAAGATATAAGGCAGAAATCTCCAGACATCAAAGGATCTAAAAACCAGTCAAGTTGTTATTATGTTGCCCATTTATTTTTGTCTCAAAACTTTATGACACAAGAGTCACTCATTCCTTGTAGTTTTCAGTTGGTCTGAAAATTTTACCTTTTTTATGTGGCTAGCAGATCTAGGTATCCCAGCTTTGGAGGTGGGATACTCAGAGCATGGGCCATCTGATTCAAAGGAGAGAGGGGTTCCGAATCACTTTATAACCTTGTTGGGGCAAACCTGATTTGCAGCAAGGATAACCAAACATAAGTCTGTACTTCTTTAGAGGTGGGTTCGTGGTTGGGCCTCTCTCTGTGCTTTAGCAGAAAGGTAAACAGCAAGTCAGGGCAACTTTCAGACAAAGATTTATCCCTGGAACTTGGAAAGCATTACATGTTCCATATAATATAATAAAGTAAAATAAGAATCCTTCTGAGAAAGGTGCTCCAGATCTTAAATTGCCTTATGCTAGAATAATATTTAACAACTTGTTAAAAAATCTCTGTTTTTCTCAAGGAAAAAGAAAAAAAAAGTTAAATTTATAATGAGTATTAACATGGAGAACCTGACCAAGGATTTTCTAAAACAACTTTGTAAATGATTACTTGGTGGTGGTGTCAGTTGACCAAGTTCAAAAAGAAAATAAACGTCATTTTGGTCAGTTTCAGAAAGTTTGTTTTTCCCCTCAGTGAATAATTCTTTTTTTGTTCAGTCCCAAGGGACAGTACCATGTTAATCCAAATACAGATTTAATTTCTGAGTTTCATAACTTTTCCATCTTGATCACCCAAGAAAGACTTAGATAAAATGCCAATTTTACCTTTATGAAAAGTAATGATACACATACACAACAATCAGCATTTATGAAAATATTTTCTTTAAAAACTTATTCTTTGGTTAAGCACCATAGCTCAAAAGCTGGGGATGGGAGGGAGAGGAAATACATCTCTGGGACTGGTTAGCCCAAAACTCTTCCCCATCCCCGCCCAAGTCTCCAGTTTTGTCAACCTTTGCTTTACTATGGAAGTTCCTGTCCTTCAGTGAGACATTCATATTTTCTATCTTACAAACATATTTTATGTTTCTCAAGGACAGAATAGTGGGAGTGGAAAAGTCTTTCAGGTGGAGAGAATAATAGAAGCAGAGACCTGGAAATGGGAATAAAAAGAAATTGGAATGCAAAGTTATGATGGATCCAGATCTTGGGTCCTAAATGTCAGTCCTTAGGGGATTGTACTTGATTTTATTTATTTATTTATTGTTATTGAAGTATAGTCAGTGTACAATGTTGTGTTAAATTCTGGTGTGCAGCATAGTGATTCAGTTATATATATATATATATATATATTCCTCATATTCTTTTTCATTATAGGCCACTTCAAGGTATTGAATATAGTTCCTTGTGCTATACCGTAGGGCCTTGTGTTTTGGGGGGTTTTTGTTTTTGTTTTTTAGTATTTATCTCTCTTGTTTTAAATTGATGTATAGTCAGTTTACCATGTTGTGTGTCTACTCCACCTGGTGAGCTGGATACTTACCAAGAATCAGTGTGTCAACAGCACTAAAACTGTGCTATTTGTACTTTTTATAAAACTACATAATTTAATTCAAAATGAAATGTATGTTGAAAGAAAGTTTTTGTTTTAATGAAGATTAGATTGACTGCTTTGAAAGACTCAAAATTAAGTCACTGATAAAAAACAAAAACACAAATTGTTGTTGAAGTAAGTGTGTAAGGACAACAGTAAAAGACTGAAGAAAAAATGTAAACACCCGGAACAGTCTATTCTCAGAATGCTTTTCAAGTACCTGTAAGTTCTCTTTCCACTGAAAAGAACTGCAGCCAAAAACCTAGCCAATACATTATAGATGTGTTCCATGCAAAAATGTCACACAGTTCCCATCAGCAGACCTTTACTAAAACAAACAAACCAAAAAAACAACCCTTGGTCTAACATCCAAAGACTGGCCAATGAATCTGTTTTAAAATATTTTAAGGTAAATTAAAATGTTAAATCTTGTATCCTTTTCTATGATTCTACGCTATAGCTGAGTTTTTCAATTGTTGATCAATTCCTGGTGTGACAACATTGAATAAGAAAATTTCTGCTGTCCTAATGTCAGCATTAGGCAAATATGTACTAAATTTTGCTAAAATTCATAAAACATTAAGACACAAAGCTTTGTCTCAGACAGTATCTATCTAGTCTTGAAAGAAAGACATGGAATTTGCTAATAAAAGAGCCAATATATTTGAGAACAATTCATTAGAATTCTATTTTCTTCTATATTCTGTTCTGTTTGTACTTAAGTTTTCTGTTCTTCATTAAGGTATATGATCTTGTGGTAAAGAAGAACAGTGTTTTATTATTTTGGTTCAAAAATCTATGTCTATCCATGGCTGGGATGTGCTGTACACCAGAGATAGACATATTACAACTGACTGTACTTCAGTTAAAAAAAATAGACAAAAAAACCCCAACAATGTTGTGTCCATTTCTGATGTACAGCATAATGTTTCAGCCATAATATACATATATATACTCCTTTTCATATTCTTTTTCTTTATAGGTTACTACAGGATATTGAATATACTTCCTTGTGCTATACAGTACACTTGTTTATTTTATATATGGTAGTTAGTACCTGCAAATCCTGAAATCCCAATTTATGCCTCCACCCCCTGCCCCTTGCCCCCTGGTAACCATAAGTTTGTTTTCTATGTCAGGTGAGTCTGTTTCTGTTTTGTAAATAAGTTCGACATTATTTTAGCATGCTTTTGAGGAGAGCAAGGCTGAAGACAGTGGAGTCAGCGGCAGGCAGTCCTGATGTCATGGGTGAGCACCTGAACCAAGAGGATCTCAACGTGAAGGACGCTGAGAAACTGACTTGGTAACCAATACCCACTCTGCTGTTCTCCTCTAGCTATTGGGCTGACAAACCCAAACCAAGGGTAGCTCTTGCCTTCTAGAAGTCTGCCATCTATCCAAGTTTGGAATCGAAGATACGTAACGGGGAACAAAGTATTAGCTGAATTAATAACAGAATGTCTTTCAAAAGGTCCCACAAGGTGCACATTCAAGAACTAATTCTATGAGCACGTTGGGAGGTCCACGTCACAGGGTGGATTTACATGAACCCAAAACACGAACTTGGCAGAGAGCTTATTATCTATGTTTTCCTATACTCAACTCTTTCTCAAGTTGGACCTTTGGAGAAATCATGTTGTATTCAGAATGTTGCTTAGTAAGCACAGAATCTAAGTTATATGAATTAGATGCTACTAAATTCTTCTAATTATCACTAAAATTAAAGTGATCACCTAAGAGAGCAGGAGGCACTGCTCCCCTCAGGGAGATCCTTTTCTAGTGGAACCAGATACCCGTCGAAGTCAGAGACTCAGGCTTCCTTTTCTGGCAACAGCGTTTGACTAGGCCCTGCCAACATTTATCTTCCAGACCCTCTGCACTTCTGTTGCTGATGATCCCTTTCCCCTCAATTTCAAATTATTTCTTTCGAGACATGAATAACTAAAGGAAAGCCCCAGTTATCTGCATCGCTGTTTCTAGGAATTTATCCTTCAGAAATAATAACCCAAATCAGTGAAAAAATATATATACAAGGATGTTAATTACAGCCTTGTTTGTAATACGAAAAATGGGCAATGAGTTGCATCTTCATCACTTGGGAAATTGGTTAAATAAAAGATGTTATATTTATTTAAATAAAGGTATACTGTGCAACCATTAGAAGGAATGCACAGAACGAAAGGCACTGACTTTACAAGATATACATAATAAAATGGTATTAAAAAACAAGTTATATATCAATAGATATAGGACATTCCATCTTTGTGAAAAATACATATCTATGTGGCTGTTTGTGTAATATATATACTTATTGATCAGATATATGCACTAGAAAAATTTAGGAAAGGAATGCCCTTCAGTGTTAATAATGGTTGGCCCTGGAGGAGGGGTGGGATCATATGTTAGAGATGATCTGAGATTGTCTCTTCTTTTGTATACAGATACATGCATGCATGCACACAGACATATCTGTGCACACACACATATGCAATGGAATTATGGGTGTAATTTACTTTTTTTTTCCCAAAGAACCTCTTTCTTGCCTTCACTTGCCCACCAGCCCCTGAAAACCTTACAATTTGAAGGAAATCACTATGTTCTAGAAGAAATTACTATTCACTGTAGAAATTGATGAATGCTATAAAAGAAGTATAAATTGAGCCTTTGGGCTCCTAGGAAGCTGAGAGATTGCTTCCAACTACATGAGTGTGAAAGTCGAGAGAGAGTGCAGAGATGAAGAAATTTTATATCTCCCATAACTAGAGTCCATAAGCCTTGCTTTTACAGAGGAAGCCGCCCACTTTTAAATAGTGTCTAACATTGCTCCCCTAAGTCATCAAAATGCTCGTAAATTCCAGTATTTGAGGCACCCACACTTCATCTCCCCAACTGCCTCTTGAGTTAGGATCTGCCACAGTTATTTCACATGAGACTCTGAATTCCAATTTTTGGTTCACAGAATATGTTCACTTGACCCATAAATCAGGGATAGCACTTTGCATGTAACAGTTCCTCGACAAATAGTGGCTGCTTCGTGGATTATCAGTCATATTGAAGAAAAATAACACCACCTGATGATGATCTTTGAATTCAAAAGTCTATTATCTTTCCTTTTTAGAGGGACAAGATGATTGCTTGCAGCCTCCTCAAGCCCTCTAATCAGGAATAGGAAACTGCCAGAATGAAATGAACTGCCACTGAAGATTCTTTTTCTTACGTTATCATGGAGCACAGACAGAATGTTTCATGAGCGAATGCAGAACACAGCACAGAATAAAGCAAAACCCTTACCATGAAGATGGTCACATAGTTAAACCCAAGCACACATGATGGAATGACCCAATTGGCAACCCTTGCACCCCATTACAAACAAATGGGACCAGGAATGTGGTCCTCTCACACTGTCCAGGAGGCGCCTGCACCCACCACCTCCCGCCATCCATCTCCTCCTCCCCTGATTTGTGTGTGTTTTTGTTAAACAGTGGATCTTGCTATGCTTTTCAGAAAGCTGACAAGAAGCAAGCTGAAAATTAAAAATGGGTGCCGAGAGGCTTTACAGGAGTCTAAATAAACAGCCCGACAGGAAAGACGTGTGGCAGGCTAAGGTTTCAGGCTAGTGGTCGGAGCGAGTTAACAGACATCCGTATAACAGAAGGCTGTGTTTGTTTTCCCTGTCCCTGCTCTAGCAAATTTATTGGGTTATCTGTCTTATTTTGACACTTGGGTGTTTAAGGTTTCTGTTCTAGGTGTCTAAAGGCATAAAAAAATTATTGTACAGTTTACATTCCTGGCAGAGGCTGTGACATGTGCTAGCTGAAAAGTTCCTATCTGCCAGGAATTTCGCAGAAAAAGCCTTGTAGAACTGGGTTTTCTTAGAAGGTCCAAGTATCCTTTGTGAAAAGCACCGAGAACAAAAGCGGTCTTATTTTATTCCTGACCATGTCATTCTAACATCTAGAGAACTGCTCCCACCGAGACATTTTCTTTTCATTGTCCTGTTTTGACTTACCAGGAAACATACACGGAGCATTATCAGTGTCTTGCAGGGAGACAGGTTTTTCCATTGGTAGGGCTCAATGTAGATCGACAAGATACAGTTCGATTTGCTTCTGAAATCAGAAATGCACGGAAGCACTGAGTGAGTATTAGGTGTTATGATAATGCACCATCCAAAGATTACAGTCATATGTGTAGAAATATTGACATGTTGATGACTGATGTACTAAGCCACCCACAGTGTTGATATAGTTCTTCTTACTGGAATACAAATTTTTAAAGAATTTTACTTGTAAGTGCCCTGTTCTTCATAGATATTGAGGCCAGAACTAATGAAGGGGTCAGTAGGGAATTTAAATAGTTCTCTGACATAAACCTCTTTTCATTTATTCACTCATTCATTCAAGTGGCATTCAGTGAATACTCATGTATTTGATTGTTAGGAAGTGGGAAATACACACGGAGGAGAAGTATGAAACAGTCAGTGGCACTAACGGAAGCTTACAGTTTCTTCTTTCATCATCTTCCGCAGCAGACAGCCTGCCTGGCAGAGTCAAGACAAATTTTCATGATACCAGGTGATCGGCATGAAATCAAGGAGAGAAAAACAATTCAGTTTATTTTTTTCCCAGAGAAAATAGCTTTGCAGTAGCTGAAGCTATTTGAGCACATTATTATTTTCTTTCTTTATTCAGTCTTCCTATTTTTGGCTCTTCATGGCTTAAGACTGGGACTTGGGAGCTGGCAGCTACAGTTTCTGCTCCTCAGGCTACTCTTGGCAAAGACTGTCACCCAGGCCACTGGACAAATGGTTTTCTTGTCTTGACCTCCCTTTTCATCACTGATCTCCCTTTGGTCACCTCACTATTTGTAAAGGCTTCAGTTTTGTGCAAAGAGCAAAGATTTTTAGAATCAGCATTCCTGAATCTGAATACAGACAATGTCACTTAATTGGTGGGTGACTCTGAGCTTCAGTTTATCACCAGTAAATACGTGTACAATCACGTCCGTTTCATAGGCTTGTGAAGCGTACACATGATTGCATACTTGAATGGAGCCAGTCTGGCTCCTGGCTCTGGTAAGTGATTTTAAAAAGTCTGTTCTTCCTTCCTTCAAGTCATGTAGGATATGGAGCAATAAGGCATTTGGGAGAGTCAAAGAAAATATTTGTATCACAGAGACTTTATGGTTTATTGCTTTTCTGTTCATTTCAGACATATGTGGTGTAAGTTTTTTTTTAA
The DNA here is from genome assembly GCF_048564905.1 of Vicugna pacos. Lineage (NCBI taxonomy): Eukaryota > Metazoa > Chordata > Mammalia > Artiodactyla > Camelidae > Vicugna > Vicugna pacos. The sequence goes on from NC_132990.1 coordinate 20,841,152, forward strand.
ATAAAAGCAAGAAGAAGTCATGCTTATACTACCAATGGAAAGCAACCTAGAAATCCAGTTGATATTGGGCACAACTGTCTAAGTCCTACAACAGGTACTGGGAGGAATGCAAGCAAATACATAGACCAAACCCATATTTTGGTAGCTTCAAAACAACCTGAGACAAGATTTGTACAGTAAAAAGTCAAACAGCAGTAAAACTATTTTGAAGAGATTGCTGAGCAACAGGCTATTATATACTGAGTAAGTCTTCTGTCCTGTCAAGTTCACAGAGCTTTTATATCACAATATACATTAAGAATCTTCTAAGAAGGGAATAGTAAGCAAAGTTTTCTGTGCTTAATTTGATCATGGAACTCTATTTTGATTTTGTCTTTACAGCGATATCAGGTGTAGAAAGATAAACTGGGGTCATGGAAAGTGAATTCTAAAGTGAAGAATCAGAACTTTACCCTAAAGGTACTGACATTTCTAGAAAGGGAAGTGTCATGATTCAAGCATGTTAAGTAATGTTTTAGGAAGGATGGGTCACTGGTGATATACTAGGTCTTTTATGAGAATCAAGAGAAAAGGCATTTTCAAATAGAATGGTCAATACATAACCTAGATTGCAGTTAATTAAGGTGACTGTACGCTGTGACACAGAGTCATCAGGCAGCACTCTAAACAAGGATTTTGGAAGTGAAAATATGGGACCAAGCCAAGACAGTTGTAACTTGAGGAGATTTTGTTCAGAATAGGGAAGACAATAGCATGTTAGACGATTAAAATGTAGACTCAAAACAAAAAGAGGCCCATGAATGGTCCTGGAGGAAGGAAGAATAATTGTGGTGTCAAGTCCTCGGAAAGGATGGAAGAGAATAAGGTAGAGAGCGTAGGATGGAAAGCACTGAAGACATGTAGCAGGTAGAGAAAAAAGAGAAGTACAACTCTTGTTTCATAATGCTGTCTACTGTGTTCAAGCTAGGTTCATCACATGTTGCATTGATTCTTAATTATAACAATAGTTTTGTGTCATAGAAATAATGATCCTCAGTTTGCAGACATGGAAATTTCTCAAGGTCACATAGCTACTAAACAGCATATCAGGTATTTGAAAAGTATACAATCACTAATAATAATCTTGTTGAGATAGTGGCTTCCTGAATGTGGGCAATCCAGGAGATAATAAAGACTTTGACAGGGGGCAGAGATGAGGCAAAAGTCAGAGCCACCAGCTGTTCCTGGGGACAGAAAAATTAGATCCAAAGATCATTCTCCACCAGGCAGAGGGCCAGCACGGATGAGCTCTTCATCTTTCTCTCGTTATGCTAGAGCTTGCTGGGTTCCTCAAGCAGGAATGGAGAAAATTGATTTGTTTTTTTCACAACTGTATTTATACAGTTAACCCTTGAACAACATGGGTTTGAACTGTGTGGATCTACTTACATGCAGATATTTTTTCAGTAAACACATACTGCAGTACTATACCATCCATGTTTGGCTGAATCCACAAATGCAGAACTGCCCATACTAGGGGTGTGACTGTAAAGCTATCTGTGGATTTTCAAATGCTCGAAGGTTGGTACCCCTAATCCACGTTGTTCAAGAGTCAACTGTATATACTAATGAGAATACACATTCAGGCACTCTCGGGGAGGGTATAGCTCAAGTGGTAGAGTGCATGCTTAGCATGCACAAGGTCCTGGGCTCAATCCCAGTACCTCCTCTACATATAAAGAAACAAATAAGCCTAACTACTTCCCCCCTACACACACACAAAACCTAAATAAATAAAAGTCACTCTTTAGGCACTCTCTTTCTCACTCCCCAATTTCGTGAGACCACCACTTCTACACCACTCCCAGGTATCTGCAGGTGGATTCATGTCTTCTTATGAAGACTGTAGGATCGGCATAACGCTAGTCAGTTAGGATTTCTGCTTCCCTATCTTCCTCTCTCATTTATCCAAGGTTCAAATTTCTCACTGAACCTCACCCAAACTAGGTGAATCCTGGGCCAGTCTGTATCTTCATATTTCTCATCCCCTTCTTCTTTGCTTTGAATTCCCCTTTCCTTGCTGAAGGACTGCTATTCCTCTTCCTTGCTGGGTGGGGCTTTTCCTCAATTTTAGCTTCTTTCTCAGTTACTCAAGCTTCATCACTTAGCTATAATGGCACAGTAATATTTACAAGTACAGGTTGCAAATGCCATGCATAAAAGCATTGTTTTATGAATGTCTAATGTGTGAAGGTTGAAAATTACCAAGTGACAATGTGATTGCTCAGTCCAAATTAATTAAACAAAACTACATGCACTATGGCAAAAAGCAAAAGAGTAGGCTTGAGATGAATAAAACATAATTCATGCATTCAGAGAGTCATAATCTTGTAGGAAAGATAAGAGTATTTAGATGGTGAAAACACTAAAAAGGATAAGGAGGTAAAAGGCTCGCGTGAAAAAAAGCTGTGGGAATTCACAGGTAGGAGAAGTCAAATCTGGCTGAGATCATCAAGAAGGATATCTGGAAGGAAATGGCTTTGGAGAGGAGCCCAGAAGGATGACCTATACTGGCATGCTGTAACTGGCAAGAGTTAATTCAAGACTTGTCTCCAAGTCCTGTGGAACAGGCTTAGATGGTTAGAGGGGTGGGGCATGGGCATTACCATTTGGGTATGGAAGCACTTTAGAAGGATGAATGAGTAAAGAAGGCCTGAGTGGGGCTGACCTCAGAGCCCAAGCTAAGCCAGGAGGCCAAGTGCAGTCAGGAGCATGCCAATGAAGGGCTGAAACAGGGAGGGAGTGAAGGAGCAGGGAAGGAGTCACCTGAGTCAGAATGGGAGAAAGGGAAGGTGTGGATGGAGAGGAGGAACAGCATGCCCTTGGAGATGGAGTATGATCATGGCGTGGCTCAGGCTAAGCTTGGTACATTTAGCAACTAATAGGGAAGGAGATGCAAAGAAGTGCAGAGCAGGAAGGTGAGAAGTTCTGAGGTCAGGGTTTCAGGTGGCTAGTTAACTGAGGGCTGGAAATAAGGGGCTCATATTTTTTCTTTTCTTTTTTTAAGTTTTTTGCCTGCACATTAGAACTGCATCCAATACACTCTAAATACACTGGTCTGTATTTTCCACAGGGCCTAGGTCTTTATAAGGGAATAGAAAGGTCACCATTGGAAGATGCCAAACCTTACCCATACCCAGCTGTGTCCAGCTGTGAATTCACCAGTTGCCACAGGCACCCCAATCCACCATGTCACTTGATCGGCATGTTTCACCCTTGACATGAGCACTTTTCAACATGGGCAGAAGCAAGGTTTGAATGACATATATTCCACTCTCTGCCTACAAATCTGGGGTCAGGGGAGGAAGACAACTCAGAATACCTGAGTCAGCTTCAGGGGCTTGCAGTGTAGCCGTTTAACACCAAATAAAGTCCTGTCCAATGGCTGGTGAATCAAATTAAATTCTGAACAAACAACTCTCCAGCTACATCTCAGTCAATTTTAGAATCAATGCAGCCGATTTATGGTTCCTCCGGGTTGTATTCTCTTCTCAGTGGGCTGGGATTTCCACACGTAGCTACTACCATTTACTGCTAATGAGGAGCGTGCATCGGTCCCCAGGCACCTGGGCGGGAACACATCACTTAGTCTCATTCAGCAGTGTGGGCTCTTTCCATGCAAAAGGGGCTTCTTAGCTGGGTCTGGAGCCCGGGGGTACCAGGTGGATGCTATTAATGCAAAGTGCTGACATCTTCCAGCTTTTGTCTCTCAGAAGCATCCAGGCTTTTTCATTTCATGGTTCTCTGGCATGTGAGAACCCTTTGGGAGAAATTGGGTTCTCCAGCCTCAGCATGCTGATTCAGACAGAAGCTGGGTAGGGGCAGAGAAAGCATTTGGCTTTCTTTGTTACCATTTGATGAAAGTGAATCTTGAATCTGTATTTTTATGGCGACAGAATAATACATCAGTGCTTATCACAGAGCCTGTCATGTAGCTAGAGCTCAAGTAGGTATTTTGGAATAAATGGCAGGTAGAAGCACACATAAGAGTATACATCTCTTGAAACAAATGTTTGGGAATGTTCTGGAGAGTCTCTCTCTGCTGGCTGAGGGGTAAGCTAGTCAGAGGCGAGAGAGATCCTGGGAATGCTAACGTTTTTTGAATGCCTGACTGCCTCTTCTGACTCTTTGATTTCACTCATTGCTCAGAATAATCTTTTTAGGCTAGTACTATTGTCATTCCCATTTAACAGATGAAGAAACTGAGGCACAGAGGGACTAAAGTGACTTACCTGAGGTCACACAACTTGTAAGTGATGGCACTGGGATTTTAACACAGGCAGTCAGCTTCCAGAGGCCCTACATTTAATCACAATCTAAGAGGGAATTCTCTCAGGCCTCTTCCATTTGGGTAGTAGAGGTTTTTTCCCTCAAAGCAGTTAAAAGACTATCTCTACTTTAAAATGACAAGAAAAACAAAGACACATTTGCAGCCTATGAGTTCTCAGCTTCCGTAGCAATTAGCAATGTAGAAGTGAATTCACTTACACAGTTGGTTTCAGACCAAAGAAAGTGGAGGATGACCCACGAGGCAGGGAGAAGTGGGGGTGAGAACAGATTTCTATGCTGTTCTCGAGGCAGATTTTATCTTTTTTGGAGATAAAAGTTGAAAAAAGGAGAAAATAAGGCAGAGCTTCTGAATTGGCATCGTGAAGGAAGCCTCTGCCTGGGAGCAAAACAACTTCTCTGAGGTTAGAACTTGAGCCACATTCATCAGGGAGGGTTCTTCTTGCCCAAACAGACACATCACTTCATGTGTGTGTGACGTGAGTTAACCTTCCAGGGCAGCAGCATGAGAACCCTGAAAAAGTAATTTTCTAAATGAAACCTTAGTTCCCTGGGAAAATACAACCAGCACGTAAGGAAAGAAACTTAGCATCTTTCCAGTAGCTCCTGGGATGCCTGTTCCTCAAAAAAAGTTGTGGAATGGGATCCGACTAATACTGCTTGCATTCTTTAATGGTCGTTCTTCCCCTAAAAGAGACTGTAAGCTCCAAAACAAGCTGAGATGAAGTACCCACTAAAATGGGTCCTAGAACAAGTAGTCTACAAACTAAATAAAAGACACAACATTTGGAATCACTTTTCAAACCCAACCTAAAATTTCAGGATCCAGATTTCGTAAGGGAAAGTGAGCCCCCTGTTTTGAAATCTGATTTAAAAATAGTTTGTAGAAAAGTATTAAGTAAGCCCCAGTATCTCCTGGGAAAACAAGTGGCTTTTACAAAATCTTGAACTGCATTGTGGAGATTTTTATGAATGAGCAACATATGGATTAAATTACCCATATTTGAAAAAAAATCAAATGACAAAGCACACTTGGCAGTTTTATTGAGTCTGAATTATTTGGAAAACAGTCCCATGATACCCTAGAAATCCCAAATGGAGCCCAGTTTACTAACCATTTTTGAAAAATGAAATGTAGCCATTCATATAAAAAGGGCTGTCTCAGAGGTTAAGACGAAAAGTTAAGTGGTTTTCCTAAATTCTGAGGGATCCAGAGATGAGCAGACCTGAGACAGTGATGATCATACACACAACTTCCTGGAACTCTCAGGGCTGCGGTCAGTGGGGCAATGCTGATTCTCAGTTCCTCCAACTACCTCTGTCTCCCTCCTTTTTTTTTTTTTCCTTCTTAGTACCAGTTTGGCAGATAGGCTAAAACTTTGGCTGTTTGCTCTGTTCCCTATTTTTGGAGCTCAGTCATCGTCAGTGCTGAATGAGACTCACTTTCTGAAAAATAACCTGTGGTCAGTGTATCGTATACATTATGGTTCCTGTGGCTGTCTTTCATTCCATATACGTAGCTGTGGGGAAACCTCCTTAATTCTGTTTTAAAATTGTGTTATAGTTTAAAAATAGTCAGCTCTAAAAATAGTCTAAACATTTATTGAGCAGCAAATAAGAGAATGAGTGAAGGTACCCAAGGGAAATAAAAAGACCCTTGATTGGTTTTTATGACTAAGCATAGAAAGGCTGGGAGTCATGGGTTCCTGGCGGAACAGCCCAGGGCTCTTTTACTCTCATGCCTGGTGTATGGTGCCAATCCATCAAATGTCAAATATAGACATGAATGTTTTCTTTTTTGGACAAACAGTATAAAGGCTTTGACACCAAAAGATTTATAAATCCTTAGGCCTTTTTTAACAATAAGTAACTGGGCCGGACTTGATCCCAGGTCTTCTGATTCCAAGTCCAGTGCTCTCTCTGCTGGAATAAATTCCTTAGACCTGTAAAGATCCTAGGCTCCTGGACTGGCATTAGCTATTAAACAGCAATTTATAAAGTGGAGACCCATCACATGTTTAAGTTTTTTAATTCAACTATACAAGGGCTCTTTCAAATAATTAACATGAAAAAGCCTTAAATTTTACTTTGCATATGTGCCATTTATAAAAGACTTTCATTAGTGTGTGCCTTATCCATTTATATAGACAATACTGAAGACAGGGTTGTCAACATGAAATATGCACATAATTCTTTGTGTGTGGCTTATGAGATGTTCAAGGGTACTTCTGACCACACTCACTGTCTGTCTTATGTCTAAACGTCAGAACCAGACCTTGTGTGAGATGTGATTCCATTCACTAGCTTATCACAAAAGATGCCCTTTTGGCCAGTCGTACTCAATTTGCCCATCCCCACTTCTTGCCTTTAATACAACTGAAAAGTTCATGCTAGGAGGTGAAAGGCCCTGAGGGATAAGTGTGCAGATGTATTTTGGGTAAAGTTTCAGTGCTATTGGTGCTTCCAATGGGGTCCATCTTCTGCCAGACTAACATGGCCAAGGAAACGAATGTTTTAGGTGATGCTCTGTCTCCCTGCTCTTGTGAATCATTGCTATTGTTCTGAACTTCTTACAGGGAGGCCACAATCAAGGAGCAAAGGGTGAATTTTTGAGGGTAATTTCAGAGTTAAGTTTCCCCTTTCTTCTTGTGTGAGAAAATCTGATAATTGAGAAAATTGGTTTAAATTCATCTAAAGAAAAATTTCCAGAGAATATAAGTGTGAAGTGCAGAGAGATTGTTTTGGGCTGTCCACGATCACTCATGCTATTCTTTGCTTTTGCATATCTTTTTCTTTCTTCCTGGCATGACTCTTACGCTTTTTTATCTAGTTACTCCTCATCATCCTTCAAAACTCGGTTTAAGCATGATCTCAGGAAGCCCTCCCTAACCAGCCAGTCTTGTGTAGGCGCCTCTCCTCTAGGCTCCCATGGTAACTGGACATGACTCTGTGGTAGGATTTCCTTGTTCTGTAATAACAGATTTATTTGTCTGTAAATACCAGAAATAGACCGCTTGAGGGCAAGAATCATATCGTTTTGTTCTGAATGCCTAATCCCCGGCCCAGTGTCTGGCCCATCGTAGATCTTCAATAAATGTTTATTGAGTGGCTCCTAACTGTGTGGCTAATGTAGTGCTGTGAACATCCAACCCCAGCGAAGGGTGGAAACCAAGAAGTGTTGCTCTTTCCTCATTATGTTACAAAATGTGTCTTGCCTTTGGAGAAAGAAAAACAATCACATTCTCCAACACAATGAAATATATGACTATAATTCAGGGGCTGAAGCTCCAAGTTTCATCCACGGAACAACATTCTAGGCAATTAAAATTAAAAAAAAAATAAAAACAATCCAAGGGGCACATTTTTTTTCAGCCTTGTTCGCCTGTTTTTATGTAGTTGTAACTCTTCTGCAGTTCAGGAGAGAGATGACTGTTTATTAAGCATCTTCATGTCCTAGGCACAGTGACAAACTCTATGTGTATTATCTCAGTTTATTACAATGACTTACAACGACTCCATGTGCTAGAATCGTTATTGTTACATTACACATAGCACAGCTCCTGGGAAAGGAAGTCATAGGATTTGAACTGACATCTGGCTGATGAAAGCTATTAAACCATTAAAATTTAAATTCAATTGAAATTAATTAAAAATTAAATTAAAAAGAAAAGATTTTTTCAGTGTATTCTTCAAGTCATATTTTATTCCATTGGTTGAAACTGTATATACATATACTGCTACACCTTGCAAAAAGAAAAGATTTTAAAATTATCTCATCTGGACAAATTTCTGGGAATGGATTTATTGGCTTGAGTGAAATTTGTATGCTTTTAAAAAGTTGTTGCTAAATTAATTCCAAAAAGACTGTAAGAATCCAGTAACAGTCTTGCCGACCAGGCTGCAAATTTCTTAAAGGAAGAGTTGGTGTCTTATCTCCCTAATCTCAGAACTTAGCACAGTGCTGAGCATGTGGTAGCATCTTCCCAGATGTCTGCTGAATGAATTATTAAATAAATGGACACTACCACCAGTATTATAAATTTTCTTTGAGACCTACTTAATGTGGTACCTGAGACGTATATCTGTAAAAGGCAGATAGGTTTCTTGACCCTGAATAAAAGGTAAGAGATGACCCCTTGTAAAGCAGATTGGCTTTGTTGGAAAAGCAACTGATAAACCTGTTCTTTTTTAAGCAACGAAAAGTATTCTTCTCCATTTCTGCCTCTAAGAAATCAATGAATCACTTTCCAAAATATGTGATCTGAATAAATCCCAAGCTGCCTAGTGGCCCAGATTCAGCTTGTTGATATAATTAGATGTATAGTCCAGCAAGCCAAAGTTTTTAAAAATGTAGTTTTCAAAGGAAAAATTTTCAAAGGAAGCTGAAGGGAATCTAGTAACACTTTGGCAAATTCTTCTTTTTCTCTCTTCTCTCATTTTCTTACATCTCCAGCTACTCTCATCCCTACCAGTCTCTAAATCCGCACTCTCAAAACTTTATGCAAAGTTCTATTTAGATTCTTTAACCCAAGGCCATTTTTTGTTTAGTCTCTTAGGAATCCCCATGGCCTCACCTCTCCTGGAAGTGGCAGTGGGACCTGCAGTTCTCCTGGCCTCTGTGATCCCAGACACCTCTCTTCCTCACCTTTGCCTAGTTTCTTTTTCTGCTGGTTTTTCTTATTCTTTCTTACTTTCTCCTTTCCTCCCCTCCACTCCCATCCCTCAGAAGTTTTTCTGGTGACATTTTGCTTAAAAAGAAAAAAAACCTTTCATTTCATCTTACATAGTTATCGTAAAGTTGAGATATAGGTAGTACTCAGAATCAATTCATTGACCTGAAGCATTGCTTCTCAAACTATACTAGAATTTTCCTATGGCCTCAACATTTTACCAATTTTCTTACAGGAAGCTTTCTTAAATATTCTCCTTGCCCTCCATTCGCACAGTGTCAGCTTTCTCTGTGGATGAGTTTTCATGAAAGTTGAGACAAATATTTGTCCATCATTGGATCAGTTCCCTAAACTCAGGCCTGTTTTCTGCCCCTGTTTCACTGACATCCCCTTCTCTTCACTTCAGACACCTTCAACTTTTTAGCAGTTTTTCCTCTGTCAAAACAGGGAAGATTCAGATAGAATTTACCTTATTAGGTTAAACTGACATTCATGTTCAGATACTTCTCATAATTATTTGTCTTTAAAATTCTCTGACACATTTGTGAAGTGAACTCTGTTCAGTATATTTTAGGCTGGCTGAGATTACCGTTCAGTTGTTTGTACCATTTGCCTGAGTTATAAAGTAACTTCCCTGATTCAAATTCAATTTTACTTTTATGACCTTTACGAAGTTGAGTAAGTGATGTTTTAACTTTGGCAACTTATATAAATAAATATAGACATAATGAAGTAAATTAAACCTACAGTTGTATTTTGTTTGGGAAAATTTTTTAAATTATCCTAATCTATTGTATTTGTTATTTCAGGCATTTGAAATATCAAGAAAATTTGATGTTTTAGGGAAATTGGCATCTTGCTTTGTGATTTTAAATTTGCAATGCTTAATTATTATTAGATTTATGATTTTTTTAATTTGAAAAAAAGTAAGAATATGATTCACTTTGTAAACCGTGTTGCAAGATTAAGAAAACCTGATTTCTTTGACATTTAACATTTCTACTATTAGGTTAATAGAAGTTTTGCTTATAGGGTTTGCAAGTCTGCCCTGTCAGGTATTTGAAATTTGTGAGAGAATCAGCTTTACCAAATTTTATGTGTATCAATCAGAGTTCAATCTGAGAAACAGATCCAGGGGGAGGCATGATGCTTGTGTGTATGATTTATCACAGAAAAACTGGCTTGTGTAATTGTAGGAGCTGGTTAAGCAAGTCCGGGGTCTGTTAGGAAGGTCACAGGGGAGAAGGTCATGAGTAGGCTGGAACCCCAGAAACATGGGCCCAAGCTTGGACCACAGGAGGAGTTCCTTTTTTTTCTCTCCTGTTAAAACCTCAGCCCTGCTTTTAAGGCCTTCGAACTTAGTCAGGCTCACTCAGAATAATCTCCCTTGTTTAAAGTGAACTGAAAAAGGGTGCTAATTACACCTGCAAAATCCCTTCACAGCAGCACCTAGCTTAACGTTTGGTTAATTAACTAGAGGATGCAGCCTAGCCAAGCTGACACATCAAAATCTCATCACAAAACGTTTAAGATGTTTTAATTAATTTAAAAATGGGTTGTGTCCTATAGTGAGATCTAATCTGTGAAATTTATAATTAAACATAACTCAAAGTAAAAGTACAAGTTATATTTTTCTTTGGAGATAGAATTGCTAGTTTTCTAAATAGAATGGCACTGCATGTAAATTGAACCTAAAGATATGAGAAAACCAAGGTTTTAGTATTTATGATTTGAGCAGTTATAACCAAGTCGCTATAAATAGTCTATTATGTGCACAAAGTTTCCACATATGAAAAGAAAATCCTCAGTTGAGAGAGCCTAGCAGAGCAGAATTGGATAGAACACAAGGCCCTCAGCCCTGACATAACAGCATGGGGATTACGGAAGACGGAATTCAAGTGATTATGGAATAAGATCTGTGACCTTTAAAAGATTCTTGTATCAGTGTTTGGCAATGACAATGATTAAAGCACATATAATGTCATCATGACCCATGTGGTCCAGATTCAAAGCTTTATCATAGTAAAAAAAAAAAAAATCCAGCAGTCAAAAGAAATTTCAAAATAACTTTTGGGTTTTACTTGAATTTCTTGGTGCAATAGTGGATCACTAAAAGAATCCCTCTTTGTCTATCGTCCAGCTCTCTCACACAGCACCTCTACATTCCTCTGCAAACTTTTCTCTACTTTTTCAGTATCAGTTTTTCTTTTCCCCTTTCTCCTTCTGCACAGGAAAACCCCAATAACTGTTCTAATCAAGAAGGAAGCTCTTTGGAGGACAAAGGGGGTCTAAAGTGTTATTAGTCAGCAGAAGGAAGAGACTGTGAATATTCATACACTGAGTAGTCTGGGTCTTGTGGAGGATAGTGACAATTCAGTGTTAGTGCCAGGGAGAATCAGCCACACTAACAGCGGTATGGATACTGGAAAACTTCAAGTGAGGAAAGAAAAGCTAAAATGTGTTCAGTTACGTAAAAGTAAAACCAATTTCACTTAATTATGTAAACTGTTTACCATTTATGCCTAATTACCCCAAAGCACAGTCATCATTATGCACTCCATTAGGTATGTGTGTCACATTAACCTGCCGGTAAATTCTATTCTGTTACAACACTCAACCTGTATGTTCAATCCACTTAGATTACTGCTTCTTTTACCCAGTAGCTGGTACGTGCTGTCTGGTTGTCTACTTATAAACTTTAAAACTTTAGGGGAACCTCTGTCCAGGCTCTAACTGCCATGTCTCCAAATGTCTGCAGTAGTCTGTTGGAGCTCTCCAGCTGTCAGCTTCCCTTCCTTTCCAATTTCTTACACCCACTGAAATAAGAATGATCAGAAACCTCCGGTAGCTCCCAGCTCTCGCTCATCACAAAAAAGCTCCTGAATTTTACTTTTTAGGCCTTTGATTTATTTTTATACCAAAGTTATATTTTTCTTTAAACATGGAATCCATGTAAGGCATCTTCCATTAAGACCTCAGGCCTTTCCTAAGGAAGTTGAAGTGTGAAGGAGTTTTGTTTTCCAAGGCATATCTTGACGGCATATCCCTCCATTTAAATTCTTTGTCTAACTTCGATTCCTTGTCTACTTTGTCTGCCTCTGGCTCAGTTTGAGAATAAGCAGAGGAGAAAATAGAGGAGACCTAGAAGCTGGGCACCCAGTCTGGGGCTCACCATTGGTAATGAGACAAATAAACTGCTCTCCAAGGTAGGATGAAGTTGTGGTCTGTGGGGACCGCCTGCATGGAATCATGACAGAGCCTGTGTAGGAGTGTGTATTGGCTCCTTTTGAAGCAAGCCTTGCTTTGATTGCAGGACCTCCTTTTATAAATAGGAAGTGTCTAGACTGGTGTCTTTGTAACAGAGCCCACATTCTGGAAAATAGAAGAAATCTTGGCTATTGTTCTTTTTTGCATTTCTTGTTGTTGTTTGTGGATGCACTCAGACCTCTGCTCCTCTACCCTCATAAGCAGACCAGGACAGAGTAGGTACTGCCAAGGTGCTGGCCGGGAAGTCATGCTGGGCAGCGTCCTGAGGCTGGGTTTGGGGTAGAGTATTGACCATGATGTCCAAAAAATAGTGGCTAAAACTGGGAAGCAGGGGACAGGGCAAGGAGTCTTGGGAGATTGTTTCCACCTCTATGACTCCCACACAGCCCCGGCCACGATTGCATCTCATGTGGAATCTAACACAACTCTCTCTTACTTGGTCTCCCCACTTCCACTCTGCATCCTATGAAACCTCCACATAGCAGCCAGAGTGGTGGTCTTTCTAAAGTACCCATCAGATCATGGTTTCCCTTGCCTAAAACCATCAATGGCTTCCCAATAAACTTATAGGACTTACAGGAACTGACTCAGGCCACATTTCCCACCTACTATGTTTCAGCCACGCCAGCCTCTCCTGAACAAGCCAAAGCCCTTCTTGCCTTGGAGTCTTGCATGGGCAGTTCCCTTTGCCCGGACGGCTCTCTCCTGGCCAGTTCCCCACTAAATTCAGGATCTCAGCTCAACTAGATTGCCCCTCTCCCTGTCATTCTGCACCAAGTCATTCTGTTTTATCATCAGCATAATACTAGGTACTTGTGAAATGATCTATTTCATTTATTTATTTCCTGTCTCTTTCCTATGATTCAAACTCTTTGAGAGTAGATTCCTCATGTGTCTTGTTCACCTTGCTATCTCCAGTGCCTTATAGAGATGGTATCACACAGGAGGAGTTTTATAAGTAATTGAGAAATAAATAAAATATTCCTGGCACACAATTATTAGCCATTTTTAGAATTATACATGGGAGAATTGGGTTAAGGTGACAAAGATGTGCGGCTGAAGACTGTTCTAGAGTCAAAGAGAAAGAATCTCTTCACAGCAGCTTCAGGTTGAAGGGATTGAAAATTGTAGGCCAAAAAAACATCTCTAGGAAATCTTAACTTTTTTATTGTGGTAAAATACATATAACATAACATTTGCCATTAGTAATGTTTAGTACATTGACAGCATTATGCAGCCATCACCTCTATCCAGAACTCAGCACCTCCAAGGAAACCCCATACCCACGAAGAAGTCTCTCCATTTCCCTCTCTACCTCAAACCCCTAGGAATCTCTAATCTACTTTCTGTCTCTGGGTTTGCCTATTCTGAGTATTTCATGTAAATGGATCACACACCATGTAGTATTTTGTACCTGGCTTCTTTCACTTAGCATAATGCCTTCAAGGTTCATTCACATTGTAGCATGTATCGATACTCATCCGTTTTTAGGACTAAGTAATAGCCAATTGTATGGATATACCACATTTTGTTTTTATACTTGGCAGCTGGTAGACATTTGAATTGTTTCTACCCTTTGGCTATTATGAATAGTGTTATGAATATTCTTGTACAAGTTCTTCTTTGAACACCTGTTTTCAATTCTTTTGGATAAATTCCAGGAGTGGAATTGTTGAGTCACATGGCAATTTGATGTTTAACTTATCGTGATGGTTAACTTTATGTGTCAACCTGACTGGATCACGGGGCAACCAGATATTTGTCTAAATATTATTTGAGTTTATCTGTGAGGCTGTTTCTGGATTAGATTAGCATTTGCATCAGTGGACTCAGTAAAGTCCAGTGTGGGTGGTCACCATCCAATCTGTTGGGGACCAGAATAGAACAAAAAGGTAGAGGAAGGTCTTCCTGCCTAACTGCTGAGCTGGCACATTGATCTTCTCTTGCTTTCTATGCTCTGGGTTCTCAGGCCTTCAGACCTGTGCTGGAATCTACACCATCACCTCCCCTGGTTCTCAGGCCTTTGGATTTAGACTAAATTACACCGCAAGCTTTGCAGGGTCTCCAGCTTCCAGGTGGCAGATCATGGGACTTCTCAGTCTTCATAATTGTGTAAGCCAATTCCTTATAATAAATTTATTCATATGTCCTATTGGCCCTGTTTCTTTAAAGAACCCTGACTAGACACTTATTCAGGAACCACCAAATGGTTTTCCACAGCAGCTGCACCATTTTACATTTCTATCAGCAATGTATGATGATTCCGATTTCATCACATCATCTTTACCAACTCATGAGTTTCAGTTTTTTTAAATTAAAAAAAAATTATAGCCATCCTTGTGGATATGAAATGGCATCTCATTATGGTTTTGATTTGCATTTCCCTAATGACTAATAATGTGTTGAACCTTTTCATGTGCTTCTTGGCTACTTGTATCTACATTTCTCTTAGGAAAAATGTGTACTCAGGCCCTTTGCTCTTTTAAAAAGTTGGGTTGTTTGACATTTTCTTGTTGAATTGTGAGAGTTCTTTCTACTCTAGATACTAGATCTTTATCAGATAAGTTATTTGCAAATATTTTCTTCATTTTGTGAATTATCTTCACTTTCTTACTACTACCCTTTGCTGCCCAAAAGGTTTTAATTTTGGTGAAATTCATTTTATCTATTTTTAATTTTGTTTTTCATGTTCTTGATGTCATAAGTAAGAATCTTTTGCCAAATCCAAGGTCATGAAGACTTATCCCTACGTGTGTTATTTTTAAAGAGTTTTATGTCTTTGATACATTTTGAGGTAATTTCTGTGTATGGTGTGAATTAAGGGTCAAGCTTGATTCTTCTGCGTGTGGATATCCACTTGTCTCAGCATGATTTGTTGAAGAGATTATTCTTTTCCCACTGAGAAATCTCAGCACCTTTGTTGAAAATCACTTGACTACAGATGTATGGATTTATTTCTGGACTCTCAATTCTATACGAAATCTTACTTTTTAAAAAAGGAGATACTACTACACACTTTGAGATCCTGGGGAAAGAGGCCTTTGAAAATTTCAGACTCTCTTGATTTTTGTTCTGATTAATCTGGTTTTTAATACATTATAGGAATGTAGTCTGATAGTGAAGGAAATTATAATTACTGTAGTTTGGGACCATAATATCCTGCTGAGATGATATTAACGTTATTAGTAGTATTTCTAGATAGGCCCTATTTACATGAATCTTACCAATCTTTCAAAATACATCAACCAATAATAAATATTAGGTTAACGTTACTCTCAGGGACGGACTGTCTTCTGGCTACATTTGAAGATGACAGTTTTTGCCCCACCAGTGCCTCTGCAATTCTAAGAACAGAAAAATGGATAGAGGGGAGAAGAAAAATTGTGTGGAATACAATACATAATCATTTTTAAGTCACGTGAATCACTTGCCTTTTCTACTCTTTCTTTCACCATGAAGGCTTAAGTGGGTGACCTGGACTTGATGATTTGGGCTCTGCTGAAATAAATCTGTGATCACTCTTCTATTTTACATGGATTATACTTTTGTTCCTATTGCAGACATTATTTATGGGGTTTCAGGCCCTGGGGTTGATTGTGAGATTGCAAGAATATGAGAGATATTCATGTTTTTAAAGCATTTACAATTTGACGAAGGACATAAATACATAAGCTTAGAGCTATGGTATATGTGATAAAGGCCTCAATAAAAGTTATACAAAGTATACAAAGTATAACTTTTATTTAGACAGCATGGAGAAGAGTGATTAATCCTGCCAAGGGCTTCACAGATCCTCCATTAGACAGAGGTGAGAACTCTTTCTCCCTCTCCATCTTCACACACCTATTGCTGAGAAGAAATTTTGAGCATGTATGTGCTTTATAAATATTTGTTTAATAAATGGACAAGCTAACACTTTAATGATGAATAGGAATTCTCCATACAGAAAAGGAGAAAAGGAGACTCCTAGTCTGAGGGGGCACATTACAAGGGCATAGTAATGAGTATGATGCATTCACTGAATGACAAGTGGTGGGAAGAGTCTGAGGGTACATGGGAAGCAGAAGATGAGCATGTAAAGCAGCCAAGGGTTAATCTGTAGGGAGCCTCAAACATAACACTAAGAAATTTGGAGATTATCCTGAAGGCTGTGGAGAACCATGGATCATATATATGCCCAGGTCAGTAGCAGAAGTAGGAAACACAGTTACATGAAAATTTATCTGTATTTTAGAGAGAACACTCAGGGAGTACTGTAGAAAGTGGATTTGGGATGGGGGAGATAGGCAAGAAGACCATTAAAAGACTGTTATAGTCTAAGGGGAAGTTGAGGGAAGTCTGAACTAGGGCAATGTCTCTGCAAACAGAGAAAGTGATGAGTCCCCCAAATATTCTGAAGGTAGAGTTGGTTGTCAGAGGTGGAGGCTGAGCTGTTGAAGAGTGAGGCCAAGTTTCTAGTTTGAGCAACCATGTGAATGATGATACCAATGGTGGAAATGGAGAATAAGAAGGGAAACAGGACTGGTCATATGGATGGGGAGAAAGGGAAGGAAGATGACTGAAGAATCCAAATCTCAGGTCACTTTCCATCCTTATAAATGGCAGGATCAAGAAAGAGAACCATTCAGACAATGTGGCCAGAAGAAGGCTTTATGTAATCTATAGATGTGACTTCCTTGTCCAGGGTTTTCCAATAGTATTGAAGTCACGTGAGGCTTGTAAAAAGCCACGTCCATTTGAAGAATGATGTTAAATTACCTTATTTGAGCTTACATTTTTTTCTTCCCATTCAACAGTCTTCTAATCTTTGATTCCAATTCTGTTGGCCATTAAACTAGTTATTTAGTACTTGATATTAATAACAGTTAGCACTACTATGTTCCTGGCACTATATTATGTATTTTTTTGTGTATCATTTCACGGTCATTTTAGGTAGAGGAAATGGTTTATTATGATTCCTACTTGACACAATCTGGGTCTCAGAGAGGTTAAGTGACTTATTTAAGCCCACACATCTGAGTGACAAAACCCAGTCTTGCATCAGGTTCCTCCAAGTCCATAGTCCACATTCAACTACTAGCCTGATGTTTTTCACACTGTTTGTTACAACTCATCAGTGGATTATGAAAATCACTTTAGTATCAATAAGCATAAAAAAATTAAATAGAATAGAATTTTAAAATATCAACATGCATCACAAATATTAAGGCCAAGTATTATCTTGTAAAGTTTTTGTTTCATGCACACACACACACACACACACACAAATAGCTAGGATTGTGAAATGTGTGTGTTCAGTATTGGTCTGAGTGTGGGCTGGAGGTGTTCAGAGAGAGGAAACCTCTTCAGTTTGGGATAGTAGAGGCAAGTTTCATGGAGGAGGTGATGTTTCTACTGAACCTTAAAGGATGTTAAGATTTGAGCAGACAGAAGAATTGGGTCATTATGGGTGAGTGACTGTTATATCTCACATGAAGTAGGTATGTCTCTTGTATCTCTTCCTAGGAATTATATGTTGGGGAATTTAAGTAAAATCGAAAGATTCAAGGAATGAAATTAGCTCTGAGAACCTATGTAGTCAGCATTGGTTGATTTTTGGCCATCAAGTATCCTCTTCCCCTTCCAAAAAGAGTCCCGTTTTCTTTGGGAAATTAGCTACCTGGTTGGGGAAAATATTCAGGTGTTAATAGGGGAACCGTTACTCCTTCAGTTAAGGAACCGCCTTGGGACTATAAATGATTTCAGTTTATTCATTCCCACGCCCGCTACCTGGGGTCACTGCCATTGTCCTCATTCTCCAGAGCAGCAGGGTTAGTGCTTCTGGGGGTGGTACTCCCTAACCTTCCATCCATCTCTTAACTCCCACCATCCTTCTAATTTCCTTCACCTTAAGTTAGAACTCTGACTGGAACAATGAGAAAATAATTTTTTATTTATCTCACTGAAAATCTCCATAACATAGCTACACATTAAATATTTTATAGAGAAGGAAACTGAGGCTCAAAGTGAGGCCCTGCCCTGGGAAGAGAGAAAACTGGGTTTTGAACCCAGGTCTTACTAAGGATAAATTCTTAATTTTTTTCCTTAAAGGCAGGCTGTCTCTCCAGAACTGGGTAAGTTTTTGTGCTTAGAAGTTTTTATGATTTTAAGGAATCCTCAGTTGTTGTTAAAATGACCCCAAAATATGAATGACTGCCTTAATATAAAAGGGATGTTTTCTTAAAAGATGTTAGACTTAAAAACTAAAGTTTCCTGTTCTCAAAAAAAAAAAAAAATCAAAACCACTCAGTCAACAAGACTGAGCCCTCTCCCTCTTTCCAAACATTTATTAGAGATTCCATGCAGAGGCTCTTAGATAATTAAGAGGATTACAATGAATGACGGAGAGAAGAAAATGTTCCCTCTGGCAGAATGGAAACCAAAGCAATGGGAAAATGTTTCCTTGAGAAAGCAGAAAACATATGCAAAGCAAAATTATTTGTCAAGACTTTAAGAGGAGAAGGGTTGGGGTGGGATAGACAGAATGGGGAGAAGGCAGGGAAAATCTATAGAAGAAAAAAAACAAGATTTGGAACGAAGTTTGGTCTGGTTTTAATTTATGTCAATTGGCAAATAAATCCATGAAAGCTGTTCTAGGCATGGATATCCCCTCTGTAACGTAGGTAATCGAAACCAGTTCAGAACGCATTTTTTTCCTCCTCTTCCTAAAAATATGATACACCCTATAGACAGAGGCAACATCAGTGAAGTTCCTCTGGCTCCACATTCCCCCCGCCCCCCCATACCTTCTAGTTCTGAGACAATTCAGAACTAGTATAGTTAGGGGGAACTAAGGATATTCATGGACATAAAATATATGTATGTTTAGTTGTACTGTCAAACCAAAAAGATAAAGATAAGCACTGAATAAGTAAAATTCCATGTCTAAGATTCTGTTGAAAACTTTTGATCCTTAAAGACGCACCCATTTCTGGCACTTTCCCTAATTTTGGGATGAGAGTGAAAGAAAAAAAAGTATGTTCACAGTTGCATCAACTGTATTCAAATATATTTTTTAAATTTTAGCTGCTGAATTCTAAAAAAATTCTGGGATGATTAGGTAGGCATGTATGGTGAAAGTTTCCACAGAGAGTTAACCTTGTTGACTGACTGCTATGACAAACCAGTGGAAGTGGAAAGATTAAAGGCAATTAGCTGACAGAAGTTTCATAGCTAGACAAGAACTTCTACAAGTCTATAAGAAGATTATACCAGTTCTGAAATCAGAAAAGTTGAAAGGTATGATCAGGCTTTCACAGAAGAAATACAAATTTTTCATAAACATATAGAGATGCTAAACCTTTCAGTACAATCTGAAACCACAGAAAGATATGTTTTCATATCTACAAGTTTGTCAAAAATTAAAAACTCGGGCCATACTAAGAGGTGGTAAGAATGTAGAACCACATCCTCACATAGTGACCGGAGAAGTAGAAAGGGTTGAATCACTTTGGGGAGTTTGGTGTCTGCCTTGTAAGTAGTGCTGTCTACTTTATCCATTAGAGCCCTTAATGTCGTAATCATGGTCATTTTAAATTCCCATTCTGATAATTTCAACATCCCTGATGTTTGCTCTTTTCAAACTTTGTTTTCTCCCATTTAGTATGCCTTGTAATTTTTCTTCATAGCTGGACATGATATATCGGGTAAAAAGGAACTGCTGTAAATAGGCCTTTAGCAATGTGGTGATGAGGTGTGGCAGGAGGGCAAGCTTTCCATAGTTCTATGAGGAGGTCTCAGCCTTTTAGCGAGGCTGTGCCTCTGGAATGTGAAATTCACACGTGCTTCTCAGTCCTTTCTTAGGTGGGACAGGATGGCTAGAATGGGCTGGAGCTGGATATTCTCCCTCTTCCATATGAAAATCTAGAGCCAACTGGAGTTGGCCTTTCCCCTTCCCCCAAGTCAGTTAGGCTCTGGTTAAAGTTTCTTCTGAGGGCAACCTTTTTAAGAAGAACAGAGTGCTCTGGCCTATTTCAAAATGCTTACTTTCCCTTCCTCCTACAGGAAGCAAGAGGGTTGAGCTTCTAGAGGTAAAACTCATGGAAGTGTGGATGCCCGCACACCAGATGGCTGGGTACCCCTGGAGTTTTGACTGTCAGACTCGTCCACATTGAGCCTCCAACAATATTAATAACAGTTTGGGTTTTTCTACTCTGGTACTGGTTCCCAAGGAGGTTCCCGCTCTGGCAAGTCATGATTCTCTGTATCTGCCTGTCTGTCTCTCTCACTTGCAGGGCATTGGTTTGCCCTGTGACTTAACTTCTCTTAGAGTTGCTGATTTCTCAGTTTGTTCAGCTTTTTCTTATTATTGGGATCGAGTTGCCATTTCCAAGCTCCTTTCTTGTCAAACCCAACTAGAAGTCCTACAATCTTTTTTAAAAAAGAAACTTTAAGTCAATGAACCGTGGAAGTCTTTATGATCAAAGTCAGTATGGTCAGAGTTTTCACAGTTAGAAAACTTTTTTGTTTAGAATAGTAATGCTGCTCCCTGACCTGTGTGACAACCCTACCAGGTTGAGACCCAGAGGGTCTATAATAGAGACCCAGGGGCCCTTATGCCTCAGCCTGCTGCCTGGCCACCTGGTAATGGTAGCAACTCTGTTCCAGTGGAAATTTCCTGGTCCTGGGTCTTTGCCTGGAAGTCTTTCTTAGGGTGCAGTGTTACTGAGGAAGCACGTGGGCTGTATGGAAGGATTAGGGGCCTGCCTATGTGAGTGCTGTGATTCTCTTCCTATTTGGGCCTTGATGAAAATCAGAGCATTGGCGGAGAGAGGCACAGCCTTTTCCACTTTTTGAGGCTCTCAGAATAAAAATAACAAAGTGACAGAATAGAGTTACAAAAAATGTGGTATGCCTTAAATATTTAAACTGAACAAATGAATATTTTTTAACATTGAGAAAATGCAAGGCAATACAATTATGATATTGACATGATATAATATTTATGAAAAATACCAGTGCAGACTCTGTAAGCCACCTTGAGAACCAGTAATGGGACTAGTTTTAAGTCATGTGATTGAAGTTGTCACAGTGTATTTTTGTGACTGTATATATAGTCTCATTTGAAATGGGGGTCAAAAAATCTAAATTTGAGGCCCTAGATCTACTGCCCCCAATTCCCAGTCGCTTGCTGTGACAGGTCACGGTCTAAATTTTAGACCAAATTGTAAAATGGGACCCACAGTTTTGCTTGAGTAAGGCATCTAGGGTTAGTCTTATAAACAAGTTTAAAAGCAAGTGCCTGTGTTGTCTTAGTATGTATTTGGGCAGAGAAGGGTTCATATTCTGTCTTTGTACTTTTCTACTTGTGTAAAATTGGTCAAGTCATTTTCCTTTCTCTGAGCCTCAGTTTCCTCATCCATAAAATGGGTATATGTACCTGGGCCTTAACAAGAGTTTTAAAAAGTCAGCATTACAGTTATTTTGGGTATGTCTTATTTATTCTCTTAGATAGTAAGCTCCCTGAGGACATGAATCATATCTGATTGATTTTTTTAAAATGTCATAGCACTTTTCACTAATTTAATCTTTTAAAGGAACTCTTATACATCAGGCACTTTTTTACACTTATATTCTTTTAAAGCCCCAAGGCAAGCTTATAATATTGGCCTTACCACTTCACTGAGGCTCAGAGAAGTTAAGTTAATTACCTGCTAGTGAGCAGGTGGATTTAAATGTAGATCTGTTTGTCCATGTTCATTTTACTATACCATGACCTTACCTCCAGGTGTACTTAGCACACATTTGTTTAATGCATTTGATGGTCTTATCTCCACTAACTGGATCTTTCATTGGGCTACCTAAAATTCTTACCCTCTGTTTTCTCTTCTGAAAATAGTAAGACCTCTGTGGAGTATAATAACCAACCGAAAGCAGGTGCACTACCAGGTTCACTTGGGCAGAAGGCTGAAGCCCTAGGGAAGGGAGCCCAGGGCTTGCAAACTGTATAGAGTGAAAGGATTATGAGAAATCTGACGTATGGGGCACCTCTGGGAGGTCAGGTTTCAATGCTGGGCCACAGCACAGGAGGAGTGTGTGGATGGGGGAAAGAATGAATGACGGCCTAAAGGCACCAGGTATGTGACAAAGGAAGGAGGAAGGAAGGGACAGAAGGATACAGGCAGAGACTTGGTAACAAAGCCCTTGAAGAAGAGGCATCAGAATGTAATTGGCTTTGAGAGTACAAACTTGGATGATTTTTTTCTTTTAAATTTCTCTACTTCTCTGTATTATCCAAAATTTTTACAGTAAGCAGGGTGTTTTTGGTAATAAAAAAAACTGATAAGCTTAATTTTTTTAAGTGACATATTTACCTTTTCTCTCTACAGGATTTTTTTGAGCTGAGGGGACTCAGAAAATACTCTGGTCCACTTTCTACTCTCCCTTGCCCATTTTAATCAAACACCATATAACATATGCCAGGTGTCCACCATTGTGTCAGGAATGAAAAGAAAGTATTGGAAAGGCTGTCAACTTGCTTAAATGCATCTATAAGACAACTCTTCATGCTCTTCTGTGCGTTAAAGATACTTTTAGTGTCTTAAGCCTAATAATCAGGAATAGGGAAGAAAGCCAAGGCTCTGAACACTTAGGGGTGGTATTTTCAAAATGCCAGTCAGCACTGTATTTTGTGCGTATCTTCCCCAGTATGTACATGTACTAGTTTCTTGTGCTAGTCTCAAGCTCAATTTTAAGGTAACTGATGATTATTACTTTTTCTTTAATCCAGGGATTATCTAAAACAAGAGATTGGAAAATTACCAACGCTATCTTCAAAGGAGAAAAAATTCGAGCACTGCTACTTACTAGATGTGACTTTGATAATAATCATCACTGTGTTTTGAGTGTTTACCTTGTACTAAGCACTTTACTTAAATTATCTCAGCCCACATGGCAATCCTGTGTGGTTTATATTATTCTTTCCATTGTACAATTACAGAAAATGTAATTCATAGGAGTTTAATAATTTTCCCTAGGTCTCATGCATAGAACTGCAAATATGAGATTTGAACCTAGATCTGCCTGACTTTGAGTCCACGATTTTAATTACTTCTCTGTACCCCCTTTATGGACAAGTAATTTAACCTCTTTGAGCCTTAGGTTTGTCATTTGAAAAGTAGAGAAAATATTTCCTCCTTTATGGTTTTATTGTGAGGGGAAAAATCAATATAGAGCATTTAGTGGGGGCTCAGTAGATGTTGCTTCTCTTAAGACAAAAGCTGAAAGCTGCAAGAGTGGAATTTAGTGACTGGCTCTCAGGCAAAAATGGAGCTGAACTTTAAGTCCTCAACTCAGATTTCTAAGTTTTACGGAAGTTGGTCAATAAAGAAAACTTGCAACATTAGAAATATGTATGCTTTGTTGCTTCAACTAGGCAGCCTCAGATAAAAATATTTATATATACTTAATCCAAAACAAGAGCAGGAAGATAGGATGGTTCTGTGTCGATGAATTCTCTAGGAGTCAAAAGAGGGGAAAAATTAAAAATTAAGATCTAAAGAGTTTTGGTGTTTTGTTTTGTTTTGTTTTTTAATAACATGGCCATTGGGATGGAAATGCAATCAACTGCTTTACTTTGCCTTCCTGATTACCATCAAGTGTATTGAAATGCTGAGTGGAAACGGAGCACTCTGGTCCTTAGAACCAGGACTGGCTTCACGGACAAGCAAGCTGTACAGCTGAACAGGGCCCTATGCTTAGAAGGGCTCCATGGTTGATAAATGCTCTCCTATCACTGTCTCAAAATTCTTAAGAATTTTTGAACAAGGTACCTACATTTTCATTTTGCACTTGGTTGGGCAAATTATGCAGCCAGGCTTGCTTGGAACGTTTGGTGTCCCCTAGCTCACCTCATTGAAATGTCCTAAGTCCAATGAACACATTCCCAGGAGCCGGCTTGGAATGCTGCTTTAGCAGATTTCCCTTTTCCTTTTGTTTTTGTTAGCAAGCAATCACCCACCCATTCTTTGAGGTTATGTATAATGTATGCTATATATATAAAGCTCTAGGTGTGTAAGAAGGAAAGTAATATAGTAAAAAGGGGCCTGGGTGTTTTCTTTAAGAAGGAAGAATAACAGCACTGTGGCCAAAATGAACGTGTTGAGGACAGTAATACTTTGGAATGAGTTCTTTAGAGAGAAGTTTTGAATTTCTGCTTACTAGTAGCTTTGGGTGGGGTCTGGGTATCTGTATTTTCTTAAAACACCCCAGGTCTCTCTAACGTGCAACCATGGTTGGGAACCACTGAGTTAAAACCATGCTGCAAGAAGTGGATGGTTCTGATAAGCACTGATATGGTGTCTCCAAAAAAATCCCCTTAAGATTTGTATCAACTTTGTATTCTTGAGGTAACTAGAGTTCTTCAAATAGTAGGTACTCAATCAACTTTTATTGACAGAGGGGAGATCAAATATGACTTTAGTTCTTTTGCTAAAAGACACTGTAAACACAATCTGCACCTAAGCTTTTTGGCCTTTGAAGAAAAAAAAATTTTTGCTGACCACTGGACAAACAATTGTGAAATTACATTTATAAATATCCATTTATAATCGAATATAAAACTTAAAAAAGTTTTTAGAAGTCTACACTTAAAACTATATAATATTTCCTGAAAAGCTTAAAGGCTTAAATAAATGAGAGCTATAGAATGTTTATGGCTTAGAAGACTTCATATTGCTAACATGTCAATTACTCCCAAACTGACCTGTAAATTCAATGCAAATCCAATTGAAATCCCAATGGAATTTTTTTGTTGTTGTTGTTTTTTAGAAATGATTGAGGTGATGCTAAAATGTATAAGGAAACACAAAGCATCTAGAACAGCTACAAATTTTGAGAAAAGATTGAGAAAGAAGAACATAGTTGTAGGAGCCACACTACTGAATTTCAAGACTTACTATTAAAGCTTCAGTAACCGGTCAAAGGACAGGAAAATAGATGAAGGAATAGAATAGATTCTGCATATAGACACACATATACAATTAACTGATTAAAAGAAAGATGCCAAGGTAATTCAATAGAATAAAGATAATCTTTTCCACAATATGGATCAATTGGATAACCAAGCTGGCCCTTCTCATAGATCATAAAAAATTTCAATTTGAAATGGATCTAAAAATTATCATAGACCTAAACAAAAAAGTTAAAACTATAAAACTTCTAGAAGCTATGCAACTTTCGGTTAGCCAAAGATTCTTCTTTTTATTTTTTGAGAATAAAGAGGGATTATTTATTCTGAGTTTAATATGGGAAGGATCACCCACCATCACTTGTATTTGGCAGAGATCCAAAGACAAGAGGGGAATGGGAAAGGTTTATAGTGAAATAAAGGGAATACTTCAGAAATACTCTGATTAGAGTTTGCAAGGGGGAAACTGGAGGTGGGGTAAGCACAAGTGGGTCATCTTACTAGCCAAAAATTCTTAATGGGACATAGAAAAGAGCTAGCCATAAAAGAAAAACATGATAAATTGACCTAATCAAAATTTAAAATTTCTAGTCTTCAAAAGACACTACTAAGAAAACTAAAAGGTAAAACACCAAATGAGAAAAAAAATTTGTATGTGAAGAACAGTTAGAGAGATGCAATGTTGCTGGCTTTGAAGATGGAGGAAGAGGGTGACAAGTCAAGGAATGTGGGTGGTCTCTGGAAGGCAGAGGGATCAAGGAAGCAGATTCTCCCCTAGAGCCTCCAGAAAGAAACACAGCCTTTCCAACGCTCATAATTTTAGCCCCATGAGACTTATATCAGACATCTAATCTATAGAACTGTAAGGATAATAAATTTGTGTTGCTTAAAGCCACTAAGTCATGGTAACTATCGCGGTAGCAATAGGAAACTAATATAATTCCTTAGGATTTTCTACGTAAGCAATCATGTTGTCTTTGCATAAAGACAATCTTATATCTCCCTTTTTAATCTTTATGACTTTTACTTCTTTGTTTTTCTTTATTGCATTGGATAGGAACTCCAGTTCAATGCTGAACAGAAAGAGTGAGAGTAGATATCCTTGTTTTTTTCTCAATCTCTGGGAAAAGCATTTAGTTTCATACCATTTAATACGATGTTATCTATAGGTTTTCCCTTTACCAAATTGAAGAAGGTTCCTTTTTTTCCTAGTTCACTTAAGAATGTTTATTATGGAGGTGTTAAGTTTTGTCAAGTACTTTTCCTGCAACTATTGTGATGACTATATGACACTACCTCCTTTGCCAATGTGGTGAATTTTTTATTGACTTTTGAATTTTACATGAACTTTGCAATTTTGGGATGTACTGATGAGTTTAATTTGCTAATACGTTGCTGACAGTTTTTGCATGTGTATTATTTACTGCTGCATAACAAGTTATCAAAAATTTAAAGCACAACATATTATCTCACAGTTTCTGTGGGTCGGCTGGGTGCAGTTTAACTGGGTCCTCAACTTAAAGTCTCACAAGGCTGCAGTCAAGGTGTTGGCCACACTGTATTCTCATCAGAAGGCTCAACTAGGGAAGAGTCTGCTTCCAAACTTTTTCAGGTTGTTGGCAGAATTCATTTCCTTGCAGTGTACACCTGAGGGCCCAGTTACTTGCTGGCTGTTGTCTGAAGACTGCTTTAAGTTCTTTGAGAGAACCTTCACTTCCTTGCCATTTGGGCCGCCCAACATGGCCACTTCTTCAAAGCTTCAAGGCAACATCTCTAGAGAGAGTCTGCTAGCAAGACATATCATATAAATGTAATGCAATCATGGCAGTGACATCCCATTGCTTTTGCAATATTCTGTTGGTTAGACACAAGTCACAGTTTCCACCTGCACTCAGATCGGAGGGGATTATACAAGAGTATGAACACTGGAGGCAGAGCTCCCCTAGATCTGTTTATCACAGCTTTTCGTGAGAGATACTGCTCTATCGGTTTCTTGTCTCATGCCTTTGTCAGGATTTGTTATTAGAGTTATGCAGATCATTTTTGAAAATGCTTTTTATTTTCAGGTATTTCTTTCTCTCTTTCTCATTTTTAACTGATTTTCAGAAGCAAATACCAGGTTGAATTGTTGATAGCAACACCTGTGCTTTTGTCACTAGAATATATAATTTTAAGTAAAAGTAAAAATAAAACTCTGTATTTGAGAATATCATGAATAGTTTAATTTTAATATAAGGATTAAGTCCACAATGGCCACCTAAAAAGTACTGATCATCATTCAAGCCTCAGTCAAGGGCCTATGGAAGCTTATTCATGTCTGTGTTTGTCAGCCATCCTTCATAATATCCCTAGTTTCTTGATAGGTATTAGCAGAACTAAACTTAAATAGTTCCAAGGTGCATAATCAGTTTTTTGCAATGTCTATACAATGACTCTTTAATCTGGGTCTCTAAATTAACAGCTGGTGAGAGTGAGGTATACACTGGCAGTGGCAGGTAAGCAAATGAGTCTTATTGCATAGTTCCTGTGCATTAACTAATTTAAGAAAAAATTTTTTTCTTTTAATTCTCACCAGCTCTACACTGGGGTAAAATTGGCCACACGTGAGTCACCAAATGCATATTAGACGCTTGAGTTCAGAAGGATATAGCCTAAGGCAAAGATTGGGCACTGGTCATTCCTTTTGCAACTGAATGATAATTTAATCTGAAGATGTGCTCACAGTCAAGCAGAGGGTGGGACTTGTAGCTCTCATCAGTCAAATGACAGTTTAAACTGCAACACTGCTTCTTACTAGTTCTGTGACTTCAGGAAAGTAATTTAATAACTGTAAGATCCCCTTTGCTCGTCTGTAAAATCAGTGACATAGTAGCACCTATTGCAAAGAGTTGTGAGAATTTAATGAGGTAATTCACACCTAATGCTCAGCATAGAGTTTGACAAGGAATGAGCACTTAACTTAACAGTAACTTAGCTGTTACTATTACTGTTACTGTCACTACACTGTTATTGTAAAGTGAAGAGTATGGGCTTTAAAGTCAAACAGACCTGGGTACCACTATTTATTTGCCATCTGACCTTATGCAAGTTAGCTGACTTCTCTGGCCTTCGGTGTCCTCACTTCTAAAATGAGGACTATGATAAGTACTTTCTAGGACTGTCATCCAACATCTTTTCTACAGGATTCTCTTAGAGGTGTCAGCACATACAGAAGTAGGAGCTGGCTTCTTATTGCCTAAACAACAAGTAGCAGTTAAGATATAGTTTAGGCCACTATTATGAGACCCTGAAATCACAAAATAACAAAATTATCTCCTTTCCTGTAAGGGATTAGTATGTAGCCTAACACAAGGATGCAGTCTCCTTCTATGCTGTTGCTCTGCCCACCTCCACATTACAGCCCCTGGGAAAGAGACAGAAGGAAGAAAACATGTTTTGTTCTTTTGCAGAAATTTTCTTAAGTCGTATGCCTCACTTCTGCTCATATATCATTGGCCAAAACCTAGTTATTAGACCACACCTAGCTGGTAGGAAAGGGGGAGTTATCTTTGGCTGGGCAGGATAACGGGTGGTAGGGGGGCTATCAGTTTCTGCCAAAATACATTTACAGCCTAATTCTACCAGATGAAATGAGAATGACAGACTGGATTTCCCTCTAAAGTTGTGGAGCTGAGCTTCCTGGAGATGAGAGTAGAAGAAAGACGATGTTCAATTGTTCAAAAGATGGAGACATCTTGCATAGCTGATCTTATGTTTTGGGTATTAACAGGGCTTAACATGACTGTGGTTGCTTTTGTTCCTCATTTCTTTCCTTTATTATAACTCATGCTTGCTAAGGATGATTTGAGTTACCTATTATCTTCAACTTTTATAAGGCACAGAAGAAAACAATCCTTCCTCTGCTCTCTTGCACCAGAGTCAATGAATTGATCAACAAGTAGTTACTGAGCTTCTAGAATTCATTCATTCATGCATTCATTTATTCATTCTCTCACTTAAACTCATTCCATAAGTATCCACTGTACTATGTTCTGGGAATGTTAATACATCCTAGCCATGATCTCAGGCCTCAAGGAACTCTGGTTTAGCGGTTAAGAGAGATAAGTATTGAAAAGACCATAACACAGTGCAGTAGGTACTGAGAAGGAAGTAAACCCAGAGTGCTAGGAAAGCCCATTGGAGAACTGCCACTCAGGGAGGAGATGCCCCTGACTTGAATCCATGCTATGATGGGTAATGTGGCATCTCCATCAAAACACTCAGACAATGAGGGCTCTTTTGGAAACCACATCTGATTAAATGCTTAAGGGTCCTAAGATCTGGAGGCATTTAGAGAGGGAGATGCAGGAAGACTGGAGCAGACAGAAAAAGCTTTGGGGTAAGATAAGTTTCAAGAAGTTTTGGGTAGATTTAGAAGTGTGAGAATGGCATTCCAATGTGGAAGAAATTTGAACAAAAGCTGAGTTCCTAAAGTGGGAAAATGGACTAGACGTTATCATTAAGTTTCCTTCAAGTGGTACAAAAATCTCATTCTTTGGTCTTGAGTAAACTGCAGAATATTCCAGCAACTTCTTCCTTGTCCTGGGTGGCTCTTTACCAAATACAGGGTACAGAAATGGACAATGGTGAAGTTTTGTTTAACACCACTAAGCTTTTCATTCTGAGTTGGCAGCCTCAGTATGTAATTTTCTCAGATAGAAAATCTCCTGGCTTGAGATTTTGCCAGAAATTACTTTCCCCCAATTATATTCTAGTTTGATGCAATTATTACTTGAAAATTGTCTCAAATTGAAACCCTCTAATAGCCAATTTCAGAATGAAGAAGATGGGAGAAATTCAACACATCACAGACAGTCCATTCATCAAGGATGTGATCCAAGAACAGAAGAAAAGCAGAAAACTCTGTGTGTCCTGCCTCAGACACAGAGCCTCAGCAAATTTCGTAACAGGGTGGCCTCAACCAGCAGACCTTTTTGTTGGTTTAGTACAAATCAAATCAAACCTTCAGAGAAAGCACAGTTTGATCCTACCTTAGGAAACCAGGTTTCATGTGTCCATTGGATGCTTTTCCCTCTCTTCATCATACAGGCATATTCCAGGGAGGCTGGCCAGAGGATGTGATGCCGTTGGCCATATCCTAGCTCCCGAAATAGTGGCTGATCATCAGCTCTGTAAAAGGAACATGGAGAGGGCAGTGACTCTACTGATTGGTGCTAAAATGTATGGAGGCTCATGGCACGTAATAGATGCTCATTATATACTGGAATGAATGAATGAATGCGTGAACGAACACTGCTGGGCCAGAATATCCCTTCCTCCAGGCCAGTGTAGGCTAGTCTTCCTCCAAACACTCTTTAGATGCAGTGTGGCACATCTGTGATAATGTACTGCATTCCTCTGGGACTTTTTCCTGATTTCACCTATGAAAAAACACTATAGGTGATGCAGGCAAGCTCCTTGGAAAGTTTGTCCTTTCTGCTCTTTGCTTTTAGGCTTTATTAGGTGGGACCAGAGCAGCCTTTAGTCTACAGCTAATTTCGCCCCACAACTGAGGTGACTGCTTTCTGAATACTCTTCCTGATATCCCAGGTATTATGAGGTTTTTCCATATGGTTCATGCGAACATAGACTCTTCCTGGCCCTGTGTGAGCTGTGTGGGTTATTTCAACTGTTTCTTTGGGGTGGTTCTTTTCTTGGCCTCAGAGAGTATTCTCACACACATGTGCTGGGTTGGGGGGGCGGTTTTCCTCTGTAGAATTCTTTCTAATAGCCAATCTAATGGCCATCTAATGGATACAGCTCTCCTCTTTAACATTGCCCCCTTAGACTTCCTGAACTCCCAACCCCATCTCTACAACCCAGGATAACCGCTGACCTTCACGTGGATTCTCCCTGCCAGGGATGTGGTCTGGAATCTCTTTCTAGGTAATAAAACTGGGGTATTTTTAGGACTTAAGTCATTTGTTTCCCCTCTCGCAGGAATCACTGTCCCAAGCTACCTGTTGTTCAATGTCTGAAACCATTTGTCTTGGTGTTTTAGTCTTCTGATGTGGGAATATAAATCTGAACTCTGTTACTCCATCTTGGCTGAAAGCAGAAGTCAGCGCATAAAAACTTATGTAGAAAAGCATTCATCAAAGCATTATTGAACAACAAGGTCCTACTGTATAGCACAGGGAACTATATTTAACATCTTGTAATAACATACAATGAAAAGAATATGAAAAAGAATACATGTATGTATATGGATGACTGAAACATTATGTACACCAGAAAGTGATGCAACATTGTAAACTGACTACACTTCAATTAAAAATAAATAAATAAAAATTAAAAAGCATTATTATTTATGAAGAGTAATTAGAAATAGGCAAAAAGCAGAATAAAAACAAAACAGAGGATGACAAGGTTGTTGCCAGACATGACTTGGGCCAAACAGCTAGTGTAATGGAGCCATGATTTGAATCCAGTGCTCCCTGCTTCACCTGTGCCTTTCCAGCTCTAACCAGCTGCCTCTCATCACATGATTGTTGGTCTGACATCTCGGGATTGAAGGCCTAACCTTGTTTCCTTGCATCCTACCAACTAGAGGGAAGAAAGATGTAGAGGGTGGAGGTGGGCATTGTGGGTGGTGGCTGGGGGTGCTGTTCAAGACTGACGCATTAAAAATGAGGTGGTTCACCTTCAGCCAAGCCTCTTCCCAGAGACCCAGAGACCACACTTCTCAACGTTTCTGAGCAGGGAGAAAACAAGCTAACACAGACTCTGCAGAACGTCCACCCAGGCAGGGCTTCCCGTACACTGACACCCTGTGGTTATTATTGCTTCGGGTACATGAGATCACTCAGAATGGAATGTGTCACTATAGGTTTAAACCGAAGTTATAAATCAAACATTTCTCCTTTAATATAAGGAAGTTTCAGATTATTTTCAAGAACATCTGGTGCAAAGTGAGGTAATCTTATATGGTAAGGAGGATGAATAATTTAAACTGCATTCCCATAAATTTCTTAACCTGGAAGGAAGCCTTAAGGCTATCTGCCTACACGGCATGTCTGACTCTTCCTTGAATAATGTGCAAAGCGTTTTAAACAGACCAGCAAATTCATAGGTTCTAAAACTTCCTGCGGATTCTGCCTTGCTTTCTACATCCGGACAAGTGTCGAAAATTATCGAGGACTGCTTTCTTAATTTGACTAAATGTTCTTCTTTTTTCATCCAGAGAGATCTTGTTGACAATTATTTCTTCATTCTGCATCCAAAACTTCCAGTTTGCAGAAGTAGGAAAATCAATATGAATGGCTTAGGGCTGACAAATGAGGCTCCAATTACCAATACTTCTTTGCAATATGGCAAAGATGTTTGTCTGTTAACTCTACTGTTTTCTTATTTTAATGGTGTTTGGCATAGATGGACCTAGTTGTTGTTCATGACTATATCTGTAAGTCCTGTTTTCCTCTGCTTTTCCTTCCAAGTGCTCTGCTGAATTTAAAATGAAATTATTTTGAGATGAGAATCAACAACTTTTTACATAAGATTCTCGGCTTGCCAAATAAGGACATTCTCATTTTAGATTTTGTATTCTCTCTTTGGTTCAAATAATGGAGGTAGAGTTGGGAAAGCATCCCTCAAGAGATAGTGAGGACCAAATTACAGTCTCTTAATAAGCCATTAACATTCTAATGTTAGACTTCGTTATATCCACAGATGTATTAAATGAGTGATTTTCCAACTTCCATATACACACAAGTCATCTGAGGACGCTGTTAAAATGAAGATTTTTCTTTCAATAGGTCTGGGAGGGGCCCAAGCATCAATAGTTCTAAAAAGCTCTCAGCTAATGTAGATGCTTCTGGTTCATGAGAAGCAAGGGGTAAAGAATGTATGTAGCAGTTCAGGTCCTGGCAGAAACAGATGGAATACTCAGATTGGAAATATGAGGAGAGATTAATAAAGGACTTATTTATAAATGTGTGGGCATCCCAAGAGATGGTGCAGTGCCCAGTGCTGGTAACACCTGAAAGGTGACACTAATACTAGATTTCAAGGATCAAGGACAGAGAGCAACTTGAAGAGGGATGGATGGACTGACAGTAGCCTTGGCCTTTGACAGAGGGACCCAGCCAGCCCACAGTGACCCTGCTGGGGCAGGGGGATGGGAATATATAACCCACTGC
Organism: Vicugna pacos; assembly: GCF_048564905.1. Classification (NCBI taxonomy): domain Eukaryota; kingdom Metazoa; phylum Chordata; class Mammalia; order Artiodactyla; family Camelidae; genus Vicugna; species Vicugna pacos. The sequence continues at coordinate 20,874,538 of NC_132990.1, forward strand.
ACTCTCTTCCTGCCCTCCAGCTTGCCTGCAAGTGCCTCCCAATAACCAAATCCAACCAAAAGCAGTAGGGCAAGGGAGCCTGGTTGATGCCTTGTACAGTATTCAGCTTCCCCAGGCCCCAAGCAAGGTGAGGAAGAGGAGAGTAGAACTGGGAGGGCAGCGGGAAGATACCCAACCGCATTTTTACTTGAATTCATAGGCACTTTAAACTTCCCTACTGTATTTCATCTTGCAGCCAATAGTGTTAGTTATAAAAGACATTATTTTTTTATGTACCAGTAAGGGAAAACAATGCTGCTAATCAAACCGTGGATATGCTGTTGATTATAAAATGAATCCTGATTCAAGAGATTAAGATTTGAAAAAATATGTACCTTAGAATTGGTAAAACACAGCATCGTGTTTTTCTTAACCAAGGGAAGGTCAGTGTGAAACTTTATAATCTTGTGAGCAATTGGATACAAAATGAATTTTCATAGGACCAACATTTTCTCTCTCCCTTCAAAATAATTTAAAATTTAATTCATGGATCAACGAGTCATGATGATTCACCAAAGGGAGAAGTATAAGAATGAATGACAGGACCTGTTTAGCCCCACACGTTACTGACTAGTTGGGTTGCAGGCAGGTCCCTAGTAGTCTGTTTTCTTGTAGCTTGGAGACCAAGAATAGGAAGAGAATGGTCGGACTATAATATGATAAAAATACACAAAGCCAGCCTCTGTTGCAATTATTTGGGTTAATGTAAGAGTGAAAAAAAAGCAATGTATGTATGTAGTGGAAGAAGTTGGACTACTTCAAGTAAGATTTTATTTTGGAGTTGATTTGATTAATTATTTAGCAGACTTTTCAATAGTCTTCATTAGGCTATTCAGCACATATCAGCAGATTTTCTTGAATTCCTAACGTAATTGGGTCAGTTTTAAAGCATGAGGGAAGTTTCCTGCTATACATATGTTGCATTCAGTTATTTTTCTTGCTTTAATATAAAATACTGTATACTTTGTGTGTAGGATTTAAGTAGTTTACAAAAGCCATATGTCCTGAGCCCTCATTCTTAAACCTAGTTGAAATCTGTACAACAACAAAATACCATAATACATAGACATGAGAAAATGTTTTAAAATATTAATGGTAATACCTGGCTAAAATTTAATAATCCCATTGAAAAAGTGGTGTCCCATGTGATTGATATTACTTGTATGTTTTACTTGTGTTTTGGGGCTGCCCAAGACAACACCTTAAGTTTGGGGATCCCCGAGGAGGACTCAGCATGCAGTCACACTCATGGCTACGATTTATTACAGCAAAGGAATACAAAGCCAAACCAGCAAAGGGAGAAGTACACAAGGCAAAGTTGGAGGAAATCAGGCACAAGATTCCAAAAGTCTTCTCACAGTGGAGTCGCACGCTCAACTCCTCCCGACACGAGCTATAACAACACACATGACACTTGATCAGCCAGGGAAGCTCATTAGAGCCTCAGGGCCCCAGGTTTTCATTGAGACTGGTCACACAGACACCCTCTGCTTAGCATGTACCGAATTGTGAGGCACCCCCACACCCCAGAAAGAAAACAGATATTCAGTATAAAGCATCTTGTTTGCACAAACAGTTTAGACACAATGAGATCCTCTTATCAGTTAGAGTCATGGGAACATTCCTGAAATCCAGGTCACCAGATGCCTAGCCAAGGGCCAATCTTGCAAACAGGCCATTCTAAGGGTAACAATCTCAGACCTGCTATGTTAATTATCTTCTGCTCAACCTGCTTCACTAGTATGGGGAAGATTTGCAGATATATATATATATATATTTCTTAAATTATTTTTAGTTATATTAATTTTTTAATCCTCTATCCACCCAGATAAGCAGAAAATTTATCCCTTAGGGCCATTTTTGCCCCAGCTATCTAAGTATGCTATGGGTTTACTCACTCTAGAAAGCATACGTTCAATTTCAGCTCCTTATGGAGAAAGAAAAAAAGTAGGGAATCTAGTCCACTGGTGAGAACCTAGATTTTGTCCTGTGGTTCCCATGGCTCCCACCTGATATTGTTCTATAAAGCAGAAGGGCTGGCACAGTATGGCACTGTCTCTGTTTAAGCATAAAGGAGGCTTCAAGGATTATTGAGGGAGAAAACAGTCTTTCTCCTGAGTGTTAATCTCAAGTGTATTCATCCCATGTCACCAGAAGCCTCGTCTCCAGGGTTCTCAGATTTTTATCCAGGCTTTCAACAGTGAGGCCATGGTTTTTCCACTGCCATATCCTTTCCATTCCTGTACTCTGTCTTCCCTCGTGGTGAGTTCCTCTTTGGTAGCTCTTGGTAATTTTGATTTTACTTTTTCTCAAAAATTTTTTTTCAGACTGACCTGATACCATTTCAAGTTATTAGAGGCAATAATATCATTACTCTTCAAAAGGGAAGAGGTCAAGTCTCCATTTCTTTCCTTCCAGGAAATTCCTTGGCCTGCTTATAAATTTACCTCCCTCTCCCAAGCCACCCAGACACCTCTGAGTTCAATCTACCAGAGTATTGGGTAGGATGGCCTTTATGAAGCCAGAGATGCTCTGTCACACCATTCCTCAAGAGCAATAAATAGCTTCTTGTCTATTTTCCTAACTAAGGGGGCTGTTCTAAAGGTCCTCTGAGGAGAAAGATCTGCTCCAAGGTAAGCAGTCTCCATGAACACAGGCTATATAAAAAGCACCAACCCCTTGCACATGGCAGCTTCTCAGATGTTACTAAACTACCAAAATGTGTTGAACAAAGCCTGTGCGGGTCGCAGATGAGCAGTCAGGCCAGCCCTCAGCAAAGTGGTGATCCAGGAAGGCTTCTCCTCCAGCACCTCCTCCTGATTCCACCCACGCCAGGGCGCCACCACTGTCCTTCAAACATTCTCAAAAAAGATGATAAGACCTTAAAAAAGATTTGAATTAAAGTACAATTTCTCCTGTAAGGCCTTACATTTAAAGTCATATCTCTGATTGTAAAATTCAACAACCCACCTGCTAATGCAATTATCAGCATCCCAAAGAGGTTGGGTGTAAACAAGATTTCCTTACAAAATTCCAGAAATGAGACTATAGTTCCAAGGAAGACTGGTCTTGCCTATCTTTATGGATTTATACCTGTTGAGTAAATCCGGTTCTAGAGAGACCACAATATCTCCAGGAAGAGCTTTCTATAAGAACTTTACTTCTTTCTAAGCTAAAAGAGCCAGGAAGATGGGTGGTAGTGGGAGGGAAAGAAAAAGAACAAAACCAAAAGCAAAATCAGAAACCATCCCTGATAAAGGAAAACGATCAGGGTGGAAGGAATTGTAAATAAATACTAATTGTGAAATAGAATATTAAGACTGAAAACTCAAGTATGTGGTAGTAAAATGAAGTATTATTGACCTTCAGTGTTAATGGTGACATGGGTATTTTCAAAATTTACTAATGGATGAATGATTTCAAACATTTGTAGAATGCTTGCTAAGTGTTGGGCACTGTGTTAGATATTGGGAATAGAGCAGTGAACTTGGACAAGGTTCCCACCTTCATGAACTTTGAATCTAGTGAGATGCAGACCTGTACAAGTATCTGCACTTATGATGAGAGATGTCCAAGACAAATGCAGTTGGACACACAGTGGGTAGTAGGGGTACTTCATCTAATCTGGAACATCAGGGAAAACTTGTTTGAGAAAGGAAACATTAAGCTGAGAACTGGAGGGTGAGTAGGAGAGGAAGAAGTGGAAGTGAACTTCATGATAAGAGGTAACCGTGCAACTTGTCAGCACAACACAAAGTCTTTATAACATGTTCAGGAGTGAGTGCTTATTGCTGGAGACTTATGAAATAGTCAGAAGAGATGGAATTTGGGCATATGTAGGAGAGGCCTGCAGGAAAAAAAATCCTATTAACATTGCATCATTATCAAGGCATTATGTATCACAGCTAATTTCTGTGAAACCAAGTAGTACAAATCATAGAATTAAGGTATCTAGAAAGTACAGTTGAGTTTTGTCAGGCTATTTTGGAGGCATAAAAAACTATATAGTTCCGCTCTCTGATTGTTTTATCTAGGATTGGTGTTTGGTCTGGCCCTAGAAGAAGCCTGGAAGGTACCTTTGGAAAGCTTTTGGGGCCTGACCTTTAACACAAGCACTGAACAGTTTATCGTCATTTCATCCTGCCGTGACCTACTTTTTACCTTGATTTTTGTTTGTTTGTTTGAGGGAAGAGTTCTGAGATTTCATTACAATTAAAAGGCCTTATGGGATACATATACTTTCATCAGCCTGGTAAGTGAACAGCAAAATCAGTACCAAAAAAGCAACCTGTGAACAGATTTCAACTCAGAAAAGGGTAATGATTTCATTGCTTAAGGGAGAAGAAAATAAAGGCAAGTGTTCTTTTCCAGGTGGATGAATAATTAGTTCTGTGATTTATAATCACTATTGGCAACGACGGGCAGAGGACAATTATCACGTACTTTGCTTTGTCTCCAGATAGAACTTCATTCATATATTACACAAAATATTATTGTCAACCATTCCTTTCAAAAACCTACTACAGAAGCTGCACAATCTCCCTTGGGAAACCAATGCCATGTTACTGTCATCCTTTGATCGGCAATGTCTCCTGTCCTCTGGGGTCCACCTTAAGTTTGTGACTGCTACATATACCTTTATTTTCTTGTTCTGTGAGCAGCAGAAGCATCTGCATAATGATGTGCTTTAATGCTTTCATTTCTCTTTGGCTTTCTTTTCATTAAGTTGCACATATCCTAAATCAATGTTTGAAAAGGAGAGCTGCATCCAAAAGTAGTGGCAGAGGAGCTAAGCGAATGAGCTAGGAGCACCTCTCAAAATATCATGTAAGAGCTACTCCTCATGTAAGTAATGATAAGAGCCTTTCTAAAGGAGCTTGACTTGAATTTAACTGTATCTACCCCTTCATCCTGGCTTTTACTAAGAGACAGTCACAAGTGGGACAAGGATTCTCCAGAAATCACTTGCAAACAGACATAACCTGGCATGTTATTCAAAGGATATAATAGGTCAGAATGTTTCTTCCCACTTTAGGGACAAAGAGAGAATAGCTGGTCAGTTTCTTTGGGAGGCTGGTCAAAAGCCTTTTGGTAGAACCTAATACTGAGTTCCTTGTATTTGGAACATAAGGCCAGTTTCTTCTTTGAACAAATTGGGTTTGTTCTGAATCCAGTTGGTACTGATCGATCAAATAGAGAGATATACAGGATGTGTATGATGCCATGGAAATATCTCTCAGTATTTATCTTGATCCTCTACCTTTAAAATCTGGATACCCAGCACCTGGGAAAAAAAAAAAAACTTTGGGCATCACAGATTTATTTCCAACAAAAGTTCTAGATGTCCCCCACTCGTTTTATTCCTGCTTCCTATTTGATGTCTACGTTTCCTTGGCTTGAACATTAATAATATCGTTTACAATCAATGAATATTTATGAAATAGTATTGCTGAATGAATGACCTGGAGTTTTATTAGGTATATCTAGCCCTTTGCTCATTTCTTAGACCTAATGACTAAGTTGCCTCTTCTGCTTTGACCCTTGAGTCCTTTCCCAACTTTCATACTTACATCATGGTGCCATCTGCTTTAAACAGCTCAAAAATCCTAAAACCCTGGACCCATTCTTGACATTAGTCTAGCTGGTTGTCATCCACGTTGAGACTGCCTCAGCCATCTTAAGAGGGAAATTAGATACCCCGTTCATCCTGTAAGAAGTTTGATCTGTATCCTCAGTAGAAGAAATCACGTGTAGGGCTATTTCATAGGGTTCACAGAGTTATAGTAACTTAGAGATTGGTTTAATATAGCCAACAATCTCAAAGTAGCATCTATTAGTGTCCACTACATTGTCTCTCAACATCAAACTAGAGTATTTATGAAGATACAGAAAAAAGAGGAAAACTCGTATCAATACTGAAAACTAAATTTGTTAGATAACCCATTGCCAATATCTGGCAGTGAATTCTTGCTGACTATAAATATGGGTGGGTTGAATCCTATTGAAAACAAAAATCAGAATTCATCTCAAGGTGTGATGAATTATGGGGCAACCTGAGTACTCTGTTCATCATCCTTGCTCCCACCCATCAGATTATACCTGTCAGAGATATAGGATCTGGACAAGAGGCAGACGAGGGGTAACAGTGACGGCACAGTTGATTCTCGTGATTGCAGTTCCCAAATAAAAGGTGGTAGGTAGGGTGGACAGTGGGAAATATTTGTTCTAAGACAAGAATTGTAGTTTCTCACATACTGTGTTGGTTCACAGTCACCAAGCATCAGTTGCAGATAAAAGAGAAGATACTACATTGGTAAAGAATCTTTGAACTAGCTGAAAGCCCACAGGAAGTTGGAAACTGGACTAAGGCTCAGTGCATGTCATTGTACCTTTCAGATGTAGATTTGAGAAGAGGAGGAATTGCCACAGAAGAGGCAGTGAGCAAGGCCAATGTCACCTCAGCCAAGTACTGTGTTTTCTGAAAATAAAGAGAATTTGAAAAGAATTTCTTAAAGATTAGCAGCAAGAAACATTAAAAAGGAAGAGGAATAAAATAAAATTCAACCTGAGCCAAAAAAATGAATACTGTATAATTTTAAAAGAGACTTAGAGGAAAGTTCTATTTCCAAAATAATGTTCTGTTGTAAAATGCAGAAGAAACTATCAGGAAACTATTTGAAATGAACCATAGAGGAGGAACACATTGCCTCTATGAAACAAATTGAAAGCCATGAGGAGGTAAAATGTTAGGATAAAAAGGCAGCATAACAAGTTTCAAAGAGAGATGTATAAAATATAGAAAGAACAATTACAGTAGCAGACTTAAAATCCACAGAATAAAAGGAAGAAACAAAACTGATGAGAGAGAGGATGAGGAAGACAGAGAATGAAGAGACAACATGTAAATAGTTGGTGCCCCTAAAGGAGAGTAAATAAATAACAAGCAATAATCAATTATATATATATACATATAATGAAGATATGCCTCAGAGAAAAAAATGATTTATAGATTAAGGTGGCTCACCCAGGTAAAGTCCACAAAAAGACTCGCTTTTTGTCACACCCTGGCACTACTGTTGATACAAGGTTTGATACTCTATAGCAACAATTTTCAAACTTCTTGGTCTCAGGATGCCTTCACATTCTTAAAAAAGTACTCAGGACCCCAAGAGGCTTTGTTTATATAGATTATACCTATCAATGTTTACTATACTAGAAATTAAAATAGAGAAATTTTTTAATTTATGTATTTTTTTTAATTTATGTATTTATTTTTTTAAATCCTATTACATGTTAACATAAATAGCACATTTTTATGTTAACATAAATAGCATGTTTTTATGAAAAAGCCCTATATTTTCCAAAACAAAAAAAATTATGGGAAGAGTGACATTGCTTTATATTTTTGCAAATCTCTTCGATATATGACTTAGTAAAAGACAGAAGAGTCATATCTTCTTCTGCACTCAGTTTTAATACGTTATCTTGGTTGAAGTGTGTGAAAAATATCTAGCATCACTCAGATATGTAGTTGTAAAAAACAGTATTTCAACAGCCATTTCAGACAATTGTAGATATTTAAAAAATACTGCACCAAAACTTGAAATGTGGCAGTTTTTAAAGGTTAATCGTAATATGGAAACTGAAATCATACTAAATAACTTTTTAGACTCAGTTATGGCAAAACCCATTAGTCTATCTTACACTTTGAATGGACCTTTTCCTGTATATTATAACACCATTCAGCAGTCTTTTGGAAAATATATTGTTTCCCTGAGTTACACAGATCTTCCAAATGTGGACACATTTCCTTTTACAGTTTTTAAGATCACATTTGTTAATATCACCACTGATACCATCAGAAAAGTCTGAGTATTGGAAAACTAACAGGATCACAGTGGTGGTTAAAAGTTTTCCAAAGCTCTAGTTTTTAACTTGGAAGCTTGAATGTTATCACTGACAACGAATACTGCCAGTTCCTTTCCTCCAAGTGATGGTTCATTTAGTCCATCTGAAAGAAAATGTCTGACAAATACCCAAATTTGATTTAGCATAGTTTGCCTGCTAGTTGTTTTTTTCAAGTAGAAAGGAGTGTTTCATGAAAAAGTGGCTAGTTCAGTTTGCTACTGAAACAATTGCCCACGTGATTTTCCTCAAGGCTGTCATACTCAGGTGGGCTGCAGAAGTGCCTTATGTGTCACCCCCCCTTATTAGCAAATAGTATATACAATGACTAACAGCACAGTTAGGTACCACTGCCTTGACTCTTGCTAAAGCATCATTGCTTTTGCACAATTACGGCAAACATGTCAACACCATAAAAGAAAAGAGTATCTTAGTACTATTATGAAAATTGTTTTGACTTCATGGACATCCTGAAGGGTCTCAGGGACCCCCATGGGTCTACAAACCACACTTTTAGAACCACTGCTCTGTAAACATCCTGACAGACAAAATAAGTTTTCTACAAAGGCATAAAATAATCAGGTTGCCTCTGCAATACTATGTAAGACTATAATGGAACAATAGAAATTTTGAAAGACACAGTTTGTAACCCAAGATGCCTCACATATTTTTGGTTAATGTATTACTTTCTCTATTAAAAGAAAAATATTTCATGGAAAACAAAATTCATTTATATGCTACTTTAAAGAGACATATCTAAAAATATGACTCAAAAATAAAAAGGATCATAAGTATATTTTAAAAAGCTGAAAATATAAAGGAAGCAAGAATCAAAATATTATCAAAGTAAAATTCACATCAGAAATCATAAAACAGAACAAAGGCAGCTATTTTTCTTGGCCATGGTTTCATTCTCCAAAGAAAGAATGGCTGCCCTGAACTTGCATGAACCAAATATACTATGTATTAAAGTCAACAAATGCAAATTTAAATACAAGTAGAAGTTGAAAGAAAGATACAAGAAATGGGAGATGAACACATCTCTCTCTCTGTCTTTTTTTTTAATCTTTCTTAGATCAAGTAGGAAAAAAGAAAGGCAGGCTATCGTGCAACCAAATAACACGCGATGACTTCCTATCAGCTTTGCCTCCTGCAGAGCGAGACAGGCTTTAAGCTGCAGGGAGAGGAAATACTACCTTTCTCTGAGACTTGAGCAGTGGGGCCTATGCTTCAAGGGCACTAGATTTATGTAAATGGTTTCCTGAGTGGTGAGTCTAATATTGAGGCTGAGATTTCACATGTGGCCTGATATATGAGCCCCCAAGATCAAGTGTATCTTGTAAACCAGATAATTTCAATTTCTTGGGTTCTCTGTATTTATGTCTCTGCTATTAATATCCATTCTTATGTAAACATTCCATTCCTCTTTCAGTTGTACTATAGGGAAGCTGAGGAGGATCGAGAATCTTCCTTGGTATTGCTAGCATTTAGAACAATGTCTGGCATATAGCAGGTGTTCAATGAATGTTTATTGAATAAATCAGTGTCGACGTTTGAAGCCAGAATGAACCAGGGTCTCTAACTTCCAATCCTTAGATTAGCATGATGGGGAGGAGGAGAAGCAGTGAAAATCAGCACAAAATCCAAACAAGAGCCAGATTATGTGGCCCAGCTACCATTTCCCGTGTGGCAAATTTAATCTTCACGGCCACCCTTGCAGGATCTGAGCTGTATTCTATTCAGAAAGGTGGCCATTCCCTGCAACATCATTCTAGGGAAGAGCATGGAGGCTGGGGGAGGCGCTGTTAAGTCAAGTACTCAAATAGTCCCCTGCAAGTATGGCTCAAGACTCATGCATTTTAACCACAGCCCTTTCAAGTGTCTTCCCAGCTGCTCCAGGATGCCCTGGGATCATGGGCACACGTAAAAAAGATTAACATAATGCTTTTCCCAAATAGGTTAGGGCTGTCCAGGCTTTAGGACTTGTGTAGCACAAGGAAGCTGAGAGGCAACCCCGAAAACGAAAGGGCAATAGAGGATTGAAGGCTAAAAGTGGGAAGTAGACGCTTGTTGCTGAGACAAGATGAGACTGTGACAGTGGAAACAGTGCCTGTAAGGGGAGGTTCCTCAGCCACAGAGGAGCCCTTAGCAAGCAACTTGGGCACAGCCACTTCTCCCAACAGGGAAACTGTCCACAGGCTTGTGGGTAAGCAAGTGAAGGCTGCAAAGGCCACTTTAACAAGATCGGGATTTCACCCTTTCCTCTTCAAGCGTGGAAGTCAGAAACAGGCAAACGCAAAGCAGCAGCTGGGATTGGAGGCTGGGGGTCGATGTGAATTGCATGATGAATCTCAAACTCTGAGCCCCGGGAGACGGAAGTGGGAGGCTCTAAAGAAGATGCCCTGGCAATATGGGCCACGTGGTCCGATAAATGAAACGGTGGGAGGGTGGAGGAATGAGTGTTTGAGGACACTAACCAGGAAATATAGGCCATCAATAGTGCTGGAGAGGAGACATAGGAAGGCTGCCATTATGAATATTTTGTGAGATTTTTGATGGATTTGATTCTACCGAAGAGTTCTTTGCTCTGAGAGGTAGGAGCAGTGGTGGTGTCAGTTTTATGGATCCAGTAAGCTATGATGTAGGAAGATATGGGAGGTGGGCAGGGTGTACTCTTCTGGAATCATGTATCTTTCAGGGCAAGAAGTCCTGCCAAAGAAGCTAAGTCAGCTCTGGATTCTCACCTCCCAGGCATTTTCTCAACTGTATTCAGGTTAAGTTGAAACAAAAATTCCAAAGGGAAAGCAGCAAAACCACAGGTTTTTGTAATTAATACAGCAAACTAGCCAGGTTTTTAATATTAATAAGCATTGTTTGATGTCTGTATGTCTGAGTAAAAGCGCATTTGGAAAAAAAAACTGAAACTATTGTGGGCTTATAATTAATTTCATAATCAAATGCAATAGTATAGTTAGCATTCAAATATTCTACTTTTCATTGGAAAGGTACACAATAAAATTTTGGCATTATCTAACTATGAACAGGGAGGTGGGGAGCTGCACTGATGGGAGAGCACTTCACTTTTCATTTTGTACTCTTTGTGCTACTTCAGTATTTTTGAACAATATGCTTGTGTAATTAAACTATTAGTTAAACAATTCTATTATAGCTTAAGCTAGTTCTAGAAATTATTATAAGAAAATAAAGTGACAAAACTTTGATTTGGGAGCTCCATTCTCATGAACCCTCTTTCCTCTGTATCTTTCATTCCCCCATCAACATCTTTCCCCTTCTCATTAGAGTAACGATAAGAGTTTAAATAATAAAATTTTTGACTCAATAATAATTAAAGCCTTAAGCTAAAGTGGTTAACAACAGATGTTGGGTCTTGTCCTGCTTTTCAGTGTTCAGGAAAACAATAGATGTAATAACAGAAGCAATCCTTTCCCGTGCTCCTCAGCTCTCAAAACCCTAAACTGCACTCAACCCCTCAATAGCTTTCATAATTAAATTACTGAAAAGAATTTTTTTTCCCTTTCAAAACCAGATATAATCAGGCTCATGGTACTTCCATTGCAGGAATTTCTTGGTTATGATCCAGAGGAATATGTGAGAAGCTGAAGGGATAGCTGTTGGAATGAATGAGCTGCATAGAAATAAGGAGCCTGGTGTTATAGTGGGTGCTGCTCTCCAGGAAACAGGCCAGTTCACTTTCACTGTGAGCCTCCAGCAGCAATGAATGAATCTTGGTTTTTACCCAGCTATGTCTGGGGAACTGTTTGACTCTGGAGAGTCTATGGAAGTGGTTGGGTGTGGCAAATATTTAATAATCAGCTCTGTGAAAACCAGAAAAGACAGAGAATAAGGAAGGGACAGAGGAAGGAAATTCTAATTTGTAGCCTTTCTCAGTTTTCCTAGCCAATTACAGGTACTATCAGGTTGCTGACCCTGGAATTGGGAAGAGATGTTCAACATCGGCTCTTCCAAGCTTACCCAAGTCAGTTCGAGCACACTACTAACCTGTTGCAACTTTCAGGTGCCTGCTGAGAAGCTTACCAGGATTAACTCTGCAACAGTATCTCCCTCCAGTGAGTTATGGGCTTCTGTGAGCCATGAAGAGTGTTGCTTTTTCTAAAATCCCCCATTCCATAGTGAAGAGCTAAGATCTACTGCCTAATGAGGTATTATTTTCGGAGGCAAGCAGAGAGCTTTGACCATTGGCTTATTATTGACAACATTGCTTTGGAAAGCCATTTTCAGAGGAGCAACAGGTATAAAGAAAGGAAAAGAAATTACTTTGGCTCAGAACAAACAATATAACAAAGACACCAAACTAAAGGAAATGGGGTCCAGAATTTTGGGTATCAATTGGTCAGTAATCAGAGCCATCTACTCCTAAAGGAGAAACCCATGGCAGAGCCCTATATTAGCATATGCCCATTTATCTCAGGTTCTAATGTAGGCAGAGGCTTCTAAATGAGTAATTGCTGAAGAGGCAATTGTGGGAGTCATCTTTGGAAGAGATCAGTTTTATTATTTTTTTCCCAGGCCACTGCAAATATTAGCTTAATAATCCTTTCAATGGGTACTGTGTTATAATACAATAATCTAAATGCTACTAAATGGTATTTAAAGTAATTTCCAGACACTGGTAGGCTCGAGTAAATGGCGATTCGACTACTAATGCATCTCTAATACAGCATGTAAAAAGGTACAGTAATCTGGCCACATTGCTGGGGTCAAAATCCTTCTCTGTGATTTTTTTCACTTCCATCTTTGACCCTCATCCAGTTTTTGCCACTCTGCTTCACTTCTCACTTATTTCATCTTTTTTCAGGTCCTTGCCCAGACCCTGCCCTGACTTGGGCTGTGGTATGAATAAGATAAACTGCCATTTCTTCTCAGTTGTGAGGTGCGGCAGAGCTGCTGGGAAGAGGAGATGCGAAACAGAAGGCAGCCTTTCCTGAAGGTCCAGAGAGGAAGTAGCTAGGCTGAGAAGCTTCTAAGAATGAAAGGTCTGAACAATGCACTTTGCTCATTATGACTCCCATTTTATATTGTGTGATCCGATAGTATGAAGTATGCAGAAGGGAAGGCTGGAGAGGATGGAGAGGTGAAAATATCCATGGCTCTACAGTAACCAGGAGACAAAAGTTTCAGAAGCTCAAATTCCGGATCTAGTCATGTGCTGCCCGAGTGAGATCCACAGGAGGACGTGCTCTATGTCCCCAGGACCAACACCACAGTGCATCTCTAACAGAGCTAACCAGCGCCCTGGAGAGCAGGGAAGCCTGCCAAGGAGAAGCACAACTGCCCCCATGTTTCTCTATTTAGACACATAAAAATGCAGAGGGGAGCGACAACACCAGGATCAAATATCTTATTTAGGTGGCTTTTTGGGAAAGAAAATAATGGGCCACTCCTAGCTCTTTACTTATTTCTTTGTTTTTTTAAGGGGAGGTTGTTATTTTTTGTTTTTCTTTTTACTGGGTAAAATAAACATAACATGAAATTCTTAATTGGTTTTTAGAAAGCATTTAAAATCTATTCTAAGAAACAGCCTGCAGCATCCCCTTCCACTCCCACCATGGGGAACAGAGGCGGGGAATTTAGAGCATCTTCTATCTCCATTTCCAGATTACAGCAAAATGTCAAGAAATGGTAAAAAAGGGCTGGAAGCACAAGGACATTTACATCTCACAGTGCTGACAGGCAGCCAGCTGGTGACGGTGCCCCGGAGCAGCCATGCAGAGAGAAAAGCACCGCAGAGCGCAGGAGCTGGTGGGATCACAGGCTGCAGTGCTCCTGGCAAGGATGCAATGAGAATGGTGGATCTGCAGAACCGCAAATCTCCTGTTTGGGTGTCAGTCACAGAGCTCTGCAAATAGTAGTGAATAAATTGGCGTAAGAAGGAGGTCATGTGGGTCCCTCCAACATGTTCTTTCCACATGACTTTCCTAGAAATGAGGACTTGGCCAAAAAAGGAGGTTTTAGGACCTGGATCTGTTATGCAACTGAGAAGCCCAAGGGCACACATACAACATCAGGGTTAAAAAGAGGCAAGTTATCTCAAAGAAATACAGCAGCCTGCTCAGGCAGACACTCTGGTTGAGGGTATCAAGTTTGCATCTACTTCCAGGAATGTTGTCAATCAACATCAAACAATCACCAAATGAAATCCCAGTCAGTTGGAGCAGAGACCTCAGGTATGACGTGCTACACACAAATTTATCTGGCAGAAGATTAATGGAGCTGCATGAAATTCACTCAAGTCATCACACCAGGATTTGGAAAGTCAAAATATTTTTCAGGTCACAGTGAGAATCCCCTGAAAGGCGATGAGGGATGGCTGGGATTAACCCAATGGTACATGTCAGTGTTGAGGGAACAAAGTTACAACATAATCTATCAGTGGGGGGAGGATATTTTTCCCTTAGATAAGAGAAATAACATTAATTAGTTTTTATTTGAGTTTTAGGTTATATTCCAGGCAAAGAAGTTTTCCCTCCCCATCCCCACCCAATAACATCTAAGGAATATGAAAAATATAGGCCAGTAGCAATTAAAATTGTTGCTAGCACCTGGTGTGGTTAGTGATGTGGGGAAATGGGTCCTCTCAAACCCTGTGAGAGTAAAACTGGGTGCAATACTTCTGGAATTGGATAACACATGTGCTTTGACCTACAGGTTCCATTTCTAAAAATTTTTGTCAAATACACAAAGATATATGTAAACTGCTGCCATTGTACCATTGTTTAAAATAGCAAAACACCAGCAATAAACTAAATGTCCTTCTATTGAGAATGATTAAATAAGTCATGGTAGAGCCATACAATGAAAATATTGTAGCCATCAAAAAATGAGCAAATCTTTTTGTGGCCAATGTATAGTATCTCCATGAAATACTAAGCAGAAAAAACAAGAGGCAAAACAGTATAATCCCACTTGTGTTAAAGAATAAGTATATGTAAGCTTATATTTGCACAGAAAATTGCAGAAAGACTTATGCAAAAAACTGCCAAGTATGTTTACATTTGGGAAGGTAGTTGTATGGCTGTATTCTTCCCTTTTTGAACTCAGAGCATTTTACTCTCAATCCAGTGCTCACTGTACTCTGCCATCCTGTCATATCCATTACAAATTATCCCCGAGAGGCAGCAAAACAATTATTTTAAATCAACAAGTGTCTTAATTTCCTAGAGCCGTTATAACAAATTACCGCAAACTTTGTGGCTCAAAACGACGCAGAATTTTCTCACAGTTCCCAAGGCCAGAAATCCAAACCCAAGGTGCTAGCAGGGCCTTGCTTCCTCTGAAGGCTCTAGACTTTCCTTCCCTACTCTAGCTTCTGGTGGCTCCAGGTGGCCCTTGGCTTGTAGCTGTGTAACTCCAGTCTCTGCCTCTGTCTTCACATGGCCTTCTCTTCCTCTATCTGACTCATTACTTGTCATTGGATTTAAGGCCCCCCGGAATAAATCCAGGATGATCTCATTTCAAGATCCTTAACTTAATTAACTCATCTACAAAGATCATTTTTCTTAATAAGGTCATATTCACAGGCTTGGGGAGGTTAAGGCATGAATATATCTTTGTGGGGGGTACCATTTAATTCACTACATGAAGTTACTTTTAACACATTAAATACTCCAGGAAGTATAGCCATGTTACGCTCACTAGAAATCATCTACCATTCTTCATTTCGATTTATTTCCCAGTAGTCTTCTTCCCAAGTACGGATGAGGGTTGTCATAGGGAGTGATTATTGATGAGGATTTAGGGACAGGGAGAGATTCTTTTGGAGAAAGAAGACTCCTAAGGTCAGGACAAGCTGGGTATGTGGCTCTCAAAGGTCAGAGCCTAACGAGAACGCAGAGGAGAGAGGAAGCCAGCATAGCGCGGAAGGAGTAGCAAGGGGGCTGCAGTCAGGGTGCAAAGGTTCTGGAGACAGCCAGCTCATAGTCATAGCCTGCCTGATGGGATTTTTTGGCTTTCATGCAGCTAGAGTTACTGAAGCCTACTTTTGAGTGGGAGAAGGGAAGAAGGGAGAAAAGATGAATGAAGCCATCTTGTTCTTCTGGTTTCAGGTCACCTCACCCGTGGGGAGCTGGGCTAGAAGCCCTGGAACCACAGAACCAGGCTTTCTGCAGAGGGTGGAGCAGTCGCAGCTGGGCGCTGCCCTGATGCTGCTGTTCTGATTCATTTCTCAGCTTGATTTCTCTCTGGATGGAAGCGGCTGGAAGAAGTGGGGAATCCTTCAATAACCCCAGAAACATTCTCTAGAGGCGAAGGGGGGGATTGTAACTTCCGTGGGGAGACTCTGCTCAGGCTTGCCCCTACTTCCTACAGCAGCTGTGAAGCACACAGGCCTGGCCTAGTCAGTCCAGCACCAGCACCGAAGCCAATGGGAATTCCCTCCCCCAGCGCTCTCACAGAGAGTAGGGACGCTTACAGGCTGAGAAAGCCTTTCTTCCCCAGATGCTACTGGCAGACCCTGTGCCACCCAGTGCCAGAGAACATAACCCCCAGCCCTCTCCCAGATGTGTGCCACTGCCACACCCCCTTCACCAGCATTTGTGCATTCCTCACATATTCCCTTTGATGGAGCCCACACTCCAGTTCTGATACAATTCTTGCATCTAGGAAATTTTGTTTCCTTGGCACTCGGGAAGCGATGATTCAAAGAGAATGGGCAGACAGTGGGTTAGTTGGGAAGAAACAAACAAACAAAAAAACATCAGAAAGGATTCATTAGGGCTGACTTGGGAATCACAGAAATCAAGTTAGCAGCCATTGGAGGCTCTAGGGAGCTTTCCTGGGTAATAGAGGTCTCTTCCCCACCAAAGTTTTAAGCTGCAGAGGATGACTACCTCCTTGGTATCAGAGCATCAATACATCTGGTCAAGCTTAGGATGAGACCCCGAGACGACTCTGAGCTTCTCCCCATCCAACAGTTCCCCCAGAAAGTTGGGGCAGCCAGGAGACAAGAGGAGCTCAGCTCAAGGTTAGTCTTCCCTTAGGACTAAAGGAAGGGGACGCCATACATTTGTGAGTCTGCTGTGAAGTAGAACACAGTTGTCTCTGGCACTCAATTTTCTCTGTACTTTTCTCTCCCTGCTACTGGGTAGCTCCCCACTCCCTACTTCATAAGCCTACTATTGCCTTTATTTCCCTGTATTAGTTTACCAGGGTTGCCATAACAAAGTATCACAAATTGGGTGGCTTAAAACAATAGAAACTTATTTTCGAATGGTTCTAAAGGCTAGATGTCCAAAATCAAGGTGTCAGCAGACGATGTTCCCTTTGAAACCTGTAGGGGAGAAGCCCTCTTTGCCTCTTCCTACTGCTGGTGGTTTATGGGCGCTCTTCAGCATTCCTTGACTTGCAGTTGCAACGTCTCCCTCCTTCAGTCTCTGCCTTGGTCCTTTCATGGCATTCTCCTCTCATGTGTCTTGTGTTCTTTCTCTCATCAGAACTCCCCAGTAGGAGAAAAAGGACCAAACCAGGACAGTCAGGTAACTGGGTGTCAGTTCTATTCCTACCACTCTGAGTAGCTGAGTGACTTGTACAAACCTCGCTGACTCATTTTTTATCATCTAGGAAATAAAAATGATTTCTAATGTTCATCCAACTGTCACATACTAGAGGACTCTAACTTTTTCTCTTACTCTTTTGATCAGTCTTAAATTTTGATGTGTCATGTATTAATTTTACAATACTTTCTTTTAAAATGGGGGAAAGATAGAGGTCAGTTTCTGCCTGCAATGACATATTAGCAAAGGTGAGTATTTTGGAATGCAATAGTGCAAGTTGTCTTCCAAATTTTCCAGAGGAAGCTCTACCTTTGAACTCCCCTGATTCTTAAAGCCATGGGGGTGCTGACAAGGGAAGCAAAGACCTTGTGAAGTGAAGTTTTTGAGAGCAGGAAGGAGTGAGCCCACACCTGCAAGCCATTCAGTCTCCTAGCAGTGTGCTCCAAAGAGGGTGTGGGAGGCACAGTGTGAACCACAGTGTGTGCTGCCTCTTTGAGGAACGTCATGGTCCAAAAATATTGGGTTTGACTGGCCATTATGCAAGTGAAGGAGCAGGTGGTGATGGAAGAGCTAAAAGCTGAAAAGCAGTCTTTGGAGTCTGGTGGTGCAGATTCACTTTTGAGCTCTGCTGCTGACTGCCTCAGCAATGTGACCTTCCGGAGGTCACCTAATCATTCTAGCCTCCGCTTCCCCATTTGTAAAGCAGAGGTAAACAGCCTATCAGGGCACTGTCCTGAGGATTAAACGAAATGTGTAAAACACTTAGCATGGCACCAGGCACACAGTAAGTGCTTATTAGCTGGCAGTTTTATCATTACATCAGCTCCCAATCTCATTTCTACTTTGCTGTTACAAAGCAAAATAGTTGTCCAAGCTATTAAAAAGTAATAAAATTAGTGATACCAAAGTCATGACACAATGCGACGTTTCATTAAATAGATACTGAACTTCATTTGGATTTAGTTCAATAGAGAATCATAGAATTTTAGAGCTAGATGGACTTTTAAAAATCTTCTGTTATTTCTTAGATGCAAAACCAAGGCCCAGAGTAAATTGCCAAGATCACACAACTTTGTTAGAGGCAGAGTTGGAGGTAGAAGCTACAGCCCCTAGCTTCTCTCCTAGAGTTTTCTCCACTGCAGTAGAAATTCTGATTTCCAGGAGAAGACAAATGAGAAGAGAAAAACAGACGCATTATTTACAATATGGAATGTTAGAGAAAAGCCTAATCCTACTAGAGCCCTACTGGGATTAGAGAGTCAGCACACTGAATAAGAACTTGACCTGATCAGTTGGCTTCTACCAGAAAAAGCTATGAATAAAGGAACTAGAAAATAAAGATATCAGTTTCCTCTCTCTCTGTATCTCTCTCTCCTCCCTTATTTATTCCTGATTATTTTCATGAGGCTACTGGCCATGACTTAATCAAGACTGCCAAACTGTAGCTGCAGAATGATTTGCCAACAAAACCATTAATTGTCCTAAATGAAATGAATAATAAATTACTGCATTCCGTGATTAAATGGCAAGGACATGAACCTCATAAATAGTATGTGTGCACTGAGCAATGAGTCTATGTCAACTTCTTAAACACACATAGAGGCAAAAAAAACCACAGTATTAGTGCTTAATTGATAATGCTGGAAGATTGAAGCTTCCCTGGGGCGGTGAAGGGAAAAGGTCAGTATTTGTGGGAACTTGTACTATAGTCTCCTGCTGGAAATTGACAGCAATACCATGTAAATCTGAATTCTAATAGTGAGTTCATAATGTATTTCGTGAGAAGCAAATACTGATTATATTATGGTACAGTGGTAGAACTTCCAACAAGAATTGTTGAAACCTGGATTTCGATCCCAGGCTTCCACTGACATGTTTTGTTTCATAATTATAGGTCATTTAATTTGTTTGACCAAGATTTCCAATCAGTAAAACAGAATAATTTTCTGCAAAAGAACATATGTGTATATATAATTTTATTAGTATTCTGTATATAGAATATATACTGATCACATATACATATCTGGAAAAATAACTTCCTCAATTGCTAGGATTACATATTCTGTAAACTCTAAAAGCATGAGAATTTTAGTTTAGCAATCTAAGATTTCATGTGTCTAAAATGTCTGAAAGTGTAAAAAATGATATTTCATGTACCAGTGGTAGGCAGAATTCTAAGATAGCCCTCAATATTCTCACTGCCTGATGTACACACCCTGTTTAATCTCCTCCCCTTGAGTGTGGGCAGTGTCTGTGAATAGAATGTGGTATCAATCCTCTAATTAGGTTTTGTCACATGGCAATGGTGAAAAGATTTTGAAGTCCCAAATCAGTTGACTTTTCATTAATCAAGATTATCCTGAGTGGGTCCTACTTAATCAGATAAGTCACTTAAACTAGGGTCTAGAGGGCAGATGCGGAAGAAACAGACTCTTTCCAAGATACCATGAGTCCTACAGCTGCAAGAAAATGAATTTTGCTAACAATCACAGGAACTGGAAGAGGATCTCAAGCCACAGATGAGAACTCCAGCCCCAGCCAACACCTCAATTGCAGCTTTGTGAGATTCTAAACAGAGGACCCAGCTAAGACATGCCTAAACTCTTGATCTATGAAAACTGAGATGATAAATGTACATTGTTTTAAGCCTTCACATTTGTGATCATTTGTTTTGCAACAGTCAAAAATGAATATATTGTCTTAAGTTAGTTAGTGGGACTGTGTATAATGTGTTTGTATTAGTTTCCTATGGCTGCTGTAACAAACTGCTACAAATTTAGTGGTTTAAACCATAACAAATCTCTCTCTTACAATTCTGGAGGTGAGAAGCCCAAAATCAATTTCCGTGGGCTAAGGTTAAAGTGTCTACAGGACTGCTTTTCTCTGAATGCTCTATGAGGAGAATTCATTTTCTTGCTTTCTTCAGCTATGGCCCCTTCTGCCATCTTCTAAAGACATCCCTCCAATGTCTTTTTCTATCATCATATCACCTTCTTCTCTGACTCTGACTCCTCCTATGTCCCTCATAAGGATTACTGTGATTACATCAGGTCAATTAGATAATCCAGGATAATTTCCCCACCCCTATCCCTAACAATCATATCTTCAAAGTCCCTTTTGCCCTATAAAAAACTAAAATTCACAGGTTCTGAGAATAAGGATGAAGACAAATTTGGGGGGGCCATTATTCATCTTACCACAGTCTACCTTCTGGTCCCCAACAATTCACATCCATCTTGCATGCAAAATACATCCACTGCATCCTAAGAAGACCAAAAGTTTACCAATTGCACTGTCCTTTTACCCCGAGATGACTCTGAGTTGAGGGTGAAGCAATGTTGATGGTAGTGATGGCAATGGTTAGAAATTCTTGACCTATACCTCTTCTAATGAATGGAACTCCAATTTCTCAGGATCAGTGTGCTTGAGGCATTAGTAAGCTTGTTGGCCATGAAACATATTTGTCTAGACACCCTCAGAGTACTCTCTACACCTTTTCTTAGAAAGCAAAGTGTGGGCTAAGCAGACTTGTTTTGGAGATCTTTTTGTAATTCTTTAGTTGCTGCAAATCATTAATGTCTTGTTCTGAGATCTATCCTTAGACTTTCCCAATGCTCTTGCTAAAAGTAGAACTTTCAAGCATCAGGCCTTTATAATTTGATCTCCATGAAAAGCTGTGCCTCTCTGTTATTCTTTGCAAAGTACTGGATGCTTTAGCAGTTTGCAGGAATGCTGTGTGGTGCCAAAGCACACTTATGCTCTACCCTGAATATGCTGCCTGCGGTTTCTTTGGTTCATTTACAAACTCAATCAAATGTACGATGAAAGCTCCCTGAAATTAACATCAAAACAACCTGTTCATAAGACAAAGCTGAGTTTATTCTTATCATGCTAAAGGTAATATTTATAGTAAAAATACTTGTGTAATTGCCACCCACTATCTGGACAGAATTCTAGTGCATCTCAGAGAGCAGAAGGCAAAATTAGGATATTTACAGAGTTTTGGTGGATACAACAAGGAAAAGAGAGAGAGGTAAGTGCTCAAAGGATCTTGGAAAGCAAGCCGTTGTTTCAGTTGTTTGATGCTATCTATTAAAGAACTGTTCAGTTTAATGCTTATTTAAATAGTTTTTAAAGGAAGTTTCTGAAATGAAAAATAAAGTTATTTGAAACTTTCATCTTTCTGGGCAAGATTTTCCTAGAATACTGGAGTAATATTAAGACAGTGGCATAGTAAAGTGATGTTAATGTGGACAGTAAGCTGTGTGGGTAGAGACGGCTTTGGTTTCCACAACAAATGTTTTCTTGACCACATACGAAGAAGTGATGGGAATATAATGGTGAGCAGAAGGGGAATGATGCTAAGAGTCCATTAAAGGGGACAAAGAAATAAAGAGCTAATTATGGAAAAACTTCCATTATATACAACATGGATGAATCATACAAATATAATGTTGAGTGAAAAAAAATACAATGGAAAAATAATGCATACAGCATAATTCCATTTCTATACATGTAAAAAAATAAAGTAACTGAACTATGTTCTTTAGGTGTGCATATGTAGGTGTTAAAACTATAAAGGAAAGAAAAAAATGATTAACGTAAAAATCAGAATAATGATTACTTTAGAAGAGAGAAAATTGTGATCTGGAAGGAATGCATGAGTGGTTTTGGAGTGCCAGCGATGTCTTTGCTTTTGGTGTCAAATCCAAAAAAATCACTGTCAAGACTGACATCAAGAAGTTTGCCCACTATGTTTTCTTCTGAGAGTTTTATGGTTTCAGGTCTTAGGTTCAAGTCTTTTATTCATCCTGAGTTGATTTTTGTGTATGGCATGAGACAGTGGTCCAGTTTCATTCTTTTAAATGTGGTTGTCCAATTTTCCCAACACCATTTATTAAAGAGACTATCCTTTCCTTGTGTATTCTTGGCTCCTTAGTCATAGTTTAATTGACATATGTTGTTTTTTTTCCTGAGCTCTATATTCTGTTCCATTGATGCCTGTGTTTGTTTTATGCCAATATCATGCTGTTTTAATTCCTATGGCTTTGTAATATAGTTTGAAATCAGGACGTGTAATGCCTCCAGCTCTGTTCTTTCTTAAAATTGCTTTGTACAGTCTAGAATAAGCCAATCAAAGGAATTCCTTATTTTCGTTACATTTTTAATCTCTAGAAATTATTTTTGCTTTTTCTTAGGATTTTCATCTCTCAGTTGACATTGTCCATCTGTTCTTGCATGATGTCTATTTTAACTATTAAAGCTTTAGCATATAAATCATAATTGTTTTAAATTCCTGGTCTGGTAGGTCCAATATCTCTGCCATGTCTGGTTCTGATTCTTGCTCTGTCTCTTCAAATTGTGTTTTTTGCCTTTTAGTATGCCTTGTATATTTTTCTTGATAGCTGGACATGATGTACTGGGTTAAAGGAACTGTAAACAGACCTTTAGTAATGTGGTGGCACGATGTGAGGAAAGAGGAAGCATTTTATAATCCTATGATTAAGTCTCAAGTCTTTCAGTGCGCCTATGCCTTTTGACTGTAAACTTCAAATGTTTCTCAAGGTTTTCTTCCTCCTTTTTTAGGTGACACAGGATAGCTAGAGTGTGCCAAAGCTGAGTACTTCCTTTCTGTCATGTAGAAGGCTAGCTATGACTGAAGTTGGGTATTTCCCTTCCCCAAGTCGCTTAGGTTCTGATAATACCTCAATATGTTACACACTGTTCAACTGATTTCTCCTGAGAGCAGGACTTGTTAAGAATAGAGGGCTCTGGCATATTTCAAAATGGTTACTTTTCCCCTCCCCTTGACAGAAGCAGGAGATTTTTCTCAATATTTACTATGATAACCTGGTCAAGCTCTTGGAGATAAATTTTACAAAAGTGTAGGTCCCCAATTACTAGGTCCCAATGAAGTTTTTAACTCTCAGAATTGTGCACACTAAGCTTTCAGTAATTTGTTAATTACATTTTAGGTTTTCCTGCCCTGGCACTGATTGCTGAGCAGTCTCCATTTGAGTGGTTTCCAATCAGGCAGTTTCCCTTCATGAGTCTCTACTCCAATAAGCTGTGACTCCCTGTATTCACCTGTCTGCCTCTCCAATCCTGGGCACAGTGGTTTGTCCTCATCTCCCCTCTCTTATGGATCCAAGAGTTGTTGATTTTTCAGTCGATTCATCTTTTTACTTGTTAGAATGGAGTAGTGACCTTCCAGCTCCTTATACAAAGAATTGCAAAATGGAAGGCCCATAATCTATGCTCCTTTTAAAAGATACTTAGATATGAGATTTCTTTTCAAGAAAGCTTTTGGATCTTGGTAATTGGATTGGGGGTTTATCATTATGAAGGTGTCTAAAGAAGGGATCCAATGTAGCTTTGTAATATATTGATTTCCCACAACATCTATGAACTGAGTCTTTCGTTTTTACAGTCAGAACAAAGCAAATTCTAAGCAATTTGGGCAACAGAATTATCAGAAGAAATTGGTCATCACTCATTTTTCTCTACCATACTTCTCCCATTTAGTTTCACTAAATATCTCTTATTTCAATTTTAAGGTTTTTTTCTTAAGTAATGACTCTTCTTTTGAGCATGTAATTAAGATGAGTCCTTTACTTCATGAGTGTGTAAGAAACCTCTGTCTATGTCTTTTAGTTTTTAGGGCTCAAGTAACATTTCCTTTTGATAATACAATTACATATAGTATTTTTTCCACCTTTTTAGAGAGGCTTTAGATTATTCCTAAGATAATTGTTATTTACCTTAATTTTAGGGTAACTTTTAATTTTTTTATAGCTTTAAATATACAGAAAAGTTTCAAGACTAGTACAGAGAACTCATGTATACCCTTTACTGATATTTTCCAATTGTTTAAATACTGCCCCATTTGTTTTATCATTCTCTTTCTTTACATGTGTATATTGAGAATGAGTAGGATACATTATACCGTTTACTCACTAACACTAAATGTAGATTTCTTAGATAAGACCATTCTCTTAACAATAGCCCCATTATCAGAATCAGAAAATTTAACTTGATACAATATTAATCTGCCATCTATATTTAAATTTCATCAATTGTCCCAATAAAATCCTTTATATCTAATTTTTAAAATCAGGTTGATGACCCAATCCAGGATTACACAGTACATTTATTATCATGTCTCTTAAGTCTTCAGTCTTGCTTGTTAGAATGGAGGAGTTCATTAAGATTTTGTCTTTCTTGACCTTGACCCTTTTGAAGAGTATAGGCCAGTTATTCTGTGGGATGTCCCTTATTTTGGTTTTGTCTATTTCCTTATGATTAGATTTGGATTCTTCATTTTGGCAAGAGTATCTCAGAAGTGATGGCCTCATCTATTTTGTGTGTACTGAAGTAGAGAATTATTCTGCTTTAACTGGTCTGCTCTAATGAAGAAATATCTTACTTATCCAGATCTCAATTATTAAGTCAACTATTTTATCTGGAATATATTCAATAACCAACAAGAAAGTTTTGGTTATTGCACATATGTGCCACCAAAATCAATGTTACATCATCCACGTGTTTCAGATTTTTAGTGACTCTGATTGGACTGTGTGTGTAGCAAGGAAGGACAAGAGGGATACTGATGTTATTACATTGGAAGTATTGTGAACAACCAAGTTTGTGCCAGCAGAACAATTTCCTTGCCAAAGGTTTCAGACTATTAACCTTCATATTGAAGCAGTGCCTCAAGTGAAGGCCGAAGCAAGCTGTCCCAGGTAAAAATGGGAATTCCAATGCTCATTTTTAAGAGAAGGTTCCAGAAAGTTAAATACCCCCAAGCAATCAACATCTGAAGATGTGTTTAAACAACTACATTAGCAAAAACTAAGAATATCCTTCAAATAGTTTCAAGTTCTAAGAACGCCCAAGCACAGACAACATAGGCTCAAGAACATCAGCAAAATCTAGAAAGAAAAGAAATCCAGCCTAGCTCAGAAGCTCTTCCTTTAGCCATGAAGAGTAAGTGTTACACTCCAGAAAAAGCTGAGGATTGATACCAGAACTCTGGTGAGTGATTTTTATAGATTATTGGTATATTTTTGTACATGTTAGTTATATAGAAAAGAATAATATAGTTCTTTGTAGATAAGGTGATTTTAGTCATTTCTCAATGAACATTTTTGTTGCCATAATGTCTAGAGTTAAAGGATTGTTTGCAAGCCATAGGATTGGGGTCAACTCTGTTTAACCATTATAATCAAAGCCTGGATGACTGAAGCAGGTAAGCAGCACCTCTTAGAGTTGACAGATTTAACAAATAAGAATACAGGTAATGTCCAGTTAGATTTGAATTCAGATAAACAGCAAATAATTTTTGAGTATATGTATGCCCCAAATATTAAACTGTGAATGTCATCTGTCAACCCTACTCTTAGAAAAAACTATTCCAACCTGCTTTTTTCTGGTTGCTGGGCTACACGTTAGAAAAGCTGATCCTCTCTTGAGCCCTTACTTAGCACCTTTTTGTTCTAATAGGTCATTTGGTTTCCAAGCTTGTGGAATATTAGAAGTTAATACTTTTTGAAAGAGGGAGGGTGCTGTCAGAGGGAATCCTGTAACATGAACAAAAAGTGATTGTTTTGCAGTAAGGAAAGAGACAGAAATTTTAAAAAACAGACATCAGAATTAAAACAATACAAGAGGATATGTCCACCACAGAGTAAAGGACCAAGTATGCTTATCTTCCCAAGGGCATTGCCGTATTACAGCTTCATGCTGTTGCGGTATTGGTATGAAGATCCTGGGACATCAAAAAGAGTTCAAATTATGTTTAGACTATAGTTTAATAGTTCTCTGAGATCCTTTTTAAATATATTAATAGAATAAATTATAACTAAATAAACATGATTTAAATAGGCAAAGCAATGAATGTATGATGTATTTGACAGAGATCTTAAAACCGATTAAAACTTAAAATGATATTTTGGTGTTTAATAAAAGGAAAATCTTCAATATATGGAAAACACAGCTTTCTAGAACAAATTATTTCCAGAAACTCCAAACTGTAGACGTTTTCCTGTTATTACTTTTACTACTGGTATGCTTCAGGTGAGTATGTTAACTTGGTTGGAATTATATGAATAATTTCCTTAATGTTTTATTTTTCTTGGCATATGGGGACCCAGCTCTCTCCAAACAATTAGCCTTCGAGATTATAATTTCAAGTGACTCAGGTCATACCTGTTGCCTCAAGTAAGAGTTTTTAAAACATTTTTGAAAACTTCAGAACTCAAAAATACTAAATCATTTTTGGGGGAGTGGGGGTGGGGGGAAGGAGTGAGTGAATGTGGGCTTAATTTCCAAAAGAGTATTTCTTTTCTAAAAAGATTCACCCCTGGGAGTCCTTTTAAAGCTGAGCAACTTCCCTCAACTAAAATACCATTTAATCAATACCCATGTTCTATAAAATTTTTATGCCTCCATTTTGCAAAGAAAGATAAATATGTCACAAAACTGGGCTGTGCAGATGGACAGAATTCTCTTTAAGTAGGTCCTTAAAAACTGGAATATGGAGATAGGCACAGAGTGAGACAGTCAAGTGTCAAAAGAAATCTGTCGGCTTTTTAGCAGTTGAATAATTCAGAAGATGTGCATTAAGCCAACTTAATTTCCCATTTCCCCCTTTCTAATTCTTCCCTTTTCATCCTCTGATCTTTCTTCTCTCTCTCTCAGAGCTATTTTTTGCAGAGATGCCCTGGAAAGCTGGTGGTCTTCCTTATACGACAGCATCTGCTGCTCAGAATGAGAGCCTAAAGATCTAAAGGCAAAGGAAATGAGACCCACAGTCCCGTAAATGTCTTTTTAAAAATAGCCTTTTTTTTTGGGTTGTTTTTTGTTGAATCAACTGGAACACTTTTATTGTTCACGATAAAACAAGTTGTCTGAAGGCAATGATCCTCCTCCTTTTATTTTTCTGATACTGGGGTTTGCTTCTTTCCAACCATTTTCTGGATCAGGTTTCCTCCCTAAGATTTTACAAATGGTGTGGGTGGCTGCAAACGCTCTGAAGGTTTCTCTTAAGCCATTTGTTAATAATATCCTCTCAGTATTGACTCCAGCCTTTATAGTTGTGATTGTCAGTGTGGCTTCAAGGGCATGCTGGTGCTTTTCTATTCTTCTAGCCCTAGGGGAGAAAAGAATTCCCAGGAGGACTTTTGGCTGGCTTATTATCATCCAGAAACAAGAAATCAGAGAGCCGAAGCTGAAAGGCTGAACATTTTTTTAAATTATCCAAACCTGAATGGGCAGTGTGGTACAATAGACAGAACAGGGGCTCAGGACTCAGACGGATCTGAATTTCAATCCCAGGTCTGCCACGTACGGCATATATAACACTGGCCACTCAAGATTTAGAGCGTTAAGTTTTTACCTGTATAAAATGTGTCTCATGTATAATGTTACCTATTTTATAGGTAGGAAAGATTTTTGAGCTTCAGTTTCTTATCTGTGAGGAAGGGATAATAACACCTATCTCACAAAGTCGCTGGAAGGACTAAATGAAAGAAAATGGCCGAACAGAGCTTGTCACGAGGGACCTCAAGAAACATGGGCTTCCTCTGAGGATCACGTCCCACATGTCTCTTCTTCCTCTGCCCAGCTCAGGTAAACATCCACATGCACATACTGGGATTAGCATTCTTACTGTATCCTCTGCCTTTTACAGGGAAAAATAGGAATGAAATGCGAACCTGCCCCAGCCTGCCACACTGTTGAAGTCAACTTTGATTCACAAATGAGACTTTTGCCTCATCCAGGAGACAGCGGGGGTTGGGCCTGCTTCAGACCCCACTCTCTGCAGTCCATGCTTAGAAAGGAAGCTCAGGTGACCCGGTTTGGCAGAAGGCACTTCCTCTTTGAACTTCTGCCAAATCTTTCCTTTTTTGGTTTCGCCCACAGCTATGAAATGTGATAGTAAGTTTCTAGTAGTCACTGTTTTAGGGCCCTGAACCAAATGTTTTCAGTTTGTCTGATAATATAAATGGCCTTTACATGTCTCTAGCTGTTCATCAGTTGGATACTGTTAATTGTTGGTCACAAGGTGATTGGCCAACACTTGGTTCTCTCTCCTCACCTCCTCCTGTCCTCCTTTTCTCCTCTAGGCTGGGATCCCTTCCCTGCCTCAGGCTAATTGGCAGCTACACCAATTGTCATCACAATGGGATTCTCACATGGCTCCTGTTGGGGGTAGGGGGCTGAACAGTTACATGAAGCACGTCTTCTTGGAAATTGTGTGCCTTTGTTCTCTTTAGTTACTTAGCTCTCTCCGATTTCAGTTTCTAGTTTCAGTGCCAGGTGCTTGACATGTCAGTTGGCCAAGACAGGTATACTCCACCTAAAGACCTAACACGTCCTGAGCAGGAAGGAATTGTTACCAAAGTAATCACTTATGCTCTGTTTACCTTCCCATTGGGGAATGTAAGTTGAAGAATAAGGCAGTTGATTTGAAAAGAGTATAATTAAGTGCTTGAATAAAAGTAACCACAGCAGGCTATGTGATTAAAGAACAGCTTAATCTTCACTTTTTTTCCCCTCCTGGCTCAATTTTTTCCCTCTAACAACTAAAAAAACAAAACAAAACAAAAAAAACTTTATTGGAATATAGTTTATATACCATAAGCACACAGTTCAGTGATTTTTAATAAATTTATAAAATTGTAAAACCATCAGCACAATCTAACTTTAGAACCTCTCCATTACCTTCAAAAATTTCCCCAAGCCTATTTGCAGTCTTGGGATAAATCTTACTTGGTTTTTGACCATAATACTTTTTATATGTTGCTGAACTTGGTTTGCTAATATTTTAAAGATATTTGGATCATGGTCATGAGAAATATTGGCCTTGTGATGTCTTTGACTTTAGTAACAGGATGATGCTGGATTCACAGAATGAGTTAGGAAGTGCTCCCTCTTTTTCTGTTTTTCGGGAAGATTTTAAGAAGGATTTATGTAAATTTTTTAAATGCTTAGTAGAAATCACTAGTAAAGCCAACTGGTCCTGAACTCTTTGCTAAGTGGCTTTTGATTACTGATTTAATCTCTCTACTTGCTATAAACTTGTTCAGATTTTCTAGTTCTTCACAAGTCAATTTTGGTAATTTATATTTTTTAGAAATTTGTCTAATTTAATCTATGTTATCCAATTTGTTGGCTTAACAGCTGTTGATAGTAGTCTTTTAATCCCTTTTATTTCTGTGAGATTGATAATACTGTCCTCACTTTTATTTTTGATTTTAGTTATTTGCATCTTCTTTTTTCTTAGTCTTGCCAAAGATTTGTCAAACCTGCTGATCTTTTCAAAGAACCAAACTTTGATTTTGTTGATTCTTCTTTCTTCTGTTCTCTATTTCATTTCTCTCTGCCCTTACCTGTTATTTTCTTCCTTCTGCTAGCTTTAGGTTTAGTTTGCCCTTCTTTTTCTCTTTCTTTGGGGTGTAAAGTTAGGTCATTGACTTAAGAGAGATTTTTCTTTTTTATTGTAGGCATTTACAACTATAAATTTCCCTCTGAGCACTGCTTTTGCTGTATTCCATAAGATTTAGTATGTTGTTTTCATTTTCATTCACCTCAAAGTATTTCCTAATTCCCTTTTGATTGTTTTTGATCCATTGCTTATTTAATGATGCATTGTTTAATTTTCACATATTCATGAATTTTCCAGTTTTACTTACATTATGGATTTCTAGTTTCATTCAATTGTCATTTGAAAGATAGTATGAATGATTTACATGTTTTAAAATTTATGGAGACTTGTTTTGTGGCTTTATGGTCTATCCTGGAGGATAAATATTCTATGAGCACATGAGAAGAATGTGCATTTTGCTGTCATTGGACGAAGTGTACTGTATATGTCTTTTAGGTCTATTTGGTTCATAGTATTGTTCAAGTTTTCTGTGTCCTTTCTGATCTTTTCTCTAGATGTTCTCCTGCCTCTACTTACATTGGGCCCATTCAAATAATCCAGAATATACCATCATCTCAGAATCCTTAACTTAATCACATTTGCAATCTTTCTTTTTCCCTTTAAGGGAACACACTTACAAGTTCCAGGGATAAGGAAGTGCACATATTTGGGAGGTCATCATTCAGCCTACCACAATAACTATATAGTCTCAGCTTAAATACTTAATCTACAGTCAGCACACTTGCTACCTCTAGGGTAGGACAACATTGACTCAAGCTCAGAGAAGTGTGCAACTATAATAACATGAGACAAAGTATAACATCAAAGTAGCACTTCAAAGAATTCCAAAAACATCAGGATGATGGATATTATTCCATCATAATAAAAGGGGGCTTCAACTTCTAGACAATGGAAATTAGGCTAGAAAACTGTATTTAATGTATTTATTGAATTGAATATATTTAATGTGACTTGGTAAGAAGTTTTATATGGGAGAGTCATTTTTCTTTTACATTTTCACCTACAAATATTTCTGGGGCTTTTCTTGGAAGGACATAGGTTTGTATTAGAAATATATTTTGGGCCTATAGATATGAGTTTTATGGTATAATTTTAATTTCCAATAATAATAGTTATGGGCCTATTCCTGTGTATATCACAAAAAATGGGCTTCATGGTGGAGAGATTTTATAAATTAGGAGTTATGTTTTCCACTGGGGTCTTTGTAACTGAAATTTTTTTTAAAGTATTGATTCATCTGTATTTGTGTTACTTACATTATGTCTAGCTTGAAAAGACCTTGATCTGACTTCTATTCAATTAAGTTTTACTGCTTTGTTCTCTAAAGCCAAACCATAACTGTAAACCTAGAAGAAAAGTTATGGCTGAAAGAAAGAGCATCACAACATGTTAACTGCCCTCTTTCCATCATCTAGAAGTCCCTCGTTGTGAGCCAGGAAGTTTCTGACCAGTAAATTTTATGTTAAATGTTGAGCTCCTTTGTTAGACTTTATATTTAAAGTCTTTGTTTACCAAGGTGAGGACTTTTGAAGGATAACCACAAAGTCCAATGGAAAATAGCATGGGAAGAGTTTTGATAACCTAGCAGAGTGCAGTCAAATGATGTGGTTTCACATCCTGGTTCTGATACTTGAAATCAGGAGTCAGATAAACTCTCTAAGCCTCAGTTTTTGCATCTGTAAAATAAGGATAGTAATATTCACCTCAGAAAGTTTTGAGAGTTATGAGAACAGGCTCTGAACAGTGTCAGGCACCAAATGAAATGGATTATCATTTCTCTCAAATGAAAACAAAAATCCTTCATTTTGAATGGTAATAAGGGAATTATACATGTAATTTGTCATAATCAAAAACAAATGTATTTTGTGAGAACAGGTACTCCACCCAAGGGTATAATGGGTTTCAGATGTCTAGATTATAGGCCTGATAGGATAAATGCAAACATTTTATCTCCATTTATCTCCATGTGAGCAAATGAGATTTCTCTCCACTTTATAGCCAGCCACAGCCTCAACTATGATCAGCCATTTCACAAGTCACTGGTATCCGGTTAGGAAAGATTGGATAGACAAATCTCCCCCTCGTACAGGAGACAGGAGCTAAAGACACAAGCCCATTTATTGATAGGTCATATATGCCAAGCTCATGCCAATAAAACAGAAGAGTCTGTCACGTATACCAAAAGGGCAGGGATTGGACCACTAATATTTATAAATAATTATTTAATAATTTATAAATGGTAAAGACTATCACATTCTCAAATTTAGTCTATTAAAACTGACAGCATTAAAAAAAAGTATGACTGATTTAGAGGGACATTAATGGAAAATATGAACCTTCTGGCTGGACATATTTATAACTGATTGAATTATCTTGTCTTTTAGCAGAATGCTTTAAATGTGGTAAAGGTGAACAGAAATGACACCTATTCATTGTCATTGTTAACAGAAAACTACATAGAGGAATACTTCCTGACCTTATGATCTTATTTTTTTTAATGACTGGGGGCATTGTGACTAAGTTAATGCAATTATTGGTGGGGAAGGAGGCAATATTAATCAGAGTTGCCAACTGTCCTATGTACTGTATTTGTTATGGGCATCTATTTACTAATGTAATGCAACACTTCATTCTATTTCCTCACCATGATAGAATTTCATTAGTCTTGTCTACTCATGGCACATGTTCTGTGTTGTGCAACTGGAAATCTCAATGCAATCACTCAGCTCATGCCCCACCAGGAACTGGCTCTGTTCTCTGGAGACCTACACTAAATTGAGGCAGCTTAAGAGCAGTAAACGTCTCCAACTGTGAGGACTCCATTCAGGACAACGGATAAGAGTCTAGGAAAGCCAAGTACCAAACCCTTATGCATATGCAGCACCAGATGGAGATAAAGAGTGTTCACGATGGGGAACTGAAAAGAGCCAATGTGGCTGTAGAAAACTCAGGTGGGATAAAAAATTTAAAACACCAGAAATGGAAATCAGAGCAAAGAAATAGAGTAAAATAGAGAGTGCCTTTGTGAAGAGAGTGAAAAGTCAAGCAAACGAAACACAGGAAAATACAAAAAGCCGCCAAACTTGCTCTCCCCTCAAAGTTCTTTTTATGCTCCTCTATTGTGGTACTTCCAAATGTGCTGGAATTCCTTGGTTATATATCCCTGTCACCTCTCCAGGATGTGAGTACAGGTAGGGAGGGCAGTGGCCAGCAGGTAGCTGTTTCTAGGACAGAAGGACAGAGGTTTGGGGGTTAATAAAGACATAGAGTAAAGAAGGAAAATCTAAAGGCAGGAGTTGGACAGTGAATGTGAGCAGGGATTAACTACCACGTAATCACTAACTAGGATGATATAAGAGACAAGATGACTATCAGGAACTGGAAAGCCTCTCTTACTCTAATTTGCCATAATTCATTCAGTTTCAAACATTTTATACCCAGTGAAACTCAAATGCTGAGTTCCTGTTTTTTAAAAAAAAAAAGTAGAGGTAGTTAGGGAGGATGAAATCCATATGTTTCTGATTCATTTACACAAATCTCATTGAAATTCAGCTCAGTGTAGGGCGATTGAATGTCATATATGCCAATGCACAGCACAGTAATTGTTTTAAGCCATTTTTGACGCTCCAGGAACTCTCCAAGAATAAACAATATGAAGCCCCAAATGCCTAGCAGCAGAGTCTGAAAGGGAAAGCCAAAAATATCTGAAAGTGAGTCTACATTTTCAAATTCAATAGTCTGCCATGGAGAATCCAAGGATATTTTATGATGCCCAGGAGCCCTGAGAATGGCAGTCAGAACATGACAATTGGGAACTAAGTAGAGTCCTCACCAGCAAATGTTGCCAGGAAGAGAGAATAACAGAAGATGAAGCAAAATCTAAATGAAAGAGAGATTGAGGCTCTATCTGAAAGTAATTGGAAGTGGATTTGAAACAAGAGGGATAAACAAAAAACTAGAAACACTGGGAAAAGAAGAAGATCAAAGAGTCTGAAACAAATCCAGCCTTCAAATAATGAAGTTTCACAAGTGCAATGTTCTAAAATGCGATTGTTCCTTACTTCAGTGCCTGATTCAATTTCATACCCTGGTTCAGACACAGCCAGTGCAGAGACACACTTTCCACTACCCCAAAGAAGACAACAAAGAATATTTTTGCCTCCTAATAGCTTCCATTTTGGCTGGAGGAGAAAGGTCATAAACTAATAAATAGGTATATTTAAAGACAAGTTGGGATTCTGGTTTGAGCAATTGCAAAGGTGGTTGTCATAGACATAAAGTTTATTTCCCACCATAATTCATATGTTGAAGCCCTAATTTCTAATGCTATGGTATTTGGAGGTGGGCCTTAGAGAGGCCATGATGAGATTAATGTCCTTTTAAGCAGAGAAAGGGACTGGAACTCACTCTTTCTGCACTATATGAGGACATAGTGAGCAGGCAACCATCTGCAAGCCAGGAAAAAGATCCTCACCAGAACGCAGTCATGCTGGCATCCTGATACTAGATTTTCAGCCTCCAGAACTGTGGAAAATAAATGTCTGTTGTTTATGCCAACCCAGTCTATGGTATTTTGTCATGGCAGCCTGAGCTTACTAAGACAATGTTGATTTGCTCAGTGATTATTTACTGAGCCAGGGATATGTTACATTTGACATGGCTGAGATAGATTCACATAGAGATGTTACACAAGTGATTGGTTATATACATTTGAGCACCATCAACACGTGGAATCAACGATATTGAAACCATAAGAGTAGTTGGAAACTTCAAATAATAATAGCTAATATTGTTAGCTATTATTCAATGTGCCAGGAACTATTTTAAGTACGTCAAGTTCCTTATCTCATTAATCCTTACAACAGCCCTTTGAACTAGGGGCAGTTGTTATCCTGAGTTTACATACAAGGGGATTAAAGGAGTCTTCCCAGTGAAAGTGAACTTAGTGAAAAGACCACATACAGTGACGTTAGGGTTCCACTAGTGAATGATGAACAGCCTTGCCTCCCACACTCAGCTTTTAACCAGCTCTCTAGTATTTCACTCCTAAATATTAGCAGAGAGTGAAAGATCACATATATTTCAGAAATCCTCCAAAATGAAATATGAAGATCAAGACAAGCCAAGGGAGGTAGGGGATAAAAAAGAAAAATAAAGAAATCCACAATGACAAAGATTTTTAAAAAGCCTTTGTCTTAATTAACGGCTCAGTATATGGCTACTTTTAGTAGTTCAATGTGTGCTTCACTAGGAAGAGTCTACTGCAGTCATTGGCAATTCTGTTCTATATGGGTCCATTTTGTGTCAAGTTTTTTTTTTTATCGCATTGTTCAGTTTATCAATCATTATGTTCACATCTTCTCCATCCATACTGATTTGTTGCTGTTCTATCACTTACTCAGATGTGTAAATGTCCTAGTACTGTAAGTACTGTCTATTTCTTATTGTACTTCTGTCAATTTTCCTCTATTTGTTCTAAAGGTTTTATGTCAAGTGTACCAAAAATTAGCCTGATCTTTAATACTGGTTAAAACTTCATCATTACAGTGTTTCTCTTTATTTTTAATAATACTTTTTGCTTCATATTATTATTGTTATTTCAGTTACTATTTGCTAACCAAATAACTTTTTTTCTATCCTTTCATGTTTAACCTTTTTTCTATTCTTTTACATTTCAGCTATCTCCATCCTGTTTTCTGTGTGTCATTTGTAGACAGCATATTGCTGAGTTTTGTGTTTTTAGACAGTTGATTCTCTTTTAGATGGTACATTTAGTCCATTTACATTTAATATAATTAGGGATGTTTTGGGGTTTAAATCTATTATCTTACTACGTGCTTTCTAATGTTTCTTCTTTTACAAATTCAATTTTTCGTCTTCTCTTATTTTGATTTAATTTTCCCATTTTCCTGTTATTTTGAAAGTCATATACCCTTTTTTTATTCTTTAGTTCAAGTTGTTCTTCCCCTCTTTTCAATCACTTTATCACTACAATAAACAGAAGGATACAAAGCAAATGATTTGTATCAGTTGCATCTCAGGCTGTATGTTGTCAGTGAAAAGCTTAAGTCAGACCCACCTATATGGGCTCCAATACTTGTTGCATTGTCCTGTACAATGCATCCACTTCCTAGAGTTTCTTCACTTGTGCAATGAGGTTGATATACCATTGTAACCTTAAACTGTGGTAAACTTATGGGGTTGATGTGAAGATAAAGTGATACAATGTTGAAAAGCATTTAATACTGATCCTAATACATGGTAAACATTCAGTTTCTATCCTCCTTTTCTTTCTCTAGGCTGCAACTTGACCAGATTAAAAGAGAATACTATGGAATCTTAGAGAGTCAAGTAGTCTTGGAAAGTCAAATTATCCTGTAAATGGCTTGCCTTATTTTACACTGATTCAATTAGCTTCAAATTTAGAGAGGGACAGTTCTGATGTTGGAACCAAGTATTGTGTCTGTGTGTGTGTGCATCCACATATGTGGATATATGCTTATGTCGGTTCCTGGCCTATTGATACCAGGTATGTTCCATGCCCCTTCCTTGCTCTGATCAGTTTGACAAGGTGACTGATACCTGAAAGCTGTATTTTTCAGTGCCCCTTGTCAGCTTAAACCAGCTAGGTTTGGCCAACGGGAAACACCAGTAAGAGTGTACGCAGAAGGAAGAAGTCAGGGTGTATTTCCCTTCTCTCTGTGTATCTGGAGCCATCTTGCCAAATGGCTATTTTTATTCCATTGCTCTGATTTTCTCTAACAGATTTAGTGCATTTCTAGCTTCAGCTCAGTGGTTTCTGGTCCTGAGCTCCGATAAATGTTTTTAATCCCTGTAGTTTAGGATGGCAGCAGATTCCTAATGTTGCCATTCTCTGAGTTGCTTCCATGTCCCCCATGCAGCTTCTCAAGTATTCCATCATCTTTGTAGTCAGTCACCTAGATTAAGTGCTCTCTTGTGTAAATAGTTAGTGTAGCTCCAATTTTCCTGGCTAGACCATGATTGAAACCATGTGAACGATTGTATGTGGGGGAGAGGGGGAGAGGGAGAGAGAAACAGAGACAGAGAGAGAGATTATATTTAGGAGAGAATTAGAGTCACCCACTTTACTGACAGTGGCTTCCTAGGCACTATCAAAAAATGGCAGCTGCTTAACTATGAGCTAGAAAGATACTCCAAGGAAACAAAATTCGTTAGAGTCACTGAATGGTTTAATGTCCCCTCAGTGAACTCTGACACTATGAATTATATCAACATTTTCATAGGTGTTCAAATATACAGTTGTTGACTGCTTGATGTGATGGTTCTGGAACAATTACCATTATAAAGTTATAAAACAGAACATAGACCCTTTCTTGCTTTGACTATATCCTCATTTTCTGAAAGAAAATAGAGTTTTGTGCTCATCTTAATATCTCTTCTATTGCTAGGTAAATCCCTGCTAAATCCTTGTCACATACAGTTGCTCTTCAATGATACCTGTCCTCTAAATAGGACAGAAGATTCCAACTGTCACCTCACACCCAGGATTGCTGATAAATACCCTCAAATAGTTAAAAATAGGACAGGGGGAGAAGTCCTGGATCTAAATTATTTGGGGAGAATTTTTAAATCTTGGGCTTGCTACTTACAAAATTCTTTCACATTAGAAATACTGAGATCCTTGTTTAAAGAAATACATACTAAGAGGAATTACAGTAGAAAATTCAGTTTTCACCCTTCAGGGATAGTTCTATTACTTGGTATTTCCAGCTGAAGCTGTGCTCGTTTTATTTGTCTCAGTGCCTGTTTCAGATTTTCACTTCCTTGTTTTGAATGTTGACTCCCTTAATTACTCTGTTATTCATTTGCCAAGAAGAATATTTTTTAGTCCATAAAACTTGGAGCAATCTCTCTCAATAATATCTTCTTTGACACATCATTGGCTGTGCTGCTTTCTTTCAATGTAGGCCAATGAAGAAAGATCTTAGTAATAGATTTGATCACATCTGTATGTTCTCCTGTGCTTCCGGTGATTAAAAGGCAAATGCCTATACTATTGCTTCCATGTTTGAATTGCCAAGCAAATTATGTATATTCAAAAGGGATAACCTAGGAATGCTGCAAAATGTTTCAAAGTCAACGAATATTTACTGAGCATCTCCTATGTGCCAAGCACTGTGCTAGGGATTCCAAGGATATAACAACTAAACTCACAACTCGAGAGGGATCATATTTAAACAAGTTATTTAAAGCATTTTGCATTGTTCCTGGCATGTAGTAGTGCTTATTAAGTGGTAGTCATTGCTAATAATATGGGGTTTTATATCCCAATCCTGGGTTTTCCCTACTCTATGGAATCAAGCTGGGATAAGCATATATGCCACAAGATCCTGCCTCTGTGTATGTTCTCTTCCCATATTATGCACTGGAATTCAACTCCTAACCATCGGCCTGTCTATTTATACACTGGTACTATTATCTATAGACTGATTAACCTATCTAATTTAACCTTGGTTCAAGTTATTGCGTTTGGTCCCCTTGTCTTAATAATGGTATAGCTAACATCTAACTTGACTTTCACTCTTGGGAGGTACTATGCTAAGTACTTCATAGAGATCATCTCATTGAATCCTACGCCATTGGTTCCGTTGCCTGACTTTTTCACTTATTAGAAACCGAAGCTTAGTGAGATTAAGCAAACTGCCTGCACAGTTACAAAGCAACAGAGCTAGGAATTGAGTTCAGGTAACCTGACTCAAATGTTGGGCCATGTTGTCTGGGCCTATGGGTCTTAATGTCAGCCTCCCCGGCCATAATCCCGGGTTGGGCAGATGTCGTTCTGGACTTCAGGCTTCCTTGCTCAACTCTTGCTGAACACGACCCCCTCCCAAGCTGTAGTGCTAAGAACTAGAGTTATGATGTCATTAAGGACAGGAATAGCAATCCCGTAAGAAACAAAAGCTCCCTCAGTGATCTTCCTGATTGTTCCATGTGGACAGTGGAATGAGAAATTAAAAAACAAAAACAGTCTTGGATTTTATGAGACAGTAGGTAGACAGGATAATACCTTGGAGATTTACTGTGAAGAAACACTGTTTTAAAGAGATAGAAAACTTTGCTTTAAAAAACTGAAAGTGAGATAAAATAGCCAATGAGATTCCCTGAGGACGGGAGGAGAGGAGTAGGTTGTGAATTCTCTTTTTCTTTCTAAAGATTGTTGAGGCTCAGCTGTAACTCTTTGGGTGTTCTCTCTCTCCCTTTACTGCCCCACCTTGATTACTATTCAGTGTATGGTCAAGCTGTAACCAAGTAAACCCTTAACAGCATTCTCAGCAGGAAAAATGTTGTTTCTATCCCAGAGACATATGGCTTCTGGACAAAAATGGGCTCAATTTGCATCTCTGTTGACCACCAGTGTTAAGTGTCCATGAAAAAGCCCTTGGTGCTGCCATTCTGGCCGAAGGTTTAGCTTTGTCGCCTAAGTACTTCCTTGCTCTGCGACTTATAGACACCAGATGCAAGAGAGACCCGCTGGGTCAGCCTGTTCCTTTCCTTTTCTTTCCTTCTTTTCCCAGAAGTAATTGGATGGTATGGAGATGGATGCCAACAAGCCTCCTTGTTGAGACACTTCCTGGCCACTCCGTACCATGGGCACTTGTCTTTAC
The DNA here is from genome assembly GCF_048564905.1 of Vicugna pacos. Classification (NCBI taxonomy): domain Eukaryota; kingdom Metazoa; phylum Chordata; class Mammalia; order Artiodactyla; family Camelidae; genus Vicugna; species Vicugna pacos. The sequence goes on from NC_132990.1 coordinate 20,914,107, forward strand.
TCCTTCATTTGGGTCCGTTCATCCTCAGTGCCTTGGTGCTAAAAACAGATGTGAGTTAACACCGTGAAAAGTGCCTTACAGATAAAACAAGATGGAGGACCCTGCCCTCACTGGAATTCTTCTCAGGAAAGGAGAGTTGTCAGTGTTGATATAGACTTGATAAGATAGTAGCTAGGCGTCTATCCAGCCTAGGGTAAGAAGACCTGTTATTTGTTGCTTGCTAAGCCATAGGCTCTTTGCACAAGCTGTTCTCTGGATATGTGCAGAGCATGACTCCAGGGCCAGCTTACCAGGTTCAAACCTCATTACTCACTGTCTCTGTGACCTCAGGCAAGTTTTTAACCTCTCACACCTTGATGCCCTCATCTGTATAAATAGGCATAGTGATGGTGGTTCCATCCCAGGGTTGCTGTGAGAATAAAATGAGTATGTATGTAAAGTAGGCAGGACAGTGGATGGCACCTAGAAATAGCCCATAAGTGTTCCCTTTTTATGTCTTACTTAACTCTGTTAATCCGTATCCTTCCTTCAAATCTCAGCTTTATTATCACTTCTGAAAGGAAATGTTTCCATCTTGCTTTGGTACATGTTCTCAGAGAAATCTTTTGCAATCATATGTTTGTGAATGTGGTCACTTGGTGTATGTCTGTCTTCTCCGCTGGGCTGTAAGCTTCCTTGGATTACTGTATACCCAGCACCTGGCACAGAATTGACCACCTAGTAGATTCTCCACAAATTTTTGCCAAATGTATGAGTGAGTGACCCCCACACAGAAATGTTTAAAGCAACTAAATCAGCAAGTTTTATCTAATTCAACAAACACTTACTGAGCACTTATTCTGTACCAGAACTTGTGCTAGAAGCTGGTCAGGCGGAGATGGAAAAGATGGTTCCTGAGCTCAAGAAGCTCTAGTTAGAGGTCAACAGCCACATACCCGATACATCCCAGCACACTGGGACGAAGCCTACATAAGCCATGTGCTAGTCTAACGACCAATTAAGAGCTGCTGGGGTAATTTTTGCTTCACTGGGGATCATGGAAACCTAGAGAATTCATAATAGATGTATGCGTGGTGGCATCAGGGCCTGTGCTCAAACAAACAAATAAATAAAAGAGGCTAATCAGAAGAGTTCTAATTCTGTAGTAGGAAATAATAACATACATTTCTTTGGTGCTTTAAAGCTTTGCAGCTCCACAGCTCTTTTCTTTTACGATCCTCTGGTCATTGCATAATTTTCATCTCCAATTTACTAGATGAGAGAAAATTTGCAACTATCCCAAGGATCAGTGAGAACCTAAAGCCAAACTCTTCCTCCTGGATCCTTTCGCCTCGTCTCCTATGACCCAGCAAAGGGGATCTGGGAGGGGAGGGGAGTTGCCTTCGCAGCCTTGAGCACACCCTGCCTGCAAGTGTTAAGTGAGCCCAAGGCTCCTCCCTGCCCTCCCCGTGAGACTGTGTGACTCGGGATCCTGCCCACACAAATCCTGCTCCTGCCACAGCAGAGAAGGTTGGTTTCCGCCTCTTGTGACTGCAGCCCATCAGGCCCCAAAGGCCTTTCTGCTAAGACTTAGAATATTGCCTTAGTCACTTCGGCCCGCTATGACAAACGACACCACACACTGGGCAGCTTAACACACACTTCTAGAGACTGCAAGTCCAAGATCAGGGTATCTGTGTGGTCAGGTTCTGCTGAGGGCCCACTTTCAGGTTGCAAACTGCAACCTCGCATCACGTCCTCACAGGGTGAAAAGAAAGCGAGCTAGCTCTCTGGCCCTTCTTATGAGGGCACTAATCTCATTTCTGAGGGCTCCACCTCATGGCCTAATCACTTCCCCAGGGCCCCACCTCCATAACCATTGACTTGGGATTAGTATTTCAACATATACATTTTGAGGGGACACATTCAGCCCAGAACACATATATCCCCCATTGCTAAGGTAGGGGGTGTTGGGAGGCCTCAGAAGCATGTTCCCCACCAACAAAGCCTCAGACCCAAAAGGAAGTCCATGCCATCTCACTCCTACCTGGAGGAAGGGGGACCCCCTTCTAGGCCTTAGTCTCCAGGGATTTCCATTCTTTCTTCAGAGACTTTAGTTCTAGGGATTGGAGACTCTAACTGTAGGCTCCAAAAGTTCTCTCTAGTGTTTCTTCCAGAAGGTTTCAATTCCCTTATAGAAATAGAATCCCTGCTGCCTTCTCAATATCCCAGAGCTCCTCGGGGGCAAGCTTAATTCAGATTTCCCTTGGGACATTATCTTTAAATGAGGCTGTTCTTGTTCTCTTACCAATGCCATGAACTGCTACCATCTTGTCCCTGTGTACTATGTAGATATGCTTAGAGGCCACCCTCTAGAAAGTGCTGGACCAGCGGCAGGTTGGAGATGCCCCTAGCTGTACCCTCTTGACCCGAGCCAGTCCTGCTGCAGTCTGCCCACCAGGGACAGAGCACCCCTCAGTGCCATGCTCACCAGGCTGGGAAGACCAAACAAATGCCTGTCTGCAGGACGACAGGCTCCCCACTCTAAGTGCCAGACCCTCTTCCTTTGTCTCCTCATAGTTCCCGGAGCTGCTGTGGCCAAAGTGCAGAGTCTGGCACCTGAGGGGGAATGGGGTGGGGAGGGGAGCTCTCGGCAGCCAGCCTACCTGTCAAGGGCTTCTTGGATTAGAAGTGCCTGTTGCCAACACACCCTCTGGAAGAACTTGATGGGTGGGCATCCTGCCAAGAGGCAGAGCTCAAAGCCCGTCTGTGCATGTGCTTCTCAGACCCCCAACTGGCTACTTAGCCATTTGGCCAGCTACCAACTTTCCCAGCAGTGCTTTTGAGCCCCACCCATCTTTGGCTTGGCTGGATGGAGCACACCCACGATCCAATACTATCAATTTTCCTTCATATGAATGAGGCTGACCCAAAGCAGTGTGTTGGGTCGGGTCCATGTCTTTCCTCCATCCTCACTGCCCCCTCTCTCTACTCAACGATTTTGATGATACAAGGCTGGTTTTGTTCTTTTGAAACAAAGCCTCTGTTTTGGGTGGATGTTCCAAGTCAGAAAGCCTGGTTGTGTTTATCCCAGGCCATTGGCTGGGCATTCACATGCTTTTTGTATTTGGTAAGTGACAGTATTTGCAAAAGCTGATTGCCACAGCAGGCGGAACAGAGACAAGACTAGCGAAAACATGTGTCGGTAACATATGCTGTAGCCTTTTCTTCTTTGCTTGGAGGACTGACACTTCCTACAGGAAGAAGTAATTATTTTGCATGTGCATAGATTACACTGGAAAGAAAAAGAGTGGGTAGGGGCTGTTGCTTTATACATGAAAGAAGAAATACCTCTCTCTCTCTCTCTCTCACACACGCACACGCACACATACCTCGTGCTCATATGCATACATACGGGCTACTCTGCTTTACTTTTAGACTTTTCTTCTTTTAAAAAAAACTCAATGTTCTAAAAACTCAGAGCCTATTATTAGCAGAGCTGCCTTTTGGAAAATAAAGAATAAAAGCACCACCTCGGGAGTCAAGCCTGTGCTCAAGTCTCCCCATCGTACAGAGTGTGTGACCTGCAGAAAATGATTAAACCTCTAAACTTCATCTGCCACTAGTGGACAAAAGGCTCCACTCTCAGGTTTGTCGGGAAGATTCAAGCACAAAACGCACGTGGAAAGTACTTGAAGAAGGCTCTGAGTTGTGATCCTTCCCTGGGTCAGCTTGCCAGGAGGGACAACAACTGTCCACAGCCCTGATGATTGACTTTACTCTCATATTCATGGTCAAGTGGAAGCCATGGGGAACTCCGGTCTATTCTAGATAGTTCTAGAACTACTTAGAACTTCAGAGCTTAGTGCATGTATTTTCCTGCAGCCACAAAGCACACCCAGACAACTCAGATTCCTAAACTTTAAGCAACATTTGCCTCAGTCAGTTGGTGGATGTTCAAAAAAACTGGGTGACGCACATTGGGATGAGTTGGCACAGCCCTCTGACGTCTTGCTATGAGCTCCGAAGTCCTGGCAACAGCATGGCCAACATTTGATTCATTATTCCATCTTAACCAACCCTTTTTCCCACCCTAAACCTGGAATCATTCTACACTGTATGCATTAGCATGAGATTCTCTGATGCTTTTCACATTCCTCAGAGCAAAAAATCTCTCTCAAACTTTTCACATATACCTGTTTTTGTGGTATTTAGCCCCAAGATTTCTCTAAAATAACAAAAAAAAATCATTCTGTCTCTCTTGACTTAGACTCATGAGATGGTAAGTGTTGAATAAATCTTGATTTCATGTTTAAATAGCTTACATTTACTGAGCACATACTTCATGCTAGGGATTGTGCCAAACACAGATTTAGAGACTTCACAACAACCTTATGAGACAGATATTCTCAACTTTATTCTACAAATGAATGCTAGAAATGTTCACTCACCTGCCCAATGTCACACAGCTGGAAAGTGGAGGCCATGAGATTTGACTGCAAGTCAGCACATCCTCAGAGCCCTACATGTAACTTTGGCTCTACACTGAGTGAATGGATGAATATTAGAGCTTGAGAGAACTTTCTCAATATCCCCTTATCTGGCACCCTTGACCTTTGCTATTTCTTCCCTACAGTTTCAGTCCTGCCCCTCTCCTGATTCACAGGAGAAACTTTCTGTGACTTGGTACCCACCGCATTCTCCAGTTCTTATAGCCAGGTCGCCATTTTTATTCCCTGTACCCAGTACTTCTGTGTCTCCAGCACTCAGCTCCAAGCTGCCCCACCAGAGAGTCACACTAGGAAGTGGAAATCTGCTCCCAACCAAAACCCAGGAACCCGAGCCTCACTGCCAATTCCCACGATGCCAATCTCCTGCCAGCCTGTTTCACCTACGGTAGCTGGGTCACCTGCAGGAACACCTCTGCTAGAGCACCTTTTGCCCCCTAGTGCCCATCATTGTTTTTGCAAGCTCTGGACACTGGGTTCTGCCCTGGGCTGGATGGACATCCTTTCACCTTTTTACCCAACCATTCCATTAGCTGCCCCACTCCAGCAGGCATGCCCAATTCCAGATTCCAGCCTCTCTTGATCTGTCCCAGAGTCCTGCAATTAACCAGGACAAGCCCAGAGTGCTCCAGATACAGCAGACCCCCTCTAGCCCACCCCTCATTGTGGATTTAGGCCCAAGGAAGTTCAAGGATTTTGTCAAGATCCCAGAGTGAGATGCACCAGAGCTAGGACTCGGGTCCAGAGTCCTGGTTCAGCAGCTTTCTACCATACCATGCTGCCTCCTTTTCCCCTCAGTCTATATTTTCCTCTTGCTTTCTTTTTCTCCCTCACCCACACCTTTTTAATTTAAGTTTTAACATCTGTTCCCTCTTAGTCTATTATTTCTGTGACATTTTATATTATGTTGAATTTCCATTTCCATTTAAGACCCATCCATTTTTCTTACATTAAAAAACACATCTTGAGTCTGCTTTTAAAATTTTTTATGTAACTTTTTTTTTTTTTTAACTCAGTTTGATTCTTTCATTCTGGCACCTTTCTTGGCTTATCTTTCCTGCCTCTTTAGCAGCAGCCATTATTCTCTGCCTCCACGTAGCTCTGCTCCTCCTATTATCTGGGCCACTATAATATCAGGCCTATAATCTAACAATCCATTTTTGCTTATTTTTTGTGAAACTAGTATGTTTTAAAATGCAAATGTGGAGGCTGGTGGTTTTAGCTGAATTCCTGATTTTACATTGGGGGAAGAGTCTTTTTTCCTGGTACTTTTACAGATTCTGCTAAAGAAAGATCACAGAAGGGAAGAGGGCAGGAGAAGGGAAAGCACCAAGTATGAGAGTGCCTCCCACTCCGTGTTTCTGAAATGTGTATTGCAGTTTTAGTCATAGGGTCACCTGCAAAGAGCACTGCCTTGAGAATTAAGCCTCCAGTCTTGAACTTTTCACTGGTGATGCCGCATAGATCTATCCTTCGAAGTAAACAAGGAGCAGCAAGTCCTTAATGGGGTATTGGGCACAGAGACCGAGGTAATCTGAGAATAAACACTTGTAACAAGGAGAAGTGTAGTAGCCAATATTTAAGGAGCACTTACACTGTCCTAGGTTTGGGGCCAAGTACTTTATACTGACTAGCTTGTTCATCTCCTGCAACTTCCTAAGGGTGGTCTTCTCATGATTTCTATTTAATGGATGAGGAAACTGAAGCTCAGAGATTAAGTAACCTGTCTGAGCTTGGACAGCTCGTAAACGGCAGAGCTGGAATTCAAGTCCAGGGAGCCTAGCTCCAGAGCCAGTGCCCCTACTCGTACAGGGATATTTTAAGAAGACTCAATTTTAAAACAGTTTGCCGTGGTTTGGAATTTAGACGAGCCCAAGGGGCTGAAACCCTGGAGGATCTAACCTTTACATTATCAGACATTGGAGAATTGTCGCATTTTCTCTAAACTCTGCCAATTCTGGTATTTTCAAATCTAGCCTTTTAAAGTAATGATATTGTCATCATAATCGTAATCCTAAAAATAATTTTTCTAGCTTGCATTTGGTCAGGATTTCTAACCTCAGCATAACTGACATTTGGGGCTGGATAATCCTCTGTTGTGAAGACCAGGCTGTTCATTGTGGGACGCCTAGCAGAATCCTTGGCTTCCACCCACTAGAGGCTGCGAACACACCTCATCCCTTGCCCTTCCTTTCCTTCTTCCCAGAGTCACTATAAACAAAAATGTCTCCAAACATTGCCAAATATTCCCTGGGGGGCGTAAAATTTAAAAATCACTCTCCCAGGTGAGAACCCCTGTGTTAGACATTGCCCAAATCATAAAACACCTGACTTATATATAAAAAAAAAAACCTATATGGAACCAGTGTTTTACTCATTCTTGCCCCAGAGCTTAACCAAAACGTCCTTGCCACTTGGGAGATGGTGTGCAGAGCAGTTTGAATCTATTTCTCTTGTTTTCCACAACTTGTCCTCAGAGAGAATCACTCAACTTTTAGCAACCTCACACCCTCCCCTCTTTCTCCTTTGGTCTTGTAACTCTTTTCTAATTCTAATTCTTTTACAATTACCTTAGTGAATCATTTTATTTCTCCTTTCTTTTTCTTTTTCTTTTCCCTCTCTACTCCTGTATAGGCTAAAATATAATCCTAGCCATTTCAGGTCAAGATGAGCTGTTCTGCTACTGATAATTTCCTTTCCAGGAAAAGGAAAGGCAGATGTTTTGATAAGAAATTTGCGTGAGAAGAAAACCTAGCATCATCAACCTCTAACCCTTTCAAAAGTAGACAGATGCTCCTTTCAAAATCTTGATAGAGATTTTCCTCTGCAGCTTTGTTTTTCATTGCAAGTCTCTGCTCTTTCAGGAACTAGCACATTCTTAGCAAACCTGTATATTGTAATTACATTTTCAACAATTCAAAATGAGTAATATTGACAGTAATAGCTAGTGTTCATTGAGCCCTTACTATATGATGGGCACTCTAAGTGCTTTACAAGTACTGTCTTATTTAATCATCACAATTTAATTTAACAGTTACTTGGAATTTACATCATTCCAGACATCAAGTTAAGGGTTTGCATATCTAAGCAGTAAGAGCTTAAGTGATTTTCCCCAGGTCAGGAGAAGTCGGAACCAGGACTCAAGCCCTGGTCAGCAGTATTCCACTAAACTCACTGTTTCCATTTTTTCCCTCAATTTTGAAAACTAGCATAGTATTTTTCTACTATCTTTCCTATTTAGTTATATAGTATATTTAGCTACATTCCAGGAGAATGGTTTTTCTAAGAAAACTTGAGAAATGTCACCATTTATGATTTTCCTATAGCGGAAATGCTGTATGAATTCCAAACGCTAATATTCACCAATTTTGTAATATAAATTCCCTTAAATTGAGGGTTTTTTTTTTTCCCATTGAGCATTCACAGACAATTGTGGGATCAATACTAGCTCTATTTCAGAGTATCTGCTGGTTCTTAAATCTTAAAGGGCCAAAGTACTTAGGAATAAGCGCATTTTCCCCAATAGCTGAGTCAATTTTTACAATTTCTTGAAGAACCAAATGAAGGCAAATGTAATGCAGTGCCTTAAAGAAAGTTGCCAAAAAATCAATACAGGCATCTTTTATTTCATCTGAGATGTAGTTCACAAATGGAATTTGTGTAGAGCAAATCTTATGCTTTTACACTGTTACAAAATCTGTAGAATACTCTTATAGTTAATATAAAATTTTAGACAGATTGAAACCATTTTGTAGGGGAGGGTTATACTGATAACCAAGCAGGGAGGACTGCTGGTATGGAGCTGAAAGTGCTTTTGTGGTATTTTCCATTCTTTTTAGATCTTTGATAAAACCACTTCTACGTCTGTAAACTTCTCTCTTTGACCAACTTCATCCTCACTATTCCAGTCAAGTTCAGAAAAATATTTACAGTGCTAAGATGAACCCTAAATTTTCCAACCTAATGCCCTTCCTCCTTATCCATGATATTTATAATTTACCATGTCAAAGCTACACTGATGTACTTTGACAGAAGATGCTGCCAACATACACTAAAAATCATACACTTTTTTCAGCAGCTATTCAGTTTTTCACAGGCACTGAAATGACAATTCTTTCCATTGTTACAAATTGTTTCTATCAAGTATCTACATTATCTACTAAAGATTAAAAAGGGGATTACAAATATTTCTAAAAAAAAAAAAAACCAAGTATTTCTTATGGTTGGCATTTTCCAATTCATTTTCTCATTTATTTCTCTCTCAGCAGCCCTGCAAGTTAGGTATTATTCCCATGTCACAGATGAAGGAACTGAGCCTAAAAACTATTAAATGGGCACATCCAGCAATTAAGTGGAGATATTTGACTTTGGATCCAGGTCTAAGTCAGAGGCTCTTATTCTTTTCACTATTATCATGTTGCGTAACGTCTTTTTGAGGACACTGAGCAGGGCTTTTACCCTGCAGAACCACGGGGTCACATTTCTCAGACACATCAAAATGTCCTTAAGTGCTGGAAATACAAATCTGCGGGTGTGGGGTTGGGAATCTGCATTTTTAACATGGATCCCCAAGAATCCTCATTCACACTCGAGTTAGAGAATCATTAGATTGGGATTCATGCAGGGACTTCAGGGGTCTATAAATTCAGAAACGGGATTCAACCTTTTGTGCATGTACATTATTCACAGAGTATCTTCCATCAGATTCTCAAAGGGGTACTTGACCCTCAAAAGGCAAAGAACACCAGCTGTTAAAAAAAGAAAAGAAATTGGGATTCTGCCTTGTCACTTTCTAGTGACAGCTGCTGAGAGTGAGGAATGTTTAAGTCAGCTTGCAACAGAAGCAGACCTCACACTGCGTGTGCTTCCCCACCCCCACGCCTACCCTTACCTCTCTCACCCAACTCCTCCCTGGTTTGGGTCCTTCCTGGTCCCTACTAAAACCAGCTCCCACCACTACCTCATCCACAGCAGGCAATTCTCTTTACGGATAGAATTCCTTCTACTGCAAATGATGCAGAATTGGCTGCTCCTTTGTCTACATTAACTGCACTGAGCTAGTTGAGTCAGTGACCCAAGTTGTCTAACATTTTACTGTAAACAGGATACCATTTATGTGAAAGAACCCAGTTACCATATTTCTCTGTCATCTGCAGTCTGCAGAGAACAAAAAACAATGGTAACCTGACCCTTGGGGAAAATGCTAATGGCAACATAATTGACTTAGCCCATAATTATAAAACACAGTTCCATATTAAAACACAAAAGATATAATTATTGCACTTTACAAACTAATTAATGAATACTAATTCAATTCAATAATTAATAATTCATTATTTAACCTCTAATTAAATGATCATCCTTCTTTTTCCTGCAAACTTAGCTGGTGGCTTAATTGCTCTGGGCCCAATATACATGAGAACTACCCTTCTCTGTTAATTAAACAGTGAAGAGATTTAAAATCATTGTAACAGAGAGAATTAGGGAATTTAAATTGGAGTATCTCCCATTTCAAACAGACAAGAGCAGCTCCAATCTCAACTCCCACCCAAAGCATTCAACAATTAACATGGTCCAGGGTAACTCCCACCAAATCACCCTACCAGATGGTTGGTTCACAGCCAGGTGTCCAAGGTACAGGTCAGGCCTTAGGAGCAAGGCAGGAGCCCACCAGCCCGGACATATAGTCAGCATCCCCTGAGGCAGATGTGTGCTAACAACACAGACACTGGCTCACAAGAGCCAGCTGTGCATATCTCTTTGCAATTCAACATTCCTCGACACCACATTAGCAGCCTGACATCAGTCATCCTGGGAGTATTTACACCACAGAAGCTGGGGCACGCTACAAATTAGCGCTTTTTCTTTGCTTTGTTTTTTCCCCCTCAGTACTGATTATTAAAGATTTATCAGCATACCCTGCCCCTGGAGCAGCAGAGGTGACTTGTGGCTGAGTCCAAGGTTGACTGTCTAAACAGGCTAAAATTCTGGTTGGCTTTGGGGCTGCCTGCAGACTGGAGTTCTGTCCCTGGGAACCATGGGAGCTGATGTTTACTGAGTCTGCACTCCATGCCCAGACTTGAGGTGGCTCTTGGCATAGTCCATCTCAGTGAATCCTCAAACAGCTCTGGGATACACATTGTCATTGTTCCCATACTTCCCTCACAATTACACTTGTTAGCATCTTACTCTTTATTTTTTTTTAATTTAATAAATCCTTAGCATTTCAATAAACAGATGTTTTTCTGCTTATAAAGTGTGTGTACCTATACATTTTGAATAAGATTAATGTCTTCAGTTCTTTTGTTTTATCAAAGGCAGGGTGGCATCATCACAGCATACATATGTTTTTGTTGGGGGCCAAGAAATAAAAGCAGTCAAACAAGCACTTTCCTTGCAGAGAGCATTTTCTCTGGTGGGAAGTGCTTGTGAGGGCATGAGGTGGGAGTCATGTCTGGGGAAATTCATCACTTAGCTACGACGCATCACATCCTAAGAGATAATACGGCTCCTACTTCCCCTTCTCTCTGCTCTCTCTTGGTTGTTCCTCTAGAAGGGCTTATTTTACTAATAATTTCCTGGCCTGTAGAACTGGGATTATGATAACACGTACCCCATCCCTACTTCTGAGAAGAAAATGAGTTAATATTTACCAAGCACTTACAACAGTGCCTGGCACATATTGAGGGCTGGAGTAGCATGGGTCAGTGGCAGACAAAGAAATATGAAGAAGAAAAGACAGGGAGCTGGAAAGGGTGGGGCTTGTGCAGGAAGCTGTATAGGGCCCCCAAGCCCACAGAAATGTAGGAAATGTGATGAGTGAACAGATGACTGGCTCACCCTATGGTTGCAGCTAGTCCATCCCCTCCCTCCTCACTGTTTGGCATTTGAAGTCTTCCCAAGGGAAGCAACCGCAGGGGCACATGACATTTCTGCATGACTGTAGGGGGCGAGCTCAGGTTCTTCTTTCTCAGTAACTGCAAGGCTCAGTAACTCAGCTTCTTCCTTGCTGCCCCCTCTTCAGACCTCAGACGTGACTTCCTCTTTAGTTCACCCTAAGATAGTGATTTATTTAAAATACACATGTGACCCCCTACTCCTTTTCTCAAAACCCTTCAAATCTCCTCCTAACTTTCAGAATGAATGCCAAGTGTGATAAAATTTAAAAGGCTCTTTACATCTGGCCTCTGTTTATACTTTTTTTTTAAATTGGAGTATAGTCGATTTACAATGTTGTGTTAAATTCTGGTGTACAGCATAGTGATTCAGATATATATATATATATATATATATATACACACACACACACACACACACATATATATTGCTTTTCATATTCTTTTTCACTATACTGTTTTACTCTTAGAGCCACTTCATGCCCCGCTCCTTCCCTCCAGCCATATTGCACTAGCCCTGTGTCTCAACCCTGCCCACGGTGCTCTATGCCTTTGCACATGCTGTTCCCTATGTTTGCCGTGTGCTCTCCAGAGAGATCCCATTAAACATTCTAATGTGGTGAACACCTACACCTACTCCTTCAAAGTTTACCTCAGACATCACCTGCTCTGTGATGCCAATCCCCAAAAAACTCTGGTTTAATGCTGGTGCTCTAAGTTGAATGTTCATGTCTTTCCAAAATTTCTATGTTGAAATCTAACCCTCAATGTGATGATATTTGGAGGTGGAGCCTTTGGGAGATGATTAGATCATGAGGATGGCATCCTCATGGCTGGGACTAGTGTCTTTATAAATGAGAGCTCCCCCTCCCCTTCAGCCACATGAAGACACAACAAGAAAATAGCTATCTATGAACCAGGAAGTGAGCTCTCACAAGATATCGAATCTGTGCACCTTGATCTTGGACTTCCCTACATCTAGAACTGGGAGGAATAAATATCTGTTGTTTGCAAGCCACCCAGTCTATGGTATTTTGTTATGGTTGCCTGAATAGACCAAAACAATAGATGCATGTACACACACACACACACACACACACACACACACACACACACACACAGCCTAGTAATTTTAGCTAGCATCAGAATTAAAGGTCATGTTGGCTGGGTTCAAATTCTGGCTCTGCAACGGAACTGGAATTTATAAGACGGAGTTCATAAAAGTAACCACATCTAGGGTTATTGTGAGAGTTACAAGCAATAATCTATTTAGGCTCTCAAACCTGTCTGGCATTTCATAAATGCTCAGTACATTTTACTATCATTATTTTTTCTTGCCATCCAGCACCATTCTACATTGGAGGATCAACACTGTGAATCAAATATAGCACAGCTCAACAAAGACTGTGGTAAAGAGTGCAGACTCTGCAGTTAAGACACCCTCAGGCTGCTGTGCTGAGCTGTGGTGTCTCCAAAATTTGTATAATAAGAGTTCTCATCTTACACATCTGTTGTGAATAGTAAATGAAATAAAGCAATTCACCTTGCCCGTGTAAATACTTTAAAGAGGTTAGGTATCGTTATAAAAGTTGGAAATGAATGACGAGCATGCCAAGGTGGGCACATTCCCCCTCCATCACTCTTCCCTTCACTGCCAGGTACTGACAGGCATGCGGAAGGCAGCTGCCCTGACCAGGTGGTGATCCGTGGGTTCTACTGTGCCCACCATGCTCAGCTGTGTAGAACATGCTGGTTTGACCAGTTTTGCCTTTCGAAAAGTTTCAGCAACAAAGATCTGGCTCCTGCTACAGTTGCACGTCCAGCGCCCACACTAAATCACAGCAAGTGATAAATTGCTGGGGAGTGGGAGGAAAAGTGATGGAGGGGATGTGTAGTCTGCCTGAGAGGCTCACCCAAACTTTCAAGTAGCCTCCACAATAAATCCAGGACTGTCGCCTGGTGATTAGTTAGAGGAAACAGAAACTGCAGGACAAAGCCAGGAAATGACCTTAGAGACTAAACACGGTGTATTTTATTTTAGGGCTTTTTCTCACTTAGAAGTGCTGCCAGGTTGTTTAAAGAGCCCGAGTGTTATCAGGGAAGGATTTGGTGATCTGCCAGGCTTTTGACAACATCTGGTAAAAGATTTACAAAGCCCGGAATCAAAGGAGGAGGATGGACAGGAGGATGTGTACTTGAGAGATGCTGCAGGTGGGCGTGAGATTGACATAAACTTTTTATTGCCGTTTGGGGAGCTTTCTAGTAAGCCTGGGGGACTCTGTGAGGTGGGGCGGAAGCCCAAACAGAATGGCACATTTCTGTGAACGACAGCAGAGGAAGGCAGGGCGGGAAGCCATTTGGGTCATTTGGAACCCATGGGAGTTATTCAGGAGAGTGGAGGGGTAAGAAGCCAGCAGGCCAAATGAGACTTTGGGCACTGTACTGCCCTGTTTTAGACAGATGGAAATCAAGATGATGTTTTGGCAAAAAGCAAGCCTCAACAATTTAAAACAATTCACAGGAAATGGAGAGGAAGGAAGGTTAAAAGTATTGAGCCCCCGTTACACTGCTGAGTGCTGGCCTGATCATTAATGCTAACCCAGTACCATCCTTAACAGAACAGAGGAGACTCCTGAAGGGCATGCTGGTTAAATTCACCTTGTATGTTGCACTTGGGGGAAATGAGGCTTGCACCCGCATCTGCTTGACTCCAAAACTTTCTAGCATCACTTTGCCTAAACTGGAGTTTAACCAACTGACAGGAGTGCATTCTTCTCTGCTTCCTTAAGGGGTTGTCTTGCTGTTAATTATTATAATAATATTGGGGTCACCAAAATGTGAGCCCAGGGGTCTCCCTTTTGAGCTCCCTGCCCCTTGGGGATGGTTCTGGCTTACTAATCATAAACTTATAGACATTCTCTCATCTGCAGATAATCGACAGCAGGCTCCTCTACTTTTGCTATCTCTTGATTGGCCTAAGGCCCGTTTATTTTTAATGATGCCATTAACTGAGACATGCAAAGGAGTAATTCTGAGGCCATTTATTTTCTCCCTTAAAGAGAATCTGCAAATAGTTCCAGGGATTTTTTTTTAATGTGATGAAATAATAGCTAATAATAGTTCCAATTTATGGAGTGCTTACTATGTGCTAGGCTCTGTGAGAAGTGTTTCATGATTATTGTCCTACTTAATTGCAAACTGGTGGCATGCAGGCAAATCCAGCCATTCGGTTGAAACTCTGTTTTCTAAATGGAAATTTGAATGTCTTTAAATGGGGCCTGTGCTCTTCAGTTTTCTATAGTTCTCACTACTCCCTAATTTTGACCCCCTTAACTACAGGCCCCTGGAGGCAGTTGAATTTGTGACCTCTGCTGTAGAACAGCCTGATGAAAAACATCATACCTGGTGCCCACTTTATGGCCAAAGCAAAGAAAGTATATGCAATTTGACCAATGCCACACAGTTGGGTGAGCAAGTTAGGATCTGAAAACAAATTCTTCTGACCCAAGAACAAGCTTTAATCCAATACATTATATTCCCTTACTTTCACAGCAAAGTTTCCAAGGGATGATTTAGGATTTTTCCTTAGGGACAAAAAAAAAGTTGTCCTGAACAGCTCATTGATAGTACTGATACATCTCCCTCTCTTCCCTCTCTCCTCGCTTCTCTCTTCACTGAGCAATTGTCTATAAAATCTGTTAGCCCAGGGATGTTGTCCCTCCCACCTCCACCTCTCCTATAGACATCATTGCCATTTTTCTATACTAGCCAACAGCTATAATCTCACCTGTGAATAGGATTCCAAGACATTTGGTTTCTGGATGGGGAGATAGATAAGAATGCCACAGAAGCAGCATTTCAAGAGCCGAAACTAGTGGCATCCATCTTCGTAGCTCCATCTCAGCACAGAAATGGGTACATGGTGGCTGATAACAAGTGTAGGCTAGTGTTCTCGCTATTACCACTGTCATTACCACAATTACTACTGCTGTGGAACTGGCTGACAAGTGATAATGTTCACCCAAATATCCAAAGCCACTTAACACCTTAGGGTGACGTTCATCTTTTATTTTATGCTTGTATCTTTTTGGATTAATTTGTAAATTAAATAATTTTCCAGGTTGGCCAACATTCTTGCTTTATATGCTGAATATAGAATATTAGCTTCAACTTATTCATTTATTAATTCACCACTCATTTATTCAACAAATACTTATCAAGTGACCAATTAGGAATTGGAACACAGGGTGATTATAATTTCTGCACTTAAGTTTAATGCATTCCAGTTCAGGGTTTTAAAACAGCAGGACACAATTCATTAGTGAGACATAAAATTAATTTAATGAGTCTTGACACGCATTAAAGAAAATAAAACAGAATAGAATAGAAAATACCAAGATGAACTTCGGGTGTTATTCTATGAAAATTTATTTCCACAGTATCTATGCATGTATTGTGAAGATCCTGAGTGGTATTATAAAAAGCATTTCTTACAATAGACTGAGATCAAAAAGCATTGAAAGCTACTGGTCCAGTGGTCTAGGGAAGAGGGTATAGAAGGACAGATGCTTGAACAAGAAGATGACCAGATGGCTGAATTATGAGATTTCCTTTGCCCCTCAGGTGTTTTTCAGTAAGTCAACAGATGTCCACAGATTGAAAAACACTTGAAAATACCAGTCCAAAACTCTTTGGGTTCAGATGCTTCATGATTGGTAACTAAACCTCTTTTTGGCCTTAAAATCGTCTCTCTCCTCTTTTTCATAGTCACTGAAATTAGCTAGATACCCCCACAAACACACATACCATGTAACACACATACATTTTTATACTTCTTTAAAATTTGTAAGATTCAAGGATTTTCTTACCAGAGAATCCACTAATTCCAATCACATAATCACATTCTCAATGCCACAGACAACTTAAATATTTACAGGGTTGAGTGGGAACCAATAAATATGAAAAGGCTGTCAAGCTTGGCAGTGGTGTCAATAATTCAGTAGTAACCTACTTGCTGAAGGCCAAAGCCAGAAAAACCAATTCTCGTGCCAAATGTGGGTTCCTACAAAGTTCACATTTCTATCCCAGTTTCATTGTTTGCGTGCGTGTATGTGTTTGTGGGTGGGAGCTCATCGATTGTTTATTTTTTTAAGCCCATTGTGAGGTCTCTTGCCAATCTCTTTCCAAGTCTGTGCTTGGAATTTTCCCCACACATTCTCAAGATTTTCAACCAAATCCAGACAGCACAGTCCCATTTTATTTGGATTTGTTTTCCTTTAAGTAGTCCTCCAACCAGGCTTTGAAGCAAGCACCCTAGGATGATAAATGGGAGAAACTCACACCTCTGGAAGGGCTGTGATTTCACTCTGTCTGCCTGGAGTCTAAGCAAAGCAGCTCTAAATTGATTTACAGAGACAACTGGGAAAATGGGAAAGCATTTCCGTGGAGATGCAGCTAATTATAGGCAAGAGTAACCAGCTCGGTCTGCTTTGGCTCTTTCTTCTATCTGAGCACCATATCCCTTTACAATACAGAAGCTCCTAGCTCTAGGATGTCCACAGACCTAATTCATTGGAAAATATGTTCTCAATTCGAATGATGAGCACTCCTTAAACATCCCTTTTTGGACACATTGGCCAGCCATTTGCCTTTCCCAGCTGAGGAGCAGGAGGGCCTATTGTTTTCCTTCCCAGTTTGTTTTTGAGGGCATTTGGCTAACTGTTTTCTAATCCTGAACAAAACTGCCAGCAGCCAAGAGCTGGGTAAATGAAAGAGTAGGTACCTTAAGGCCAAACAGATTGTGCCTTTTCTCCCACAGATGAGTGCTTTCTAAGCAAGATCAGAGAAAAGGTACTTGAATATATCTTGGATTGGTGGTGGTAGGTGAGGGACTTTCTGAATGCCAGTGAAATGAACCAAACCCATTGGCTTTTAGTCCAAGTGGAATCTGAGTGACAGCTACAAAGACTGTGTAATTTCCAAAAGCAGTCATTGCTACCCAGGTAATTATTAACAGTAACCAAGTCTGCTAATTCTGTCCTTTTTCTATTACCTCCTGCTTACCTCACTAGGGAGTTCCCTTTGTGTTTCCATGGAAATGCAGAGTGGTTAACATTAAATATTCTTTAAAAGCCAGCATGGGAAACCCATCCTTTGTGTATTGATCCTATTAACTATATTCTGTTGCACTACTTTGATGTCAGGTCAAATGGATCATTTCAAACTTTTGGACCAAGCATTTTATTTCCATGTCCTCACTCAAATCTCTTGTGAAAATATACAGTGAGTATGATTTAAGAATCAGTCTGCTGTAAGAGGGAGGGTATAGCTCAAATAGTAGAGCGCATGCTTAGCATGCACAAGCTCCTGGGTTCAATTCCCAATACCTCCATCAAATAAATAAATAAATGAACCTAATTACCCCCCTCAAAAAAAAACTAAAACAAATAAAAATTAAAGAATCAGTCTGTTGTAGATTTTATAACTGAGTAGACTGATTTTTCAGACTGCTCAGTATCTAAATATTAGTAGACTATGGTGTCATTTCATTTTCTCTTACATTAGTAACTGAAGCTTTTATCCCCATTTAAATTTAATACACTATTCTGTATTATTCCTGCTGTTGACTCCAGATCTCCATTGTCATGCTTGTCTCTTACCATCTTCTTAAGTCAAACAAGTTAATTCAGATGAACATGCCTAGAATAATGCCTGGCACAAAGTAGGTATTTCAGTACATGCTTTTACTCTTTTCAGATCTGTAATGTGATCATTCTTATTAGCAAATAAATGGCTGTTCACAGAAATATCCAAGGCTAGATAAAAGCCACAAACCAGGTTCGTTTGTTTGTTGGGCTTGTTTTTGGTAACAGCCAAATCACTTTCCTTACCATCAAGTTCATGGACTAAGGTCCCAGAAGGGAACTAATAAGAGAGAAGCAGCAGGAATCTCTTCTTTAGGGCTACCACTTAGTGGTCCTGATTGCTTCGTGTGTGAGAGTGAGCACGTGGATCAGTGAGCACACTGCCAGTGTCTTCAATAAAGGGGTTGTGAGAGGGAGGGAGAGGCGATCATCCAGCGCCTGGCCTCTGACCCCAAGCTGACTTGGTTTGAATCCTGCCTCTGGAACTTACAAGCCGTGAAACCTTGTGTAATGCCTCTGAGCCTCTGTCCCACCCCCAAAACTACCAATGATGGCTAATAATATACTGACCCCAAGAATTTTCACACGGATTGAATAGTTCACGAATATAAATTGTGATTAAAATGTCTTTTGTATGGAAAGGATTATGTCCATTTTTTATATTATTATATTCAAAATTACCCTCATCTTTGTAGTAAATAGTGGAAAGAGATTTGATAGGTAATATAGAGAAGGAAAGCGAGGGAGGAAATACAAATGTGCTACCTTTTAGAGGGAGAGAGGAAAGACATTTTTAAAAGATATAAACAATAGTTGGAGAGAGTGTTGGGTGGTAATGACCAGAAAAGATACCTTAAATTAGTAACACTGAAGAAGAAGATGATGTATGAGGTTTAGGTGGAAGATATAGAATAAATTAAATCAGAGACTTTAGGGGCAACATGAGGAGGAACAGGCAGGATGTGAGTGTAGACTGTTTTCATTTTGGGGATCACTAGAGGGAGGTGAGTTTGGATCATGGTTGGAGTTCTACCGTGGAGGCAGAGTGCTGAGACATGCGAGCCTGACACGGATGGGCAGGGTGGGAGGTGATGCTGGTGCAGTGAGGACCAGTGGCTCCTCAGGCTAATAGAATGAGAAATATCAGATGTAAAATAAACAAATGGCTACGAGGAGTGGCCCAACACATGGCAGCTACACAAGCTGGAGTTTGGGGGAGGCTGGAAAGTCGACAGAGGAAGACAGCACGAGGGGAATGGACAGAGTTTTCCATACAGGAGATTGTACTGAACCCACCCATGTGCTTGGAAACTTCTTTGGCACTGCAGTCTGACTCTGTATGAATCTGTGTTGCTTCATTGCTTCACCTCTCTGATGAACTTTGCACCATGGAAAACACTCCAGGGCAAGAAAAACCAAAGCTCCTTCTCCTGGTACTACAGCTTTTGTGAATCTACTTGGATTATGAGCAATGGAGATAGCTGTCTTAGATTTTTTTTTATTGTGTTTGTATGTGTGTGTATGTGTAATGTAATTTATATATATATATATATATATATATATATATATATATATATATATATATATCCTTCTCAAAATTCCTAATAAAAGCCTTTATATTCAAAGGAAATGAATCAGCACAATTACTTAATACTTTTGTTTAAAAACATGGATTGTACACACACACATATCTACACTTCCCTCCCATTTTATGTAATGCCTTAAAAAGTGAAAATTAATTATTTGTATAATAATGGTTACTTACTTTAAAGTGAATATGTTCATTTTTCAGTCTGTTACTCCTATATTTGATATATATAGCTTATATATATAGTCATATATGCTATGTCTATACACATAGTATGTGGTCTCAAAAGTATATGAGTGTACATGATGGGTAACCTTCTGATCTCCAAGGGGACAAATAAAGACTAGTGGGAAAGAGCCACGTGGGAAGTAGTCTTTAAATAATATTGAATTTAATGGAGTCTATGATTTAGGCTTTTACTTGAATTTCCTAAATTTTAAAAGAAAGGTAAGCAGCATAAGAGGAGAAGGAATACCTGCAATCTCCACCTAGAGATGATCACTTTAGTGAACAGATTAGCCTTGTGCCAATTCCTCTATACACACATGCAAAAACACAAGCATACACACACTTGGTAGGTAAATAGATAAATAGATTAGATGATAGACAGATAATAGTTTTATAAAATTGCAATCACTCAAAGCATGCTCTTTAGTATTTTTCTACTTAATGATATATGATGAAGATCTTTTCATGCCCCAAATAGAAAAGTTTATTATAATGATTAATATTCATACAGTATATGAATGTTTAGATTGATTTTATTTTTAACTAGATCTATGCCATTTTAAATTAAAATTTTGTTATCTTTTAATTAGAAGAGTATTTGTTTCCTTAAATATGTAAGTAGTATATAAACACACATTTATTGTAAAAATTGTAACTGGAAGCCCTCTTTTATCTCTCCTGATACCAAATTCTCCCCCTTTTCTCTCTCTCGGCAATCTCACTCTTCTCCTCAGAAAGATCTGTTGCTCACAGGTCGGAGTGTATCCTCCCATACCTTTTTCCAAACATTTACGTGTGTGCGCATGCGTGCATGCGTGTGTGCACGTGTGGACAGTTGGAGGTTTTTTATTATATTCACTTTCAACACATCAGTCACTGAATTTGAATGAAGACATCCCCTATGATTTAGAAACACTTAGTACTTAGAGAAAATATTTATACAGCTTTAGTTGAATAGTAAAATAAATCATACATAGTTCATAGTTTATTTATCTTGAATTATGTATAGGATTAGGTTAAATCTAGAAAATCAGTCACCTCAGATCCTTTTTGTTAGTGGATGGATATGGGTGAATGTAGCAAAAATTATAAGCAAAACATATTCAGGAAATCACTTTGGAGTTGATGTAAAACACTATTCATTTAACCTCATGAACTATTTCATAAGTTTCTCTACTATACATCTACATTTATATCCCGAGTAGATGTCTTCCTAATCCAAGTCCTAGAATTAGATATAATATGTATCAATCAAGAAAGTATCTATTACATTTTCATGTTTCCTTTAAAACAATATCCTAGTGAAAGGATTCTGAGTTCTTTAATAATACAATAGAATAGAACTTAAAAACAACATTTTGATCTTACAGAAATAGGATATTTCTAAGAAAGGAGAGGGATTATATAGTTAAGATAAACAAGGATCTGCTTGGTATCATTTTGTACATTCCTCTCATAGTTTAAAAAGCACTGGCTTAGACTTTCCAGTCTGTGGTACAGATCTAAATGAGTAAAATTGTAATGTATACTTTAAAATGTGCTTACTACACTTATGAACATTTTCAGGTGATGATAGAAATGTCTAAACACCTAAGGCTACATTAGCATAGTCCAGTACTGATCCCTTCCTGCTCAGAAGATTCATTTGTGCTGGGTTTTACTTTTGGAGGGGGTGGTAATTAGGTTTACTTTTTAATTTATTTTTAATGGAGGTACTGGGACCTTGTGCATGCTAAACATGTACTCTACCACTGAGCTATACCCTCCCCCATCAGAAGATTCATTTAAAATATAGTCTTATGCAATGGGGATTATAAAATAGAAACTTGTGTAATGTAATAAAATACAATCTTATGTAAATATAATCTTTTATAGTGGAACTTGTCCTACTGCTTTGGAAATGATGATTGGGGCCTGCAGCTGTAAGTAAGAATCAGGGACCCCATATTCAAACAACCAGGGCTAGGTCCTCATCCAGGACTACTAAGAGACTAGCTCTGCTGTCACTGTCCACCATCCAATTTTCATCTCCATTCGCATCTATGTGAGAAGACAGGAAGTAGGTGGGAAATGAAAGAATCACAGGAGCTAGAGAAGTCTTAGGCCTTGGGATATTTCATACTGTGTCAACCTAGCTAAGGTGGAACTCTGTTTCCCAGTATTCCTTTCTTGGTGTGTTCTGGGCTAGGGTTGGCCACAGGAGAAATTCTCATTGGGATGGGAAGGCAGAAGGGAAGCAGCAGCCATCTCCACTTTCAGAGGATGAGATGCTGTTGTAGTTCAAGCCTATTGTTGGAACCTGCTCACTGATTTTCCAGGCAAAAGGCAGAGCAGCCCAGCCCTTTGAGTTCTTCCAGTTCTCATGAGATTTCCTCCTTCAGCTGAACTCCTGGGTCAGCTGTCTGTTCTGCTCCATGACAAAGGATGCCAACTTCTATAGGATTCCCCATTTTTTAATTTGGAGACTTGGAGGTAGTAAGAGACTGATACAGATTCCAATTCATCCCTGTGGGTTGAAGCTCATCCTTTCTCTCTCCTACTTTACATCCATCTTTCCTTTCTCACTGGCTGACCTGGTGATGTTGGGCCCAGCATCAGATTCAAAAGGTACAGCTATATATATACTCCATATAAACAAAAAAGGGGCCCTCGAGAATGATTTAGAGATTGAAGGTTCCTCAGTGAAGAAAAGACCAGCGTTTCTTCACCCAAATGCATGCTCTTTTGAGCTGGGACCCTGAAGACCCTCTTTGTTCCTGCCAGTAGGGTGGAACAGAGGGTGGAGAGGGAGTAAGTGGAAGAATTCAATGCATCCTCTGGAGTTTGGGGCATGGGTGAATATGGAGTCTGGAGTCTGCCTCTTTCTCAGAGGTTTCTGCTGATAGCAGGATGACTCACAATAATTTACTATGCTTGGGAAGAAATTGGGAGCCAACTCCCACCCATCTTACCTTTGAAGGTATCTTAAAGGACTTCCCCAGAGCTCCACATAGGAGGCAAAAGCCATGGGGCTACCAAGGTGGTTATCAAATGAAGGCTGCCCCATCCGGAGAGGGAATTTGATGTGGGAATTGTGCCTACAAAAGTAGACACGACTATCCTTCAGTAACAGAGGGGTAGAATGAAGGTGATCATCACCTTCCTAAAACCATGTGGAGACTACCCATGTGCACAAACCAACAGTGGCAGACAAAAGCAGGCCAAGCCCGAGTGAGACCAAAGATGCCTCTTATATAGACAGGCAGCCATGGACCCCTTCTCTCTCCCTTGTTTCCCTTCCCAGAGGATTCAGAGACCCAGAAGTGGATGGAGCTGGGGGAGAGGAGGTGTCCCAGAGTCTGGCTTAGGAGGGAAGAGGAAAAGGAATTCAAGGAGAGCCTACTTGCCCTAACTTCTTCAAGTCTCTTGAAATACAGATCAAGCCTGTGCTGCAGAGAAAAGGAGAGGAGATCTGTAATAGTTTTGGGATTAGACTTTCAAACTGGGCTTTTTAAATAACTAAATTTTAACAAAAAGTAATGGGATATTCCCAACTCTGACATAAGAGTTGAGAACAGTGATTAGTGAAAAATAAAACCATGTCATGTTAGAATCCCCAATGCACTCAGACTTCAATAAAGTGGATATTTTATAGGCATATAAATTGATCTGTATACACAAATATAGATATATTTTATGTATTTATATACACATTATATTTATACAGGTATATACCCCTTGTTTATATGAAGATAACTGAGTTGGGAAGGTTGAAAACTTAAATTAGTTTTAGCAAATATGTGGCACATGTGCCACCCACATCACCCCACCTCCATCCCTTGTCCAAGGCAGACATTATTAATTGATCACTGCCCTCTTTCACACTGAACCAGGACTCAGGTGTAGAGTCCTTTTCAACCAACATTCCTGGCAGCCACTTTCAAGAGATCAGAGTTGGTATACAAAACGAAACATGTTCATCATTCCTGTTCAAGATTCTAGAACATAAATCAGGAGACAAAGATTCTGGAGTTCTTGGTCATTCTGGACTGTTCATGTTTTTCCCATCTCTACTCCATCTTTAACACCTGGTTAAATCACTGGTCCTTGGTTTCGTAGAGTAATTTCACATTCTGCAAAGAATGGAATGTTATAATTCTCCTCCACCCCCATCAGAACTTTTTTCTGGGAGAATCTTTCTTTGATATACCCAAGAAATGCTCCCCTTCCCAATCCTTTAGGATCTTTCCCTTTGGCTAGGCAACTTACTGGATGAGTTGATCAAAGAGATGCTAGACTCTCAGAACTGAGTTCAAGTCTATGCTCAACAATTTGGTAACTTTGTGACCTTAAGCAAGATAGTTGACCTTATTTTCTCATCCGTAAAATGGGTATGATATTAGTATCTACTCCTTGGACTACTGAGAAGATTAAATGAGGTTACATATGTAAAATCCTTATCATAGTATTTGGTACAGTACAAGCCCTCAAAACATGTTTAATTAGTATGATTATTCCCTAAACCCTTTTACTTTCAGGATTGCCAGGCAATTGATTATCTTTGTCTTGCCAGGGATAATTTCCTGGGCCCCACAATTTGTACAAAAGAGAAGGCTTTCCTGTCTGCCCAACTTTGTGATCAACTGTGGATGAAAGGAATGATAAACACTTTATCTTTGGAGCAATTATCAGATGCATGCAGATTAAAATTAAAGAGACTTCTCCAAGCACTCTTCCGTCCATGAATTTTACTGTGACATCTTAATGTTCAGCTTTGGATATAACACAACTATCTCCATGACAACTGATAACAAGAGGTGTAGTTTGGCAAATTATTTCATTGTGATAACCAACAGATAAGCACTAGAGAGAAAAATCTCATTTAATATCAAATCCTTGAAAGAAAGAGAAAAGAATCCCTTTTTTCCCCCCCAAAATATGATACTGTTTTCAAGTTTGCCTCATTCAGAAATCTTCTCTTTACATGAACTCAGGTTCAATTACATAATCCCAAAGGAAGAAAAGAAAACCCACCGTCTTCACAGCACATTGTTGGGCCTGCTTAATAAAAGCAGTGCCCGCTTTGTTTTGTTATAATCCCTCATTCTTTGGGATTTAATGAGACAAGATACTGTATTTTGAAATGAACACACAGACAAAGCCAAGTTGATTTCCTTTGGGGATAAATCCCTTATAAAACTGCAGCTCAACAAATTTAAATATAATAATGGCTTTGACTAAATCTGTATATGGTGAAATCCACTAATAGAGACCACCCCATAGTTCAATAAAACAAAACAAAACAAGAGAGTCTTTTAGGCAGGTGGTCTCATAACACAAATTCATGATAGCTTATGTTCAGTTATTAACTGGAAGGATTCATGGTAAGACAGAGTTAGCACTATTCTTTTTCCTTTATAAAGAATATCACTGCTTTTTCTTCCCTCTCTCTACTGTAGATCTTTGAATGCCCAGTGGTGTACCAACTTCCTTGGAAAAGGCCAACCAAAACAGGGGCCACAGGCCCAGCTGAGCATGGATCAACAAAAGCCATTTTAGGCTTGTTGGAGGGAAAACCTCCAAAAGGTAAAGAGCTAAAGATTTGGGGAGCAAAGGCTGTTACGCAAACAGGGCTTGTGGGAGTTCTCTCACCATCCTTTGACTGCTTGGTAGAAAGACCCATTATAAGGCACCTGTATCGATTTTGTACACATTCAGCATTATATACGAAAGAATATCAAGGCTAAGAAAATCTCCTTCAGAGCAAAGAAAAGAAAATCATCTCATAATCCTAGCTCTCCAGCCCAATGACTACTAGAGTATATGTATGTTTTCTTTCACAATTTTTAAAATATAAATAGACATATACACATACACAGTTGTAATCACTGAGGATATGCTGATTTTTATCCTGCTCTTTTCCTTAACCATCTCATGTTAATATAGTCTTCATAATGGTCATTTCAGTGATTGTGTCATGAGTTGGCAAACTTGTCACTAGCCAAATCTGGCCCATTGCTTGTTTTTGTAAATGAAGTTTTACTGGAACACAGCCTTGTCTCTTAATTTTGGTACTGCCTATGGCTGTTACAATCGCAAAATTGAAGAGTTGTGACAGAAACTCCATGGCCTGCAAATCCTAAGATATTTACCCTCTGGCCCGTTACATAAAATATTCACCAACCTCCAGCATACCTACCATCAAGTTGAACTCTATAATTTATTTAACCATCCCTCTGTTTCTGAATATTTAAGCTGCTTTCTCTTTCCTTCTTCTTGCTGCCACATCACTGACTATCAAGGTTCTTATTAAAAAATTAAAAAGGGTTTCCTTGGCCTAAATTCTCTAAAATAGGATGACTGCATCAAAAGGTATGAATATTCAGATAGCTCAATCTCTAGTTAAAACCTCATGAAACAAAGTCATCCTATAATGGTGCATTTCTCTGACAATAAGGTGTTCGCCACATGACCACAGACCAAGAGTGGATTTTGGCTGACCTGTGGCTACACAGATAATTGCTGAAGTAGTCTTAGGGACAGCATTCTGCCTACTGTCACAGGCATAGTTTTCTAATGTGAGAGTGTGTTATGTGTTCAATTATTTGGCCAGCTGCCATGTATCATCTGCAGTGACCATTCTCCATTCATTTTAGAGAGAATCCTCTCTTACAGATTTGCCACACAAAATCATCTGACCACAATCTTACCACTTTGACAAACATAAACACCAAAGAAGCTGGCAGGAGACTTCATCATTTGCGGGGCCAAGTACATAAGGAATGTAGCAGGCCCCTTCTTCAAAAGTTACTGAGAATTTCAAGATGGCAATAGCCTAGCATTGAACCAAGCACAGCACCCTTCTAAGTGCACAGCCCTGTGAGAAAGCACACCCGTGAGGTCAGCCTTTCAGGTAGGTAGAGGAGAGGGTGTGTGTGGAGGCCACAGCTAATAAGAACCTGGCTAAGTAGAAGACAGTCAGCACCTACATTCAAGTCCTTCTGGAACCATCAGACATGGGTAGTGGGCAGCGATGGTGGAAAAATCTGGAAGAAGTATTTGGTTACTCTGCTTCTAGAAGAGGGAGGGCCAGGCACTTCCATGTCCTACTCAGTGACAGCCACTCTGAATGCACCAACCTGGAGTCCCCATAACCAACCTTCTCCTTCCGTGGTTAAGAGCATGGGCTCTCAAAATCTGACTGTGTGAGTTCAAGTCCTAAGTGACTTCCTGTGAGATCCTGAAGTTACCTTCAGTTTCTTCATCTGCAAAATGTGTTTAATAAGAGTACCTGCCTTATAGGCTTTGCTTTATTGGTAAGTGGAGGAAAGGTCCTTCTATTTTCATGCCTGATCATGCCCTTGGGTCATTTGTGGATTTTCCCAGTGTTATACTGTTATCTTTTCAAGGGGATATCAAACTGATCATTTTTACTTGGAAAAAAAAAACTGGTAGTTTGTGTAAGCTTTTTTGTGGAAGAAAATGCTAATTCTTTTCCAACATGGAAGCAATGTGAATTGTGCAGAGACATGGTCCAACTGCTGGTCAGGCAGTGCTGGCTTGTCAGCCTGTGTAGACATGGTGTAGGGGGAGGCACAGGAGGACAGTGTTATTGGTCTCACTATTACTCCTCTGGTGTCAAAGTCTTGTGGTACAAAGCAGAGTGCCTGCCTGTGCACCAGAGAGCAGGATACAGAGCAATCCTTCCAGACTATGTCAGCACTCACAAGTGTGTTTCACTCCATCAGGGCTGAGGGCTGCCTCTACATGTTGAGAAGCAAAAGAATTCCATAAACAAATAGATTTTGGGAACATTGAGTTGAACTTCTATAAACACTATTCCCACCTTTAATATGCAAATGTGTAGAGAGGCTGTATTGCATACTTTCCATGAAGTGCATTTTTCTGGAAACATATCAGGGGACCACCTTTTGGGAGACTTTAGTGCTGGATCAAAGTAGGTGCTGCTTTATGAAGCTTCGTTTCTTCAGACAGGTGACTCTTAGCCAGAGGCCTCATGAGCAGGACATAATATATTAATGCCTAAACCCATATAACAGTAGTCTTAAAGACTCAGTAGGAAAATACTTAGCAATCCCTTTTATAATGAGGTAAGCAGATCTCAAAGTTGCCAGGTGACATGGAGGGGAGGTGACTATTCACCAAAATCCTCCATTCCCTTTTGAGGGTGGATTAAGGTACTTTTATTCGAGTTACCTGGTGGGCCTATTTCTGCTTTCTGTGTGATTTACTGAAGAGAGGGCAGGGCCTTGACATCCTGGGGTGGAGAGACTTATGCTTGTTCTCAGCAGAGCAGGTTGGGGGAGAATGATTTAAGCAACACAAGAAAATTAATTGGCTGCATTGGCTCCTCCCCCTTCCTGCCTCACCCCACAACAAAGGTTCCTTCTACAGGACAGTTCCTCTCGCCCCATGCAGGCCTGGGCTCAGGCAGCAGCCGCTGTGTGGCTGAGGCCCAACACAGGGCCACTAAGCTCAGCCAGCAGAGGAACAGGATACAGGGAGGGTCAGCCAGTATGTCTCCAGATGAATATGCAGCATCTCAGGAAGGTGGGTGCACACTCCCTGCCCACCCTCATCCCCATTCACTGCAGGGATCTAAGAGTACAGAATACACTGTTTACCAGGGACAAGGTAGACTCTGCCATTGGAAACACGGGGCTGACACCCTGGCCTTCAGCTTGTTCCTCTGTGACCTATGGGATGCAACCACCATTCCCCATTTAGTTATTTATTTTAAAAAGTGAGAGTGGGACCACTAGAGCAATGGATGTTCATCTTGGCTCTTGGACACCAAGATAATATTCATCTTACCATCTTTTGGGGTCAGGTGATCCTTCCGAACTTAAAAAATTAATTCCAACTCATGATCTCCACCTCCCTCCCCCACATTCTCTTTACACATAACTTTGCTGTCAATGTGATTCTGTTTTTCCCATGAAACATTTCTCTATGTACACAGGAGAAAGGGTCTCTCGTTTGACTATTAATTCTCTCTCTGGCATGTTTACTTCCTTTCTTTTTGCTTAAGGCAAAACTGGGCCTTAATTCAAAACCAGGTCTTAATCCTTTCATTCAAAATCAGAGCCTTCAAACTGTAAAACGCTGACATGCAAGAAACTCAAATGCAAAAAGTGGCAGAGATGGGAACCTCCAGAGAAGGAATCCGTATCTCCTGGAGCCCGTTCACCATCTTCCTCTGAGTTCTTGGGGCAGTTCCTGTGGGTTTCTACATGTGTGTTGTTTGATTTTTGAGGTTTCCAGCTTGCTCTCTAGTGAGACTGAACAGACTCTTTTAGGATGGAGAGTGTGCCTGTTGTATATCGAGAGGCAGCACAAAAGGTGCTCTCGAAGCTCTAGTCCAGGATAATTTTCCTCCCTGTAGTAACTACACAACAGTCTGGATCCAATCTGCCTGGATCAAAGCCTGTCTCTGCTACTGACAGCTCTGCCCTCGCTATGTATGGGCAAGTCGGGTAAGCTCTCTGTTCTTCAGTTTCCTTACCTATAAAATGGGGAGTTGTTGTGAGCAAAATCCATGTCACACACTTAGCACAGCTCTTGGCATATACGAGCACCCTGCGGATGTCAACTATCATTTACGTAAGGTGGAATAATAACATTCACCAGGTGCTAGCCACGTTCATGCACCCTCATTTACAAAAAGCTTTTTAAGCAGAAATTATCACCCCTATTTTGTAGCTAGAAAAACAGCCAATCAAAGAAGTGTGGTTTTCCTGTCCCAGATCACACAGTCAGTGATCAGCAGAGTTGGGATTCCAGCCCCAAGGCTACAGTTTCTGCACCTCTCTACGCTGTCCAGAGCTAGCACTCAGGCCATGAGGATACTGGACTGCAGGAGTCCCAGTCTCACTCTCTGCCACCTGCCAAATTCACCAGAACAAGGAGGGAGAAAACAGGCTCTTCCTAAACGTCACAGTCCCAGCTGTGGGCACTGACTGCTCTTTGTGCCTCCTGCATCTTGCTGATGAACATCCTCTGTGACTCTGTCTCGGGGAACTTTGGGGCGATGGACAGGAGGTCAGCTCTGTAATTCCATAACTACTTGCTCACTAACCACTTATGGAGAAGCCACGATGACAGCTGGGATCCTTTCCATGATGAGTAATTGTCCGTCGTACAAATCTGTTTAGACCACATCCTTCTGGTGCACAACCACCAGTTGATTTAAGATGCAAACCTTTGTAGAGCTCATTGCCAGAAGGATGAAATATAGAGCTTACCCAGACTTTTCTTTGCTGAAGTATTTATTGTAAATCATTAGTTACTGCGAGCTGCTACCCATATATCAAGCAATTCCTACTCAGCTCAGAGTGCTGAAAGAATTCTCTGTGCTTTTCTAGAAAATGTACCATTTGTCCAAGAATATAATTACTGTATACTTTAAAAAAAATCCCAAGTTCACATATTCATATGGAGAAACTCAGACCCAAGGACACCCAATTAGCTGGGAACAGTCAATGTGGTTTTTACTGCAAGAACCGCAAGTCTTTGGGGATGTTTAGGAACATGGATAACAAATGCCTCACCTACAATTAAGGCTTGCAGCCAGAGGGGAGGGGAAGATGCTAACATTCAGAGAGCACCTCTCTGCTCCAAGCTTTGTGCTCCACACTTTATATAAATCCTATAATTCTTCCAGCAGCCCCAATGGGTAGATATTATCATCTTTACTTTACAGATGAATAAACTGGGGATCATCATCGCATGCCATGAAGCAGCAGAACCACGATCCATACCCAAAATAATTAACCTCTCCAAGTGTGTCTGCTGGATCACCACACACAGAGAGACTCCCAGCCCCAGCTAGCCAATTCCTGGCTTCTGCTGGTCTGAGTCTTCCGTGGGTGGCTCTCTAACAAATAGGATGGCTGAGGTTCCCCATCAGCACGGCTGCCGTTGAACATCAGGGAGAAAAGCTGCTATGTATAGCAAGCATTTTCATCTTGCCACCAACGAAGATCAAGCCACAAAATCTGAATCCCCCCAGGGGTGGGAGAAGGAGTGAGGTTCCATTTCCCCCTAACCATTCTATCCAGAGCACGTAGCAATATGGGCAGACAATTAATATGAACGGATTTGAGCCAAACACCAAATCTGATTGATGCTGAAAGCACACCCAAGTGCGAGCATACAAAGGGATGGCGCAGAAGAGGGGTGGTCATATGCAGCAGGACCTGCTTAAAAATTCTAATCCTCATAAGCTTCTGAGGAAGCTGCTCTTTTCACTGGGCAGGTTTTTAATATTTATTGCCGAGGGTAGTTTTAATCCTAATGAAAATAGCAAGTCCTCAGGAAAAGAAGTGCTGTAGCTAGAAAGAACAAATGTGGCCCTGGCATTTAACTGTCTCACAAGGCTCAGAGAGGAGAGTGACCCGGAAGTGAATCACTGAAAGGCTTTTGGAGTTACTACTGACAGGAAAAAGTTGAGCTCAGAACAGGGTATGTACGGACCACTCCGGGCTGAGTTACCCCCTGTACGGAAGATCCAAGCTTCTTAGCAGCGTAGTCGACATCGCCCACAGGTAAAAAGAGAGAGATTCAGAATTCATCTGCCAGGTTTGAATCTCAGCTTTGCCATCTCTAAGCCTCAATCTCCGATAATGATGATTCCAGATGTTACTGATTTATTTTGGAGATCAACTGAGACAATGTAAATGCATGAATGTTAATCATTTAGCACAGACTCTGGCATACAGTAAGTGCTAAATAAATGAGAGATACATTATTACTATAATCTTATTATTGTTACAGCTTATCCCCAATGTTATTGTTTCTTTTTTTCCCAGAAAATGAGGATGCCAAATAAGAACTAAGAGCTGGCAACTAGGGCCTGTTGGAAAGGGTCGGAGAAAATTAATGATATATCCTCTATTGATAAAAATCAGGATTCAAATGTGGCTTAAATAGGGAAGGAAAATAAGAGCTTCACACTTGCAGTGAGGAACAGTGACAAATTAACTATTTATACAAATAGTATTCCCATTGGCAGGTAAAATATATTGCATGAATCTGACTATGTCATCAGGTGGGATCTAAGAGCTGAACCTGTGTTGAATTGTGAAGCCTAGAAGTTTGTCTGCCAGGCTTTCACGTGCTACTGTAGGCCAGTTTTTTCAGCAATGGAACCATTTCCAACCACTCAGTAAATTCTATGACTTTCTCCACCAGTAATAGTGCATCAGCGATTGATAAAACCCTTCTGTCGTTGGATGAGTATGTACGACTCTTACCCCCTCCTCTGGGCTGCTCAGGTTCATAAATGGGGGAACTCAGCTTCCTCCCCCTAAGGACTAGATGAAGAGCTTAAAGAGCATCATGCCTGAAAGATTATAGTGCCCACCCTCCCACAACAAAGTAAAAATAAAAGCAGTATCAGATGGTTAAATAAACTCTTCTTTCAAAATGCCATAAATCTTAAACGTATGATAGCATTATGGTGTGTTTTAATTTCTCTATCCTTCTCTCTCTGTGCACCTGCTTTGCTGGTGCCCTAAATTCATGCATATTCTGACTATTGAGAATCCAGTACCAAAATCAGATTACAAAAATTTTAAGAAGAACTAGTAAACAACCTCTTCTAGACTGAAATTCTATCAGTCTTGAGGAAAAAAAAAAAAAAACTCTTTTTGGTTCTTATTCTCATGAAACACATCTAGCTAAAGGGCTCAGAATATTGTTTGCTTTCTGGCTTTTTATACCATCTTTTGCCTGTAACATTAGCATTGTTTCCTAACCGGTTGTCTCTCTCTCTTTTGCCTTCCTCCTCTCCACTCCATTCCCCATGTTGCCACAGAGTACTTTCTAAAATTCAAGTCCAATGATGTCACTGCCTAGTTTAATACCTTTTAATGGCTCCTTATGTCTAGATCTGTGCTTCTTAAGCCAGGGAAATGGTCCTTCTCGAGGTAAGGACATCATGGCGTATGCAAGGGCACATGGTAAACATGATGGATCTTCTGCAATGCCATTGGTGATAAATATTTTTATACTAACAAACATGAATATATTCTGGAGTAGAAAACATAATTGTCCTGGCAGTCAAAGATGAAACACGGGATTCCAGAGGAATTTCACACTTGGAGTTTTGGCTCCTGACCCAGGACTTAATGGAGATATGCAATCACTCTCTGAAGACTTTAAAGTGGAAACTTCGGTGAAGCACTGACCCACAGGATAAAAATCAAACTCCTTGGTGCAAACAAAGCTCTCTGAGATTTGGTGGCTGCTTTTTTCTCCCCAGCCTCATATTTATTCCCTAGCCTCACTCTTTTCAACGCTCCATGCTGCTTATAGTTCATGCACAATGTCAGTTACAAGTATCTTTGTTAATTACACTCCTTTAACTCCATGTCTCTGAAATACCTGTCTTCAGGCACCCATCTTCTTAAACAATTGGAGGGTGATATTCTTGTCTAACTTTCCCTCCCCTCACTCAGAGAACCCAGATCCTTGAGAGCAGGATCCAAGACATTAGCTCAGCAGTGAGTGTGTGTCTGTTTATCTCCAAAGTACAGAGAGGCACAGGCCAGGCTGCCTTGACTAAGCACATAGTGCTGCATCTCTTCCACGTTGGAAAACAGCGAGTGACTGAGGGCTGGACTATTCTGCCTAGGTTTGCTTGTGGGCTCCCCCACATATCAACTGGATGGTCTTGGACTAGTTAAACACACTGTGCTTCATAGGTGAAATGGAGATTATAGCAGAATAATCTGGTAAAGAAGGGCAAAGAGTTCAACTGTGTTAAATGCTTCAAAGACTGATACCTAATTCAACATCAGCTATTATTATCTAAGCACTCTTTCCACTGGGAGAAAGTTTGCTCAAAATATCTAGTGTCCTGATGGAAAAGATCCTGGTCCCCAGGCACTCTCATATGGCACCCTTAAAGCCTGGATCCTATGATTCACAGGACAAGGAAACTCTGGGAAATAAATTCAGCTTTTTGTTTTCCTTCCAGAGGACCAGAGGCTTTCTGATGTACATACACACACAACCTCCACTCTCCCTTTTCCTTGGGGCATGTGTGTTGAGAAAGAGACTGAAGGAGGAACATATTTCTAAGGAAGAGGTCAAAATGGAAGTTTAATGTTGCATTGATTAAACTTGTAATTTTTAAATTGAGATATAATTCACATTCCAAGCTTATTTCTAAGCCCAAGAGGTATTCATGGAAGAAGAAAGAAAAAGAAGGGAGCTGATATTTGCAACAAGTTCATGTGTCAGTCTTCAATCCTCACTCCCACAATAATCCTGCACAAAAAGAATAGTTATCCTTATGTGGAGAAAAAACCCTAAATCCCTGAGATATTAGTTCACACAGGGGTTAAATCCCCTCACTATCGCCCAAGTTAAAAAATAATGGTATTTGTCCCTACTGAAATTCAATATCCTTGACTTAAGACAAAAGGTGTTATTTTAGTTAGTTTTAATTAACAAAATCTCCCTTCTTTGGGAAACAGGCCCCTCAAATCCCACCCTCTCCCAGCATATTTGAAGAGACCTCTAGAGTAAGTGCATCTCTTCCTGCAGAGTAAACCAGGTGGCTGTGGGGCAGACTAAAGGAAGAGGCTAGAAAGGTTGAACCTTGACACATGGAGCCACACTGTCTGCAAGTCAGCAAATGGCAGCCAGGCCCCTGTCGTCACACCTCCTGACATCCTCAGAGGCCCCCGAGAAGCCACTCTGCTCCTCTCTTAAGCTTTCCCTTACAGCTTGCCAACGCCTGCCCAGCTCTCCATCCTAGAGTGTTAAGTGAGGCTTTGAACAGTCAAGGGTCTGGTCATTTCTTCCTCCCAGGCATGACTCATTAATCCCCTGTGAATGAGCCAAGATTAAAAAAAAAAAAACTCTTGCAGCTGCTGGACCCACAGGTGCCCAACCCACTGGGGTATAAACCAATTGGCCATGCTCTAGCCCGGAATTTGTATGACTCAGAGTGGAGAATGAGAGCTTGGTCAAGACTCCAGCCCACAGAATTGCACTGATGGTTAATTATCCTGGTCATCTATGCTAAGGTTCTCTTTCCATAGTCTTTTGCCAATGGTCACAGTTTGTTATTGCCTATTAGTTTAGCTCTTGGCAGCAGAAGACTCGTGTTTTGAGATAATGAGGAGTTTCAGGGTCTTCCCTGGATGGAGAAGGTTGTCTTCGCTCCTCCTACTGAAGTGTCTCTTTCTACCAGAAGCAGAGTGCAGATGGCTGCTGCAGTAGAAAAAGCAGCTCACCTGGAATCAGCAGGGTCTCAGAGCTCCATTTTGCCCCCAGCTCTGCCACCCACCAGCTGTGTGAACTTCTGTGAGCTACTTGACCTTTCTTCAACTCAGTTTCCTACCACACAGAGCTGCTGTGGAGATTAATTTCAAATGAACAAGATAAGGATGGAAGGGTGCCTGGCAAATAGTGGGGGCTCAGTTACCATGTCTTTCTTCTCTTCCTGTGTTCAGATCTGATCACTTTCACCGGGCACTAAAGATGGTACTGTATCAATCAGTAACACAAATTCAAATCTCTTATTTGCAGTTAAGGGGGATGTAATGGAAATATTCTGGAGGAGCTTAACATCTTACTGGGGAGACAAGACATGATTACACAGTAGGATAGTCTACCATAAAATGTCCAGCTACCTAGTGCACATTCTTGGCCCAGGGTGGGCTCTAGTCATCAGGCTCAGCTCTGTGGAAGAGGTGGTGTGGAATAAGGAATTAACTGACACATTGCCCTGAACACAGTAGCAGGTACCCTGTAACTGTTAACTGTGCTGAATGAGTGTACGTGATGTTTGGAACAAGTAACTTTCTAGTTTAAACACAAGCAGTTCAGAGGAAAACGAATGCCCCTGGATGGGAGAGAACAAATTTTAGGAAAGACAAGCATAAAATTTTTAAAGACTTATTATTTTCATGTGAATTAGAAAAAAAATTAACAGATTAATTGTGTGAGTTTATTCTATATCCCAGCAGAAAGCTAAAGTTTTTAAAATGTATTGATTTTTCAGTTACATTAAATAAGTAATATTCAATTACATTAAATAAGTAATATTAAAGGTAGTCTGTGGATATGTCAACTATCAGTGCAATTGGGTGTGTGAATAACTGAAGTTTGGGAAACTCTGCTGGCAGTAATAGGATTCGTCTCTGGACACTCTGCGGATGAAAAGATATGGACCAGAATCTTCATCTCTCTGCTGCTTAAAGCTGTGATCTTAGGTAATTGCTTTCACCTCTCTGTGCTTTATTTTCCTCATTTATTAAAAAGGAATAATTACGATGCTATCTTATGGGTTGAAAGTTAATATCTATAAAGCATTTATAACATCCCCTGGCACATGTTTACAGTTCAATTAGAATAAGAAAAAAACCAAAACCCATGAGGGTCGAATTGGTTCAGGGGCTGCCACTGACTAAGTAAACCATCTAGTAGGTCTTTGATAACACTTGGCTTAACCTGCCCTGCACTGATGCAACATGATAGGTCAACAGATTGCTCTGTGGTTGCCAGCAAGGGATTCCCAGTTCTGTCATTCAAACCCTTGTGGGTTCTTTAAGGTCACAAGTCCTTTACTGTATGACCAGAGAAACCACAGACTTGGGCAGCTGGGAGCATATTTCTGCCAATGTACAAATGCTGATGTTACTCTACCAAAAAGGTAAGGGGTGGTTTTTCCTGTGGGGCAAATAAGACCTCAGTCAACTGAGCTGAATTTACTCTGAACCCTTGAGTCTGTTCCAGTGAATTCCTGGGCTCCCCTGATTCTTTCAGAGGCATGTGAAACAATGAACCAAATCTTGTTTCTCGTTTTTTTTATTAAGTTGATAAATATTTTCTTCTGACAATCTCAAAAGCTTGCCAATTTAAATTTGATGGCATACAGTTTGTGTGAAAAGGTATTTGGTTCCACCCAGAGGTAGATATATTTTAGTATTTACCTACATTGCACTTTCAACTCATGATATATAGCCACTGGTTTCAGAATTTTTTACATATCTTTTTTTAGCAACACGTATCAAGTAGTAGGCACTGTGACACATGCAGAAATGCTGTCAAAGAGCTGCTGATGAAAATAATCCTCAGAGTTTTACCTCCAGGCCAGCCCTCTTGAGCACCAGACCGATGTTGCCAGGGCTCCTGGACATCCACCCAATGCCTAAGGAGATAGGCATATCAATATTCAATGCACAGCAGTGTTGAAATATGTTTGGAAGTCCTGCATCAAACAATCCTATTTAACCCAGCGATGTTGGATAATGGGTTCCTTTTGAGTGTAACCTTAATATATCTGTTTCCTAGAAGACAGAGTAAGAAACACTGCCCCAACATAGATGTTGCCATACCCTCTACTAATTCATCGATCTAAAAGCCTGGGTGAATTACTCTGTCTCTCTTTTACCTCCTCCAGCTAGTCCCCAAAACCTAATGTTTCTACCTTGGGGATATTTCTGGAGCCCTTCCCCACCTTCACCCCTGCTGCCAAAGCCTTAGCTTAAGTCTCGTTCAGTTTGCTCAGGTCTACTTTGAAATACAGACGGTTCTCCCTGCCTTCTGTCTCCTCTATAATCCATTGTTCAGTTATTTCCCTAAAAATAAATCTCATCACATCACTTTCCAACTTAAAACCTCTGCTGGCTCCCCAGTGCCCACATAAGGAAGCCAAAATTATTATCATAGACACTAACTCTAGGGTAGAGTATAGCATGATAGTTACAAGCATAGAATTTGAAATCAAATAGTCCTGCACAGAGCTTGGGCAATTTACTTCGTCCTCTCAAGCATCATTTTGTCATCTATAGAATGAGGATAATTATAGTATAGATTTAACAAGGTTGTGGTAAGGATTAAATCAGATAACACATGTATAATACTCAACACAGAATTTAAAATACTGAAAATACCTACAGATTTAGCCACTTTTTATTAACATTACACAATACTCAATAACTGAGCCCTGCCTCTGCAGTCTAATCAGTGTACAGCCTTTCCTCACTATCACATATGTTCCAGTCACCACAAACATCTAACTCTTCTTCAACATGCCCCTGCCTATCTAGAAGATTGTGCACTGTCTGTTCCCTGTGTGCACAGTCCCATTCTCTCTTTCTCCAGTGCGTACATCCTTATGCCAAGGTACCACTCTACAGGTTGAAAAGAAATAAACATTACGAAGCCCAAAGAACTTCTCTCTGTGCAAAAGTCTTGAAGTCTTAGTTTGCTTATTTAGAATTGGGTGGAAATTTAAACCCACTGATTTAACACACAAGATTATCTGGTTTCCTTAAAGGGAAAGGGAGAGTTCTTCTCAATTTAAAGGGAGGTCAGATTTAAAGCAGCAAAGAAAAGGACTCTAAAAGATAACATATGAAGACACATAAGCTAAGAAACAGGGAGGATCAGGAACAGTGACAGATCACTTAGCATCAAGCACAGCCTAAAAGGACCTTACAGTATTCACGTCCACTTTAACAAATACTTAACGTAGAAGGACTGACGGGGCTAGGTGCAATAACTGACATACTTTACAAGGACTCCCAAATCATCAGAAATGAGTAATAACAATAAGATTCATATCTTTTAAGTGCTTATGATATGCCAGCATTAGGCTAAGTGGTTTTTATCTTTTTGACTCTCACTGTAGGTGGTATTATCAACCTTCATTTTATAAATGAAAAAATGAGGCTTAGAGAAATCAAGAGACTCTTCCAGGTGCTTAGTTGGTGAGTGGCAGAGCTCTGCTGATTCTGGAGCTAGTGATCCCAACTATTTATATTGCCCTTTTATAAGGTTATTATATTTAGTAAACTCTGTTTAATCATGGAATAACATCAACACATAATATTTATCGTGCTGAGTATGTATGATTTAAATACATTTTATCAAAAAGTTTTATCTGGAATTGTTTGTATTTAAAATGCTGGTGTTAGCTGAAGAATTCATAAATAGAACATCTCATATTTCTCTGCGGCTAAAGAAATGATGCTTCGTCAAGATGATGACTAAGGATGGCAGCTTCAAGAAAATGTGATGGCTGAAAGTATCTTTGTGCTGCAAATGTCTATTGAGAAAATTAAAGTTTTAAGCAAAATTTTGTTTTATTTCCTCATAGGAGGTTTTCCTAAGATCTGGAGTCAAAGGGGCATGAATGAATTGGAATGAGCGGCTTCAGTGTTCTTCTGATCTTGGTTTTGTTTCAGAGCCAGGTAAGTGTGTGTAAACTTGTTTCTCTCCTGCCTTCTTGGTTCTTCTGCAAAAGCAGAACCACCCTGGTAGGAGACATCGCCTATTCCCTGTCCCTTCAAGCCTGTCCTTAGGGTGTCACCTTTTAAAAGCCAGCTCTTGTCTCTCTTCCTATTCAAGCCAGATCCTCCCTCCCTTGTCTAATTCTTAGCCAAGCATAGCAAGGCCAGCTGGTGAGAGCCTTGTGGAAAACAATGGCACCAGACCCTGCTTAATGGAACACTGCTTGTGCCAGTCAAAGCTTCCCGGATAGAAACAGTTGATTTTGAGTTGTGGCCCATTCTCTAACCCATATTGGAGCACTGTGTTCAGTGAGGATTAAAAGCCTTGTGAACTGGAGTAAGAAGAGGTAGAAGAAAGAGGCCATTGTGGGTCTAGAGAGAATCAATATTGTCTCTTTGAAAAAGCCTGTATCTGCTCCCAGACTGACCATCTGGGCCGTGTGGCTCAAAAATCAGCTACAAAGGAGGAAAAGAATTAAACTGCAGCAGGGAGAACGTTCTGAGGGCAGGTTTCCAATGTGGCTTGTCTGGGAAGACTGAGGATCCAAAGAGGTTGTAGAGAGAAATGGGTCAAGAAAAGGAGAAAAAACTTAAATTCCTACACGCATCTATGGTTCATCTGTCCCTCCTTGCACCTCTACCAAGTGTTTCCAGATGTGAATAAAGAACTCTTTCTACAGTGCTCACCATTCCTTCCTCAATTCCCGAATGCTGCTTTAGCATAACTTTAAAGAAGTGTCGTTTTATTTTCAATGAAACTGACAAGTCCAATGGATTCCAAACTTGAAGTTTATAGGCATGAACAAAGGGTGGGAAGCCGTAAGAACTTAGAGAACGTAAGGTATGGTGTTGCTGCCTTAGTGCCTCTACAGCGAAGAAAGTGTTTCCTCCACCTGGGGATTCATGGCTTCACTTCTTTGTAAGGGGGAGAGTGGTGACTGGGTGAAGAGAGAACAGCAAATGTGACCCAAAGAAATCGAGATTATGTTGCTAAAGGATTCTCAGGCTACAACTGAGTTTATTCAGAGTAATGACCTTACTTTCATTTTAAGATACTAATAAAACCTGTTCCAGGTAATTTTCTGAATTTGGAGAGACTTTTAGAAAAATAGATACATTTCCCCAGGAGGCCAACCAGCCTGGGAAGTGATGCAATTCTTGGTCCTTGAATCTGGAATTCAGCGGTGAAATGGTGCTTGGTAAGTATGGTAATTAAGTAAGTGTGGTGAGAGCTTGAGTGTTGGAAAATTCTGATTCAGGAATGGATATGCTACATGCCCCTGGATGAATCCTTAAGATTATATAATCCTCAGTCTTCACTAACCAATTAAAATGGCAAAACTTAATATACTGAAAGGATCTTGGGTTGTAGTAGGAAGGAAGTTAGTAATTTCTTGCACATGATCAATATTTTGATTAAGAAGAGTTTCACACACAAGTTCTGCCCACCAGGAGGTCCTATAGCTCTTGTCCCACATTATGTTCCCAGAGCCAGTGGAGCAACTGTGAGAGAGATCCACCTGCACCTCCACAGGCATCCCCATCCTCATGAGCCAACTTAAACTCAGTCTTCACACTCCAAACCTCATCGTCCTCCTGTATTTCCATTTACAACAACGTAGCATCAGCTCTTCCATGTGAGAAGTTTCACCTCTCCTATTCTCCTCCTTTCTCCTGTTCTCCCATTCTCTCTATCCAGTACCACTCTCACAGTCTGCTTCGTTTCCTCCTTCATCACTATCTGCTTGAATTTAAGCTCCCATCTTTCATCCATCTCTTGATGGACATCTAGGATGTTTCTACCTTTTGGCTGTTGTGAACAGTGCTGCTATGAACATGTACCTCTCTGTATTTGCTTTGCAATTTAGTGGGTCTATACCTAGGAGTGTAATTGCTTGGTACATGGTAATTCTATGTTTAACTTTTTAAGAAACTGCCAAACTGCTTTTTACAGCAGCTGGATTATTTTATCTTCCCACAAGCAATTATAAGGTTTCCAACTTCTTCATGTGCTCACCAACACGTTATTCTGTTTTTTATTATTGTCATCCTAGGGGGTGTGAAGTGGTATTGATTTGCATATTCCTAACAGCTAATGATATTGAGCACTTTTTCATATGACTTTTAACCATTTGTATATCTTTTATAAAGGTATGTCTGTGCAAGTTCTTTGCCCAATTTTTAATTGGATTGTTGGTCTTTTTGTTATTGAGTTATAATGGTTCTTCATATATTCTGGGTATTAGACTCATATGTGATTTGCTAATATTTTTCATTCTGTATGTTGTCTTTTCATTTTCTTAATAATGTCCTTTGATACAAAATTTTTTTTGATAATATCCAATTGACCAATTTTTTCTTTTGTTGCTCATCTTTACAATCTCATGTCTAAGAATCCATTGCCAAATTCAAAGTGATGAAGATTTACCCCTATGTTTCCCTCTAAGAGTTTTATAGTGTTAGCTCTTATATTTAACTCACTGATCTATCTTGAGTTCATTTTTTTCAAGGCTTTTAAAAATCATTCTTATTGAAGTATAATTTACATATGAAAATATTCACCAATGTTTAGTGCAGAACTTGGTGAGTTTTGACAAATGTATACAATTATTTAACCACCATCAAAATCAAAACCAAACATTTCCATTACTCCTTAAAAGTTCCCTCCCTTCATTTCATAGTCAATATCCTCTCTGACCCTGGCCCCGGCAAGAATTAATTTGTTTTATGTCAATACAGTTTTGCCTTTTCTAGAATTTCATATAAATGGAATCATATGGTATGTAGCATGTAGTGTTTGTGTCTGGATATTTCATTTATAATACTTTCTGAGATTCACCCAAGTTGTTGTGTGTATCAATAGTTCATTCCTTTTTACTTCTGAGAAGTATTCCCATTGTATATTTATACTATAATTTGTATATGCAATCACCAGTTGATGAACTTTTGTTTCCAGTCTTGCTATTATGAATGATGCTGCTATGAATATTTCATAACAAGCCTTTTTATGGATATAAATTTTTATTTTTCTTGGATAAATTCCCAGGAGTGGGATTGCTCAGCCATATGGTAAGTGTATGTTTAACTTTATTTTAAAAAACTGCCAAACTTTCTTCTGAAGTAGGTACATGATTTTCAATTCGCACCAGCAACGTATGAGAATTTCAGATGTTGTACATCCTCAACAACACTTGTTTTTGTCAGTCTTTTTCCATCTTAGCTATTCTAGTAATGTATATAGCTGTCTCATATGGAGGGTTTTTTCTTTTTTCTTAATTGAAGTATAGTTGATTTACAATATTGTGTTAGCTTCAAGTGTACAGCAAAGTGATTCCATTATACATATGTGTATATCTTTTAATTCTTTTCCATAATAGTTTATTACAATACATTGAATATAGTTCCCTATGCTATACAGTAAGTCCTCGTTGCTTATCTATTTTATATATGGCAGT
This sequence comes from Vicugna pacos, assembly GCF_048564905.1. NCBI lineage: Eukaryota > Metazoa > Chordata > Mammalia > Artiodactyla > Camelidae > Vicugna > Vicugna pacos. The sequence goes on from NC_132990.1 coordinate 20,956,658, forward strand.
GACATCTGTTAATCTGGTACTCCTAATTCATCCCTCCTCTTACTCTTTGGTAACTGTTTTCTATGTCTGAGTCTCTTTCTGTTTTGTCAATAAGTTCATTTGTATCATTTTTTTAGATTCCACATATAAGTGATATCATATATTTGTCTTTCTCTGTCTGAATTAATTCACTTAGTATGGTAATCTCTAGGTCCATCCATATTGCTACAAATGGCATTATTTCATTCTTTTTATGGCTAAGTAATATTTCATTGTGTATGCATATATATATGTATGTATGTATACCACATCTTCTTTATCCATTCATCTGTTGATGGACCCTCAGGTTGTTTCCATGTCTTGGCTATTGTAAACACTGCTGCTATGAACACTGGGGTGCATGTATCTTTCCAAATTAGAGCATTCTCTGGCTATATGCCCAAAAGTGGAATCACTGGATCATATGATTAACTCTATTTTCAGTTTTTTAAGGAACCTCTATATTGTTTTCCATAGTGGCTTTCCCAATTTACATTCCCACCAACAATGTAGGAGGGTTCCCTCTTCTCCACAACTTCTCCAGCATTTATTATTTTTAAACTTTTTGATGATGGCCATTCTGACTCATATGAAGTGATACCTCATTGCAGTTTTGATTTGCATTTCTCTGATAATTAGCAATGTTGAGCACCTTTTCACGTGCCTGTTGGCCATATGTGTATACCTTCTTTGAAGAAATGTCTATTTAAGTCTTCTGCCCATTTTTTGATTGGGTTTTTTGTTGATGTTGCCATTATTGAGCTGTATGAGCCGTCTATATATTGTGGAAATCAAGCCCTTATCAGTCACATCATTTGTAAATATTTTCTCCTAGTCATTAAGTTGTCTTTTTATTTTGTTTATGGTTTCCTTTGCTATATAAAGTTTTTTTTTCTCGATTAGAATTTTTAGTGCAGTTTTAGGTTTACAGGAAAATTGCAAAGTAAAGAGAGTTCCTATCTGTTTCTCTCCCAACACTTAAATTTTGTATGTGGTGTGAGGTAGGAGTCCAACTTCATTATTTTGCCTGTGGATACACAGTTGTCTCAGGACCATTTGTTAAAAGGAATTTTCTTTTCCCACTGAAAGGTCTTGGTACCCCTGTCAAAAATCAACTGGCCATAGATGTATGGTTTATTTCTGAACTTTTAATTCTATTCCACTGGTCCATATGTCTATCTTTATGCCAGTATCATGTGACTTTGACTTTTGTAACTTTGTAGTAAGTTTTAAAATCAGGGAGTGTGAGTCTTTCTACTTCGTTCTCTTTCGTTATTGTTTAGCTATCCAGGGTCCCCTGCAATTCCATATGAATTAGATGGTCAGCTTTTCCATTTCTGCAAAAGTGCCACTGGAATTTTGATATGAATCGTATTGAATTCATAGATTTCTTTGGGTAGTATCAACATCTTAACATTCCAATTTATGAATATGGTATGTCTTTCCATTTATGTAGTTCTTCTTTATTTTCTTTCAGTAGTGTTTTGTTGTTTTCAGTATACAAGTCTTTTGCCTGGTTGGTTAGATTTATTTCTAGGTTTTATATTTTTTTGTATGCAATTATAAATGGAATTGTTTTCTTAATTTCCTTTTTAGATTATTTACTGCTGCTATACAAAAATACAACTTCCTTTTGTGTGTTGATCTTATATTCTGCAACTTTCCTGAAGTGCCCTTTAAGTAACAGAAAGGATCACTTATGCCATTCCCTAATTCTCCCTTGATCTAACTCTGCCTTCTTTTCAGGATCATCTCCCACAACTTTTTCCCTACAATTGATGGTCCAACCATTCCAAGCTGCTTATTGCTCTTCAAACCCATCATATTTTTTCTCAGTGTCACCTTTGTGCTGGTATTTCCTTAACCTGAAATGCCCTGCTCTCTTCCTTCTTCAAGTGTGTGACCAGCATTACTTAGAACTTGTTAGAAAATGCAGAATCACATGTTCTTCCCCAGGTACTGTCAGGTCTTTCAGTTCCACTGATTTGGATGCAGATGAAATTTGAGAAGAATGGCTCTATTTCTCTCCTTTTCTACCAGATATCTCTCTATCCTACAAAGCCCAGCTCAGCTAATGGTTCCTCTGGGAAGACTTAACCCTCTGACCCCCTCCCAGTAAAATTAATCATTTCTTCCCTGTGCTATTTCCTTTACATATTTCTACTGTGTCTGTTTTCTCTACTGAACTATGAGTTCCTTGAATCAAGAAACTGAATCAGCTTCATTTCTATATCTTTTGCAGACAATCAACCCACCATAGATATCTGTTGAATGAAGTGAATAGTCATCTATATGAGGGAGACTTTACTGTCACCACATTGCAAATGTAGACATTGGAGCTCAAGGAGGTTAGAGCTGTGTTATGAAAAAGTTGAGATTTGAGCCCAGGCCTCATTTCAATATCCATGTTCTCACCTCTGTGTCATACAGCCATTTTAAGAATTTCAGACAATGAAGAGAAGTATCTTTGGTACTGGGCTCATCTCTGCGTGGAGGCAAATGCCCATTCTAAAGTCTGCTAGTAAGTAAGAGCAAGGAAACAAGGCCATTTAAAGAGATTAGTGCTGGAGAATGATGGCATGCCTTGGGAAAGCAAAGAAGTATTTTGTGATTTTTAAGGTCCACTTGCAAAGATTATTCCTAAAACGTGTTCTCTATCTTTATGTCTACATGTATACAGTGACTGCCCTTAAAAAGTGCTCTCAAAAATGCACTAAATGCACCAGGAAATGTCTTTCTCTGCATCTATGTGTCCAGGTTCATATGTGTATATGCATATTGCACATCCTTGAATATCTCTGTGTATTTGTGACTGTGTGTTCCAGGCTTTTGCTCATAAACGTTTGGTCTGAGGATCAGCAGTGGTGACATCACCTGGGAATTGGTAGAAAATACAGAAACTCAGGCCCAACCTCAGATATACTGAACCAGAATCTGCGTTTTTAAGCAGGTCTCCTGGTGATTCACATGCACAGGAACATCTGAGAAGCTCTCATCTAAATCGTCTCAGGTATGCCAAGATAGGCTATCACGTCAAGTCTAAGCTCAAGATACTGAAAAGCTGCCAGAGAGATGTTTCAGTTCCTTGCAATACACTGGGATCATTATCGCATGCTTCTGCTCTTTATACACTTGTAGGCAAAGATCTAATTTACCACTTAAAAAGGAGAGCGCACACGTGCCACCACAAGCATGCAGAGCATATTTAAACCTACGTTGATACTTTATGATCCAGATTGGCCTTAAAGTCTTCCTCTGCTAGGATGCAGTCAACTTTCCTCAGCATGCAGAGAAATCTGCCCCTTTCACTCAGTAGAGCTCCTCTCCTGCCCCTTTCTTCTTTTCTCTACCCTCTTCTCACCTTCTACTTCCCTCCCTCCCCAGCCACTCATTTAGCAAGAAGGTAACTTTTCACTCATCTCAATTCTGGCAATTCATAGATTGTTCATTTTCTCCACTGCCCCAATCCTAAGAATTTGATGTGGAGCTTGTGTTGTTTTGAGGAAGTTGAGGGACAATTGCTATTTCTAAAATTGTTCAATACTTTGAAGAAAAAAGATACACTCTTTTCTTTCCTCGAATTGTCTTGGGAATCATAACTTGCACTGACATTCTTTTCTTCATCTATTGCCACCCACCTGTCCCCTCCCCAGGTTACACTAGGGTCACATTTTCTCCCTCTACTGGAGTGACATAGTGTTTAGCTTAAAACACATTGGCACTTGGAGCAAGCTAAAGGTAACAACTAGGGGTTACTTCTGAATAGCAGTACATTGAAACTTATTTCTCTCCATAGCTTTTCTTAAAGAATTGATAAAAGAGACTTCTATATTCTTTTGCTAGACATGGCATCAAGCAATCATGTGATGCAGATGGTATTATACAGGGTATTATACACAGTTACAAAGTTGGAAAACCAGCTTAGCAAAAGACTATTTTATAAATAGAAACATGTATTTGATGAAGTTGGAATTTTATTTGACAAATTTAAGAGTTCAGAAATACCCATTCTCCTGTTCTCTGCAATTGAACTAAATCTACATCTAAGCACCTCTCTATCTGTCCTGGCAGGAAATTTAAGCTATTAATAAGACTCTTCTGAGGGTTACACAAAGACTTTAGGGTCTTATACAGCAGCAAATCATCAGGGAGATCCTTCTGGCCATCACTTACCTATCTACTCTGTACCTTTGAGATACCCATTATCCCAGACACATGACCCCTTCTGTTCCAATTAGGACATACAGTTATTTGGTGTGGTTGGGAACATTGTGTCCAAAATCCATCTGTCCTAGATTGTCTCTCCCTTCTCTGATCTCCAGTTTTTGTTTTTGTTTTTGTTTTCTAGGTGAAATCTCTCTCTTTTCTCTAAATGCCCTCAAATGCACTCCTCAGTTAAACTCCCTCACTGGGTTTAGGCTTTTATAAAAGATAGGAGGTACAACTGTCTTCAAATAGCTGCTGCTTCCTACCCTGCAAAAATTCCCAAAACATGGAAGTATCAGGGTTCTAGCTACTTGCCTGAAATGCAGCAGAAAGGGAAAGATTCAGTAAATCAAGTCCAAATTAGTATCTCAGAATTGTAGCCAGACTACTCTCCATAAAAGGAGCTTGGGTCTATCTCTATTATCTCTTTCCGACCTTGCTGCAGAGAGAAGAGGTCATCATTCTCTTCGGTTTATGGTCTCTGACCATCATCAGTTAAAGCACAGTCCCACTCTGGTTTCATTTTTCTCCTTTATCCCTATCTCAACTCACACTCCTCCAACACACCCACTAGAATGCATCTAAGTATACCTTTAATTGTGTGTACTTTGTTGAAATTTCTTTGAATTCTTAAAACGCTGTTTGTTTTAATATAATTTCAAACATACAAAAAAGTCACAGGAACACCACCAGGAGCTGACTATATACCCTCTACCCAAATTCACTGTTTATATTTTGCCCACTTTATCATTCTCTCTCACAAAAACACAGAAAAAAATATAAAGTTTTCCTTCATATTTGAATGTAGATTGGAGATTTACCCCTAAATACTTAAGAATATATTTCCTAAGAACAGGAATTTTTCTTACATAACTACAGTACAGTTATCAAAATCAGGAATTAAACGTTGTTCTGATACTCTCCCACAAACAATGGGAAAACAAAGAGCATTGCTCACCACCCAGTTCTCCAAGGGCTGAGTCATAACCCACAGAAATTGCCCCCTGACAGTGCACCCTGAGGGGAATTCAGGGTGAAAAGCAGGATCAGGCACTCTGTGTTTTGGATAAACAGACCCTTAGATTGTTAGATGTGAATCTCAGGAAGCATTTCAATGACTGTGTACCTAAAATTAAACAAATACAGCTAATTTTAAGTGTTTCATTTTGTTTTAAAGGAAATTTACAGAAATGCAAGGATCTTCTGGACTTTTCAACAGTTCATTTATCAGAATGGCTTGGATCACGTCCAAGTCCCTCTCTTTTTTGATCCATTGTCTTTTTCTGGTCTCTGTTTCTGTCGCTCTCTTTTACCACACCCGATAATGTGGGGCTGTGAGGCTCTACTGTCCTTGTTGCTGTTCATGTCCCCAGCCCCTATGGTACCCACTGTAATGAACCACCTGTCCAGCCTTTGTTTATGACTGCAACTGGGCTTTGCTGTTCCCTATTGCACCTCCTCATATGTTCATCACATTTGTCTTTTTTCATTTTCACAAGAAGTTACTATTTTTGCGTCTTTCAGACTGAGGCACAGGATCTGAGCACCTTTTATCCAGAGTTGTGTTTGAATCAATAGACAAAAACCAGAATACTAGAAACAATAAGCAAGTCTTGAAGGAGTACAGAGTTAAAGTCAGAATAAGCCATCAAAAAGCAGGCCTCCAACTCAAGTGAGCCAAGTGAAGAGTTGGAACCCCTCTTGGAAATAGAGCAATGACAGGAACTGGTATGTGGTTTGACAATGAAAATAACAAAAAAAAATGGGTCAACTTGGAAGATTTGTTTGAGATTGCCATATTTCCTTCATGGAAATGCTAAGTCCATTTTAATAAGAAAAACTAAAATATACAGCCAAGAAGTAAGGGAGCTCAGAAGAGCTAAGCTAGGCTCTTCAGACTAGAGGTTGGATATCAAAACCTTTAAATCAGACCAGTTGTGTCCCTTTGGCCTAAACCAACAATGATAACCCTCTTTTCCCTTGCCTGGGATGGGTAATTCTACTATCCTCTCTTAAAGATGAGTATCTGACCTAGTTTTGGCCAATGAAGACTTAAGAGCAGTATGCTGGCATGGGTGATTCTGGGAAAAATTCTCCTGCCTGATAAAAAGAAAGAACTTTGAGAAAGCCTTCCTGCTTGGGACGTTGTCTTATAAGTATGTGCCATTTGACTGTGGCAGTCATCTTGTGACCTCTACAGAACCACAGAGAACTAAAAGCACCCTGTGAAATAATATGACTTTTGTATAGCCTTTGTGTATTGTTGATAGTTTGGAAAGTACTTTTATATACCTAATCTCATTTAACGCTTGTATAATCCTGTGAGCTGGTTATGTTGTATGTTCTAGAAGGATCTAAAATCCATGGATTCAACAAAAGTGACAGCTGGATGATGGAAATAAAGTTAGTTACTCAGTGTTTCCAGGTGGTTTTCTAACTAATCTTGAATGGTTTAGTTTCTGAAATAGCTTCCAATGTTGCCTAAAATGAGCTCCAGAAAGAGGCTTTAGACTTCATACCCCCAGGATGCTGCAAGGAAAATCAATTAATGGTCTAAAACACAGGTTTGTGTTTTGCTCAGAAAAGGATATTGGAATGGTTAAAGGCAAAAAGAGTTACATAAAGCTATAATAAGTACACAAGCACTTGTTGACACAATTCAGGGGCAAATTACTGAGGAAATGCCAAAGGCTCAATGCCGCTTCAGAAACTAGTCGGAATGCAGACGGTGGAAATCATTTATCATAGAGATTTTATTATCATTCATTTGGAGAAATTTCACTATAGCATTTCAAAGCAAATTCATAGCGGCTTTAAATCACAGGTGCCCATATTTCTACCTTCCAAGTACAAATAACTTTATCCTGTGAAGTCTTAAAGAGTCCATAAAAGTACTAATCATTATATGTAAACAAATGCTATGAAGCAGCATTAACTCAAAAATGGTAGCACTTATACAGGGGAATACAGGGAAAATACATTTATTCAGGACGTATGTACCAGAAGGTATGTATTACATAACCTAACTGACTCTCCCAGCATCCTGGTAAGAATATCAGTAATCTATAAAAGTGATTCCAACACAAACTTAATGAGATTATTTTTCAACGTGCAATAGGCCAGAATATCATCCTGAATTATTAGACTCTCTGTATGGAAACAAAACATACAAATTATTCAGTTAATTCCATTTTTTACACTTGAATCAAATGACCTTGTTTTACTCCTCGCTGGGAAAAAAAAAAAAACCTACTTGCTGAATAACTAATTAAAAAAAAACTTTTAGTTAATTATTTTGAGATGGTCCAGCCCCAGCATTTCAAAGTATCTCAAACAAGCTGGTTAAATGTATTTGGTTTGGGGGCATCTGATGTAATTATCCTTCTACTTCAGACTTGATGAGAGCAGTTTATATGAGTTACCTTGTTAAAATAACCCCAAATCCTATGAGGTATGAATTATTCACATTTTACAAATGAGAAAAAAAAAGTGCAAAAATGTTAGCATGATGCCAAAACTGCAGAGCAAGAAAATGGCAAAGGCAAGACCACAACTAAATGTGTCCTACTCCAAAGCCTGTGTCTATCTACTGCTTCTCACTGTGATTACTGCACGGCTGTATTTTTAACATATGATAGGAAGAAATTCCTTTGAATTTTCAACCACAAAAAGAACTGTCTCAGTGAATGTAGGATCTGTTAGACAATTTTTCTTAAATGAGAATTTTATGTATTTCCTAGTTTTCTCCTTTAGGAAGTTGCAGAAGAGACAAAGGAGAAAGCTGTGCTGTTATTTCCAAGTGATTCTGCATGAGTCACACCATGCCTGTGCCTGCTACATGAACATACGGGTAGCATCGTTTTGATTGTCAAAGCCCAGCTATAAAGTCCTATTCTGGTGCTCTGGGATGTTCCTATTTCTATCAGCAATAGAAAGGACTTATACCTACCACCCTCCTCCCAGCCCTGCAAAATCAAGCATACCATCATTGTTTACATAGGCAGGTGCGTGCAAGTTGGATGTTAATTTTAATACAAATAAAACCATTTGATGGGCATTGGTTTAGGATTCGAGTTTGAGTTTTGCCCTGCCTCTTAATGACTAAAATTTTGGCAAGTTATTCAATTTCTCTGAGTCTCAATTCTATTGTCTAGAAGTGTTTCTTAAACCGTATTTCTTAAATTCCAATCCCTTACAAAAAATGCTTTTGTAAAATGCATTAAAAATTAATTACCAGAAAAATAAAATAGAAAATGTAGACATGTAAAAAATACATTCTTTTTTTTAGATGATTAGATTCAACAGCCAAAAAATTACTATAATTGTTAAAAGTCTCTCAGTACCTACTCTCAGTTTCTCATCTCACTGCGGACTGTAAAGACAGAGCTCACAGCCTGCCACCCAGTCCAGGAATTGCATTTTGAGTAGCACTGATCTTTGAAACTAAGGATAAAAATATCTTTAATCATTGGAGGATGGCTGTTAGAATTCAATGCATATGTATGTGAAATGCTTAGAAAAGTGCCTGGCACGTACAAAACATAAGGAGATTCCACTCTTTTCGATAAAATTAAACCCAGAACTCAAAGGAAGCAGCACCAGGTAGAGAATCTCCTGGGGAAAGTGAGTCAGGGCTGAATAAGGGCACTTAACCTTGTCCCCCAGCTTCACCTTCCCGTCAAGATTTTCTTCTTGCTCTTTCTCCTGCTCTCACTCCCAACTCTAGCTCTGTTTATTCCTGTCCTGTTGCCACCATGCTTTTGGCCTCATGGTGGGATGAAATTTGTTCTCATACAGAGTCAGAAACTGAGTAGAAAGAAAACCAACAACCCAGTTTACAAAGTATACTGGTCACAACCCAATTTGTCTATTGTTTGGTTCCATAAGCCCTTTGGCATAAAGGTTCTTGAGCCAGATTTGTGACCACCCAGCTCTATTCTCTAATTGTTATTTGTCTCTGTCAAGTCACTTAATAGCTCTGGGCTTCAGTTTCCTGTTGCGTAAAATGGGGAAAAAGTAATATCTACTTGATAGGAGTCTTAAGAACATTAAATAAGCTAAAGTATATCAAGAACTGAATACAGTACCTGGGACATAATAAGCAACCAGCTCAGTAACTGTCAGCTGTCATCATTATCATCACCATCATTGTGGTCACATCGAAACTCCTGGACCTTTCACGTATCAGCTCCTGGTCAGCCCCTTTCACATAACATACAATCACAACTTACAATCTGTTTTGATATTCAGAAACCATTTCTTCACTGTAGGTTTTGTATCAATTATCTAATGCCACAATAACACTACATAACAAACCACTGCTAACTACACAAAAATAAACATTTATTACTCAGGCATCTGGGAGGTGTGCTCAGAAGCTTTGCTGATCTTAGCTCAGCTAAGCAACTCTTCTGGTCTTGGATGGACTTGCTTATATATGTGGGGATCAGCTGGGTGTTGACTGATCTAGGATTGTCTCAGCTGGGGTGACTGGGGTGACAACTCTGTTTTGTGTGTCTCATCCTCTAGCAGGCTAACACAGTCCATGTTCTCACGGCTAGGGCAGGGTACAAGAACAAGTGGAAACTCAAGCACTTTTCGGCTCTCTGCTTCCATCACATTTGTTATATCCCATTGGCCAAAGCAGGTCACAAGACTGAGCCCAGAAGAGGAGTGGAATAGTGAGCATGACAAAGTTACATAGCAACAGGCATGGGTAGTGTGCTCATTAAATGTTAGTTCTGCCTTCTATTTCCTTATATTCCAGTCCAATTAGACCAGGAAAACCACTTGGTCAGTCATATTACCAAGTCAGGACCTTATGTCAAGCTAAGATTTGATTGAATATACACTCTAGGATGTGGTTGGTTGGTTGGTTTGTTTTAAATGGAATCTGTAGGGTACTTTTTCTTTTCTTCTCTTTTCCCCACTAGGCAGAAAAGTAGCAAAAGAAAACAGATTCATTTTTAATAATGGATATCTGAACATTTCATGTCATAATCCCTAGGATGACTTAGCTCCTATTGGGACCAGTCTCTATCCCATGGTATTATGTTGGTCTCAACAAATGAATTTAACACATAAGGAATCATACTCAAATAGCTACTTATTAAAGTGGAATGCTTTTCTCATAAAACGTGCCAAATATAAAATGAGCTTTCCTATTGAAGGTAGACTCTAGGGAGATTTCCTGTGTTAGGAATTTGATATTTTCCTCTCAAAAAAAAAAAACTGCATTTTTCCTTTCTGAAGGTGTTTCCTAACTAAGTGGAGAATTACCCTTCCATTTCATTTGCATGAAACTTCCCAGGTGACACCTTGGTCAAAGGGCAATAGTAAGTCTTCCTATTATCAGTTAACTCTCCAGTTAGTGACTTGGTGGGAGAGTTCCTGGAAAGCCTCAGTGATTTCAGTAAGGGTCCCCTTCCCCTTTAAGGTCAAAATCAGAACTTCCTCAGCCCACTTGGAAGAGGAGCTAAAGGGGCATATATATGATTGCATGGAGGGATGGAGGGAGGGTAGAACAATGAAAGGGCAAGGTCTTTGTCCAAACTCTAGCTTGCAGTTGCTTTTGGCCCCTTTATTTGTGATAAGGGCGAGGCAGTTCATTCTAAAGATCTATGAAGCAAGTCACCAGCAGTGTGTAATATAGTAGGATCATGGTGTGGCGTAGGGCTCCTCTCCCCGACTTTCTGCCACATTGATGTCACTGACCTCATACTCTTGCACAAAACCTGGACTCTGGGATCAGACAGCCATGGGTTAATATTTTAACCAGGCCATTTCCAAGCTCTGTGACCTTGAAAATTTGAAATGATTTCTATGAACTTGAGACTACTCATACATAAAATGAAAGTATACTTTTTACACTTACAATGATACCTGAAAGAAAGTCACTAAATACCAGTTTCCTATATCCCCACTTCATCTCCCCCCACTTCTCCATCTTCTTTCTTTCTCCTCTGCCCCTTTATTGGTCTTTTATTCTCACTTTAGCCTCAAGGCTCACAGCCATTGCTTATCCCAGGGGGAGAGAGAGAGGGAGAGAAAGAGACTAAAAGTAGCTACATCTTGAATTTGAAGCTGAAAGTTTCTACAAAGGTCTCTGCAGAAAAGCAGCAGTGTACTTCAAGAGAAGAAACAGCAAAAGAAAGAAGAGGGAGCATGGGGTTTCTTCCTGAGGAGAAGGGGAAATGTGGAATGTTTAGTGTGTCACAGGCAGGAGACCCAGGCTTTCAGGGAGAGAGGGAGTGAGACTGAAATTGCTTTGATTTTCATGGAAATTATCATTTGACTTTGATCTTGAGAGAATGTCACTGAGCCAAATTCTGAAGTTTAGGTTTGGGGGGAGGGATTTGGGGGAGGGAGTGCAGGCTGTGAGAAAGAATAGATGAAAAAACAAGAGATTTGAGATTTCACTCTGGGAAAAATTGTGTGTGTGTGTGTGTGTGTGTGTGTGTGTGTGTGTGTGTGTGTGTGTGTGTGTGTGTGTGTGTGTGTGTGTGTGTGTGTTTGAGAGCAACAGTGGAGGCAGATACAGGAACAGGGAACTCCCTTTTCTCCCCTGCCTTAAGGAATTCAGGTTTAGAACAGAAGAAGTCTTAGAGAAACTACAAGACAACTGTTCTTAATTCTCTCAGTTCTGTGCTAGTTATAAACACTGGAGAGAAAATGGGATTGAAAAATGTCTGTTAAAACAGGCACTGTAAATTTTTTATTATCATATTTATGGCTTATGGGGTATGATTTTTATGCCATCTTTTAAGATGTTGCTCACTTAAAGCAACTGTGTTTAATTTTAAATTAAATGAAAAACCTATCCCAAGTATTTCTCCTTTCAATTAATTTTCCATTTAAGTGTATGATTTCCTTGCTGAAGAAACTCATGCCCTGAGAGTAATGCATAGTTTAAGTACTTTCACACTCAAAGAGCTCTATTAATTATGTAAAATAATATGAAAATTAAAACAGTGCATCGTGGAGACAAGTATCCCTACAAACATTCTAGTCCTGGCTTGCCACAACTGGCTGAGTGACCTTGGGTGAAGTTTACCTTCCCTGAGCCTTAACTCTTAGGGATTACATGAAGTGTAAAGGACCTTTCAGCTCTAAAAGTGATCATAATTAGCCTTGAGGCAAATATAATACCTAAAACAAAGTTAATATGAAAGATATTAAGTCCATCCACTTCTTAGATTCTGTGGATCTTAATTCCATAAGCAAATTAATTTCTCCAAATTCCAATTTCCTCATCTATAAAGCAGAAATTATGATAGTGTCTATCCTATTAGGCTTGTTGTGAGGTTTACATGAGAAAAATGTTTGCAAAGAGCTTAGCATAATGACTGGCACGCAGGAAGCACTCTAAGAACGTAGGTTAAAAAAGAAAAGGACAAGAGAAGCTGCTGTGCTTCAGAGTCAAATCACTTTCGTGATTCTATTTTGAGCACTGTGGGATCCCGAGTGTGTTCAGATGAACAAAATAAAGCAGAGTTAGCAAAACAAAGCTGCTGCTGCTGATGTTGGTGATGACAGAGGCTAACTAGGCTCTATTCAAGTGCTTTATCTGTGTTAACTCATTTAATCCTCATACCAACCCTATGAGACAGATAAAATTATCATCCCTACTTTACAGACAAGAAATATGAGACACAGAAAGGTTAAGTGACTTGCCTAATGCCACACAGCTAGTAAAGATCACCCTCTACTTTCTTTAGTAAAGTTGGAAACAGACACTGATCCTGAAGCATCTGAGAAAAAGACACAGAAAACTACTCCTACGTTAGCCTCTTTGGTTTTTCAAGGATGCTCAGAATGTTGGATGATTAAATGATGCATAATCCTGAATCATGCCCAAAAGTACCTCGCCTGTTTCTTCCCACCTGGCACTAGAGAACATGCAAAAGAAGATCTCAACATTTGTCTAATGACGTTAACTAATGCTGCCCCCTGCATGGTGATTATGAGTGGAACTGTGCTGTGGCTTCAGCAAGCAGGTGGTGGAAGTTCTTAATGAAGATTGCATACAGATTATAGCATTTGGGTGTATTTTAGGATGAAATTCAACAAGGGTTCAAAACCTTTTCCAATTGGCTCACTTATCCTCACTGCTAATAGGAGGGCTTGATGTAAAGAACTAGAAGCATGGGAAGAACTAAATATAAATTGCATTAGAGTTAGCTACCCCCACGTTAGAGAACCGACTCAGAATGCTAATGAATAAGGCTTCTGTGATGCTATTCATGAAAGGAATTGACAGCAGGCAAAATATGGACTCAGAAAACCAATTCTGACTAAAGAGTACTGGCATAGATTAAAAGACTTTTTTTCTCTATTGGGGAATGAGAAGTTTGCTAAAAATTAAGAACTACATACAACTAGTTGTATGTGTAAAGGAACTTGAAGGACTGGATGTGATTAACAAAGATAAAGGAAATGGTGAACTGCTTTCTATACCAAAAGGAGAAATTTATTTATGCTAATGCTGGGAGCTGAACTATTGAAAAATGGTTCAGTAACAGTGGAACAACTTATGATTTATTCCAGGTAAACAGAACGGGGAGGAAAAATTCTTCTTATTCCGTTTTGCTTTGTATTATTTCATAAAATGCTAAATGTACATGTTGTTTTTTTCACCTAGTTGCAGTAAGTATATTCAAATGTAAAAAAGATATGTATTTGCTAAAGGGGAAAACCAGGCAAGTAGAAAAGATCAAAACCCTACCTCATCATTTTCTGGAAAATTTTCCAGGATTAAGAAGGAAAATTTGGCTCATAGTAATTTTAAAAAGCCTTAAGACTTTTGTTTGTAGTCATTTCTGTTCAGTTTTTTAATTTCTTCCACTAATTCAGTTGCTTCCAAGGAAAGAATTTGTATTCAGAATTTCAAATTCTCAGCAATTGCATTCAGACACTATCATTTTGTTAGCATATCTACTTTTGTTTGGGTTTAAAAGTTTGTTTTTAAACATAGACCATTATTTTCCTGTGTTTATTTTTCCCTATAGAATGTTCAATTTGTATTTCTCATTTCCCAAAAGGGCAGTGAGTTCAATGGTGACATATTTATTAACGAGAATGGGCTTCAAATGTGTTTAAATTGAGCCCAATGGCCCTAACTCTCTAGTGAGAACAATATTTAAAGTATCTCAGTGTTGACTGTATTATTTTTTTTTCTGTTTATGATTTATATTTCTTTTAATGACAAATACTAATTTCTGGTAGCTTGAGCTTATCTAAAAGACATCAGTGGCTCTAAGGATGCTGAAGTGTTCTTTGTATTCACACTTATTGAACAACGCTGCCTTTTCATTTGAAGCAAGAAGACTTAATTTATACACTGCTATTATATGCCCACAACTACTATTATGGGCATTTACACACAGGGGTTTAACTCTGTTCTTAAATTATTTATGCTAGTGGAAGGGAGGCACAGACAATACAGAGCTATACACAATCCAAAATCCTTAAATATTTTAGCTTAAAATGTCCTGCTTGACTTTCATTTGGAGACAGAAAATTTACCGAAGTGATATATGAAACATGTGTTTATTAGGCACCTGCTGTATACAGAATTATAAGTACCAGGGGAGACTATCAGGTACAAAAGGAGTATCTGGTGAATGATTTGCTGAGAGATCAAGTTAATCAAAAGGAGGGATAAACTGCACAGTAGTGATGCTCTCCAGAGAGAGCAGGCAATAATGGATCAACTCATATGAAGTAATTACCAGATTAGAATTTTGGAGATGAGGCGTGAGATACACAGCAAGCTTCTTGGGTGAAATGTTTTACTCCAGAGTTGAAGGGTGTAATGGCTATAGTTTTTAAAGAATGGAAAAGCATTCCAGATCCCCAGAAAATTACAGAGAGGAAAGGCCAAATAAAGTCACTGCTTTCTGGCTCCAGGATGGGTCATGGTAAGTGACTTGCCCAAATTACAGTGTGTCCATGGCAGAACAGAGCCTAAAATTCCTATTTTCTGAACCCTCATTCAGTAAAGGGATAGGGTCCTGGTCTTCTATAATTGGGTTAAACTGTATCTCTCCACGGAACAGTTTTAATAGCTATTTTGACTATGGCCACATAAGACACAACAAGTTAAATCAGTTTCATCAATTTCATTGACTTGACTAACTGGGGTTAAAACTACAGCCACACACCAAGCCAGCCAATGTTCCAGTCACATTAAAAAATGTGTTTCTCATCACACACGCCCCACATGTTTTTTCAGAGCTGGCATACAGCTGGAATGCACAAGTATAATGGTACAAGCTGTTAAAATATTAACACATTTTTGTTCCAGTTGGTAAAGTCACATCTCTAATAGACCATCCAAATGCCTGCACCACCAGATGAACCACCCAGACTTCTCAGTCTCCATAATCCAGTAATTAAAGGGGACATAGCCAGAGCCCTCAAGGACCCTGCTTCTGTGCTATCACCAGCATTCATTCTGACTGCTCAGTGCTGGGGCCAGCATTTGTTCCGACTGGTCAGTACCAATGGTGTGTCAGTGGTTATTATATTACTGCCTTTCTCTTCCGTGTTTTTGTTCATGCTACTCTCTCTGCCTTGAATGCTTTTTCTCATTTCACCTGTTCACATTTTATCTCATGTCTGTCACAGAGAACTGGCTTACACAATTGTGGGACATGGTGAAAAACTATCTGTAAGGCTGTTGTCTCCACATCTGAGGCTGAAGCTTCAAGCAGCCAGGAAGGCTGGGACCCCAAGAACAAAGAAGGACTGAAACCCCAACTTCTCTTGCCTTTC
The DNA here is from genome assembly GCF_048564905.1 of Vicugna pacos. Classification (NCBI taxonomy): domain Eukaryota; kingdom Metazoa; phylum Chordata; class Mammalia; order Artiodactyla; family Camelidae; genus Vicugna; species Vicugna pacos. The sequence continues at coordinate 20,972,657 of NC_132990.1, forward strand.
ACCTAGGTGATGAGAGTATCGTTCAGAAGCCAAAGCCCTTTACCACGAAACCTAGAAGTCAGAAAAGCTAAAGGAGGACGCAGGGGGAGGCAGAGAAATTGCAGGTCCAGCTGCTGCTACACACCAACGAGGTGAGTCAGCAGACCAGCATCAACATGTGCGCACCGCAAATTGGCTACTGCTTCCCTTCCGCCTCCAGCAAGAATCTCCCTTGTGGCCCACCCTGAACAGAAACGCAAAGGAAAGGGAATTCTGGGGAATGCTGTCAACCTAGCCAAGTTGACACGTGACAAAGCCATCACACCTTGGTATAAAGGCTTAAGTCAAGTGTCATCTCCTCCCTCTTTCATCCCTGTCTCATCTGGCCTTGTCAGAAGTTCTCACTCCCTCCTCTGAGTTCCCAGAACCCTCTAAGCAAAACCACATGGTAGCATTTAGCAGGCACCTCGCCTTTTAATTGTTAGTCTGCTCCTTGTATTTCCGCTACAGACTGTAAGCTCCTTAAAGTTAGGAGTTGAAGGTAATCACACTGCCTGACACAGAGTGAGCAATTCATAGAAGTTCATGGAATGAATGAGGGGATTGTTGAATGAACAATGAACTGACTGACCTAACACATAGACACTGCGGGAAGCAGGATTCAAGGGTAGTGTATTCACTATTACTACATAACAAGTATCTCCAAAGCTTAGGACTTTGAAACAATAGTTATTTTCCCACAGGCTGGGAGAGTCCTGACTCTGGGAGCAGCTTCATTGGGTAGTTGGCTCAGGTCTCTGGTGAAATCATAATGTAACTATTGGCCACGGCTGTAGTCTTTGAAAGGGCTGCTGGATCAGCCTCCAACCTCACTTATGTGGCAGTTGGTGGGAGGATTCACCTCCTCCTCACATGGGCCTTTCCATGGGGCTCAACATGGCGGCTGGCTTTTCCCAGAGCAAGGGAGCCAGGAGATAAGGAGGCGATAGCACACTGCTTTTTATGACCTAATCTCTCAGTCATACACTGATTTCTACCTTATCCTCTTAGTTAGAAGTGAGTCACTAGGTCTAGTCCACACCTCACAGGAGAAGGGGATTACTCAGAGCATGGATACCACAAGGCTGCCTCACAGGGTGGAAAGGAGTAAGGCTTTGGGCAGGAAGCCATGCCATAGAGTTCTTTAGCTGACCTCACAAGAATTAAACTCATTTCCTACTACTTAATGTGCAGAGTCATGTTCTTTTTTTTTTCTTTGTGTGTGTGTGGGGGGGGAGTGAAGTCTACTCACTGAAAATAAGCCTTTAATATCAAGCCAAAAATTGGATTTTGTGGGAATACTTTAGGAGAAGAACAAGGAGAGAGAATCCAATTTGGATCTAACCTTTCTTTACTGAAATGATTTCCTCTGCTGCAGCCAAGCTTGATTTGACCTCTAGAAAATACTGGTGAGCAAAGTAAACAGGAGTTCTGATTTCTCTCTCTCACACACACGCACGCATGTGCACCCGTACATGCAGGCACCCAATCCTGAGTTTGTATCATCAAAATAGATACTGTAATGTAAATTGGTGCAGTCACTGTGGTTCCTTAAAAAACTAAAAACAGAGTTACCATATGATCCAACAATCCTACACCTGGGCATATATCCAGAGAAAACTCTAAATCAAAAAAATACATGTACTCCAATGTTCATAGCAGCCAAGACATGCAAGCAACCTAAATGTCCATTGACAGATGAATGGATAAAGAAGATGTAGTAATATATACAATGGAATATTACTCAGCCATAAAAATTGAAATAATTCCATTTACAGCAACATGGATGGACCTAGAGATTATCATATAAGTGAAGTCAGGCAGGGAAAGACAAATATCATATGATATCACTTACATGTGGAATCTTAAGTGATACAAGTGAACTTATCTACAAACCAGAAATAGACTCATAGACAAAAGTATGGTTACAAAAGGGTAAAAGTGGGAAGGAATAAATTAGGAGTTTAGGATTGACATATACACATTACTACATATAAAATAGATAAATAACAAGGACCTACTGTATAACACAGGGGACTATATTCAATATTTTGTAATAACCTATAGTGGAAAAGAATCTGAAAAAGAATACACATATGTATACATATAGATAGCTGAGTCACTTTGCTATACAGCTGAAACTATTACAACATTGTAAATCAGCTGTATTTCAATTCTAAAAATTTTAAAATAGGTATTTAACCTAGTCAGGGGTGTTCCAATCTAGCCTTATGTGGTTGGACAAGAGTAATAGATGTTTTTGTTGAACAGCTAATATAGCCAATAATAGTTTATTGAGCGCATACTAAGCACCAGGCACTGTGCTAAGAGCTTTACATGTATTATCACACTTAAATCTCAAAGAACCCTGTTGGGTAGATACTACTATTTGTCCCATTTTTTTTTTTACAGATGAGTAAACTGAAGCTTAGAGAGATTACATGACTTGGAGAGAAGCCTAAAGAAATTTCTTATGTCAACTCACACAGCTAGCTGGTGCCAGGGCCGGCACTCTCCATTCTGAAATGCCTTGTTACATGGCTGTCACCATCTTTCTGGGGGACACACTAGGTGTTAGGGTAGGTGCCTATGTTCATTGCTCCTTCTTCTCAACCCTTTGAGGTAGGTATTATTATCCCCATTTTACAAATGAGAAACTGAAGTTTAAAGAAGATGTCACTTGCTTTAGCCCACGCTGTTAACATAATAGCAGCCCAGGATTCAAGCCCCACAAGTGTCTGAATCAAAGGTCCATCCATGCTCCTTCTACCACTTTTACTATTTTCTAGCTCAGGGGTTTTCAAACTGCAGATCATAACCTATTAGTGCATAGTAAAGTCATGTAAGTGTGTCCCAACCAGCATTTAAAACACTGGAGTAGAACAGAATGGAAGGGAAGGAAAGAGAAGAAAAGTGAACAGAAAATATTAGTATGCATCACACATAATGACGGGAAGCATTGCTTAATGAAAATTTTATTTCAGTTATGCACATATGTATGTGTGATTGTGCATGTGTTAGAATATAAAATGCATTTCTTACTTTGGTTGCCATCAAAAGCATTTGAAAGCCTCTGCCCTAGCCACTCCATCTGTTCTTAAGGTCACTATCCAGTATTCAAGTTTTAATGATAGCGTACCTTCATTGCACATACTTTCTTTTGACTTCAACCACTAGAAAAGGGTGGTTATAAAGATCCACTTCCTAGTGCTCTTTCTACTAAAATAATTAAAGAAAACCATATGCAGTTGGTTAACCTGATCTCAGCTTACTAGCCATGTGACCTTTTCCAAGTTACTTACCCTTTGTAAAGTAGCCTCCCTGAATTTTACTTTCTCCGTCTTTAAAGTCCAGTAATTATGTGCTCTCTTATGTTGCAAAGATTGACTGAGATCATGGGAACATCTCAGCACATGTGTGCCAGGCACAACCACCACTAAATAAGTACCAGTTATTACTGAGTTATCTAGACAGTCCCTGACAACTTTTATGATGGTGGGAAAGTCATACGCATTCAGTAGAAACCATATTTTGAACTTTGAAGTTTGATCTTCTCCCCGGGCTAGCAATAAGCAGGGAGACGAACCCTTGTGATGCTGGGCAATAGCAGTGCGGCAGCTCCCAGTTGGCCGCTCCATCGCAAGGATGAACAACTGAAACACTTACAACCATTCTGTACCCATACAACCATTCTTTTTTCCACTTTCAGTACAGTATCCAATAAATTACATGAGATATTCAACACTTTATTATAAAACAGGCTTTTTGTGAGATGATTTTGCCCAACCGTAGGCTATTCTAAGTGTTCTGAGCAGTTTAAGGTAGGCTAAGCTAAGCTATGATGTTTGATAGGTTAAGTGCATTCTGGACTTCACGATATTTTCAACTGATGATGAGCTTATTGGGATGTAACCCCATCATAAGTGGAGAAAGACCTGCCCATATACTGGAGGAGTCTTAATTAAGAGTATCACGTTTAAGGATATAAAAGCATAAAGAGGGAAATGTATTTTTTCCAGCCTTAAACCCTCCAACCCCATGAAAACAAATTAACCTAAGTAGGTCTGCCACCTTTTGGTTTATTTATCAAACACTTATCAAATGCCTGCTATGTGCCAGAGACCGGGCTAATCTACAATGACATACTAAGAGTATTTTAAGGTAAAACCCAAATTTATAGATGCTTCCTAAAGTTGGGGTTTATTAGAAGAGCAGAGTGATAAATCACCCTGGCACCTCACTTTATGATTTTAGACAAGAGTGATCATCACTTAACTCTTACACATAAGCTCTGTCAAATGAACTTCATCGATAATAGCCTCATTTTTTAAAGCTGTGTCCACCTGGCATCCGACTGATTGAATCTGAGGTCCTCACTTTCCATTTCTATAGCTTGGTTCCTTCTGTCTACGTGCCATGATTGGGAGGATTGATTTTCTTTGTACATTGTTTTTCCTTCTCTCCAATTTCGAGGTCCCTCTTTTTCTCTTCTATCCCTGCCATCCCTTACTGATTCTCCTTCTGTGTTCTGCCAGTTATCTCTAGCCCTGAGCAAAAGGATCCACATCTTTTCTCCTATACGCATTTCTAATGAGAGGTGGATTAGCAAGAATCAAAGCATAGTTCTTAGGGGGAAAAGCCACAGCACCCCAGGACACTAGTTTCTAATTTTTTACCACACATCTCTGCTTTGGGGGCAGGGAGCTTGCCAAACAAAAATTGCCTTTCCATACTTAAGATGTGTGCATATAACGTAACACTTCTCAAAGGGTCATGTACAAAAGCAGGGTCTCAAAAATGTTGGTTGACTTTAATTGAACATAAAAAGAATAACATTTTAGCCTGGATTTACTATTAAAAAGTCACAGTTATTTTTACGTTTGTGTGCCCCTTAAAAAGTTAAAACATATTTTCACATGCATTTTCTTTTATTTCACACACTTGTGCCTCTATTGCCTCATAAAACCAATGAGAACAAGGATTGTTTGATGTTACAGGAAACTGTGAAATGGAACAGATATTTTACCTTCGTTTTCCAAGACAAGGAAATTGAGGCTCAGATTGTATCTTGCCCAATGTTACTTAGCTCTTCAAGAGGAAAGTTAATGCCAGAGTCTGAGCCTTGTGGCAGCCAGCACTTGTCCATCAATGCCAAAGGCCCAAACATGTTTGGTGGCCAGCACTCCATGGCTTGGGTCCAACTACACCATGTCCAGGCATGGGTCTTCAGAGCCTTCTAGTGCTGGAGCTCAGGCCAGAGGCAGCCCCATAGTGGCAGAAAAACAGAACCTCTGGAGAGACTCTTCTGGGGAAGCCTGGTAATTTGGGCAGCTGGACAATGTCCCTCGAATATTTCTCTACATGACCACCATATCATTTCACTGGTTGTAGATACTCAGCTCCAGAATTCTATACAATTAAAGCACCTGGATCCCAGTCTTTCCATGGCTTTGAGAGAACCCTAAGGGACTGCTCTTGACCCTAGTGGGCCTCTAGGCAAGATGTCCCTCCCCATCAGGATGTACCGCCAGACATTCAGCCATGACGATGCCCTCAGAGACCCTACACCATGTCTCCTCTTCCTTTGGTCATGGGCAGCATCTTCTAGAAGCCAGTGGTCCCAAGTATCAGGACCTTGCTAAAGTGGACTAAGGAGAGGCCAGTATGCCCTCCCCAGCCATGATCCTATGGAATTAACTGTGTGGACAAATGGTAAAGGGTAGAGCTACCCATGTCATCACGACTTCCCTAATCACAGTGCTGAGCCAGGAGAGCTTTCAGTGATCTGAGCAACAGTCAGTGCTGAGCGGTGCTGGCTGCACACCCTACAAGGGCCTTCCCACTGAGGGAAATCAAGTTCCTTCGAGTGGCAGAAGCATGTCACACACTAAAGCTACACAGTGGAGAGGCAACAAAAAAAGAGAAGCAGCCTGCATCAGCCCATCCACCCCAAACAGTACCTTGCACTCTCCCCCTAAGCAGAAACCCAGAGGCTAGTACACTTCTGGTTCTTCCACAGCCTTACCTGACCCAATCCCAGCACCACGGATTCTAAAAGTGGGGATAAGGACAGAGACTCATCAGATAAATGGAGCTTCTCTGAGCCAAGACCACTCCAGAAGTCTGATTCAAGTTTTACCACTCAGGCCTATAAAAAAGCCCAGAAGCCCTCTGCAGTGGAGCTGATCCAGATCTAGGCCACCTGAATGGCTGAGATTCAGCAACACTCAAGACACCCAAGATGTAAATCCCAGTGGATCAAAGGGAAGAACCAATCACTGCAGACCCACAATCTCAAACTTGAATGTACTCATGTCTACTGGGTTCTAGAGCGCTCTCTATGCCAGAGACTCTGTGTAGACGGTGTCTTTTTCCCTTATACCTTTGTTCTAACATAGGTTATTCGGTTTTTTAAATTGTTAAACTGAAGCTAGAGCTGGAAACATAATTGGCTTTTGAGAAACATTAGTGCAAAACTTGTCCTTATTGTATAGAGGGAGCCATTTTGTACTGCTTTAAATTTACAGTCAGACTAAATCATACTAGCAGTGATGTCTGAGGGACCTCATTACCTATTTTTATATCATTCACCCTAAAAAGAACTTTGACTATTGCTTATTAGGTAAGTAATGTTTATGTTGTTCCAAAACCCAAGCTCTTTGATTCTTTTACCACCGTCAATGTGCCTAAAAAGCATGGGCAAATCATGGAGTAGAGATGTTCACTGACTAGTTTGGAGAACTTCAGCCCTCTTGACCTTGTGCTGGTACTGTGTGCTCTGGTCTTGTCAGGGGCACCTAAGATCTGATTGAGATCTGAGTATAATCAAAAATCAGCCTTGACAGGGATTTCTTTGCTGAAACTGGATCTTTGTTGCCCTTTTAGGACCTAATGGATCACTTTTCCTGCAGCCAGTCTTACTGTGTAGTACCTCTTGGGCCAGTACTGTTAGAGAGATGCTTTTATGTGTTACACAGAGTAAACACTAGTCTTACGTATCCTTTCCTGCACTTTAAAGTAAGATTAATTTAATTCTAATTTGGTTAAAAGCTTTGTGAGGGAGAAAATTCAGTGTACTGATTTGGTATAGATAAAAGGATGCTCAACTTTTTTTTAAAGAAGATGGTAACTGCAGTCAGACTACAGTCTTGAGGTTCATGTGAAATTAGTGTCACCCTAGTTTGGTTTCCTTGTTCAACTTGGGGGTTGACACCCTTTTTTCTGGGGAGTGGAAGAAATTAAGACTTTTCTATATGAAGGCATTTTTCCCTCAAATGAGTCTCATACCTTTATACACATATATACCTTACTAAGGAAAGGAAATAGGAAAACTACTTTTTACTTCTCCTCACTGTCTCACTGTGTCATTGTTAAGACTCATTGTCCTAAATGCCTATAGTTTGTCTCTCCTTTTCAAAGAGAGACCCTGAAGTCTAAAATTACTGGAAAAATTAATTTGTGTATTCTGTTATGCTTGTATCTCTTACTTGTTCTGATAATAAAATCCTTACTACTTTCTCAAAAAAAAAGAGAGAGAATCTGACACTTTCTACTCATATTCCAGCTTTTTATTCACTCTACCACATTTCCTACAAGCTAACAAAATTTATTGCTGAAAATTCATATCACTCCAACATGAATATTATCATCTTCATATTACAGATGGATAACTTTATCTTGAAATCTAAGATACCATTAACTATTAACTATTAATAATAGACACACCATTATTTTATATACCACTCCACAGAAAACAATGAAGTAAATTAAACTATGATATATTATTAATCATGGGACATATCCTGATTTCAAAAAACAAAATGTGGAGCTACATGTGTCTTGGAATTGGTGAAAAGGGATAATTGAAAATGCAGAGAAACGAAATAATTTGCTCGGACAGGAGACTTCTCTTTTAATCTCTGAATTAACAGCCCACATAAAAACATTCATTCATTCAACAAAGATGTACTGAGTACCTACTGAGTGCTGGGCACTACTCCACACACCTAGGGATAGTACAGTGAGGAAAGAGGTACAGTCCTTGTCCTTCTGGAGCCTTCAGTCCAGGGGGACCAACTCTGGAATTACCATCCAGGTGCATGATTTTATATAAGTTACTTACACTTCAGTTTGCTAATGCATAAAGTTTAATAGTTAACTTATAGGATTGCTGTGTATTACTAGTTCCAGATTTTGCTTCTTACTGATATGGGCTAAAGAAGAGAACTCTGACAACGAGGCAACAGCCCTACATCTCACAGAAGGAAGTAGGCTTCCTTACTGAATGAGGATTCCAAGAGATGGACATTATGTACAAAATAAGACCCAGTTGCATTGCTTCCTCCAGAGAAGGAGTTGGGAAAGTCCAGGGACACATTTCAATATTCTTAGAACCAGAAACAGACTTATGTGGGGATTCTAGAAAGTTCATAAGAGAGAGTGAGAAAATCTGGTACATAAAGTATGGTTTTATTGGCTAATGCATGCTCAGTCCTGCTGAAGTTGCAAAATCAATGATTTCCAATCCATCCTAAAGGAACATACATGCAAGTTTGTCTGGGACAGCCCATATTTAAGCTTGTTTTCCCAATGTTATTCAATTTTTTATCAAATGAAAAAGGACTTTGAATAGCCAAGACAGTTGTGTAAAAGAACAAGGTCGGATGATATAAACAACCTAATTTCCGGATTTTTCATAAAGCTACAAAATACTGTGATATTGGTGTAAGAATAAATATAAATCAGTAATGCAGAAATAAACACATCAATTATGGTCAGCTGATTGTTGACCAACAAGTCAATGCAATTTAATGAAAAAGAATCGTATTTACAAATTGTGCTGGGCACTGAATATCTGTATCGGAAAAAAAGTGAAAGTTGACCTTTACCTCACATATTACAACAAAAATGAACTCAAACTGTGTCATAGACCTAACTATAAACATTCTAGAGACAAAGTTAGGGGAAAGAATCTTTATGACATCGGATTAAGCAAAGATTTCTTAGGAGACACACATACACAAAACCCCAAGCCATAAGAAAAAAATGTTAAATTGGACTTGGTAAAATTCAAAAATATTTCCCCATCAAAAGACACCATCAAGAAAATGAAAAGGTAAGTCACAAATGTGAAAAAAAAAACAAAAAAAATATATAAAGAACACTGACAACTTAAGAAAAACAACACAATTCTAAAGAACTGAGTGGAAGATTTAGACACTTCCCCAAAAGTTATATGACTGAGTTCCCATATGGGTCAAGCCTCTCCATTAGGAAGTAGTACTTCCTGGTAATACTCATCAAACGTTTGCCTCACTGCGGGGGGGGCGGGCGGGCAGGGAGCTTTGACTGCTCTTCAGCAATGGGGGAGCCTAGTGAGGAAACCCGACTGGAGACCCACCATCCCAGCTCCACACTTAGGAGAGTCTTTTGACTTTGCTTTGGAATACAGATGTCCTGTGGTCACAAAGTCTCTCCACCATGCAAAACCCTTGCTAGCCCTAGACAGATATTGTAATAACCACAAATTCACAGGCCCCAGGAGATTTCACTATTTTTCACTTTCTCTTTTTAAATTTTCCAAACTAGTAATCAGGAAACACAACTGGGACCACAACCTGTTGAGACCCAAACTTGATAGGTAATTCCCAACTCCACACCACTCCCATCTCCACCACTAAAATATACTCTTCATGAAGGTGGAATTTCTGTCAGCTTTCTTCACTGAAGCATGCCCAGCATCTAGAAAAATGCCCAACATATAGGAGATGCTTTAAAAAAACTGTTGAATGTAAATAAACTTTAAGATCATCCCAAAAGAGCTGAGACATAATTGTTCTAAGAACTGACACAATTTCTCCCCCTTCTCCAAATCTTCACACAGATTCATTATTTTAACAGTAGATTAATTTAAGATGTTGGTTTGCCATCTTTATCAGAGACCAAATGGCTTAAACAAGATAGAAGCTAACTTTTTGTGATAATAATAATAGCAAGTCTTTATATAACCTTATACCAACCTATTTGCATATAGTAACAGATATAATCCTTACAATAACCTTATGAGGGAGGTATTCATATCCTCAATTTACAGAGGAGAAAATTGAGTCACAGAGTTTTAGTAATTTGCCCAAAGTGACACAGCTAATTGAGTCATGGTTTCAGATTTAAACTCAGGATCTGGTTCCAGAATCTATGCTTTTAACCACTATACCTACGCTTCTCAACTTTAAATGTGTCTACAAATTGCTTGGAGATTTTTTTTTTAAGTGATTATAATTCAGTAGGCCTGAAGTGGAATCTGAGATTCTGCATTTCTAATAAACTCCTAGGTGCTGATGATGATTTGAGGACCACACTTTGATTAGCAAAGCACTACACTGAACCACCTCTCTCATAAGCATCCAAGCTAGTGGACAGTCTAGAGGTGTAGGGTGGTTTCACTCCACAAGGTGGTCTAAGGATGCAGGTACCTTTTTCTCTGTTCACCATCCACTAGGGATTTCCCTCATCTACATGGCCAAAAATGAACCACCACCACCACCATTCCAGTCTGGGAAGAGGGAAAAAGAAAGTGGAAAGCAAGCAGCTTCCTTTTAAGGGAATAAACAGAAGTTACATCACTTCTGCACACTGTTCATTAGCCAGACTTGGTCACGAGGTCACACCTAAGCGGCAAGGAAGGTAAGGAGATGTAGTCTCTAACTGGACCGACACTCAGCCAAAACTCAGGATGTTCTTTTACTAAAATAAACATTTTTCGTGGATTAAAGTAGACTGGCAAGACAACTTACAGTCTCTGCCACAGGAGATTTAGAAGCCTTTGATTTTCATCACATCTTATCTCTTTCCTCTTGTGTGAGCCAATACAGTATCTCTCATTTCCCCTCCATCTTCTGTTGACCTGCACAGGAGTTCCTTTGTGTCTAGAAAAACCCATTTTACCACTAAGTCACTCCCTTAATATGATTCCTCCAAAGCTCTGATTAAATAGAAAGGAAGAGCCCATTCTTATATACCCTAAAGATAGCCAGTAGCTTAAGATGAATAAATATTTTAAACATCTGAGCTCTTTAGCCATATTTCATGAGTGGCCCATCTCCTCTCAATCGCTACCTGATCCTTGAGGAAACTCAATGAAGCTGGAAATACTGTCCTTGAATTGATTTATTTTGATTAATTTTTCTTCTCTTTTTCCAGCTGGAGATGTTGATAAGGAGTTTTTCTGTTTTTATCTCTATTATAACCGGAGAAGTCCCTAAAGAAAATATTGTGAAAGTAATTCATTCTAAGTAGATGTGATTTAAATCAAGTTTAGGCAATGACTGGGAGGCTGCCTCCATTTTTATTGGAACGTCTTAGCCTAAACCTAGCAACTCAGAGACATTTGGATTAGGCAACTCACACAATACACTTATCCTGCCAGCAGTCACGGATGAGTTGGCTGGAAGTGAGGAATGCAGTGAGGATCTGTGGTAGCTTAATACATCCAGTCACTTGTGCAGGTTGTAAGAAAGGGCTTAGAAGTCCTGCAGATCACTCTGGAACCTGGATCTTTCTTAAAGAATTTTATCTTCACAGTCGGGAAATATGAGACTCTTGCTCTTTTTTGCAAGCTTTTGAATTAAGCACAAAAACTAAATATACCCCCCCCCAAAAAAGAGAAGTGAGCTGGGGTGAGGCAGACATCATTCTTGTTGTGGCCTGGCACCATAGTCTATAAATTTTGGGTTTCTGAAACAAGTCATTCTGCAAAATCTACCAAAGTATACTGAAATAAATTGAACGAATCCTTCTCTTGGCAAGCAAAATGTAGCCTCACTTTTAGTTGGACCTGAGAGTTACTACTAATAACTGATTTTCAAACGATGACACCTGTCTGTATATTGACAGAGGTTTTCGCTGTCCAGTGGGCTTTGGCAGACAGCATGGCCAATCCATTTGTTTTAGCTTTCTCAATAATCAACGAGTATCACTGCAGGCTCAGTTGGTCTGGCTGATTGATTGTAAAGACAGCCAAAATGAACAGCTCGACCATCTCACAATCTGATCTCCCCGCCATGTATTGACCCAGTCCCAGTTACATATGTTACGGTATTTGCAAAGCTGTCACTGTTATAAAACACTTACTGGGTACTTGCAATGGACAGGGGCTTTATAAGAACCTTTAAAATTAGAATCCAATCCACCCTGGCCTGTTTGAGCTTTGAAAATTCTTCTATATAGGAGGAGGGAAGTGGTTTCTTACATATCTTACACGTACACACAAATGTAGCATAACAACAGTGAAAAAACAGATAGCTCTTTCTGAGAATTCCCTTTGAAGTGACTAACTGGGCAGTAACTGAGAATGAAAGCAGATATAGAACCCTCTGGGTGGATGCGTGTGTGTTGTTTTTGTTGCTTTTAATCTGCCTTTATTTTAAAAATTTCAGAATGTGCGGAGTGGAGACCAAACCCCTGGGCCCTTTCTTATCCAAGAAGAGGAGGTGCTGGCATCTGCTGGTAGAGGTGGGGACTGTTCCTTAGCAGGAGTTGTCTCATTAACTCAGGAGATGACCTGGTCTGTCTGGAAACTGTCTGCGTTTCAGACCCCTTGGCTGATTTACGGTTAAAAGCAAAATGGGTTGTTTGAAATTGTGGAGCCAGCGGTTTGCTTTCATTCATCTTTAAAGGCTTCAGTTGAATTCAGGATAGATCAGAGAGATCTCTCATTGCACTAAATAAACTTCTAACGATACAGATTGAGCTCCTCGGATGGGACACTATGGGAATGCGGGAAATTCGAGGCCCATTAAATCCCTGAGCGCACTTAGTTGAAATTATGATACTCTGGTCATCCGTGGCTAAATGAAGAGCAGGGGTTTAATGAGTTTACCAGGTTAAAAATGAGCCTGTGTCAAGCAGGAATCAGACTCATTAATTAGGACTCCACTTACACTATTAAGTAGTTTTTCTTACCAGCAGTACTCAAGAAGGGGGAGGCAGGAGAGACTTGGAGATGGGGATGGCCACCTTTGCTCCTGGCCAATTGTGAACCACTGAATGAGGGTAAAGAGGGGACGGGGGGGATAGGGCAGGCCATTTTAACCAATTTTTGCCACTGACCACTATTAAGCTTGAAAAGCCAAAATGCTTGCAGATTTACTTTTGAAACTGATTAAGACCTCAGAGTAACAATTTCCTCCACTCTGTGTGGAGGGGGCAAAGGGTTCCCAGATGACAGACAATCCCAGGCTCCTTCCAAAGCTACAGCCAGTGTGAAATGGGAACTCAGCAATCTCCTTTCCAAAAGATGGACTTTTAGTGTCCATGTCCTTGAGAGACATGTGGACAAAACCAGTCTGTTCACACAGTAACAGGAAGAAACCTCCACTTCAATGAGCAGCAGTTAGTTGAGCACTGGGAACTCAGGGTGAAGGCTTTGGAGAAATACTGGCTCTGCCTCTTTCGGTGAAATCTTTGAGCTTCATTTCTTCATCCCCAAAGTAAGGGTAATAATAACACCTAACTCAAAGGGGTCTTGTGGGGATTCCTTACAATAATCTATGTAACTCGCTTAGTTAGTGTCTGGCACTTACAAAGCATTCTATAAACCGCAGTGACTGCTATGGTCCACCCTCTACAACAAGGCAAAAATTGCTCCTTTTCACTCCGTTTCAGCTGTGTGAATGAATGATGGAAAATGAACATGGAATGAACATGGAAAAGAAAAAAGGAAACATAGATGTAAAATGCTTTGGGAAGTTTAGTCTGGTGAACAGCTGCAGAGACTGAGTAATTGTTCTTACACGAAGGGAGTCCATTTCCACAGACTTGCTGTTCTCTTCCTCTCCCCACCCCTCACACACCCCTCCACCTTTTTGGTTTACACTAGAAGAGCCTGGTCCTGCTGGCGTTGTCTTAGAAAGCAAAGGCATCTTGTCCCTGATTCAGAGAAACTGCAAATAAAATTGTCATAGCCAAGTCTGCAATTTAATGGCCTTTATGCTTTTCTGTGACAACTCAATGCTGTGATGAACATGCTTATCTTCTGATTTTGGCATCTTGATTCTTTAATTCAAAGAAAACCAGCTGCATTAGATGTGTTGTGTAGGATTTGACTGATCAGGACCCTCTGCATGCATAGAAGGGACACGTGTGAAGAAAGACCAGTTCATCTATGGACAGATTACTGAGTGGATATGCTGGAGTGGATCAAACAGAAGTTGGACAACCTTTTTCTCCAAATGGAAATCTAACTAAATGATTCTTTAAATCTAGTAACTCAGAATGGTCTTTTCCCCCCTGTAACTATCAAGTATATATATAATATATACCATGCATATATCAAATATATATAATCACATATGGACCAAATATACCATTATATCACACACATATACATACCTATGAGCAGATTAATGAGGACGAATGTAAATTTTTAAAGGTTTCTAGCTTCCAACTCACCTCCCCTGCTTGACAGCTACAAGTACATTATACTGCAGTGAACATTATGTCTCATGGTCCACTAGAAACAAAGGGACACTTCAGAAAGGCACTGTCCCATACAGGATGCTGCAAAGGCCTAACACTGGAGGAAAATTGCATTTCTATCTTAAAATACATTCCTGTTAATGAAAAGAGGATCATTATTATGGACTAAACATTCTTTCTGATAGGTATTGAGCATTATTTTTAAGTTGTGCCTGTTCTGATAGTTCAAATTCATTCCTTCTTTTTACACCCTTCCTTTAAATTGTCTAATTGTTATATTCATCAGAAAATGTGATGTTAAAATTAAGCTCCCTGAAAGCAAGAATTTTTTTCAAAAATCATTTTTGTATTCCAATTTCTAGCTCAGTGTATACCGATTAGAACCTCAACATATTTTAGATGAATAAATGAAGGTTTAAGTTATAGCTTTCAAATATCTGTGAATAAAACAGCCTAAATAACTTTTTAAAAAAATTTTTAATGAAGGAAAGCAGTATTTTTCTTGAGAAACTGGAAAAACTGAGATGCTGGAACCAATACCATTCTGTATCTTGGGTCAGCCAAGAAAAAAAAGTCTATACACACACACACACACACACACACACACACACAAACACACACACATCACAGTAGAGAATTATCTGCAAAACATTCTTCTACTTAACAGTTTCAGAGCAGAGGTACAAAAGCACTCTCGAGGTTTCTTTCTGTAGGATTCCTGCTAGCAACTAATAGTGTGTTTTGAGCAGTTGCAGGGCTCAAAAGCACTGTATATACTCTAAAACAAAGAAATAGCTTGAATTGTAGTGAAAAAGAGACCTAATGAAAAGGGACATAGGAGATGTAATGAAAATAAATAGTTCTTCCTCTTTCAACTTCCCTCCGGGGAGCAGGTTATGAAAGATTGCTGGAATAGTAACTGTGGAATAAAATTCTTCCAAGGTAGAACATAATTATGGGCGAGTACATGAAAGCCCAGGTTTAATTGTTCTTTTTAATACAGTGAAAGAAGGCATTCATCATACAATTTTAAATGAGTATCCCATTCATGGAGCATACCCCCAATAGAATATTATAAAATTAATATTTTTATATGTCCTGTAATTATTTTGTGAGGAGCACATTTGTAGTGCATTGTACTTGGAGGTATGTGTTAAAAGCTTTAATCAGGTAAATGTCATCACTGAAAATACACCACAATTGTTGCTACCCCATTTAAGCAATTTTTTGTTTTAATACTCCAGGACCTTCATGAAGATGCCCAATAATTCTTAAGCTTCTTTCTGGAAGGACCTACTTCTAGTTCTAATTCACTCTCTGGTATCAATTTCTAGATTTCTCTAGAAAGCTCATTTGGGACGGTTCTTTGGATCCAACCAGTAGACAAGATAGTGGATTTTATGTCCAACTTCCTATTTCTGCTGGCTCATCAGTGCCTGGAGGTACACTGTCAACATCCAGGACATCGCTGCCCCAGTTACGGCAGACAACCGACTGCACTTTCTCTTATGTCTGAATTCTTCTCAAGAGTAAGTAGAGATTTTGTGACACAGATGACATCTTCCTGGGCACAGTGCCATATGGACATAAATGGTGACCTTAGGGCACTTTAAGCAATCTGGTTATAAATATCTTCTTACTTCCAAATACTCAGCTGACAAGGTGATTGTGTTAGCTAGGTTAAATTAAAAATGCAATATGCTGTTTAACCATGCTAAGCTGTCCTTTTCTACCCCCTAAGAAACCCCCATATGCTTTTGCAGGTGATATAAATGTGCCCACAGTCTGGACTGTGACTCAAGATGCAGTTTCCTTTCAAATTCATCCTGCTGGCCTGGAAATCACTTGGCTATAAATCCTGAACCAGCCACTAACTCTCCAAGTGACATTGAGCAAGTTATGTAGCATCTCTGCACCTCACTTTGCTCATCTGTAAAATGGCAATGATAATATTTGTACCTTTGGGACTTGCTAGAAGGATCATGAGTTACTATTTGTCATGTGTCCAGCATGGACTTGGCCACATATAAAGGCAATTTCAGGTTTACTATTACTTTTCCCGCAGCTCTGTTACTGAAAATCATCAAACAAGATATTTACTCTTAGTGAATTTTAGTTTCTTAGAGGGTTGACAGAGTTAAGAAAATGTATTAATTAAGGCTTGATAAACTATTCAGGGCTATGAGAGAGCTTGCAAAATGCCAAGCAAAGTGAAGAATTATAGTAGTAAATAAAACAAAGTAAGATTTTAAGCTGCTAAAGTAAGTATTCTTTGTTTTAAAACTCTATGTTTTCATATTTTATCTTTCATGAGAAATTCTTAACGTACACATAAACATGCATATGCATGCGTACACATACACACAGCCTCGAACAGAGTACCCCTGGGGATTAAACTTCTAGTTATTATTCCTTGTTAGTACTTTCTTGTGTTTGTCATGTGTTTTACGGAACAGAGACTGACCTTTGCGGCAGGTATATTCGTCCAATATCTTGTTATATACAAGTGTTATTATCAAAATTGTTTTGTTATAACTCTTATTAAAACAAAATTATTTATCATGTGCCTATACTAAGTGTGGAATTACAAATACCATATGATGGGCTTCTTAGCCCGGATGTGTTTAGAATAGGTGAAGCCACCCTTCCTTTCCACAACACAACTTTCTTTCACATACACACACAGACACACATTCCCAAACTCCACAAAATCTGGTAAATAAATCTGGTGGCTTTCTAAAGCAGGTGTGGTTGTGCGGGGTTTGGCGAGGGGCGAGGGAGAGGTCTGGATAGCTTGTATGTATGATGTTTCTATACTAAAGCGATTTCTAAAGCAGGCCTTGAGACGGACAGTGAAACAAGTAAAGAGTAGACAAAATGGAGGCTTTATGGGGCTGTGCTATCAAGCTGGAGTCAGCTCACCAACACTAGAGATGCTGATGAATCAGAAAATCAGACAAGAAAGCTTCAAGTTTCAGTCTCCCAGGACAGGTTGGCCTCAGAGATTTATTTTCAGTTCTTTTATTTGTCTCTGCTGCATAGTAAAACTTGGGTGGGCAAAATTCTCCCCATTCCAGGGACCCTGTATAGACTGCTGTAGGATTTTATGGGACTGATACTCTGTTCTTTTTTAGAGGGCCATTTATGCCCAGTGTCTTTCCTCCTCTTAGCCAGTGGACATCAGTCTCTAAATCTTCCTCCCCTACCTTTGAAAATTTACGGCAGCTTTCAGCCAGGCTTGGCTTAAAGCCATTGACCTCTGTGGCCTGCGTTATTGACCAGAACACAGCATCTTCTGCCCACATAATATATGTCTCTTTATCTCCCTGAAAGGAAAGGAAATGACTCTTGGAATAGCCAGGAACACAATAAAAATGAGAGAGGCTTTCCCATTTTTTTTTCCCCATAGTGTTTGGCTTTACAAAAAGCCACACTGGGATCCACATATGTGCTGGGCAGTGCTTTGTACAGAGCATTGAGAGGGCACCCTTGGGAGCAGGCATTGTAGGACAGAGGCCCATCCCAAGTAAAATAGCCATTTTTTTAAGTTCTCACCTTGAGTGTGAGAAGAATGAACAGCACTATGGCAGCAAAGCCTCAGAACTGGATCTATAGACTCACTGAGATAGTAAACCCATGGAGACACTCATGAAAAACACAGCAGGATTCACACATCCCACCATGCCCTGTGGGAGCCATGCATGTGCACTCATTTAGCCCAAGCTCCTAAATTCGCACATGAGAACATGCAGGACCAGCAAGAAGATACAACTTATCGAAGATCACAGAGCAAAGAGGTGCTAGCAGTGGAGTCCACCACTAATGTATGAAGCATTGTATGACCTCGTCCTTGAAAGTACCTGCCCCTCAATCCCACCCTTAAAACGACTATTAATTCTTCACAAAATAAAGACACAAAATGCCTGCCGTGTAGTGGCAAGACTTATACATAACAGTCAGCAAAAGCCTCTTATCTTCCCTTTCAGGTATTATTTCCCAAATCCCATACTCAAGAATCCTCCACTACTCTGACAACACAATACCAGATGCCTCTCACTATCACCTTCAGACAGGAGCTAAGATCAGCCAGAGAAAAACCCTAAAGGAAAACAATGCATAAAGTGGCATTTACAGCTTTGCAGCCGTGGACAAGTTTCTTCCCCTCTAACCCTTTACTTCCATGGGTACAATGGGAATGGGAGCACCACCCCTCCCAGGGGTATTGTGAGAAGTGAGGTAGCTGGCAGAAGTGCTCAGTCAATGCCTGTGCTATTGTTACAGCCTAGGGTGGAGAAAAACTGTCAGAGGCATGTGCTGATGCAGAACACTCAACATGAGCTGGAGCATTTTATCTGAGTGTTCCAGGACTTCCAGGAGAAGGACTTTGGCAGAAGTCATGATTTTTAGCATAGCTGTAATCCACTAACAGCTGGCTGCTTCCATTCTACCTACAGTGTTATTCCTCAGACAGGTTTAAAGGGCAGAACACCTAGGTGGCACCATACGCTTTGCAGAACACCAGGGATACGTTGATACACTCAGTTCTGTTCACATAAACTAGAATGCAGAAACAAGATTACTAGCAGAAGACATTTACTACCTACCTATTTATCTAAATAATCTACCATAAGCTGTCATGTCCATTTAAAAAAAAAAGTTAATGGGATTAAACACAGCAGGCTCCTTGTGAGTTTTTCCATTTTCTACTACAATTTGATCACTGCTTGTTCCTAAGTTTTGTAAGCAGTCTCAAGGGAAAAAGATGGAGTAGATGTTAACCTTCTAAGTAAAGTCTGGGGAGGGAAAACTTTCAGATGGGAAAATTCTGGTACCTTTTTTTACTTTTCCTGGAAATTCAGAGAAGACATGCATTATAGAAGTTTAGCTATGAAACATCTCAGCCCAACTTAATAAACACCAAGGTTCCATGGAGCAACTTAAGAACTATACTGCCCTAGAGGGTTAACAAAGCAGGGAAAGTCATATTTCCTAGTCATCTAAGTGTCAAAATAAGGAAAAGAGAACAGGAGACTTGCAGGTCCAGGTGAGCTTTTAGTGTCTTGCCTACCCAATAATATTTAAAAGATACAAAACTCTTTCACTTCTATAGTTAATTCCTTAACTTTAGGTATTTTAGTAAGTGATACTTCTATTAATGACTATGAAATTTCTCTCTCAAAAAGGAAAGTGTCAAAGTACTGGGATGTGAACAGTACCCTTAAAACTATATCCATCTAAGTCAAATGGGACCTTAAAATATTTCTACCCTGTTTAAATTTCAGTTTTCTCAGATTTTCTTTTGGGAAATAACTTATTAAAGAACCTAATAATTCAACCTTAAAAACTGAGTTCCTACATCATGTTTTTATTTTATTTTTGAGAGGGAGGTAATTAGGTTTTCATTTATTTACTTACGTATTTAAATGGGGTACTGGGGATTGAACCCTCAACCTTGTACATGCCAAGCATGAACTCCACCACTGAGCTATACCCTCCTACCTCTACATCATGTTTAAAAAAAAAAATCAATGTCCAACAGCAGGAAATTGGCTGAATAACCAAAAACTTTTTTTCAAAAATGCCTAAAGACATGGAAAAAGATAGACATCATATATTAAGAGAAGTCTTTAATAGTATGGCTATAATATTTCATTTTTAATTCATATATACACATAGAAAACTCACCAAATGGCTAATACTGTTAATGCTATTAACAGCTGTCTTAAGTTCTTTCATACATTTGCATTTTCAATAAGCATATTGCTTCTGTAATAACCAAACCACAACTGTTACTGTAAAAATTAAATCGGAGTTTCTGTGCAGTGTTATTTAATTGCTGAAGTACTAGAAATACAACTATTTCACCTAGAGGGCTATCCCAATCTAATGGCATTGTAAAGACGCCATTAGAACACAGCTGCCATGGCCAGAGAAGTATGGGAAATGTGTATGCATATATTTGGTTGCGTTTATAACTACTTTGTTTGCATGGACACAAATGTCATATACAAAACATCTTCTCTCTCAGCTTGACTGGCTGTCAGGGCACATGGATCAATTTCAACATTGATTAGTTGTAATCTAAATGCTCCTTAGCAAGTATAGTTTCAAGCTCATTGTCACCTACTAATTTTCAGTAGCTCAGTGAAGAGAAATCCAATTTTCATTTTTAAAACTTAAAAATAGCACTTCTGTTATTTCAAAACTTCATCTACTTCTCCAGATATTCTACAGTCTATCCATAGATCAAGCGGGGATCTGAGTTCCCATGGAATTAATTTATCTGACATCTATCTGGGTGTGACACAACTATCTGGATTGAGAATCATACTAAGGGGGAAAAGATGCGGATACACTTCATTTTGTTGAGAGTGTTAATCATATTACCATGTTTTCTTTAGAAAGACCTCAGGAAGAAATTTCATTTGGACATTTTAAATAGCAAAGAGCAGGCAAAATTCTCCAGAAGAATGAGTTTGTTTTCATCTTGTGGGTATGAATCGACTGACCAGGGGTCCCTTTTTTGATTGCTGTGGTACAGCTCGGAGCCAAATGTGCAGCCCAGCTGTAGCAAATGTGTGAATCAATGTGGTGTGTGTTTTTAAACCTAATTCTTGACTCAATTTTACGTTCCCACCATGTTTTCCTTTCTCCTTTTTGTTTCTTCTTAGGGAAAAAAAAAAAAGATTCCGCTCAAGTCATACACGTGCGTGGGAACAAATCAACAAGGGCAGAAGAACTCAGGGTGAAAAGCAGCAGCCTCTTGCCCCTCCGCTCTCTGCCTCCACCCCAGCCCGACTCTCCAGATTCAACCTCTTTTAACTGTTTGTTTTTAGTTCCTTTAGCAGTTACCTCCATAAATCTAGATAAGAGTCTTAACCTCTTTTTCTCCATTTATCAACTTGAGATAGTATCTCTAGACACCTTAATATGAAAAGGGAGGATTTAGCTCATTTACTCTCAACCTCCTCCTCTTCCAAGGGTTTTATAATGTTATTTTCAGTTCTTCTATCACTCTTACCTTTGCAATTTTAAATATATAAACCTTCTAATCAGAGGCCCCCCACTCCCAGATTTTTAATCACTTGTAGTATCATAAGCTGCCTAACTTTAAAAAGTGAAGGCAACTAACAACACAAATGCCAGAATATTAAGGCCAAAAAGTCTTCCTAATGAATACAAAATTACACACTTAAAGAGCCCTAGAAAATAGGAAGGGTGGTACCACAAGCTAGGTCGGTTTCAGACACCATGGCAAGCTTTGAGTTTTGTCATGGTGTCAGCCTCATTTACAGTTCAGCTTAACCTTAGAGCTTAAACTGAAGTTTGAACAATGAGTTGTAGGCGTCTACCCTGACACTCAAGTGAATTCCATTCAAAACTTGTGTGGTTACTTAAAGCCTTAGGTTTCAGAGTCTGTCTTTTTGAAAAATGAAGTAGAAAAGCTTTTCTCTCCTCCTAGTCTCCTACTGCCCCCCATCTGAACGTTGCTTCAAGGGTTCAGGGTGATGGGTTGTGTTGACTTCAACCAGTGGGGTGGGGTGCACAGGTCTATCCCTGTAACGTCCTTGCCATGGTTTAACTTGGTAACATCCCACCCATGGGCTCCTCACTGTGGGACACACAGATAGGGGGAACCTCACAGAAGAGCAGTGAGAATGGCTCTGGCAAAGACAAGGACAGCGAGCTGGGCTTAGCCTCCTACACCATTCAGCACCAGCCTTGCCATGAAAAGACAGTAAGGCCAGTCCTGACTGCAAGTACAAGGGCTGTTAATCAGATCAGAGTTAATCCTGTACCCCCGTCTCATGATGAGCCTGTATGGTATGCAGAGTTGAGGGGAGGTAGGGAAGCAGCAAGGTAATGTGGGACAATCAGGGGAGCTGTGAGGCTGTTAAAAAGAACTGCCCAGGTGTTAAGAGTTAGGACCTAAAGTAGAGGGGTAAGGGAACAAAGAAGAAGTATGACAGGATGGCAGGAATTCTTAGGTGAGGATATGTATGGATTTGAAAAATTATGTTTAATGCTGTAATAGTTTATGTTTGAGAAACATTTAAGAATTATGAATACCTTGCTCAGAAATTTGAGGGAAAAATAAGAAGTTAAAGGTTGAGAAGTACTGCTTTAGAGAGAAAATCTGTGTACTTAATAATCTCTAAATAAATCCTTTGATTCAAATCTGCCGTAATTGATTACATTTGCCTGCTCTTAATTCTCTGGTGTAATAGGAAAATTTATAAAGCATCATTTAATACCACAACGTTGCTTTAGGAAAAAAAAAATTAACCCTGCTCCCAGACTGAGCTTTCGGAGCAAGTGAACGAATGAAGTGGTGATTAAGGGGGGCTCCAGGGGCAGTTTTGGTTTGTTTTATTTCTCCTAACAGAATGGGCCATTTGTATTTCCTACCCTATCCCTCTCAATCCTGCTACTGTAAATGCTATTTTTTGTTTTCTGCTTTTAGTTCAGACCCTCTTGAGTGACCCTCAGCCCACTTACAACTGAAATCTTCAGCAGCGAGGACTTGGTGCCCACCAGAGGCTCTTAAATTTTAGTTTGCTTAATAATCATTCAGCAAAATTGTTAGAAATGCACATGTTTTTTCACCTCACCCAGTCCCTACCCCACCACCAGGGCTAAAGGAGGAACTAACGAGCCACTACTATCGGGAAAACAAAATTCCAGGGCCACCAGGATGACCAAATTCCACACCTCAGATCCCTAGCAGCCCTCCCTCCTCCACCCTAAACCTCCACGTTTAAAATCTCTTCCACCAACTCCTCCTTTTCTCCCCAGAAAACAGACATGAACGCGCCACTCAGTCCTCCCCACCCTACACCCCCACGAGAGGACCCTTGGTTAATTAACCACTATTAAAAGGCTCTCATCAAGCAAAAGAGAAAGTTCCCGGTCTTTAAAACTCTCCGGGAAGTCCAGGGTAACATTTCCTCTCGGAAAGCTCTTCGCCACGATTTTCCCAGGGCTGCACTTGAGTGAAACCCCCAAAGGAAATTACCACTCAAATTAGGCAGGATGTGCTGGCTGCTTGTTTGGCCTCTGCCGCGCAGGACGCCCGGCAGGCAGCGCAGGCGCCTAACAAGCCAGGAGAGGGGCGCCCGGCTGCGCGGGGCGGCGGGGCTCGGGGCGGGGCCAGCGCGCCGGGGCTTAGAGGCCCGGTGCCTGCGCGGGAGTAGAAGTGAGCACGTGGGTCAAGACAGGCCTCGGGAGGGCACGGTGAAAAGTGACGCCGGAAGCGAAGCTATCTGCTCCTTTCCTGCCAAGTCCTTCACTGCCCTCCCCACTGTTAGGTGGGGACAGAAAATGCTGGGCCTGCTTTGGAGCCTGGTCACCCTATCCTGGAACCTGCCCAAGTGCACAGGCCTCCAAGGGTCAGACTGTAAGCTCCTCGAAAGCAAGAACAAGATCTATTTTGTTTTGCTTTTTCCAACTGTCCTGGATGGTCCAGCACTAAGAAGTCTCCAGGCACATGAGATTTCCCATGCTGAAAATGGGCCAGGCCTGGCCAGGCACACCAAAATGGTTGGTTTGACCTATTTTAAGATGATATGTATCATTCTGTCTATGATTTAAATCTCAGTTTTGGTAGAGTTGTTGATCAATTTATATTTAATCGTCTACGTCTACTTATTGGTTTGATAAGGAATGTGTATAAGTGAATAGATGTAGGATGTCTATAAGCTTTAATTATAGTAAGGACATTGAGATGAAATTAAATCCTTAACATTCTATATAGATTTTTGCATGATGAAAGTTTCTCTGCCTGTAGTGTTATTAACTATTATATATAGCTTTTGCTGAAAATCCACTTATGATTGCATTTTTGACTATGGAAGTCACATTGAGTTTTTCACCCTTCTCAGTTCTCAATTATAACTGCTCTGCAGGGAAACTATCACCTTGATTATTTATTGACCTCAGTTTGAATGCCCATCTGATCAAGACTGCAACCTGGAGATCCTGACCTTGCACATTTTGTTCTTACTCAGCTGTTGTTTTAAAAGCCTACAGCTATGCATGTCATTCTGCCTCAACTGTAGAGTGTTTTTATTTTTTGTTTGATGAGCTTTTGCTTCCTACTCTTTTATTTCACATTCCGTGGCCATCATTTAATGTCTTTTTCTTGAAAGGTATCAATCACTGTCGGTCAGCACTGGTGTCACATGAGTTTAATGACTGTCAAAGCCAATCCTCTAACAAAGTACAAGGGATAAACATTCCACGCTAAGCTATTGTGGTATGCAGCAAAATTTAAAGTCCCCCTCATTAGAAACATGAATAGACACACTCTTAAAGAGTCAGAAGACTAGGGTAGAAATCCCAGCTTACCTCTAGCTATCTGAATGTGGACAATTACGTGATGTTTCTGGGACTCTGCTTCCTAGGCTATGAATGGGAAGGATGGACTTTTTCAGAGGTTCTCAACCTGTGATCCATGAGCAGTATTCAGGGGGCCTGTGAACCCTCCTGAAGTTATAATGCATTTAGTTAGTACATCTTTATGTGCACCCTCACCACCCCGCACCAAGAGGATCCACTGCTTCCCCGACATTAAAGGAGTGTATGACCTAAAAAAGATTGAAGACTCCTGTGCCAGATGGTGTTTGACAACACTCTGAAGGCAAAGTGTATGTAAACAGTTTTCAAAATCATTGTCTTTTTAAAACCAATTTGGCAGAATCTATCAAAATTTCCAAAATAAGGAATGTGAACAACTTGCTCAGAGGCAGTGGGCAACCTGGTCTGCCTGATGCAGAACAGCACTGGAAGAATCCCAAATTGAGGCAACAAAAAGTTCTCTTAAGTGTCAGACTAAGGAACTTGGAGCGAACCTTGCAAGTAGGGACACACCTGTTAGCAGTTTCTGAGATATGTGCCACAATGAAAGCACTGTTTGGGGAAGATCAAATAGAATCCATGTGGTAGGATGACACTGAAAGAGGCTGGAGAGGGTGGTAGGACACCAAAGGAGCCCTCTTACAGGACAGCATTTCCTCAACTGTTTTCTTGTTACTCTAATCACCTGAGACTTGTTAACAGGTATTCCTCCCAAAAAGGTGCTGTGGCCAATAATCTGAGGAAATGCTGAGTTAGAAAGTGAGCAGGTTTTCATCAGGTGATTCAGAACCTCTAAGAGATTGCTACTGAAGACAGTGTTTTCCCATTATCGATTGACCCCAACCCTCCCCATCAATGCCTGTTGATCCCTCATAGTTCACCATCACCTTACTGATGGTGAAGAGTATGGACCATGATGCTCAATGAATAACGCTTCTGCTGCTGCTAAAGATGACTTCACACATCTTATTTGTTAGGTTACAGTACTTCTTTTTAAGACTTGGAATTGCTACCCATGGACAGCAGTTACAAAGTTCTTTAACTCCAGCCCAAATCTACCTCTTTATCTTTTCTGTACCTTTAAAACTTTAACTGTTTACTCAACCAACCAAGTCTTGGGGACACAAAGGTAAAAGACATCACTTGCTGTTAGTTGCTACTATCTAGTTGTGGGGACAGATAACTAAGTAGACACTGATCACCCTTAAGAGAGACAGACCCGGCAGCTTCACTGAGCTCACCCAGAAAGGACATTTATCCTCACTGTTGGAGTTTAGGGATTACTCTCAAGATGAGGTCACATCTAACCCACATCTTGAAGGTTAGCCAGAGATTTACCAGAATGAGAAGAAAGAAGAATAAAGTTGGTGCCGAGGCTCCGAGGTCTTAGAATTGGGGAAAGCTGAGCAGAAATTTTTTCAGAGAGGTGGTAACTATTCCATTTTAAGAGAAAAGCTTCTAGATCCCCATGCCTGAGCCCAGATGCTCAGTGACCCCTGGCTTTTCAGTACAGAAGATATCAATGGTTTGGGAAGAGCCAGAACCCACTCCCCTGGGGATAGAAAGCCTGGCCATGCTTCTGTGAGTCTCCCAACAAAGCTTCACTTTCCCAGCATAACCAGCTCCTCAGAGTCCCCAAGACAAAAGTTGCCTGCCTTCTGAGGGAACCGGCACGGGCCAGCTGCGGGAGTGAACAGGGATTCACAGCCACCGTGGGGACAATGCTCCCAGCCAGGGTGGCAGCCCCTTCTTCCTGAGGCTCAGAAGTGGCATGTTCTCTGTGAGCTCCAGGAGTGCTGAGCAAGAGGGAGGTTTGATTTGGTTTGATTCCTCCCCAAGCTCAGCGAATTGGGCTTTTCAGAAGATATTCTTGCGTTTCAGTTCACACCCCATTGGATTTCACTTCAACCTGAAAACTCACAGGGAAGGTCAGCTGAAACAACTGAGTTTGGTCGGCTCTCCCCTCAGAGCCATAAATCACCCTGCTGCCACGGAGGAAAAGAGGAGAGCTGAGAAACTTGGCTGATTCTGATCTAATTTACCCCAAGTGCATGTGTGTGGGGGAGGGCATGTTGGAAAGGGCAGGAATTTTCATTTCCCACCTGCTTAGGTTTTCATTATAAAATGTTTCCATCATGGCACTGAAGTGTATTTCCCTAAAACTAGATGGTGCCTGCTATGAACAGGCGGCCAGTACAGACCCAAACGAATAATAATGATCATTATAGATGCCCTTTATATGGGCCAAACGCTACACCAAGCCCTTGACTTTCATTAGTCAGTGTGATCCTCAAAATAAAACCCCGTGAAGTAGGTGCCATCGTTATCACTACTTTATAGAGGTGGAAATTAGACTTAGCTAGAAACTTAGCAGAGCTAGGATGTAAATCAGGCAAGCGAGCATCACCACTCAGACTGCACAGGGAGTTTTCTGGCCCCAGGCTCAGGGAACCCCATCTTTAGCAGGCAGATGAGTGGCCATGAGGCAGGATTCCCTCACCAGGGTGGAGGCTGGAGGGTGGAGGTGCTGATGAGGGCCACCTGCTAAGGTTCCTTCTGACCTGATGCCTCCCTGATGCTCTCGCAGGTCCAACAGAAAGAGAACTCTGTCCCTCTTCTGCCAGCATGGAAGCACCCCCCCTGGGGCTTTGCCCTGCAGTCTCTGCCACTGGGAGCAAAAATTTCATTAACATTAATGGGTTGCCTCTTTGCCTCAAGGGGGACATAGACTTCTAATTGCTGTGAAAAGAGGCCTGGGAGACCCCACCCCTGCTGCCACTCCTGTTCTGGGAATCCTTGCCCACGGCTCCCCACTGGGGAGTCCAAGGCCTGGCAGCTGCTTTCTCCAGCTTTGGCAGGCTGGCGATTCAGCATTGGTTTGGTTTCTCTGGTTATTAAGTCATTTATAAAATAAAACTCATGTGCTCTTTTTGAAAAAGCCATCACAGCAGCCTGCTGCCTCCAGCCACCTCTGAATTCCTTTCAGGGTCCCTACAGTGAAAGGCCAATTCCAGTACAATATGGAGACATGCAGGTCTGGGGCCTGTTTGGTCTGCATCCCCTCAACAGAATTTTTTTTTTTTTAAACCCCATCACAAGATTACAATATCCTGTTTCACATGGTCTGAAGCTCTTTTGGGGGGGTAATAGCTGCATAAACAGCACTACTCCCTCATGCCCCCCACCAAGTTATGCAGAGCAGTAAGCCCACTCTGAGATATGGACACCTGGCCAGGGATTGGGTGACATTTTAAAAGAACTGTGAGAAGGATCTGGGAGCCAAATGCTTGCATGGGGCGCAGAAGAGCCAGGGTCATCCCAAGCATCTTATGTGCACGCAGCCCACGCGGCCCAAAACAGGCAGAACAGAGGTGCTGAAAAGCGAGCTACGACGTAACTACAATGGGGAGAAAGCGAGACAGAAAATGGTGAAGTCAAACAAAGGGGCAGGAAGAAAAAGCATAGAAACAAAAGTGTTCCACCCTCTGCAGGGCGAAAGGAGCCGCTGCCGGCGCCCCAACTCAGTCTTCTCTCGCCACCTAGTGGCCATAATTTGTTACTGCAGCGCAGGCTGCTGCGGGAGCTCTTGACGCGGGAAGGTGCCGGGAGAAAGCCATCATCTCCCAGTCCCAAAAGAAGACCTACCCAACAACGCAAAGGCTAACTTAAGCCAAAATCACGACCAGGAAAGCAGACCGTTCTTTATGAAAGGGCTTGTTTGTTTAGATTCAAAATACCGTGCAATTAAGGAACAAATGTGCGTCTTGCTCAGTCTGCAGGTTAAGGGAGGTAGGGATTGGAAATTCCCCAGCCCTTAGCAGTTCCTTTAAAAGGATTCACGTATGTAGCACACATTTAAATCTCCTTCAGGAGAAGCTGGTTCTCTATTTAAAAAGGACTATTTGTTACTTCAGTTCTCCGACCCTATCAAGATGCCAAATATTCTTAAGTTTTGAAGAGGAGAGAGCAAGGATGATGTTACATGGATTTGTTGGCTGGAATTCACTCCCTAGCAGAGGAACCCCAACTTTGAGCCTCATCTAGTAATTAGCTTTTTTTGGAAAAATACATAATACAAATTCCGGTCATTTTTTCTGCAAGATTTACCCCATTCCCAAAAACAAAATATTTCAGGTTTCAGATGATAAAATCTTGGTACTGGTGTTCACTGATGAAGTAATAAAAATGTAGAGCTTTTCAGCAGTGAGAATTAAGATATTAAGCATAAAACACATGTGTAAATCATTAAACTTGTATATGTATACCCAAATGTATACCCTGAATGGTTATGCTTCTTGCCACAGACTTTACTGTCCATGCCAGAAATTCTCATGTGTATTATTTTCTAAGAGTATGACAAAGAGTATATACAGCCTCTCAAAATTCAATTTCTCTGTGCCTATATATATATATGTATATACACACACACACACATATACAGGATGAACAATCGTCCATCTCAGCAGCCGTCTGCTTTATCAGGTGCCTCTATGTAATTACCAGATCACTATATATATATATGTATAGACACTGGCAGATAAAGGTGTAGCCTAGATCTGTCCATACAGAGAAGGTCCAGTGTTTGTTCCACAGCTCATCTGTGCAGGTCTGGGAGGTCACTGGCCATTCTGGGGTGATAATGTACACTCCTCCATGTGAGGCAATTTCTGCGTTACTTTGGTAGACTGAGGGTCTAAGGCTTCTCCAGAAATTTCCAGTGAGATACACTGGCTTGCTGTGGGGCCAAAGACCCTGTGGCAATTGACTCCACCTGAAGCCTAACCTCCAGCGCACTGAGCGTGGCACAGACAAGCTGGCTTGGTTCTGTCTGTACTGAATTCAAAGGACTGATTCTTGGCTTTAAGAACCAAGCAAGCTCAAGGATAGCAATCACAGGGAAGAAAACAGACCCTTACAGATAGGAGAGAAGGAAGATGTTAAAGAGTTTGGCAGCTGCTTTGGTTAAGAAGTTATTTCACTTTGTTTTCTACTTTACCATCAGAGATTTAGTCTTTTCTCCCCATTTATTCACCCCGGGCCAAACCTTAGGAAATTAACTTCTGCAGGCAATGAAAGGTACTTCTCTTGAGGCAAATCACATGGGATCGCTGTGGGCTCTTGGGTTGCCATCAGTTGGGAAAAGAACTCCTTTCTAAAGCAGCAATGCCTGTGATAGATAATTAGATTCACAGTAGCATTTAATATGGGCTCTTGTAAATCCGTCTTCTAAAATTTCAGCCCCAAACTGGATGTAATAGAATCTGCCACAGCATGACACTTGAAATCAGTCAAGACAGGTGAGTCACTCCCGCTTCCACTCTCCTCCCAAGTGCCCCAGGATCACTGATAATATCAAAGTTAACAAGGAAGACACTCCCAGCAGCTTCTGCTGGGAAGATGTCTGGAAGCACCGAGCTTCCCACCACTGGTGTAGACAGCTAACTAAGGTGGTGATGGAGACTTGACCAAGACAATACTCCAGAAGCCACATGGGGTATGAGGCATGGAGAAGGGAGAAGCAGGGAGCAAAGCAACGGGTAACAGCTAGAGAACTGAGTGTAGAGTCCCTGGAAAGCAGTTGTCAGAGCAGAGCTCTCGGGAAGGCAGCAACTGACTTCTGAGGGTGCAGATGTCACAGTAACACAGACACCCTAAATGAACCTTCACATCTCAGTTCAGCTGGCTGAGAGGACGTCCTGGCCATTTCTGTTTCCTCACTCCTCAGCACGTAGCTTGACAATAACTCCGGTCATCTGAGCCTCTCCCTGTTCCTTAAAGAAACAGGGGTGATGGTGGCGAAACAAAGTGAGCAAGATGTCACTTCTTTTTGTTCATGACCCTTGTCACCTACTTTCCTTTAGAAATGATCCCAACCCTCTATAATCTGTCTCTGTGGGGGGATGTTTAGCACATTGCATTCTCCAGTGGTGCCCACAACAAATCTCTCTCATCCCTCTTGCTCGTCTACAATATGACCTTGTCATGATCTCCCATGAATGTGGGTGGGCTTGTGGCTGCTCCAACCAAGAGGGCAGCAGAATTGATCCTTATGTGGTTTCCAAGGTTGAGTAATAAATGACAAAGCCTCTTCATGTGTGGCTGGGTGATGGGGAGGGTAAAGAGCCAGATCAGGGACAGTTTCAAGAGGGATGACCATATTTCCTCCTCATGGCTAGGGTACCATACCTCCTCCAATCTAAGATGTTACATATGGAAGAAGTAGCATCAATTCGGTGAAGGCATTTAGGGAACAAAAGAACCACCACAACCATGTTAAGTGTGTCATCTATTATATGATGCATTGTAAGAAACACTAAAATAAGAAACAAATGATAAGATGTAAAGACTATCATAAGTCCTTCAGCATGTTCGGACACCTTTCAGTACATTCTGAAAGTACAAGGGAAGGAAGGTTCCTGGATTTGATCAACTCCTGACTTCCCTTGTATGTGCAAGCAGGAGAGATTTATCCCCTAGGTGCAGTGCCTATGGCCCACGACATATCTAGTGTTCTACAATAAATATTTTGATTTCTTTCTAAATCAAAAGAAAAAAAATTAATTTTAGGTTGAATAAAATATCTTAATATAAAATAAGAATATATTCATTTTTATACTAACACACTTATGAAATATGTTTTAAGATTTAAGAGATTCAGTTGAAATACTTAAAAAATATAAAATCTAATATTTAACGTTTTACCCAGGAAAATCATGGTGTAGGTAAGCTGTCCTGATCACCCGCTAAAGAGGGTTCCGCATGCTTTGACAAGCTTCCCTTTTTACCCTCTCAAGACCCAGATCCAAAAGGGATGTTTTTCCATTCAGTAATTCCCTATGTGGAGTCTAGATGGCCCCATTGCTCTAAAGTTAACTTAGCGAAGTTCTAAGATTTACGGGCGACTATCCAGTGCCTCCTGTGGAGCAGGCAGAAGTTACTTTTTGGTGGAGATAGTATTCGGCGGCGTGCCCAGCTGGAGGCAGGCCTGGGATTTTTCATGGCTGTCATTCTTTTAAACCCTCAGTCCCTGACGATAATCCATGGAGAGGAAAACCGGGCCATTTTAAGCTATACTTGAATTATTGAGCATGCCGAGCCTGCATGAAAAATTTAAATGTCTAGGAAAATAAATAGGGTGCATAAAAAGATTTTATTGAAGCTCTTCAAATCAGGGAAAACTTGCCTTTTTTTTTTTAAAGCATCAGAGGAAGTCCTTGCAATTTGTTAAGATACCTCTTGGCTCCCTTGAAAATAATGGACTCAAATACTTAGGAACAAACTAGGAGAAAAAGTAGCGCTGAAGCTATTTCATACTCAGAGAGGTAGCTTATAAGATTTTTGAGTGAAACACTCAATCTTCCACTTTCAGAATTCTTAGCCTAGTCTTTTAGACTAGATGGTTGCTCATGAAACCACCGAAATAGCCTGAATCATTCAACTTTATTTTCTCTAGCTGCTTCAGATGGATATATATGCAAATGCATGTGAATAGAAGCAGGTAACGCAAGGTGTCTTTGAAGGGCTTAAACCCCACTCACAGCATACTTGAGACAAGAGGATCTTTCCTTATGTATCTGCTTTTAATTTCTGTCTTAATCCATAGAGACTTCTTAATCCTTCTTGGACACTTTGAAAAGTGATTCGCTCCGATTATATTAACTTCAAATTCCAAATATTAAATAATAGACGTGTTTTCTGTAATGTGACTTACCAGCGAGACTTGGGGCCTCCTGCCTAAGAAGTAACACAGATGGAGGCTAAAGGGACAAGGTGAGGAGGTGGGGAGGAAGCAGCCTTGTCCCATAGAGTTCTCTGCGGAGATGACTGCCCAAGCACTCAATAAGAAGCAACTATACTGTCTCAAAATGGGCTCAGGTAAGAGGTTGAAAAGCCTCCCAAATTAATCATTATATGTTTCTGTGCATGATGGAAAGCGAATTTTATTTTCTAATTGAGGTGAGATTACTCAGTATCACACATGGCACAGGAAGTTCCAAGTCCTTAGCAAAGGTATTAAAACTATGAAAAGATGTTTACGTCAATAAATGAAAGTGAGGGGAACACAGGTAAATGGTCACTATTTACCACAAGTGCACTGCTGGGAGCAGGCGGACAGTTTAGTTTGGAGCCCCCAGATAGTAAATATGAATAAACAGCATATACACTGTGTCAACCCTATTCTAAGCTTGTTACCTGGATTCATCCACTTAACCCTCATAACAACCCTATGACATTAAGTACTATTATTATGTCCTTTCTACAGTTGAGGAAACAGATAGGGAGAGGTTAAATAGTTTGCCCAAGGTCACACACAAGTAGTGGCGCATCAGGCTTGAACTCAGTGTGGTTCCAGTCTGTTATTTTACCACTCGTCTTCTGCCTCTCAAATCCAGCTCCAGAATGTTGTAGATTCTGTAGCTGTTCTGTCCACGTCCCCTCAGAATTCACTCCCCTCCTGTAGAGATTGATGTTCCTGACTATCTGAGGGTTCCAGCCATAAATGCTTGTCACACATAGGCCAGCAGAGAGTTGATGTGCCCTCTCGCCCAGCAGCTCCCAATCCAAGGCCAACGGGAGCTGGCGGATAAACACCAGCTGGAGCTGTTCAGCCTCTCAGAGGCTCCCACAGGCCTGAGCCCACAGCAGTAATGTGTTCTTTAGGGAGCCCTGTTCTGGCTTTCCTTTCTTCCCTGTCTCAATTCACTTCCCTGGGCTCTCCCCCTAAAAGAAATGCTTGCATGCAAGTCATGTCTCAGGTCTAGATCTGGGGAAGATGGGCTTTGTAGTTTGAAAAATCTAAGTTAATCACTGGCAAATGTGAGATCTATTCTAAAACAAGTCTTTTTTTCTACCATGGTGAATTTATGCAAAAAAGAGGATCAATCTGCAGGAAATGTCGAAATCCTACCATATGATCATAAACATTCTTGGGGATTAAAGGAGACAATTATTTCCAAGATGCTACACTTAACGAATTTGGTAAATTGTTTCTTAACATAAACTTAGCTTTAATATAACTTTAAAAAAGGAAGTATATCAAACGTTGCATGACTGTACCAAAGACCCCAAATTATTTTTAGCCTCTTACTTAAAATGTAAGAACACAAATAGAATAGTGAAAATACCCAGATCAAAGTTAAAAATGCCACATTCCACTATGATTCTTCCAATACATTTTAAAGTATTTTGGACTCTCAAAAAAAAAAAAGTGGTTCTTTTCCCCCAAACTATAGGTTGTGATATTTAACTGTGTTTTTACTTTGCCCTATATATGTTAGCACTAGATTTATTTCGCCAAACTCCCACGTGAGCCACTTTCACTGCTCTTTAAGCTCTTCTCTGTCCTTCCAGTCTTTTTTCAATTAGAGACTGTATCAATAAAAAGCAAATTACAATGGCCAAGATTTAGATCAAGCAGCATATTATCATCACCTCCCAAAGCACAATAAAGTAGAATGATCTAAAAGTAACTGTATAAAAAAGGGCCAGGAAGCCCATTCAACTGATGGTTCTCTAAGTGCCTCTCACTAGGCGTATTTGCCAAATGAGCTGAATTCAGTGGAAGCAAATAGAAGCCAATACTGGTCTTTGGCATAACTAGACCCGCTCACTCTGCTCTGTGAAATCATTCCCCTTGATACAAGCTTGGATAGGTTCCATAGCTTTCTAGGCACTTTCTGGAGAGAAAAGGTCTCCTGCAACTGTTAAATAACTAAGATCCCAATCAGTGTAATACTGAAGATCCTTACCTTCATTTGATTCAGTCTCCCCATCCCCAGCCTCCCTTTCCTCCCACCTCCCCCGACACTGGCCTATCTCAGGCAGAGAGAGGCACAGGTGACTTTTCATTCTGCTCAAGGTTCCGGTCCTGGATAAGGGAGGACTTAAATGATCTTACTTGCCGGGGACATTGTATTCTGACAGCAGGACCTCCTGTGTTGTGCTTGCACCATGATTGGCCCCCTTTTCACTGGACTTTGGTGGTTTCCTTGGAGTTCTTTCTGGTGGACACCTGAAAGGGCAGTTTCCCTGAGGCAGACAATGCCACGTCTGGCTGGCAGGTGGACTGCCCCCAGTCTTTGGGCTTCTGTTGGACCACCTGTGGCTGGATCTCTTTGCCCCTTGATTCATATGGTGCCCTTGGTGATTTGGCTTTTTAAATGGCTCACAATGGGGCCTTTGTAAGGCATCCACAATTGGATTCTGGGGAAACACACCCATTGGCAGCAGGCAGGCAGCATCAGCCTGCATCTCACCCTTGGATTCCCCATGGTCCAAACAGTGACATGGTTGAGTAGGAAGTGAAAAAACAGAGGTGTGGGAAGGGATAGGCGAAAGTGTCACAGAGGAGCAAGAGAGAGGAAATCGCACTGAATGAATCGAAAACCCACAAATTATTCCAGAGCATGAAAAAGGAAAGAATGCTTCTCTTTGTATAATAAAGCCAGAATTAACACCATACCTAAACATGACACAAATAACACCAAACAACAACAAACACTCCAGGTCAATCTTACTTATGAATATAGATGCGAAAAATCCTAAACACTAGCAAATACATTTCAGCACTAAATTAAATAAATGACATACCAGAACCAAATAAAGTATTTCCCAGGAATGTAAAGATGGCTCAGTATTAGGCAATCACTCTGCATATGTGTATATACATAGATTCTGGAACAGATGTATGGTTATTTCAAAGGATGATGACAAGATAATAATAAAATTCAATCCTGATTCCTTATTTTTTAAAAAATACATATTTTAGCAAGCCAGAAATATAAGGATCCTTCCTTAACATGAGGAAAAATATTTAACTCAAACCAACAGCCAGTAATTTTCTTAACAGCAAAGCAAGCACTAGAGGCATTCCCATTAGTAAGAGGACTAGATGAAGATTCCTTCTGTTCTCATTATCATGAACAGGCATACCTCGTTTTAGTGCACTTTACTGTGCTTCCCAGATACTGTGTTTTTTACAGATTGAAGGTTTATGGCAACTTTGTGCCAAGCAAGTCTATCAGTGCCATCTTCCCAACAGCATTTGCTCACTGTGTCACATTTTGGTACCTCTCTCAATATTTCAGACTTTTTCATCATTATTTTGTTTGCTACAGGGATCAGTGACTAGTGATCTTCGATGCTACTACTATAAGTTACCGAAAGCTCAGATGATGGTTAGCATTTTTTAGCAATAAAGTATTTTTTAATTAAGGTATGTGCATTTTTATACATAATGCCATTGCACACTTAACAGACTACATTATAGTGTAAATACAACTTTATATATACTAGGAAACCAAAACATTAGTGTGACTTGCTTTATTGCCAAATTTGCTTTATTGTGGTGGTCTGGAACCAAACATGCAAAATACCCAAGATAATCTGCCTGTAATAGGTCTTTACAGACAATGCATTAATTTTTTAAAATGAAAAGAGATATACTTATTGCAACATAACTATATGCAAATACCATCACATCATAGAACCTTAAAACTCCAAAGGAGCTACTGAAACTTTCAGGATTTGATATAAATTTGATACTTGAGACAAAAACATAAATTGAAATATTTATCAATTATCAGTGAGGATATACTTTAAATAGGAAAACAACAAAAAAAATCCTATTCACTATTTTAAAAATAAGATACACAAATACCCTAGAGATAAGTTTATGTGCATGATCTAAACAAAAAGAATCACAAAACTTGCGCATAGGACATAAAAGTAGAGAGATATATGATGTTCCCAGATGGGAAAATGAATGCTGTAAAAATGTCAAATTAATTTATAGGTCTAAATGCAATCCAAATCCAAATCTCAATGGTATTTTTAATAATATTTGACAGTGTAATGATAAAATTCATCTGGAGGCAAAAATGCACATGAAATGCCAAAAAGACCACAAAAAGAAAAGAATAATCAGTGAACACTAGCCGTACCAGATATAAACTTTAAGGCCATAATAAATAAAGTAGGATGGCTGAAGTTTTAGGAAGAACTCAAATTAGATCTTTCTTAAGGATAACACTAATGTAAACTTCAGGCGGTTAAGTGAGATCAAAACGTGAAAGTAGACAGAGAGCCAGTACCTTTGTGGTTCCTTTGTGAATATGGACATTCCAAAGATAAAAGCTGTTGAAGAAAATACAAAATGAAAACTTAACAGATTTAATGTCAAGGAAGATGTGAGAAGCTTCTCTAAGTCAAAGACTATAATTATCAGAACTTAAAAAAAAAAAAAAAGCCTAAATGCAGGCCTCCTCCGCCTCACCCCCTCCTCCAAAAATAACTTAGAAGAAAATTTGCTACAAATAATACAAACAAGGTATCGTGTCTATCTATAATAAACTCAGAATTCATACATTTTATTAGAAAATATACTAAAATCTTCCTTGAATAATGAATATAGGAGCTTTGAAAGGAGTGCCAATAAAACAGAATTTTCAACTTCCATATTGATTTTTAAAGGTTAAATAAAATATTATCATTCTACCAAACTAGCTAATATTAAAAACTGGTAATATTCAGGGTTGGCAGACTGTGGGATACGGCGTTTTCATACCGTTTGCAAATGGCTGCAATCTCTTTATCAAGAACTTTAACCATTTTTTTAAAAGCCTTAAAATAGGCTTTGATTCAGTAATCCCCCTTCTAGGCATCTATCCTAAAAAATATACTACGATGTATTAAAAAGATGTATAGATATAAGCTTATTACATCCTCGCCCGCCTGCCGCGGGTTCCGCCTGCCGCGGGTTCCGCCTGCCGCGGGTTCCGCCTGCCGCGGGTTCCGCCTGCCGCGGGTTCCGCCTGCCGCGGGTTCCGCCTGCCGCGGGTTCCGCCTGCCGCGGGTTCCGCCTGCCGCGGGTTCCGCCTGCCGCGGGTTCCGCCTGCCGCGGGTTCCGCCTGCCGCGGGTTCCGCCTGCCGCGGGTTCCGCCTGCCGCGGGTTCCGCCTGCCGCGGGTTCCGCCTGCCGCGGGTTCCGCCTGCCGCGGGTTCCGCCTGCCGCGGGTTCCGCCTGCCGCGGGTTCCGCCTGCCGCGGGTTCCGCCTGCCGCGGGTTCCGCCTGCCGCGGGTTCCGCCTGCCTACCGGTTTGCCCGAGTTCCACTCTACCAATTCTGTGTAAAAAAAATTTTTAATTGCAGAAAGTTTCAAAAAATAAAACTTAATTTGTCTCATATAGAGCCCTACGGTGAATCCACGATTGTGAAGTCATGTGTGGGGACACTTTGCTGCAGCCTCCTGCCAGATCTTCAGTCTCTCTCCTGAACTTGGGTGAGCATTGTTTGCCTCACGTCTCGTACTGTGTGCAACCTTTATTTCTCTGGAAAAAGTTACTCCTAAAAAGAAATTAAGTGGTCTAAGCAATCCCTCAAAGGTTAAGAGGGAGTGTAAAGTGCTGTCTCTCATCGAGAAAATAAAAATCTTAGGTCTTTTGAGAAGCGGCTTGTCGCCTATGTAAATTTGCTTGGCGTTAAGAAGCAAACGAGTGTTAGAATATTGAAGCAGAAAGAAGCTGCGATTCGTGAAAGTGTTCGTGCTGCCTCTACGAAGTGGCAAAAATTCTCTCTGGTTCCTGATAAAGAGCTTGCAAAAGCTGAGAAAGCATTAAATGTGTGACTAGAGGACATGTCACAGAAGTAGATCCCTGTTGATGGCAGAATGGTGTGTGGAAAAAGCACTTAGCCTCTGTGAGCTGAGGGTTTGAGGAGAGCCACAGGAAGGAGTGAAGGGTCAGTAAAGGACTGCTGGCTAGCTATGCAAAGTGCTGCAGCCTCAGGAACTTAAAAGATCACAGGAGAATCGCCATCGACTGATGCTAAGGCAACATCAGCGTTCCCAGAAGAGCTCAAGAACTCATAGAAGAGAAAGGCTACCTTCCAGAGCAAGTCTTGGGTTGTGATGAAGCAGGCTTGTTCTGGAAGTAGATCCCCCAGTGGTTCCTACACCCACAAAAGCACCAAGCAAGCCCTGGGGTTCAGGCCTGGAAGGATGGCCTTACTCTGGGGCTGTTTGACAATGCAACAGACTACATGATCAAGCCAGGCCTTGTTTGCTGAGCACAAATCTGCTAGCCCTTAAGAACAAAA
Source organism: Vicugna pacos (assembly GCF_048564905.1). Taxonomy (NCBI): domain Eukaryota; kingdom Metazoa; phylum Chordata; class Mammalia; order Artiodactyla; family Camelidae; genus Vicugna; species Vicugna pacos. The sequence continues at coordinate 21,011,599 of NC_132990.1, forward strand.
ACAATAATTGCCTGCCTATGTTCTGGCAACACAACAAGAAGGATTAGGTGACGCCATGTTGTTCTTGGAATAATTCAGCGCTTCATTCCTGGAGTGAAGAAATACCTGGAAAATAAGGGGCTGCTATTCAAGGCCCTGCTCATAATTGACAATGCTCCTGGCTGTCCCAAACCTCCCTCCTGTGCTGATGAGAATGTGGAAGTGATTTTCCTGCCTCCTAATACTACGTCACTGCTGCAGCCTCTTCCAAAGCATCAATGTGTGCAATTGAAACCCAGTTTTTCTGATGTCGTGATCCTTCTAATGTCCCACCAGAAGGTTCAAGTTGGCCTGCTGTCTCACCATTTACCTACAGTGCCACACATCTCATCCCTCACCACATCGGCCCTGAGGCACTATGCAGCCATCATCATGGTCATCCTCCTCCTCCTCCTCCTCCTCATCACCACAGCAGGATTATCAAGGGAGAAGAACCAGGTTTTGGTGAGTATTAACACTCTGTGTGTGTGTGTGTGTGTGTGTGTGAAAGAGAGAGGATGAATATATATTCTCTATTGATAATTATATTTTCTATATGGTACTTGTATTTTAAATGTTCTGTGTTTTATTCTGTGTATTTCCCATTTAGATCATTAAACAAAAGTAATCTATAAGTATTGAAAGGAAGAAAATGTGACATTGTTGCTGAAATGTACTATGTAGTTAGGCCTTGAATGGTTGGGTCTGTACTGAATATGTAGACTTCTTTCCCTGACATTATTCTGTCAACAACACAGTGTAACAGCTATTTCAGAGCCTTTACATCGTATTAGGTATTATAAGTAATCTAGAGATGATTTAAAGTATTCGGGAGGATGTGCACAGGTTATATGCAAATGCTATACCATTTTATGTAAGGGACTTGAATTTACACAGATTTTGTTATCTATGGTGAGTCCTGGAACCAATTCCCCGAGGATACTGAGGGATGACTGTATGTAATATTGCTCATGATATAATGCTATGTGGAAAAAAGCAAGATATGAAACTACATCTCTCTCTCTCTCTCTCCCTATATATAGTTACAGATATATCTATATATAAGCATACATGTATCCGGAATATATAATAACTTTTACAACTCAACAGTAAGGCAAATAACTCAATTAAAAAATGGACAAGGAATTTGAATAGACATATATATGGCCAATAAACACATGAAAATTAGGAATTAGAAAAGGAAAAATTAAAAACACAATGAGATAGAATTTCACACCCAGTAGAATGGCTATAATAATTCTTTTTAAAATGGAAAATAACAAAGTTGGTGAGGATGTGGAAAAATTGAAACTCTCATATATTGCTGGTGAAAAATGTGAAATGGCGAAGCACTGTGAAAAATACCTTGGCAATTCCTTAAAAACTAAAGTTTTTACCACATGACCCAGCAATTCCACTCCTAAAAATATACTTAAGAGTATTGAAAATATAGTTTCACACAAAAACTTGCATATGAATACTTATAGAAGTATTATTCATAATATCCAAAAAGTGGAAATAACCCAAATGTGCATCAGCTGATAATAAACAAAATGTAGTATATCTGTACAGTGAAATATTGTTTAACCATAAAAAGGAATGAAGTACTAATACATCCTACATAATGGATGAACCTTGAAAACATTATGCTAAGTGAGAGAAACAAGACACAAAAGGCCATGTGTTGTATGATTCCATTCATACGAAGTGTCCAGAATAGACAAATCCATACAGACAAAAAATAGATTAGTGGTTTCCCAGGGACAGGAGGAGGGTAGAATTGGAAGATACAGTATTTCTTTTGGGAGTGATGAAAATATTCCGAAATTAGGTAGTGGTGATGCTTGTGTAACATTTATGAATGAAAAAACATCACTGGACTACACACTTTAAAATGATTTAAATGGTCAATTTTATGTTATGTGAATTTTATCTCAACTAGTTTTTTAATTATTAAAGTAGATGTTTTAGAATGGAATTAAAATCAAATGTGTGCAACTATTGAAATACCTGGAGTCACAGCTTTTGTGCGACAGGATTTTGCAAAGACCTGTCTTTAGAATCTGGGTCCTATCTTTGACTGATCACATGACATTGGACAGGACATTGTTGCTTTTAAGCCCATTTTCTCATTTATGAAATGGGGAGCATTCCTCCCTTATCTGCCTCTTGGTTGTTATTTGATTCAAATGGTCTAACCCTGACATATTTACCCCAAATGGGGGAACCACAAGGCATAATTTTAAGGAATTATTATTGTTGTCTCTTCTCACCCTTGTCTGGATTGCAGACTCTCTGAAGGGTGGACAGAATGCCTTAAGAGAACGTCTTCTGCCTAGGTCTGAAGAGATATCTGAGCTTGTCTTAAAGGTTAAGTTTCCCAGGCAGAGATGTGGGGAAAGCCTGTTAAACAGAAAGAAATGTGTATTGGAAAAAACACAAACTCAGAAAATGCCAGATGTTTCAAGTGGTTAGAAATCACTGGAATACAACCTGTGAGTGAGAACAATAAGGAGAAATCTGGGACAAGGTCTTGTAGAGCCTTTTGTAAAAGGTGTCTGTACTTGGTCCTTGGGGCAATGGGAACCAATGGACATGTTCAGGAGGTGGGTGTGAAGATTGAATATGGGTCTTAAGAAGGGGTCTGGTGACATCGTGGAGGGTGAGCCAGTGAAGAACAGATTGTCAGCAGGTAGCTCTGACAAAAGGTGGTTGAAATGTTGCAGGTGAGAGGTTTCAAGAATACAATCTGAGGCAGGGTTAAAGTAAGAATAAAAAGGAATATCTGAAGGGAAGGATATTTTGAGGTAGAATCCAAAGTATTTGGCAATGGACTGGATGTGTAGGGAAGCAGAGGAGGGTTAAATGGCAACTGTAAGTTGTTTGCTTTTGAAAATTAGATGTCTACCCACCATACTACTGATCAAGATCTGGCGTTCTGGAGAAGGAACTGGCCTAGTGAGGAAGACAACTGTGATTTGAGATATATTAAGAATTAACTTATATCCATCCAATAAAGACATAAGAATGGCTGATAGACATATGAAAAAATGCTCAGTATCACTAATTATTAGAGAAATGCAAATTAAAAACTACATTGAGGTATCACCTCACACCAGTCAGAATGGTCATCATCCAAAAGTCCAAGAGCATTAAATGCTGGAGAGGGTGTGGAAAAAGGGGACACTGTTGGTGGGAATGTAGGTTGGTGAAGCCACTGTGGAAAACAGTATGGAGATTTCTCAAAAAACTAAAAACAGACTTACCATATGATCCAGCAATCCCACTTCTGGGTGTATATCCGGTGGGAAATCTAATTTGAAAAGACACATGCACCCCAGTGTTCATAGCAGCACTATATGCGATAGCCAAGACATGGAAGCAACCTAAATGTCCATCAGCCATAAGAAAGAATAAATAATGCCATTTGCAGCAACATGGATAGACCTGGAGATTGTCATTCTAAGTGAAGTGAGCCAGAAACAGAAAGAGATATACCATACGATATCACTCATATGTGGTATCTGAAAAAAAAAGGAGGCGGGGGGGACTATGAACTCATCTACAAAACAGAAACAGACTCAGACTGAGTAAACAATGTCATGGTTACCGGGGAAAGGGGAGGGAGAGGATAAATTTGGGAGTTTGAGATTTACAAATGTTAATCACTATATATAAAAATAGATTTTAAAAAAGTTTCTTTTGTAAGCACAGGGAACTGTGTTCAATATCTTGTAATAACCTTTAATGAAAAAAATATCAAAATGAATATATTTATGTATATACGTGACTAGGATATTGTGCTGTACACCAGCGATAGACACATTGTAATTGACTGTATGTCAATAGAAAAATAAAAAATTAAAAGAAGAATTAACTTATATCCTAATCATGGATCTTTGGGTTACAAGAAACAAACTCACTCGAACATGTGCATGTAGAAAGAAATGTACTGTGAGAAGGCACTCAAATGTAAGATTTGTGAAGTCAGAAAACATATTTTTCTTATTTGACAAAATATCTCTCATACCTAGCAAAGTTCCTGACATAAAGTAGGTTGTCAAATGATATTTGAAAAGTGGATGATTGATTGAATTTCATGAATTACAAGGAGGGCAATAGAGCACAGTCTCATTAGCACTGGAAAATCCTCAGGCAACCACCCACTCTGAAATCATACTGTACTTTACTTTGTTTCTCTTTCCCTGCCTGCCCCAGATTCTCTTTATACTGGCTTCCTCTGCTCATTTGCCCTACATCACCTTAGAGTTGCAGTGCCCAGTGATAGAGGATTCCCAGGCAAGGGAGTCTGTTTGGACTGGCTAGCAGCAGGCAGCCACTCTGATCAAATCAGCTGTGGCCTGAGAGACAAGGCCGCAAAATGACTTACATGGCTACTCTTTATGGACTGTGGGAAGACACAGTTTCTAAGAAGGAAGTGTTGGCAGACAAAAAGTGACTGCATTTCTGATATAAGGCTGCAGCCAAACATCTAAGTGTAGCTGAGAATGTGGGACCTACATTTGGACAGGGTGGCTGTAGATCTTGGAGGCATTAGCAAAGAGATGGTGGTTGAAGTTATCCATTTAGAGGAGACAACTTGGGGAGAGTATGTCGAATGATGTATGTTGACGTAACAGAAATTCAATTACAGAGAAACAGGGAAAGAGCCAATGAATGAGAGAAGTGATTGTCAGAGAGAAATGAAGAAAACCAGGAGAGATGGGTCATAGCCTTTAAGAAAGGAAAGAATATTGAGAAATAGAAGAGCTGCATCTTAATTTTTAAGGATTAGTTGATTGTGTCACAGGTCTGTGAGTTGAAAGGAAAGTTAGACACAGTGTTCTAGGTGTCAGCTAGGCCTTTGACATCTTTAGTGACATCATTTTGGGACAAGGTAGAGAAATAAAGACCGGATGAAGTTCAGGTGGGAGGATTATCCATCAGACAAGTGAAGAATCCCAAAGGGATCTGGGTTAAGGGCATGATGTCCACATAGGAAGCTCTGATGTGAGCTAAAAGGCCCTAGCATAATCTCGTCTTTGTGTACACGTCATAAACTGTGTGGATATAAACAAGGATGCTTTATCTATCTACTTTGTGAATAGCATTGAGGCTGAAAGGAATAGCAAGAAACATGTGTGACAGAGTGAGGGTCCCACATGAATTCAGTGGAGAGGAAGAGGGGATTATTTTTCATTAGATAAATGGAGGGGGGCCATATGTTGTAGTGCAGAGAGCAGAGAACCGGTATTCTCATCCTGCCTATGGCAGGATAACTTGGCAACTCACTGAAACCTGTCATTTATCACACCTGAGTCAAATCTCTGCTGATGGGATGGGAACAAGGAATTGATATTTATAACCTTTTTTCTAGAACATTCAAATGCTTGCCAGCACCGTCCACGGGTAACATCTGGGAACACTGACTTAAACCTTTAATAAAAGGCTCAGTTTCTGAGTCTATAAAGTGAGAGTTCACCAAGGTGATTCCCCAAGGTCCCTCCCTGTGCTAGCATTTGTGTCTGTGCTTGTGTAAGGGGAATGCATGTCTCCACAGAGACATAGCCCTCATAATTTAACCCTGCTACTTTCAAATGGGCAAAGAAAATGTAATGTCATTATTTTCCACCACTGATTTAATCTGGGGGAGTGGAGCAGTTTTGTGCCATCTCCTTCACCATATTGGAAGAGGCCACACATGAGATGCCCTTGGGCTTACAGCTCTCCTCCAGCTCCATCAGGGAGCTACTGCAGGGGAGGAAAAATTCTGTTTCCTACTACCCTCATGGGTTCTCCAGTTGGGGCCTTGTAAATTGGACTGTCAAAAGACAGATTAACCAAAGGAATGCATACAAATTTAATTTAAATTTTATGTGACAACAGAGACTTCATAAGGAAATGAAGACCCAAAGAAATGGTTAAACCTGAGCTTGCTTTATACTAGGTTTAAGGAAGAGTGGGGAGTCCCAGGCAAATGAGCCAAAGGTAGTAGACTGTAGGGAACTTAGCAAGGCCTGTTCCCTCAGATTCCCCTTTGGTGATAAGGATGCTCTTTTGCTCCTGGTGTAGGGAGGGCACCTCTCACCTGAAGGTGCTATGACCTGCTTCAGTGGGGTAGGTCAGAGAGTCCTTCCTGCTTCTGCTGTTTCTCAAATTCCTTCAGCTTAAAATATTCAGTTTGCCAGGGTGTCATAATTGGGGGTGTTCTGAACCCTTCACCATCCACCTCTAACTTCCATAGTTTCCTCATACCTGTCTGGATATTTCTGAAGTCTCCTCTCAGAGTGCAGCTTCAGGAAGGGAGAAACAGAATCATAAAATGCCTCCCTGGCTCTTTTTCTGTCTCATTTCTTGCTGCAGCCCACATGCACAGGAGATGCTTGACATTTAGTTTCCTTTCTGTCATAGCCTGGGATACGTCCACTTACTGTGTTGAAGTCCTGAATTCCTGTTTTGAAGCCTTACTCTCCAGTGAGATGGTATTTTGAGGCCTTTGGTAATAACTAGTTTCGATGAGGTCAGAGGGGACAGTGACCTCACACAGAGATGAAGGAACCAGAGCTCCCTCTTTCTTCACCCTGTGAGGACACAGCAAGAAGGCAGCCATCTGTGAACTGGAGGAAGGCCATCACTAAGAACCCAGCCCTGCTGGTGTCCTCGTCTCAGATTTGAAGCCTCCAGAACTCGAGGAATGAATATTTGTTGGCTTAAGCCACTCAGCCTGTGACATTCTGTTATGACAGCCCAAACTGACTGAGACGCTCCCTAAGCAGAATCAAGTCCCAGGAGATCTGCACTGGCTCTGTTGAAAGGAAGTTAAAGAAATTTAGAAATGCCTTCATTAAGAAAAGCCTGATTTTCAGGACTTGCTGTAGACTTTGAGATCCAATGGCTCTTTCTCCTAGGCTGGATCTGCCTTCACGTTCCCTGGAGTAACAAGCCTAGCTATGAGGTGGAAGGCAACAAGGCAACATGTTTAGGAAGGAAATGAAACTATGTTGGTGTACTATACCAAATATATGATATCTACATCCATCCTCATACGTCTCATAAGCACTAGTTCACATAACCCAGTCCTCTTCCTCCTTCCCTTCTGATTAAATTATAACACGGTGATTACCTTACCTTACACTCCTATCCTCCTATTTTAGAAATCTAGCCCTTTCTGGAGACTCAGCTTTTCAGTAAATGTTCACTGATCTTATGATAGTGACAGTAGGAGTGTGACAATTCCAGAGACTTGAGCAGGTGGCCCAATCAGCATCCTCTTCCAGAGTGAACTTGGTTGAATAGAGGGAGTCCCCGTTCTGTCCATGCCAGACCCCAAAGACCAGCACTTAGCAGTTCTGTTGGAACTTTGGTGCTTCTGCTGCAGCTGCTGGTGATGATAAGGAGCTTTTTGTTGTTAAAGGCTTTATCCATTTAAAAAAAAATCTAATTATTGATTATCTAGCCCTCTGATTTCTATAAGTTCAGGATTAATCTGTTTTAAGGAGAAAGGCTTTTCTCCTTGTCTGGAAAGCCCTTTCCCCACTGCCTGTCTTGAAAATTCCTTTTCAGTCCTTAAAAACCCAGCTGCGATGTTGCCGACTCTGTACAACATCCTGTGAGTCTTCCCCTCCTCCCAGGAAGACTGAAGTTCTCCTCATTCTGTACCATTGCTTTATCTCGTGATGGCCTCTATCACCACGCCATTCACAGTGAATCAGGAGTATTTGCCACCATCTGTCTCCCTTACACAATTCTCTGCAGTTCACACCGATCCACGGTATGGCACACAGTAGATGATCCATGAACATTTGTCAGCTGGGTGACTGCTGATGAATAGGTGAGTGGCACAAGGGCCAAAGTTCCCATAAATGGTAGAAAGGAACACTGGCATTCAACATTGGACTGTCACCCCAAGGCCCACATTTGTCCTGCACCACGTGGCTGTGCACTTTGGGAATTTCAAACTGAGGAAACGTGCCATCTACCCATAATACGTAGGCATGAACTGCCATGAGCCCTACATGTTTTTCCCGTCCTTTCTCTCCTCCTCACTTTTCCTTCGATGTAGAGCAGATTTCCCAGAATTGCCACTGGGACAGGGTTTTAGGGTGAGTGTTAGCAAGAAAACAGAGTGGACTCTTACCAGATTGAATCCTACAGGATCAAGAGCAGGACAGAACTCCTTTCCTTGAAGTCTTCCTCTAAGAATTTCTTGCATTTCTTGTACGTTTATCTTGTGCTTGACATGTTGGTACGTCTTTGCATACTTTACTTATTTTTGCATACTTTATTTCATCGTGATTATTACACTTTGACACAACAAAGTCAGTTATATAACTAAAGATAGCAATCCTAACAATTACTGGTATGCCTTATTTCACAAACAGGGAACTGAGACTAGTAAGAGAGAATGCTAATTGCCCAAGGCCACGTGGTTTTAGCAATAATAGAACTGGCACCCAGGCCTTCCCAGGCATGCCTGATGCCAAAATCTACTCTCTTTTAGGTAATGGAGTCCACCAGGAATAGGCCAGTAGGGAAGAGGACAGAGAAATTAATTATGAATTAATATTTATTGGAGGTAGTAGATATCTGTCAAGCTTTGTGGCCACCCAGCATCTTTGAACAGCTTTTCTGTATTTGGATAATTTTCCGTATTGAGAGTCCTGTCTCCCAAAGGTGGAAACCAGACATCTGCTCTTATGCCAAAAGGGAAAGTACCACTCAGCACACACTCCAGGACTAACTAAATGGATAAATGGATGGAGCTCACAAAGACAGAAACAGTAGCACGTATGCAGGCCCCTCTAATTCATTGCATTCTGTGGGGGTGCACAGATCTAACAAGGCAGACAGCAGACCCCGAGAGAGACTCCAGTCTTGGTCCTTGGAGCTTACGAGCTACATGGTTAGGAAAGCACCCGCTCCTTCGGTCGGGTAACCAGGGGTCTGGGTACCATAGTAATATGGCACGGTAGAGCATTGGCTTCAGCCCTACTCTCATCTTTCATGACTTCGAGGAATACCAGGCCTTCTTCTGGTATAATGTGGAAGCTGGGGACCGAGCTTGTCATTGTATTTGTATGATATATTTAGCTCTTGACTTGAATCCCAGCAACCAAGCAGCATTCAAGATCGAAGTCCAGCCCTTCCTCTGGTATGATCAGAGCACTAAGCTTTAAGCCTCATGGTTGACCAGAATTGACTGCTTTAAGCACCAGGCTCTCTCCAGTTTCCATCACATTTGCAAGAAGCAACTCATTTTCTAGAAGGCAGCCTGCAGAGAATTCATCTTGGACAATTTTCCCCCTTTCTCTCCCTTGCTTTCCCAGCCTCCCAGCAGGGGCACAGGTGTGTGATTTAGGCTCTCCCAGTCATATGTACACATGTGAAGTTTTGGGTTAGAAGAAGTAGGGTGAGTATACAGGAGCATGAAATCCTGGAGTGGCTGATCCCAGAGGCCTTTGGTTTCTGACAACAGTTGTGGTGACTCTGGAAACCAGGGCCCTGCATCAGCAGTGCCCATTATGGTGTCTTTGCCTGCAGGAGGCAGCAACAGGGTTTTTATTACCTTCATTCCTTTAAACACTTTTTAAAAAGTGTTTCTGTTTAGCAACATCCAGTATCCTAAGCATACTGGTACTTAAAAACCCAAGCACCTTGTAGCAATGTTGTTAGACAAATGTTAACCTTTTCACCAATTAGAAAGATTAATGCAACGTAACTGACTGAGCTGTTTCACATTTTATATGTACTCAGAAGCAACATCCAAAAAATCGGTTCTTTCTGACAGATTACTATGTATCATGTTTGCAAACATACCTCCCACTACTCGTGGAAAGGCACTTGGCCATCCAGAAGGAATTTTTCAATTCGAGTGTTAGAAAATCCTCGCATCCTTTTCTGACCTTTCCCCTACCCTACCCTGCAGAGCTGACAATGCCCATCAGGATTACTGGATAATCCTCCACCCCACTGCCTAATGGCGAGAAACATCTTGATGCCTTTAGACTCAGCTGTGCTCATTAGGTACAGAAATGCCAGGAGAAGATAGCAAATGTATTCAGATTTTAGTTTGTCTGCAGTTTGATGTAATAATGTTTTATTTTTGGCCCCCAATTGCTCAGCAAAAAAAAAAAACAAAAACAAAAACAAAAACCCTTGGTTAAACTGCTGATTTCCTCTAAATCGCTGAGCACCGAGACTGTAGCTTGATAAAGTCTTTTAGTTGCTGAATGTTTATAGTTGAACAATGCCAATGGCTTTTGCTGGAGTTTTTCGTGGGAAATATGATGACGTTTACTTCTTTATGAAGTTGAAATAACTGTGAATTTACCAGTGCTACCTCACAAGGGATTTTTTTTTTTATTTCATCCTGGGGGCTTTGAAATATAAAATTCTATTTAGGTTTTCAGTGAAGAAGATATCACAAAGAAAAAGTGTGTGAACACTGGCCAGATAAAATTTGTTGCAACATCCCAAGATGTTCCTAAATTCTGAAACATTAATACATTGGTCATCAGTCTTGGATGTGTTATATTCAGGACATTTCCTAGGGAGTGTTATGGAGTTCCCTTCGGATAGAAAAGTTCATGATCATGGCATTAATACTAAAGAGAGAGAAAGAAGTAGGGGATGGAAAAACTTGTGTAAATATATCTCATCTTCTTTATCTTTTTCCCTTTCTTTTCTACCAACCCTGAAGGCAAAGGAATTAGCCGAGAATATAGGCTGTATTTACCCAAAATCAGAAAAAAATGTTGAATTAAAAAAGCTGTTGACTTTCCAGCCAGCCTTGTGTCCATCTATTCAATAAACATAGATTTGTTGAGCATCTGTAAAATGTAAAATGCCAGACAATGTACATAAAGAATATGGATTTGTTCATTAATTCAGTCATTCATGTAATAAACTTACCAACTAGCCAGTGTGTGAATCATAAAAACTGAAAACAAATAATTATAACATATGGGATGAGTTTATAAAAGTATTCAAAATGCTGAGGAAGCAAAAACAGAGGAAATAACTAAGAAGTCACCTGTAGAATGTGTGTCAGAGGCTGTGTTTCAGAGGCACACAGGCAAAGCTGTCTTTGAGACCATCAGCTGCTAAGCTGCTCAGGAGGCAGAGTGTGGGAAGACAGAGGGGTTGTGATCTCCAGAACCACACGGCCCTGGGTTTTCCTCCCTATTGTGGCAGACTTCTAGTTGTCCTCTAACACCCATTTCCTCTTCTTCCTCAGGATGATATAAATTCTGAATTTAGGTGGGTACATGGTCACTGAGAACAGACCATGTTTCCCAGTGTCTCTTGCTGCTGGGCAAGGCTTTGGGATGAAGTTCTGGTCAATGGTCGCAAGCAGAAGTAATGCTATAGGTTGGATGCTTGTGTCCCCCCAAAATTCATGTTAAAGTCTTAACCTCCAATGTTTGTTAGGAAGTGGGGCTTTGGGGCCTTTGGGAGGATATTAAGTCAAAAGCTGGAGCCCTCATGAATGAGATTTATGCCCTTATGAAAAAGACTCTAGAGAAATCCCTGACCTCTTTAGGAACTCAGCAGAAATAGGACTTGGTGGAATACTGGAATAACCGAGGAAGAAGAATAAGAGATAATAGGTAGAGAGAAGAAAGCTTTGAAGAGAGATTTCAAAACTTGTACTGGTGAATGTAATACATGCAGTGTAACCTTAGGAGTAAGTGGCTCAGATAGACTAAAGGAAACTATAGAAAGAAACTAAAGGTGCAGAATGAATCGGTGTAGATGTCGAAGTCATCCAGGATTTTGACAGCCATATGTATAGGATGACAGTAAGACAGACGCCAGTACCACCAGACACAGAGGTGGCAGGTTCTATACCCAGAATATGTTTCTTAGTCCAGATCACTCTGGGTAAGTTGCTTCCCCGACACCTCTAGAATCACACGTTAGAAAGTGAACCATAATTCATCCAAATACAGACCCTTCTCATTTCTCCTCTTCCAGGATACCTCTTAGGCCAACAAATAAATGGTATGTTTAATGAAACACCACAGAATCAAAGTGAAAAGCCCACAGCTAATGCTGGTGCCTAAAATTTAATTCCTGCAAACAGAGCTGCTGGTCACATTACACACTTGAGGTTGGAGGTATTGAGTGATGAGAAGAAGAAATTGGGCTGGTGGAAGCATGCTCTTCTGCCACCTTAGGTTTGGTCAGAGAGCAAGAAAGATCAGGAAATTAGGAGGAATATAGAAGGAAAAAAGCAAATTTTAGCAAAGAGATTAAAAGAAAGATTGTAAGTAAATCTTTTAAGTCACATGCTCAGGGATAAACTTACTAGAAATGGTGCTTTATAAACATTTTTCAGAAATATTAAAACATTTGGAACCACATTAATTTACAGCATGACAATGTGAAAAGCCCACTTAAAGTCTGGAAGGATACTTTTAAATTATCGTAAATCATAATTAAGTGTTTAGTTACCATTATAGCATGTGCTAGCTGCAGAACTCTGAGCCTGGTTCCTCATTTGTAAAATGGGGATAGTACCCATATTTCATAGGGTTTCTGTGAATACCAACAGACATGGTGTATGTGAAAGTGTTTTATAAGTTGTAAAGTCCTCTTTACATACAAGTATCTTCATCATCATCTGCATGAATCAACCATGCTTATCTTGTGAACATCCATTGTGTTTGTCTAACCAGTCTCCTGCCCTCCTTCGTCCAGCAGTAGTATAGCTCCTCTTCCCTTGAAGAACTTTTCTTCCCTACTACTGTGGGAGTGCCCACCCCCATCTGGCTAAGAAATTCAGCATAATCTGTGCACCTGGCCACAGCGAAAGGCCAGAAATGGGTATGTCATTTAAGCCAGTCCAATCAGAGTTCTCCTTGGGCGTCTTTTTTCTTCTCTTGCCGGGAGCTACAAGGATATGTCCTCAGAGATGCTGGTGGCCATGTCCCCTGCTACACAGAGGCACTCACAAAGATAAAGCTGACATGCAGAAAGAATGAAATTGAAAAATAGAATCCTGAAGGAATTCCCATCATCCTGTGTAGCCAGCCCCAATCTTGTCCATTACATAATCTTCTTTTATGAACTTCATGTATGTGTGTATATGTGTATATATAAATTACATTGTAGTGACTTCCAACCAAACATCTGGCTAATACAAATTCTACAATGAAAATATTTCAAATTTTAAAAATGTAAAAAGAGGAAGACTTACTCATTGTCTCCTTTTCAAAGAACAGAATAGTGTTTAAAATAGTGAAGACAAAGAACCCAGATAAAGCCCAGGATGGTACACAAGAATCAGGAGCTATCCACCTTCTAGTAATCATCAAGCAGCAATAATATGAATTAGCAATCACTTCATAGAATGTGGTAGAAGAAACAAACCTCTTTAGAAATATGGTTCATAGATATTGAATTTTTTAAAAAGAAATTTCTCAGTTTCGGTCCAGCTATTCTAAATTGCTATGTGTTGTTGTTGCCATAAAGTCCTAAATTTAAAAAAAAACATTATAGATCAATTTCTAGACTGTGTAAATTGACCCTCCCTGACCGTTTCCAGAATAATAGTACCCTTTACAGAGTAGAGCTTTAACAGGACAATTTTTGTCTCCATGTACCATGTATTATGAAGCTATAGGGTGGCAGTAGCCTTCAAGACACATTTAAAGTGAAATAAAAATGCATCATTTTACAGAGAAGGGAACTGAACCCCCTATATGTGAAGCACGTGGAACAAGTTCACACAATTTGCAGGTACATTAGGTGAAATTCTTTGCTTATAAAATAATTCATTGCTTTACAAAATGCTACACTATGTTTTTCATTTTAATTGATGCTTATACAGTATAAATTTCCTAACCTGTGACCATGTTAACAAGATTAAATTTGTAAAACTTTGATTCGTATACATTTCAGGAAAGCATTGATTGCACCTGTATGTAATTCCAGTCTGGACACACTACAAATGCTATCAGAAGCTTAGAATCTTTGCAATGCCTTGGTGTTGGTATAGATAAAGTGATTTAGATTACCAAATCCCAGTTTTCTTGAAGAAGTAGAGACATTTGCCTGCTGTAAACATGGTATTCCTTTTAAGTACTCTAGTAGCTCTTAAAGTAGTAAGTGAAATCCTCATTGCTATAATTTTTATATTGGGTAATTTTTAATTATTTCATGTTCTGAGTCACAAATGTTTAACCAGTTTCTCTTAGAGTGCAATCATTTTCATCAGTCTTTCTGCAAATCTAATGCAACTGAGAGATTCCCAGTAGCAATCATGTCAGCTGCCTGCATGAACGAGCCTTTTGGTTCAGCAGAGCATAGCTCAGAATAGGAGAGTTTAAAGGCAGCAGTTTTTAGGTGTTACTCAATGTTGCTTGCTATTTGCCTTTATTCAGGTTACTGAGCTCAGTTCTCTAATTTGTGGGTCAATTTTTGTATGTCTTTAGAGAGCGTCCGCCCAGTAAAGGACTGAGTGGAAGCTGATTCTCCGTTTTTTGCCGCCTCCTATCCCCATCCCTGTAAATCCTCAGAAAGCCACAGCAAAGGGACCAAATCGCCAGTGAGTTAAACTAAGAGTAGGGAATACTGAGCCTTCTCCTAGACTTAGAGCTAAGATTTCTGTCCACTTTCTGTGCCCACTTTTTTCTCCATTGCTTTTCAGGGGACTGAGGGAAGTATGAGGGGTAGGACTAGCGTTAACCTTAGAGCTACAGCCACAAGGAAGAAATGCTGTACTTATATCAGGGTAGCATAAAACCATAGAAACCAAAACCCAAAAAGGTGCAAAAGAACATGAGTCTCAGAAGAAAGCACGCAATGCTTTCTTGCAGATGGCGCTCCTTTTTCCTGTGCTCAGTCCGATGCAGGCTCCAGCTTACCTTCCGCAAAGGAATGTTTTGAGTCTGACTTCCCTGTGGGAAGTCGAGGACCCCACCTTTCACTGGGGCCTAATGAGAGGGGAAGAAGATCACTTTTTTCTCACCCGCAGTGTCAGGCCCGTTTTCTAAGCAACAGCATAATAGTCTGCACAGACGTGAGCACCCTGAAAACAGGCAGCCCTTCTCATTAGCATTCAGAGAAAGTTAGCTCCCACGTTATGCACAGTTCTCCATTCTGAAATAAGATTTTTGGCTTTACCTTTGCAAAAGATAAATGAAAATATTTTTCTTAACATAAAATAGTCCTCAAAAATGAATCAGAAAACAGCTGGCAGTTTTAAAATAGCAGCTTGAACTGACTTCGAGCCATCAAGATTTCAAAAATATTGACTCAGTATTTTTGGTGGGCCACAAATATGATTCTAAATCTTCTCAAAACCACCATAAAGGGAAATATGATTCACTTTGTGTTTCAAGGTGTCTATAAGATGAAAATAAACTTTCCCCTTGGATATCAGAGAGAGAGAGAAAACTGTGTAATGTGACGAAAACATCTTTCATAATGTCCCTAGAGCTATGCAAATTTTATGAGGCTGTTTCTCACAGTGACCCTCCCTCTAAATTGGAGGCATGATCATTCAGTAGAAGCCGATCTATGGAGAGCCCATCTAAAGTGGGTTAAGAGCATAGCTTGCTGTTGATCTAACTTAATCCGGGGGTGGATTTTAAAGAATTCAGCCAGAGGTTCTTGACCCAAAGTACACAGCCCCTTATAGATGGCTCCCAAGAGTTCTATGAATTGGCATACGTGCATCCGCCAATCAAATTTTTTGCTTTTAACTTATTCCTATTTTACAACGGTCTTTGTTAAAAACATATGTTTTAATGTCAATTTGTAAGTTGAGACATTGTTTGATTCTAAATAAATGTAGAGTCTCTTGGGATACTACTGTATATGCTCAGGATCTTAGAGTGTGTGATGGTGTCTCATGATTTCTTATTGAACATGGGCTGACATCTATGTTTGTAAACATCTTTCCATGTTTATGTGAGCTCTGCCTTAAACTGGAAAATATTCAAGAGAAGGAAGCATGGTAACACCAATGTGACCTTTGATTTGGCTTTCATAACCAAATTTGCTAGAGCTAACAATGCTGAAGGAAAACCTTTATTAAACAGATAGTGAGGATTTTTTTTTTTAAGAAAAAGATGTGGGATTCTACTAAATCTTGAAATTTTCCCAAACATAAAACCTGTTTTGAAGCATCAAATAAGGTTGCTTATCACATTACCAAGCACAGCTGGAGAAGTCTTAGTTAATCCATGTGCCTTGGCAACAGTTGAGCAAGTATGTGACTTGAAACAGAGGAAGAAATCTGAAGCAGTGTCTTATTCAAGCGACATCACCTACCCCCAAATTCTTCTCATATTTTTAAGCACATCGTAGAATTGGCAGCAACTCCCCCTTTCTTTTCAACACACAACTGGTTGAAACCACTGCATTCTGCAACTGATTTCTTAGCCGCTGGGTGCAGGCCTATACTTCAAAGTAGAATTCTTCTTTCCTGAGCCCTATTTTGAAACTTCAAAGGCCCTCACTGTCTTCAAAATGGTGACAAGTTTCATTGCCAAGAAAACTTCCCCAAGAGGATAATCTTGATATTCTGGGCACAGATGGAGCCCTTGTAAGACTTGGTAACACATCTGGTTTGCTGCTTTGATGAACAAAGAGGCTCCGTATGTCATTCATGACTCATCACTGTCCTCATCCCTCATCGGCCTGCATTTCACTCACAGCCCCTGGGAGAGGCCTTGAAAGAAGTTCTGTCATCATCTACTCACAGTAAGTCCTCCATTTCACCAGAGCCAGGGCCTCCGTTCACCTTGTTTTCAAATGATTTTTGTTAAAAAATAAGAACAAAATAGAAATGTTTGCTATGAAACAGAAGTTCACTGGTCTTTTTGAAGACAAGTGTTTAAAGAGTAGATTGAAACATCAGGGGGAAATTTCATTTTCTTGAAAGAGAAAAGCAAAGCCTGCTCGGTAAAATCTGACAGGAAGGTATTCATGACTTGGTTTTCTCAGCAGTACTTTTGGCCGTAGGCTACAGCAAAATCTTCCCCCACCCACGGTCACCATTATGGATGCAGGTAAAAACAAACAGAACGAAAACTCTTTTGACCAAGTTCTTTTTTTTTTCTATTCTGAGAGATTAAATTGGACGTAGAGAACTAAGCTAACTAAGTTAACTTTTTAAAGCTAGAGGAAGTGCTCCCGTAAATGGAAGAAAGAGGATAAAGCCTTAGAGAGTTTAGTATAGGCAGAAATCTGAAGACACAATCAAACACCACAGACAAATACTTCTGCTCAGATTATTTGCTTAAAATTTTGAAAAATGGATTCCGAAGACAATAACACAGCCACAAAGCTGACCTCACTGACTCAGGACAAAGAAAATGATGCATTGTAAATTCAACTGGAAGAATCTTGAGGGAATTCCAGTGCCAAGAAATAAGCTTCTCCTTGTCTGGCAATTCTAAAATTTTTCAGCTGTTAAAATGGAAAGTTGGAAAGCATTTGGGTCAAAGTCATACATATTCAAGACCATTACACCATTTCCAACTTCTCATACAGGCCAAAAACAACCTCCTTGATCCTGAAATAAGCCTTCAGAATTAGTTTCTACTTTTAATTGTGTTTGCAGTTTGGGACCTTTTTTTTTTTTTGGCAAGTATTCAATTATATTTATATGAAAAATGAGGATGAGAGAGAGAATTCTTTATGGGCAACATTTTCCTATTCTATCTATATGAAAGAAATCAGTTTCCAGTGCCATAAAGTATATTGATTGAAAAATATTATATGTACAAGTTGTACATTTTTGCCTGGAGTTGGAATCTGTTACTTTTGGCAGATGTTCAAAGCAGTCCATGACTCCAAAAAGTTTTAGAACTGCTGATCTAGAGAAACAACTGCACTTGTCATCCTTAAAGCAGGCAGTAACTATTGTCTGCGAACTGGAACTTTGATGGCTATTGGGAGGTGGTGATTTGGGGAACCAGGCAAGTACAAAGAGTCCAATCAGATTATTTTTCAGTTTCAGTGCTGGGTCCTGTGCTTTATCCCTCGGCATTACTAGGGGAGAATTAAAATCCTCAAAATAGGACTCAAGTCATCTGCCTAAAAGAAGCCCATCCCTCCTCCTGTCAGGTGAAAATTCTCTTCTGAATGTAATTTGGATTAGTTCCACTATCAAGACAAATGGATACTCGAAGCACCAAAGTTCTGCATCGTAGAATACAGTCATTTCAGTGGGGGAAAAACTCATGATTTCCATTTTAAAAAATAGAGTAAATGTACTCTCGTTTGACAGAGACTGAAACAAAGAGTCAAAGAACTTTTGTGGAATTAGAAAAAAAATGTCAGCTCTCTGTGGCCTGTTGAGTTTGTCTACATTGAAAATTAACCTTTGGAAGTTTTAAACTCTAGAATGTAAAACTGGTTAAATTCAAAGAGAGGAAAGTGCAATTCAGGGAAGTGTTGAGTGTTCTATTGTAAATGCAGGTTCACTTTACAAACCATCTAGGTGCTTGATAAGGCTGCTGGTGGAAGTGGGAACATAAAAGAGAGGGTTTGGATGGCTTACTTGGTGCTGAGAGCTGTGGGTATTATTTCATCGATGCACAGTTCTTAAGAAATAAACCCACAGCTATCTGATTTCACCACCCAGGCCTTTCCCTCTAAGACCATACTATCTCTTAACTTTCTAAGACTCATTCCAAACCTCTGAGTTACTCCTCAGAGGAATCTTCTCCCTGGACAGCCATCTACAGAGTAGGATCTCAAGTGTCTCCCAAAGTGAGTCACCTCCCTGGATCTCCAAATAGTTCCTGTCTCTATATCCTCCAGGAGTTATGATTTGCCCTCCTGTTACTACATATTAAGCCTGTCTAATGTCCTTTGTGACCTACTGTCCCAGCCACTAGCTTCTACAACTGGGCTTGACTCTCAGGGAACTATATCTGCCACAGCCTTAAAATTAGCTCGGATTTTGGACTTCTTACCTCTAGAACTATAAGATAATAAATTTGTGTTGTTTTAAGCCACTAAGTTTGTGGTCATTTGTTACAAAGGCAATGGGAAAATAATACAGTTGTTAAGATGGCAGTCTTCCCAAACTGATTTCTAAATTCAACAAAATCTCGATGTGATTTTTTTTTTAGAAACTGACAAGCTGATACTAAAGTTTACATGGAAATGTAAAGGACCTAGCATACACAAAATGGCTCAAGGGAATTAGGGGCAAATGATGGAATATGTTCTAAAACTAGATTTTGGTGATAGCTGCACAGCTTCATAAATGGTCAAAAAGCATTGACTTGTATTCATAAAATGATTGAATTTTATGATATGTAAATTATACCCTAATAAAGGTATAAATAAAAGATATACATACTCATGAGGAGGTATAATTGCTTGTACATAATGCTTTTCACATTAAAAAATTAATTGAATTGCTGATTATCAGAGAAATGCAAATCAAAGCTGCAGTGAGGTATCACCTCACACCAGTCAAAATGGCCATCATTAAAAAGTCCACACACAATAAATGCTGGAGAGGGTGTGGAGAAAAGGGAACCCTCCTACACTGTAGGTGGGAATGTAATTTAGTGCAGCCACTATGGAAAATAGTATGGAAGTTCCTTAAAAAAACTAAAAGTAGAGTTATCATATGATTCAGCAATTCCACCCCTGGGCATATATCTGGAGAAAACTCTATGTCAGAAAGATACACACACCCCAGTATTCATAGCAGCATTATTTACAGTAGCCAAGACATGGAAGCAACCTAAATGCTCACCAACAGATGACTGGATAAAGAAAATGTGGTATATTTATACAATGAAATAGAACTCAGCCATAAAAAAGAATGAAATAATGCCATTTGCAAAAACATGGATGGACCTAGAGATGATCATACTAAGTGAAATAAGTCAGACAAAGACAAATGTCATATGATATCACTTATACGTGGAATCTAAACAATGACACAAATGAACTGATTTACAAAACAAGAAGAGAAGAGACTCATAGACATAGAAAACAAACTTATGGTTACTAAAGAGAAAATGGGGGTGAGGGATAAATTAGGAATTTGAGATTAGCAGGTACGAAGTATTCTATATAAAATAGATAAACAAGGTCCTACTGTATAGCATTAGGAACTATATTCAATATCTTGTAATAACCTATAATGAAAAAGAATCTGAAATATATATATATATATAAAGTATAATATAAAGCTGAATCACTTTGCTTTATATCAGAAAGTAACGGAAAAAAAAAAAAGAAAGTAACGCAGCATTGTAAATAAACTATTCTTCAATGAAAAAAGTTTTTTGTTGAATCCAGGTAATGAGTGAATCTAGAATAATTAAAATGTTCTACTTCCTCAGTTTTTCTCTGTGTCTCAAAATGTTCTTAATACAAGTTGGAGAAAAGAATTCTTTGAATTTCTTATTTTTTGCAGTGTAGAAATTACAGAGAAAGAAGATAGGCCACTGAATAATACCTTATGCTACTGTATCATTAAGTATAATTTTAAGTCATTAATTACTCTGATGCCTGCTAATTGATTTTTAATTATTTTAAAACCTTCATAGTGTACAGGCATTTATGTAATCTCAGGAGACCATTCTGATAAAGAATTGAGAACCAGGCTCTTCGTCAGAAACAAAGCCCTGTAAGATCCTATAAGAAAAGAGATTTTGTTCTCATGATTTAGACTTAGGGCCTCCTCTCCCTCCTCTGCTAGGAATGTGTTAGCTGCTTTTTGAATTTGTTCACATATATCAGCTCTTTCTTTCCCCCACAACAACCCTTTAAAAACTTTCTGTATCTAAATCCATTATAGAAACACTCACTTTAAATATTCTTAATTGTTGATGAAATATCATCTCAGTGTTTTGGTCTTCACAGTTTAGATTGGTGCCTGCTATATTTGTGTCTTCCTAGAGTCATAACATTCCAGACATAGAAGGATAAAGATGTTTGCTTGGTTACTTGTCAGAAAGTCTATAACGTAAAAATAGATAAGGTTTGATTGGTAAGTAGATTTTATTGTCACTCAGTGGGGAGAGTATAGCTCAGTGGTAGATCACGTACTTAGCATGCATGAGGTCTTGGAGTTCAATCCCCAGTACCCCCGTTAAAATAAATAAACCTAGTTACCCCCACAACATATATGAAAAAAATTTTATTGTCACTCATACTCATGACCATGTTATGATAGTGCATTCCATTTTAAGAATAGACATAAATTACTTTTTCCCCAGTGTTGCTTTATTTCTCTGTTGAAACATTTGCAAATTAGGATCATACATGTAATAATAGTACAGTGTCTTTTCTTGGCCTGTGAGCAGATCTCATCATATGCATATTTAAGTTAACTGAATTGAATGTTTTAACTTCAGCAAAATAACAATGATAATGATTTTTTAAACTAAAATACTGTAAAACATTGCTTGTGTACTTATTGTTCTATCCTTTACATTACCAGAGACAGTTCACACATGTACAGATGTGTATCTGAACAGGATTTATTCTAAATATACCTAATGAGAAATTAAGAGATTTTTCAAGGGTATTTTGGTCCTGTTTATGCTTGTTTTTGTTTTTCTTCCCCCTCTTGTCTTACCGGCTGACTTTGGTACCTAAATTTCAAACACAGAGCAGAGGGAAAGGAAAGAGTCAAGGTCCGACTAGGAGGAAAACCTCCTCTGACATCCGCCCTTCCCCAGGGGTCTCAGTGCCCACTCGGTGCCCCCTAGCCCTGCACACTTCTCACACATGCTACTTCCCTGGGAATGCAGCTGTCTCTTTACACGTCTGCCTCCCGCACAAGGATGTGCTCCCCTTGCATGCAGAATCCATGTTTTATTTATCTCTGTATAGCCAGTGCCTGGAGCATTCTTGGCACTCAATAAATATAGCCTTTGAATAGCTGCTATTCAGAATCCAGATTATTCCAGGTCAATGTTTATTGAACATCTGCTGTTCAATAAGTGCACTGGTCAAGCAGGGTGCACAAGGATGAGTGGATCCAATTCTGTTGACTGCAAGGACCTTGAAGTGTGTCACAGTTTAAATAATAAAGAATAGTCTTTTGTGGTGAGATTTTTACCTTTTTATAATCTCACTGTATGCCCTTTAAATGAAATTGTATGTAACATATTGAGAAAGCAAATGTTTAAAATGTCTGTTTGTAGTGCTTATTATATATGATTATATTTTTATAGTTCTAAAATAGTAATAATAGCTAACTCTTGCATGGGACCATGGTAAGTGCTTGACAGGCAATACTGTATATCACTTACACACAATATTTCAAATACATACTCTGCATATATCCATTCTCTCTATACATACATTTGTAGAATACTTTACCTATGCTACTATATATCATTTGTTCTCCACCCAAATACTCCCATGTTGCCCATTTTATAGACGATGAAACAGAAGCACAAGGAAGTTAAATAACCTGCATAAGTCACTTCACAGAGTGACAACATGATAGAAACTAGAATTCTAATCTGTTCTCCCCCGAGTTTTTGCGTAGCATTTTCTTCTTCTTCTTTTTTCCTTTAACTTCAAAAAGAAAATGTATTGTCAAATGAAGTAGAGCTTGACTAATTAAAAAGCAGTAAGGAAAGACATTGAAGAACCATAGTCGGGGGCATAGTGTCAAAGGTGACAGGGAATCAATATCTTATAAGGTGTAGGGTTACAGTGTTTATATTATAATAGAGGAAACATAAATTATTATCCAGGAATTCCTTGAGTTATAGACAGCTAAAACTTTCCCCCCCTTTTACCGTTGGATTACTGAGTTGATGTTTTATTCCCTGTCAAGGTGATTCAACATTCTCACTAAATTTAAGTATTTTTTTCTAGACCAGTGCTCAGTCCTATTAGACTCAATGTCCTTTTTTTATAATAATTACTTTGTTATGCCTATTTTACTATTCTGAAATGAAATTAATAGATAATATCCTAGCTACAAGCAAAATCTTCAAAATACAGTATAATGCCATAACAATATTCCAGATGTAACAGATGCATATTCCAGGTATATTGTATATCTGTATACTGTATATCTGTAATGTATATTCCAGATCCTGTCTTTTAAGGAAAGTTGGTGTTTTGCCTTATTGCACCAAGAGTTGTTCATTATTTTGGAGAACTGCATCACCAGTTGAAATACTGCTTGTAGTATTTGAGGAGGCAACCAGACTGTGGCAATCTAGCATAACATTTACAAATTTGCAAATCTGCTGTTTAAACCTCCACCTCCTGGATACACCAGAAGTTTAATATTATCAAGTTAATTTACATCTGAATGCAGAAAAATCCTTTTGTGCTGAATAACTTAAATTACAACACCAGGGATTATAACACAATCTGATCTCACATGAGAACTGCCGTCCCAAGGGAGT
Organism: Vicugna pacos; assembly: GCF_048564905.1. Taxonomy (NCBI): domain Eukaryota; kingdom Metazoa; phylum Chordata; class Mammalia; order Artiodactyla; family Camelidae; genus Vicugna; species Vicugna pacos. Next base: position 21,034,983 of record NC_132990.1, read on the forward strand.
CACTGATAGTTGTCAAATTTGACTGCAGCTTCCTATGGAAAAAGAAGTCCTTTGACAATCAAATTCAAAGCTGGGCTCAGGCTCTAAGCCAACCAGGGCTGGGAGCTTCTTCCATCCGTACAGAAAATGACCAAATAAATAGTGTGGGCCGCGTGAACTCACCATCGTTTTGTTGCAATTAGGCCACTTATTCACTGGTGTGAAGGAAAAAAGGAATTACTCAAAATAAATTCCTGGGGGTTAAGAGGGTGTGCAAGTGCTGACACGGGAGTAGCAAAATATGTGCTGTGCTTGCCTTCTAAGTGCCGAGTTTTCCTGCCGGTCTCTGTGGAGACTTCTGTTTATTGGTGTGCATTTATTATTTTCACCTTTCCTGTTCTCTACAAGTAACTGAGACAAATTACCTGAAGAACATATGTATATGTAAGGACAGTTTTTAAAAATCTGAGCGAATAAGAACCAGTGAGAGGAGGGAGAGATGGACATTGGCAGCCACCGAGAAGATAGGTGAATGCAGCCGAGAGTTAAATTTAGCACCGAACTTCTTGGCAGCCAAGGCTAAAAGAGGAACATTGTAAATTATGTAGTGCACGTTATCTGATTAAAGAATGCGGTTTGTTCTTTGGGACACACACAAGATTTTTCCTAATATTAAATTCTGAGAGGAACTTCTCCCAGGGATATACGAGGAATGAGCAATTTTAAATTAACAGATGGATAGCAGTTTTGTAAAAGATGCAGAAATTTATATTGTTTCTTACCTTCTGAATCATTCTCTATTTTCTCACATATTTTCTTACAACTGTGTAGCATTAGCCCTCACCCCCAAATAACCCAATATAACAATTGCATAATGTCAAATCATTAGGGAGGCTGTTTTTCCTCCTCCTGAATCATCCCAAAATCATGTGAACAGAACCTAACTCAGACCTGCATTTATCTTTCAACATTTAATACGAGTGGAAATTTTTGAACAAAGAGAATTTAAGATGCTTTCAGCTCCTCAAGGACAAAGACTCAGTGATTAGTGAAGTCCCAAGTGAGTAAACAAATATTAAGCCAGAATCCCAAAAGGTAGCGCACTGATGCTTATGTGCCCTATTTTTTAGACTTTGGAGTTTTATCATGCCTCACATTTGGGTGTAGAGATAAAGAGCTTTTGATTTTTAAATTCTATCAAAGAAAGATTTCAGAAAACCCTGTCATCTATTATTGTCATAATTTCAAAAAATGAGCATATTGACATAAGGAATTGTACAAAGGTCATAAATAAAGAATAGTCCTCTAAATTGAATATATTAGCTTTTTAAAAACCTGACTACATAATCCTTACTTTTTCTCCTTTTCTGAAGACTGGCGATAGCATCTCTCATGGCCTGGCACCAACTATTATGGGGTGTCCACAGAAGTATAAAGATACAACTCTTGCCTCAAACAGTGCTACAGTCAGCTGGAGGGAATAAAATATAAATATTGGGAAACTGGTAATAATTACAAGTGATAATACAACATTATGAGAGAGATTATAAAGCACAAAAGAATTTATTATGCAAGAGGGAGATCTCTGGGACCTGGGGAGCTATTGCAAGGCTTAGTGAAAGCACAGTGATCTGAGCTGTGTTTTCAGGAGCGAAAGGAGATTGGAAACTTCAAAGAGGGAACATTAGATAGAAGTATTGTATGGAATAGATAAAAACACAGATGCAGTACAACTATTGGTTCAGTGGCATGAGGAATTCAAAACTTCTAGGTGGTGGTCGCATATTTCCATTCAGTAGAACCGTTGCTATGTCCATTGGTGGGAGCATTCTCCCTTGGAGACTAAGATCTTTAAACCAGCGTAGCCCAGCATTGCCAGGACAAAAAGCAAAATTTCTGTGAGTGAATTATTAGGTGTAATAGTGAGAGGAGCTCACTCCTGCTTCCATCCCTTGATTCCGGGACCCATGTATTAAGGCTGTGGGGACAGCAGCATATAGTGGTCTCTGATTCAAGCATACTGTGTCCTGTATGATAGAACCTCTTCTTTTCAGATGTTGTCTCCCAACTGGCATCACAACTGAGTCTTCAGGAAGCCATTCTACCTTTCATTTGGGCTAGCTGCTCCCAGATAGTGGGGTCATTGGTAAGATCAGTTGATGCAGTGGGTATGATCCCAGTGCTGCCCTTCTTTTGCAGTAAATGAGTTCCTTGATCGCACTCAACACTGTGCAGAATGCCACGGTGGTGGATAAGGCATTCAGGGTGTCCTTGGCTAGAGATGCTGGCGGAAACATTATGGACAGGGAAAGCAAATCCATATCCAGAATATGTGTGATTTTTGTGAAGATAGATCTCTGCACCTCTAACTTGTACAGATGTTTGGGGTTATAGCTGGAATATTCTGCTCGTGAGACCAAAATGTGGGATTTCCTCTTTTTCTGTGCCAGTTGAATTCTGCCTGTTCTGAAATGACCATCCCTGACCCAGCTTTGGCAATTCATCAAAGAACTGTGGGAATGATTGGGCAAGAGTGCAGACAGGCATAGGGATGATATGAATCTATCCCACCACTAAAAAGTTCATCACAAACTAACAAGCAAAAACCAAATATTCAACTGATACTGAATCAGCAACACTGTCATTTCCATTATGCTAGAATATTTCTCATTTGGTATGTATCATGGGCAAAATGTTTGCTTCCAGAGTTGCTAACATTTTTAATGCATACATTCTTCTATTCTAAGTTTAGCATGAAAAAGCAATTACAATTTGAATGATATATCTTGTCCCTAAATGGATTCTTTATCTGGAAATCAATAACTTTGTTTCAGAAGGAAAATAAATATTTGGCATGTTGATGCTTTGAGATTTTTTTCTCACTACCAGAAGCCTTTTTCCCTTTCTTTTCTTTATCTGATGAACCACTGAATAAATTTTAAGACAATATTATGTCTTCTTAATTAAAAATCGTTTTAAGAATTCAGTTGGGGAAATAAAAGGCCTATGAATCAAATGTAATTGAGAATCCAGTGACATTTGTAGCACTACAATTGTTCAAACTGATTTGATTTCAAATTTATTTGGGGACAGGCTTTAAAAATGAATGCTTTTTTTTTCCCCTCTTCAAGTTTCAGCACAGCTTATAAGCAGCTCTATTTTACAGTCTAGCAGAGAGAAGGTATTTCAGATGAAAGGGACAGTGAAAGAGTGAGAGGAGTGGTGGAATTTTAAAAGAAATTTAAAACAATGGAGTTGCTTTTTCACTCAGATTTCTAAGTGAGAGATATATCAAGGAGACCTTGAATGGTCTTCTCCCCAGGCAGCCAGGCTCAAATCCATACATGTTCTTGGTATAGCTGGTGACCAGGATTCGTACAATTAGGCATATGCTAGCCACACAATGCCCTCTGCTTGGCTCTTTGCCTCATGAGTCATTGCCAAAGTCTCCAGAGTCCCTGTAATGTCCAACTAGGACAGGGCGGGAGTGTAGCGTCCCCCGGGTCTGGACAATCCACCACACTGCAGTGCCACTCAGATGAACCTTGCCGCTCCCAGAGCACCTGGGAGACTTGGTCTGTTTGATTCCATCTTGAGAGATCCTAATGTAGTTGGGGGTTAAGATTTCAAATCCATGATTCTGGGCCCAACTCTTAGCTGTTTGGTTTGGGGCAAGTTATTTAATCTTTTCTAAGAGTCAGCTTCCTGATTTGTAAAATGCAGCTACTAATAATACTCATTCATAACACAGCATTCTGGTGAGACTCTAATGAACTGATGCATGTCAAAATCCAACACAGTGCCTCCTGACAAGTAAACACACAGAAAGTGTATTGTAAAAAATATATTAATTAATTTAAAAGGCCTCAGATTCCTGAGGGGCTCCCCAAAAGAACTTACTTTTTCTGGAACAAAGATATCCTGACACACCTGAAGCAAAACACAGTGGCTAGCAGGTTTCTTTTAGCCATAACACCCAGTATCTAAGATAGACCGTGTTCGTGGGTTGTGCTCACAGCAGCCTCAAGGCCTCCATGGCAGTCTCAGAGAGGGACCCTGGGACTCTTGGAAAACTACAGAAAGACTCATGCATCTCCATCATAGACTTGCTCCCTCATCACTCATCTGCTTCTTCCCCTTGGGAAGGGGCCTGGGTCCAAGGGAGCCAATTACTTCAGTATTATCCCAGTTGTGTTTATTTACTCTCTCTCTCACATCAAATTTTTTAAAACATTTGTCTGTGGAAAATCTAGATACAAGAAAACTCCGAACTTTAAGTAACGAAAAGGAAAAGGAAAAGAATAATTATACTGGAAGAATTAAAGTCAGAAAAAATGTTGTAATTTTATAAAAGAGAAGGAAGGAAAGAAGGAAGGAAGGAAGGGAAGGAGGAGGGAGGGAAGAAAGGAGGCACTGAGCTTTCTAACAGCCAAGGCAAAGTAGGAAAAATATTCTTAAGTTCCATTCTCTGCTTAAAAGACACTGACCAAATCATCAGAGGAAACAAGCATGTTCCTGCCCTCCTGCTCTGAGATTCATTTTTCAGATAAATGAGTAAATAATAAATACTGAGCAACATGATGCATAGGCCTTCAATATCATTTGGAGTTATTTTTTCAATGAAATGGTATTCTGTATCGCACAAATAGCCCTCTCTGCCCCTACTCAGTCCTCATTAAAAGCAAAAGACTATATCATAAGTGGTAATTCTGTAAATCTAGTGCTGTGAAGAGGTGGTTCAGGTCCAGAGGGAGATAGTCAATGAAAGAGTTGGAGTCAAGGTCTTACAGGGGATGAAGATGTTCAAGATGAAGGTTATTAAAAACAGAGGATGATAAAGAATGGAGAAACCAAGGAATTGGAAGGGCCATCAGTTTGGATGTTGAAATGCCTTACCAGTTTGTGAGCCAAATGATAAAATCATCTAATTCTCAGAAATTAGATTTTTGAGGAATTGTGCAGACGGCAAAATTAAGAATGGGGAAGGGAGGGTAAAAGAGAAAGTAAATAGCTGAGTGCTTGCAACAGGCCAGCCCTCTGCTCTGTTCTCCGCAAGTGAATTATTTGGTCTTCACAACCACCCAGCATGGTCTCAGAATCTCTTAGCAGTGGAGGCCAGTATCAGACCCCGATGGGCTCCCCAAGAGAGTCTCAAGAGAGAAGGTAGGGACTGCTGGTGGGAGTGCAAGTTGGTGCAGCCACTGTGGCAAACAGTATGGAGATTCCTCAAAAGACTAGGAATAGACTTACCATATGACCCAGGAATCCTGCTCCTGGGCATATATCCAGAAGGAACCCTACTTCAGGATGACACCTGCACCCCAATGTTCATAGCAGCACTATTTACAATAGCCAAGACATGGAAACAGCCTAAATGTCCATCAACAGATGACTGCATAAAGAAGATGTGATATATTTATACAATGGAGTACTATTCAGCCATAAAAACCAACAACGTAACGCCATTTGCAGCAACATGGATGCTCCTGGAGAATGTCATTCTAAGTGAAGTAAGCCAGAAATAGAAAGAAAAATACCAATATGAGATCGCTTATATGTGGAATCTAAAAAAAAAAGAGCAAAAATACAAAACAGAAACAGACTGATAGGCATAGAATACAAACTTGTGGTTGCTGGGACCAGGGGGGTGGCAGTGGGAAGGGATAGACTGGGAGTTCAAAATTTGTAGATCCTGTCAGGCATATGTAGAATAGATAAACAAGATCATACTGTATAGCACAGGGAAATATATACAAGATCTTGTGTTCGCTCACAGCAAAAAAAAAAAATGTGACAATGAATATATATATAAAAAAAGAGAGAAGGTAGGGATAGAAAGAAGATGGTATAGAGGAACAGCACTATACAAGCCCTCATATCTTATGATATCTTATGAGTTTCAGGTGCACAAAGAAATTGTGGTCTCTGCAATGAGATAGGATATGACTTGCCCAGCCCTCATGTGAATCCAGATATGAGCCTCTCTCATTCATAAATTTACACTCAGAATTCTAGGAAAACAACTTCATTTCCTATTTTTAAAAAATATTTAATTCATATTCCACTCTGTGGGGGATAAACAAAGCCATCTATCAAACGAAGTGCCTCTACTTCTGCTTGTAATTGAATCATCATAGAACCATTTGTACATAAAAAATAATAATAACAATAACCATCATAAAAAGAAGGCTGGGGTTGTTAAAAATTAATCCCTTGCTGCTTTCTGTCGTGAAGAACACGGAGGACAGTTGGATGTCAAAAGGACATGCACATGTGGGACTTGTTCAGATGAGACTCAGTTTGTTAGGAAAGGGTGTTGGCTGATGGAAACAGTCTAGACGTGTCTTATACATGAGTGACTCCAGACTTCATGGGCTCCTCTAGGGAAGGATGCTTAACCATCAATAGGAAATTTTAAGTAGATGACTTCTCTTCACACAGCTAATAAGCAGAAGGGGTATCTCTAGGGCATAGGAGTGAGAAACTAAAAAATATCATCCTAGTCCCTTGATTGTGAGACAGTGGTTTAATAATAGCTTTTGGCCTGTTTGTTTGATTTGAGGGAGGAGGAAAGTGGAGGGAAGGAAAGCAAAGAGATACCACATTAAACATGCATGTTGAGTGTCAGCCACGCTCCCATTTCAGATACATCAAAACATGAAAATGTACATCTTAGATTCAAGGCGATATGATAATACAGCTAGTAATGCCTTTTTAAAAATAGCACTACTAGGCATTTGCTCTTTCCTCATGGTCATTTGCATGCCCTTAACAAGAAAAAAAATAGGGTAACTTTTCAGAGTAGTCTTAGTTTGGCATTCTCAGAAAGAAAGCACTTCTGTAAACTTAGAGAGTTTCTAACATGTTTATCCAAGTTATCTTGGGTCTAGAACAGTGACACGCTGGGAAGTGGAGGCAACCAGCTAATTTGCCTGAAGCATTGACCCTGGTGAAAGCCTCATTTCCCAACCTTGCCAAGGTGCATTGTAGGGAGTAGGCAGAGGGTGGTTCCTCAGATGACCCACAGGGCTCATTGACTGCAGTGGTGCGTCAGCGACCCTCATCTTGGCAGTTTGTGACAGCTTAGACATAAGTTTGTCCCTGTTCTTTAACAAAGTGGCATAGGGCTAAGTTTGTGAAGCATGAGAATGGAAGGAAGGCTTTGTCCAACCTGGCAAAGGACAAGATTGGAGAGTAGGTCTCTTGACGCCAAGAGTAAAGATCAGGAGAAGGAGAGAGTTCAGGGAAGAGGTGGGGCTGAGACGAAGGAGGAGGGGAAACAAATTCCTCCTGGGACTCACACAGGGACAGGGAAGATTTATTGGAGACTACGCTCTAAGCTACTCCACAATCCACCCCAAATTCTCTCTGCACTCCGCTTCTCACTATCCTCCCACAAGTGCCTCGTGTCCCAGAAGAATGGGGCTCCCCACCCTTGGGACTTTTGAGTACCCCACTCACTGTAGTGCTTCCTTGTCTCTGTGCCTTAACTATGCTAATACAGCTAACTTCCATTGCCCAGAAAACTTCTTCCCCTCTTTCAATGACCATCTTAAATGCCACCTTTTTCACAAAATCTTTCCTGAGCCTACCTCTTTGCAATTCTTTTTCCTTCCTAAACCACTTCTCTCCTATTTTGTATTATAATCATTTGTGTCCTTGTCTTATTTTCCTTGGAATAAGTTCATTCAGGGCAGGGATGTTGTCTCAATAATTTTCCATCCTCAGAGCATGTAGAACAGTCATTCAAAGTCACATCCTGAGTAAATATAAGTATTTAATAGAAACTAGTTCAACAGTGGAGGTGATTCAGACCTCAGTGTGCACACGCCTAGAGAGAGCCAGAGTCAGCAAGTCCCCCAGAACCACCTTCACAGGGGCTCCGTCTTCCCATTTGCCTCATGCGTGATCCTCCTACCGAGATAAATATAATTCTGGTAATTAAAAATACTTTTTTTCAGACGACATGGTCCCTATAAGCAAAATAAATACTTCATCTGTTGCTTAACTAAAGAAATGATTTGCTTCAGTGCAGAAGACAAAATCTGCCTGCTCTGGGTTCTCTTACAGGGCACGAAGTAAGACTGCAACTGGGCAATTTTCTCCTTCTGTGCTGAATTTAGACCCTATACCCCATATCAGATGAGTCCCCACTGAATCTCCCCACATACCACGCTACAAACCTAACTCATTCTGTAGTTACTAATGCGTCTATTTCCTGGGGCAGATGTGAGTTGCTTAAATATGAGGACCCGTTCTTCCCCACCCGAGTCTTACCAGTTTCTGCTTGGCATTGAGGAGACACTTACAAATTGTTCATAGTATTCCATTTCAGGCAAAGTAAGAAAGGAGACTCTAAAGCCTAATCTATGATTTCTACTGCTATAAAAGATATTGAGACAGTAGACGAGATCTGTTAGATAATAGAATTATGCCAGTCTTAATTTCTTGATTGAAAATTGCACAATGTTTAAGAAAATTCTTTATTTTCAGGAAAAACACTCTGAAATATTTCAAGAGAAAAGGACATCATACTTGCTACTTTCTCTTAAAGGCTTCAGAAAAAATCATACACACATACACATAAATGTTAACATTTGGGGAATCTGGGTGAAAGTGTTCAGAAATCCTCTGTATTTTTGCAACTGTTACATAAGTCTGAAGTTACGTTTTTAAAAAGTATGATGGGAGGAGGCTCTGTTGGACTGGCCAAGAAGTCCCTGAGGTCACCAGTCCACGCTTGCCTTACCCTCACTAGGTCAGAGAGATTTCAGTGGCTTTTGCCCAAGTGCAAAGGACCCCAAAGCAAGGAAAATCCTGCCACAGGCAGCTGCAACAGACTTGGATTATGATTATCCTGGAATTCTGTGATTTCTTTCCCAACCATGTTTGGGAATCCAGAGCTCCTCCAGGTAAAGGTAGCCTTCAACTTTCTCACCTTGCTCTGAAGCAAGGAATTCTAGTAGCACTGAAGGATAGGAATGATAATAATGAGTTACTATTCATTGGCAACTTGACATGTGCTGGGCAATGTGCTTAGAATTTTTCATCCATTTTCAAAATTCCTTCTCAGAGAACTCCTGGGACTTGAATACTATTATTTAACCCATGTTACTATCGAGATAGCCCATGTTTATAAGGAATAATCTAAGCTAATAAGTGGTATGTTAGTTTAGGTCCTCTAAAACACAGATGCCAAGAAGAGATTAGATGGAGGAGATTTTATTGGAGGAAACCCCTATAAGAGATAAAGGGAAAAGAAACAGGAGTTGGCAGGGTGAGCCTCCAGGCAGTGATAAAGGTCTGACTCCTGTGAAGGAGGAGAGGGCTGAAAGGAAGCTTCCCCTCTGCCCCAAGGCTACCTAGGCCCCTCTTCTCTCCCTGTTCTTGGATTAAGGGTCTGAGGTTTTTGCATGAATCAAAGTAAGTCTGTCATTTTAATGTGTTAAAGAGCTAGGGTGTGATGGTACCTTTCTTCTGACAGGCGATAACTCCTTTCCATCCTGCAGGGTGAGTCTTATAAATTGCACTCTTATTTTTAAATTCTGAGTTTGTGCTTCTATTTTCCATAGTATATATGCAATTACATTTTTTTCAGAGATACTGGAAAGTGAGCTATAGTTCAGCAGATTACCTAATTAATGAATCAGGCCCGAAATTTTGCCTAGCCAATTCGTTGGTACTGTAGGACATCAAGCTTGAATCACAATTTCATGGAAAAGAGTACCATTTCAGCAATGATGAGGCTTTAGATCCACTCTGGATTACCAGAACTCACATCTGGCATCAAGAAAAAAATCAGGCATTTATGGGGGGAAATAAGAACATTATTAGGCCTGAGCCCTGGAAAGAAGTAAGTTTTACTTAAAGCTTTCAGGCCTTTGCTGAGAATGAATTTTCATAAAAACTCAAAAATATATCCACTATCACTCATATACTTTTTAATCTAAATCAGTACTTTCCTGTCTGTAGGTAACAAACGCTTGAAGGGTCTACATGTTTACAGGAAGACTAGGCATTAATGGTAGATAATATGCCCCTTACAAATACATCATACTTTTACAAAAACATGCTAATGCTATGATGATTAATGATGCGAGAATATATCTTACAGCATTGCTAAACTCAAAATAGGGATTATCATTAGGCTATTTCTCAATCCATAGATACTAAAAGTACAGTTTCCAGCATGCAACAGCTTATGTTTTTCTGAGTTTCAAAAGTAGCCTTATATCCGAAAAGAATAGGGACCTCTGCTATGGAAATGACTTCCTGTACCATATGTTGGACACTATACAAAGTACCCCCATGTCCTTGGGCTAGGCCTTCCTTAAAAGTGATATCACATTCTCAATAGATTCTTTCAAGTACTTTCAAATCCACCTGAACAAGGTGAAAAATAAATCCATTTACTGTAAAATGAACAGCAATGTGGAATATCATCACCAGTGTGTCAACAGAATGAAGGAACTGTGTATTTGTTCGTGTGTCCTAGCAGCAGAATCTAGATTACAAATTCTATGTGAGCAGATTTCTTTTGAGGGATCAAATTTCATTTAGTGCCAGTCTATTTCATCTGTTTACAAGTCTGCACAGTACAACACAAATTGGCACCACTCTAAGGGACACAGAAGTATGGACAGTTAAATTGGTCTTTTTCACACATAGATATAAAGCTCCTCTACATAGCAATCATTCAGAAGCTACCAGTACCAAAAAAAAAAAAAAAAAAAAAAAGATCAGTTCAAAAATAAGCCAAAGCCATTCAGAGAGCACTTAAGATTTTGAAATAACTGAAAGTGCTTTTCCAAAAATATAACATCTTAGAAAAAAATTTGGTTATTCAGTAGAGACTTCTTTACCCAAACATGAGACAGGGGTCTAACATGTGCCCATATCCTTGACGTTGCAGAAAATACCCATGCTACATCTAAGCTCTTTTAAGCAAGCAGAGGTAGCCTATTCTAGTATGATTTAAAGGGTCAAGCCCTCCTTCTTCTATATCACATAAATCTTTCTCAGCTATGTAATCTCCTACACACAGACACACAGACACACACACACAGAATCCTGAGCTACCTTTACCATTAATCCATTACATACTGTCATATATCTCACTGGTGAGTTTTTAATGAAAGTTTTTCTGTTACAAATCACTTGTTAAGTCCCTACTCTTGATTTTGAATTAGTTTATCAGATCACATAGCAGGTTTGTCCCATTGAAGCCGAAGTCCTCCCCAGGTTACAGATTCTCTGATTCTCTGGTTCTCCAATCTGGTCAGAAATATTAGGGCAGGTAAGAACATGGAGCACCTTGTAGGAGGTGGGAGTTAGAGACTCACTGAAAAACAGAGCTGGATGAATTGGGGAAGTGTTACCAAAATGTGGAAACCAGGAAGACCTATATTGAGACTCTACTATGGGCCAGATGTTGCACTAATGATTAAAGATAATAAATCTTATAGTCCCTGCTAATCTTGTACACTCAGTTTAAAAAAGTACAAACTTAGAGACATGTTACAAGGCTAAAGTTTAGAGATTTGGTGGAAACATAATTTCATTTGTTACATAATCAAGCTCTTATATTTGATAATCAATTCTTAACTATAATGTGGAATGAGCAGAAGTGTTATTTAAACATGCAAACAACATAAGTACAATTTCCTGATGTGCTCTATATATGCCTAGTTCCATATATATAATCCTTCATATGGCCATTATAAAAATTAGTATTTATTAATATTAATATTTACATACAGGTGAATTATTAATATCTATGAATATATACACATATATTCACCCAATGGGAACAAGTCAGTTTGCTCAAAGATGTTTACCTAAGGATTAGCCTGAATTCAACCTATTTTTTATTGGTTATTTATCTGCTATTATACTCTCTTTTGCTTCTTTTGGGCAATTAACTCATAATGCAGGCCAGGATAAAGCCAATTCTAGTGGACTTACCAGGTATAATTCACCTGAGTTGCTTCTATCTCTGTTCATGCATTTGTGCCATGATACTAGCCAGCAGATGGAAACAAAGATGTAAGAGTGATGTTGCCCAGCCTGGTGCATTCTGACATACTAAACCTGAGAAAGCAGTCTCTCCTGGATCATTATTTTGGAACTATGTAAATTAGGCATCTATGCCGTCATTGAACCGCTGCTTCTCCAAACTCTGTACGCCAGATGTGAAGTTGTTATATTACCGCTCATCACAAATTACCTCAAATAGTTGCATTCATTCTGCAAATATTTATTGACTGCCTTCTATTGGTTTGCCATGGTGCTAGATGCCAGTGGTACACTATGCTGTGGCAGAGATAAGCAAATGCCACCAAAAACTCACGCTCCCTCTTCCAGTGTTGATGTGTCCCTAGCAAGTGGCTGCCCAGCTAGGAATTATACTTCCCCAACCCCCTTGCACCTTAGGTGGGGCCACATGAGTGGTTCTTATGACCAGAATATGTTTGCAAGTGATCTCTATCATTTCTGGGTCAAGGTGATTGTAAGTGAGTGCCTTCTCTAGCCTCTCTTTCCCCTACTGGAAGCAGAGGACTCTGAGCTCCTGGAGGACTGTGGAGCCACAGATGGGTAAAGTCTGGGTCCCTGAATAACCACGTGGAGGGAAGCCACTCACCAAGCAGGTGAGAATAAGGAGGATTTCACTATGCAAAGAGAAAAAAAAAGGCAGAGAGAAAGGCTCTTAGGGTGCTCCTAGTAGGAATGTAAATATGTGAGGGACTTAAAGGGGCCAGAATATCTCTGTCAATTTCAGCAGCTGGTTCCCACAAACTATGTAAGCCTGGGGAAAGTCATCAGGGCCATCAAAAAACAACAAATTCTGATTAAGGTAAAAAATAGAGCAAAAAATAAACAGATGATAACACCTGTCCCAACATGCAAGTCTTTGGTATTACTTGTACTCCATTGCCTGTCACATTGGCTACCACTGTTGTGTATAGTTCTTTATGTTTTCTAACCCAGTATAACCTTATGAGCTGATGTTGAAAAGTAAAATGTTCAAAAGTAGAGGTACAAAAGAGCCTTACCATTTACAAAATTTTCAAAATCTGATAACTCTCTATTAGAAATGAATGTATTCTATCTCCTTTAATTTAGAAGATATAAAATTAATCCTTGCATGGGCCCAAGGAGTCCATGAATCACCTCCTGAAGGTGCAGGCAAAAGTCTGGGTTTGTGCACAGGTGCATTTTTATAGAGACAGGTCCTGCAGCATATATCTGATTCTACAAGTTTAAGAACTAAGCGTGTTAGTGGGTAGGAATATTTACAGTTGGGGGTGGGGGAGGAAAATAGGCTCAAATACTCCAACAGTGCAAAAAAAATTAATAAAGTGCTGAATTTTAAGTGAGCTTGTAATTAGACAAGAACAGAGTTTAGGGAAATTGGCTCAGAGCCCAACCAATAAACTCAGCACCCTTTCAGTTTTTATTTCATTAGTATGAGCAATATATCCTCAGAGGTCATATTTTATTTTCTGTAACAGATTGGAAAAAGAAGAAATCAAAGTTAGAAAAATTAAGTGCCTTTTTTCAGACTTTGTAGGAGAATCCCAAGGACTCTCCAGTTACTGTTTTTTTTCTCATAATCATCTGATTATTCCTATAAAATTGAAATGAGTGCCAAGAGAGCTCTTACCCTCAGAATTTAGATCTCTCCTGTGTGTGAAGGCCCAGTGTTTGCAGTGATTAACTTAATAGGGAAGCTCTCTCACATTAGCTAAAATCTATATTCTGCTCTACCTTGAAAAATAACATTTTTTATAACCCCCAAATTGCAGATCAATCTTTTGAGAGATAATCTTCTAGAATTTTCTATGAGTTCTCTTTTCACCACATTTCAGACCACATTTTCCAAATGCATATCTGACACAATGAGAAAATAGTTTTCAGTCATGATTTTTCATGTGTTCAACAGTGTTGTTTCTTCTGTTTATTGGAAACTTAGATATCATTTGCAAGATCTTTCTAAATGAAGGATTCATTTTTTTATTCCACAGACAGGACCTGCTGTTAAATTGAGAAAGAGGTGCTTAATATCTAAATGTTGACAGTACTTTAGAAAGAATGCTATGGAGACAATCAAATATTAATAGATTAAGACACTATATTTTGTCATTTGATCCAGGGCAAAGTGGGCTCAGGAAGTCTGGTTCATCATGCAAGTCATGAAACTGTTTTTGATTATTTACCTTGAGAAATATAACTGCCAAGCTGATTGGCAGATTCATGCCTGCTGATTAGCATCTTCTCTGCGAGTCCCTAAGGAAAGCCAGTTACCACAAGGTTGTTTGGTGGGCATGGAACCGAACACAGAGAGCTGAATGATTTTGATAGCTTGTGTTAATTAAGTCATGGTTGTTTTGTGAGCTCACCTAAGTCTTAGGCATGTTATGGTAACTCATAGCCCCGCTGTATAAGAAGACCACTCCCACCCCACCCTGGAACTGTAGCTGGCTTCCACTACCCACTTTGGAACAGAGTGCAAGCTGCTTAACCTAACACCCTTTCTTCCCATGATTTCTAGGGACACAAATCTTGATTTTTAGTTAGGCATATTGTCACTCAGAATTTTTAAAATTCTCTTTCACTGTGTGGGATGTGACTGTATGACTAAGTCTGCACAATGAGATACTGGTGGGTATGATGGAATGGCTTACAGCAAACCAACATTCCCACTAAGAACAGTCGGCAAAGCCAAATGAAAATACAAAAATCAGCAAACAAAAAATATGTTTAAAGCCATGAAAGAGCTGCTTAAAGCAACCAGAAGTAGAGGGACCAAGGATTTGGAGAGGGGGAACAATGCAGAGGTGAGATGACCACTTGCAACTGCCTTTTCTCTGAGGGTATTTGTCCAGTCTGAGCTAAAGCAAGAGACTGAAAATCCAGGCTTTGCACACATAGAGGGCTATGAGGGCTGGCAGAGAAAACAATAGAGATTTTGATACTTTCATGGGGCCAGAGAGTTAAAATTAGAGACATCATTGGTCAAGACCGAGGTTGGGGATAGGGGACAGGCAAAGAAATAAGCTTGACATATGTCTGGCTTATTTCTTTCCCATTCATCAAAATCTGAAACCACACAGTGCGGGAGGCTAAGAGGCTAAGTAGAAAACCTCCGGAAAACAGAACAAAGTTTTCAGCTAAAAGGCAGGAATTAGAGTTCAGGACCTTCCAGGCAGCTGGGTCCAGAGAAGACATCAGGCTCTTAGTTAGAAGCCCTGGAGGGCTGTAGCTTAGAGCAGAGAATAAAGGAAGAGACTCACTCAAACTGCACAGCTCAGCACCTAAATGAAATAAGATGATCAGACCCAATTCCTTCCGCCTAGGAAAGAAAGTGGTGAATACTTTCTGGAGGGAAACAAAATAATCTGGACACCATACAGTAACAAATAGTGTTTGGCAGTGCAATCAGAATTATTACACATGCCAAGAAGCAATGCAATTTGACTTAAAATGAAGAGAAAAATTAGACAACAGATGTAGAACTACAAGGGGTTCTTATATTGGAGTTACCAAAGATTTTAAAATAGCAAGTTAATAAGTTAGAAAAAACAGATGAAAAGATGAAGAATTTCATCATATAATTATAATCTATAAAAAAGAATCAAGTAAAAATTGTAGGACTAAAAAGCACAATACCTGAAATGCAGAATTCAGTAGATGGGTTTAATAGCAAACTAGAGAGAGCAATAGAGGAGGTTAGGGAGGTGGAAGAGAGGTTGTTAGAAAATATTTAGAGTGATGCACTTGGAGGAAAAAGGATCAAAATTTTAGAAGAGTATAAGACACATACAATAAAAAACTAGTGAAAATATAACTGGATTCCCAGAAAGAGAGAAGAAAGAATATGAGAAAGGGGAAAAAAAAAAAAAAAAGTCAAGCAATCATGGCCAAGAATTTCCAAAACTGAGTTTTAAAAAATCAGAGTAGCTGAGAAAAAAAGTATATTAAAAAAAAATAAAATAAAATTGACAGCAATTTCTCGACAGAACTGGAAGTCAGAAGATACTGAGATGACATCCTGAAAGTGATGAAAGAAAATAAGTTTAAAATTTTATATTCAGTAAAATTATCCTTCAAAAATGAAGGCAAAATGAAAGTTTTTAAACCAATAAAACAGAATTTTTACCAGAAAACCTGCACTAAGAGAAATATGAATGATGTTATTCAGACAGAAAGAATTATCCCAGTTTAAAACACAGTAACAGGAACTAAAGAAGAGCAATGGAAAGAATAAATAAAAATGAATATTTAGAATACAAAACAATAACTACAATGTCTTGCAGGCTTTAAAAGACATATAGAAATAAAATGCAAAAGGTCACAGGGGGATAACTGAGTTAAAGTTTTAACATTATCAGGAAACTGGTAAAAGATAATCCATATTAGACTGCAAATCAAGACTGCATGCTGAACTCTCTGATCACCTTTGAAAAAGTGAAAGAATGTAAATATAGAAGTTAACAGGGGAAAAAATAGAATGATAATTGTTTAATCCAAAAGAAGTCAAGAAAGAAAGAAAAAGATAAATTGGTAAGTCTGAAATAAAACCAACTATAACAGTAATCATAGCATATGCAAATGAACCCACTGCAAATTTAAGTTCAATAATGCAAATGAACTCAATACCCGAAATATTTGGAAAGAAACACATCAAACTGCTAACTGTGATGCCTTTGGAGAGTGAAAAGTGTTTGGGGGAGAATACAGGGAAGGATTTTATTTTCCAAAATTTTGGTTGTTCGAAACGGCCCCAATTAGCTTATTTTACTTTTGAATTTAAAAAAAGAAAGACGTGCTGCAGTACTTTTATACCCATTTATCTAGCTAAGTATGCTGCAAGTTTTGTCCATTTCTTCCTATGGACCTCACATATTTCTTGTTTAGGTTATCCTTAACATTGGTTATTATATGATTAAAAAAATTATTATTGTTAGATATAGAGAACAAATTAGTGATTACCAGTGGGGAGTAGGTAGTGGGGAGGGCAATACAGGGATTAAGAGGTACAAACTATTATGAATAAAATAAACTACAAGGACATGTTGTATGGCATAGGGAATATAGCCAATATTTTATATAACTATAAATGGAGCATAATCGTTAAAATCTTTAAAAATTGTGATTCACTATATTGTATATGTGTAACTTATGCAATATTGTACATCAGCTACACTTCAATTTGAAAATAAATAAATAGTAAAAATATCATTGTGATAAGATCTCACTGTCCATTTTGTTTTCTAACAAGTTACTGGTTGTGTAGAACAGAGCTATGAATTTTTTCATGATTTTTTGTATGACCAGCTACTTTACTGGACTCATTAACTGACTTAGCACCCCTCTTTCAGACAGTTGGATGCTTTAGCATCTTGGGGCACACAGGTGCGCCCTCTTTCTACTTGGTCATGAGTGTAGGTACACCTGTGACGATTAGAGCTGCTCGGTTCTTCATGTTCTCAGTACAGTTCTTATTTCTTTCTGGGACTGCTTGGCTTAATCATAGTTCCCTATGTTCTTTCTTTATTTACACAGGTTTTTTTTTTTTCATCTAGTCTCTATAAACAGACACTTTATTAATAGATTAAATTAAATGCCCACGAATATGAACTTCATCTGCTCCACCAGGTGCTGTCTCTCATGCAGTGAGGTCCCTCTGCAATGGATATCCAGGCTCCCTGCAGCTGGTACCTGCTCTCCTGAGACTGTCCCTTGCCTGGCCACAAGGGCTTCTGAAGGAGGTGGGACAACGCTGGGTCGGTGTGTCCAAGCCAGCCTCACCTGGTACCCAGAACTAACTAGCCCCACATTCAGGCCTTCATTAGGATGCATTACTCACTCAGGGCTCAACTTCTCCTTGCTGCTCCCTATGGTTCCAGCCAGCAATCTCATTTCTACGCCCCAGGAGCTAGATCAGAATTCCCCAAGCTGTGAAATATTCTGGCGGCTATTACTGTGCTGAGGAAATAATCTTCTTCCAGGTACATAAGTTTTCAAAATCCTTAGAATGTTAAAGTTTTTCTTTCTTTTTATTCTGTTCAATCTCAAAGCATTTAATCTGTTCCTGTGTGATAGGAAAATCCAGTAGAGTTTGGTGTTTTTTTTAAAAGAATACATTGTTGATAGATTTTTTTTTAACATAGACATAAAGAAGGGAAGTGAAACTAGTCTATCCTTCTATTCCCTGAATAACTCCTGTGGACATTTGAAAAACTTAAAGTAATACATGCACATAATTAGAAGGTAAATAACAGAAGAGCAAAATAAAATGTGAGAGGTATATTCATTAACTCATTTATTTGTAAATACGTGACTAGTGTCAGGACAGGACCAAAAGTAAAACTCAGATGCTGCAATCTTTGGAGGTCAGGGGCCCCTCTCCTCAATAACTCCTCATTGTGGTCTGGGTAGAAAAGCCTCCTTAAATGATCCTGAAATATGCATTTCCCACATTGTATCAGGAAACTCTCTTAGAGTTGTTCATCATTATTCTGAAAACAAAGTTCTGTGGTCAGTATACTCTTTACGTAAAAGTCATTCATTTCTTTCATGAAATATAAAGTGAGCTCCAACTTCACTACTCACATACCTTTTAAAAACAGAATGCATACATGTCCTTTATACTTATCAGGGATGAGAGAGAATACTGTAGTCCTTTCAAGAACATCTGTATAATCTGGCAATGCTGGCGCTGTCATAGTGGTTTTAGTTCAGGCACCTGCCAGTACAATCTATATTTAAGGACAAGGAATTGGTGGCTATTTCTTTTATGAACCCGAAACAAGATCTGGAAAGAACCCCAAAAGATTTCTCAGTATAACTCCCCATCTACAGGGAGACCCTGTGCAGCAGAACCCAAATTTATCTACCTCAGTTTCCCTATAGTACCTTGCATTTAGAATTTGCTCCACGAATGTTCTCTGAATGGACTGAAAGGCATAACCATTCAGAAGGGATGGCTTACGCCTTAAAGATTTTTGCACTGATTGTCCGTTCTTCATCACAACAAAGAATCCTGAGGCTCTGACTGAACAAATGAAGACTCAGAGTCACAATATTGGAAGTAGCCTAAAGTAGCCCCTACACGAGGGAACTCTCAATACTTGGAAAGCACAGCACAATAGTTTTGTTTAAAGCAGATTCTATCCAGAAGCCACAAAGTACTAGAGGAGGTGGGGGACTGTCTGCAGTTTGAAATGGCAGACTTCCTCCAATTGCAATTAGCATTTAAAAGGCCCTCACATTCATTTTTATTCAAATATGCCACCTTTGTAGTCATAGTAACCCTTTTATATTTAGATTTGGTTGCAGCTACAAGTCTACTTGAGCCATTCATTTTATCCTCCCTCCTAAAGGTACCAAGTTTCTCTCCCTTTTGTTCTTTCAAATAGAATCCACTGTTGCTCTTTTTCTTCTAACATGTTGGTTCTCCCCAAAGGATGTGAGAAAAGGAGAATAAAATATCAATTCTATTAGATAGCAAAATTAGGAAACAGTTTCCTGGACTAACAGAAAAGGCTAGACCATGTTCCTGTGCTCAGACATATGACAGGAGCCAAGTTTCAAACCCATTGCCTTCCTTTTGTTCCTTGTCACCATAAAGACACACCACTTGACTGACTTAAATTCCTGGGATTATAAATGGACCTCTTTGGTTTATAAAACTCAAGAGTCAGCCAGCAAAGTTGTTTCCAAAAGAGGACAGAATCCAAATGTTGGAGAGGCTTTAAATCCATTTTCTGTTTCTTTTTATTTATAAAAGAAAATCTCAAATGAGACATAAGTTGTCATGTGAAATTAGCATTTTCCCTTGTATTTTCCCTTATAGGATCTGTTTTGACATCTGATTTTACAATTACAGAAGTGAATTTTCAGTTCCATCCTATTTAGAAACAGGCATCAAAATTCAGAGCAGTGCAAACCTCAGAGTCTATCTGGTCCAGAGCCTTTATTTACAGATAAGAAAACTGAGACTGCAAAGAAATGAGGGACCTAGTCAAGGTCACACATCTAGTTGTGGGCTCAAGTCAGACCCCTTAGTCCTGACCTGCATGTTCTTTCCACGACACGCCCAGTTTCCACACCATGCTTATTCCACGTTACTGAACTCAGGTTCAGCTGCCTGCTTCTTGAAAGCCAGTACTCGAGAGGCAGGTGTTGGTTGGAAAGAAAAGGTTGCTTTATTCAGGAGACCAGCAACATGGGGAGAAGGCAGACTTGTATCCAAGAACCAACCCTAAAGATTCTGCTCAGTGGAAAGTTTTTAAAGGGAGAAAGGGGAAGTTAATTATAGTTAATCATTTGGAGAGGGGGTTAGAGTCTTCGTTACCTTCCACTGTGTGCAGGCTTTCTTCTGATCGGTTGGTGATGAAGTAACAGGGCAGTGTTCCAGGAATCTTGTGCTCAGCCTGAAGTTACCATCCTCCACCTAGGTGGGGACCTTAGTTCCCCAGAGGAACTCAAAGATATATTGTTATGTATATTCCTTGAGGGGGAATCCGGAGCCTGTCGCATTGCTACACTATTGTTTCTTGATTGCTCCTCCTTTGTTTCTGCGTTCCCTTACTTTTCTGGTTAGCAACTGTTCGAATCTGACCTTTGGTACTCAGGGAAGATCTAGGAGGCTGAAGCTTCTTTCCTACTAACAAGAAATGGGGGACACCAAAAGGATTTGTACCTGAGGGGGCTCAACAGGGCCCTGCTTGGTTTCAGTTATAGTCTTTAAAATTTTAAATTTCAGGATTTTTTTTTTTTGCTCTGTTTTCTTCAGATAATTAAATCTTAAAAATAAAATTAAATACTTCTTTTTAGTGTGAATTAGCCCAATATTTAATAAGTAGCATACCCTTTCTAATATCATCTGGTTTAGCATCCAAAACCAGACTGAAATGAGGCAATGAAAAGGTTTTGATTTAATTTTTAGTAGAAAAAAAAGAATTTCATTCATCCATTCGTTCATTTTACAAGCATCAATCCATAGTGACATTTTAGGTAAGACAATTTACTGCGAAGCTAATAAAGCTTAAGTCTCAGGGACCCACACTAAGTTAGCATTCTTTTTCTTAGGCCCATGAAAACGTCTGAGTTTCAGACCACATAATACCTGGACCTAACAGTGGAACAGTTGTCAAGCTCATAATTTAGACACATTTAAACACATAAGTTCACCACTAATCATGGTAAGCTAATTTGTTTTCCTTTTTTGATTGCTTACTAGGTGAGTACACCAGGGAACTGAATTCATTCACTCATGTAGCAAATGTTTATTAAGAGCCTCCTACATGTCGGCCACTGTTCAAGGGTTTAGGGATGTTGAATTGAAACAGATTGCCAGATATTTCTCTAGTAAAGATAGGTTTAATTGGGATCAGTAGAGAATTGCAACCCACAGCCTACAACCACGGTCAGCTTACATGCACGTCCCTGAAGGGCAAGGGAAGGAGAATGCTTTAAATGAGAGAAGGAAGTTGGGAGGGCCTTAGTAAACAAAGAGTCTACCGCTTTTCACTGGCTTGAGTTCTTGACAGGAGAGAAAAGGAGTCTTTCCTCTTCCTATTAGGCTCTGCTATTGTTGCAGGGAGTGAGAGCTCCCCCTTCTGGTCTCCCAATTCTATTTAAGTACAGTTTCAGTTTTTTAATTTTCTTACTGAAAACACAGTAACAAACTACCCGTCTTCACACAGCACAGTTCAATGGAATTAACCATACATATCTTCATTTTGAGTAAGTCTCCTAAGATGTATTTTTGAATAAGATGAAGTAATATGCTCTGCATGACAGCATTATTGGGTGGGTTTCTTATTAGAGAAATAGCCAAATATTAAAGTATTGATCAATAGGTTGACGTAAACTTAAACAGCAGTCTCTAGAAGAATGACACAGGGAATGTCAGTCTACGGCATTGTCTCATTCAGTCGTTTTACTAACAACCTGAATGTAAAACACCAACACCCTTTTTAAATGTACGGCTGAAGAGGTTACGTCAGCATGATAAATGACAAAGTCAAGACTTGTCAATATTTTCCATGAAATGCAGTGGGCTTTCATGCAAGGCTATTCCATTATTGACAGTATTATACACCTTTATCACATTGTGTTGACAGGTATCAAGAATAACATGTTAGTCTGTATTCAATCACTGTGGTAGTCTGTCAAATATGGTATGTCACCTTTAGTAATTGAAACATGTCTTTCTTGTAAAGCTAAAGAAAACATCTGTTAGAATATCATTTATTAAAACCAAATCTCCAAACATCTGAAAATCATTCATAGAAGATATCATATCAATAAAGAACAAAACCCACAGGAACATCTTAATAGATGCAGAAAAAGCATATAAAATCCAGCAACACTTTATGATTTAAAAAAGACTCTGCACGAAGCAGAAGGGAACTTTCTTAACCTGATAAAGCCACAGCTGGCATCATACTTAATGGTGAAAGATTGAACGCTTTCCCCATGAGAGCAGGAACAAGACAGCTCTTGCCACTTCTATTCAACATACTACTGAAGGTTCTAAATAGGGCAGTTAGGAAAGAAAATGAAATAAAAGGCATCCTGATTGGAAAGGAGGAAATAAAACTCTCTATTTGCAAGGGGCATGATCTTGTATATAGGATATCCTAAGGAATCCACTAAAAGACTGTTAAAACTAATAAATGAGTTCATCAAGGTTGCAGGATATAAGATAATACACAAAAATTAATTGTCTTTCTACACACTAGTAATGGGCAATCCAAAAATGAAGTTAAGAAAATAATTCAATTTATAATAGCTTTAAGAAGAATAAAATACTTGGGATTGAATATAACAAAAGAGGTATGAAACATATACTCTGAAAAGGTACGAAACAATGTTGAAAGAAGACCTAAATACCATGTTCCAGTGATAAAGAATTTCTATAAAATAAAATGATATGCAGGCAAATTAAGGGAGAATTCCAAAACAGTAATAGACAATGTTCCTGAGCTCACTGGATAGTCCCTTGAAATAAGTGATAAGGCATGAGAAATCTAATCTCTTTCTTGGAGCAATAAAATTGAAGATAAAAGCTAACAGAGGAGAAGGTAACACACCTTGATGCCGCAGTTTCACATAGACTGGAGTGGTCAGAATATGGGAAAACCTTACAATTTTTGCAGACCTGGACTGCAACTTCACATGTAGTAGGTTGAATAATGTTCCCCAAAATTCATGTCCATCTGAAACCTCAGAATGTGATCTTCTTTGGAAATTTGGTCTTTGCGAATGATATAAGCTAAAGAACTCAAGATGAAATCATCCTGAATTTAGAGCGGGCCCTAAATCCAATGACTGGTGTTTTTATAAGAAGAGGAAAGGATACAGAGAAACACACAGAGAAGAAGGCCCTGTGAAACAAGAGGCAGAGAATGAAGCGATGCTGCTACAAACCAAGGAATGCCAAGGGTTGCCAGGACACGGCAGAGGAGCTCAGCGGAGGCAAGGAAGGGTCCTATCCTGGAGCCTTTAGAGGGAGCATGGCCCTGCCAACACCTTAATTTCAGACTTCTAGCCTCCAGAACTGTGAGAGAATAAATTTGTGTTGTTTTAAGCCGCCAAGTTTGTGGTAACATATTTTGGCAGCCCAAGGAAACTAATGCACCACATAAATAAACTGGAGCGTGAAGGAGAGAGAATGGAGTATTAAGCAGATTTGCAGTGCTGACCAAAGTGGACTGAATAAAACCAAATGATTAAACACAAAACATCTGTGATCTATTAGTCTTCATTATGAACCACAAAGAGAGATTGAACACTGACCCCAGCTGACAGCCAGCAAGGAAACAGAGACTTCAGTCCTACAACTGCATGGAACTGAATCCCCCAGCACTTGAGAGAGCAGGAAACATATTCTCTCCTAGAACCTCCAGAAAAGGAGCTTTGCTGACACCTTGATTTTAGCCCAGTGAGACTATATGGGACTTCTGACCTATAAAAGTATAAAGTAACATATGTGTGTTGCTTTAAAACACTGCGTTTACACCAATTTGTTATCACAGCAATAAAAATTTAACTGAGCAGGGATACAGGATGGGGCTGCAAATAGGAAGTTTGGCTGAAAGTCTTCAAGAAGCAATTAGATCTTTAAAGACACTTTCCCACCCTGTGTAGCCAGGAGATGAGCTCTCCCACCTGTTAGAAGATTAAGGTTGACCCTTCCAAGAAACTCATCTAGAGTTGTCTGGGACATCAGGCAAAGCTATGGTCAAGTGTGGGCTACCCTGAATTCTATAAATTGAAAAATGAAATTCTGCTAACCTCTTTTCTTGCTCAATTCCCATAATGCCAGCTGCCAGGAATCAATAGCTCTGATGGGGGCTAGGAGAACTCCCTTATGGAGAAGCTGATCATCCCAAGAGAAGTTCTGTCGAGGTCCTGACACTTGTGCCTCCTGCAGTGGAAAGGCTGCGTCCCCGACTTGATTACAGTTGAGTGCAACTCTCTTCTTGAGAGGTCCCATCCAAGCTGGAGCTTTGATTTAGCATTTTAGTGTCTCACTCAGCTATTAACAGGTACCAAAGTGCACAAGACATTTTAAAAAGGCCTGTGACATAATAACTAGGCCAGAACAAGCAGCAAAAAGGAACTTGTAGGAACCTGAAACTTCAGGAAGAAGAAGAAAATGTGCGGTAAGCATAATAAATATTCTCATTCATTCAAATATATTTATCAAATGCTTATTATACTTAGCACTCATTGTTCTAGGTGTTGAACCATAGTGAACAAAGCAGAAAAAGCCCATGGCCTCATGAAGCTTACTGTGTCCCAGAGAGAGAAGAGAAGCCACCAGACCTAAGTAATAAAAACAGGAAACTATATGTAAAAGAAATGTGCAAAGAACAAGATAGAATTTTTAAAAATTAAAAATAAAATAAGCTGAAATTTTTTTTAACACTAGAAGGGTTAAATGATAATGTTGAGAATCTCCCAAGAGAAGGACAAATGGAGGGAAAAAATGTCTTAATTAGAAGATCAGATAAAGAAGGTCAAAATCAAAATAACAGAGGTTCCAGAAAAGGTAGAGATAATTGAGAAAAGAAAATTATTTTTTAAATTTACACAAAAGTAATTTTCCCAGGTGTGTATGTGTTTCAAGAGCAGAAAATAATGAATGACAAAAGATCCACCCCAGAGCACATTATCGTGAAGTTTTACAATACCATGAGGAAAGGGACAGTCCTAAAATCTTCTCTAAAGAAAAACTAGACCCCATCAAAAAGGACCAGAATCTGAATGCATCAGGCTTCTCTATGGCAACAATGAAACATCCAAGACAGGGAAAGAAAGAAAGGCCTTAAAAATCCAAGGGAAGATAATTTCTAACCTAGGAATTTACACAAAGCCAGACTTCGAACAGAGAATGAGAGGAGAAGACAGACATTACAGACACACAAGTACTCAAAAAGTCTCCTCCCACTTCCCCTTCTGAGGAAGATACTGGAGGCTGTGCCCTAGTAAGCAGGAAAGTAAATATGAAAGAGGATTGAGGAAACAGGGCTTTAAACGCAAAACTAGTGGTAAAGAGAATTCCCAGGATGCCACGCAAACAACAGGCCTAGACAGCTGTCAGTCCACGTGGCCACGGGGCTCCAAGAGTGATGTCTTCCGAGGGGGAACCCCTGAAACCCGTAGATCAGCTGTTATTCCCTTTGTCTGAAAATACTGAGGGGAACTGTACAGTTCTGTCAGAGTTTGAGGAGAATTAGTATACTCTGCAGCTCAACCAATGATTATGTTTGCATAATTCAAAGGACATATTAATTAAAGGATGTGACCATTAATTTATTCAAAATGGCAACACAACTGTACTGAAAGGTTGGGGAGAGGGTTACGTGGAGATGAGCGCTTCAGGGAGTTGCCAGGGGGCAGATATTGTAAGAGGAAGAAATCTTTGTCTTCCATAATAGGAATTTAATAGCTAATATTCAAATCAGAAAAATCAAGTGATAATAAAATGAGCCTACCACCTTGAAAGACAGTGATAAATACCAGGGGAGAAAAATAAGACACCTTAACCCTTTGAAAATGGTTACTTCTAGGGACCAGGAAGCAGGAGTTGTGGGGAGGAAAAAAATGCAGTTTTTCAATATAAGATTTGTAGTAATATTTGGAGTATTTGAGGGGCTCAATATATATCATTTGTCTTCCATCTTGATTCTGAACAAACTGAGAAATACGCGAAAAGGAGTGACAGGTGGAAGAGAAACTATCACTATTACTATCAGTAAAGGCTAATCTGGGGAAATGGTGAGCATGAGCCCCAAACAGACGTACTGACTGAATCCCAGTGTTGGGACAGGGCAGGCCTTGCTGTGGTATCAGGACCCCTCCCCACCACTACACACGCAGACATTATTTGGAGGGGCATGGGTGTTGCTGAACGGACCAGCTTGAGACCCCTGAGCTGGGGAAATGACTAGTGACATTCATTTTACTTTTATGAAGTGAATAAAACAGGTATTTTACTTCAGTATTCAACACCAAAAACACAGGAGCATATTCCTACTGGCTCAAGGCACAGTTCTCTTCTATCCCAATATTTTAATGAAATTCTGAGCCAGAGATAGGTACAGAGAGAATGCAGTTTAAGGAGGAAAGCAGCAGGAGCACAATTTTTAAAGCTGTTAGAAAAAGTGCTCCTTGCTTGCCCTCTGAATGGACTGTCTTGAATCTACGCCTCTTCCCCAGCGAGTCTCCTTTTACAGGTATTATTTTCTTTATTTCCTTGCTGATGCTGCTCTAAGAGACAGAGGGGCACTGCAGAGGTCGCTCAGGAAGTCCCTGCTGGAATCAGGAAGACAGCCAGAGTTTTAGACTGCAGGCCCCTTGATGAAATTGATGACCTGTGCCTCTCATACTCCTCTGAGCCCAGCCTCAGCACTGCACCCACCTTGGTGCCCAGGAACCCTGAGCTGAGCTGCTGTTGCAAAGAGAAACTCAATTTTTGTGCTTCCTGAGCATTTGAGCCTGGAAAAAATTCCTGTTCCTAATGTAAAAATAACAGGCATCCATCATTTCATCTCCTAAATAGATACAAAAAAAGAAGAAGGAAGGAAGAAAGAAAGGGCAGTGATTTGGTGTGTTGCTTTACGTGCTACTGCACAAACCACTGTCAAAAGCAAAGAAGCCTGTACTTGCATCCCTCAACCCTACAGATATTATTTTCTGCTTTCATGGTTCTCATTGAACTGGAAGGGGAGAGCCACCAGCCCCCCTCCGCCCCCCCAAAAAAGAGCAAAATGCAAAGGAAAACAAGATCAGCTCAGGGCTGGGGACCTGAGAACATTTTTTAGAGAACACCAGGATTTTATTTTGATATTTACACCTGTGTGGCTTTTAAATGAGCAAAACGGATCCTCTTAGGAAATAGTTATCCTAGATTGTAGACCAGCTGGTGGTAGAAAAAAATCCACAGGAATCACCTAAGCATGTAACCCCAACAGGAAAAATGCAACTAACTCTTAGTTAGGCAGGGACCAAAAACCTCAGTACTATACATTAATGATTAGTAGAAAGGACTTGGGCTTTGAAGCCAATATTGGGAGTAAATGAGAGCTGCTTAATATTGTGAAACCTACTGAACCTCACTGAGCCTCAGTTTATTCATCTGTAAAATGGGAATAGTAATAGTGCTAAAACTCGTGAGATTGAAAAGAAATAGGTGAAAGCTTCCAGTTCTTGGTAGGTGCATAACATATGTGAGTTCCTTTTTTTTGTTCCAGTTGTCCATCGTGATAGTCATTAATGCTGGCCACCAAACCTTTCCACTCTTCTCGTAGAGCACGTAGAGCAACTGCACTTTCTTGCTCCCCTGAAGATAGATGTGGCCATGCTTTTTGCTTTAGCCAATGAAATTTGAGTAGCCGTAATGCATCGCTTCCAAGCTGAAGCTTTAAAAGCAAGTACGAGATTTGCCATGCATCTTTTCTTTATGACAGCAACTGGCAATGTTCTAGATGGTGATCAACTTGGGGACAGGAGTGAGGATGACACAGCAAAATTCACAGAGGACAGGTAATGTGAGAAACAAAAACCTGTGTTGTTTTAAGGCACTGTGAATTTTTGAGCTCCTCATTACTGCAGCATAACCTGCACCCTCCTGATTGACCCACTCTCCTTAAGGAACTGCATCTGCCGACAACTCATTAATTCATTCCACAGATGGGTACTGGATAGATGCCAAGCACCATGCTAGATGCTGGGAAATGCATGATACTGATTCTTGCTCTCAAGCAGCTCATAAAAAGGGAAAAAGAAGAGGGTCGTTGTCAGGAATCTTTTAAAAATATTCCCCATCGATTCTAATGTTTAACAAGAGTCAAGGTTGAGAACTGCTCCTTTTGTGCACATTGAATCCTCCATATATGTTCTGATTGCCTGCAGATATTGATAACAGAGAAGCTAGAGATTATAACAGAAAGGAGAAAAAAATGTAGTGTGTCAGGGAAGATTGAAAAAAGAGGTGCTTATACTAACAAAGTAAAATCTAAATACTTCAGCTTGTCCCTTTGTTGCCTACAACCTCCTGACTCAACTTTCTCTCTCCCACCTTCCCATCATGAAAAGTTACTAGGATTTTCTTTTTCTTTAGACTAAATGTCAAGTCAAAAACAATGTAAAGTTACTTATTATCACTATCACTCTATAACTAGACCCACTTACTTCTTTTAAAAATCCGAAAGATATAAAATTTAAAAAGCCCAAACAACAAATTTCTAATGGTAGAATTATAGGCACAGTGCCAACCAGGGATATCATTTTGAATGAGGGCACAGGATCCTTCCCAGCCCTACCTGAAAACATGTTATCCTATGCTTCCTTGTGAAAATGATAGTAACTTATTAACTAGTATCCCTTTGGCAGTTTTCATTAAGGTTTTTTCCTGAGGTTTTATCTAGTTTTTTTGTTTGGAACATATTCCTGTTTCTTCATTTTGCTTGATTCTCTGTGTTGTTTCTCTGCATTGGATAAAATAGCCACCTCTCCCAGTCTTGAAGGAGTGGCCTCATGTGGGAGATGAAACTGATCACTTCAGCCCTTCTCTAGCTCTTGGTCGATTGAAGTTTTGTGATTGTCCAAGCAGCCTGTTTATTTTTCAATGGTTCTCAGTAGTTGAGGATGTGCCAAGATTTGTCGGTGTCCCAAAGGGAAGAATCTCAGTCAGCTCCTAGATTTAGGCCGATCCTCAGGTAACAGCTTTTAAAGTAAACAAATATATACAGTCCTATGGGACCACAAGTACAAGCCCTCCTGGCTACCAGTGCCAGGTGATCAAGAGATGTCCCCTGGAAATAGTCACAAAAATTGGGGCTACAGAGGAGTGAATAAGTCCCTACCTGGGAGATCCTGGTGAGCTGTAGCCAGCCAGAGGGAGAGCACACAGACAGCGTGCACTGGCCTGCTTCCCTGAGAACATGTCTGCAGATCCTAGATGTGCACCATACCTGAAGCCAGCCCCTCAGGTTGAAGCTCCAGAACAAGCAAGTAGGGCTCTTCCACAGGAAGACTGGGGAGTGTTTCAGTCTGCTCTCTGTGCAGGGTCCTCAGGGTAGCAGTTTGCCAAGAACCACCTCTCCAATTGTTACAGCCCCATGGGAGCCAGGAACGCAAGGCTCCCTGGCCACCAGAGCCAGGTGATCAAGGGGCATCTCCTGGGTGGCTGACTGGGCACCAGAGGTAAAAACCGGGACACCAGACACGTGTAAAAGGTCTCCTCTAAGAGATGCTGGCGCCCAGGGGCGAGACATAGGGACAGTGTAGAGATGGTGTCCACTAAGGAAGAGAGAAGGAAGAAAGACGTAAAGAAAGAGGGAGGAAGGAAAGAAGGATGAGAGAAAGGGAGAAAGGAAGAGCCTAGAGTTTAAAAAAAAGAAGAAAAAGTAAAAGATGACTCACTGGCTGGAGCAAGGCAGAGGGAGAGTGAAAAGATGGTGCCCATCAGTCTCTGTGGGCAGAAAGCATCCCAGCAGGCCCCCAAATGTATGGCAGTTCACATGCCTGCCCCTAAGGCCAACACTCTAAGACAAGCCAATAGGCTTCTCCCACACAAAGTCTGGGCGCCCTTGCATCAGCCATTTCAGGGCCCTGGGGCAGGTGAGTCCGAGTGCACAAGCCCTTATAAAGGAATTTCTCTGATCACAACAGCTCTGTTGGTTTTCAAAGCTAAATGTTGTGGGGGCTCGTCTCTCAGGTTCTCGTCTTAAAAGTTGGAAGTGCCCAATGTGGGGGTCAAACCCTTCGCTTCTCAGGGAGACTCTCTGGGTTGAGTTCCCTACTGACTGTGGGTCACCACACTGAGGGTATAACTAAAATAAATAAAAAATATATATAAATAATATATATATATATATATACATATATATATATATATATATATATATAATCTTTTTCTTTTAAGTGGGACCTTGTATATAAGAGCTTCTCTCTGCAGATAGCCAGAGGCATCACTGTATCAGGGAAGATGAGGATTGTTAGGCTAGGGAAGCAAAGGCAAGGACAGCGGAAAAGTAAAGCTTAATTGGTTACTCTGAAGTCCATTTTATACAGAAAAGGCAGATTAAATGCATGCTTGTTTTCTTTTTTCTAAAACAATTTCAAAATAATGAGTTAATTCACTCTTGCCCATCAACAGTGACCAATCAACTGAGTTACTTTAGAATCATTGTGAACTTATAGATATAATCATATTTGATATGTTTGAAACAATTGCAATTCTTAGCAATTTTTGGTGCTCAGATTGCTCCATCCTTGTCTAGTGGGAGCCTATTTAAATCGGCTCCTTAGTCTTTCTAAGACACAGACCTAGAAGTAGTTGATAGCTTCTTTACTTTCTGTAAATATTTACAGATAAAAGAATACTATGTCTGGGATTTGCTTTAAAATAATGGCACAGGAACAAGGGATATAGATGAAATACAACTGACTGTGAGTTGATAGTTGTTCAAGCTGAGTGATGGCCCCAGGGAGGGCCCCATACTGTGCTCTTATATTTGAAATGTCTGGAATTTTCCAAAATGAAAAGTAAAGATAAAAAATGTTCAGACTATGATTTCCGAAATGGGACCCTGAAATCCTTAGCAAAACAATAGTCTTAAGTGTCTGTCTTTGGTGGGAGAAAAAGAGACTTCTATTTTCTCAAGACTTCTCTCCACATATCAAGAGGAAGTGTCGAGGTCGAAGTATAGTTTCAGCTGAAGTCAGAGGTAGTGAGCTTTCCAGATATGACTGACATTCCCCAAGTCCCAGGAAAGCATAAAGAAACCCTCCCTAAATGGAAAACAGGAGGAAGCAGGAAGGTAAGGAGAGCAGAAAACGTTTGTTGAAAGGTTTCCGGTCGTGGGACCCTCAGTAGTTCTGGTAGTGGTCACGGGGTGGGGGTGCGGGGGTGGGATAAAAGGGGACTTTCCCCAGGAACCAATCTGCCTCATCTCCACCCACTCTTTGGCCCATATTCTTGTCTCCAATTCCCAAAAAGCCTGACTCAATTTCTTGTGGTCAAGGGGATCTTGCTTTCCTGACAGGGCAGGGAAAAGCGCTGGGCTCAGAGTCCAGAGGCCAGCACACGAACGCTGTCTATGACTCAAAATGACACTATCTTGGGTCTCAGCTTCATCATTCGTGAAATTAAAAGGTCAGCCTGCAAGACTAAAGATCCTTCAGTGTCCCAGCCATCCAAAGCCGAGACCTCAGAAACCCTGGGCCTGAACAAACAATCCTGCAAGCCTTCTGGCCTTTTCTCGGATCCTCTTTCCCACCAGTACGCATTACATGGCCTCCTAAAGAAATATGTGACTGCTGTCACTTTTCGCAGATAATTGGAGAGGAGGTGCCCAGCATAGATGACCCCAAAGTTGGCAGTACTTTCAGGCTTTAGGTATCAGGCGCGTCACCGACCTGTAAAATTTCTCCTCTCTGTCCTTGCTCGCCTGCAAATCCTGACCCCCGACCTCACTGCGGAGCAATCTCCTAAGAGACGGCTTCCCGCGTCGCCTCTGCGCGGAGGAGGCGTGGAGCAGAGGGCGCGGGAGCAGAGCACGCTGCGGCCACGCTCCCCGCGCAGAGCCGGGAGGGAGGGGCGGTGGGGGCTGGGGGGCCGGGCAGCACCAGAGGCGGCGCGCGGGGCTCGCGGCGGCTCAGTCTCTTCCCGAGCCCAGCCCCGGCCGGTGAGAGCGGCGGCGAGCGCGAGCCGGAGCCGGAGCCCGGGCCTCGGAGCGAGGAGGCAGAGGGCCGGAGAAGGCGGAGGACCGGAGCGACGGGCCGCGTTCTGGACCCCGTCGTGTTCGCGTCCTCCTGGCGGATCCCGGTAAGTGCGGGCGGCCGAGCCCGGGCCAGCCGCCAGGCTTGGTGGCCGCAGTGGTCGTTGTCCCCGGGTCCCGGTTGCGCCCATTCCGCTGCTGCGCTGCAGGCTCACAGGTGGCTCCGCGGTGGACATGGGTGCCCCAGGCCCCGAAAGGAGTTAGCTAACTCTCTTCCCTCTGGGGCGCGGTTTCCAAGCCCCTGTTTCTCCCACCCCAACCGCCCCTGCTCCCGGCTCGGGCCTACAGTCGGGGAGACTCGAAGAGGGGCGCTCCCCTTCCCCAGCCACCTACCAGTGTTTGGGAAGATGCCCCAAGCCCCTCCCCAAGCTGAATCCCAGTTCCTGGCTCGCTGGTGGGGCGTCTGTCCTTTAGTTTTATTTTCCTATTAACCCTCCCGGGAAAGTTTGAGACCACACAAGGCAAAGTTGGGGCGCAGCTGAGGGTGCACTTCGCCGGCGGAGGCAGCTCTAGTGGAGTGGAGCGGTGGGTTTGCTGGTCGAGCTTGGCTGGGGCTGGAGCTGATAGCGCACCCTGGGAGTTGAGCCGGTCCCTGCCGTTTGCCCCGGCCAGCATTGTGACGATCCCCGGAGCGCAGTGAGTCGCTTAATCGTTCACGCTAAGCATAGACATCTGCCAGCCAGCCAGAAATCTCTGATGGGTTAGGTTTATCTCAGGAGTAACAGCGTCTCAGCCTGATTTTACTTGTGCTCCCTCTGCAAACCTGAGTTCCAGCTAATCTCTGTAACTAGCGTGTGTTTAATTAGCTTAGTTTACACTTGAGATGATCTCAGCGAATGTCTCTAAAATGAAATCGTTGGTTCAAGAAAAAAACCAAAACCAAAACCAAAAAAAACACCAGTGCAGTGTTTTTCAAGAAAATTTAAAAGGGGAAACTTCGGAATATCAACTGTCACTTCTGGATATTTTACTCTTCTCTTCTGTAAAAGAATGAAAACTGCTTGGGTATCTAACCTACTAGAGAGTAGAGTGTTGGGGGCTATTTTTGGTAGATTTTGTAAACAGAGGTCTTACTGCAGCTTGCATATTATTTATGAAATACACATTTGATCTTTTCAAATAGCCTTCTTGTTAGGAGTTGTTTGATTTACTAAGTTGTTTAAAATATGACTAAAGGTTGTTTTTTTTAAAATAAGCTTTAGCTGAAAACAATGTCTTGATGTTTAAGGAAGACAGTTTGTTCATGTCATCAGAACATTATTTAGTAAACAAATTTTTAAAGGGCTACTTTTCTGCATCTGATCTAGGAGAGGCTTTTCATGAAAAAAAAAAAAGATCCTGAGATCTTTATGTATACAGGAAAAGAGTGCTACCTGCTCCAATACTCAACCCTCCCCAAGTGATAGATTAAGTCAGAAAAGTGTGCCTGCAGCTGGAATTATATAATTGCACCAAAAGAAAATACAGTGAATAATTGTTGGTTGTCAAATAGGTAGATAATTCTAAAGGAAGTGGTATCTTTTTTTAGCACTGGGAATTTATTTACATGATTTGAGGTGGGCTAAACATAGATTTTCATCTACATCTATAAAATTTTTATTCTTAACATAGTCTACATCTAATACTGGATTTACCAAAATGTTTGCCTTTGTACATTCATTATCATAAGTGTCTAATATGTGTTGCATCCCACTCTTAATGCTTCGTGTATTTTAACTCATCTTATCCTCAATTGAATGCTTGGTGGTAAGCGGCTATAATTGTCCTAATTTTTAAAACAGAGAAACTGAGGCACAATAGAATTAAGTAACTTACCCAAGGTCATACAGCCATAGAACAGGACTTTTTCATATGTGCAAAGTTCTTTTGTAAAAAAAAAAAAACATGATTTACTTATCCTTGTGTTTATTTTTATTTAAGCATAAATGTTGAAAATATTTCCTGTGAAGCATAAGAACCTGTGATTGTGGAAGCACCCCCACAAGCACCATTAACTGTCAAGGGAGGAAAAGTATGAAAGAGGCATCCAGTTGATTCTACAATTTGAAGACCACCGCATCCTCCAGAGTATCCAGGATGGATCTGCACCGAAGCACCACCGTCACTTTCCTTGAGAAATGGTGTTCTGATAGGTCACCATCTGGCTGCAGGAGACATTATAATATCAGGAAAAAACTGAAGTTAATTCGAATCTTAGGCCTTTTCATGGGCCTGGTAGCCATTAGCACTGTCCCATTTTCAATCAGTGCCTTTTCTGAGACAGAGACACAGAGCCCAGGAGAGGCCAGTGGTGCCAGTGGCCCTAGGGTAGCACACAGTTACCATCAGAGAACTCTCCTAGATTTAAATGACAATATTCAAGACTACACTCCACAGCCACCTCTTTCTCAGGAAGGCAAATCTGAGAACAGTACTGCAGATCATGCCCAAGGAGACTACCCAAGAGACATCTTTTCCCTCGAGCAGCGCAGAAAGGGCGCCATCATTCTCCATGTCATTGGAATGATCTATATGTTCATAGCCTTAGCCATTGTCTGCGATGAGTTCTTTGTTCCTTCTTTGACTGTCATCACTGAGAAGCTGGGCATCTCTGATGATGTGGCTGGAGCCACCTTTATGGCTGCCGGGGGCTCGGCCCCAGAACTTTTCACATCTCTCATAGGGGTGTTTATTGCTCACAGCAATGTTGGCATTGGCACAATTGTGGGCTCAGCGGTGTTCAATATCCTCTTTGTCATTGGCATGTGTGCTCTGTTTTCTAGAGAAATCTTAAACCTGACATGGTGGCCACTCTTTCGGGATGTGTCCTTTTACATCATTGACTTGATCATGCTGATCATATTTTTCCTGGATAATTTTATCATGTGGTGGGAAAGCTTGCTTCTCTTGACAGCTTACTTTGGCTATG
Source organism: Vicugna pacos (assembly GCF_048564905.1). Lineage (NCBI taxonomy): Eukaryota > Metazoa > Chordata > Mammalia > Artiodactyla > Camelidae > Vicugna > Vicugna pacos. The sequence goes on from NC_132990.1 coordinate 21,070,176, forward strand.
TGGTTTTCATGAAATTCAACGTCCAAGTAGAAAGATGGGTGAAGCAAATGATAAATCGCAACAAGGTCGTCAAGGTGACAGCACCAGAGGCCCAAGCAAAGGTTGGTGGTTGTGGTTGTTTATTGAATGTTCTTCTTGACCATAGCTCTGAATTATGTTTTTGAGATCTACTTTTTTTTTTAATGGGATGGTGTTTGGGGCTGTAATGGAGAGCAGATTGTTTTCTGCAGTTCTTGGATGGCCAGACTAACGTAACCATGGGAAGAACAACTGGAGGGTATTCTGGGGAATGTCTAGTAAGTTCTCAAGCTACTTGCCTCAGAGTAAAGTAAACATAGGTTACATAAGCTTCACAGAGCAGACTCAGCAGTTACTTGTCTCTCATTTTCTGAAGGTAGGCATAATGATTTTGTGAACAGTCTGATTTTCATGGGAAAGTGTGCATGTGCCTTGTAAGTTGCAGGGCTTTTTTTTTTTTTATATATAATGGACATGTGACAGTTATCAAGAATGCTCTCTTTAAAGATGCTTAGAGAAGAAAGTTTATTTCGGTCACCAGAGCTATACCTTTAAGTCAGCAGCCTAGATCCTCTCAGGACTGGTCATCTGAGTGGATCACGGCCATGCTTCTTGGTCCACACAATGATACGTGAGACCTTGACCAGGAACTGATCAGGATCTGTAAAAGAGAATCATAGGAAGCCCTGCCGCCTGCCTCTGGAGCTCGATGGCTCATTTTGCACACCATGATAAACATGACCCCAAATATTTTTTATAGTAGAATTTGAGGGAGTTTTAATGACAGTAGTGGCCATCCTGCTACTGACGTAGGAAGCAAATGGGTAATGAGCTTGGAAAAAACTGATCTGCAAAAACAGAAATTAATTTTTTAAGATAATCAATGGGCAACATCAATAAAATTTTATATTAAGTCAGGTAATGCAGTTCTGATTTTTTTCCTAACATTGGAAGGTCATCTCTGAATGTGATTTTAAACAGAAAACCAAAATACCTATGCAGACTCTTCATACTAACACCTGGGAAAATTCTCATGTATGCAAAAAACAGATGTTGAGTGAAGGGTGAGATGTTTTGTCCAGAATGAAAGAAAATGATATTAATTTAGCATAATTCCTTTATGTTCAAGTTTGATGACCATCCATCATTTCTGTAGCAGCCTTGAAATGGAAGCAAAGCACAGCTGATAAACCCACTAGTAATAGTTCTGTTTATTCAAAAGAGAAGTGTTTCATACTGTGTGTTTTCTAACATTTCACTTAATGTATGGTGGTTTGTTAGAAACTGTAGCAAAAAAAAAAAAGTCATGGTAAATAAGCTCTCAGCTATCCTTGAAGACATAGACACGGTCATCACTGAAGCCCCCTCCCTGATCTAATTTTGTAGCCAAAAGGATGATCCCTCAAGCTGTCTCCTCAAGCCTGACTGCCAGTTTGAGTGGTTTGTATTAGTCTATGTGTTTATTTGAATTAGAATGCTGAGCAATTGCCAAGGGAAAGGCGTATTTTTTAGAGGAAAGGGAATAATTTGGTGGCTTATAAATATCCCAGGCACATCAAGGATAAAAAGTCTTCTTAAGAACTCAATACTTTTTCGTTTTGTTATGCCACAGTGAAACTTCATTAATACAGACTCGGCTAAAGGTTATGTTGGCAATAAGTATGAAACAGAAACTTGCAGAGCAGTTCAATGGTATATTGAAGATTGCAAGGGGATTTATTCTGATGGTGGCGGGGCAGGGGTGGGAGGAGCAGATTTTGTGCATTTAGTAATAACTTTTTAAATATGGTTTACAGACAGTATTTAATCAATTATAAGTCACTCATTAAATCAGCTCTTGGAAGATTTTTTTGTACTGTTTTAGATGACTGTCATGTCATTTTCATAATAATTTAAAACTCAATAACTTAGGCTGATATCCCTTAACAGTTGTTATTCATATCCATAATTTTTGCAGTGCTTAATGGTGTGCATTTTTAAAATTTGGGAATTCTGAATTTACATAATGAGAAAGGAAAGATTATATTTATGACTGTATCTCCTGTTTCTGATTTACCCCAAAAATATGTTAATTGCATTATTTTCCTTTGAGCACCAGATAGCTTTAGTTTATTCCATTTAATCATTATCATTTATTTTGGCATTCTATTACTAGATTGAACTATAAATTATCATGGGACCAGAATTTTTTTTAAACATAGCTATGTGTTGTTTGGCATTCCTCAAAAATGTTAGAACACAGATGTTTTTAGGTGGCATTGTGCATAATGATGTGTGATTTCCTTTAGGAAATTTCACCTTACCAATTTCATTTTTGAATTACTGTTGGAAAAAAATTTTTTCAGCAGTTGATCTTCATCAGATGCCTGATTTCAGAATCTTACAGAGATTTTGCTCTCTAAGCACTGAACGTAAGGTGTCCCAAGGAAGGATAAGTCCTTGAGCATGGCTGTCTCCTCTGATCTGCGAAGTTGCTTTCTGGCTGTATACGCCACCTTACCTACCAAAGTCAGTGCTTCTGTAATATCATCAGAACACTGAGAAAAAGGACCCTAAGCCAAAGGCAGCCGTTGATGGAGTCTTCATAGAGAGAAATGTACTATACAAGATTTCAAGAAGCAAAGTACTAAACACATTTTTAGACAGAACTACCTCATTGTCTTATTTGCACAGTTATGGAGCAGGGGAGTATGGGAAAGTAGAGGAAACATGTTTTATATATTTTTATACTAGTCATCAATGGTTCTTGCTAAAAATTCATCAATTCTGCTGGGCTGTAGGCAATGAAATATCTTTTAAACTACTTGGTTCATAGACAAGTTGAAAGTCTTAATTTGGTTCCATTGTTGATGGTGGAGCATAGAAAAATAGAAAATGTGAACATTTTTCTCATAGTTAAAGCAATAGTTTCCCACTTTATTTAACTGTTACACCTTGTATATGGTTTTTTATTTGATATTATTATTATTATTATTATTATTTCCTTTAGTGATATTATTATCCTTTTAAAAATGTCATGTAGTCATGACTTGGTAAAGAGACTCTGGGCTTTGATTCAGGGAAAAAAGATTTTCACCCAGGTGTGTAATAAGCCCTGTGACCTCAGGGAAGTCACATAAACTCTCTGAACCTCAGTTCACTAATTTGGAAAATGAAAATAATAATACCTACTTCGTAAAGTTGGGAAAATTATTAAATGAAGAAATGAATGGTAAGCAGCTAACGTAGTCCTTGGCAAATGTGGGTTGTTCACTAAGTGTTAGTTCCCTTCCTTTCATCTTTCATTCTTAATTTATCCCGATTTGCTTTTCATTTATTTCAAATTTGAGAATTTCAAAACATTTCTTGAAGATTTTAATTCATGCCAGTCAATCATTGAGTTAAGCAGGCCATTATCTCCCTTAGGGGTGTATGATGTTTGTCATATTGTAATACTTACAAGCCAAGTTCATATACAGTGAATATATACACAGAAGATATTATTACAAACTCCAAGAAAACCTTCAAATGCCTTTGTTGTCCTGAAGTTTTATTTGTAGAATTTTGTTTGAAGTAAGTAGGCCATTGACTTGGGTTTGGAAATATCTATGCTAAGCAGAGATTTTTGTTTTAAGGATATTTTTATTTATAAGTGATTGGGACTCACTTCTAAAAACCTCCCCATAGCTGGTTAGGAATTAATTTGAATCCTGCAGGATGGGAAGCAGTGGAGTTTCAGGGCATCTGGCGTGTTTTGCTGTGTGCCTGGCCCAGCTCCTGAGGTCCGTTGATCTGCTATGGTGTTAAGGCTGTCATTGGCCTAGAAAGCAGCTGTCCATGGTATTTAACTTCTTCTTAGACTTGGCACTGTAATCTGACAGCAAGTCAGCCCAGTTCAAATGAAGGGAATGGTCTAAATAAAGATGCTTAAAGCTGGATAGTTGAAGGCAGGCTACTTAGTTTTAGGTGTGCCTTGCTTTATTCATTTTGTGTGTTCGTGAAAAGTTGTTTGTCAACAGAGTGTTTGCAATGCAATTTGTTATTAATATTCATGGAAAAATTGAAACGGGAACCATGTTATAAATATTCCTTATAAAGTAAAGTTCCTCTGGCAAAATGCTAATAATTATATAAATACAATGTGTAGTCCCAAGCTTGCTTAAGGCGCAGAATGTAAGTTCAATCTTTGTTCCCTCTCCATACCTAGTAGGTAAACAGTAAAATTTGCCAATTAATGTACGAATTTCAAGGAAGGTAAGGTAAGATTATCCTTACAATGAATAAAAGGATATTATTAATTGACAGACTTAGAAACTCTCTCAAAAGAAAGAAAATATAGGCATTAAAATTCTTAACTGTGTAGATACCTGTGATTGTAGTATTCTTTTGAATTCCTGGACCCAATTCCAACATGGGTAGGGGTGGGAGATGCTTCCCATATACCACCAAAAAATTCTCAGACACCAGCAGGGTGTCCAAGAATTTAACTCAGTTCTAACACTGTCTACCCAAAGATAGCATCGGATTCCACAGGTTAAGAGTTCAATCCTGCAAGACTGTGCCCCCCACTACCCCCACTTCAGACGCAAGTCACAAGCCCAGGTTGTTACCTGTACTTCCGGCTATAAGTCAGAGATTCCAATGACCCCCTCCTCAGGCTCAATTAATTTGCTAGAGCATCTCACAAAACTCAGAGAAACATTTTACTTGCTAGATCACTGGTTCATTATAAAAGCATATAACTCAGGAGCAGCCAGCTGGAAGATATGCATAGGGTGAGGCATGGGGAAAGTTCATGGAGCCTCCATGCCCTCTCCAGGCTTGCCACTCTCTCAGTACCTCCATGTGTTCACCCTATCCAGAAGCGCTCCGAACTCTGTCATTTGAGGGGGTTTTATGGAGGCTTCATTACATAGGTATGGTTGATCAAATCATTGGCCATGGGCAAATTGATTTGACCTCTAGCACCTCTCTCCTCCCCCGAGGCCTGGGTTGGGGCGGGAGGGTGGTGGGTAGTTCCAACCCCTTTAATCACACAGTTAGTGCCATTAGCAACCAGCCGCCTTCCTTAGGTACTTTCCAAAAGTCACCTCGTTACCATAACAAAAGATACCTTTATTCCTCGCAACACAGGAAATCCCAGGGGTCTTGAGAACCTTGAGCCAGGAATTGTGAATGAAGACCAAATATGTATGAGAATTATATTCTGATCATCTGAATGACCAAGTATATATTTCTTATAAATCACAGTATCACAAGTGTGTTTGTTGATCTAGGAATACAGTATGGTGCTATTTTCCTTGTTTTGTTTCCCTCTACTTTTGTTAAAAGCAAACCCTTCAGTTATTGAATATGGTTCAGAGAGTCAAGGAGGCACTTTGAGAGACTCAGAAAGCCTAGTGGATTTCAGTACACAGAGGTCAGATTGTCCTTGGCTCTTCCCCTTGCTGCTGTGGCTTCTCCAGCAAGAGTGGACCTAAATGTGAATCCTTGTGGCAGTGTTGAGAGCAAGAAATTATCACATCTCTTCCTCTCTCCTTTTCCCCTCCTCTATCTCCATTTCGTTCTCCTTTTTTTTTTTTTTTTTTTTTTTGGTAGCACTAGGTAATTTGTATTTTAACTGTAACAAGGAATGAGATTGTTATGTTAAGCTGCTCTCTGGCAGTGGAGGGGGGAAGTACATCTCCAGTGTGGATTTGACTGGTTTAGTTTTTCCACTCTTTCATTTTAAACCTTCTTTTGTTTTAAATAAGTCTCTAGTAAATAGGATATAGCAGCATGTTGTTTAATTCAGTTTGACAATCATTATCTTTTACCTGCAAAGTTTAGTTTATTTATACTGATTGTGATAACTATTACATTTGGATTCGTTTCTATCACCCTATTTTATACTTTCTGTTTGTTCTGATCTTTCTGTTTCTTTTTATGATTCTTTCTTGCCTTTTTTGTTTTGGATTAATTTTTTCCCCGAAATCTTCTTTTCCCATTAATAGTTTGGAATTTATACATCCTATTTCTATTTGAGTGTTTACCCTAAAAATTTTAATGTGTATATTTAATTCAACAGAGTATAAAATTAATTAATATCTTTACACTCCTGCTGAACAACCTAAGGGCCTTAGAACATTTTAATTCAATTACCTCTTCCCATTGTATATGATTTGAAGTCTACAATTGAAGTTTTACCTTGATGTTTTATAACGGCATTATTGAAGTATGATCTTCACTTTTTTAACCCTATGAATTAGACATTTCGTTATACCATCAATGTTTTTAGATGTATCTACATTTTTGCCAGTTTTTTCCTTTCTCATTTCTTTTCTCACATCAGACCATTTTTCTATGATTTTTTTTCTTATACTGGCTTACATTCTTTATAAGTTCCTTTACCAAGAATCTGTTAATAGTCTATGCTCCTGATTTTCATTTGCTTAGAGATCGATTTTACTTCTGTTCTTGAAGGATAGTTTTGGTGGGTAGAAAATTTTCTCATTCCACTTTGAAATTATAATAATAATAGTTCCACTGTCTCTGACTTCCATTTTTGCTGTTGAAAAGACTGCTATTGGTGTGAATAGTGCTCCTTTGTAATATGTTTGTCTTTTCTCCTGATTGCTTTTAAGATTTTCTGTTTGTTTCTGGCATTCAGTGTTTTTCTTATGCTTTGCCAGGTGTGGTTTTCTCACTTATTTACCCCTTATTTGGGATTCAGTAGACTTTCTGAATTTGAGGATTAGTGCCTACCACCAGTTGTGCCTCTACCTCATTCTTCCCCTAATGTTCTAAAATTCTGATTGGATATATATTGTACTGTCTCAGCCTGTCCTCCATGTCTTTTAACTACTCATCTTTTTCTGTGTTCCTCATCTGATCATTTCTTTATATCTGCCTTCTACTTTTTAAATTTCTCTTCGATTTTGTCTAATCTGGTCCAGAAATTAGCTGTTTAGTTTCTAATTTTAATTCTATTTTTCATTTCTAGAGGTTTCTTGCGGCTCTTTTTCACCCCCTGTCAAGTTGATTTTCATTGAACTTTACCTGTAGGGTGTCACTGAGGCCTGAGTTCTAAATGTCTTCCAACAGAGTAGACTTTATTTGCTCTTCTGTCAAGTGCCTGTGAGTCCAACCAACCTGGAACCATTCTAACCAAAATGTTGGACTTTTTCTACTCAGGTAGTGTGTGAATTCAGACTCCAAACCCATGGGTGAGCCTGTGGTTAGAAATTCTTAAGGGAGACTTTTCCTTGCGTTTTCTTTTTCAGTATCACTTAAAACCAAGACCAAAATAGGCGCATTCTACTATTTCCCTTTGCTAAGCAGATTTTTTTTTTCCTTATCCACCCACTAAGTGTCAGTCCTTCAGGATTTCTAGCTTACTGGGAGTCGAGGTCCCTAAAATTCCTCCTTCCTATCTAGCCTCATGTTTGTAGCTTCCGTAGTCCTAGTCTCTAGCCACCCCAGCATAGCAGATATCTCAGAGACAAAGCAACACAGACCCCTCTGGATTTGTACTTAGTTGGTGTTCTGGGTTCTAAGTAATCCCTACTTCCTCACTAACATAGTTGGATAATTCTGAAATATATTAAAAAATATATTACCTAACACTTTGAGATATGTAGACTGAAAATGGCTTCTCTGAATGCTTAATCCATCAGATTGCTTGCTGAAAAAATATGTTTCAGACTACTTTGGATTTGTCAAATGACAGTGCATATAACAAAGGATGTTAGCATGTATTTCAATTGTACACTTTCAGAATGTTTGCTACACCCTGACCATTGTAATAAAGCTCCCATCAGCAGATCCTACCAATGGCAAATTTTGAGTCAAATCAGATCTAAGAGGCAATTCTAACAGAAAGTTATATGGGGCCACTTTAAATTGTAGATTTGCCTTTTAAGCAATATTTTTACCATATACTGAAAGTCTATAAAACCACATCAAAATACAAAAAAGAAAATTTAAAATAGTCTGTAATCTTTCCATTGCACCAAAAAAAAATCTGTGCACATTTTTGCATGTATTCTTCAAGACTTTTCACATACACACACACACACACACACACACACTCACACATACACACACATGCACATACATATCTATAAATAAGTTGGAATGATATTAGATATACACAACTTTAAACTTTTATTGACCATATGCCATTTGAATAGTTTTTAACTTAGTTAATTATGGGCATTTCTTCATATCATTAAATGTTTTTCTAAAATATTATTCATTGTTTAGCACTATCATTAAATAGAAAGTCATTTTCATGTTATATTTCACTACTATTAAAAATGCTATAACTAACAGCCTTACACATGAATTTCTGATTTTGGAGAAGCCGAAATTCTGGATCAAAGTATATGAGCTTTTTAAAGTTTCTGCTATATTGCTACATCCTTGATAATGTTGACTATTGTAATTTTAATAGTTTCCAGTTTCATAGGTGAAACAGCATTTCATTGTTTTCATTTGCGTTTCTTTGAGAGGTTGAAAAATACATTTTTTGAGAATTAAATTTTTCATTTATAGGTTGTCAGTTTCCTTTGTGTCCTTTGTGTCAATTTTAAAGTTTGCTGTGATGACTCAAAGATCTCTTACAAACATATGCAGAGAATCACTAACTTTAGCTTTCATCTCTCCCCACATTTCCACACCTAAATCAAGGCAGGAGGTTTTTGCAGTTTTTGTTTTAAACGATGAGTTATTCTGAAGAAGGAGGCCTCGTGACCTAGGAGTTAAGGAATGAGGTTCCCAGGGACTGGGATGTGTCCCAGCCATGTGACCTTTGTGGATCCTGTACCTCCTAGGACCCCTGCCTCCAAATCTGGAAAATGGGAGATTTGACCCACATGACCTAAAAGATTACTTTCAGCTTGTCATTTCTGTCCTCAGAGGCTCTCATAATTACAATGTGGCATACGCTAATCAGGTCAAAGTAACAGTCTAACACGTTTACTGAAAACAAAAGACCAGATTCTAACCATTCCCACAGCACCAAACACTTTTCCTAACTTAGCTTGCATGTAGTACTTTCACTCAAATGATTTAATTGACTTGGCTAAACAGTAATTTTAGCTCAAGCATGCCGTGGGAAGTAGTTCTTCCAGGCAGACAGGAGAACAACTTGCACGGGAGAGGATGGTTTAAAGTTTACTGCAGGACTCTACACCCCCTCAGCTTTGTGGCTTTGGGCAGTGGAAACCCTCCGTGGCAGCTGAATGTGTGTCCCTGGACCGCTGGTCTCTGCTGGTCTCTCCAAAGTCAAGAGAAAAAAGAGATCTGAAAACTGATCTCATGGTTAATACCAAGTCTTTACCACATCACCACTCAGAAATAGATCCTATCTCTACCTGCAGATCAAGAATCTGAGGACCAGAAAACAGAAATGATTGCCTAAGGCCCAAATTTAGTGGTATTAAACTGAATTTGAACTTGGGCCTGTCTGGCTCCTAAATGCGTGCTAGTTCTCATAGTGCTTCCCACTGGACAGCTGGGAATAAAGACAAAGCAAACCTTCCAAATGAGATGCACATTTCATATTAGACTCAGTAAAGTCAATGACTTTCAAATATTTTTTAACCATGACCCCTGCTAAGAAATATATTTCAAATCTCAACCCAGTATATATACACACACGTACCTACACATACATATGTATGTTTACATATAAAATAAATAAAATCTGCTCGAGACATTTATATTTCTTATATTTTTCTATTCTATTAGAAATGCTAGTTTCAACCCTAAAATAATTTTACAACCCACTAATGAGCTGTGACCTGAGTTTTACAATACACTGTGTTAAGAAATTCCCTTTTCATCCTTCTTGCTCTTACCAGGATTGCCCTGTAAGCCTGTGCTAGCTTACTGCACAAGGGCATCTATCTGGTCAAGGGGGTGAACAGGGACAGAAATCCAGACATCAGTCTACTGGGCAAGCTGTGTGTCTGGTGTAGGAATGCAGCTGCCCAGAGAAATAGGTGCCTTTTCTTAATTCCACAAAGGTGCCCTTTAAGCTGGGAGTGGCTTTGCTTCTTACGCTCTCTGGCTCCGACATAGACTGATTGCAGGGTCAGAAAAGTGCAGATCAAAGCATGATGTGCTCTCTGAGGCTTGACTTATCCTTGGTTCCCAATGAGCTTGTCATTGAGTGGGAAAGAAATGTGGTTGAAATAGGGAGGTAAGAAGCAGAGCCCTGACAAGAAGACTGATGCTGCATTTCAATTAGGTTGGTTACCTTTTAGGTTGGATTTGTAAACCAAATGATGCAGACACGGTTCTTGTCCTGGTCAAAAGTGATGATTTTGGAAAGGGTCTGGGCACCAGGCTTTATTAAGGCCTTGTTTACGGCCTTCAAGGATGCACTCAGAATCCTTCTTTGACAGAAACTGGGCCTGGAGAGATGGAGTCCCTTTCATCCCACCCACTGGCTGTCTTTTCCTGGTCCAGGCACTTTCCCTCAAGTGTCTTCTCTGAAAATGAAGGGGCTAGTGTATCTACAGAGTCCCCACTAGCTCTGAAAATTCTGTGCTTCTCTGGTAATGGGACACAAACAAGTATATGTCTGTAATTATGGGCTGCCCAGTAGAAGGGGTGGTCAGGTAATGAAGCCCTGAATTGATCTCCTTCCAAGTACTTTGCCAATTAAGAAGTCCAATTAAAGGGGATTAGTTCCTTCGGAGGGATAACAAGGGCTTCTTTACCCGTCCATAGGACCTTCTTGAAAAGGGTCAAGGTTTCCGGTGCTCTATAAGTAACTTTCTCTTTTCCTACTTGATGGACATTGAGCTGAGCAAGCAGGTTACAGGTAGAAATACTGGTTTCCCCTTCGGCAGCCCAGTCCTCCCACTTAAACTGTCATCTGTTGCCCTAACCACTCAAGCAGGCTGAGCCAGTTTCATTTTTCCCTGCCACCTGAGAGCAATGAAAAAGATGTCGAACCACTTCTGTTATTTTAGGCGTATGGTAGGCACTGAGCATTGGCACTTTGCAGGAACCTGTGACTGTTTTCTGAGAGGGAGGCTGACGGTTAAGGGTTAACACAATAGAATTATAATTCAAGCCTGGGATAGAGTGTGACCCTCTTGGCTGTGTGATCTTGGGCAAGTTACTGAACCTCTCTGGGCTAATTTTTGTTTATTCATAAATTAAAAAGAAAATAGCCTTCCCTGATAGGGAGGCTGAATTTCGATGCAATTGCACAGGAAAAGTGATTAGCAGAATACAGTCCCACATACCCACATATATTCTATTCCTTGTTTCTTTACCTCTGAGTCCCTCCCATGTGCTATTACCCTACCCTCCCCAAGTCCTTTTTCAGGACCTCACCTCACTCCCTAGGCCCTCTTCTCTCTGCCTCCCATGCAGCCAGATGAAGGTACAGTTCTCCAACTAATCCTCAACTAATAGTCAAATCCTCCGTGTTCGGACTTGAACCTGCTTTCCCTCTGTTCTTGCAGAGGATTAAGAGAGAAGCAGTTTCCCTGTTATGAGACTGAACCTCACTCAAGTATGAAATTCTCTCGAGCCCTCCTGTCACTGCCCTGTAAATGTATTTACTCTTTTCTTACATATGTTATCAATATTTAATCTTAGCCTGTCACATCTCCATCCAGTCATGGCTGGGCCTTATGTTGATTTGCCAGCATCAGTTTTTATTGCCTTGAATTCAGTCACTCCCCTTGACTCAGGGACTAACCGCACATGCAGTATTTGGTGTTTGGCTTGGTACCAAGGGTAGAAAGGAAAAGGGCACTGAATGCCCTTCGAGAAGTTGATAATGGTGGTGGTGAGTGTTCATGATAAAAAGTCTGGGCCTGAATCAATCATAAAATATAGTGGCTTATAAACTAAAGTCAAGTGGCAAACAAGTTTCTGATTTAAGAAACAGAATCCGGTAGACATTCTCCAGTCCCCTCAGGTTGCAGGTGTGAGCATCAGGGCAGGTAAAGGCCCTTAATTCTAAAAGCCAGATCACTCCAGCTGTGGCCTCGAAATAGCTCTCTTTACCTTCTAGCATTATATAGTGTTTCTCTCTATTGACTTTTTTATAGCAGTTTTTTTGAGATATGATTCACTCAATAGAATTCCCCCGAAGTGTGCAGTTCACTGGTTTTTCATATATTCAGAGTTGTAACGCCATCACCACTCATTTTAGAATGTGTTCATCACCTCCAAAAAGAAACCCTGTATCTGTTAATAGTCACTCCTCATTCCTTTTTCTACCCCTGTCCCTGGTAGCCCCAATCTCCTTTCAGTTGCTAGAGATTGCCTATTGTGGACATTTCCTATGAATAGTATCACCCAATATGTGGCCTCTTGTGTCTGGCTTCTTTCACTTAGCATGTTTTCAAGGTTCATCCATGTTGTTGCCTTTTTATGGCCAAATATTCCACTGTATGAATACACCATAGTTTGTTGATTCATTCATCAGTTGATGGACACTTGGGTTACTTCCACTTTGGGGCCTTCATGAACAATGCTGCTATGAACATTTGCTTACAAGTTTTTGTATGAATATGTATTTTCAGTTCTCTTCGGTACATACTTAGGAGTAGAATTGCTGGGCTGTATGCTCACTGTATGTTTAACATTTTAGGGAACTGCCAAACTGTTTTCCAAAGTGGCTGTACCGTTTGGCATTCCTACCAGCAATGTGTGAAGGTTCCAATTTTTCTACATCTTTGCTAACATTTGCTATTATGTGTCTGATTATGCCCATCCTAGTGGAGGTGAAGTAGTATCTCATCATGATTTTGATTTGCATTTCCTTGAAGGATGCTGATGTTGAACATCTTTTCATGAGTTTATTGGCCATTTGTATATCTTCTTTGAGAAATGTCTTCATGTTTGCCTGCTTAAAAACTGGGTTATTTGCCTTATTGTTAAGAATTCTTTATATGTTCTGGATGCAAGTTCCTTTCCATATATATGATTTGCAAATATGTTCTCCTTTTCTGTGGAGTAAGGAATAATCTCCTTAGATGGGCAGTTCCTAGACTGGGAACCCCCAGGTCTCCAAGCTGTTCCATATTGTTCTCTAGGCATCCTTCTATCTAGAGTGATTTGGAATCTCTGGATCAACCCTAAAGCTGCCTCTTTCCTTGAGTTGGTCTTGGGAAAAAATTGATCCCCTTGAAGCTAAGGACTGGAGGAAGACTTAGGGGTTGTTTGAGGTCCAGGACTTGTTGCTTATAGCGAATGTGGGAACGGGAGTCTACTTGAACATCAGACCCAGGATATCTGTTGTCTGGGTGCTCCATCACCCTTTTTCACCCCCTCTCAATTCTTCTCTGTATTACCTAAGAGAGTTTCTTGTCATCGAACCCCCTTCCCAACTTACTGTCCAAAAGCCTTGCCAGGAAAGCAGTAGGGCCACAGCCCTTCACTCCCAGATGTGAACTTTGCCGATGTTGCCATCTGGACTTTGGCACTTAACTTTATACATCTTGGTTGTGGGCCAGTCCTGCCCATCCATGCCCGCTGCCCCAAAACAGCCTTTCCCACTCCGGGTTCTAGGAACATCTGCATTCATTTTGAGCAAAGCTTTGCAAGTGTATGAAGCCACACGTAGTGAATAATAACAATACCAGTAATGATCTAGTCTGACATTGTCTAGCATAAATAGTAATTGCACAAACCTGATTAACGAGCACACTCGGAGGGAAAAGAGAGCTCAGCCATGCACTCCTGCTGTGTACAAAAATGTGCAATTGGTTCAGATCTCCAGTGATTTCCAGGGGGTTCAGGAAACAATCGTCTCTCTCGCTGCTAGCTTGCTCCAGCCGCACAGTAACGTGTGGCGTGGTAGACGGAGGTTTGGGGCCCTGAACAAGAGGCTGATTTATTTAAATAAGTTCAGATGTGCCAGGCTGCTCGTTTGATGCCTACTTTGGAGGGCCATTACAAATCTGCTGTTTTCTGCTGCCTATTATTTTAAGTCCAATTAAGTGGATAGCCACAAATAACTCTGACCTTGAGAGTCTCAGCGAAGGTGAGAAGTGAGAACAGGCTTAGGAAACATATGTTTTGGCGTCTTAATGCTCTGCAAGTCACACACACTTAAGGAAAATAAATAGAACAGGACAAGATAGTGTTGTGCTTTAGGAGGAAGCGTTTAAATGCCCTGGGAAGTAGCACCACATGCTTCACTGGTGCGTAGTCATAAACTGTGCTAAAAATTCATCTAACTCTATCTCATTTCGCTGTGTGGCTCTGAGAGACCAGCCCCAGATGAGCGGTATTGCCGGTGACGTTCAGCACATAATCACCCTGGGTTGGCATCTTCGCCAGACACCTCTCCTGAGGGCTGCTTCCTTCCTCTCGGCAGCCCCAATACATGCTTTTGGTTATTTGCTTTTAGTAAAACAGTGCTGAGAGTATCATACCACCATTTCAGTTCAGTTTCTTGCAAATGTGGATCACAAAACAAACCTGCAGTTGAATAGCTCGTTTTAGATATTATCAGTGTGGGGCTTCTTATTTAAATTCTTAAAGTCCTAGAATTGGGTTATAGAGGTTTAAAGAGGTTTTTCTTTAAGCCACCTGCAAAAATCATATTAAGTATTTTGTGATGTGCTACGAGCTCCCCTTCTCTCTTTTTAATCTTAACCTAACCAGTCCAGGACTAAAAGATGCTTGTCTGAGAATCTTACTGACTCACTAGATGGTCATTGTGAAGTTTTCATTTCTATACACCTATTTTTAAATATTTTATGTTTCTACTACCTCACTAAATGCTCCAACATTTCATGAGTTGTATGCATTGATCTGTCCCCAATTTTTTACGTCAAGAAATGGGAGCAGATGGCTTTTCCCACGTCTCATGAGATAGTGTGATAATTAATGAGGTGATGGGAATGGACCACTGTCTGAGCCCACATTCGAGTGAAACCGCAGACACGAACACAGTGGCAGTGCTGAATGAGAACATTAGAAAATGGGATCAGAATGATTTCAAACACATTTTTAGTGTAGGGTTCAAATGAATTGTCTTTATAGAAAGGATTGCTCTCATGTGAATCTCCTGAAATATATTCATGGAGCCAGCTTGAGAGATTAAAGTGCTTTCTGGCAATCTCTATTTGTGGATGTTTGCAGTCCCATAAACTTGGAAGTCCAGTATCCAGACGTCCAGAACAGAACCATGATTCAAAGTCTATGCCAGAAGATCCGTGTTCTAAATTTCAGACACTCAATCATACAGCAACTTCTGGAGACTCTTTATAAGAGTCTGTTTACTTATATCATATACAAAATTCAAGCAAATCAGGCTGCCTGGTTTTCCAGGCCCTAAAGAATTTAGACACAGCAAATGTGATCTCTATGGGGTGTGGGATGGGCAGAGTTCTGAGTTGGGGCAGACCCTTGTGTGCACACTGATAGCCAGGTATGCTACTGGCCTATTCAGTGTCTTTAAGCAGGTTAAAGAAAACTCCCTGCTCTGAGCAGACCAATTAGAAAAGGCACACACACACCCTTCAAGTGTAGACAGCTCCAGAGGTGCAGGACGTGATGAGCGGAAGACATGTTTGTGCAAAGAGAAAGGCGCCATCTCCTGTGGGTGTGCTGATGCAGTGCCCACCAGGACTCATGTCGTGGTGGGGAACAGCTGGTCCACTTACCCCTCCACCGTGCACCTCTGGGCAGTGCACACACACACAGTGTGTGCTGCTACCCCATAGATCACATCGGTAAGACAGCCAGTGTCAACAAGAGACCAGATAAACGATAAAACCATACACAAATAGATCTGTCTGGGGTAACTGCAGGTTCAAAACACAGTACCTCACCTTCTCATGGCACCTGTGGACTTGAAAATGATGTGGCAATTAACGTTGATAATAATCCACAGAAACACTGAGAGCCTGAATTGTGTTCAGTGTGCCTTGTGCTAGAGGCAGTGGAGCTGCTGAGACAGGCTGTAGGATGGAGAGGAATGACCTCCATGATTGCATAATGGGTGACATGGCCCAGGCTGGTGATGACAGTGGCCTGGCCGGGGTGGTCACAACAGAGGCAGTGAGAAGTGATCCAAGTCTGGACCTCTTTTTGAAGGTAATGCAAAAAGCATTTGCTGATGGATTAGATGCAGGGTGCAATAAAGAGAGGAAAATCAAAGGTGATACCGAGATTTTTGACATAAGTAACTGGATGAGTGGAATCCATTAGTTGAGATGGGGAGACTTCAGGGGAGCAGGTTTCAAGTCAAAGATAGGAGTTAAATTTTGGATTTAAGTTTGGGACCTAAATGGTTACACATCTAAATGGGGGTGTTGAGTAGGCAGTTGGAGATGAGTCTGGAACTCAGAGTAGAAATGAAATACAAGTTCAGAAATCATGAGACTCTCGGTGGTATGTAAAGCCGTGGGACTGAATGATGTCACCCGGGACTGAGTGTAGATGAAGAGCAGAGATTGTGAAGGCCTGAGTCCAAGGTTTACAGCATTGAGACAGAAGGAAAACAAGGAGGAGACAGCAAAGGAGCCCAAGGAGTGGCAGCTACTGAGGAGGGAAGGAAACCTGGAGAACGAGGAAGCCAGGTGAAGCAAGCACCTGAGAGAAAAGGGAGTGATTGTGTCAGGTGGTGACCAAGTAGTGTGAGGACAGAGAATTGAACATCAGATTTAGCCATGGTCATGGTCATGGTCATGGGTGATTTAACAAGACCGGTTTTGGTGGAGTGGGTGGGGTGAAAACCAAGGTAAAGTGGGTTCAAGGAATGGGAGAATGGAAATTAGAGATACCTGCAAAGGGGAACAAACAATGGGTACAACCCCGGGGACAATGTAGGGTCTTTTTTTTTTAATTTTTGAGAAAGTGCTGGGGAGTGAACCCAGAGTCTCGTGCATGCTGAGTATGTGTTCTACTACTGAGCGATTCCCCCCATCCCAAGAGTTTTTGTAAGTGGAAGAAATAATAGCACATTTGTGTGGTAATGGGGATGACACAACCAAGTGGGAAGATGCGATGGCGCACAGAGGGGAGAATTGTTGCAGCAGAGTCCCTGAGTTAGTGGGGAAGGGATGGGAGATTCTGGGTGCAAATGGAAGGGCTGGCTTGGATGAGCACCACCTAGTAAGGGTGAAGCCAGGTAATGGCACCGCTGCAGGTAATGGATGAGTGTGTTAGAGGGATTTGTGCAAGTTCTCTTTTTGTTTCTGTTTCCACAGTAAAATCAGAAGCAACAGATTTCCAAAATTCGATTGAAAAGTGCTCTGATGAGTAATAAAAATCATCTGTCGATCACCTCGACATTCAACAAAATGATGTTGTGTGGCTCAGAATGAATTACAAAAATCTGTCCTGCTTGGGAAGCCAAGAAGCAGAGTGATAAACATTAACTCATCTTATCTTAACAGACCACATTATTTTTTTGACAACAGGATATAGCAGGGCATTTATCTGCAATTCAGTGGCCTAAAGGGTAACTTTCTTACTCCCTCAGGAGTTTATGGTTTATGGTACATGGTGTATGGTAGAAACATAGAAGTCAGCGAAATATAACCTTCGACAGGACCGGAGTTTATTTTGTTCACACGTGAATCCCTACTACCTAGAAGAGTACCTGGCAAATAGTAGGTGCTCAGTAAACAATTACTGGATGAATGATTGATGCCAAAACAAGGGCAACCCAAGTATTTTTGCACTTAAAAAGATAGTTGCCAATTATTTTAAGTGATCCGTTTCCACATTCTCAATTTTCATCTTTCAAGTGAGAGTGTCCATATGGCAACGTTGCTGCCTTTTTTCTCCCAACACTTTATTCTTGAGAACTGCCTGCAGAATATTACTTATAGCTCTGTTTTTATGGGATAATTTCAGAGGCGTTTACTCCATAAATTCACTTTGCAGTTGAAAAGCCAGCAGAATCTCTGTGCAGAATGAAAATCTGCTCTCTGATCTTATCTGGTCCAATCTCATTATTAAATGGTTATGGAGATCATAGAGTTGAATGGGTAAAATGCCGGGCACCATCTGTTGGCGAGTTGGACACCTACACTGGGAAGCCAGATCTGGTCGTGG
The DNA here is from genome assembly GCF_048564905.1 of Vicugna pacos. Classification (NCBI taxonomy): domain Eukaryota; kingdom Metazoa; phylum Chordata; class Mammalia; order Artiodactyla; family Camelidae; genus Vicugna; species Vicugna pacos. The sequence goes on from NC_132990.1 coordinate 21,088,203, forward strand.
AATTTCAAAACAAGGTCCTCTGGTATTTAAGTTATGCCAACTTGCTACCATGTGGCAGGCATAGTGAGAATCAGGAGCTACGGAGAAGTCTTGTGCTTTGTATTCCAGGTCTGGGTGCCTATTGTAGTTGTCTTTTGTTTGATATCCTTTATAAACAGTAGGATCTCAAAGGAAGCTCATTGTTCTTGATTTCCCTTTGGTTGGCAAGATGAGCATTTTGACATAAATCAATAGGCTGCATCCCGAATGCTGTGCAATCTTGACACAAAATGCTGTGCGAGCACTTTTTGCACTCTTGTCTCAGGAGCCTCAGAGGAAAGGTGCATTGCAGGGTGGGGTGAGCTATTGAGTCAAGGAGAAGAGATGATTTTACCTTGGTAGAACCAGAGGATGTATTATAGTTCCAACTAGCCTGATCAGCAGGAATTATCGACAGACCCCAGTGATTGATGAATAAAATAAATTTTCCTGAAGTATTGAATTGTAGTGCTCTTTAAGAGCAATCACCTTCCTTACTAAAAACAAACCAAACCTGACAAGGGTCTCCCTCCCCTTGGGCCCTCGCGTGCACAACCCAACCCCACTGAACAACCTGAAAGATATAAACTACTCCCATGGGATCTTCTGGTTCCCAAGGCCAACAGAGGGGAACTAGTCTCTCTTGTTCCTTTTTAGCAAGGAGAATTTATTTTCCAAGGAATGTTATATTTTAACTCTTAGGTTTGTTTGGTTTTTAATTAAAGGCTAATGGAAACAAACAAGGGAAGATCAGAATTTCATATGAAATGGTCCCAATTGCAGATTCCAGTACAGCTTTCTGACTCTGCCATCAGGTTATTTATGGTTGTTCTTACCCGCCCCCTTCCAGAAGAGGGCTCAGGTCATATTCATGAGGACAAACAAAGGGTGATGGGAACTGGGGTTGATGGGCCCTGCCTGTATCTGTCTTCTTCACCTGCCTAGTTCAGGCAAAAGGCTGGACTTCTTGTCTGTGGGCACATCATAGGTTCTTTTCTTTCATGCTCTGTAAATGAGTTCTTCCTGTTTGATGTGGAAATTACCTTAACATAGACTCAGTAGTGAAATCTCTTAAGTTTCCCTGATTGGTATGTCTAGATCTTTGTTAAGGTCTTTACTTGGTTGTATGTGATTTTAAGACTAGGAAATTCCAGTGGCTTATTGGGGTATTTTGGATGTTTATTTTAGTTCTGAGCTTCACCTTTTCTTCAAGCTAGTTCTTAACTATCCAGGAGATATTTCTGTTTTGCATCTGTTTTCTAACAGAGAAAAAAATAACCTTTTAGAATTTTAGGTGATTATTATTTAAAGCAAGAAGAAGAGGAAAGAGAGGAGGAGAAACAGAAGAAACCAAATAAAAGAAATTGCTTTAGAAGTTTTTCCTTTCCTCTTTGTAACTAAATTTATGAATCAGTGAAATTTTCTAAGTATTGATAACTTTTTTTTTAATGCAGCCATATATTTTGCTGCGATGCTTCGTTCATCCAAAACTCTCAAATTTATCAACATAGAGTGTGCAAAACTCAGGCCAGACCGCATGCTTGGCTCTCAGGGTACAGAGATAAATGAGATACAACCCTTGCCCTCAAGGAATTCCCAGGTTACCATCATTTGGCCAGTCAGTTGTTTCCAATGTGAGTTGACAAACTGAACACACTGACTCCAGAATTTTGAGGTAAGCATTTCTGTTTTTTAGAGGCTGTAGTGGAAGCCTGGGGCATGGATTCCAAGCTCTAGTTTTGTGCATTTCTGATTGCACAGAAATGCCATTGCCCACTCCCCCCGAAGTCTCCCCTGAAGTTGAGCATTTCCTAGGAGGATACTAGAAATATGGCCTCCTTCTGCATGAAATGAGCAGACTTAGGTTAAGACCTCTTTCAAAGCACATAGTCTGAAATAAAACCAGATGAAATCTGGTTTTCTAGTTGCAGAATCATCTGGAACTCTAGTGTAATCTTTAGTGCTTACCAGAGGTGAAATTCGTTGTCACATAATAACATGGTTGCCCAAGCTGAGAACCTCTCTGAGCCATACTGTGCCGAGACTCCTGACCTGTGGAAACTGAGAGGGAATAAATGGATGTTGTTGTAAGCCTCGATGCTTATGGTAATTTGTTATACAGCAGTAGAAAGCTAATCCACCCACGATAGCAACGTGATATAAATAGCTATCCAAAAGTGTTGGAATATCAATAGCTAAGCTTTGAGTATTTTCAAAGAATCACCATAGAATATTTAAACCCATGATTTTCCTCTTGTTGGAGTCCCTTTGGAATTTTCTTTTTCTCTTCACTTCTATAGTTTAAAAAAAAAGGCTCCTCTGCAGAAGGACGTATCCATTTGTTTATGGATTTGTGCATCAAGTATTTATTATGTATCAACTATGTATGTGCCTGGCACTCAGTTGGGCATTTGGAGATAAAATATGACTGAAACATGGTCAGTGCACACCAGGAGCTCACACAGACATGAAAGCAGATCATTGCACACAGTCTGGATGCTCAAGTTTGAAGGTTATAGCTGATGACACCGGGCACCGGAAGCAGATAGCATTTACCTCCGTGAATTTGCCACGGGCAGGAGCCTGGCTATCAGCCCAGTGGACTCATAACCCTGATTGTAATGGCCCATTGCAAAGGACTTGTCTCTCAGAGGTGGACTTGTATTGCCCAAGCTCATTGTGACTGCTGTCTATTAATACAAATCCAATTAGAGCCCATTAAAATACAATGAGAGCTATATCTCTAAAATCGAAAGGAAAGCCCAAATCAGCAAATCAGAACCTTATTATGCCTCAGTAGACAAGTACATGGAAAACCAAATTATCATAATCAGGGTGACAATCTATTAATTTACAATGAGGAATTAAACTGTCAAGCTGACGGGCCTGACCAGCACATGGACTCTGTCTAGATAACAAAATGGGAAGCCAGATGATAGCATCACTGTGGACTCAAGAAGTGTGGCTTTGCCAAAATGCTTGACAGACTGTCACCACAGCAGGGATGACCTTACTGAGGAAAGAGGGACACTTGCTCAGCCAAGATTTCCTCTACCCTTGAGAGCCCTTGGACAGACCTGGCCAGCTCTGTCTCATTGCTGCACTTAGGTCTCTTGGCTGTATTTCCATACCTGACCACCTGTTTACACGGTATCTCCATGACAGAGTACGGTATAGACTCTAATGTTTCCACTTAGTCAATTGTCATCACTTTTCAGTTCACCTTATTTATGGTTACTTTCTTTTCAATTTGGGATAGTCCTATACTCTTTATTCTAAACTACATTCCAGACGGTCCTCTGGGTTTGTGTTCAGAGATGGCTAATCGGTACAAGTTCTGGAACAGAGATGTGCAGAGGGTTCTACAGGAACTTGGAGCATGAAGAAACTAACACTTATTGAATCCCTACTAAGGACCAAGGACTGTGGCAAGCCTTCTACTCGTATTATTCACGTGATCCGCAATAACCCCATTGTGTAGGAATTGGAGATTAAGGAACTTGCTCGTAGTTAGAGAGCGGGCAAGAAGCAGGGCCAGGGTTTAAGCTCAGGCCATCTGAGCCCAGAGCTTATGTTCTTAACTGCTGTGTTTTGCTGCCGCCCCTTAGTCGTTCGGTCCTCACACCCACTCTGAAGGTTGGAGAGGCGTGTCAGTCTGGGCTTAGTTGCAGAAAATAAAAACCAGTCTATTATCTACGAAAGAGAGGGTTTTAGTGGAGGAAATGGGTGCTTACAAAATCACTGGGAGGGCAGGATGTGCAGGCCGCGTCTCCAGGAATGACTCCCGAACCACACATTAAGATTGACCTGCCAGGATTACTGCTGCTTCTGCCTCGGTCAGGAAGGTGAGGGATCAGGAAGCTGCCATGGGAACTGTGGCATTCTGGCACAAGCTGCCAGTGCCCTGCCTCTCAGTACTTATGATCCGACTCACTAAACACCCAGGTTAATTAAAAAAAGAATTGTCCCCCTGATTGCCAGAAATCATGATTGCCATGATGGCATAGCCTCCACTCTCACCTTCCCCTTCTGAATCTAGTTTGAAAGTCTCTGCTTGGCTAAACCTAAATAGCACCCTGCATCCTAGCTGCAAGGAAGGCTGGAAATGTCATTGTTTCTGACCTCTGCAGTTCAGGAAGGCAGACTAGAAGGAAGGTGGCACGGATCCTAATCACCAGTCCCTTTGTCACTGAGGTGTCCCAGGCTCAGGGAAGGATGTGCCCAAGGTCACACAGTGAGAAAGATGGCTGGCCAAGCTCTCACTGAATTTGTCACACTCCAAGCTCTGTGTTCTTAGTCCTCTCCACTGCCTAACTCAGCCTAGTTGGGGAAGGAGTGTTTACAGGGATGTCTTCATGGAGAAACTGGGTCTTGAAGGAGGAGTGGACTGTGGTTCTGGAAAGACACAGTGAGACGGGGTCTTTGGGAGCAGGTGAATCCGTCCTCTTACTCTGCCACTGATGGTGTGACCCTTTTTTCAGAATTTCAGGAATCAGTGCTGGGGCTTACTGGGGTATTAAAGCTAAGTGGTGAGCTTTCTCACCTATGTAATGTACTTTAAATTGTTCATATTGTGGAAAGGGTTGGGGGCTCCAGTTTCTCCCGTATTTTTTTAAAGCGTGTCTTTCTTGCATGCATGTTCAAATATACGATTTAATTAATCACTTACATACCTTTGTTGCTAGGAAGACTATTTGGTTCTCTCAGAAAAGCTCGGTGGTTGATGTAGGTGGGAGATGCTAGAAGATGCCAGTTGTTAGAATCAGAAAGGACTTGTGAGGAGCCTCTCCTGCCCTTTCAGCAAATCTAGCAAGAGATTCACTCTCCCCATCAAATCTGCATTCAGATGCCACAGGGTGCCTATCCGGATGTAGCCTGGGTTTCTCACTAGGACATACCTTTGCTAGGATAGTAGTTTTGAAGGAATAACATTCTCAAAAGGTGGCTGAGTAGGCAAATACTGTGCTTGGTGGAAAAAATGAGAAAATACTAAAGCCAGGATACGAAATATAAATACTAATACAAATACTGAATGATACAAATACTAAAGGATACTTGAAACTTGGAGGTTCAAATTCCCCTATTACAGTAATGTAATTTAATTCATTCCTTAAAAATAGAGGTGAATACAACATTATAGGAAGGTGGTAGTTTAAAAATAAAGATTGGTTTTGTGCCAGTCTAAGTGATAAGCACCCCATTGTATAGGAAATGGACAAAGTACTTGGGAATGTTAATAGTTTAAGGTCATTAGTTTTTTTTCCACCATGTTCTTAGCTCTGCTCACCAGCACTGAGAACTCTACAGAATAAAGCTATCTCTGTTCTTAAAAGCCTTATTGATTGTCAGCACAGATAATATCCAGGGTTTCAAAAATGCTGGGACTTGGGAATCTGAGAAATCAGGACAGCTGCCTTGGGGGGGCATCAGTTGAGTTGAGACGTGGTTAGATGAGACTGATTCGGCCGTGTGCTCTTGTCCTCGCTGCCTGCTGAGTCGGGACTCACTGGTGGTCTGAGGACATCAAAAGGTGCCCTTTGTGTCCTCATACAGAGCTCTTCTCCAGCTAGCCAGAGTGTGCACAGACAAGGAGAGAATGTGATAAAAAAAAAAAAGTTAATGTAGGTCTAAATCCTGCTCCTAGCACCTGAGGGAGTAGGGGACTCCTCCTTTGAAAGCTGAAATATAGGGATTCTGGCATTTCCATTTTTCTGGCATTTGACATTTGTTCTCATTTATTCTGCTAATACATATAGAGAATTTTGAGCGTAGTACAGCACTTAGGAGCCCAGATTCTGGTGCTGGATTGCCTTGGTTCAGAATCTAGCTTAGCCACATACTATCTACATGAACTTGGGGAAGTCAATTTCTCTGTTTCTCAGTTTCCTCATCTGTAAAATGGGCATAATATTAGTACCTACTTCCTAGGGTGGTTGTGAAGTTTAAATGAATAGGTTGCTTATACACACACACACACACACTCTCACAGCCCCTCTAGAAGTATTAGCTATTATTGTGGATCTGAATTCTTCATTTCTTCCTTCCCACAACTGCATGAAGTAGGTCTTTATTAAGAGTATTTTGCATGTGAGGAGACAGACTTAGTAAGTTTAAGGAGTTTGCCCAAAGTGGCAGAGCTTATAAGGGGCTGAGCCAGGGTCCAACTGCCCGGGACTGCATGACTGCACAGCCTGTGCCAAACAGCGTCTTCAATCACCGTGATGATCATTCTGACATGCTTAACCGCTGAAGACACGACCATGATTTTTTGTCAGCCATAGGGAATCCTCGTCCTTTCTCATTGGGATCCGTCTGTAACCCCTCAGTTCCTGGGCCAGAATTGATCTCTCCTTCAACTGTCTGACCCCACTGTGGCCCCACGTGTGGTTTCTGCTAATACTTCTACAGTAACTCACCTTTCCTACGTCTTTTTTATCTGCCCCGCAAAATCCCCTGCCTTCTTATCCCCATCCTGGGTCAAGTCCTCATTCTTTCTGTGTCAAATTTCTCTGGTTTCCATTCCTTCTTATTTCTTCCCTGGCAAGCAGCTAGCACTGATGTCACATAACCAAATACCTGTCAGGCACACATCAAATAAACGGTTTTAAGGTCAAATTCTGCCTTTTGAAAACTTTCTGACTACATAGCAAGTGGTTTCTGCATTACACATTCTAATTTTGGCAAGGGAATGATTGCAGAGAAGCAGCTGGTGCACCGAGAGAAACAGGACCAGTTCTGTCTTTAGAGAAGATTAGGTGGACTCATAGTGCATGTGCTCAGAAATGTCTAATGCAGCCAGAGCCTTCCTCTGTTGCCTGGTAAAGTGCATGTCCAGGTTGCAAAGGAGCCATCTCCACCGCCCTTGCCACCCCTTATCTCAAGCCATGCGTGAGCTAAGGAAAGAACCGTGGTCCTCCCTTCAGTGCAACATGTCAGGTGGGCCTGGCACAGGGCTCATCTGCAGGAGTCTAATGCTTGATAGGGGACTTAGGGGCAGAGCTATGGGGCCTCCACCGTCAGAGTCTGGGTCCCTCCCTTCCCCAAACTCTGTGGCTTCTCTGCCTCCAACATTGGTTCAGGTTTCTTAGAATGAAGCAAGTAGATCAGTGACCATCAAAGCTGGCTGTACGTTAGAATCACCTGGGAAGTTTTAATAAGCTCCTCCAGGTCCCAGCCCACCAAAGATTCCGAGTCATTGGTTCTTGGTGGGCCTGAGCATCAATATTTTTAAGACGTTTCTCAGCGGCTTATACTTTGCACCAATTTACTAGCCACCGTGCTTTGGCTAGCCCTTCATGTCTTGGCCTCAGTTTCTCCTATCACATGGAGGTAATAATAATACCGGGCTCATCGGGTTGTTATTAGAAGTAAATAGGTAAAATAAAGGGCCTAGAAAGTTGCCCAGCACATAAACACTTCGCCAGTGTTAGCCATACTTTACTGCTGTAATTATTGTAGACAGTGCTTGTGCAAAATCCCAGGTATTCAAAGTGAGGAAAGCAAGTCTCTGACCCTGAAGGTCATAATCCTCCTGGGAAGACAGGCCTGCGGCTCCTACACTCAAGGCACAGGGAGCCCCGGAGTGAAGGCAGGTCCCCGTGCGGTGCGGGCGCGCAGACCAGGGAGCAGCTGAGTCTGCAGTGCAGAAGGAAGCAGCTTACCAGAAGCAGGCCTCCCCCTTGAGCAGGGTGGAGCAGGACACATTTGCCAGACAAAAGCAGGGTAGATGGAAAACATTCCAGGTAAAGGAAAGGTCTGTACAAAGCCCTCCTGACCTGAAAAAGCATCAGGTGACAGACAACTGGCCAGTGGTTTGGACCCATCTGTTGGGGGGGGCGGCAGGGGTGGGGGGATGTGCTTGTTGAGAGGCTGAAAACAAGGACCACTGCCAAACCCTGAAGGACCTGTGTGCCTGCCTGGAGGCAGTTTGGCTTTTATTCTCCAGGCATGAAGAGCCATTTAGGTTTTGAAGAAATGGACAAACATCCTCAAAATTGCACTTTAGAAAGGTATCTCATACAGCAATAAAAAGAGGAGATAAAAACAGGAAATGGCTGTGGGGTGGGGGGCTCATTAAGATCTTTTTGCTGACAGCTTGAACTAAGGGAGGGGGACTCGGGAGGGTACTTGAGAGACATCTCAGAGACAGCCTCACCAGGAGTTGGCATTTGACTGCCGTGGGGTGAAGGAGGCTGCCTGGGGCCATTGGAGTCTTTGTGGGCAGGCTGTAGTTGAGGCAGGAATTATGGGAGGTTGGGGTGTGGTGGTGGGGCGGGTGTGGAGAATAAGAAAGTGAAGTAGGTGTCGAGCATGTTGTGTATGTGAGCCTTCTGGGTTATCCAGGTTGGGAATGTTTAGGTAGAGTGTTCACTGGGCAGCGGGGAGGAAAGAGGGATTGCTGTGCCTCCAGCCTTTCCCGTCTTCCCAGTTAATCTTCCCGTCTTCTGGACATCTGTTCAAACATTTTCCTCCAACCGGCTCCACAAACTTGAAATCAGAGTCATTGTCAAAGATGCCTTCCTTTAAACCGCACTTCCCAACACCGGTCTACACCAGCAGCATCCAACAACAGATCCCCCTTGTCTGAGAGGGAAACTGCGATTCCTCTTGTCTTTGGCTTGAGTGCCTAGAGGGTCTAGCATCGCTCCCCAAATTAGTATCCTTCCCCACTGGGCTTGATGGCAAAGGGTGATCTCAGTTGGGAAAATTTGGTTTCTGGTCCCTATAGCAGAATGTACTGCAGTGCAGCCCAGACTTGATACCGTGAAAGAAGAATGTTGCCAAGTGCCAAGTTCATGGGCACATGAACCAGCTGCTGCTGCATGACCCTGAACCCTAGGGAGCCTCACTTAATTAGGATTGCTAGGTAAAATATAGGACAGTGCATTCAGTTTGAATTTTAGGTAAACAATGAATCACTTCCCAGATACGTGGGACAAACTTATACCAAAAATGACTCTGTATCTGCAATACAAATTTAACTGAGCATCTTGGATTTTTATTTGCTAAATCTGACTACCCTAAATCCAGCCTACCTCAGCTATTTCTTGTAATGTGTAGACTCTCTTCTAATAAGAGAAGATAAGAGAAGTGTTCCCTTCAGCACAGGGAGACCTGGGTCTCCCTTGTACTACATGCGATAAACTCAGCTTTGTTTTGTTCTGTTTTTTAAATCTCTGGTGGTGGTGGTTTTATCTGTTCAAAACACACACACACACACACACACAGACACACACACACACACACACACACACCCCTTAAAAAAAAGACACCCAACTAAATACAAAAATACAGCCAAAATTCAGAAAGGGACATAAACCAGAAGAAATATGTGCTTTTTCTCTATCTCCTTTAGACAAAATCAGTGAATATCAGTGTTTTGCTGGGAATTCTGGGGACCTGGATTGAGTTTATTGTTTATTTTTGTTTCTGTGTATTTAACCTTTCTCACCTAAGTAACCCGAGCTGAGGGCAAGGAACAGAGGTGAGCTGCGTCAGTGTCTGGAAGGCACACGCCGGTCTTGCTGATGCAGGAGAATCTTAAGAGCTTATTGATGGCATCTGGAAATAACTCTGGAGGCTGGCTGTGCCAATCCAACGTGTCTCATCCTGTACCGCAAGGTCTCGGGAGAGGGAGGTAGCACAATCTGGTGCAGCAGCCTGTTTGAGACAGGAGCAGGTCTTGTTCTAATTTGACACAAACCCGCTTCCTCCTGCGCTCTCTCCCTTTGAAATGAAGGGTGGCTCTCACTCTCTCGTGATACTTCCTCCCTTCTGCACCTACGGATGCTTTATTCCTGAGGGCAAGGCCAGCGACATCAGGAAGCTGGGAAGACGTTTTTGAGCTGGGTTGTTTAAAAAAACAAAAAGGAACAACAAAAAATAATTGGGTCTAGACTGCCTAAAGAGGTTGACCAATATTGCTGAAAAATTCCATTAAATTATAGGGGTCATAATTTTGATACTAACTGGCCACATCTAGCATCCCTCATGCAAAGTCCTAACTGCTCAGCTGTGACTGTGCAGAGTTTGAATTCAACATGGTCACAAAGGTACGTCAAAAGTTTTTTCTACCACTTGCCACACTGCATCAACAGAGGACCAATCAGTCTTAAAAATTCCTATGTCGTTCCTTCATGTACTTTTAGAGGGAAAAGAATGATGGCTTGTTGTTTTGCTGAGCATAAAGAAACCAGTGTTTCATGACAAAGAGGGAAATCCGCCTGCTTGTTTGTGAGGACTGGTGGGAGCCAGGGAGCCGAAACCTCAGATCTGCTCCCCTGCACAACGTATTTATATCTGCTTTAGCCGAGCTGAGTGTGAGCCACTGTCTAATGCTAATGGCTTGAGGTATTTGTTTTTAGTAAATAATTCAATAAATACCTTGGGAAGCGCGCATGAAGTTCGCTGTTGCGTATCTCTTTTGTGAACATGCAGCTTTTGTTAAAACAGAAAATAGAGAAACCTATGCAGGCTAAGAAGGAGAGAAGCAGCCGAGTGTCAGCCCTGAGCACAGGCTCAGGAACTAGACGTCTGGAATTCAGCATCCCCTGCCATCTCTGTGCTGTCCGGCTTTGATTAACCTCTTTGTGCCTCAGTTGCCTCACTCATGAAATACATAGAGTTGCGTGCTTGAAATGAATTAATTCAGAGAAGCTCCAGTCGGTACCTGGTGCACAGTTAACCTTCATGCACATGGTGTGTGTGTATGTATGTCCGTGCTGTCATGTGTTCAGTCAGCCTCTGGTGCTGCGCTTGTTTGATCTGTCCTGGGGTCATGTGAAGTAAGTAGAAATCTGAGAGTTTATGGAAGATGTTTTTAACAGAAGTTAATTTCTAGATAAGGCAAGAAGAATTTGCTTTGACTAATCTCGTGAAAGGCAGCTCGGTATGTCAGGTAGTAATGAAATGTTTGTAATTAACTTCTATCAAAGACCTATTACGTGCTGGCCACCGTGCTAGCACTTTATCAGAATCATTTAGTCTTTCTGTACGTAGTGTTACTATCCTTCTCTGACAGAGGAGGGAATTGAGACTCTTAGAGGTTAAGTATATGTGGATCAACTTGCATAATGCAACACAGGGCCATAAAAAGCAAGTTGCACATGTCTATTATGAAACCACTTATGGAAATGTTTTAGACATAGACATATGCATATATGCACATAATGGGAGAGAGAGAACGTAAAGGTGTAAAAAAGTGCACGGGAATGATGAATAGCCAAGGGGGTGAGGAAAGGAGAGAGGTGAATGGGATAGGGGAGGGCATACAGATCGGCATCAACTTTGCCTATAATGTATTTCTTTCAAAGAAGCATCAGTATGGCAGAATATTAAAATCTAAGTCAGGCGGTGGATTCACAGGTGATTATTATATTTGCTTCTTGAATGTCTAAAATATTTCATAATTTTAGAAAGAGGTGGTGTCGGTGACCTGGGGCGTGCCAGCATGGTCCCGGCACACAGCTGACATTGGGCACATGGCATTGTTGTTAGGAGGCTCTTTTCCCAATAAACGCTGTTCTGAAATAAAACTGTTGATTTCACTGTTGGAATTACATTCTGAAGTGAAGACCTAGCAGGTTGGGAAGTCTTACGAGAACCCCAAAGGGGAACTCCGAACACCTCTGCAGACGTTCTTGTTAACCAACGAGATAAACAAGTGTGACTAAATAAGTGTCTATAAATGGACTAAAACAGTGTTCTTCGTTAGAAAGAGCACTTAGCTTGGCCTCCCCGTGAATCTTCTTTAGGCTCTTGGGCCTTCACTTTTAAAATTCCTTTGTGAGTTAAAGAAGTGAGGAAAGGAATACTGGATTTCAGAGGAATGGCAGAATCAGGGAAAAATAATTCTCTGGGTCAGTAAAAACTTTGAAGTTTCCCATTCCATGTCCTTGGGTATATTTTATAATTTTTGACCTGTTGCAGGAGCAGTGTCAGCTGTATTGACACACTACACTGTAATGGTAATGAAGGGTGTTTTTGTTACTGGATTCTATTCCAATCAGTCACAGTGAGCCTACACATTCTCTCTGCCGCGGACGTTGCCTGCGGCACCCGTAATAGCATAGAGATATTGAATATTTTCATATCAGGATTAGCAATTTCCCCTGTCTGTCATGGCGACTAGAAAAATCAGCGAAGCTGATTTCATTTCATTTAGGCTTTGCATCTCCTTTCAGAGTTACTTACAACTTTGATGAACAATAAATAAATAATTCTTTAAATCTTCCATTTGTGGTACCCCCGGAAAGTTGGCACAGGCTCTGAGAACAGGGGAGCTGCTTAACTCCTGACGATGCTGTGGGGTGGAAAAGAGGGCTGCACCTGCACTTAAGTAAAAAGGGTAAAGAAAATGCACAATAACAGATGGCGGAATTCCGGGTAATTTTTTTTATTTTCTTCTGTTGTCTTTTCTGTACTCACCAGCTTTTCTGCAACTAATATAGTTGACTCTTACAAGTAGGGAAAAAAATGTTATTTCTGAAACACAGAAAAAAAGAAAAGGCTGTGATTTCTGTCAGGAAGCCAGATGAATAATCTTAACTCTGACATTGTACTAACTGCGATTTTAAGAAAATCATTTTAACTTCTTATTGCTAGTTTTCACATTTATAAGATGGCCAGATGGTGATAATAAACCCACTTGGTTTGCTCTGCCTAACACATAGGATTCCTATATGCAGAAAGGAGGTGATAAAATGTGAAAATCCTTTAATAGAGAGTGCTCCATCAATGCAGGGACTTTCCCTGGAATGTAGAAGAGGCACTTAAGCTGTAGTACCCACTACCAAAAGCTGGATCAATCCCCATCAGCCAGAATTCTTCCTCCTCCATGGAGTCACCGGCAGGTGTATAATAGGGCAGTGGCTTTCAGACGTACAGGCATCACAGTCACCTGGGGGGCTTGCTAATGCGAACATTGCTGGATTCACCTGAAGAGTTTCTGATTTAGCAGGTCTTGAGAGGGGCATGAGATTTGCATTTCTAGAAGGTTCCGGGTGATGCTGGGATCACTTTGAGAACCACTGTTTTAAGGATATACACACAGTATTCCAGAGTATTCGGTGACTAGAAGCTTCCTGGTGACCTTCAGGAGTACGCTTTCAGCAGAGTGGAAAACATAGAAGTTGGCTGAGGAGAGAGTCATGGACGTGGAAAAGCAGTCAACAGTAAGAGGCTACATGTTTACAAAGTTCTGAGAGCTAAATAACACTTAAATGGGAAGCAGAGTCATATGTTTAAATGAGAGGTTACAGTTGGGGCCCCCGAGGTATTTGACCCACTCAACTCATCTTTTGAGTCATTCAGTCTTTTTAATTAGTGGCCACCATGTAAATGTTACCAGATTTCATATGGAAATCCAATTTCCTGTCTGCTTTTTAAAAATAAGATGTGGTCTGTATTCCCACATGACAGCAGTCGGCTGAACCAAGTGATAGCTGCTCCTTTTACCTGAGGCATATGCCTTGGGGTTAATCAGGTCCCATCTAGCCCTCCCCTCTCTTAAATGACCAGCGAGATCTCTATGAGCCGATGAGTTTGCAGCTGCAAAATTCAATAAAATAAACCTGCATGCTCCTAGCCTGAGGACAGAGAATAGGAGATGCTGTCAAGTTATGATCATGACAGAAGGAAGGTCCAGCAAGGAGGAGATGGAATCAAGGACACAAGTGGGAAGGTTGGCTTGGGGAAGGAATGGGAACATCCATCCTCCGATACATTAAGGACGAAAGGAGAGAAGATGGAAGTAAAGAAAGTGGTATTTTGAATTCAAGATGGTGGCCTTGATCTTCTCAGTGGTAGACAGATCTTCTCAGTAACATGGACAAGACCCTCGAAGGTTTGGCTGGGCTGCTATTCAGTGTGCTGGCCAGTTGGCATGAGGGAGGAAAACATCGCAGCGCAGCTCTCTGAGCCCATTTGGAATGAAGTACCCCATGACTTTCCCCTCCAGCAGCATTGTGCTGCACGGGTACTGAGGTAGTGATCAGGACTGGGGATTAGAACTGAAGAGGGTGAAGCCAGTTTTTCATTTTAAAACACTGAAGAATCAAGCACAACCCTACAGTTTAGGGATGGGTTAATAAAGTTAGGAAGTATCCTCCTTATCTGCAGTCCTCCAAAACAAGATAGCATTCCATTCATGCTGTGGTCCCATGTGCCCTGTAGAGCAAGCATTTTTAGAGCGCCAAGAACTACTGTGTCTGAGTTTCCACGTTTTTTAATTAGAAGAGGCAGTGGTGTGCCTCAGGATAAACAGAACCCTAGAATCTGAGCATAATTTTCCTGATAGGTGTTTTAGAGAGCAGCGGCAGTTAAATAATTTACCTAGCAAGTAATTTAGAACATTTTTATGTTATCAAAACAAGAGCAGATTATGGGATGCAAAAATCCCTCTCTCTTTGTTGGACGTTAACACAGATCTCAGAGAAACTGTGCTTCACAGGAACTGTTCTGGGCTACACACCTCCACTCAGCCCCCACCCTCACCCACCCTGTCCTCTGCTCTGGGACAATGGCAGAGTTCCAGAAATGCTGCTGAAGGAAAATACTTCTCTCTTCTAAATTAATCTCAGAGCACAGTAAATGATAGTTTTTAAAAATGTAGAAAATTGGTGTCACCTGTATTTCAAATACTGTCGCCCTAAAAAGCAGCTGATTAAAATTCAGTATAATTTGTAAGGTGAATTACAAATCAGTGCATGATCAACTTCCCATGAACAGAAGTGATGAAGTGATTGACCCTGTGACATAACCGTAGCAGTAATTACCCAGCCCCGCTCTCACTGCTCTCTTAGCCCCATACCGATTTTGACTTTTTAATTTTGACATGCTGTTGCTTCGAAAGAGAGATGTTAAACACAGAATTCCTCTACTTTTCAAAATGACAGATTGTTCTCAGACATATGAAAAAAAAATCAGAGACATTTAACAAACTTTAAATGTTTTTAAGCCTTTCATTGAAATGAAAGCATTCTCTGGTTTTAATTGGAAATTCCCACGTCCTGTTGGGAATTCCATCTGTTGATAAATGGTCTCAATTTCCTTCCAAAAGCAGCAAGATAATTCCATGAAGCACCTAGAAAAGGTTCCAGCCTCCTTGTGCTTTAAGTCTAGATCATGGGTACAGAGGAGGGAGCAGAGAGCCGGGTAGACATGCTACAGCTCTATTCCATGAGACTGCTATAGGGATTCAGGGGGATGCTCTTGGGAAGGGAGGGATCTTATACACAAATGTCACATATTGTTTAGTAGAATAACTAAGATGGCTGTGTTGAGGATATGTCTCAGAAGTTCACTCAGAGAAGATTTTTTTACACAAAGCATTGATTGGATTTGACCACCCTGTGGTCTAACAAAACTAGAAAAACGAGTTCTTCCATTCCACAGTTCCTAATTCAGGGGAATATCAATCTGTTGCCTTAAGAAGGCTCTAAGATAATTTCTAAACTATTGAGGGCTTCATTTACTGGTTTTACACCTTCTGAAAAGATGGGCCACTAAGAACAGACTGCTGATACGAAGTAGATGAGCCGCCTATTTCTTGTCTTTCATACCCTAGTCCAGGTGAATTTACTAGATTTTTTTTCCTTAGGATAATATCCCACAGCACATTTTGACTACATTCCCAATAAGTTGCTCTCTGTTCTCAGCAGCACTTGTTCATATAATATGCAATTTTCCACTCATCTCCCTTTAAATTAAGTACCTACCGTATAGCTTCCATACACCTATGACATCAGCACTTTGACGGCAGTTGTTTCTGAGATGGAATTTGGCTTTTCTGCGTCTGAATTTCAGTACTGCCATATCAGTTTCATCCACAGTGGGTAGCTTTAAGAGAAATACTGTAAACATGTGAGAGACATGTGGCTTAAAAGCATAGATACATGCTGTCAAAAATTAGCCCATTATACACTGTGCTAATGACTGTATTAAGGCAAAACTCAATTATTTAATTTTCAGTAGTCGTTTAAAAAAGAATTGAGGTAGCTGAATACTCAGATAGTTGAAATTGTTGTTCTGCTTACCTGGGGTGAAAGAGGGAAGGAGAAGAGTTTATTGATTTGTTGTTGTTGTTGTTAAATAAATGTATGCTCAGTAAGAGAAAATCAGTATTTTTATGTCAAGCACAGAGGCAGCAAGGACAGAGCATAACTCTGGAAAGGTTGTATCAGTCAGGATCCAGTAGGAGGCAGAAATCTCAACTGATATTTGAACAGAGCGAGGTTGACATAAAGAATGGTTAACTAGGCAGAAAGTTAATTACCTAAAGTGTAAGAGAACTGTTTAAGGCACCAGGGAGGTAGAATTTCAGGAAGCAGCTGCCACTCCTAGGACTGGGGAAACAAGGGGAAGAGGCTGGAATTATTAAAACTTAGACACTGGGAGGAGGGGGCTGCTGCCCTGGTGTTCCCGTTTTTGAGCAGAGGGCGGTGAGCCTGGTTCTTTGAGAAAGATTCAGCTGCTGGAAAGGGAAGGGACTGCCACCTCTGCTGTGAAACTCGAAGGATTAGGAAACAGACGGGAAGTGCCCAGGAAGTGGGAAGGGAGGAGCAAGTCCCTTCTTCCTTCTTCCTCTTCCAGATTTCCAGTCTCCCTCCTGGTGCCCCTTTTTGGCAGAATCAGAGGGCCAGCTGGCGCATCAGAAGCATGGTTTGCAGAGCCCCATCCACAACTTCAGAAAGCCAGAATATAGAAGGGCAGGTTTGAACTGAATGGTAAACAGCTTAATCACTGGCACAAAATTTTTCAGACAGGGTAAGCTGATGGCAGCAGCAGAAACCAAACCTGTGAGCTCTTAGAAGGAGTGAGGCAGCAGTTGGTGCCAGAAAAGGCAAACGAAACATAGCATCATCTTATTGTCCTCACATGACATTCAGCTTTATCAGTGTAGATTTGAACTGATAAAGATAGAACTATGATTCAGTCAGAGAGGGCAGTAAACCACCAGGAGGCTGTTGTAGGTCTCAATGAATAGTTCTTTTTTTTTTCTGGCCCTTTTTATAATGGAAAATTTTAAATGTACCTGAAGTACAAAGAGTGGTACAATGAACGCCCATATACCCAACACTCAACTATAACAATCATAATTATTTGGCTACTTAGGTTTTATTTAGCCCACTACACCGCCTCTCCATGCCCCCATCTTCCCATTGAACTCTGTAATTTCATTTGCAGTAATTCAGTATGTTTACTTACAGCTTGATGAATTTCCAAAGTCCAACATGCTCATGTAAACCCCACCTAGTTCAGAGAAAAAGACTACTACAAGTATTTGGGCCCTTTTACAGGACGTTCCCAGGTCCTCGCCCCACCCTTTCCCCACCTGTTTTGAACTTTATGTATGTGGGCTCATAGCGTATGTCCTTTTTTGAGTTTGGCTTCTTTTGCTATACATTGTTGGTGAGATTTACCCATGTTGCATATAGCCATAGTTCATTTATTTTCATGACTGTAGGAATTTATTGTATGACTATACCACAGTTTATTCATTCATTCTGCCATTCATATACAGCTGAGTTGTCTCCAGTTTGGGGGCTATTACAAGTGAGGTGTTGCTATGAATATTCTTCTGCATGACTTTTGGTACACACTGGTATTTGTTTCTCTTGGGTATATATCAAGAAAGGAATTTTGGGGGCTTATAATATGCATAGATCCAATTTTAATAAATACCGCCTAACAGTTTTTCAAAGCAATGAGGCCAGTTCTCCTCCTGTACCAGTTCCAGTTACTCATTTCAGATCCTTGCCTGCACTTGACATTGTATTTTTCACTTTAAACATTCTGTCATGGTGTTTCATTATCACTTTAAGTGCCATTCCCTTGATGAACACATTTTCTGATGCTTAATTGGCTATTTGGATGTATTTTGTAAAGAGTCTCTTCAGGTCTCTTGCCTGCATTTATTGAGTTGTCTGCCATTTTTCTTACTGATCTATAGGAGATATACATATATATACTGGATACAGTCTGTTGTCAGACATAAACCTGGCAGATGTCTTCTCCCACTGTAGCCTGCCATTTCATTCTCTTAATGGTGTCTTTGGTAATAAAAGTTCTTGGCTTTAGTGCAGTCCTGCTTATCAGACTTTTTCTTTATAGTTAGTGTTCTTGTGTCTTGTTTAGGAAACTTTCACCTATCCCAGTGTGATAAAGATATTCTCCTATGTTATATTCTAGAAGTTTGTTTGTTTAATCTTTCACATTTAGGTCTATAATCCACCTGCAATTGAACTTTGTTGATAATGTAAGGGTCAAGATTGTTTTATTTCTCTTATTTCCATATATGAATGTACAGTTCACCTAGCACCATTTTTGAAAGGATTATTATTTCCTCACTGCACTATGGTTTCATCTTTGTCATCAATCAAGTGATGGTATGAATATGTGGTTTTTTATTTGTATATCCTTGTGCAAATACTGTATTATTTTGATTGTAATAAGGATTAAGACATCTAATGGTGTGCATTCTTGAACTTTGTTCTTCAGAACTTTCATGGTTATTCTTGGCCTTTTATACTTGCATAAAAATTTTAAATTAGCTTATCAATTTCCAAACTATGTGATAGAATTTTATTAGAATTGCATTCAATCTGTAATTTAATTTGAGTAAAAATGACTTCTTCACAACATAAAATCTTCTCTTCATAGCATTTTGTATCTCTACATTGATTTAGACTTTTTAATTTCTCTAAATAATTTCATTTTCTTTGTAGAGGCTTTGCACATCTTTTATTGGCTTTATTCCTAGGTACATGATTTTTATAGATTCATGCCATTCTGAATGGAATAATTTTTAGATTGTGTGTGTGTGTGTGTGTGTGTGTGTGTGTGTGTGTGTGTGTGATTATATGGAAATGTAATTGATTTGCTAAGTCCAGCTATTAATTCAAATAGTTTCTTTGAATAAATTTTCCTGTATGTACAATTACGTTGTCTGCAAATAATGACAGCTTTGTTTCTTCCCTTTTGATCTGTAAACCTTTTATTTGTTTTTCTTACTTTATTGCACTGGTTAAGACCAATACCTCTTTTAGACCGGCATATCACAAATATATGCTGAACATAATAAACTTATTTTAAAATGCATGGGCCACTCTCTTACTTGGGATCTGTTCCCCTAAATATTCACTTTTACCCTAACGTCATCCATCCTCCAAAAAAAATGGTTTTCCACATCTTTTGCATTGTCTTTGAAGCAAAGGTGATGGCATCCAGATTTGGCAGTTTGTGAATTGTGTTCATGTTTATGAGGGGATCAAACACTGCTTTGCAGTGAGAGGTGGTTGGCATGGCAAAAGCACTTAGGTAAAAGCAGACTAACTTGACAAATCATTCCTCTTAGATAGCATTAATATATAGATTCCTTGTATAATGAAGTATTGTTTCCCATTCTTTGGGCTTCTGTTTTCTTATTTCTCTTGTGCTATTATTTGTAATTCTGGAGAATAGCAAGTTATGCATAAATTAGCAACATTTTTGCAGCAATTGTTCATCCCAGCTGAGGAACATTTTACGTAAGTAGGAAACCATATATATTACTCTTAAATTTGCACACATTTAAGTCTAGACCTAACATATGTGATGCCTCATACTAATTCATTTACTGGCAATATACAATGATACTGAATGCTAGAATAGAAAATATTTTACATGTATAACAATATTTAATGAAATTTAAATTTTCAAAAATTAAATGATAAAATATCACATTTCTTAAGTAATTTTGATTTAAAAATTGAGATTTATTTATTTGTATCTTGGCTTAAGTTTTAATATATAATTTTGCATATTTTAGAAGAAAAGCAGTATTTTTGAAAACAATTTTTTTGATATTTTACATTTTCTTATTTTTATAAAAATATGTTCACTTATGCACTTTGAATACAATTGCATATTAGTTTTTAATCCTTTAAATCATTACTGTCAAGCGTACCAATTGTATGAAAATCTTGACTATAGCAACACAAAAAATTTACTAAAATAAAGGTATAAAGATCATTTTATGGAGTAAATATGTGATAATTGATGGATAGTTCATACCTTTATTTTATGACTTGGTCAAACATGACCAGCTGATCAATAGAGCACCTGATACATGCTATAATCATTCAATTTAATCATCTTTGATATTTTGCCAGTTTTAATTCATGTATAAATATTAGTTTTATACCTTTTTGTCGTTTAAAGGTTTATTTGTCAGGGTAGGAGGACAGGACTATTTTGACAGTTTCACAACTTGATTTGTAATTTTTGCATGTTTATATATGGGGAATGTAAGCCTCCATTTGTCCTCTTACCCTTGTGGCTGCAAATAAGCCTGGGTAAGTCTGGCTGAGACCTCAGGTGCAATGCAGTATAGAGGAAAAGACAGCAGGCATCCTTGTTTATCACAGTCTTCAAATGTTCAGTTAGTTCAGTACTGATTTTTTTGTCTTCTCTTTCTATCATTTGCAGGGAGAAGTACCTTAAAATCTCCCACTATGGTTGTAGTTTCTTGGTTTCTCTGTTTACTTCCGTTCATTTTTGCTTTATATATTTTGAAGCTGTGTTATTCAACACACAAATTGAGCATTGTTACATCATCATGCTGAGATAACACTTTCATTCTTGTAAAATGGCCATCTTGATTTCTAGTAATTCTTCTAGCTTTAAAGTCTACATTGTCTAATTTTAATATGGCTATATCATTCTTCTTCTGGTTAACTTTTGTCTGCAGTTTTCTACCCTTTGCTTTCAATCTTTTCATTCCTTTATACTCAAAGTATGTCCCTAGTAAGCTATGTCTGATGGGATTTTATTTGCAATCATTTGTTTATAATCTTTGTCTCTTAATTTGAGTATGTAGTCAATGTATATTTGATGTAATTATGAATATATTTAGGTTTAAATCCATCATACTATTTTCTATATGTTTTTCCAATCAAATATTCTTTTTTGTCTCTTTTTTGTCTCTTTTTTGCTACTTTTTGGATTAATTATTATCATTGCATTCCTTTTCCTTCCTCTGTTTTATTTTTCTTCTCTTAAAACTATAGATACTACATCATGTGTGCTTAATTTACCAAAGTCCAATATAAATGAGTACTTTTACCACTTTCTGGACAACATTTATTAAGAGCCTTAGACTATTTTAATCAATTTAATACCCTCCTATTTTTTGTGTTCCCACTGTCATGTATTTTAATTCTGAAGACATTTTTACATGACTCAAACTGTCTGGCAGACTTCTGTACAGCCTCTACTCAAATGTCACTTCCTCTGAGAGCCTTGCCTGTATCATCCTAATTCAGATAACCTTGCCCTACGCTTTTCCTCTCCATTCCCTTACTTTCTTTGGTTTTCCTTTATGGACTTATCACCTGAAATGAGATATTTATTTCATTTTTTTTTCTGTCTCTCTCATGAGAATATAAGCTTCAGAAAGTCAGGGGCTGTCTACCTTCCTCACCAGAACTTGGCTCCGTAAATCCATGTTGACTCACAAACATAGGTCAGAGATGCTCACTGGAGACCACAGCCACTGACTCTCAGGAGTGAAGAAAGCAGGGGCCCCCATGGCTTTGGAGAACTGCTATGAACCACACGTCAGAGGATTTTTCTACTAAGAAAACTGGGGAGGGATACTAGGATCACTCCAGAAATAACTCAGTGGAACAATTTCCTCTCTCCGTGGTTTTTGTTCATAACACTTCCTGAACAGTTGTTCAAATCTGGGCACCAAGCTGGGTGCTGAGGACTGTGCTGGACTCCGTGCTGTGGGCAGCAGGCAGCATCCTCTGTAAGATTCTCTCAGGGGTCATCGTGGGAAACGAGACCTGGCCAAAAGGTGTGAGGGCCTGATGGGCTGGATGACTGGAGAGAAGGTTGCAATGAAAGGGAATGGAGATTGTCTTGCTGGTGAGGCACTTAGGGGGCTGAGGGACATCAGGACTTCGGTCCTGCTGCCCTCAGGTCAGCAGTGTTGAGACGTGGTGCGAGAGGGCATCTACAGAGAAGGCACCAAGAACTGGTCCAAGAAAATTCTAAATCCAAAGGTTCTCACTTTATACTGTCCTGATTTCTTCATTGCTGAGACTCAAGAACCAGAGGTCATCAACCCTGGAACTTGGACCAGGGTACCACCCGGAGAGCAGCTCAGATGCGCAATATTTCCTTGGAGCCATATTAGCCGTTTTTATTTTTTAAACACCAGTCACATCTTAAGACTTCCAAAATGTTCCATCCTTATGTGACTTTTGAGTCACTATTTTCTTCCTCTGGAGTGGCTGGGCCTGTGATGGTATAAGGGAAACTTCTCTCTGGCCTTTGCCCATGTCTTAAAAAAACAAAGAGGTCACAGGTTAATTCCTAGGTTTTACTCACAGAATGACAACTGAAAAAAAAAATCACGATTTTTTTTAATAGTTCGGGCTGTATCATTTTCACATTTTCCAGCTCTCGGCCTTTTCTCCAGCCTAACAGGCAGATGGGAGGGCAGCTGGGCCTGCAATAAAAAGTGACCCTGGCGGTCAGTCCTTCTGTTTCATGGTCAGCCCAGGTTGTGTGTATGAAATACAGTTGGCATTTGCAGGCAGAGTAGCTGCAGAGGAAGACGCCGCACAGCTTTGAGAAAGAGATGGGTCTCGGGTTATGATGTTGGGGTTATATCCGAACACAGACCCAACGTTGCCGAAGGCTCTTCATGAGGCTGCCAGCCTGAAGGAGTTCCATGGATGGCTGTGCTCACACCATTAAACAGCCAGTATTTCTAGCATTTCTGCAAGAGCGGGTCTCGAGGTACCCTGTCGCCATTCTTCTAGAAGCTATTTGGACTGTTGGGAGATGAATCCCACAACCCACACCTCTTTAGGGCCAGCTAGTGGAGCTGGAATGTTTATTTGGGCAGCAGACATAACTGGGTGCCCTCTGGGGAGGTCAAGCCCTGGGCTGAGTATAACTAGACAGGTACTCACCCTTATGACCTCATTTAACCTTAGCTAGTTCATCATAGGCTGTATCTTCAAATGCACCACACTGGGGGTTGGAGCTTAGATTGGGGAGAATACAGACAGTCTGCTTGTAATGCTATGTAAAGTCCTCATAAGACACACGTTTTACAGATAAAGAGACTGAGGCTCAGAGAAAGTAAGTCCAACTGAGGGCAGAGATGGAATTCACACTAAGACCTGACTTTAAAATCCATACCTTTTCCAACAGCTAGACCACTTCCTAAACTTGATGCAATGGCTCAATATTGAGATAATAGATAAACGACAAGAATAGTTAAACTTCATTTACCAGTTGCCTTATGTACTATACTGGTTTGTTTTGCACTGGCTTGTTTTAAAATATGTACCTCCAGATGAATCAGTACCACTCAGCATTTGATTATAAAGCAAAATGGACTGAAAAGCATGGCAATTTTAAATATAGTCAAGTGCTTGAAAGATAAGTATCCTTTTTCACAATGTCAGAAGCTTTTATTATCAAAGATAAAAAATAGCCTATGGAATATAGTACTTAAGTGTAGGAAGGAGTAGGAGTGATGGTTTAAAACACTGTTAAGTGTGAATTTAAATGCAGTCATATATGTTTAGAAAAGATATGCACCAAATAATATCTTAAATGTGTTTAAAATATTTAATGTAAAGGTAATATATCCATATTTGAAGTAATTCAAGCAATGGAAAATGTACATATAAATATACAGGTACATATTTTTTAAACATAAATGACTTATGCAACTTGTTTTTTTCATTTAACAGATAAGTCAGATACATTTTCCTGTTGCTACATACAGATTTGCCTCATTCTGTGACACAGTGGCCTGGCATGCCAGAGTCAAGTCGTAACATCACTCATTTAAATGTTCACCCTATTGGTGAACATTAAGATTTTTTTCTACCATCACAGAATTGTAGCCTTAGACATCTCTGCACATCTTTATCCATATGGACAGATACATTATGTAATTTGTCTTGAGGATAAAAGCATGCACATGTTGACAGATATTGGCAAATTACTTTCAAGATACATTTTCACACTTAACCTTTCCAAGACATACCCTGCGTCAATTGTGATGAAATGTTGTCAGAGTTCTCCCTGCACTGCATACCACCTCTCCGGTGACATTTGATCTGAGGCTTGAAGGAAGAGGGGGAGATCACCATGCTGCTGTGGAAATGTTCTCAAAAACAACAGTCCATTGAGTTTACCTGTGAGGTAAACTGATGTTTTACCTGTATTGTTTACCTATAAGGTGAACTGACGTTCACTCAGTGAAATGGGAGTTCTCGTCTCCTTCTCAGTCCTGCGGTTCATTCCACAGACATTTACTGAGTGTCTACTGTGTGGACGGCAAGGTGATGGGCACTAAGGTTGTTCAGGAGCTAAGTGAGACAGATGATCTACCCCAGACGTGTGTGTTTTACTTGTCCTTTCTTTGGTAAGCTTTTTTTTTTTTTCTGGAGAACCTTGACTAATGCATCCTCAGCACGTAAAAGTGTACAGTTTCTTCCACCCCCTTAAAAACTGGATAGTATCACTCTCCCTACTTTTTAAACCAGATTTAAAGGTACTGGGAAGAAAACCTTTCTCCTGCTTTGCAGTCTTCTGAACTCCACAGTGGGCTACTCAGCCCTCTTTCCTCTGGGTTCCCTCCTCCTGTCGTAGTCTGAAGCAATTTAAGGAACCCTAGGTCTGTGGCTCAAGGATTTAGCACCAAATCACGTTGTGCTGCTGATCGGTTGGGCGATTATTTCAATTTATTTTTAAATTTACACACAGCAAAGTTCACTCCTTGGTGTACTGCTTTGCTTTTTTAATCCAAGTCTCCACTCAAACAAACGAGAACAACAAATTGTTGCTATTGAATATGCCTTTAGCTATGGTTTCAATGTCCGTTTCCCTCAAAAGTTCATATGTTGAAATCCTAATGCCCAAGGTGATGGTAGTTTAGGAGGCGGGACCTTTGGGAGGTACTTACATTATGAGGGTGGAGCCCTCATGAATGGCATTATTGCTCTGATAAAAGAGACCCCACCAAGCTCCCTAGCCCCTCCGACCACGTGAGGTTACAAGGAGAAATCTGTGACCCAGGAGAGAAATCCCCTGACCCTGCTGGCATCCTGAGCTCAGACTGCCAGCCTCCAGAACTGTGAGAAATAAATTTCTGTTGTTTATAAGCCACCCAGTCCCCTGGTATTTTTCTTATAGCAGCCTGGACAAACTGAGACACTCTATCCTGTAAGTGAATAAAGTCAGCTAGCCTAGCGTTCTTTGGGCCACTGACAGTACAGAAATTGAGGAACCTTCCAATATCCAGAGTTTCCTAAATCAACAGTCTCTATAATTACACTTATTTTTTAATGTAAATTGTTGGTTACAGCTGTCTCTGTTTTGTATTGAGGTAAGCATTATGTGGCCTTTGAAATTCTTGCCTGCCTCTTCTGAACCTTTCTCCCCTGAGAGTTGAGAACCTTCTATAAACGTTACATGTGACAACTTAAGACTTTTTTTATTGCAACAAAGCAGAATGAATAGAAGAATTTTAATGAAAGGTGTAGTCTTCTGAGCTGAAATGACATTACTTGTCTGAAGCCCTGGAAAATGCTAATACTCGATATATTAAAAGGACAGCCATCTTAACCTCCTTAATGCCCATTTGCCTGAATTTATGAGATATCATTCTTTTCAGTTTGGTATTTTTGAAATTATCCAGCTGGGAGTGAGTCAAATTTTTTTTTCTGTCACTAACTCGTTAAAAATGTCAGTCGTACAAAGCAACTCAAGTGGGACCATCTGCCTTTCAGAAAACCTTAAAAACGCAAAGAGCAAGAGGGACTATACTCTTTGGACCTGAACCAGGACTGAGGAGCTTAGAAAGGAGGGCACGGTGGCTTCCAAGCCCAGCTCCCATGACCCCACTCCATCTCCCCACTTCCTCACCTGGTGAGAATTTGAACCATTTAGGGCCTGGGCTATTTCACTCAGAAAGGGTTAATGATTTTGTCCTCTTAGGACTATTGAGGCACTTCGGGTTAACTTGCTTTCTTTCCCTCTTATGAACTCCCAGAGGTGCCCGTGAAGACTAGAGGCAGCCTGTTTACCCACTGAGAAAGAATTGGGAGTGATCTTGGCTTATGATTTCTGGTTTCAGTACTAAAGGACCATGTTTTCTAATAAATGTAAAACTGATCTGATCTTTGCTTAGAGGCATGTAAGGTAAATTATTATAGGGTAGTTTTTCAGATAGATTCTTCTTTTCCATCCTAAGATAAGTGAATTTTTTAAATTATGTCTTTCAAAAAAGAGTTACAGTAAAATTACCTGAATGCTTAAAAAATAGTTGGAGGAAGTGTGAAAGATGTAGTATTTATTCATCCGACATACAGGTACAGATGTCTGCTGCGTTGTAGCCATTGTTCTAAGAGTTTAGGCTCCTGCAGGGAACAAAGCCCACCCAAATCCCCGCCCTCTTGGAGCTTACCTTCTGGTGGAGGAGACAAGCAGTACAATAGAATAAACAAATGATTGTTTATTTGCATGGGAGGGTGCAAAGTCTATGGAGCAAAATAAATAAGAGAAGGAGGAGGGGAAGTTAAAGTCAAACTCTAATGTGGAAAAGAAATGCCGATTATGAGCAAAGCATGTGATACAAGTTATTTAAGGCCACTTTTCAAAATCTGGATTGCATCGAAAACATTCTGTTTTGGTTTCCTGAGGTAGTGACAAAAATGTCACTGTGTAGAGATCCCTCTCTTGTTTGATTTTACCCACATAAAAATGTCAGATATTTATACCAACTTAAACTAGGATTATATAGCATTAAATCTCAGCAGATTTACTTGATGAGAAGAACCCAGGAGTGGTAAAGCCTGCAGGTACAGAATTGCTGGTTTTACTTTCCCTATAAATAAAGTGATGCGATCTTTGCTTCTTCAATGCTGAAAAAGTTTCACCCCAAATTATTTCAGTGCCTGAATGAAATGGGTACAAGTAGTAAATCTGGGACTGACTTCCCAGAGGCATCCAGCAGGATGATGACCTGCTGTGTACCACCAAACAATAAAATGTCATCTTCTTGACGTGAAGAAAAACCCCACCTGTACCAGAGCATTCATTATAACCTTAAAGCTAAGCGGGAAACTTTCCTTGGTTTGAAAGAAAGGAAAGGCTCTATAATAGACCGGGTTGAATTTGCCTTCGGGTAAACAGATCAATTCTACAGGATGTAAAACTATTCTATAGAACAGTTGGTAAATGGCAGATGAAATGAACTGAGTTAACATATGTGAATTACGCGATCCTGCAATGATTTTAAGTGAGTCATCTGCATGACAACTAGAAGATATGTAATGCCAAATGGTCGTATTAGCCAAGAGGAGTTCGGTAATCATCCTAAAGAGAACAGAATCACATTTCACACTCTGTTCAGTTTGGAGAAGGTCACTGAGATCTCAGGGCTCCAGTACAGCCTTCTCTTTAATTTCTCCTGTGTTAGGAGGAGCGCTGTGCCTTCTGATTGCTGCTTGGAAGCAATAAAACATACTGCAATTTTATTTGCTTTCATACTAAAACAAAATACAACGAATAAACAAAAACAATATACCTGAGAGTAACATGGATTCATGCTAATACACAGAGGAAGATTATCATACTGTTTATGCTTCTGGATTTTACCTTCTTTTTACCTGTTTGGTTGGATATAAGATATTCTTAAAGTTATATTCTCTTCCAGGCAATTAGAATATTTTTATAGCAGTAAGGAAACTGCCTGTTGAGAGGATGTATAATCCTATGCCATGTTTAATGTGAATACCTCACAATACCTCACAGGCCTGAATACAGAAGGGCCAGAGCATAGCAAGAATTGGACTTTCCTTTCCAAACTGGTGTACCTGTACCCTGGAGGGAAATATGAGCAGCTGCTTTGTATCCTGGGAGTAAAGGGAAGACTTCCTTAAGATACGCTCCATCCAGTGCTGATCTGTGGGACCACATCCATTCAGTTCTGCACCTTTAGGAACATGAAGGAGGAGTACATGCTAGCCATCCCCCCAAACTCTCACCCCTGCAACACCACAGTAACAGTGGCCTTCGTGTGTGTTTTAATGCTGCACTCTTCACTCATACAGTCATTTCCTCATATTCTCGTACATACTTCTTTTAAAATGACAAAAATAAATGTGCACATAAAATGCTATGGTATGTATAAATGAAGCCCTGGAAAGATAGTTTATTTGTAGACAGATTACCTCCAAATCTGAGAGCTTTTATCAAAAACATTCAACAGAGTTTGTATGCATTTCATCCTAGCCAAAATAAAGCAAAAATAAAATGTTGAGCCACATTTTCTTACCTAAACAATTTGTTTATTCTGAAGGAAGCATGTTTGGATTGGCATTTACTTGTTTTAGCTACTAAAGAAACAGGCGAGTTGTGTGGAATCACCACATGCAGTATGAAATTAACCATTCATCAGATATACAATGTGCAGGGTCTTCTCCATGGTTTCTCATCCCGGCCACTGTCGACGTTTAAGGCTGGCTCTTCTTTGTTGTGGGCTACTGTGCTGGGCACTGTAGAATGTTGAGCAGCATTCCTGGCCTCTGCCCACTGGATGCCCCTAGCCCCTCCCTAACCCCCACCTGGTACAACCAAATATGCCTCTCAACATTGCAGAATGCCCTCTGCGGGATAAAATCACCCCACCAGTAATATACTACAGTGAATAAGTATAACTACAGTGTAAGACAGAGGTTTTGCAGAGGTTTTGAATGATGCAAACCAGGGCTGTAAGAGTTGTGGCAGAAGATAAGGAGCAAGCTCTTCTAGTGGGGAAGACTAGAGAGACTACCAGGGAGATGTGAGATTTAGCAGCCTCTTGAAGTTTCTGTAGGATTTTAAATTTCATCTGTGGCTTGCTTATTGGTTTCCCTATAGTGGTATCTTTTGCAACTGGTGTTTGTGTTTGAAATATGCCCTATTGGTTTCAAAGATGTTAAAATTGCTAAGTATGCCAAAAGTATAATTGTACATTAATTAAAAATTGACAAAATTCAAGTAATTTTTTAAACTAAGACTGAATTCTCCTCGAACTTAATAATGTGGTGCTTTTGGAATTAGAGCATCTGGAGATAATTGGGTTGGGCAAAAACTTGCTGTTTTCCATTTACAAATGCCACCAAAAAAGCCACTTGGCATTGTTTTACTGAAAGGGAACTAATATAACAGATCTTGTATTAGTAATGTTACTTTTTGGCAGGACCTCAAAGCATGTCAGGTCATTTAGACATCTTATCCTGCCCCAGACTCATCTTTTATAGATCAAAATTCTGCACACTTACCTTTCAAATATTTGTTGAATCTTCAATGTAGTTTTAACTTTGAAGACATCGCCTTTCTCGAAGGAAATGACTTGCTCACACTGTGTCATGTTTGAACAACAGATGTTATCACGTGCTGCTGTGTCAGAATGTCATTCTCTTTGTCATAGCATCGCTCGTTAAGTCTGAATGAGCAACAGTCAGTTACGCATTTAACCAAATGTGTGAGATTAGTCATGATTCTATGTTCACCAAACTTTGTGGCTCTGAGTTTCCAAAAAAGAAGTTGTCTAGGAAGACTTGCTCTTAAATTCTTCTTCAAATGAATTACCGTTCTCTCCCAGGTATAATAATTGTGTCGTATCAATATCACTGCATAGCAAATTAAATTATAAGACTATGGCAGAAGTTGTGTTTGGATATTAACCTTACGTAGTTGTACTGCAAATCATATTATATTATGAGTTAGGTTACTTCATCAGTCAGACATCTAAATAGTTCAATACATTCAACCCATGTAAATTTATAAGTTGCAAAAACTCAATGTGGCCAAATGCCCACATTATCAGAGATATACCTTGTAAAGGAGCCAGTACTTAATAAGTTCTCAAGAAACATTTGTTGAATTAAGCTGTCTATGTTAATTTCTGTCCTGAAGTATGGTGTACAGAAGACTTTTTGGACTGTAAATTTTGCTTCAGTGGTTTGCTCTCACTTTGGCCCTGGGCTTCTTATTATTAATTTTTAACAGAAATTCTCTTAAAATTAGTTTTCAAGGGGAATTCCACGAACAGGACAGTAAATGATCTATCTCTATGTGATTCTGCTCTACTGGAAGGCAAGGTAATAGCCCTAATATTTCTTAGGGTCCCTTCTAGTGCTATACTTGGCCCTAAAGTCACATGGCAAACATTGCCTATTTCAAAGTCTATGTTGTCACAATGATAAGATGAAAGATTCAGTTTATGGCTTTCGATAGAGTTTAAGGGGAGGAAACTTTAACTGTAAATTAAATGGAAGGTGCTAGAATGTTTGGAACGAAAACACCTGTATTAAATATTATTTTTAAATAGGGGAGGAGTACCAGATGTTCTGTGGGTTCATTCTTTTTTGGTGCATCTTATTTCTCTTTGTTGTTAGCAAAAATATGAAGTAAATTAAAATTCCTTCATGTCTATGCAACAAAAATAGAAAAAGAGAGCAAACGGCATGATTGATAAAGCAGCACCTAAAATAATTGCCGTTAGGTTATTTGGAGGTGTATTGTGAATTAGACTGCAGGAATGTGCAGGGTAAAATTGGCATCTGTCATTTAAAAACAATATAACTTATTTAAAAATGGATCCAAGTGCACTGCTTAGATTGACAGGTCTTTAAATTTTGATGATAATTTTATCACTACCACCCCCAAGCCCCAGTATTTTATGTGCCATTTGCTTTGGGATTTTCCTTGAATTAAAAATTGAACAATCTTATTGCAGTGCAGAGAGGATTTCATTACTTTCAGAGGTGACCTTCCAGATTCTATTAGGACAAGAAAATAGCCTTTAACACCGTCACTCAAAACTTATCTTCCCGTACTGACTTCACCTCTTTCTAGCACCTCCAAATACTCTAGAAACTCTTTGACATTTCTCCTTCCCTCTGCCCTTCCTGTGCAAAGTCAGTAATGCATGTTAAGGCTGTTGGGAAGTCTTCTTTATCATTTTGTTGCATGTGATTCTGCCACTTGCATTTTGTTGCCTCAGCTCTTTAAGTTGAGAGTTAATACCTTGAAGACAGGGATTGAATATCCTATTCCTATATAATTTTCTGGAGAGCTTAATTCAGACCCCTGTACCTAATGGGCATCCATAATATTAACTGGTTCTTTCTGATGAAACATCCCGTGACTCCTTTAAAGACTGTCCTGACTTACCATGGGCATTTTAGCTGGTCATAAGAACTGCAGACTGAATATTAATCAGCTAGTCATGGCTCTCCTGTTGAAGAGGTAATAGTGCCAAAGAAGACAAGCCTTTTAGTCATGTTACTATATAACAAGTCATAATATCTTTTTATTTTAAAGTGATACCAAAATGTGTCCAACCCAACATTTTCAGCTCAGCTCAATTAACTTCTCTGAGGACTCATATTTTTATTGTTTCAATAGAATTCCTAATCTCATAAGCTTTCCTAGGGAACATTCTTGAAAACAGTATTTGCTCTAGGATTTCTTAATCTGGTTTTTTTAGCCTAAATGAGTTTATTTGTACCCACCTCTTGTTGTACATGAAACTGCTTAAATACTGTTCCCTATAATTGCCATTTTAATTTAAGCAAAGTCATGTAAAAAGCACATACAAAAAATATAATAGCGTTTCGCAAGTAGTTTCTGAAATGCTTTTTTCCTCTCAGGAGGGGTTGTATGACCAGTGGGATGTGAGGAATTTGGAAACGTATCATGCAAAATAACCTTGTATTAGAAAATAGAGAGTGAAAGGCACACAAAATGAGCCTGAAGAATGAGGTCTGCTTATCTGAAAAAAGAGCAACAAAGCCTCACTAATTTAGTGACTGTTTTTCAGTTATTTGAGGAATAATGACCAATATTTTCTCCATGAATGTGCAGACAGAGATGTTTTAAAAAGGAAATAGGCTTTAGGTGGCAAAGATTAAGATTAAATAGGATGAAAATATCCTCCAAATGAAGGCTGTTATGTTTTAGAATGATTTAGTTAGGAGGACTGTGGAATTGTTTCGTTAGGAAGTCATAAGAATGAAGAAGACACACTGAAATGATGGGGACTAAATGACATTTTAAAGGGCCTCCTACTTTAATGATTTTTAAGATTTCTTTCCATTTATTATTTAATTTCTTTATTAACTTCCCTGATTCCATCATATTTATCATCTCATGATTAAACCTTTTTAAACCTTCATTGTGAAAGAAGGGAGAAGACGTTAATGTTTGGTTTTTTTTGTTGGAACACATATTTCTGTCCCTTTTAGGTTTTTTTGTTTTTTTTTTTTTGCCATTGTCACTCCAACCGAGGCAAACTACTAGCTCCAAAATAAAAAAATAATAACAATTCCAAATTTGCACAAAAACTCCTCTAGGCGGTGTCAGCATAGGGTCAACATTTCAAAATATTTATAGTGGGAAAGGGTGATTGTCACTGAAATCCAGCAGATCTCATTTTGCTCTGGGTCTTTATGAACATGCAGAATTGCTGTTTTGATTTCAAAATAAGCCAGGTGAATGATATTTTAAAAGTGGGATTTTCAGAGTGAAAAATTTGCTGAATTAGATGCTGTTTTCAACCTCCTTTTAAAAAAAAAATTCTTTTTTTTTTTCGTTCCTTAAGTGTATTGTGAAGAATTTTGCATTCCCACCACTTTGGGACAACAGCAATTTCTCTTAAATTTATAGAGGGGAATAGTTGCCAAGGAGTGAAACTTGCAGGATAAAGGATCGGAAATTGGCATTCCTATAGCACAGAACTACACACTCCAGAGTAGAATTACTGGTACCTAAACTAAACAGTTACTTTTATCGAGCCACTGTACTTTGGAAACTTAGAGAATCAAGTCAGGATAATATTAACATCAGGGGAATATGTGATGCTGGTAGAAGCTTTCAAAGATATAACACACACACACACACACACACACACAAACACAAACACAAACACATATACACACACCCCATCCACCCTACAGACAAAAGTTGTTTCAGAACTACAGAAAGAAAATCGAGGACATGGGTTTCTATTTAAATGTTTGCTACGAGTTGAGTCAAGAATACATCGGATCCTCTTGGGCCACACTGAGATGATTTTTTTTTTTTTTAACACACAGTATGTTCCGTATAAAGTATCCCCGTACCACAGACTCTGAGAAGAGGCTCCAGCTTTGTGGAGAATTCTTAAGCACCATGGACAGCTGCAGGTTTCTTCCTGCAATTCTGTAGTTTACCACTTAGGGACCAGTTAACAAACTCAGGGCTCATAATCCATGTGTTCACTGTGAAATTTCACCCTTGCATTTTCCAACAAGGTTGTCTCAGGTGGGCACTTCAATCTTCAAAGGGGCCTTTCCTACTTCCTTGTTGAACAGTTTGGGTACCATCTTCTGCAGGTCCTTTTGCAATATCTAGTAAATTTTTATAGATTCTCAGAGTTGACTTGATGTCCCCAGATCCCCAAATCAGCCACATTCGGTTTTGTTTGGCACACACAGAGGTTTTTAGGATACAGTATAGCAAGGCAAGAGATGCTTATATTGGTCGGTCATGATACTATCAACATAGCTTCTGCAGGTTTATCTCCAGCCTGCTTCACTCTTTTATGTTACGTCCTTGGCCCCTAGAGGAATTTGATTATATGAGCCATATCATAGCTTTCCAGTAGAATTTGGGGGAAATTTAGAGTTGTCTGAAAGACTAGGGACCCTGAAAGATGACCCTTGCATGCTTGAAGTCACATAATGTTGTATGTTTATATGCATGCATTGCTAAACAAAGTTCTGGGTGTGATTGACTCTTTTCTGTGCAGAAGGGGAACCCAAAGGGAGAATAATCCAGCTGGATAATAAAATGAGACAAAATATTCTGAGTCTTTGAGGTGGTTATATGAATTTGTTGAGGTTTGAAGTCCATTTTACTTAATCAGTGAACTTTCTGGTGTTCTTCTAAGAACTTAAGATTTGACCTTAACTGAGCATGAAACTTTCCATAAACCCTTAATTCAAGCCAGGCTGGTTCCTGTCTTTCTCTGCTCTAATTCTCCCTTTCTGGACCCTTTCTCTTCTGCCATTAATGGAGATTTTAGGTGCACATCCTTAAGTACTCTGTTCCTCTCATTCCTCAGCCTCAGCTCTTACCCTGCACAACAAAAGTGTGAGAACTAAGATGTAAAGGTATCTCGAGAGCACTGAGCATCACCTGAGAACACTGTGAAGAACTCAGATAAAACAACCACATCAAAAAGTCTGAGTTCAATGTGAAATAGAATAATAGTGCTGAAGAGATGAGTACCAGGTAACAAACCGTATACAAGGTTTTACGATGTTAGCTACACTTCCTCTCCCACTAATTTGGTGACAGGACTGTTGCAGTAGGTCCCCCTGAGGAATAGTGAGACTCTCCTGACCCCAAGTTTGATGCTGGTAACCAAGGAAAAGCATATCTTATGACTGCAAGCACCAGGAAACTGTGCCTCGGAAACCACCTTCAAACAATCAAGTCTTAGCAGTACATGCCCAGAAGGAAGATTCCTCAGGAACCTTGGCATTTTGGATATTGTGTGAAGAGGAGGTGGAAGGGAGCTGGTGAGACTTTGCAGAGGACTTGATTACTTTCTGCCAATATTCCATGTGACAGCTTATTGCAGACGGGTTTCTCTTTCCTGTACAGCTTGAAATGTGTCAAGGGAAATGTGTCCCACTTTCCTCAGACCAGCTCTAAAATTTCAAAAGGCAAGACACCGGTATAAATTCAGAGAGAGTCATGAGGGAAATAAGTTGATACCACACTTTATAGTTCCAGAAGTTGAAGAGGATCGAAAATGGGTCATCTTTTAATGAGCTAATAGAAAGATGTTCCCACAGTGGGAACTGTTGACCCAAGTATTTGAACATGCCTGAGGTTTATTTCCAGTCCTAGGCATTCGATGACCCTGACACAGGACCGACCGTAAGCCTTGCTGGCAGTAAGGGCCACAGATGCCAGTCTAAGTAACACAGTGAGGCTTCACGGTGTGAAGTCACCAAGTTGTGGCCATTGTCTTCATCGGTCCCACTCTGATTAGATCTTAAAAAATGCATGCATTGTTTTTCTGTAACTGAAGTTTTGAGTGGAATTTTCACATAGTTGAGTCATTGAAAAACAAATTCTTTGACCCTTTTGTGGGAAAGCCTTATCCAGTGTAATTATTGCAGGAGGCTTCCGATGAGTTTAGTCACAGAAAAGAGGAAAAGCTGTACCAAGCAACTGAGAAAACAATTTAAGAGCCAGGTAAAAAATTCAGAATCTCTATCAATATATTGAACCCAGATTAGATGAGCTGGTATTATATAACTTTAGTGGCCATTAGGTTAACTTTCAAATTTAGATGACTTTGTATAGAATTCCACTTTTCTAGAATTCTTAAAAAAAATCAAATAGGCTTTTTGGGGGTTGCTGTTACAATGTTCTTAATGACCTCTGAGGCAAGTATTTTCGCAGCAAGCATCTTTTTATTGATAAACTAATTCCGTCTTCATTCTTTAAAAGTTAGAAGTCCATGGATGGTGCATATGACAATCCTTGGTTAATCAAAGAATCAAATTTACCTAATCATTTTATTCTACCACCATTTCCAACTAAACTGGAGTGTACTGGGCTACTTAACAGGGCACCTCTCTCCCATGGAACCTCTGTGTAGGTCTCTTTCTGATCTAACATTCCCATTTTCTTTTCTAAAAACTTGAGAATAGTGAGTCAGTGCAGTCTGTCCAAGGTTGCAAGGAAATATACTGTGAAGCTTAGAGCCCTTTGGCCTGTTTTCCAGGGTGCTGTTCATTAGCTCTTACCTTCTGATACGGCTTTTACATTTTGTCAAATGATGTGAGTGTACCTCCTGTCTCAGGAAAAGCTCTCACTGTCTCTGGCAAAGTCAACCACTGTAGTTCATCCATTATCCAGAACTCAGATGGCAGATGGCAGACAACTTGAAGCCTTTGGAATAGCACCAAACCAGGTTTTATGGGAGAGAGGGAACAGTGTTGGGAACAGATAAATGTGTGTTTTAAAGAATTCTCTGTCCAGACTTTGAGCAGACAAAAGTCACAATAGTAGTAACTAAGGAGACTTGGAAACCTGGAGATTATAGCCGGATCATTGACCGTCTGGCCAGACGGAGACCATGAACACAGAAGCATGAAGACATGACTGAGGCAAAAGAAAAAAGTTAATGGAAGCAGAGAATATATAACAAACTACAGGCTGGGAAAAGAAAAGAGACTGTGTGGAGGAGAGAGGACATGGTGGCTAAAAGATATAAACACCAAGAGCCTGTGAGAAAGAAAGGATCAAATAGAGGAGGCCAGCAAAGAGATTTATCAAAGACATTTATAGATCTCAGCTGTCTCTCAAGATATGGTTGGCTAAAGGTAGATATCGAGCATCAGCTCTAGGATAACACTGCTGTGGTGAGGAGGATCACATTTAATATAGGGATAAGTCAGATCACCCCAGAGACCACACAGGGGTGTCATTGCATGTGCAATTTACTAGAGGCTTTCACACATACAATGCAGTAGTGGCCAGTGACCATGAGGTCAGGGGCCAACACGTTGCCCGGCATATCGTAGGCCCACGATATGTATGCTGAATGCAGCAGGAGGTGAACTGTCATCACTGTCACCGGGTAGAGTCTTTGGCTGTGGAACATTGGAAGCACGTGTGGTTGGATTGAGGGTGAGTGTGTAATAGGTGGTGCCCTGCATTATGGACTGGGAAAGGCAAAGGGAGACAGAACCTGGGAGTGCCTTGAAGTGAGCGGACCCGGGAAACTAGCCTGATACGTATGTCATTCAGGTGTTGTAGAACTTGTTTAAAAAGGGATTCTCTTCACAAGCCTTCTGATTTTGTAACTGGGTCATACATTCTGTTGATGTACTGTGCAAGTCAATATGCTTGGCTGAATAGAGATACCTCTTTTCTTTCAGTATTTCTCAATAGAAAGAGAGAATGCCTTTCCCTCTTCCACCCCCCTCAATGACCTGCAACCAAAACAATGTGAGAAGACAAATTTTGAAGAGCAAATGAGAAAAAGAATAGATTCTTATTAGTTGACTAAGGCGTAGGTACTTTGGTTTTAACTTTTATCAACAGCCAGCATATAATGCAGCTATATAAAAGTTGTTTGCTATTTATTCTTCAGAGAACACATTTGTAAATAGACTCCCACCCTCTGAGTAACATATAATAGCGTGCTTGGTCACATTTGCCAGCTTCCCTGTGGACCGTGCCTCATTTCAAACACAATGAGGGCAAGTTGACTGTGCCTTCAGGAGCTAGTCTTGGAAATTCTGGAAAATAAAACCTTTATCTTTTAGGGAAAAAGTCCTTAGCACAGAGCTTTCAGAGGAGTCTCGGTTTGATTCCAGAGGACAAACTAATGCACAGATGGATGAATAATACTTCCCAAGAGATTCCATCATTTTTAGTACCATCAGTGAAAGATTATTTCAAATCTGGGTCATACTTGAGATGCTTCAGCTCCTCTCCAGCGAGGCAATTATGGCTCTAACCCTGAAGAGGTGGCGTTGCTGTCTTCAATTATCTTTCTGCCTGCCCATGTATCAACTCGGGTGTTATTCAGAAAGTAAAATGTTCTTATGAAAGAAAATACAAGAAGAATTTGATATGCCCCACAAAAACAGTAGAAAACATTCAAACTTACTGTTCATTAAAATGCATCTTGTAGGTGTCGAGCATTCTGTCCAAACATTGAGGAATGCTTTAAGAAAAATGAAATCTGGCATTATATCTCTGAAAGTAGTCATTTTCTGATGATGGTGATGATGGGGATCGGGATGGGGAGGGGATGAGGCAACTTAGGTGTAGGTTTTCCCCACGTCTTACATAAATTCTTGGAATGATAATTAGGAATTATTCTCCGTACATCTAGTGAAAAGGACATAGATGAGTGATGTGGGTTGCCAAGAGGGCTGACGATAGAGATCACAAACCAGGTTTGGAAGGTTATGATAAGACCCTAGAAAAACAGTAAAGGAGATGATGATTTTTTTTTTCACCCCAGGATGGAAAGGCTACTTTCCATCTTTGATTTCAGCAGTCAGTGTTGTAAAAGGCAGGCTATCGCCATCATGTTTCTGCATGTGCTGCACTCCACCGTGGGAGGAAGTCAGTCCCAGGGCTGCTCTCAGGGACCTGATCCTGAAACCATGACACCTATACTCACCCTTGCTAGTACTTATGCACAGCTTCACAAAGGGACTCCTGTTCATTAGGAAGACCTCAGGTCACTAAAATACACACACACAGTGTTACAGATAGTCTGTCATAAAGAAGAAGGAAGTATTGTGTGTTTTAGAAAGACTTTAATCAGTGAAAACTTGGAAAATGTCAAAGTAGAATTATTTAATTTTTAAAAGTTCTATTTAACGTATTCAGAAGTTATTCCCTGGAGATTCTTGGGAGCTGAAGTGTTATGGAACTTCACTTAATAGCTGACTGGATTCAGGTTTTATTCTGACCATTTAAAAGGATCTACCAGCAGTCAGGAGCTATCTTTACCTCCTTCTCCAAAATGTGTAATTTTCTTGGCCCTTATAATGTCTCTCGAATACTTGCAGTTCTTTCCAGAAGAAAGTCAGCATCTTAGAAGTCAGCCTAATGTATCTTAAGGAATTCAGAAAGAATATAACAGATTTTCAGGAAACTTAAAAAAACATTCAATCTTACAATTAAGTAAAGACTTCACTACATGAATAAACTTAACTAGGGCTGGAATCAGGGTAACACCCACTGAATTGATGGGTCTACATAGTAATGCTAATAAAAGCCTCTTCAGGACACATTTGCAACTTATATGTGTGAAGGACAAGTGCAGGTCTTTAATCAGGCACTTTTCTAATTGTGAGAATGCTTTTTGCTCAATGCAAGCAGATATCAATGCTTATAATGAGTGAGAACATAGGTTCTTGATGGTGTGAAATGACTGTAATTTTAGGTCTCAGAAGTGCATACTACTCATAAATGTGGCTGACAGATACATTCTAAATGTTTTATTTCTGCATTCAAAGCATCCTTATAGAGAAAGTGAGTAAAAGTGTGCCCATTATTAGGAAATTCCCTGAAGCCTCATCACTGCTGTGTATAACAGGCAGTGACGATGTTAATAGCTAAACAGAGTGGAAGCCTTTCTGTTGGTGGCGTGTCTATATTCCCCCAGGATGAGAATATCCTGTCTCTCTTCCAGCTTTCCACAGGGTACCTTCCTCCTTCCTTCTTTCGTTCAACAAATATTTGTAAAGCATCTACTGATTGTCTAGGTTCCAGGTGCTAGGGTTACAGCAGTGAAGGCAGACAATAAACAAAGAACTATCTAATTTAATATTAGTTGGTGGTAAATACTGTGAGGAGAAACAAAACAGGGAAAGGGAACAGAGCAAGACAGGGTTTCTGTTTTAGCCTGGGTTGTGAAAAAGTTTCCCTAGAGGGGCATTTGAGTACAGGCCTAAATTGAGCGAGGAAGTGAATCATGCCGATATCTAGGGCAGTGATTCCTAACCGGGGGTGATTTTTGCCTCCCATGGGATATTTGGCATCTGGAGATGTGTTGGGTTGTCACAGCCTGGTCTGAGGGTGGGAAGGTGCTACTGGCATCTCGTAGGTAGAGGCCAGAGATACTGCTAAACATCCTACAGTGGTTTAGGAAACCCCCGTCTAGAAAAAGAATATTTCCGGCTAAGAAGGAAGTTAATAACCACAGACTTCGAGACAGAAACTTGCCTGGCACGTTTGAGGAAGAACTAGGAGGCTTGTGTGTGACTACAGCACAGTGACAAAGGATATTTGCCAAGAAGAGAATCTGAAAGATAGCTCACAGCCAGGTCACATGGGTAACAGTTAAGACCTCAGCTTTTCTGTTCTCTGCTTCTGCTTCCCACTCTACTAAGCTCCTATTCCACAACTCTCTAAGGAGAACTAGCCAGCTTTGCTAGCAGTTGTCCTAGGAAACTAACCCTGGGTTTTTGTGGGAGAAAAGGGTTTCACCTACTTGTTTACCTAAAAAATGAGTTCTCCCTAGCTGTCTTGTCCAGTGTTGAAAGATCTTAGAGTTGGCTATGCAAAGATCGGGAGGATCAGCTCACAAAAGGTCTAGAATTGAGATAGGGTAGTTACTAGTCTTGTGTGACTATTTGAATTTAAATTGACAACAATGAAATAAAATTAAAAATTCAGTTCTTCAAACATACTGGCCCACATCACAAGCGCTCAGTAGCCACATGCAGCTCTGGCTGCCATATTGGACCTCCCAGGCATGGAGTGTTTCCATGGGCAGTACTGTTTTCAAATCATTAAATGTTAATGATATAGGGAACCTTTGAACTGAGTGGTTATTCTGTTTGTGGGAGATAAGGAAGCTAGAACCAAGAAAGATTAACTGACATGCCTCAGGTAACTGTGTCAATTAACTTTTTGTCCCGTAAAAAGCACCTGAAAACTAAGTAGCAGCTTGAAATAGATCATTCGTTTAGCTTACAGTTCTGTGGCTCAGCAGTTTGGGCTGGACTCAGCGTGGCAGTTCTTCTGGTTTGGGTTGGCTTCATTTATGGGACTGCTGGGTCAACTGCTGAGTTGGTTGGGGGTGGTTGGTCTCAGGTGGCCTCAGCCATGATGCTCATTTTCTGTTCTACGTGTCTGGCATCTCTAGCCAACAATTTTGTTCTGGTTCACGTGGTGGTTATGGGAGGGCTCACAAGAACAAGAGCCAAAAGCCGGGTTTGGAACTCCCACAGCGTTGCTTCTGCTCCATTGTAACGGCCAAAGCAAATCAAACACCAGCACAGATTCAAAAGGTAGAGAAATTGACCCATGATGAGAGAAGCTGCAAAAAATTGTGGCCATTTTTTTAAGTGTACTACTATCCTATAGCTAATAAGTTGGAAATTGGAACTCAAACCCATGTCTTGTATGTCTCGTGGTGGTGTTCTGAGTTTCTTCAGGGTTTTTCCAGTCCGCTTTCTCTGACACTTTCTGAATCTTGTTCCATTAAAACTTATGTCTTTGATTTCCCAGCCATTTAGAAATTTTAAAAAAGCAAAACAAAAACCTTGGATTCTAGCAAATGGTATACTCAATTAGCATTCAGCACACTCTGTCCTATTACCGTATACAGGAAAATGACAGATAATTTCAAGTAAATAAAGAATAGTTTATTTTATACAATATATAGGAAGAATTTTGAGAAAATGTTTCAAACTGTCAGTACAGATAGTAACCAAGAAAATGATCATCTAAAGCAGAGCCTAATTTTGGAAATGGAAACACATCGAGGGAAATCAGGCTAAGAGGCTGGAGCACCTAAACACAAGAGACACTCAGAGTAGGGACAGAATAAGGACTTAGGGTCAGTGCTGCTGTGGTAGGTAGAGGAAGATTGTAGAAGATTACAGCCCCAGGTATACAGCACAGGTAATCAGGCGGACTTAGTCAGCATGGCCACAATCAGTGCTTTCTTGTGCTAGGAATCTCTTTAAAAATTATATTGAAAATCCTTATGAAAATTTGAACAACCTTGTTTGAAAGTAGGTTGGCAGAATTCATTAAGGGACTTAAAAACATTACCACAGTTTTCTCAGAATTTCCATTTCAAGGAGTTCCATCTAAACAAATGCTCAGATAATACACTAACACAGAATGTCCATGAATGTTAATTCCA
Source organism: Vicugna pacos (assembly GCF_048564905.1). Lineage (NCBI taxonomy): Eukaryota > Metazoa > Chordata > Mammalia > Artiodactyla > Camelidae > Vicugna > Vicugna pacos. Next base: position 21,129,973 of record NC_132990.1, read on the forward strand.
GTGATGTTATTAAGTATGAAAAATTGGTGGTAATCTAATTGACTGACAATAAAGCAATCAGTAAATCAATTATCATAATCACTAAAAATTAAGTTTTTTACTTTTTTTTCATTAAGCAGCAAAATCTTTACAATGTTAAGTGGAAAAAATGGTCTAATCAGCATAGATAGCTTTATTCTAATTTTTAAATAAATTTAAAAATATTTTTACAATGAAACACAGTTTTTGAATCAGAAAATTTTAAAATTTACTTCATGTCATATAAAATGTTTGAAAACCATTCACTTCTGAGCAGCGTTAGAGTTAAATGCTGTTGCTTTTAGCAAAAGGTCATAAATTTACAGAGGAATAAACAGATTCAAAGTAATTTATGAACTTATCTAAATCCTTCCTAAAGTACTTCTTAAGGATGGTAAATTGATAAAAATGTTTTATTTACTAAATAGAGTTCTATTTAATTTTTTTTAAGTCAAAATAAATCCTGAATCAATCTTTTTCAGAAACTTCAGGGACAGGCTTCAGTTTTATAATCCAAGATGAGAAAATATCCACCCCTTTGAGGATTCGTATTTTTTAGTCATGAGTCATTCTTAATCTTCTTAGATTTACCCACTAATGAATCCAATTTTTTTACATTCACATTTTTCATTTTCATTGTAGCTTTTTTATTACTTGAAAAACTCTACATAGTTAAAATTTTTTAACAGTACAAAAATGGACACAATGAAAAATGTCTCCCAACCCAGAGCACGAGTCCCCCACTATCCCTTCTCACAGGGACACTATTATTTTGTTTCTGATGTACTCTTCCATCAGTAGCCTACTTTGCTTATAAGAGATGATTTCCTATTAGCACTTAGAGATCTCTCAAGCTTCCTAAGAACCTTATGGAGTCCTGGTCTTAAGTCTTGAGCTCGAACTGCTCTCCGTGTCCTGGACTATTTTTCTGTGTTGCTCTTATCCTGACCTCCCCCAGGCTGTTTATGCTGAGACTTTCAGGGACCTCCTGGAAGGGCAGGCTCCCTGGGATTCTTCAGGAGTACAATAAAGTTTCCTTTATTGTCCCCAGACCTTTGGGATGGCAAGGAGGTGACTGCCGGATTTATGCTCGATTAGATTTTTTCAACAAGTGGTCCACAGGGGATCCTAAAACCCTCCCGGGGTGGAGACTTGAGTTTGGAGCTGCTGGTTCTGAGTCTGGTTTGCATCATTTCTCCTCACTGTGTTATTCTCCACTTGCCCACACTGCAGCTTCTATTTTCCTTTTCTGCCCACACACCAGAGATCTTGTTCTAAGCTATGAGTATTCCTCAGTGACGTTGTTTTCTAACTTTAAAAACAAGTTTAAAGAACAAAGTATCTCCAGAATCGCAGAATACAGATTTCGTATTTCTACTTAGTGCGCTGTATGTTACGTGCTTTGATTTCCTTGGTTAGACGCCATCTAAAAGCCCAGGAATCGTCCTTACGTTTCATAGGCAATGGCCCTGATAAGAACTAAGCTCTTTGTAAGTAGAGTTCACCCTTCCTCATAAATTTGCTGAGCTCTTGGTAGTGGATGCCTTAAAAATGTTCTTTAAATGCTGATGGCGAGGGCTGTCAAATTTTGTGGTCTCAAGTCCCCTTTACACTCTTACCAATTACTGAGGACCCCAAGAGCTTTTGTTATGTGGTTATTATCTTTCTGTATTTACCATATTCAGAATTAAAACTGATAAAAATTTAAAGCCCAAGAAAATTCATGCACATAAAACATTAGCCATCAGAGCCATTGCCTCACTCCTGACACTTAGCCTTAACTCCACTGTATGTCTGTGAGAATAAGAACAAAAAAGTTAAATACTGTCTTTTTCTTATTGTGAAAATAATTTTGACCTCATGGATCCCCCGATGGAAATGCAGAGACCCTCATGGATCCCTAGGCTTCACTTTGAGAACTGCTAGCCTGTTGTATAAATTTGAAAGGACTACTGTTTAAGGACAGCTGGATATTTTGAGTCCAGGAAATACTTTTTCCATTGTCAGTGAGTTAATCTTCCCTTGGCCTGAAGTGGCCCGTAGATCTCCATGGAGAGGACAGGGAGGAAGTAAGCATTTATTAAGTGCATTCTCACTGCCTCTTCCATCATCCCCCACTTCCAGTTAATCACCAGTCTCATTCCATTTACAGTCATCCATTTCCACTGACATTGGCCTAGTTCAGACTAGGATCATCTCTCACCTGCTTTAATGCAGTAGCCCTCTAGGTGACCTCCAGTCCTCCTGTCCTTCCTCCTCACTGTGGCCAGAGCGTTCTCCCTAAAACCCCAGACAGACCATGTCTGACCCTGAAGTTCTCCTCTGGAGGGAGTTAAACTTCCTCCTAGTGGTTTACAAGGCCCGTTCATGACTGGGCTTCACTGCCCCCTCCAGTGTCACTTCCCTTCTTTCTCTTGCCCCCGCCCTCTACCCCAAATTCGTATCCTAACCATTTGAATTTTACGAGCAGCTGAACATGCTTGCTCTTTCTCACTCTTGAGCCTGCTTTCTGGAACCTCCCAGCCTCTCCTGGCTAAGACCCACTGGTCCATCAGCTCTCGGTTAAATATCACTTCCTCCAAGAAGACTTCCTCACCACCCCCACCACCCTCCCCTGTGGTTGGGTCAGATACTTCTCGTATTCCCGCGATATCAGGTCCTCTCCCTGTTGTAGCCCTTGTTGTGCTGTAGAGTAATTGTGTTTCCTTGGTTATATCCCTTGAGCCTAAAAGCACCCTGAGGTAAGGGAACTTGTCTGGGATCATTTACTTCCTCTGCGCTCAGCAATTTTCAGCATATGATGGACACACAGTACCCAGTTGTTGAATAAGGAACGAATGAATGAGTCAGTTAGTTCAGTGAGTTTTTTAAGTACTTCCTAATAAATGCTCTTTAATAAATGCTTTCTGTGCATTTAATCCTCTTAACTAAAGGAGATACCATTTCCCTTAGTTTTGTGTTAAAGGAATTTGGACTGTTACTTCTGTTGCCTGAACATCCCTGAAGCTAGGAAATAGTGAAGCTGAGATTTGAATTATTTTCCTACCACAATATGCTGGAAGAAAGGGATCACCAAAATGAGGGGAAACGGAGAGAAATGAATAAAGTTTAAGGTAAATTTTCCAAGAGAGAATTCAGGCAAAGAATCATTCTGACAAAGCAGCTGGATCCTCTTTCAACTTCCAGCTTGCATGGCTGGAATCTCCCCAACCAGAACTCAGAAGAAAGCCACTGAAAATACTTGTTAAGGGAAACTGATCTGTCTCATCATAAGAGGACCTTCCCAGCTGGCAGTCTTGAAAATGTCTGTGCTCTTATAGCTTTATAGTCTTGTTTTATAAAAAAAAAAAAAATTTTTTTTTGACGTATCCCAAGAGCTCCAGGGACTACAACGTGAAGGTTGCACAGACTTATTTCACACCTAGTGGAAAATTCTTATCATTTAATTCTTTCTCTTCTGACAGCACCTTGTCACACTGATTAAACCCCTGTGGGCGGCGTTCTTCCAGTTCAGCCTGTTGGTTCATGTTTATTTTTCCGGAAAGAAGTCAGTGAAATTCTGAAAACAGAAAAGGAATTAAGAATAGTTTTATTGCTTTAATATTTTAAAGAGGTGTGTTCATAGTAGAAAATACAGATAAGCAAACAGAAGAAAATTTAAATCTCCTTTAATTCCACTGCTGCTGGGATTTTGCTAAATACTCTTCTTATCGGTCCTGCTAGCTTGCGCTCAAGCTCTTGCTCTCCCTGTCTCTGTGTGTGTGTGTGTGTGTGTGTGTGTATGAGAGAGAGTTTTAAAATTTACCAATGTAGTGTCATACAGAACCAATTCTTGTGAAATCAGCCTGTTGAATGCCCATTTAATTGCAAACAGCTTTCCATGCCACTAATCATCTACCTCAGTGCTTCTTTTAATGCATTGTGAGTCATTGGTGAACGGTTAGAATCTGGAATCTTAGACCTGGCGCTCCAGACCTACCTCCAGAAACCGCACTTTAACAAATTGCAGGTGAAGGTGATGGGTTGGTTCAAGGACCACATTTCAGTAGCAAAGATTGGCATCCTTTCTGAAGACTTCCAGGACCCCAGTGTTAATGTGTCAAAGTTGATGTAACTAAGGCCCATGTTGTAAACATCAGTTTCCCTGTAAGGATGAGGCACATCCTTGTAAGTATTAGCCCACATCCATCATTATACCCTTAGGAAAAAATTCTGTAAGTAGTTTGCCAAATCAAATGTATTTTTAAGAGAAATAATTTGTTTTTCAAGAGTCCAAGACAGTAATTAATTCCACCTCATAGTACATAAGACTAAAGTGTAGCCGTGGTATTTCCAATCATGTCTGCATTTTCCCCCCCTGCAGTGAACCCAGACCGAGCTTTCTTTGATATTTTTGGTAATTGTGATCACAGTGTTCCTATTCTTTGAAATGTGTTCCCGCTGTCTTCTCTTCAGTTCATCTAATTTTATCCACCCTTTAACACGCAGTTTCAATCTCACTTTCTCCAGAAAGCCTTCCCTAACAGTCCAACTCACAGTGAACTCGCTAAATATTTTCATCGTTTTTCTCTGGGCCACTGAAGTTATCTCAAAGCACACTTATTTACTTTCTTTTGATGCCATTTAAATATATTACTTGGCATCTGTTATCTCCAGGACTAGATTATGAACTGCCTGAGGGAATGCACCTTGCACGTGCTTCACCCAAGTCCTCTGCGACACCTCTCGCAGGCATTTACACCAGGAGGGATTCTGGTGTAGTAGAAAGAGCCACAGTTTGGAACGAGAAGCTCTGTGTTTGAGACCCAGCTCCATCATTTATCAAGTGTGATCAAGGAGCAAGTCCTATATCCTCTCTGAGTAAATGGAAAGAGTATCTGTGCTGCTTACTCAACAGATCACTTAACAAGGTTGCTTGTTGTGCAAATTAAGAGTACAACTTATTATATCATTTCCCAAAATTTAAATACTTCCCTAGAAAAAGAAATCTCAGTTTGAAGCTTACTTGTCTCTAAACTTTATCTCATACATACAGATCTCTTTTGTTCACTTTCCATCTCGAGCTCAAAGACCTTCACCCAACCACAGTACCCAGTAGGAGTTAAGCAGCATTGTCTTGTTTTCACTGCATTTTTTACTTTCGATTTATGGCAAGCAGTATTGGTTTTCTAGTTACAGTAGTAATACAAAGTTCACTTTTTAAATAAACTTACTTAAGTTAAAAAAAAAAGGCAAGTCAGTATGAAGTTAAATGGTTGGTAAATAGTAGAGCATAAGTTAGGAAAACATGCCAAAATCTCATGCTGATGTTATAAAAATGAAGTTTGAGAAGCATCTGACTGTAGGAGGCCAAATTCCAGCTGTAAAGCGATATACATGGATGTCGGGTGTTATTTCAGCTGTTATTAGGTGAACTGTTGCAAGACCAGTTCTGTGGGTGCTTCTCCAACAGACCACTAGGCATAATAAATTCTCAATAAAAATTACCTAGGTGTGATTAAGAATAGACCAAAAAGTCAGCTCTTCTGTTACTTGACATATGACGATTGTTTCAGCGTGCAGAAATAGCCGAAGTACATAGAGAAGAGAGTTTGTTTCTGGTAGAGGAGATACATATAGATGTATAAGTGTAAAAGTTTCTGATAAAGAAGATAGATATAAAAGTAACTGGGTGGCTCCACAGATACCAGTTACAATTCAGAGAAAGTAGAGAAGATGTTACTTGACAATGATCCATTTCTTCTCTTATCAAAAACAATAAATATTCAAGGAGCACCAATTGTACAGAGGATACTTTGCTTGGAAAGATTCAACCAAAGCCTGCATTCATGGGAAAAACAAAAGATTTACTGTGTCCTGAATTAACATAATTACTGCTATTGTATTAGAACTCAAAACAAGTTTACATAGAATTTTTCAGTTAACACTATGACATCTCTCAAAGAAAGAACAGGTCCGTTAATTATGCCTCTATGTAAACAAAGGACATTTGTCAGAGATTAGACTAAATAAGTGATTAGACTAAGATCATACAGTTATTTATAGCCAAAATGAAAAATGAAAGGTTCTGACTCTGTGGATCTCATAGTTTCATCATTGATTTCCATCCAGGGTGGGCTTCTCGGATGCTTTATCTTCTTGCTGCTCTGGGGAGAGTAAATGATTTGACTCAGTGGTTCTAGACATGGACTGTGCGACAGTGGGATTAAACTAAATCATGGGATAAAGATGAGCTCTGGTGTATTGGTTTGAAGACAGCAGAGAGAAATGAACCTTCAGTGTGAAGGATGATGACCAAGCTTCTAATGCAAGTAGATCAGGTTGTGGGCGTGAGACCTGAAGGAGCCTTCTTGAATTTCTCTTCTTTTTAAAATTTAAAAAAAAGGAAAGAAAAAAGCAGGAGAATGCAGTGATTAAAATCTGAAGCTTTGAAGTTGAACCAGCTTCCAGATTCTGCCTCCAACATTTTCCATAGGATCTTAGACAAGTTACTTGATGTCACTGATCTTTAGTCCAACTATAAAATGGGAAGAATAATAGTAATTATCTCACGTGCTTATAACAAGGATTTAATATGGTGGGGGGGAAAAAAAAGAACGTGTTTAGAATCGTGCCTGCCTGTGGTATAGAAGGCCCTCACTAAGAAGATGAAAAGGATCTCTGAAAGGGAAAGTATGAGCTCATGTTTTAGACATTTCAGGCTCCTCTGGGGTTTACAGTCCTGTGTCTGGAATGGAAGTTACTTCAAATGACGGCAGTGCCCTTTAGATCTCATTATTTCTTTGACAAATTGTTATTATCAAAAAAGTTCTGTGCACAACATTTTCCTTCCTGTCTCAAAGACTTCACTCATAGGAGACACCCTACCCCTTTAACTGGCATTCCCACTTTGTCGTCCTAATGTCACATCGGCTAAAACAGAACTCAGTGTCTTTCCCTTAACTCAGCTCCCCTTCTGACTCCCCATTGTTATTCTCCCATCATGGCCCAGCCCATCTTTCTTGACTCCTCCTTCCATCTCTACTACTGTTGGCTTCTCCCCTCATAATATTTAAGTTTTGGTTCCCCTGGAAGCAGACCCCAAGATAAGGCTTTGAATGCAAGTAGTTTACTTGGTCGGTTCAGAAAACACTGATAGGAGATTGAGGTGGGAAGCAGGCAAATAAAAATGAGTAATGAAGCCACCACCTTGGGGATGATTAGAGCTTATTCCTTGGGGGAAGACTCTAGGAGATGATGTAAAACACATGTGGTAGCCCAAACAATGCCTCCTAAAGGTGCCTGTTCCCTAATCACCAGAACCAGTGAGTATATTATCTTGTATGGTAAAAGAGACTTCGCCCCATGACTAAATTAAGGATCTTGAGATGGGAAGAGTATCCTGGATTATCCAAGTGGACCCAAAGTAATCTAAGTGGACTTTATAGGAGGGAGGCAGCAGGGTCAGAGTCAGAAAGAAATTGGAAGTTGGAAAATTGCTGGCTTTGAAGATGGAGGAAGGGGCCATGGGTCAAGGAATGTAGGCAGCATCTAGAAGCTGGAAAAGCAAGGAAATAGATTCTCCCCTAGAGCTCCCAGAAACAACCCGCTCCACTGACACCTTGATTTTAGCCTCTTTTGGACCAAGATTCATTCTGGAGTTCTGATCTCCAGAACTGTTTGATAATAAATTTGTGTTTCTTTAAGCCTCTATCATTTGGTAATTTTTTATAGCAGCAGTAGGAAACGAACACACCACCCAAAGGGCAAGGTGTTTATGTGTTCACTCCCGTGAATCACTGGTGGAGGGCTTCTGGGCATGAGGGTGTTAATTCTTCAGCTCTCAGGTAAAGGGAAGTACAGGCAGGCAGTTCAGAGTCAACCAGAGCACAGCAGAGTGCTAAGATTCCAGGGAAATGGACTTTGGGCCAACAGAGTCAGCCAAAATGTGCCCTTCACCTGCTTTCCTGTCTAATCTGCCTCCATAGTCTTCTTCCTTGCAGGTTAGCCTTTCCAGTCAATCTCCCAGCGTTTTACAGATGAATCTTCCTAGAATAAGCAAGACCTTAAGTGGGTTGCTTCCTTTCTCAAACACCTGCAATGCTTTCATAATGGAAGAGCCTCACAAAAGGAAGCCCAGAGGCCAGGAAATGACTTGCAGTGGATCCCCTGAGCTTTAATCTTGGTCCTTGAACTTTTAAATGTGGGTGTGCAGAAGAAACAGCAGGTGCGCTTGAATATCTATTTGTGGACAGAGTCCCAGGCTTGGCATTCGAAACCTTTGTAGCCTTGAAACATGGATCCCTTAGGTCTGCATTCCTTAGAATAGCAGTAACACCATGAGGAAGTGAGAAAATTGATTTGAAAATGGAGAAGGTTAATTAAAGGAAACATTTAAGACGTGCGGTTGTCAATTGACACCAGAGAAACTGCGCCTGAGAAATTCTGAGTTCTGCACATTTACAGAATGTCACATGTCTATTTAGATAAACCCAGAGTCCAAGGAGACATACTACGCTGAAATTACTTCAGCGCACCAAAAGAAAGGACATTCACCCTTCCTACTCTGCCTGCCCTGATGGGAAGTGCTTAAAATTCCAGAGCCTTTGTATGGCAGACGTCAGGTTCAAATGGCTCCCTTAAAATGTGTCCCCAGTCCTCACACTGATTTGCCCAAGCTGTGCTGACTTTGGACTGCCTGTTGGTCCACACCACTAAAAGGCAGAGAAACAAAGAAGAGAGTCTGTATGTTTTAAACACATCAAAAATAAATATGCTTTAAAATTAGAACAGATAGTTGCTGATGCTGGTTTTTTGTTTGTTTGTGTTAATCCTTGTTCCAGAGTAAGGGTGGGTTGGTGAAAGGTGGAGCCTAAGAAAGGAAGGACACTTACTAACATTGCCCAAGGCGTTCAGTTCACAGTAACCCTCTGAAGAAGGCGGTAATAGTCCCACTTGACGAATGATACGGCTCAGGTTCCAAGAGTGTATGTGATTTGACTCATGTCATGAAACTGAGAAGTCCGTCACTTGGGACTGAGTGTCACTCTGGTTCTGACGTCTGTCCTCTATTCTGTCTCTCGTGTAAGACAGAACTTGTATTTATATAGTGCTTTTCAAAGCATTTTTCTTACGTTCTCTTCAAAGTTCATCTGTGGGGCAAATATCAGTTTCCACATTTTCCAGGTAAAATTACAAAGGTTCAAAACTGTTTTCCCCAAAGATTCAGCCAGTAAAACAAGGAAAGAGGTCTGGGTTGTGAGGTCTTTCCAGACAATTGTGTCCAGACCACAAGGGCTGTGGCTGGGTGACCTGAAACCAGCTGGTAGCAGGCGGTTCATTTCAGAGAATCAGTCTGGTCCAAAGAAAACTAAAAAACACTTAAATGTTCTTTTTTTCCTAATTAATTAATGGAGTCTGCTTACCCCAAATTTGGACAATACAGAATAGAAGAAAATGAAAATTGCCTGTAGTATCACCACCAAGAAATAATCCCAAGTATTATTTTGGTACATTTCCTTCCAGAAAGTGTATTACAGGTGTATTTGCCTACTGTATTCTTAGAAACGTGGGATCATGTTGTGTACAGCTTAATATCCTGGTTTTCTAACTAACATGAGATGATGAGTATTTCCCCAGGTCATTACATAATCTTAAGAAACTGCCTCATATACCATAATATGGCATGAACATAAACTTAATTTACTTAAGCATTCACTTCCTGTTGAACATAGAAATCATTCCTGGTTGTAAACTAGTACACATGATGCTGTGGTTTTTGGTATCTAAACATAAAATTTACATCTCCAATAGCAGTGGGTGAGGCGGCCAATTTCTCCATCTTTAGTGTTGTTACTTTTAAATTTTTGCAAGATTGATAGGTGAAAAAAAATTCTTCTAATTTGCATTTTACAAATGGCAGCCAAGCTGAACTTGCTTCCCCACCTATACTTATCAGGTGTTCTAATCCACACCCAGTAGCAGCAGGTTGGTTTCTGTGCTGCCTCAATCCTCAGAGACCCAGCAGTAGATACCTGGACAATCCAGTATTAAAATAATCCCCAGAACTCCCATGTCGTGCCAGTGCCGGCATGGAAGTGTAAGCACCTCTGGGCAGGAACTGGCTCTTATAATCATCTTTCTTGTCCCTAATTCCTGGCTCTGAGCCAGACACCTGGCAGGGTCTCAACACGTTTGTTGCAAACATTGCAGCAGAACATATGTTCTAATTTTGGCCTTCTGACTTGCTCTATGACTTCTCAACAAGTTAGGTCACCTCTTTTTGTCTCCTTGTGTTCACCAATAAATGGATGAAAGTGTTAGGTAACGTGCTACGTGAAATAAATGCTGGAGGAATGCTGCATCTTCCATGCAAAGAGCTGTGTGTGTGTGTGTGCGTGCATGCGCGCACGCCTGTCACCTGGGCAAGATTCCTTTCCTTCTCCCAGGGTGGAGAATTCCGTGTATATTACAAGCGTGGGTTTTTAGTTCCCTTCCACTTCTCATGCTGATGGAGCCCATTTCATTTTGTTTTTCTTTCCGTTCTCAGAGTTTAGCACAGTGCATGACACATAGGAAGTATCTGGAAGGGAGGAGGAAGAAAGGAAGCCAGGAAGTCATTAATGATGAAAGGATGAATGAATGAAGTATTAGAGCGGGAGGAGATCTTCCAGATCTCATTTTCAAGGTCATCTTCTCGGTTACCATTTTATTTTTGTAAACACGGCTACATTAACACCCTCACCTTATAGGCACTTGCTAGAATAAATTTAAATCACTAGCCAGGGAATTTTAATTTGATAAAAAAATTATCCATATTAAACACTTCCTTGGGTTTTGCTTTGTTTTGTTACTAGTCATGGTCTTAATATAAATATAAAGTCAAGAAGTACAGAGTTTTCACTTTTAGTGGAAGCACACCATGTATGAAACAATGATTAGATTACAAATTTATGTTTTATGTGAATTTTTCAACCATATCAAAAAAAATGATGAAGTTATCATTTCAGTTTCCAAAGATAATTTAAATGAGTACTTAGGAAGCCAATGAAACTAATAATATAAATTATGTCTTTGAAGATCTCTTTTTCCCAAATAACGAACATGCTTATTTTAACCTGCTAAATATGCGTGTTTTTTAATGTTTTACTACTTGCTATATAATATTTCTAAAATGATGAAATACTTTTAGCAAAGCCACTGTAAGGAAGTTACAACTAATCCACTCACAATTTTTCTTGTATCATTTATTTATACGATTTAAAAATGACAGGCTTTTTGTGCTTTTCTCAATTCCCAAATGATTTCCCTAGTTAGAACAAATTAGTGCCAAAGAAAAAGACATTTGTTACATAATTGCAGAAGTTATTATGACAATTGTAAGAGCCTTTGATGCAACCACTTATCTGAGGAACTTAATTCACTGATGAAATCTTAAAACATTGACAAACATGTTGATTTTTAGTTTCTTAGAATTTTTATTGCAGATTATAACTACTAAATGCCTAAAATATAATCATCTTTTTCTTCTTTAGAGATTAGTAATTTTCCTCAATAAGTTAGAAGGAAATAACTGGACATGGCATGTGACCTTTGAGACCCATCTATAAAACTTTGCAAATGGGTGGATGACTCAATTTTCTCATATGCTCTATTATTAGAACAGAAAAACTCAATTCACTTTAGAATGATGCTATAGAGGTTAAATTTAAATTATGTATTTGAAATTAAATTACAGATATTTTTAAAGAAAGCCTATACTTTTTAATTTTCTATTTTAAAGCATGTAATAACTTGAGAGCACATTAAGTTTTCTTAGAACAACTGTATTTTTAGAATTTAATTCCTACTTCATAAATGAGACTCATTACTTTTTACTGGATGCAATATTTTATTTTATCTTTCTGAAGATGTTTCAACAATTTTATGTAATATAATTTGAAACATACCAAAGTCGTAAAAGAACAATAAGCAACTAAACCCCAAATGCAGCTTTCGAAGTAAAACATTATAAAGTGGAAATTCTTTTGTGTATCCCTCCCAGTCACATTTCCTTCCTATCCACCTTCTAGAAGGAATCTCCATCTTGCAGATAGATACTAACTTGCGCTGCTTTACTGATTTAGGCGACAGGTAGGAATCCTTAAAGGATGTATAGTAAAGTTTTAGATGTTTCTAAACTTTATATAAATAGTATCTGAATGAATGGGGTCTTCTGCAGTGTGCTTATTTTAGTCAATATATAATATTGTATTTGTGAACTGTATCTATATTGAAATATACAACTCTGTATCACACATTTTAAGCAATGTATGGCTTTTCAGTTATATGAATAGACTGCTGTCAGTCTGTCCATTCTCTTTTTGGTGAATAGTCAGACTGTTTGTAGGGGTTTTTTGCGCAGGAAAATGGGGCGAGAGAGGATGGTCATGTCCCAGATCCCAGGCAAGTCCCTGGGACGCACCCCATCAAGTGAGAGTCCTTGGCTTCACCAAGGAAAGAATTCAAGACTGAGCCACAGTTGAGTGAAAGTAGATTTACTGAGAGAGACACATACTCCATAGACAGAGTGTAAGCAGTCTCAGTAGGCCAGACGAAGGCCACAAGGTGCAGGGTTGGGTGTTTAGTTTAAAGTAAAAGTGGGTACACATTCCATAGAGTGCAGGCGTCCCCAAAGGCCAGGCGTGGTGTTGCTGGTGTTTATGGGCACGGTTATTTCATGTGCTGACAAGTGGGAGGAGTATTCCAGCTACTTTGGAGAAGGGACCGGGATTGCCAGGAACTGGGCCATCACCCACTTTTTGACCTTTTTTGGGTAGCCTCGGAACTGTCCTGGTGCCTGTGGGAGGGCCATTTGCCGTGCTAATGTATTACGATGAGCGTATAATGAAGCTCAGGGTCTACGGGGAGTTGAGTCTCCCTCCGTCTTGGTGCTGACTGCTGCGTCATTCCTTTAATGGCTGTGCCCTGCCCTCTGCCCTCCAGTCCCACTAACAAACAATGCTGCTGTGAATGATCTGTGCATCTCTCCCCATCACACATGCAGGAGTTTCTCTGAGATAAATCCCTACAAGTGGAATTGCTGGGTCAGTTTGTTCAGCTTTACCCTTTCTGGATATCGCCAAATTGCTTTTCAGGGTTGGTTCTACCGATTATAGTTTTTTTAAGTTTTTGGCATAGTCTCTGTTTCTTCCAATCTTTTTCTCTTATTGGGTGATTTTTCTTATTAGGTGAATGCTTGTTTTCGTCTCTTTTATTGTGGGGCTTTTGTCAAATGTGTGGTGAAGAACCAGCCATCCATATTTGAGGAAGAAGTCCAAAAGTTCATCCTTTGAAGCCAGTTGAAGTCTTACGTGAGTGATGTAGACAGGGACAGGTGTAAACTGTGGGCTTTACTCTAAGATAAGGTTCAACAGCAGCATTACTGGCATTTGGAGCTGGGTAAGTCATTGTTGTGGGGGCTTTTATGTGCCTTGTAGGATGTCTGGTAATTTCCCTGGTCTCTCCCCACTAGACACCAGTAGCATTACTCACCTGTAGTCATATCAAAAATGTCTCCATATGTCCCCTGGGAATGATCCCCTTCAACCCCCCAAGTTGATAACCACTGCTCTAGAATACATAAGGGGCTGGCTGGGCTTTTTATTTGCTTCAAATTTAGGTCTCTAGAAGCCATTTCTCTGGGCTCACTCCCTTTCTCCAGAAGGGCTCCTCCAGTCTCCTGTCCTTGATGGAGGAGAAGCAGAGAATAAAGGCCTGGTACAGCCACTTACTCAGTCCTCTATTTTCACTCAGTGCACCATTACTGAGGCATTTAAACTGAGTGGGAAGTCACTGAACCAATTGCTAGGATAATACTCCATAGGAATACCTTTAACCTATTGGTTGAGATTTCATCATTTATTATTTTCCTGTTTTAATAGGCCATTACTTTCCTAATTTTTTTAAAGATGTTTATTTAGAATAAAAGTTGTAACGATTCAGAATTTTTTTTTAGACTGTCTTGGTTAACCATGTTTATGGGCAATTCTTACAGTTCAACCAATTCATTTTGCCTTAGTGGTATCTTAGTGGTGCAATTCTAATTGGAAATGATTTAATAATGTACATAAATTTTCTAAGAAAGCTTCTATTGACCATTTTTTCTCCCTCTGACATACTTATTTTTTGAAATATTTATCTTATATGAAGAAGACAACCAAAAAAATGTTAATTCTAGTTAATGAATAAAGACACTTGAGTGAGGGGAGGGAGAGGCGAGGAGGGGTGGAAGGCAGGAAGGGAGGGTGGGGGGATGGGGCTAAAAAAAAAAAAAAGGAGGAAGGAAGGAAGAAGCACCTAGGAAATCACCTTTCTAAAACTCAAATTCTTCCTTTCCCTAACACTGTTTTCGGTATGTGAGAAGCATCTTAAGAACCAAACTGACCTTTGAAGAGGGAGAGAAAAAACAGTTCCAGTGCTTATCAGTCTTGTCAGTGTCCTGTTCGTTTTTTGTCCTCTAAATGGACTTGATGCGGGAGAAGAGTTTTGAAGCCTCCTCCTAGTGTAGAGATGTAAAGGGTGCATGAAGGCAGTGCTTTCCTCTGTTGACTTCTTAGCTTTGGATGGGGACACCAGGCAGGCAATACAGTAGCTCAGGAAACTGAGTTGTCTGGCAGCTCCAGGTATGGCTGGGTCTAAGACCGCATCAGGCAAGACCCTTGGGCTTCGCCTGTCTCTGTGTACCTCTTGCCTTCAACATCGCTTTTCTGTCGTCTTCAGTCGTGGGCTCTTTGCACTGTAAACAAGAAGGGCACCAGCAGCTCTGCGTTTTCACTGCATCAGCTCAGCACCCCTGTCTTAGTCCATTCAGCAGCTGTAACAAAATATCAGGGACAGGCTAGCTTATAAATTTATTTCTCAGAGTTCTGGAGGCTGGGGAGTTGAAAATCAAGATGCTAGCAGTTTCCGTGTCTGGTGAGAGCTCAATTCCCGATTCGTTAACAGCACCTCTCGCTGTTTCCTCACTTGGTAGAGGGTTAGGAAGCTCTGTGGGGTCTCCTTTATAAGACAGTAATTGTCATTTATGAGGGATCCACCCTCATGACCTAGGCACCTCCCAAAGGCCCCACCTCCTAACACCACCACATAGAGCTTTAAAATTCCAACATGTGAATTTGGTGGGGTGGGGGACACTAGCATGCAGGACATAGCAACCCTCAAAGGAAAGACAGCTCCTCTTTTCCGGTGGTTCCTCCATCAATTCCAGCATGTAACCAGCTCATTGAAGCTATGGCCAGGAGGTGAGGTACACCGTCTGAACCAGCCTGAGTCACCTGGTCCCATGAAGCTGAGGATGGGGTTCCTCCCCTCCCGAATCAAATCAACTCACAATGGAAGAGAAAGGGGTCCTCCAAGACCGCCAAGGTGCTGCTCCCAGAAAGAGCAGCAGTGGATGCTGGATGAGAAAACATCAGAGCTCGTATAAGGACTTGCACATAAGAGGTGGCCAGAGTAGAAGGCTTTGCTTGTAATGAAGATTCCACCGGTTGTGCCACACTGACACGTCATTTCCCCTTCACGTCAGGGTCTGTGGCATTTACTTCCTGAGAACTATGACAAACATGATGTCATGTATCACACTACCATACTCTGTGATTGAACAAATATTCTGAGCATTACTCAGGTATGTTGAAAGAAGTTCCCAACAATTCCTTAACAACCAGATCTCTCTCACTAGCTCCCCTAACTAGCGAGAATGTCAGCTCAACAGAGCTGTAGCAGCCTTGTTGAGACTAAGCTGAGTAATCTAAGAACCTGACCTTTTGAGAAAAGCTCAAACCTTAAAAAAAAAGAATTGTAGAATAAGTGACTGATGTAGTTGCAGTTTTCCCTTCTTCGGGAAGTCCTAGTGTTGCCACGAGGTTTCTCTCTGGGGAAAAGGTCACTAGCTGGAGCATCAGGAAAGCTGTACCATTTAGGGCTCGGACCACTTAACTAGCTCATGTAATTAAACCACTCAGTGAGCCTCAGTTACCTCATCTGTAAAACGGCAACAATGACGATTGTTTTATTAGATTGTGTTGAAAATGTGATGAAGTAATAATAAGTAAAATGAGCAGGAAAACAGCTGATGTCAATGCAGTCCCTGGTATGTGTTCCTTTTCCTCCATCTCGGTAAGGGCTCTTTCACTGTAGATTTATAGTTTTAATTAAGGTACATTAATTTGTTTCAGAGAATTTAAAGTCTTAAATTTATGTAAGATTAGAACCAAACTACAGTTGATCCTTGAACAACACAGGCTTGAACTCTGCAGGTCCATTTATTCATGAAGTTTTTTCAAAAGTGAATACTACAGTAACTACACAATCTGAGGTTGGTTGGAACGACAGATATGGAGGAACAGGGGCTACAGAGGAACCACATGTATGGAACCACATGTACAGAGGGCCAACTAGAAGTTATACACAGATTTTCAACTGTGTAGAGGGTCAAACTCCCTAATTTCCATGCAGTTCAAGTGTCAACTGTAGTTTATATTATGTACTCAGAGGTAACCCTAACGATTTGCAGTTTAACCTTATGTAAAAGCACTATATGTATTCAAAATAACAGACTAAGGGAATTTAAATTCTGGGATCTTCAAGTCTGGCATTGGGACACGCAAAATAAAAATCTTAGAGAAGGCCATGTATGTTGAGGACAGATAAGAAACCCAGAATCGGTGAAATGATAAAAAAATTTTCTACAACTGCACTCTTAGTGTATTTCCTTAATGAAAGTTATTCACCAGGAACACATTCTGATTTGTATCTTTAAAGTGAAGATAAAAACACAACTTGTTCTAGGGAAATTTGCTTTCTAGTCAGCTGAAGTGCAACTTTTTTAAAACCGGAAAATTCCCCAGTGATTTCCCTCCGCCACTATTTGCAGTCACTTTTAGGAGTAGCTTTCAAATTCAGATTTAACAAAAATGCAATCAGCGTACCAAAAGGGCCCTGGCATCTTATTAGCAATAATTTTGTGTGTTCTTTTATTTTGGTTTTACCATCATTCAGAGAGAGGGATGTTATTCCCTCATTTCACATTCCAAGAAACTGAGTTTCTCGAAAAGTTACGTGACTTACCTAAAACCACACAAGCAGGAAGCCAGAAAGCCCAGATTATCAAGCCCAGGTTTGCCCTGTTGTAAATCCAGGGCTCTCTTCCCAGAGTACTCGTCGAATACTCCACCCTAAAATGAAGTTTTTGATTTTTCACATTTAATAGCACCTTCTTCATCAAGATTTCTACAAGCTGAACAAATTGATTTGCGAGTTATTTATAGAAATCATTTCACCCATCACTGAAAGCAGCCTTCACAGAGCTTTTCAAAAGCATACAAAAATATTGCCTAGCAGGTTAATGAAATGGAAAAAGGGAAAAGAAATTATTGGAAGCTACAGAGTGTTTATGCATAAACACTGGAAGACACAACAGGGGGGTATGGGGGTGACTCCTTACTGAGTTGCCATGGCTGAATAACAGTTAAGTAACTTGGGATTTTTTAGTCATTGTCCAGGTCCTCTCAAGAGGTCTAGGCACCTGCCTGGAGAATCTGTCACTCAAATTACAGGGTCCAAAAACCAGTCCTCTAACATGGGGTATCAATCAAGACAGCCAAAAGAAGTAACTGGTGGGAAACTGAGTCAGACGAGGAGCAAAGGTCAAAGCCAGAGAGCAAGAGCTAAAGTCACGTGAGAGGGGGAGAGAGAACCCCAAACTACAAAGGGAGCCATGAGATGAAAACCTGGATGCTCCAGGACGAGTTGAGAACATGGTGTGGGACACATTGGAGCAGCTGTTTCTGAATGAAGAATGCAGCCAGCGTGAGGAAGTCAGAAGCCCTTTTCTGTCACACCCACTGCCTGATGTGTGGCACCACCCACGCAGGTGAAAGGAATTTGCTTTTCTGTTTGCTTCCTTGTGGATGCTACCTTCAAGTCTTCCACATAAATTGCGACAGACTTTCATAATGGCTTGTAAAACCTAATTAACTTAGGACTGCACACAGAGGTAAAGAATGTCCCATTTTACATGTTCCATACCCCAAACACAGCAACTTGGTTAACTCATCCAGGCTACCATGATGGAGCCAATGTGGAACTAGGTTAGAACTCAGGTCTGCAGTGCCGCTATCTTGTCATCTTCAAGGATGGGTTTTTCCAGATTTCTTATACACCTACCCTTCTCACCATTTGGGTTCCCTAGTGAGAAGAACGATATTCTGGACATCAACAAATATAGAAGAAACTCACCACCCTGGAACCTTCAAAATATAAAAAGCTCACCTTTGCTGTCCGATATACTCAGGGTTTCACCTTCCTTCATTTTTGGTGCTGTCGTGCTCAGTTACAGTGTGAGTCTGTCAACCCTTCGCAGCCACACATGCTGATGGCTTGAGGATATGTGAACGTCTCTCCTTGACCATCACAGACACTGGATTAGACCATCTTGGTCAAAAGGCATCATCGATGCTTCCTGAGTGGAGTTTCTCTCTAAGGACGTCACCCTGGTTCTAGACGGAGACCCTGTGGAGAGGGGGTCCTCTTCCCTTAGGCTCAGCATCCTGATTTCCATGGAGGGGAGGGATCCATGCTTCTTCTAGCACAGATCACGAGGCTAAAGGGAGACTCCCTGCCTATCTCCTGGGCCTTAGATATTTGAGTGAGATGATACAAAAACAGAAAAAGAAAAAAAAAAAAACTTGGGACCTATTGACCTTGTAGAGAGACTGCCCATCAGTTTCTGCTACTGGGAACCCCAGATGCCTATTGTTTCTAAACTTGATTCCTGATTTTCTTTCAATCCAGTGAGTTCTCCCATTCCTTTCCAATAAGTTCCCCTTTTCATGTTAACAAGGAGTTTCTTTTTTGCTTGTAACCATAGTCCTAAGGACTACCCCCCAAGAGGGACATGATAAGGAGCCATAGACCCAGGGAGGAACAGCCAGGAGATTCGAGAAAGCAAAGAGGTATATGGTGCCCACATGCCCACAGCGCATGGCTCCCTGCCTGGTGTCCTAGGCATCAGATCACCCACAGCATTCTTTAATGTTTCCCCCTAAAATGTTTCTTAACTCCTCCATTTAACCATAGGAAAGCTGCTCTGTCTATATAAAATCTCAGTTGTTCGCCCTTAGCTAGATTCCCATCACCCAATACAGTCATCCTTGCTACTTCAAAAGCTGTAATTGGAAGCCTCCAATTAATAGAAGTGGAGAAACGTACTAAACATTGTTTAATTAATGAAGCTTGATTGGCCACATCTTTCGTAAAAAAAATAAAAAGACATTTCGTGGAGACTTTTTAATAGTTCAGAGCGCAATTTCCAATCGGAATGTTGGCTGCTGAGTGTGTGACGCATGTCACTTGATCAGAATGGCTGCATGTGACCAGACCAAATGACCATCACATTCTCCAGACCCTACCATTTCCAGAAAGACAGTGAAATCCTCTGCACCCTTCAAAATACAATTCAACATCTTTGTTGTCTCCCTGAAATCTTCTCAATTCCCTCTGCCGAGGCATCACTCCTTAGCTTTCTCCATTTGCACTGAAGACCTGTATCTCCTGCTTTCTAGTTTTGTCAGTATTCTTATTCATCCATCTCTCCCACTAAACTCTGAATTCCTTGCCTGGGGGAGCTTTACTTTCAGTGTTTTCACCCCAGCGCTTATTATAGTGTCTGACTTACAGTGAACACTCGGCTAATGTTCTTTAAAGGGATTTGCTCTCCTCTCTTTGGCAGATGCCCTGCGCTAGAGCTTTGCCTCGATGTTTGCTAGGAACGAGGCTTGTGAAACTGAACATTCATTGTGGATCCTTGACTTTACTACAACTTCAGTTTGTCTGCGTTTTTTACCATACTTTTTTTTTTAAACCACTGATAACCAGTTTTGTTTTGTTTTTTAATCCATCTCACTCCAAGACAGTCCAACCAATCAATAGAGAAAGTAAACAGAAGGGAAAATGGATGAAAGCCGTTACGTTTTTTGGAGTTTCCCTTTGGGCCCCATCTTCAAAAACCTTCCACATCGTCCATCATTTGCTTAGAATAAGTACAAGTTAGTTTTAGCGATTATGTATTGAAGATCAACTGTAGATGTGTCTCTTTGACCTCAAATTAAAGATGCCTTGCGGTTTCATACGGTGCATTCGTGTGCTTGTGTTTGCTGTGTTCCTCCTGCTCCCTGTACCGCGGCTGGGTCACACGAGACACTGTGCTGGTTCTACTTTGCCACGGGAGCACGCCTTGCCTTTGCGGTTTTCTGCACATTGGGGTTGAGACTGTTTCACTCCTGGGGTTTGGTATTGAAGTTTTTTCCCCTTTTGACATTTTAGTTAAAATTCATAGGAAGGGAAAACAGCTCTAAAGGAGAGGATTACTATTACAGAAAACTGACATCTTTATTCCTTTGAATATTATTAGCAATTTTTTATTGACATACAGTCGATTTACAATGTTTGTCAATTTCTGGTGTACAGTATAATGTTTCAGTCATACATATACATATATATTCCTTTTCATATTCTTTTCATATTCATTATAGGTTACTATAAGAAATTAGCTATCATTCCCTGTGCTGTCCAGTAGAAACTTGTAGTTTATCTATTTTATATATAGTAGTCAGTGTCTGCAAATCTTGATTTGATTTCAGGTGGTGTTTTTCCCATTTTGGTTGACAGAATGGCCCAAGGTTTGCACTTGGCTACCTCAGTCCTGTGTGCACCTCTCTCCTACCAGTCCCAAAAGGAGCGCTGAACGTAATTTTGTGTGTGTTGCCTTACCCATTGAGAATCTTACTCCCGGCCCAGTGAACATTTCTTGATGTCATCTCCGTAAGCCAGCGTTGTTAAAATTAGAACCTCAGGTCAGTAAGTGCTCACATAACGCACAGCCATGATGCAGGATAATGAGCTTCAGAGGCCCCTAGCTAGGTCCCAATTCCAATTAACCTGTGGCAGAGAGATCTGCATAAGAAATGTCAACAATGAAACGAAGCGGGTGGATTTGGGCAGGAGAAATGGTGATAAATTACCCTGGTGGAAGCCATCCATCAGTGCCTGTATCTGTTGCGTGAAGGAACTGTTTTTGCAAACTGGTGTTTGTCACGCCCCTCTCCAATATTCTGTGAACATAATATACTGTTTCTCAGACAAAGGTTGACGGAATGAGTCCCTAGAGAGTAAATAATCTCCCCACTCATTAATCTATAGATCCTTAATGCGTGTTTGTAATGCTCCTGTTGACTGAGAACAGAGGTAGCAGCCAAACTTGCTCCCGTTACATTAGCAGCTTCTGTTACTGCCCACCGCTTTGCATTTTATGGTTGTGCTACATAGAGAGTGTCTTGACTCAGAAACTTTCTTAGCTGAACAGTATGAACCAGGGACAGAGGGAAATGGAGACACCAGGATCCCAGAAAGACCCCATTTCTCTACTGGACCACAGATGGTTCACTTTCTGCACCATGGCCCAGACTGCAGCAGGATCCGGCTGAGGGGTATGGAAGTGAACAAAGGAGACAATAATTCGTGCCCTCGTGGAGATTACATTCTAGAGGAGGAAGCCAGAAAATAAATTAGGATGTTAGCAGGTGAGGAGGACTATGGAGACCCATGAAGCAGAGATGAGAGGCAGGGCTTGCTGGAGGGCAGGGAGGGTGCAATTTGAAATAAGGTGGTCAGGGAAGGCCTCCTTGGAAAGAGTGACATTTGAGCAAAGATTTGAAGGAAGGGAGAGAGATCTGAGATATGCTGGATGCCTGGGGTGAAAAGCATTCCAAGGAGAAGGAGCGAAGTCGGGACTCTGAAGTGTAGCTGGAGAAACGTGAGCAAGGACAGGTGGTGTAAGAGAGGTGATCTGGACCCTCAAACAACTGAAGGGTCTCTGGAAGGGCTTCTGCTCCTGCTCTGAGATAGGAAGCCACCTGGAAGGTTTTCAGCAGAAGAGAGACACGCTCTGACAACACTTTGTACAGGGTCACTCTGCCTGCTCTGCTGAGAACCGGCTAAGATGGGGCAGGAGGAGGGAACCAGGAGACCAGTAAATAATTCAAAGGCTATTGCACTTCTAGGCAGAAAGTGATGGGTCAGGTAGGAGCTGTAAAGTCCTCAAGAAAAGTTCGGATTCTATAAGCATGATGAAATGCGTGCACACGCACACACACACACACACACACACCCCGTATGTTCAGAGTGTTTCACGTCAGCAAAAGTTTCTGAGCATTTATTATGTCAGCTCTTGATAGGAAAGTTTGTCATTAGCTGTACTTATGAGCTTCTCAACATTGTGAAATTGAGGAGTTTTCAGACGTTTTGAAGGCGCGGATCTTTGCCTTAAAATAAGAAAATGAGTCGTGTGAAAGATTGTAGGGGTAAAGGAACCCCAAAGTGGAATTTATCTTCTCATCATTTTAGCTATAAAAATTATGTACGGAAAACTGTCTTTATTTCTCATAATGTTTAAGAAAGTGCAATTAAAGCGTTATTGCTAACTCAGTCACCTTGATGAACAAAATCACGCAAAGAAACTAGGATTTTCAGCAGAACTTCATGAACCTCGGAGAAGTCACTGCAGCAGCATCAGACCTTCTAAGTGGTCTACTTCCTTCATTTCATCGCTGTCCTCAGCCCGTGGGCAGTGGGTTTGCCTGGTTTGGGCCACTCTCTTCTCTCAGTGTGCCCTGACACTTTCTGCATCTGTGCCTTTGTGTGCCTGTGGCTTCACCTGGAGTGCCCAGTTCTCCTCCACTACCATCAGCCTTCAAGACTCAACCCAGTAACCCCCCTTCTGGTAGGGTTGGATCTTCTCCTTTGCTTCCATTACTCCCAGCCACAGCCCCACCCCCCCTGCATCATAGTACTTCTCAGTGTTAATGGATTTCTGTGTCTTGTCTTTCCCTCTAGACTGTGAACTCCCTAAAGGCAGAAACTGTGGGTATCCTTTTTGGGGGGTCCCAGTGCTAGAATAATATTGCCTGGCACACAGTACTATAGGTTGAATTGATGTTTGGCTGAGAGAGCCCATAGTAGCTAATCATTTTATGTTAGTTGCATCTGCAGGAACCAATTAAGGTTCCTACCTGTGGTAATAAGGATAACAACCATTTATTACAAGTATGCGATGTCCCCAGTCCTGAGCTAGGCACGTTGCAAATGTTACCTCATTCAGCCTCCAGCAACCCCATGAAGAGGGATTTTTGTCCCTATTTTCTGGGGATACAGTCCTTAGAAATGACAAAATGGATAATCTAGAGAACCTCAGGACACTACTTCCCTCTGATATATGTAGATAAGTGTGCTGTAAATCTACAACCTATTGGGTTAAAATCTGCCATAATCTGGCCTGTAACAACACAAACTCCAATAACCAGGTGGGTGATTACCCCGACCCTCTGCTGGCCCCTGTGCTCAGTGGGGAGGCTACACTCTTCTCTTGTGGGCGTCAGGGCAGAATTAGGGCATAATTGCCTAGAAGCTCAGTGTACCGCCATTTGTGCAAGTGTTACTGCCTTTACTTATGTAGATTTTGTGACAGCACAGACTGACAAAAATGTGTTATTTTTCATTAACCTCCTAATTCACAACTCCGTATTTTACACAATTGATTTTCATATCCCACTTATCGTATTATGATGCGGCATTCTGTATTCAATTACTTGTAAGAACTAAGAATTTACAGCATCACTTAATAGTCAATTCATATCAATTCTGTGAAGAACAAGGAGGTATTTAGGAGAAAACCATTGTAGTTTCTCTAAAGTAGGCAGTCTCCTAATCCCAGGCATTTCTGTAAATTTTGTTTTAGTGCAGGCAAACATGAGCTATTTAGCAGGAATTAGTTGAAAAGACAAAATATCTGTATTTGTTCATTATAAGGAGATCTCTAGATGCCTTCTTGACGTGCTGTGGTGATGCCTTTGATTTCCTTTGACTAAAAAGTATAATTTAAGAAATGAGAGCAAAAAAAAAAAAAGAACCTTCAGTGTCTATTAAATAAAAATAAAGTATCACACTAGACAGCCAAGTTAGAGAGAAATCAAAAGGCAAGTGCTTTGCTTGGTTGCCTTAATCACTTCACAGGTTTACCTGCCCAGGCTGCTTAGGACATACTGAAGCCTGCAGATGCCCGCAAGCTGGGTGCACATTCTGGTTTGGAAATCCTCCTTCTGAGTCGAATGCCCGCCACAGAACGGGGTGCAATGCTTCTTACCAGAAATAGATGTAGGAGAGGTTACTGAGAACTCCATAGACTGGTGCCTTTGGGTGGTATGGTGCAAAGAGCACAGAAGTTAGGGTCAGAATAACAAATGGAGGCAGAAGCTGAAGGAGTTTCCCATTACTGAATCCTGACTCTGTGCTGGGACTGCCACCTACATCACCTCTTTTCATCTTCCTAACAACCCTGGGAGTCAGTATTATGAGCCCATTATTAGTGATAAGGAAAGAGACTCAAAGAGGTTGAGTCTCATGTGAGTTACAAAGCTCATGTGAGGGAGGGGACTTGAGACCAGGACTGTCTGGTTGAAGCCCCACATGCTTCTTTCTATGGCACAGTGCTGCTTGGGGCCTGGCTCTGTCATGACTGCTCATTGGTTTTTTTCATGTGCATGCGTGTGCGTGTGCGTGCGTGTGTGGTGTGTGTGTTTGTATTTTATGTTTATACCTTTATATACTTGTTTACATACGTTTGTATGTTATACGTATCTATTTGTTTATGTAACTATACTATATAGCCAAACTTATTGTGTCTATTTATACATTTATACTGTAGCATATAATAGATAAAATATAGTCTAGAATGTGTACTATGTGTGATATATACCATATATAATTGAGTACAGTATTTATATAGACATATAAATACGTTTATCTAGGTAATTGCCGAAATACCTGAGACTTGAAGGTTTTATTCACTTTAATTTGGATTTTTCTATAAAAAAACTTTTTAATGTTGTGATATTTATAAAGAAGTCCCTTGGGTTGAGAAATTAATATTATATAGTAAAGTCATTTCTCTGTAAAGCCAAACCTGTTCTTCCTATTACATACCTTAATAGAGGACAAAGTTTTATCTGTTTTATTTGAGATTTTAATCAGAATGAGATTGCTAATAGTAAAATTTCCATTAATCAAGAGCTCGTTTATCTTGTTTTATTTGCTTCATTTAGTCTTTATCTTACTAACCTAATTTCTAATGAAAAATTATTTTCAGAAACTTTCCCCACTAGGTAAAATATACACATGAAAAAAGCATCTTCATTGTGGAGGAAAAAATAGAGAATACAGATAAACAAACAAAAATTACCTATGATTTTACCACCCAGAGATGATCATCACTCATGCAAGAAATACAGACTTCCATGTTTTTAAAGCGTCTAATTTTTAAATGCTATTTTCACTCATTCATACATTCAACAAGTAATTATTGAGCACAATAATTAATAAAGACCATTGTTTAGGAAAACTCCTCGAAAAAGGATCTAAGTTTCTTTTTATTATCAAAACTCCCTGGACACAGTGGATAACTTTTAATGATTGCAGAATTAACCACATTCTAATCTGAGTACTTTAGGCTAATTAGTTTGAGGCCTTGCCGCTGATGGGTGAGTTAAGAGTTTTTATCAGGGATATCAGAAGTGTTTCTTAGAAAGCTGTAAAGTTTATCCAGTGCAGATAAAGTAGGCTTTGCTCTACCACCTGGTGACCTAGGCAGTGAAGGACAGTCTACAGAGCACACAGTACAGTTATCCTCATCCTGAGACATACAAAAGGCTGGGCAGTGTCTGCCTCTTCTCCCCTCCAACCCATTTTTGTGGGCCTGGGCACATTCTAGAGGCCAGCAGAGTCATGATCACATCCTGGCTGTGTTTATTTGCTATATGCTCTTGGACAAATAATGTAATCTTTCTGTGCCTCAATTTGCTCACCTATAAAATGGGAATAAAGTGCACAGGATTGTCATAAGGAACAAACAAAATCTGGTGCAAATAAGCATCTGGCACTTTTTAATGGTAGCCATAATAACTATAGTTATTATTTAAGGAACAAAATCATGCAGGGGAGACCATGAGTTCTTCTCACTTCCTGGGTTCATAGAAAATGTGATTGTTTTAGGGAGTTGGTTTCTATAAGATTACCTTAGTCATAAATAGCTGTTAATAAGTTGTTTTGTGGTCACACTTGGAAGCTCCTATCAGTATCAATATTAGGAACTAGAAGATCAAAAAACCTAACTTATTATGTTTATTTTATATAACCTAATTATATAACATGCCTCCCTATGACCTTAATTCTCACCTGTGCTTAACACCTACAGCTGTAAATGAGGAGGGATCTCAGGACTGGGATCTGATGTTCCTGGTGGTTTCCAGTGGTACCACAAGGAGTGGGAAGGAATGCTGAGGTGTTGGGCTTCTGCGAATGGAGTGATACTTACACTGGGTGCTGAGAATTTAACTGGCGTGTTTACCTTTTGGAGCTCT
Source organism: Vicugna pacos (assembly GCF_048564905.1). Taxonomy (NCBI): domain Eukaryota; kingdom Metazoa; phylum Chordata; class Mammalia; order Artiodactyla; family Camelidae; genus Vicugna; species Vicugna pacos. Next base: position 21,156,477 of record NC_132990.1, read on the forward strand.
CTGGGTTTGGACCATCTCCTGAGTGCCTGTCTTCAGGGCAACCCATGTAACACAGAAGATAATCACCAATGACCAGCAAGTGTGGGGTTTTCTCCAGTGTTTCTCAGTGGGGGGCTCTGTGATGGCAGAATAATGACCACCAAAGATGTCCACATCCTAATCCCTGCAACCTGTAAATCTGTTGTGTTGCATAGCAAAGGGGAGTTACGGTTGCAAATGGAATTAAGGTTGCTAATCAGCTGACCATGAGTTGGGGAAGTTACCCGGGCTTCTCCATATGGGACTAATGTAATCATAAGCATTTAAAAGTGGAAACAGGAGGCAGACGAAGAGATTGGAGTGATGCATAGGAGAGGGTCTCAGGCTACTATTGCTGGCTTTGAAGATAGAGGAAGGAGGCCACAAGCCAAGGGATGTGGGTGACCTATAGAAGCTGGGAAAGGCAAGGAAATAGATTATTCTCTAAAGCTTTTGGACAGGTATCAGCCCTGCTGATACTTTGATTTTAGCTCAGTGAGACTCACATGAGACTCCTGACCTACAGGATTGTAACATAAATTTGTGTGAAGTCTCTAAGCTTTTGATAGTTTGTTACAGCAGCAGTAAAAAACAGATACAGGTACCATAAGCATTTTGGACAGCACAGTTCTCCATTACGTGGGACTGCCCAGTGCATTCCAGGGCTGGTACTATCTCAGTGGGCTCTGCCCACTAATGCTAGTGCTGCACCCAGCCATTGAGTCATCCAGCCACCCCCCTGCCCTGCCACACACACACACATACACACGTACAGACACACACAGGCACACACATACATGCACATGCTTTGCATGCACCATAGGAGAGTATACCACTCCTGGTTGAGAGCAGTCTCCTGAACAACAATTCATTCTGTCCATCTTTCTTCTCCTGATTTTGGATCTCAGGGACTCAGACCTGAAGTCCCAGATTACATGTGCCTTCCCCCTTCCTATGGTCTCCTCCTTCTCTCAAACTATGAAGAACAATTATGCTGTATGAGATGCAGTATTTACAGTTGAGCCGGATACATGTTAAGATATTTATTTTCAGGTTACTGTAGTAAGGACATTTAGAAAGCCCCCCATTCTCAGATAGATGTAGAGCAATGACATGAACACTCGTTCACTTATTCACTCAGCCCAAATATACTAAATATCTTTTGTATGCACAACATCGTTTGGGGGCTGGGGCCAAACAAAGATGGAAAAGATCTGCTCCCTGCACTAAAGGTACTCCAGCTTAATTCAGGGAAAAGTCTTGCAGAAATACACATTATGGGAACTGGAAAATTAACCAAAGCCATGGAAGAGAAGGGGTAGCACTGGGCGTGTGTATGTGTTTGTGTGTATGTGTGTGAGAGACAGAAAGAGACAATACTGTAGGTTGCACAGGAGGGGAAACATTATTTCAAACTGGCAGGAGCAGAAAATGTTTCACGAAGTCAGTGGTATTTGCATTAGACCTTAAAGCGAGAATAGGACTTTCACAAGTAGAGGAGAGAAGGGCCTTTTAGGGAGAAGGCGAAGAATGAGCACAGACATGGGGAGATGAATCGTTTTATGCTTTGAAGAAATGGCTCCCAATCTACTGCTTCTGTCCTAGGAAAGTAGCAGAGGGTAGCGCTGGAGCATCTGTGATCTCACACAGCTCTGGGGTCAAATCCTGACTCTTACTTACTGGCAGTGTGATATTAGGAATGGCTTACATGCTCTGAGCCTCACTTTCCCCATCTACAAAATGCAGGGAGATAAGAGTCTGGTGAGATTAGAAAATACAGCAGTCTGGGAGGATGTCAGTTGGAAAGAGATGATACTGAAAAGTAGTCACGGTGGGATGCTGACAGTGAGCAACAGGGATCATAAATCACGTCAGTAGTTGATGGGGCACTTCAGTGGTTGTCCAGGCTCTACGCTGCAGGCTGAGGCATCAGAGGTGAATTAGTGACTGTCTCCACTCCAAGGAGCTGCCACTGTGGCCATGAGGATAGATGCATAAATTAAAACATTATAAATACAGTGGGAAATGTACAAGAATAGAATTAGGGTCCAAGTACCTCGAGGGTACTGAGGTGGCAGTGGATGAGAAGGAAAGGTTCCAGAAGGCTTCCTGGAGGAGGCACTGTCAGAACTAGCAGTGGGTTTAAGGATAGTTCTCTCGGGTCACAAGGTGGAGAACAACGTTTTCAGGCAGAGGGAGCAGCATGATGTGGCTGGTAGACCACAGGCAGCATGGAACAGCTGAGATACTAGTTGCTGGCTGGGCCGGGAGGAGTCTGGTAGGAGGTTCCACAGGAGGAAGAGGTCATTCTGGCAGACTTTCCAGGCTACTCCAGGGAGCTGACACAACAGTCTGTAGGTCTCAGGGCCAGTGAAGGGCGTCACCCAGGAAGAGAGAAAATTTATAAAGCTCATTGGACCACAGTGGAGGATGAATGAAGGACTCCAGAGCCAGAGGCAAGGATACCCTTAAAGAGGCGATTCCAGAAGTTCAGGAACACTTGGTCCAAGGGTCAAACTTGGGGATGGAGAGAAGGAAGGAGATGGAGATGGAGCAATGATCGGGAGGCATCACCTCCAGGCTGTGGTGACCAGTCAGACCTGGGCAGTGAGTGTGGAGGCCCAGGATGGCTCCACGCTTCTGGCTGGATGATGGAATCATTAACCAAGAAAGAGAATGTGGGGGAAAGATCAGGTCTGGATGGGGGAGGAGAAAGGGTAACTCACAGCGTGTTCACTTTTGAACCTTTTTCATTTTGAAACATCTGAGGGAAATACAGAGGGAAATAACCAGGTCGGAGAAGGAATGGCTTTGGCAAGATTTCTGTCATTATTTTAGTCAGTTCTTCCTTTCATTACGACTCTTGAGATTTTATTTTGTCTTTTTATATGCTAACTCATTTAGGCTGTGTTTTTAAATAGCAGGGAAATCGAGTTACACCTCACTAGTAGAGGCATTGAGATTTATCAGTTTCTCAAGCTGAAAGAGCAGATCCCAAGTACACAAATATAAAGCTGCCTGCTCTTTATTAGTTTGTACAGAGTGTTTTATTTTAGATATTTTAAGAAAAGAGTGAATTGTTTGTGTAGCTCTGAGAATGTGCACATAAATTGCACCCATCATGATGGACACACTGTGCTGTGGAACAGATACACGTTCTGGACAAAGAACAGACCCCCACTTAGGGAGCAGTTTACGTCTGAAACCGTGAAAGGCACCACGTAATATAACCTCAGGGAAAAAGACAAGATGCCCTGCATTGAACAAAACTTAATGGCTTTAGTAGCCCTTTAGAGTAGAAAAAAATTTGTTAAGGAAGAGAAAGTGCTATTTTATTACTGGTACATGCTGTTCCCATGAATTGTTGGAAATTAAATATATATCCTCTATACTGCTTGGCTTTAATTCATTTCCATCCCCTTTTAAATCAAAAATGTTCAAATCTCTGCACTAAAAATGATAGATACTTTACAGTATGGACATGGATAAACAGAGCTGGAAACAATTGTTATTTTCTTATGACATTAGAGGGAGCTTGCACAGGTCCTTAACCACTGTATACCACACAGTTAACTCAGATTTTTCTCACGTTTAATTGAGGAAATTAAAACAAGTTCCCCTGTACCTCATTTGAAAATAATGAGAACTAATAAGATGTGTTCAAAGAAGAAAGCATTCTGTTAATTATAAAATATCTTATAAAAGCTAGCCATTCATCATGTGCTTATTACCATTGCTCTGTACATATTTATTTTGTAATTTTTAATTTCCTTTATTTTTCTTAAAACATATTTTGAATCAAAAAATACATATGCATAGTTTTTAAAAATCAACTAAGTGTATGACAAGGTTAAAAAAAGAAGATAATCTTCTGCCCTGCCCTCACCAGCCCTGATTCCATTCCCCAAAGGCAACTACTATTTTAGCTGGTTTTTGGTCCCTGACATTTCCGTCTATGTTTTGACCAATACAGATAACCTATTTTAAAAATTGCAGTAGGGAGGCATATAAACAACAGAAATTTATTTCTCACAACTCTAGAGGCTAGAAAGTCCAATAATAATTTTTTTTTCATTTCAAACCACTTCATTACTTCACTTTTTCTGAACAACAATGGTAAAATCCGTGAAATGGGTCAATAGGAGTAGTATTGTTTCACAAATAAAGAAATGGACAAATAGATGACCTCAGACTATAGTTATGTAGTCAGTGATTGGAGATTGGATTCTGCCTGGGACCTCTCTATTTAATCTAGTGCTTTTGCCACTGGACCTCGCTGCTACTCATTTAAGTGTAAAGTGGCCCACCCCGTCCCCCCAGCCTCAGTACAACCACAGTATCTTTTACTCACTGCTCCCTCATTTCTTTTTCTCTAAATTGATGTATAGTTGATGTAGAATATTATATAAGTAATAGGTATACAATATAGTGATTCACAATTTTTAAAGGTTGGACTCTATATATAGCTATTATAAAATATTGGCTACACTCCCTATATTGTCTCTACATGTAGTAACTCAGCATCATCCTCACTTTTCACAGGTGAGAAAACAGTCATGAGGGAGGTTAAATGATTTGCCCAGTATCTCGTAGCTAGCGTATTGCCAGTCCAGGGTTCGTACTTACTTTTGCCTGATGCCCGTAGAGAATTCTACAACCAGGCCATCTCAGTTTGAGTCCGTCAAGGCTAGATCACTCACAGAGAACTGTTCCCTTCTTCTCTCTGGGGCTTCACCACCCACCCAGTTCCCCCGCCAGAAACCTCGGCCTCCCCACTGCTCGCCCCTCACGCTTACCCCAGCGCCAATGTGTCAGCCGTCCTACAAGTCTGCCTTCCCAGCACGTCTCCGGGTCATCCATCTCTGCTCATTCCTGCTGCCACCATGAGTCCACGCCCCCTCCCTTTCTCCTTGGACAACAGCAGCACGTCTCAACAGTCTCCCCTTGCGCCTTTCCCTGAGGCCACGTTTAGGAAACTCATGTCTGATAGATTGTCACATTGCCCTGCCTACAGTCTTTCGCTGGCTTTCCTGGAGAGCGAGCAGTCAGATGTAGATTCGATTGAGGGCCTGCGATGTCACTAACCCCACGCCACTCAGCCTTGACGTTCTGGGAGGAGGACGGCTTATCTTTAGCACCAGAGAACCTAGGGTTTGCATCCCAGGGGTGTTAGTTTCCTCCACACACTGTGGGGCTGTAAACAACAGAAATGAATTTTCTCACAGTTTTACAGGCTAAAAGTCTGAAATCAAGGTATCAGGGCTTCCTCTGAAGACTCTAGGGACGTGTCCCTCCTTGCCACTTCCTAGCCTCGGGTGGTCGTTGAGAATTGTTAGCATTCCTTGGCTGAAAGCTGCATCACTTCAGTCTCTGCCTTCATCATCATATGGCCGCCACCTCTGTGTGTGTGTTTGTCTGTGTGTATGTGTGTGTGTGTGTGTGTGTGTGTGTGTGTCCTCTGAGTCCAGATCTCTATCTCCTTAAGAGGACATCAGCCTTTGGATATAGGGCCCACCCTAATCCCGTATGACCTCACCCTAACCTGAGTACACCTGCAAAGACCCCATCCCAAATAAAGTCACCCTCACGGGTACCAGGGATTAGGACTTCAGGTTATCTTTTGGGGGGAAACAGCTCAACTCACTATATCACGTTTGCCCCCTGACTTTGCACTTCTTTGACCTTTAGATTTCTCATTTATACAACAGGAATGGCAAATATCTAATTTCTAGGGTTACTGTGAGCAGTAATTGAGATAATGCATGTAAAGTGTTTATCACAGTCTGTCTCACAGAGACTACTCAGTAAATGGCAGCTGTGATTTACTGCCGGACTTTTTCCTCTAAAAAATTATCTGTAAACTAAGCCCTGTTCTAAGTGCACCAAGGAAACTTGCCATTAAAAGAAACCCTGCATCAGACCTCCTGTGAAACAAAGCAAATATTTGTCTCTCATTTATGTTGTTATTCTGATTTCTGTATGTTGACTTTCCTTGTGATAGGATAGATACATGGTCTGTCATTAAAAAAAAAAAATTCAAACTCAAAACATTTACCCACGGGTGCTAATCTGTGTGTGATGTGAGTTCAGACTAAGCCTGCAGAGAAACGGGTTGAGAAAATCCATCTATCCCGCTGTGGGGTCATGATTCTTCTAGGGGAGGAGCCACAGCACTCAGGACAGCAGATGCTTCTAAGGGCAGCCCTGCCAATCTCTTTTGTTTCCAGCTGTCCAGCTGCTTATTAGAAGGGGAGATGGGAGACTGGAAGGGAAATCATCCCTGTTTGCAACTTCAGATATGTACCCAGTACTCTGCTTGCCACCAGGTTTGTTGCTAGAAGCTTCAGTGCCTTGCAGGAGACCTCAGCAGCCCTGGGATTGCCTGTGACAGCACCGACCATGGTGCCAGGCATATGTGCACACAGTTTAATCTGTGCAATTGGGTGACGTGTAGGCAGACTCCAGTACAGAGGATGGTACGGGATTGCTTAATGAGAGAGAAAACAAGAGCCTCGTTGGAAAGCAGGTTGGGCACGGTAAAGGTGTTTCTCACACTCAGAAGCTGGAATTGACTCTTGCCCTCCGACAGCTGGTGGGATGTAGACCCAGGGCTTTTCTACTGGTCTGATCCATCCCTGTGTCCCCAAGAGTCTATTCTGCTGCCAAGTCAGGATGCATCTTCTGTCACTGCCTATTGTGTTTGACAGGGTGGGGCGGGGGAAGATTATCCCAGAGGGGGAATGGAATTAACAGAGATGCCTGCCTGTGCGCCATGCTCTCCTCCGTGATCTGTGGAAAGAGGCCACCTGTGCTTGGGTTTGTTTGAAGCCATCAGAAGGCTACTGCTCTAGAACTTTGTTGTAACTAGGACACCAGCACGAAGATCAGCTTCACAGACAGATCTGGACTGATCCCTCTTCAGGAACTCACTAGCTGTGTGGCCTTGGACAAGTCTTTTGAGCTTTCTGAGCTTCTATTTTCTCATCTGTGAAATGAGGGTAGTGATGCTTCTCTTTTGGATTGTCATGCTTGGTGATGTTGGATTCCATCTTTCCTTTAACCTTTCCAGGGACTCAGCCAATATTGAACACTTAATCATTTACCTGCTTTGTAGGTGATAAATGCAGATTATATCTTAAGTCAGAAACCTGTTTTGTTTCAAAATTATGAAGATAAATTAATACTTTGTCTAGCATATACTCTGTATTGTTCCTCAACTAGTGTTATAGGTGTGATGTTTGATATTAGTGATCTAAAACCAGTAAGACCTGGAACACACACATACACACACAAAACAGCTCATAGGGTGGTTAATGAAACCAATAAGCACATTGATTGTGAGTGTACAATGTAAATCCTGATAAAAGATGTTCAGAAGTAGGCATTAAATCCAATTGATGGATTATCTTTAGCGCCAGAGAACCTAGGGTTTGCATCCCAGGGGTGCCTGGGGCACCAGGGGCAGGGTGCTTTTTGAGAACAGGTGTTATTTTTTAAAGGAGAAGTGGAAGGAGCATTCGGGCAGGAGTAACAGCCTGTACCAAGCCAAGGCAATGTGGAGTGGGTCACCAGGTTCGGGGACTCCAGGCAGCTCAGTGTACTCTGTGGGAGAATCAAAGTGTAGCCCTTAATCTCTGCCCGAGGGCTGGTAGATTAGTTGAGGAGATGTGCACATGCCATGGAGGTTTTACCAGCACAGGGAGCCGTGATCATCACAAACTGAGCAAAACAGACAGAAGTGTATCTCAAAGAGAGAGAACTTGAGCAACAGGCATGACTCTTACTGTGTGCCAGGCGCTACGCTTGTGTCCTCAGAAATCACACAGCTCGTGCTGCACTGCCCAGTCCATGTCTCTGCTGAGCCCTTGAAATGTGGCGAGTCCAGCTGATATGTGCTGTAAGTATAAAATATACTCTAGTTTTTTAAAAAATGTAAATATCTCATTACTAATTTTATTTACATGTTGAGATTATACTAATGTGGATATACTGGGTTAAGTAAACTATATGATTAGAAGTAATCTTACCTATTTCTTATTATTTTGTTTTTTGAATTATCTTTTTTTAACATGTTTGCATCTTTTAATAAAAATCATAAATATTTAATATATACAAGATGATAACTTGATATATATATATATATGTACATAGTGAAATGATTACTACCATCGAGCTAATTAACATATCAGCTCCTCACATGGATACCATCTTTTATGTGATCAGTATGCCTGACATCTACTCTCAGCATTTTTCCAGTGTTTGATACAGTATTATTAAGTAGAGCCATCATTCCTGTTCTTGTTACTTTTTTAATGTGACTACTAGAAAATTTACAGTTACAAATGCAGCTCATGTGATATTTCTGTTGCACAGCATTGGTCTTGAGAGTGAAAGATCTTGGCCTGGGGTAGCAGGGAAGGACGTGGTGCTCTAACACTACCGTGGAAAATGAGGAGGGTTCAGGTGCACATGAAGAGAGGAAGGATTTGTCAGAAGGAGGATGGTGAGTGTGCAGGGTGTGCGTAGGGAATCGCAAGCAGGCCACGCGAGTGGAGCAGGTGAAACGCTCTCATGGTGTTTTGATAAAGTGACTTACGCTGGTCATGCACACTCAGATATGTTGAGATGCTTCATATGAGTGATAAACAGGAAGAAGTGTCTGTCACTGGCAGGAACAATGGAAATTTACAATAAGAGGCTCCCTGATTTTTCACTTTGGTTGGTTTTGTCGTCAAGGGTTGCCCTAGAGGACATTAAAGTTTTATTTTGTGATTAAAGTTTTGGGAAAAAATGAAGGGATTGATGATTCTTGTCATATCCTTTCTTTGAACTTCCTCAGCATAGTGACTTGTTGGAGTTATAATAAATAAATGTGTTCAGGACATATGGTTGAAGGCCCAGGTGCCGGGCCCCCTACATGAGGAGAATTGAGAAATGTCTCTGATCTTTCCTGATGATGTCCTGTTATGCAGCTACTAGATATGCCCCACATGGGCCCTCTGCAAAAAGATATATTGAGCTGACTTCTTCCAACATGGTATTTTTTTAATTCTTGCATTTAAAGTACTTAGAAGAAAGATCCCTGAACATGATGATTTTACAATAATTGCTGACTCCCTAACCATCCAAAGGATGATAAAGCGAGATCCTCCCTTGATACTGTATTGGGTACTTTATCTAGTAGTTTATATGGAAATGTTCATGGTATCAGAGGATTCACACTCAACCACAGGCAGTGTGGTAAGGACTCACCAGTTGCATAATTAACGTCAGTTAAATAATAAATACACAAAGGACACAGGTATGAAAATACATAAATGTGGGTAGATTGCATTGTTGTGCTGCAGGAGGAGGAATTATGAGAAAGGATATTTAAAACCAAAGTGTTTATAATGACAAGATTTTTAGCCTGTGTCTCTTATCCGGCAAACCCACAGAATCCCAAGGATGAACTTGCTCCTGACAGAGGAGCACAGTTTATCCACATATGGGAACTTCTGCCACAATGTTCAAAAACTAGCTTTTGAGTTGAATTACTAGCTGGTAGGCTCTGGGGTCCTAGTGCAACGCCGCAGTGGACCAGAATTCCCATGCGTCTGAGCTCAGCCAGACCTGAGTTCCAAGCCTGGCTTTGCCATTTATTGGTATTTGCCTTGAGGAAATTACAAAACCTCTCTAAGCCTTAGCTTCCCTATCTGTAGAATGGGGTAACAACACTACCTGTCTTAAAAGTGTCATTGTTGCCGAAAAACCAGCCTCTGTACCCCGACAGCTGACTTGAGACTTGGAGGCAGAGTTTGGGGAGAATTAGAAAAGAAGAGCTTTATTGATTTGCCAGGTGAAGGGTAATCACAGCAGGCTGGTGCCTCAGAGACTGTGAGTCCATGTGGGAGCTGGGTCCTAAGGTTTTATAGAAAAACCAGACAGAACAGAAAGGCGACTAGGGTGTTGTCCGGGTTGCTGCATTCTTCTTAATCTTGGTGAATCTACCTGGCATCATAGAGAAACTTTGGAGGGTCTGTTCATTCTTCTGAGGCTATTAGCTTGTGACCACCTTCTTGGAACACAACTTCTGGGTTAAAGGATAAGCTATCCAGGGTAAAGAGTGTATTGGGAGTGGAGAGTGTGATGGAAAGGCTGGGGGCTGTTTAGCAGAAAAATAGCTCAGCAAGTGAAGCGGAGATGAGGTTTGTTAGAGAAAAGACAAAAACAAGTTGCAAGACTTTTAAGTCAGAATGAATTACTAGGCAGCTTTCGAATTAGGAAAGCTGTTTTGTTTTCTGCTTTTTGTCATGAGGGCGCCATGAGATAAGGTGTGTAAAGTCCCCGGTGCCGAAGGTTTGCAAGCTTAGTGGGGGTGGTGTTGTGCCGGGAGTTCTAGTATAAGCTGTTTTTTTGCAAGAGGGATCAGGAAACTGCCTTTCTAGAATGAATTGCTTTTGCCCCAAAGCTTCTAAATCTTCAATTCCGAACACACCACTTTCCCAGCTACTCCCAGAGTAGAGGAGGCATTCTCAAGTAGCGTTGTTCCCATCTTTCTTTCACTTTCTGGCTCCCTCTCACCTGTTGGAGTCACCTCCCCTTTCTTGCCCTCACACCTAGGTTTAGAGATTTTTAAGAATTTTCACATTTCTCCATATCTGGGTGGCAAACACTTTAAATTATTCCAAAGGGGTGGGACGTGCTTTCTATGTTTTTATTGGTGCCCTAAGTCAAAACTGGCCTTCAGTGATCATCAAGGGAAGGGATCAAGTGTGAGGATAAATATAAAGGCACAGCAACATTAAGGGTTAAGTCATCACTAAGAGCTTCCCCCTACTAGTGCACCTACTTCTGTGAATGAGTCACTTCGACTAAAACTAGTGACATCCTTAAGAAGAAATGGTAGAGCAGTAATTCCTTAGACAGCAGCTTCCCCCACCTACTTGCCTGGGGCAGGTGCTGGGGTCGCTGAAGATGGAGGCTCTGAGATGGTCCAGAGGGTGGAACAATCAGGGGATCCTCTGTGACAAAGGAAAACTCTCAGGGCAGTTCCTTTCATCTGTTTGCTTTTCGTTTCTCTTTCATCAGGAGAAATTGTAGCTTGCCAAGTAGGCATCCTACTTGCATTTAAAAGGGATGTGGTCCCCTCACAATTCCCCACCTGTTCATCTTAACCATGAAGATAGGGTCCTGTGGTGTTAGGCTCTGATGGAAATGGAGGTCCAGACCTGCGCTCCTGCTTGGCTCTTCTCCTGATGGTGTTCATGAGACTCGTGGCCGTGTATTTGAAAATCCTGACCCCCGTGGACCCTGGCTTCCACTTGCCTCATTCTGAGTGTATTTGTGCCTCTTCAGAAAACCAGCTTTCTCAAGAGCTTACTCTTCATTGCCACTCTTCCATTGAACACAGACCCAGCTGGTCTCATAGCAAAAAATCAGGCATGTCATCGCACTGAGCATACAGTCTGCAACACTATGCTTAGGCCAAGTGGCATTAAGGGAGTTCATAAAAGAACCGTCTAGGTTTATTCCATGATGTTATTAGTATTATTCCAGAGGAAAGCACTTGCGTCTTGCTGTCAGAGCCCTGGACCCTGCTCCTAGCTTTTTCACCTTAGGAAAGTCAGGACCCAGCATAAAACAGAGCACGCACTCAGAATAAGTAATTGAAGAGAATTTCAGGAAGGGACTGCTTCTTAAGTATAGGTAGCTGGATTCGTTTCTTAGCTCTGCCATAACAGAGCAACACAAACTGAATGGCTTAAAACATCAGAAATCTATTATCCGATAGTTCTGGAGACTAGAAGTCTGAAGTCAAGGTGCTGGCAGGGCCATGCTCCCTCAGAAACCTGGGGAATCTGCCCTCGCCTCTCCCTAGCTTCCGTGGGGGCCGTCTTCGGCATTCCTTGGCTGGCAGCTGCCTGCCTCTCATCTCTGCCTTTGTTCTCCCTGTGTCTGTCTTCACATGGCTGTCTCCTTATAAGGACACCGGTCATTTTAGATTAGGATGCACTTACTCCTTATCTTATAACTAATGACATCTGCAGTAACCCTGTTCCAAATAAGGTCACATTCTGAAGTCCTGGGAGTTAGGAAGTCAACATGTCTTTTTTGCGGGAGATACAGTTCAACCCATAGGGTTCAGGAAAGCCAGCAAAGGTCCCTGTAGCACCTGAGTCCATCCCTTGCCTGAAGGTGCAGTGGACAGAGGGTTTCTGGAGCCCCTGATACCTGTGACTGTAGGAAAGGATGCTTGACGGAGCTGTGCCTTGGGGAGAGAATTGCAGCCACTAGTGATGGGCAGCCAGGCAGGGAGGGAGCAGAGAAATAAAGGTTCTGACCTCTCTCTCCTCCCAGCTCTGATCTCCGGGATCTCCTGCTGGCATCTCCCAGTGATGGTGTCCAACAGGAAGTGTGAGGGCAGGAGCCCACTGGTGCAGTCCCTAAAGGTGGGCCTCCCTGTGCATGGAGCAGGGTGAAGAGGGTGACAACTGGATTTGGAGGGGCAAACAGTAATTAGCATAGCCTGTTATCTTCTCCAAGCCTCAGCTGACCTGTCTGAAAATTAGGGATAATAGTGCCCACCTCATGGGGTCATTAGCTTGGTGCCCAGCATGTAATAATCATAAATGTTTGCTGTCTTCTTATGATGAGTTCCAGTCCTCTTCACATAACCCAGCTTCCGTGCCTCTACCCTATGTATCTGGTGAACATGAGAAGTATAGGTGTCATGTTTGTGAATGAACACCAGTATGCGCAGAGGCGTCTGTCCCAGCAATGCTCTCTGATTTTCCGAGTCATATACTCAAGCAAATGCACTTCAACACCTGGGACCCATACTGTCCAGAGGGCAGCTTGGGCAAAGGCTCAGGTAGTTGCCACAGCAGAGGCAGGACCAATCCAGTGACCAAAGCACGTTGTTTGGAGGACGCTGTGGCTGATGCCCTCAGGAGCAGGACACAGGTAACTCTACTACGAGTAGAAATCATGAGGGTTTCAGACGGATAAGAAGACCGATAGTTCTGCAGTGGGACATCTGAGAGGATTTTTTGGAAAGGACAGTATGGGGGCTGAACCTTGAAAAAGTAGGGTTTGGGCACATGGAGATTGGGGGGCAGGGGAAGCAAGAGCGAAGCAAAGTCAGAGTGCACATGGGACAGGAATAGAGCTGGTGGCATCAGTGGGAGTGGAAGGTAAGGTACAGGACAATAAATAGGGTTGTGGGGGAAATGAGAGTGAGAGCAGTAGCAATGGTGAAGGATCGAGAGTGCCTGGTTGGTTTTCCAGCAAAAGCATGGCACTCAGTACCTGACAGATCCTATGACTGTCTAGCTCCTAGCAGTATGTCGGTCGTGTTCTGAATATAAACTGGCTCTTCTTCCCTCCTCAGACTGGCCCTGTCTAAATACATGTAGTTGTTTCCAGGTCCTTCTGAGACTGAGTTGCAATTATAGCCTGCAGTGGAAAGAGGCAACTTCCGGAAGCTAGAGGTGGGCAGTTATTTGGCCACTGCAAAGGGAGGAAACCCAGAGCCACCAGCCAACAAAGTGTCAACACACAGAAGGCAGCTCCTTGGGCTTTTCAGGAAGGCTGGAGGGAGAGTCGCCCTGGTGGGAGGAAGCCTGGGAAGCAAAGAGGCCCCACAGATCCTGAGGAGATGGAGCAGTGTATACGTGGGTATCGGGGAAGGGGTTCCGCTTTGCCTGGTGGGTGAGGGGTCCTGCAGGACTAGACCCAAAAGAAGTTAGGGGGAGGGAGCAGGTGACAAAAGAGAAACTGAGGCATCTCAACTACCACAGTTGCAAAGAAGTGGGAGGAAGAAAGCGTGGGAGATGCAGAGAGACCCCAGGTGCACATCAGATTTCAAAAGAAGCAAAGGAGCTGGAAAGAAGGTGCAGAAAGATAAGAACGAGGAACATCGGAGCAGGGTCAGTATGGGTGTGAGCTCTGAAGGTGGAAATAAAAATGGGAAGCTTCCAAATAGAAGAAGTGAGAATCTGGGAAAGAGACTGAAGACAGATCAATTCATGGGGAAGGGAGCTTGGAAAAGGATTTCAGAGAGGGTATTGGGAATCACATAGTAATGAGAGAGGTGAAGGGGAAAAGAGAGACTTGAGATGGAAGGGGAAGCAACTAGAATGAAGATGTTTAGACTGGCCAAAAACAAGGGAAGGTCATTCTAGAGTTCTCAAGGCCAAAATAACATAGGTCGTGGTAGCCACAGATAGAGGTCAAAGTCAGATCAGTATAAATTCAACAAAATTAACCACACAGAACAATCCCAATTTCCCAGGTGTAAGTTTTCGGTGTTTCTCTTTTCCTTTTTTTTTCAATTGGTCGTAGTCTTGGCAACCACAGAAACTTTGTGTTCCTCTCTCCTCTTACTATGTGATATCTTACATAGCAGTCTGACTTAAATGGGAGCTCTCTCTGTGGAAATGATCCAGTCCCTGGTTTCCGAGAGAAGCAGTCTGGTTCACATCATCGAAGCTGACAGTCTGAGATCTTGCACAAACAATTCCGAAAGGGCCCACTTGTCATAATTGCAGACCACGTTTCGGAAATCCAGCCTGGAGGAAGTGATCCAGGCTCTGCAGGCGCAGTTGGAACTGTGGCCTCCCGTGATCCCTTTGCATGATCAACTATGGCACCTTCAGATCAGAAAGTTAGACACGCGGTTTTCACGTCTCTGTGCCTTCCTCCCGCGCCCATGGAAGACATCGCTAGTCAGTCTTAGCAGCCTCTCTCAGGGAGCCCGGCCAGATAGGAACTCCACCTTGTCCTCAGCTCAGCAATCTAGACAACCTCCACCCACCAATGGTGACTGATTGGCAGGGGACTTGAGACCCATCTGCCACCAGCCACTCTCCTCATGGATACTCATTGCTTGTGGTCTGTAACTGAGTTATAACCTGTGATTCGTATTACTTGTTTTAGACAAAATAACTAATGTAGACAAAACAAAATAATTTTCAGGGAATGCCCAAGTAGTCCATTAATCTTGAAATAAAATGCCAAATTAAATTCATACAAATTAAAACTCATACATCTGTATTACCGCATCCAATTTAGAAGTTTATAAAAGAGGTATTCATCACCACAGAGGGAAAAAAATTCCTCACAAAGTCCATCCACCTCACTTAGGTGATGTGTGGAAAATGTGTTAACAATTTTCCACTCTTAGTTACTCAGGGTCTTAGATAACCTCTCATACTGTTTGTCTAGACTCAGGCAGAAAATTGAAAGACACTGAGAACACCAGAAGCTGACCCAGTGGCATTCTAAAGATGGAGAAGTAATAGGAAGAGAGGAAGATATCTTCTGAGCCATCTCTAGAAATATATAGAGTATTTTAAAATTCCTTCAGGGGCAGGGGGAAGAGTGCAATGGTAGAGCATGCACAAGGTCCTGGGTTCAATCCCCAGTATCTCCATTTTTAAAAAATACATTCAAAAAATGAAAGACTAAGTTAAGAAAAGGTTTAATTGTGTCTAATATACTCTATTTCCCAAACAAGGAAGTGTGTAATGAGTATTCTTTAGAAAAGTTTCCATCAGGAATGGCACTTGAAGTGAGCAGGCTTCAGTTCTTGTTCAGTGATGGGGCCCGATAAGTAAGGTTTTACTGCATTCGTGAGTGAAGGATTTTCTTTACTATAGATTTTTAAAGTTCCCTAGTTAGAAATTCCAATCACATAAACCTCTTCTAAGAAAGCACAAGGAAGACTCCCCAGTGATGAGGACAGTGATGAGTGTGCGTCTGCAGCCGTCATTCAGATGGGCAAAAGGAACGAGTCTGGGCTGAGCAAAGCAGCTGGATGGCAGTGAAATCATGGAGCTGGGGTGATAAGCTGGGCTGAGGATGGTGGGAGCCAGTACAGAGGATATTCATAGGTGAAGGAGAGAGGATCTCTGCCCTCAGGTTGGTCTCAGAGAATTACAGCTGGTGCAAGGTTCTCAGACCTGCCAGACAGATTGTTTTTAGGACAGTAGTTTACACCAGATTTGGCAGATTTTTCTTTACCTGGAATGAAATTCACAGATAATATGTCTAAGGGAGAGGGAAGATGGAAAATAACCTCCGGGTTCCTCACCAGGGCAGTGAGTAGGCAGAGAAGGGGGACCATCAGCCAAGTGAGGAAAAGGCAAGTCCTGCAGGTGGCTGGAAATCATGCTGTGTCACACAAGAGAAAAGCCCACGATTTAGGAACACTCGGCTTTCTGGGAGTGCATGGGTGCTGCAGGGCAGCAGCCAGGCCACGTGTCCGGAGGACACCGAAGCCAAAGGCCCAGGCAAGACAGAAGACAAACCCATGCCTGTGGACGCACACGGCAGGATGGGTGACTCCCAGCAACGTATGAAAGAGCCAGATGGAAAAGACACGTTCTGTGTGACACCATTTATATGAAAGTCTAGAAAAGGCCAAACTGTAATAACTGGAAGCAGATCTGTGGTGGCTTGGGACTGGGGGTGGGGGAGAGGACTGACTGCTGGGGGCCTGGAAAGATGATGGAAATGTTCTGTATCATGAGTGTGCTGGTGGCTCACGATGTTAACATTTGCCAAAATTCATCAAATTACACACTTAACATGGATGCATTAGATATCAATTATGTTATGCCTCAGTAAAGCTGCTTTTAAAAGTCAGACGTGTAGTCTGATACAGAGATGAAATCACTCACTTAACACCTTGACACTGAGCCAGCAACTCTGAGGACCAGCAGACGAAACTGGACACAAGGCGTTCGGGGACCATCTGGCTGCAGCACTGACTGTTAGGTTGCGGTATTTATTCCACAAACATATGTTGCACCTCTGCTACGTACCCGGCACTGTGCTAGGTCCTAGGTATGTCATAGAGGAATCACAAAGTTAAAGTGGGGACTTGAAAGAAAACTCCAAACTTGACTCCGGGTTCCACATTCTGCTGGCATTTGGACTGTTTTATAGCACGCTTGTCAGCTTGGCCACTTGGGTAACTTCAGGTGGTTAACGTTTCAGCTGGGAACAAAGCTCTCAGAATGAAGAACAGTAATCATTGTTGATAAGTAATGAGGGTACTACATACAAGTTACTACTAATTAGCTTTAGATTAGCGATTCAAAAGGATTGGAATTTTTCTCTAAGCACAAAGACATTTAGTGAGCAGAATCTTAGGGAACAAAGTAGTGTGGGTGTCTCCTGCAGTCAAGCCCTTTACTTGAGTGAGGATTCTCTGGCACTTGTGCACAGAGGACTGCTCAGATGGAAGGGTGGAACCAAGACTTGCAGGGGGAGGAAACCGGGTTCTCTTTGAGAGAAATAAGTATGGCCAGAGAAGAAAGTGGAGTCATACGAAAGCAGCTAAAGCCTCTGGAGTACTTTATAGGAAAACCTGTAAGAATTAGGAAGGCGTAGGTACCACTATAGCATACGTTGTCATCAGTTTGATGATCCCAGTGATTTTTCATGGCCCATTAGCTTGACTCTCAGTCTCCTTATCTGCAAAATAAAGGCATATGATTAGATAGGACAACTCAGTGATTCTTTAAAATCTAATTTTGCAAAATAGTGATAGTTTGCTTACTAGCTCTCATAAAATAACACTCTAGGAGATAAAATAAGACAAAAACAAAACAAAAAAATGGAGAGAGAAGCGTGAGGATAAGGGTAGGCGTGGAGGATTTCCCGCTGGCAAACCGTATGCTCCGTAGTACCTGATGTCATCTCTCCTCTTTCCCAGAAGCACTCGTTGGCCACCATGGGGAGTGATGTTACGGACATGGCTTCTGAGTTAGATCACCTGGGTCTTAATCCTGACTTTCCTCACCATATGACCTTGTACAGGTTCCCCAATTTCTCTCTGCTTCATACTTTTTGGCCTATAAAATAGAAATAATGAGTACCTTTGCCATTGGGTCATTGCAGGAATGAAACTAGGCAGCACCTGTTATGGTGCTTAAAACAGTAAGTAGCACCTTACAAGTACATCGTAAGTATTTGCATCATTATTAGGTCCTCTTGTAGCTGACGCACCTCCTAGTTGGGTACTGTAGCTTTACTAAGAAGGTTTGTTTCACACCATATTGTAAAAGCAAGTGAGGTCACTGGGGCCTCAGATCTGTGCTGCCTGATACTGGTAGGTCCACATCTGAGCTTGATTCTACAGAGGTACTTCTTTTTCAGTTTTCAAATTTTAGAAGGTAGCACATTGTTAATCTCTGAGGCAGGTTGCTGTCCTGTCAATGCAAGTTGACCACTTAGCTATTAGGTCTCTTCAAACATGGAGTATAGCATATAGTTCTCCACTTTAGAAGTATTTCAGTCCTGCCAACGGAATTGACTTCCTAGAAGGCTATTGATGCTGGCACTAGAAAAAATAAAGACGCTCATTTGTAAAAATATCTGTGAATTAATGTCTGTTTTAGTTGTACATCTTTCTGTTGTTTGCTTTCTGTTGTTTTATTTGTGTGTGCGTTTGTGTGTGTGCCATGTTTTGTTTTCTCTGCAGATGGCTTGCCTGGCCATGAAAAACTGGTCTATTCAAGGACAGTGCTCTTTTTAATGACACCAAGGTCATGGTTTCTGTTCCCATTTGGCCAGTTAGCTTTGCTCTTTGCTTCCTTTTGTAGGCGCAGGCTGCTCCCTAATCATCACATCCAAGCTGTCTCTCATGGGATGGGAGGATGGTTGGGGGGAAAGGGCACATTATCAGGGCCGGTTGACAACTGCAGGTCTAGCTGGTGGTAAGCCAGAGGCCAACGTTAGCTGATCGCTCATTAGGTTGTTCTTTGTCTTCATGGGAACCACTTCTTAATTTTCTTTGGGTTGGGTCCCTGCAGAAATCTGTTTCAGGCAGTGTTTCTCTTTAACCGGTAGACTAGATTATTTCAGCATCCATCCTCTTTATTGCCAGAGTAGACTCCTGGGACCCAATTAGTACCATTATTCTTTGTCTTCCGAAGGTATTGCGTCTTTGGTTTCTTCCATTTTCAGCCCTTGAGTCTGTTGCCAAAGAATCTGCTAATGAGAGCTAACATTTATTGAGTACTTACCTTGTGCCAAGCCCTTCTACGTGAATTCTCTCTTTTAATCCTCAAATAGCCTATGAGGTAGAACATACTGTTCCATTTTTTCCAGTGAGGACCAAGGTGTAGACCAGTTACGTTGCCAGTTGTGCACAAATTCAAACTCTTGCAGCCCACTTACAGATCCCATACTCCTTAGACTGGGTTGTGACATTTCCCTGCAAATGTGACACCGTGGACAGAACTAAGAGCTGAGTGATTACTGCAGAGTCACACTGCTGTGAATTGGTACCAGTTTTTTGTTTTTTTTTTTTTTTGGTGGGGGACAGGGGGATTCCCTTTATTGTGTCATCTTTATTGGAGCTAGAGCCAAGATAGCCACCTGGCAAACTGTGCTAATTAGACACGTTCTTTCTGGGCCAGCAGTTAAATCTTATTCCTATGCCCTGTCTGTACTTCTTAGTTGAATCACATGCCACGGTGGATAAGTGGACTGTTGCCTGGACCTCAGAAATAATTTATTGTACAGAGATGCTTGAACACACTAGTACTTGTGACCCAGTGAAAGCCTGTATTTGAGAAATCTCTTGATCTTGATGTATTGTATTCTCTCCAGATGTCAGTTTTGGGGATTTGATTTTCAAATGCTGAAAGAAACCCCACATTAAACTCCAAACATAGTACTCTCCCTAAACACCCACACCCCCAACCCATATCCTGAAGATAGGGTCCTAGTGGCTTAAGAATGGTGTAACATCAGTATTTTTTTTTAACGTGCTGGTATTTCACGTCTTCCTGTTGATTTTTAAATACCCAATGCATACTTGTGCAAGATAATTCAAGCTGCAGATCAACAAATATTATCTTGAAAAACAAACAATGAGAAGCTTAATACTTCTCAATTCTTATAATAAAGGGGAATATAAAATGCCTACTGCCCCATCTCGAGAAACAAAGTTTTGAGGGGGGAGGGTATAGCTCAGTGGTAGAGTATGTGCTTAGCATGCATGAGGTCCTGGTTCAATCCCCAGTACCTCCATTAAAAGTAAAAAAGATAAATAAGCCTGATTACCTCACTCCCCGCCCCCAAAAAAGGAGTTTTGTGTAGCTTGATTCTGGAAGCTCTTCAGCTGTATCTCTAAACCCCTGGATGTTTACAGTGTTTACTAGTTGGCTGATATTTGACACTGATTCCTTTCTAGTATTTAAATGGGTCTGACTGATCCCTGATCTTGAACTTTTCTAGATGATTTGTCCATTTCCCATCATCCACATCTTCTGAAGAGTTGCTGGGGGGCGAGGAGGTGGGGCTATAGTTTGTAAACGACATTGGTAAAATTCACTAAGCCCTCCTATTTTGGAATGAATATCTTTAGCACCAGACAATTTCAGTTAAGCCAGTTCTATTAAATAACGTTGAGTCATTTCCTTCCCTCTTCCAGCTTTCCCAGCCTGCCAGCACATGTGGGTGGCGCAGTCTGTGAAATGAATACAGTCTGACCCTTTGCAGAGATTGTGTTATAAACATAAAACCCAATAACTAACTCTAACCCCTTAATCTTAGAAGTATCCTGTTGCATTGGATGTCCCTCCATGCCATGAATCAGTACCTGCCCAGTTCCCCACTGCCAATAGAATTAAATGATGCTTTTCCTATTCCAAATAATACCCTTATCAATTGTGTCCTATTTTGGGCTTTCTTCCTACAGTAAATTTTATTTCCTTCACTTCTCCTTAAATGATCTGGCTTAATGTCCTTGTTTTGTAGCATTCTGTTAGGTTGGTACTGGTTCTAGTTTTAGCCAATTTGATTCCTTTTCTTAACTTTTTCTCTTGTGTTCTGAAATTCTTTCCATCAGTGGCATCTAACTCTTCTGGGGGCTTGAGTTTTTTAGTTTTTGGTTTTTTTGTTTTCTAATTTGCCCATCTAATCTGACTCTCATGTTTTTGAAATGCATATCCATCTCTGGAAGATTTTTCTTCTTTATGAAATCAAGCCTGGCACTACTGCTTATTAATTGGGTACCTTACGACTTGTTTAACTCCACTGTCCATCTGGAGGATGAAGACAATAGTACCTACCCTAGAGGGTGGTCGTATCTGTTATACGAACTAATGACTTCCCATTGCCTCATACAGCTTATGGCACTTCAGTTAACGTTAGCACCATTTTCGTTTATGAGAACTAGCTCATGGAGCTGTCTTGCCCTTTACTCTCCTTTCTTGCCTCTCGCAACACCCCCATCACTTTCACCAATGGGAGGAGGAAGGCGTTTCAGACTCAGGGTTCACAGTCCTTGTTTGCATATCCACTGTGAAATAGATGTTGGCCAGCTCAAGTGAGACACCCTGTAACCTTGTTTGTCACAGGCTTTCTCTTTGTGCTGCTTGTAAGATCAAGCATTTTCCAACTACTGTGAAATCAAGAATTTTCCATCAAATTAAGGTAGCTAATGATTCTTATAAAGATAAGAACCTAAATTCCTCTAAAGGACTGGAGTTAACAATAGAGATATAAATGGTACCCGGTTGATTCATTTGGTAAGCATTCTTTCCTGCTGATGATAAACCTTGTTTGTTTCCCCCTTTCATCTCAATCCAAAAGTGGTCTCCTTTTGTATATGTTCATGTTGCCCTCCCATTAAGTTAGCTTTTACTGCTCCATTACCCTGTCCCTTCTGTGGTGTTCCTCGACCAGTAGTGCTGTTCTGAGTAGTGCTTGCTGCCTCCTCTCATCTCAGGGACACCTGTCACATGAAAATATAGCCGTGAACATCCACCTCTTCTTGCCCTTCCCACTGCCTCTTATATTTCTAAGTTTAGAGACTTGTTTGTGGTCTTGTCCTCTTTGACCAAAATTTCCAGTAAAGGAGATTTAGGAAACCTCAAGTGGGGTCTTTAGGAAAACCATCTGTAAGTTCCCTGAGATAAAAAGGATGATTTTGAACCAGAGTTTTGACGGCTAAATATTCCCATAAATACCTTTATTAAAGTCTTAGTTTTTCTGGGAAAGGCATAGATGACTGTGACTTATCCTTGTCAAGGAGGAGTTCAAACACAGGAGGGAAAAAGAAATAAAAGTAACCTGCTAAGTCAAGGCAGACTGTCATTACTACTAGGATAGAGGAGTCCTCATGATAAGAAGGCAGAATAAGTTAATTGTACCTAGAGAAGTCTTAGAAGGCTTCATGGAAGAGCTGAGAGTCAAAGGATAGATGGGAATTCAACAGACTTCTGCAGGAGAATGACCCAAGGATAGAATTCCAGACAAGGGATGCAGCTAAACAACTAGCAACTCCTTTCCCTCAGAGTGAGTGTGTGTGTGTACACAGAAATGTGTTTGAAGATGAAGGAAAGAACTGCAGTGACGAATACATGCCTGGGAAGATTGGTTGATGCCATATTTTTAAGGCTGTAAAAGCTACAAAACCTTATTTCTCTCTAAATATGCTCAAGGAGATAATAACCAGGAGGGAGAAAGGGAGAGAATTGGGAAACAGTGTGTTTGTATTGTGTTCCTGTTTGATTAGCACACCCTGGAGAAGTGTGTTTATTATCTATCAGAATCCTTCCGGCAGAACTGCGTGTCTGTCAATTTTATCCCCCCCCCCCCCCCAGTTTGAGGCCCCAGACACGGGTCTATTCCTCACAGCAGTGACCTTTCTTTAAAAGGCAAACCTGGCCTGACATCACTGATGTTTTGAATTCAGCATTCAGAGCTTTAGAGGAATTTCTTTCTGAAGGAAAAAAAGAGTGTGTCTGCCCTGAAGTGACAGCCCCCTGCTTGCTGCCGAGAAGGAAACAGGTTTTTGTGCTCATCAGTGGCAAGGGCAGTTTCAGAGAAGAGAAATGATCTATTGGTGGAGGCACAATTTCTCTTCACATCTTCTTCAAGGGGAGTCCAAGAACAGGCAAGAAATTCAAATGGTTTATGTTTTACTTTGTGAGGAAAAGAGACGCATATGATTTATATGCACCTAAATATACCTGTTTGAGTTGGACAAAATGACTAGAATTCCTTGCATTCTGGCTAACGCTCAGATCCTCCTCAACTGTGTGCCTACCTACAGTGAGTCACTTAATGGCAAAGGTTGTATTGCTCCACATAATTTCCTAAGTGAGTCCAGATTCATTGCCCCATTTACTCTTCCTAGCACCCCTTGGAACGATGATCATCTGTTACCGCTGGGAAAGCTGCAGCCAGAGAGGCTGAGCAGTTCCCAAGATCACACAGGGAGAAAGATGCGGAAACAAGACTCCAAGTGGCTCATCTGATCCAGATCCAGGGCCCTTGGCATTTCAAACAGAGATGCTTCTCTAGGAATGGGTTTCTTTCTCTTTAAAAAGAGAAGGGTGGGGGCGGAGTGGAGGGCAGGATATAGCTCCGTGGTAGAGCAGGTGCTCAGCAAGCATGAGGTTGTGGGTTCAATCCCTAGGACCTCCATTGAGAAAGTAAATAAATAAATAAACCTAATTGCCTGCCCCGCCCCTAGAAAAAGTAAAAAATAAAAAGAAAGGAGTGGACAAGAACAATTCTCTCAGAGGTTTCTTACAAGCCTGCAAAGTTTATATTTCTGATTCATAATGAAAAATTAGTGCAGTCTTCTTTCTGGCAGAATGAATGTAGAGAACTCGAAACTGAGGTGTGGTATGGGCCAGAGCCCCTGGGTGCTTGGGCTCCTGGAGATGCTCCCCCATCACCCGACCCTGTGCTGCCCTTGGCCTCACACGTACTGTCTTCTGAGCCCACCTAGAAAATGCTCATCCGTCCCCTTTCTATCTCAGGCCCCACTTCTTCCACACCCTTCCTTGCCATCATGTGTTAAAGACACACATTTATTTTTTGCCTCCATGTTTGACAAACATACCATGTTTATTTTGTTGTATGTGGAAAATATACTCAGAATTGCAAAATATGTCCCAATTTTTCTCTTACAGCCAGACGCTCACAAACTAAACTGCTAAATCATAGTCCTGAATAATTAATTGTAACAATGCAGTCTACTCTGTGAGGAGCAAAGAAAATTTTTAAGTTAAAAATAATAATAATAATGTCAGGTTTACAGCCAGCCACCAATATAAGACATTCCTAAAGTGGTGGAAATTTCAGATATCAGATCTTTACAAATGACCAGGAATAGAAATTACATTAATACAATAGCTAATGTAATCTCTGGGAGTTGCATATAACATCCAGGCGTTTTTTATGTCCTTAGTAATGTGCCCCCTTTATCTATATCTTGACAGCACATAACTTGAATCCTTAAGTCATTCTTCTCATCAGTGGGAATGAGGAGCATATAAAGAAACTATGTGAACTAGTATGTAATAGAACAGGAAATCTTTTCTCATCTTTAAGTACTGTCTGTTTTTTTATTCTCCTTGTTTCATGCCTGGTCAAAGTTTGTTCTGGAAGTTCCACTCCAAGATTAAAATAGGGTCATGAAAAAGACCCTATTTAAGTAAATGTACTCTTGGACTTAGAGATCACAGAATGAGAATGCTGATATAGTCATTTACATACTAAATTTTCAATGTGAACAAGTAGCATTAATGATGACAAATATTCCTTATGAAGAATCCTGTTTTCAGGTAGGGACAAGTATCCATTAAGCAAAATGTGAAAAATAGATAGAATGGTTCATATTTTTAATAAGCATAAACTTTTTTCTTTTTTTATTATTCTTATTTTTTATTGAAGTGTAGTCAATTTACAATGTTAGTTTCGGGTGTAGAGCAAATCAATTCAGTTATATGTATACATACATACATTTTTTCAGTTTATTTTATATTTCAAGCATATTACTTATGTAAAAATATAGAGAAAATTTACATAAGCTGTGGTCAAATGAGGAAAACAGGACTGTAGTTTAAAATTAAACAGGCTAGAACTAGAGATAGAGAGTAGCCTACTGATTAAAAATGCAGACCTTAGGTAGACTGCCCGGGTTCGGACTCAGCTCTTTTATTTACTGTAGTATCCTTTAGGCAAGTAATTTAATCTTCCCCTTCCTCAGTTTCCTCAGTTTTGCCATTCTGTAACATGGGGCTGAAAATAGAATTTGTCTCACAGGCTATTAGAAGGATTCAATGAGTGAGTCTATGTGAAATACATAGACCCTCCCTGACATAGTAAACACACAGCGTGTCGCCTTAAACAATTACAAACATAGATCAGGTTAGGCCGAATGTCCTTCTCCCTCGGAAGCCAGTCTTCCACATACATTCATTTGAATCCAACTATCCTAATATGTCTATTTGTTTATTTCCAGAAGTGAACGGAAATCAACAACTCTCAGCACCACCTCTCCCCGCCATCAGTCATACCGATACTTCCACCGTCGGTGTTTCCAACACCGCACCTTATTCTCACTGTACATAAATCTTTGATCTTTAGATAAGAGATATTACTCCTGACTAAGCTCCAAGTTCACAAGTGCAGAGTGGAGGGAGACTAGTGTGTTTTCAGGTGTGAGGCGTGTCACAAGTAGTTTATTATTCACAGTGATTAAAGTACCCAGGTTTGTAAATTTATTTTTACTAGTTAGAGTAGTTTCAAGGCTATCCCAGTAACCTCGGCCTCACTCAGCTGAGTTCCAGGAAGCTTCTATGAGGAGGAGGGAGGCAAAGATGTCAAGTTCTGGGAAATCCTTACACTCTGTGGGTTAAGCACATCCACTGGCCCATTGCTATGGCCATGTCACACGATCAGTATCATCCTCACGGGTTGCAGGAAAAGTTAATGTAGAGAACTGCTGTCCTAAGACACATGTAAAGAGTGACATATTTCAAGTGCTTTACGAACTGGAAAGAGATACACAGATGTTCATCATTATTTTTAGTAAATAGAGAAGTCTCAGACATGACGCATCTGCCCCTTCCAAAGGATGCAAGAGTGTTTGGGGCAGTTGTCATGGGACATGGTGTCTATGGCAACAAGTCCATCTTATCCGTCCTCCGGAGCATATCTCAATTATTCACTTGCTGGCCCATCAGCAACAAACACTCCACCTACAGAGGAGTATACCCCAGAGGTTCTGTGCTCAACTTGCTACCATTTTAGGGGCATTTCCACCAGTTACTGAAAGTTAATGATGACGGCAAGTGTGAAGTAGCAGGAACATGTAAAAAAATAAGCTAGAGATACAGCAAAGAAACAAGATTAATGAAAAACATAAGAACAACTGGCCTGAACAATAGGTCCTTTGATCTGTGCAACGGACAGTTTAGTAGATAAGAACTATTAAATCTACAATTTTTATACTAGAGCACCCACTGAATTTAGTAAAGTGCAGGCATAAGTAAAGCACATATTTATAATTTTTCAATATTTAACATTAAGATAAAAATTCTTCATCTCAGTGGGGTCAAAACAGTTTATATTTAGTATGCAGAGAGCATTCAATATCAGTAGTCGCTGAATCAAATCCACTGATTTGGTAAGTGGGGAGATGATTAATGAAATCATTCAGATCTGTATTTAAAAAATTAATACCATCTCTAGAAGCAGGAGCTTGCAATCACATAACATGAAAAGTCATAGCATCATAACCTCATATCAGCCATCCTGAAAGCCACATCGAACAACAACAAATCAAGCAAACAAACTTCATCAGTCTATGTAAACAGGGCCTGTAGACATAGCTGCTAGTTAAGTGTCTTCTGCTGTCATGAACTTGGCTCCCAGAGGAGTTAGCTTGGCACAGTGACGCTGTGGTTTGGGGACACTGCCACCTGTTGTCAACCTTGTGCCAGGCCGTGGATTCTGAGCTGTAAGAGCTGAGCTCTGGCTGAGCATTGTCGCCAATCCTCTCTGCTTAGGCAAGCTCCCAGATGATGGCTAGACACGTCTTCACTGCGATCCCCCTGCCCCCTCCAAGGTCGACCAGATGCACCTCCCAGGGCCCACTGGAGTATTCCTCCGTCTGGTCCCAGATCCAGATGTGTGGACCCAGCACAGGATGTGAGGGAGTGTGTGCAGTAGACCTAAAGCTGGGACTCCTTCCAGCCTCTGTGCCACCTGGGGAGGCCCGGGCACATGAGGAACCTCTCCTGCCTGCATCTTCCCCCTCCTAAAAGCCAAGCCAGTCTCCCTCCCTACAACCTGTCCTGGAAATACAACCCTCCTGTTCACACACTCTTCCCCACCCCACCCCCTACCACTCCAGCTTCTCCTGCCTGGGAAGGGCCCACCCTAGGTGTGTGGGAGCTGGGTCTTTTGTAGGCCTACTGAGGTCAGTGCTGATGTTATTAAAAGAAAAATGAAAACACGTTTGGCAATAGAATTGATGGAATTTGCTGGTGGATTTGGGTGTAAGAGAAAAGAGGAAGGGAAAAATTCAACAAGACTCCTAATTTTTGTCTTGAGCAGTTGGGAAAATGGTAGTGCTGGCCTCTACTAAAAGGCAGGTGGAAAATTAACAGGTTTGGGGAGCAGAAATAAAAATATCCAGTGAACCCATGTTGCTTTCCTAGTGTAAACACATTCATGTTATTTTAATTGTTAAAAAATGTTTAAACATCCTAAAATCAACCAAAGAAAACATGAAGAGGTTTTGTAAGATCTAAGTTTGTGATTGGACTGATCCCAATGGTACAGAGAGGAAGGCCACCTATCTTAATATCTATGAACATGAGCATCTGCCTTGTAAAGTCTGCGCACTAGAAATCCAGCGGAGATGGCAGATTGGCAGTTGGATGTGCGTGTATGGAGGGGACAGAGTCAGGACTAGAGGGGTGTCTGTTGGTGGTAGTAAAGGCCAAGGGTTTGTCTGGGAACAGAAGAGGGCAGAGGACTCGAGTCTGAGGAGGAGAAGTCAGTGAGGTAGAAGGAAAGCCAGGAGAGAATGGCGGGAGGAAGACAGACTCAGAGATGTCCCGTGACGTGTGAGGGCAGGGACGTGGCCACTGTCTTTACTCCAGAGTGGTCTTTGGCGACTTGTGTAAGAGCAGACTCACTAGGCTAGTGCATCAGCCTCCTAACTAATCTCCCAGTTTCCACATTTGACCTCCCTTCAACCTATGCAGCAGCCAAAGCCATCTTTTTAAAACTTAAATCCCATCAGCCCCTTGCTTGAAAAGCTTCATTTGCTTACCATTTCAACTGAGAATTAAATCCAAACTCCTAGGGCTTGGAACTGGGGTGAGGTGAGTGAGGCACAAAATTTAAGCAGGCATCCAAAGTCTCAGTTCAAGATAAATAATGTTTTACTGCAGTGTTTTTTTAAAAAATCAAATTGACAAACTGTAGCCCATGGGCCAGCCGCTGAGTTTTACAAATACAGTTTTATTGGAACCAGGGCCAGTATTAGGGTAAGGTATGTGAGAAAGGGTCATGCAAGTACAAGGTCAAAGCCTGTCTTTATTGAAAATCTTGATCTTCTGTTTATCATGGAATTTGTGGATTAATTTTGATTTTTGAAATACTGCATTTGTGTCACTTAAATTACTAAGTGTTTTGACACCCCCTTAAATTTTTTTTTCTGATTCTTAATTCAGTTTTTCTTTTTTTTTAACATTTTTTATTGATTTATAATCATTTTACAATGTTGTGTCAAATTCCAGTGTTCAGCACAATTTTTCAGTCATTCATGGACATATACACACTCATTGTCACATTTTTTTCTCTGTGATTTATCATAACATTTTGTGTATATTTCCCTGTGCTATACAGTGTAATCTTGTTTATCTATTCTACGATTTTGAAATCCCAGTCTATCCCTTCCCACCCAACACCCCCTTAAATTTTGTGCATGACGCCAGTGAGACATTCGCCTCACCCACATCCTGGCCCTCCAAACCCCATATCTAGACCTAAATTTTCCAGAGGACATATATTGTTTTTATTGTCAAAAATACAAATGTTAGATTTTTTTTAATGTTGAAGCCACCTAAATAAAAATAAACCCAAGGTGTATGAAGACATTTTGCCCAGCAGTAGAGAGAGAAAGGCACCCAACTTTAACATCTAAAAGGGTGAAGATTCAACTTCTTCTTTTCCAAATGGATCTGCTCTCACTTATGCAGTGAGTGCTCCGTGAGGCACATAGATTAATAACAGCAGGAGAGCCATTTTTAGATAAAACTGATGATGCTTTCATGGAAAGGTTCCAGGCAGATTAAAGTTGTATAAGACATAATGCTTTTTGACTGCTTAAATATGTTATGATCATAATTTTATTTTGGGACCTCTTCAACAGAGACAAGAGGTTTCTCTTATTTACCAGGTTATCCACCAAGAGAACCAGGAAACTTTAATTTCTTCATTCCTTAAATAAATTCAAGTTATTATACTGAAACCTGAACAATCTTAGAAATCTATTAACAAACATATTTTTAAGAGTGCATATGGTCTGAGGTTTGATTAATAGAATAAATATTTGTAGGTTTTCCAAGTTAACAAGAAATATTTTCTTTCTCTTGGCCTCTCCCCACCTCTTCCCTCATCACTGTGCTTTATGTTTTAAAAGTTGTTTTGCTTCCTCTGAATAACTGGCTAAATGTATTCAGAAGGGCCTAAAAGCTATTGACTCTCATCTTAGTTAAGCTCTTATGTTATAGGAGAGGTGTCTATCTCAGTTTCCATATTTGAGATGTGAGAATCTGCTGCTGCAAAATATTGTTGTCATTACACTGGAAATTCATTATCCAGACCAATATGCCAGTATGACCCACATGTCTAAACAAGATCATTGGTGAGAAGGACACATAGGTATGTCCCCCACACATGCGCATATCCAAAGTATTCACCTCACTGCTCAGTTGTAATTTCTGTTGTCTGGCTGGATGAAGGCAGTTGTGACAGGGGACAGGTAGCAGGCTAGCCTGGACTGGTTCACATGGTGGCTGGCTGAAATTTTAAGGAAACGTCTACATGCATGCAAGTCCCTTGAGACCTAGTCTGGCATCCTGGCACTTGTACCGCATTCTGTTGGCCAAAGCAAATCACAAGACTAGCCCAGATCAAGGGGAAGGGAAATAAACTCCACCTCCTGGTGTGGGGAAACTACAAAGTCACTATTGGGTGAATAAAGGGAGGAGAAAAATTGCCTGCTTTTTGCAAACAAACCACCACAATTAATAAGAGTGGAAAACCCATACAATTACCTATAATATAGTGGCTTCACCTGGTGACTTTTTAACTAGGTTATAAGAGAGGAGGGAAGAGCTATAGGAGAGAATATTTGTGTTGAGAAAACTACTTGCAAATGCAAAATGACGATTATTTGATGAGAAAATGGAAAAGTTGAAGCAGACTACATTCTCATCTGTCTGGGATAACAAAGACTGACTTGCCCAGTTCTCTGTGGTTCCATGAAGTTGAAATTCCTACCCAGAGCATTTGAGAGATTCAGAATTTGTTCAGGAGTAGGAATTTCAACCTGGCTATCTGTCATCTCTGAGTTTAGGTATTTAATTCTTCTAGTTGTAAGTTTTTATAATTCTTTAATCTCCTGTATGTTATTAAGGACTTGTACATGTCATCTTATTTAATTTGATATTAAACAACCTTCTGAAATAGCTGTCATCTACATATTGTATGAGTAGGAACTGAGACTTGGAACCCTCCATCAGCTAGCTGGAGGCCACAGAGCTAGTTAACTGGCAAGCCAGGGCTCTTTAAAACACTTTCCATTATTCTGTAATGTCATTCCATTTATCTCCTTGAATCATACCCTGTTTGTATTTAATACTTAATGTTAGAAATAAAAATGTCAAAATCTAACTCACTGGGAAATAATTTTTCTATTACAAAAAACGAACAAAACAGAGATTCCTTTAGATGTCCCAGAATGTGTAAATATTTGTGGATCTCCAATTCAACAGAGGAAGCAAGTGAAAAGAAACTATTAGAATCCTCTGCCTAATGAATATCCATTGGCAATAATGATCAATTCAATTTACTTAAACTTGATTTCCTACAAAACTTCTCAAGAATGTGCATATTGGATAAAAAGGGCTCATTTGGAGAAAGTAACCTCTCGTCATTCAACAAAGTTCTCTCTAGCAGCCTGATAGTCTGGACCCTCCCAGATGGTGACTACTTCCTGATCCCATAGCCTCGGGCCTGCAAAGAAAACCTGCTTCCAGGCCAGACAGTGCTAGGTGTGAACCCCAACTTTTATCTACATCTGTAGCCTTGGGCTGTTTACTCAGCCTCACTGAGCCTCACTTTTCCTAGCAGTAAGATGGGATTGATAATGCACAGGGAGCTATAAATATTAAGTGGGATAATGCATTGACAGCAAATGGTTTGAAAGCTAAGTGCTATTGATTTGTCTCTCACCTGCATTTTTCGACAGAAGCTGAGACGAAACAAAGCACAGTAAGCAAGCAACCCCACGCGGGAGCTGCCTTCCCTTCATTATTGCTCATTATCGCTTGTGTGTTCCATGCCTGTCCTCCCGCTTTGAATATTTGTGATAGGAAATGGCATTTGACAGACACGGGTCCTAATCCTGGCCCCTGCTCACTGAGTAACTAGGGTCCTTACTGCCATCCAGTTGCTTCATCCGTCTGAGCTTCCCTTCCTTCCAGCTGCCAAACAGTGGTGCTAAGGGGATGCTCGTAATTCTGCTGATGCCTTGAGACAGCCCTGTAAGAACACCCAGCAGAATACCCCGCACTTCTTTATGCCCCTGTTTTATTCCATTTGGCATCTGTTCTCATTGCCAAAATGGCCTGGTAGGTAAGAAAGGAGACGCTTTTCCTTTTCTCACTTGCTTTGGGTTTTTCTGCTTCTCGCTGCTGTATTTCTTTGAGATGAGCACAATCACGGTTGAAAGCCATGCTGAAGGCTGCCAGCGCCTGGGCAGACTCGGACATTTGGAACAAAGACCGTCAGGTGAGATGGGTGCCTGGTCCCAGGAGCAGACCTTTGGCGCTCTGCCCAGTCACTGCCCACTGAATAGAACTGGGCCCTCTGCAGTGACATTCAGATCTTTTCCCTGAAGAGCTGGAACTAATTGAGAACTTGTCAGTGTGTGTAACCTGCTTTGTGCTGCGTTCTGCTCCAGCTCGCCTCTGCCAGAACCCACTTTGGAGGCATCGGGCTGTCAGTTGCATAGACTAGATGGGTCCTCTTGGAATTCTCCTTTCTGTCGTTTAGCCCTTTGTAATGATATCATCCAGCTTCCAAAGGGTGAGTGTTTTGAAAGCATTAAATCAGTGACTCTTAACCTTTTCAGGGTCATAGACACTTCTGAGAATCTTACAGAAGCTGTGGATACTCATCCTCCTGTCCCTGAAAATTTATATGCACACAAAATGTAACACATAGTTTCACAGATGTCCCAACACCCCGCCCTTAAATCCAGACTGTGGACCCCAAATTCCAGCACTGAGTAGTAGTTATATTTATAAATATCTGGTCAGTATTGTTCACCAGTAAGCTAATACCAAACAAGTCAGGACATGAGTGTTTGTGTCTAGAGCAACTTTTCTTTTAAGGAACCAGATGTTTGTTGATCTGCTCTCATGGGTTGGTGGGATAAGTAAGGAAGGGAGATGGTCTTAACAAAACAGATCCTTTGTTTTACATACACTTAACAGCTAACTAGCCTTGGGGACAAATTGTAAATATGAAAATAATTGACCATGCTGTCAAAAAAAAGGCACCATCAGGAGGTACTAACCTGTTAAGGCAGCATGCACCTATTACATACATACAGAATGCACACACACAAACAGGGTTCTGAATATATAGGAGAAGGACTTTGTTCTTAGAAGATAACATGTGAAATGTTTAGCATGCCATCTGCCACTTACTTTAAAGTGTTTCAGAAAAATTATAAATATATTGATAAAGCAACTACAGAAAATGCTAACATTTATTGAATCTAAGTGGTAGGAATATGGCTATTCATTGTACTACTCTTTAGACTTTCCTGTGTTTGAAATTTTTCATTATCAGAACTTAGAGAATAAAGGCACACATTATTTTGAGAGAAATGTCACCATAAGCACAATCTTTCACTTTTGGACTAGATTTTCTTCATTCAGTCACTGAGCGTCATTTTCCCGACAGAACATAATTTCACTGTATTAGAATCCTGTCTGAAGATGTCCAGCATTACTGTAGCTTAGTAAATAGTAAACTTTCAGTGATGATATCATCCATTATGTGATTGTTATCAGCATTTAAGATGCTCTCTGGGCAGTAAGCTTGTGCCCTGGGACTTGCTGCAAAATCAAGTCTCTAGAGCTATCTAGAAGCTCTCAATATCTAAAGCCAAAGCTTCAGAGCCAGCTGTAATCAGAAAGAAAGCTTTTCCTACAGGATATTCCTCCTGTCGTTCTTCCCTAGTTCTGCAAGAGATTTTTAATGCCAGCACTGAAAATAGTGCTGAATATTTGGCCAAGAGGATGGTCCTGACTATAACATTGGTACTTCCTGGCTCCATTTGACAGTAATGCAGTTAGGATTCCCAGAGGTATCTTTTTCCATTTCTGTTACTGCAAGGCTACATCTGTTCTCAATGGTACACAATTTCCGTTGTGCTACTGACAGATAGCAGATAAGATATGCCCTTGGAGACCACAGCCACTATCTGGAACCAGAAATTTTATTTTGAAGCCTGAACCACCAACATCGTCAGTCTATTACTACTTCATCAGCAAAAATAGAGCACTGTCCTTACTTAACGGCAGATCTCATTTTCACCTCTATTCTTCTGGCTTGCACTTGGGCTTTGTACAAGTGAAAGGATGCATGATGTTGGAAGTAATAGTTTATTTTTTTAATCATATACTTTTTGTTCAAAGCAAGGCTGATGACTAAAGCTCTAGATTTCCTTAATACATCTGTGAAGATCAGATGGATTCCATTTTCTGAATAAATTTCCCTCTGTCCTGCATAGAAGGTGAATTCAGTGTGTGTTTTATGTTTACTTGAGGAATGCAGGGAGAGAGAGAGGCCTCGGGCCCCAGGAAGTACAGTCATTAAGAACACACAGGTACAATTTAGACTTCTTGCATTTCCCCCGCAGTGCCTGCACTTACTACCTGAATGACTTTGGGCAAATCATTTGACTTCACTAGGCCTTCCACTCTTGATCTCTGAAATGGATATAATAGCAATTGGATATCCATAGGCAAAAAAATGATGGATCATGACCAAAACTTCTATCTTATACAAAAATTAACTCAAAATGGATCAGGGCTTAAATGTGAAACATAAAATGAAAAACTCCTAGGGAAAAAATAGGATAAAATCCTCAGGACTTGCACTAGGCAGAGTTCTTAGATGTGCTACCAAAACCCAATATGTCAAAGGAACATTGATAAATTGGCCTCATCAAAATTTAAAACTTTTGCTCTGTGAAAGACAATGTTAAAGAGATGAAAGGACTAATTACAGATGGGGAGAAAATATTTGCAAACCACGTATCTGGTAAAGGACTTGTATCTGGAATAAGTAAAGAACCCTTAACATGTAACATTAAAAAAAAAAAAAACAAGCAATGCAGTTAGAAAATGGACAAAAGATAGGTGCAAACATTTCACTGAATAGGATATACAAACAGAAAATAAGTACACAAAAAAATGTTCAGTACGGTAGGCCATTAGAGAAGTGCACATTAAAACCACAATGAGATATAACTGTACCTATGAGGATGGCTAAAATAAAAACTAGTCATAATACCAAATGCTGACAAGGCAGAAAAACCAGATCACTCATACACTGCTAGTGGGAATATAAAATGGCACAGCCACTCTGGAAAATAGTTTAGCAGTTCCTTTTTAAAACTGAAAATGGTCTTATGACCCAGCAATTGTATTCTTATGCATATATCCCAGAGAAATGAAATTTATTTTTATGCAGAAGCTTGTACATGAATGCTCATTGCAGCTTTATTCATCATAGCCCAAAACTGGAGACTATCCAGATGTCCTTCGATGGATGAATATAGTTGGTCCATGTCATAGAATTACTCAACAAGAAAAGTTGTTGATATCTGCTACAACTAGAGTGACCCTCAAGTATTACACTGAGAAGAAACAGCCAGTCTCAAAAGGATACATATGCATGATTCCACTTACATGACAGTCGTGAAATAACTATAGAGATGGATAACAGTGAGTGCCCGGGGTGAGGGCTGAGAAAAGGGATGGATGTAGATTTAAAGAGGTGGCACAAGGGAATCATACAGTAACGGTACAGTTAAGTATCTTGATTGCAGTGGTGGTTACATGAAGCTAAATGTGATTAAATTGAAGGGAGCAACACAGGCACCGTACACACCATACACAGTCACAAGTAAGTGCACAGAAAAGTGGCAAAATCTGAGTGAACTCAATAGAATGTACATGACACCTTCCTGGTTTGGATGCTGTTCTATAGTGATGCAAAATGCTGTCTTTAGAGGAGGCTAGGTAAAGTGTGCACAGCACTTCCCTGTACATTTTTTAAAACTGCCTGTGATTCTGTAATTATTTTTTTTTAAGTTTTTTGATGTTTCCTAATAGAATCTTCCACCTAGGGTTGTGATGAGGATCAAATGAGCATTTGGCACAGTATCTCAAGTGTAGTTGGTGCTCAGTAAAAGTCAGCAGGGATTTTATATATTAATGGCTGCCTTTGATACCTGATTGGAAGACTGTCTTAGAAGAGAGATTTAAACTAGAATACCATGTTCTTAGTTCCACAAGACCAAGGATTTCGGCTGTTTTGTTCACTGTAGTATCCCAGAACAGTGTAACGCACATAAGGTACTTACTGAATATGGGTTGAAGAGTGAATGAAAGAGTGGTTTTGAAGATACCATGAAGGAAGGTATTTGGCTAATAGAGCAAGAGGAATAATTTGGTAACATCCAAGGTTGGACACAGATAAAAGAGCTAAAATGGCAATTTGCCTGGACCACCTGTGAGAGCAAAGGATAGGAAAGATAAGTGAGTTGAGTAGATAAATTTGAACTGTAATGTGACTCTCATTACCCTAGATTGCATCAGCTTAAGGGGGAAAACTGAGTGGTAACAGTCCTTCTGCTAAACTCCAGCGGTAGGGTTCCTAATCCTTACCATGCACCCTACTTTTCCAGGGTGCCCAGCTGTAGCATGATCAGTGCCCAGTGGAACTGTTCCTTACTGCTGTCTCTCCCTTGAGAAGGGTGCTCAGTAGTGGGAGAGAGAAAGATGAAACAAATAATACAAAAGAATGAACTAGGGAGCAAAGAGGGGGGGACACACAGGGTGTGAGTGGAATCTGGAGGTAGCCAAGCTGTGTTCGAAACAAACACTGCCGAGTCCCATCCCCATGACATGAGTGGTCTTGGTCTCCTCCTGGCCTGTCTTGGGAACAGGAGAGCAGTTCAAGGAATGAGACTGATTCTCAATATTAGCATGTTTTCATTTTTATTGTGTTTAAATTGGGTTTATGTGACATTCATCTGCTTCCTGGAAATTCCAAAGCTAAGTTCAGCAAATCTGGCATCTCTGTTTTTCTGTATGTATAGAAATTATATCAGAGTCCTCTAGGAATCAGGTGCTAGAGTGCTGCCAATGAAATGTCTAGGATCACAGGTTAAAATCTGGTGGAGAATCAATATGTTGTATTAATGAGATTATACTGTACCTAAGAGACCATAAAAGTGAAAAGATATACATATGTCCAAATCACAAAGTTACATTACATTCAATTAACAGTCTTTTGTTCTCTTTGGAGTTCAGGGTTTCTTCTGTTTTTTTTTTTTTAATCTTAAATCTGTGAAACTTTTTTTAAAACAATAATATTGTTAAAAATTAAATCACATCTTCAATTTTATCAGTTTCAAGATGTACTTAGAATATCTAGTGCCCTTTGCTCTATGTTGCTTACAACTTTATAGACACAATCATGTTTTTAATATTCTTTATAGTCTTTGCTAGCTTCTCTCCAAACCAGAATGCATGCTAAATCCAGAATTAATCATAAAGTATGAATTCAGAAGTGATGGTCAGGCCACAGTTAATCCACTAAAATATATCCTTAAATATAACAATTTTAAGTGACCTATTCTTTCTGTCTAGTTAATTTTATGATAATAACATATTTTGGGATGTCACTCATAAAGACAGAGATTTTTGTCAGTTCTAGTCACATTTGTATCCCTGGAACCTAGAAGAATGCCTGGCATATAGTAAGCATCCAATAAATATTATCAGATAAGTATTAAGTGACTGACCAAATAAATTGTCTTTATTCAAGACTGGCTATTCAGAGTCTCCCCTTGGTGCTTCAGTCATGGGGAATGTGCTTATTTCATTTTTGGGTTGTTCTTTCCTTGAAACAAAGAAACAGCACTAGTCCGTCAAGTGTCAGAAATAAATAGAAGATGGGACACACCCAGCTTCCAAATAAGCTGAATATAGACT
This sequence comes from Vicugna pacos, assembly GCF_048564905.1. Classification (NCBI taxonomy): domain Eukaryota; kingdom Metazoa; phylum Chordata; class Mammalia; order Artiodactyla; family Camelidae; genus Vicugna; species Vicugna pacos. Next base: position 21,193,838 of record NC_132990.1, read on the forward strand.
AGTATCACGTGGCCGCAGCAATAAATGGACCACCAGAGCACCCCACTTTTCCCACCTACCGGTGAGCTATCAACCCCTTAATACAAGTCAATTTGATACATGGATAAATTCGTTTGCTGCGCTACTTAAACCTATGCCAATGTGAAGGTCATTAAAGTGCCTCCATGACCTTCAAGAGACATTCAAAAGAAAATTTATGACAACTGTAGGTAAATCTAAATGATAATGCTGGAAGGGACAAAAGGCAAGAAAATAACCTCTATACTTTCTCTATTCCCGGGCACCAACTTTCTGTACCAAATGAACACAAATAAAATCTGTCGTTCTGCAGTCACCGCAATCACTTGGCAACTATTTTCTGGCTTCCACTGGAAGTCAGAGCTCATAAATAGCCCTTAATATACATAAACTATTTTTACTGTATTTGCAGTTCTAGTGCCTCCAGCCTCCTGCCCACAGGCCACGCCAAGGAAAATTCCACTGTCTTGTTTCCCCAACACTATCTGCAACGCTAAGGCCCAGCTCTGCCCCTTACTGGCTACATGGCCATGAACAAACCTCCATCAGCCTCAGGGTCCTCATATGTTAGAGGGGGTGGGAGTGTTTATAATGCCTGTTATTGTGAGGATTCAACTGAATAATACACGTGAAGCTCTTGGCACATCTTGAGCCTTCAGTAAATATTCATTATTACCAGAATCTGCTTCATTTGCAGCAAATTATTCTGTGATGTGTCCGGCACCAGCATTTGTTGGACTTCTCTTTTAAGTTCACATCATCTTGGACACTCTGTCTTTAGAAGAAATCAGGCAGTCCAGGCTTAATAGATAAGTGCATTGGGGTTCTTTACTAGTCAAAGGAAATTTGTGTGACTAATGGCAGAACCCCACTCAGATTGTGATGATTTACATATCAAATGGTTCCTTAGCAATTGTGAGAATTGCTCAAAAAATACCGCAAAATGTAGTAGCAACAGCTGGATGTGCCAGGGGCAGGCGAGAGATGGGCATGGTAGTTGAGTTGTTAATTCCTAAATTAAGTGAATTAACAAAGGTGCTCAGTATCCTGAGTACTGAAACAGCCTGAGGCAATTCCTGCTCCTCTCTTTCGGTGTATAGCATGGGGAGTAGTATCTTCTGCGTACCTACTTAATAGGAAGGAGTCGATTAATAGGCACTCTAAAGGGGAGATGTAAATACTCATCATTACTATTCATTTAGCCGGTGGAGCAAGCCTCAGAGGAGCTTTGGTTCCTGACCCTGGACCCCACGGTCCCCGTTCTGCCTGGGTGGCCTCGCTCTCTCATGCCACATAGTTGCATCTTTAGTAGCCACATCAGGGACCATGGAGGCGCAAGGTTGCTCTCAAGGCTCTTAACGCTGCCACAATTTGGGAGGCTGGCTGGGTAAGCTGGGTATAGTATACACCCGATACAGCTTACCAACTTAGTGAGAAGCATTTAAAACTCTTTCAAATTTTGTTTGTATTTTACTTTTCCCAGCTCTGTTGAGATATAATTGACATCTCACATCATGTACCTTTAAGAGTTCTACCTTCTCTGAGTCTCCCAGCCTCCAGAGCTTCCTGATCAAAACCAGACCCACTAAGATATACGAGATGTGCGGTGCTAGCCTTGCCTTGCAAATCCTGTATCCTTCAGGCGATGCTGATTCATGGAACAGGGACGTAGTCAGAAGCCAAGTCAAGGAAATATAATCTGTTGTGTCATCACCTCTTCCCTTGGCTGCCAACCTTGGACGTGCCCAGTTAACCATCCTCCAATGTCCTGCGCACATTGCCTCTCACCATCCTAATCAATGGAATTTTCCTCCTTCCCATAGAAGCCACCCTATTCTCTAATCCAGTTCACAGCCCTGAACCTACTTTTGTCACATAGTTTGCCCTTATTCTCCCCTGTGACTCCTAATATTAACAGTATGGATAATAGAGCTGACATACAGTGTTTATCCCAACTTTGAGGACTTTCCAGGTATTAACTCATTTAACCCTCCCATCAACCCTCTGGAATTGTTTACTGTTATTATTCCCATTTGACATTACCAGGAAACGAAAGCATAAAGAGATTAAGTAACTTGTCCAAGGTCACACAGGTAATAAGTGACAAAAATAGGAAAATGAACCCACGCAGTTCTTAATAACTTGTTCTTAATAACTATATGACACCACTTACCCCACGATGTTCCTTGTACAACTCTTTAAAAAGCAAAATGTTGTTCCTTAACTGTCTCTAAGCATTTCACTTCCATTTCCTTCCTTTCAAAGGATATCTATGCTTCTGAAATTTCTTTTCTGCTATCCCAAATGTTTCAAGATCATGGGAATTATTCAGCTAAATCATCAAAATGCTTTGCTTCCAAAATGCTTTGCTTCCATTACCACGCTTTTTACTTAATTTCCATCCTCTCTCTCCATCCCAATGTGTTTCTTTAAAGGAGAGTTGCAAGCGGGTGTTCTTGCAGCCTGGGTGGCTACCTTTAGCCTTTCATTAATCTTTGAGATTCTTACTTTCCTAAAGGACAGTGACAGTGGCATAATTACCCAGCAACCAGTAGTAAAAGTAATTTGAATTTAAATCTCGTAATAATTTCTTCCTTTCAGAATTTATTTAACCCTGTCCCGCTTAATACTTGAGGGAATACGTTAGGGCACAGTAAAGGGAGGGAAAGGAACATGGTTTTGCATCTGATTAAGAAAAGATTGGGTTTCTTTCCTTTTAGATTTCAGATTTGAAGCTTTTGCACCTTTTATGTAGTCTTCTCATAGGCTTTGAGGTTTATTCATCTTCAGCCAGAAGAGAGATTTTGAATGTTTTGGCTAATTACATGTAAATGTATGAAAGAAAAAAGGAGACATCATTTTATACTTCCCTGTTCATTTTTAAATGAAAATCAGTCATTCAAATCGTCCCTCAACCAACCTTTCTAAATTCCAAGGCACTAAAATACTATCAGTTAAATAATGGATTAATGTTTTGGATCACATTTATGACAAAATAATTATACTTTTAGATCCGTTCTTGTAGACTTTACAGTGCTTCTGAGTCCTTGGCATAATGAATCTAGGCTCATTTTACTGGACTTAGTGAAAGGTTATGGTGATGGAAGTTTATGGTTGTTACTTGACTGTTGTGAAAAATTGCCTGTTTTTCCGTATCTGTTGCCAAAGCCACAGGCCAGAAAAGCCACCCCTTATTTTACACACTTGTCTTCTGGCAGTGAAATCTTCCCAGCAACCCATTTGATTATATGATTTGCAGGGGGGTGATTACCAGTCAGAGTAAACCAGGGACTGATTGCTCATGATGCAGCCAAACTCTGTAGTGTTTGCCTGATGTTTATATGTTTGCGGTGGGAGTGGGGGCCTGTATGTGGCATAAGGCTCTGTACAGAGTCACATCAAACTATACTTAGTAGTCAGGGAAATCATTTCTAACCAATGATTTTCGAGGGTCAGAGGAAGAGAGGTGATTTAAGGATGTGTGAATGATTTATAGCGTTAAAAATGCTCTTTAAATGAGCTGTGTGTTCTTTTTGTGTGTGTGTGTTTGGCATCTGCAAAGGTTTTTTTTCTTTTTTTAACATTTTTTATTGATTTATAATCATTTTACAATGTTGTGTCAAATTCCAGTGTTCAGCACAATTTTTCAGTCATTCATGGACATACACACACTCATTGTCACATTTTTTTCTCTCTGTGTGTTCTTTATTTGGGGTGGAGGAATGTAGCACTTGCAAAACACCCACCAAATTGGTAGCCAAGTCCCCATATGTATTGGGGTTTCCACCAGGGAGGACAGCAGATATTAATGGCATCATCTCGGTTGTCCAATTACTCAATTACTTGCAGTAATTAGGGAGGGGGCAGTTTAAATTAAAAAAAAGGATTGAATTACAGAATACTTCCTTTTAAGTAAAAGATATATCCCTCAAGAATTGCTATGGAATACTATGGATTTGGTTTAACAAATCTTTCTGTAACTGGCATAGCCTTTGAACAGACCACTAGGAATCGGGCTCTCAAATTAGCATAGCCCAAATGTAGCATATATTGTTGTGTTTAAGATTAAGGAAATTCTTAAAACCAGAATGCATAATAGGGATACCAAGGTCAACCCTTAAAGTCACATCAGTCCTCTTTTGAAGGAATTGTCTCCTCTGACATCCAGTGGGTTAGAATAAATTTGGCAGATGTTAAATGGCCCTGAAAATAAATTCTCAGCACCAAGGCCAACCCAAAACCCAGATTCTTAACTAAATGATCCAGTGGTTACACACATTTGGATTGTTCCTTTGTCCCTTCACTAGTTATTTTCAGTGTAATTAAAACCCTTTTAAAATTGAATTCCTAACATAATCAATTAGAAGCACATTTCCAGGACTGTGAGGCTGCTTCAAGATGCAGTGAAAGGGAGACTAAGTCAGGTGAGCATCCGGAATTACCAGGAAAAGTGGGCAAACCCCTGAAAATGAGCAGTTACCATCATATGTCACATCACTCATCTCTTTTGCAACAGGGCTACATAAAAGGAAAGTGTGTGTGTGGCGGCATCGGGGTGGGGGGGTGGCTGGCGTGTTTTAATGGCCTCAGCTGCCATTTGTGTGTCTACCTAAATTTACATGTTATAACTTGATGTGTATTCATGTCTACAAATGACACTTGAGAGTAAACCAATGACATCAACTTCTGCTGACATTAAACAGTGGGAAATTTTGTAAAGGATTTCAGACCTTTCTGTGCACTGTTTTATCATTATAAAATCTAGGTACAAGGCACTTTCTTTCCATCTCTTGTGTCTTATGAGCCTCCTTGCTTGTGAGAGAAAAAGCAGATCAATGGAATAGATATTTTTTTCTTCCTTTCAGACCGAAAGACAGGTTTAGGTTTTTTTTTCCTTCCTCAAATATTTTTAAAGTATATCTTTTATATCCAAACTCTCTGCTGGTGATATTTTTGTTCTTATAAAGACCACCCTTTTCTTTCCCCAGTTTCATCCTGTCCCTTTATGTTCTGTGGTATCACTGTGGCATCAATCCCCGCTTGTAATGATTTGCCTGCCGTTTAAGCCACAAGGTGTAAATTTGCTAACTGAACAGGCGTGCTCTGACAGTTAATCTCCATGTGTGTCCAAAGGCTGAGCTGGCTGCACTGGGTAATTTCCCTGGGGGATTGTTCTGTAGAATGTGGGGCCATTTGTTGAGCTGTGTGATGTGGGAGAAGGGGAAATGAAAGGACTGCCAGAGAGAAGCAGGCTCAGACGGTGCCTTTTAGAGCAAAAAAGGAAATCAAAGGACAATTTCAGGTCCACTGCAGTTCCCTAAGCTTGTTCCTGGAACTAGGGAATCTGGGATATTTTCTTATTCGTGTTTTTAGAGAAGTCCCTGAGAGAGGGCCCCAAATTAGGAGGTTATGGCAAATTTAGTAATGCCTGTGGGCTGTCCTTAGAAATTCCCACCAACCTAAATGTGCCGTAGACTTACAAGTCCTTCAAGGGTCTGCAAAAAGTGTTTGGAACCAGAAGGAAAAATATCTGTTGATATTGACTCCAGAATCCAAAAAGGTATCTATAAGAATATTGAGTGTTTAATTGAATGTCTACCAAGTAAAATCAACTTCATTAAGAATTTGATTTAGTCTTCTTAAAAATTACATTACATGTGAAACCAAATTGCAGATTCAGCTTTCTCACTTTCCAAGATTTCTAGCATGCCAGTCAGAAATTAAATGAATTGCACATAGCCAGTCATTTGAAATGCAAAATTATGAGTGCTTTCCATTTTTGTTTTACACAAAAAATGTACATTTCAGGTTGAATATGGGGTCATGTGAGGATTCCTTCTGGGGCCTGTATGGTGGGACTAAAGAAGAGAGTCCAGGGCTCATGAAGATTTTAAAACAATCCTGCCCTCATAAATGCTCCTCTAAGTGTATGATTGGTCCTGAAGACATAGATCAGCAAAGATGCTAATGGGGAAGAGGACTAGAAGGCCAGACAGGGGAAAGGTTCCAGTTTCTTCTTGCTGTGTGCACCCTTACTTGAGGTGAAGTGACAGAGACAGTGGTCTGATCATGAGGAAGATCACAAGGCACCTGTACACCATTGGAAAGACTACAGGACAGTGCCTGGTTCTGTTGAAGAGGGAGTGTTCACTTCAAGTGGGGAAGGTTAAGCCGTCCAGTTGGGGCTTGTTAGAAGAACGCAGTGTCCCCGTGTCTGAATTGCGGTCTCTCCCAGCAGATGAGCGGACCCTCGTGAGCCTTTGGATTTTAGTCAACTTCTCTCAACTTGACAGATATTTCCATTTTAAGAATGGGAAACCTGACGTGGTGGGGCAGGAAAGAAGGTGGATTTTCTGAATTCCATGTGTGATGATCCTAGTCTTTAATTCAAGTGGCCTGATTTCTTCAGGCTTTATTTTATTCACCACATGTGGGGCAGTGAATGTTGACTGCCTCCAAAAGACATGGAATATGACATGTCCTTGTAATTCCAGCCCCCAGGAGTAACCACTAATAAGAGTTTGGTATAATTTTTGCAGAACTTTTTTTCTTTACATATACTGAAGTATTATTCATTTATTTTCCTTTATAAAATGAGATAATAAATAAGGTTTTTAATTTTTTTCACTTAACAACATGTCTTATGTTTTTCTGTGTTAATGTGTACTTACCCCATTCATTGTAATGACCACTGGATTCCACTCGATGGCTGGGCCACAATGGATCTCACTGGCCTCTGTTACTGGGCATTTCGGTCGGCCATTCAACTTTGATCTTTCAAGAGAATGTACCCTGTGCCTAAATAAAGCATTATATGTTGGCTGGAAATATGTGCTTTTGACCCCCAGTGTTGGCATAATCCTTCCCAGGAGCAGAAAGAACCAAATCGTTCCCTGTACTGATGTTTGTGATTAAATGTAAAATCTATATGTGACTTGTTGTTTATTTACTTCTTTGTCTTTTGTCTTTGCCTTTTCCTCCTATGCAGTCATCTACAGCCAGGGACAAGGATGAACAGGCTCTACCGGTAGGAAGCAGCGGCCTTGTCTGTACCTGTTCATGTGCCTGTGGAGAGTGTGGGGCAGGGGTGGGAGGAAGAGAGGCTTTTGTGCTCAACAGATCATCCTCTCCCTTGGAATACTGAAATGGTCTAATCTGCTGGTGTATGTATGCTCTTTCCTATAATTAGTGTCAACTGAATTCTTAAATACAGTGACAAATTATTTCTGGGACTAGGTTTCAAAACTTGAGTTCTCTCTTGCTCTTGGCATGAAAGAGTTGAAAGAGTGAGATATTTCCAAATTCCATTCCAAGGGATGTTGAGCTGATATTTGGGGACAGGGTGGGATCTAATGCTTGATACCTATTTCTTTGTGTATCTGCATGCACCTAATTTGGGGTTGGAGATTTCTTTTGGTTCCATCAAAAGAAATGCTGCATGAGATCTGTATATTCAATCTCTACATAATGCCCCGAAGAATGCTTTAAGTTCTATAAATGTAATCCTAGGCTAATGAAGATCTCTGCAGAAGAGTTCCTTCTGTTTCTCAGAATCAGGACCATAGTAACAGTGATTAAGACAAACTATTAACAACAAACACATTTTCCAGTTCCTAGCCGATTAACACATCACACTTTGTATTGTGCAGCTTGGCAAGGAAATGACCTTCAGAGTTTTTGTGCTCAGCCATCAAACCGTGGTTACATTTCAACTCCACTCAAATATTTTAACCTTGCTCCTAAAATATTTTGAGCCTTAATCATCTTAATCAAATAACACAATGCATTTTAAAATGTTCTAGATTTTTGAGGCTGAAAGGACTAGTAATGAAGATAAATTTGACCCCATTCTTCCTACTGTGGTGCTCAGAGCAAACACTTGAGAGCCCGTAGGACATGCAAATCCAGTACAGAGCTAGGAGTGCAGACCCAGTCTCTCCCTTTGTGACCCGTGATCTGGTTCACCACTGAGACCCCACTAATCCCCTCTGAATCTTCTCCAAACCCTATGGAGTTGGAAATATTATTTCTAATAGAATATCAATTATAATAAAATCACATTTGAAAATTCAGTTTTCTCCATGTACCTCATACTGACATTTTACCCACGCTTCAAGCTTACTCTGGGCTTCACGTTTCTCTCCAAACATGTAGACCATGATTGTTAATAAGTATTCTTTAGAATAAGGGATGTATGGGCAAAAGTTTGGGAAACACTGTCCAAGTTAATCAAGTTAACCAGATTTCTTTTGTGTTAGACTTAGTGGTCTAATGTATAACCTAAAATTTTAAAGGTGGGTTGGTCTAGGGTGGAGCACCTTTTAAATATATTTGGTCATGAAGTCTTTTATGGGACTTTTCTTGGGAAACCCCCTCGTGGATCTGGAGTGTGATGGAATATTTTGCAAAACATTGTAAAGGATTGGAAGATTCCTCAGCGGGATATAGTATTTTATGTTTACCTGACCCTAGAAAAATTTCATGTCACAACTTTGGACCAAAAGTTCAATAAGATTCTCTCACATGACATTACCTCCCTCCCTCTTAAACCTGCCCATCTATAAAGCTCAGCTGCTCTGAAACATCTTCCCCTCGATGAGCGGCACAAAATCAACTGAAGGAGGAGAAAGTAGTTCCTGTTCAGGATAACAATCTGTCAAAATATAGAGAGTTTAGGGTCCTTCTTTATATTGTTTGCTTTTGAAGATTGACTGAAAAATTTTGTTGGCAACATCTCTAGAAGTGCATTCTTCCTCCCTTACTTTTGGGTTTCATTTATTGGGCCAAAGTAGCAGGAGTTTATGCAAAAGGAGTCCTCTTTGGAGTCAGAAAGCTTCTCTGTGGATTCATAGTAGAACATCTTGCTCTTCAGATCTCATTTAACACAGACTTCATGGATTAGAGCTGTGATTCCCAGCATAGAAGGGAGGGACCCAGGAGATGTGCGGGATGTTCCTCTGTGGCACATTGGGGAAATATTAGCACCTCTATCATTTACTTTCTCTATTAGTCTTCAAAATGTTTACTTTTGCAAGTGTTTTATGACATATATGCTCATATTTTAGTATGTCTGGATATAGATCAATGTACATATGGATATAGAGATTGATACATATATATACACTCAAAAATTTTACTGATAGGGTGCACAGTCCAAACATTTTAGGGACCACCCACTGGTTTGGAGAATGGATTCTGAGTGAAGCAGAACCACCATCCGCTCCACTATCCTCTGTTTTTCGCCTGTGTGCCCGGAACACCTCATTTCGCTGCTCTGGGATTGTGTCCTCATCTGTGTAAAGGGAACGATAACAGAATCTAGTTCACAGGGTTCATTTTGAGAATGAGATGAACTAATGGAGGTGAAGCCTACAGCACATTGACTAGCTAAGCTCTAAAAAAAAATGATAGGGATTAATTCCTTAAGGAGGAAAGGATGTGAGAACACCATTCCTTCAGGAGACTTTGAAGGGATGTACTTTGAAAATCTTTGGTTCAGTTTTGTGTGATCTTATGGCAGACTAGGCGAGGACCTTATCTGTAATGCGCTTGCCTTGCGTTTCTGAGAACTAACAGCATCCCTGTCTGGTTTCTCTGCTCAGGCTAAGCCGCGTCTCCAGCGAGGTGGCAGCTCTGCCTCCCTCCACAACAGTCTCATGAGGAATAGCATCTTCCAGCTCATGATACACACCCTGGACCCACTCGCTGAAGGTAAACACCAGGCTTTAGTTTGGGAGCTTGTCTGGAGGGAAAGAGAACGTGAAACGTCTTCTCTTTATGAAACGTGTTTCCACTTGCGTTGCAAACCTGTGACGTCCCCGTGTGCAGCCTCTGCAAGAGGCAGCCCTGGCCCTGTGGTGGGCTTTATCCGCAGCAGCTCAGTTCAGGATCAGAGATTTTTGTACCCAGAGTAGGAGCAGAGGTCTGTTTGCTGATTCTGTTTTTTGGTGCCTGCAGCATAAATACAGTTTGTTACTAGCAGAGAAGACAAGAGAGGTTTCTCTTCCAGCTAGAGTGCTGGAAGAGAATTCTCCTTCATCCTCCTCCTAAGTTTCAAAATGAAGTTGTGTGTGAAGATAAATTGATAATTTGTTCATCTTCAAAAAAAAAAAAAGAGAGAGAAAAGAACTCCATGACTTAGGGCTGTGATTAGTTTTGGGAATGATGTTCACTGCAGAACATTGACATTGTGCCTTTTCTTCTCTTTGGCACTTGGAGGATGGAAGGTGAATTTCTAAGCATCCAAAGAGTGCTGTCTAAGATAACTGCTTAGGACCAGACTGGAAAGGGTGATCATAGAACCCATCACAAAGAATCCACTATTGTGTTCTTCCACGTTTACCAATTCACAATGAAGCCAGGTGTATCATGTTTCTTAAATTGTACAAGTATCCTTAAAAAAACTAATTTTTCAAGGAAGTAGGTATCTGAAGCATCAAATAAATATCAGAGTTAGACCACTAGCAAGGGGTTCAAATATAACCACGCCTCCTGTTCTCCCTTCGGCCCTGAACCTTACAGTTGGGCTAATGTTACACAGGGGCAAAGAGCCGGGGAAGCAGGTCTCTGCCACTGAACCAAACACATGGGATGAGATCATGAAATCATGTCACATAAATCAGAGCTCTTAACCAATATAAACTTTTGCTAAATCATTTCAAATGTTCAAGACATCAGGAAATTCAGATGAGGTCAGAAAATTCTCTGGGACCTCAAGAGCTGCTCCCCAGATCCTGTCTCCCCCTCATTGGACACATACCTTCACCCAGAATGATAAGGGAGGAGCACCTGTCACTGTGGGGTATTTCAGTTATGAAACATCTCCATCTTATACCCCAGAGAGTTGTATAGCTGATGTGATCTTTTCCGAGGAGTCCTCCCTCATAGATCCTGGGTTCTGTTTACTTGGGTAATCCTGAGCCAGGAGCATCCCAGGTGTCATTCCTCTATTTACCAGAGGTCCACTTGACGAGGGAATGAGCCCTGGTCACCAGCCTGCCTTTCTTACCGCCGGGGTCAACCCAGAGTAGTGATCGCAGTGAATGAAGGAGTAACAGGCCAGCCTCCTCCTAGCCGCGAAGCAGCTGTGTGACTTTGGGCAACTTAGAGCCTCTCTAGTACTTGGTTCCTTCATCTGCAGTAAGAGTTACCTTTGTAACTAGCACTTTATAATTGACAAAGCTTTTTCACACCTGTGATTCTATGCCTCATCATAACGCTTCATAACTAACATTATTATACTAATGTCAGAAAATGTTGTACCACCAAAACAGACCTCAAACGTGTCTCCTTCTCTCTCTGCCAGCTCTCTGTTCCAGGCCACCTTTATCGCTTCCTACCTGGTCTTAGCCACTTCCTCCGTTGCCTCTTTGTTTGGATATTTTCCACACAGCAGCCCAAATGATCTTCCTAAGAAGTAAATCAAATCATGTCACTCCTGTTAACCTGCAGTGGCTTCCCATGGCTCTTAAGAGAATTGTGAAATACTTGCCATGGTCTACATGATCTGTCTCTTTCTCCAAACTCAATTTGGCTCACTTTGCTTTAGCCAGACAGAGGCCTTTTCTGTCCTCAAACAGGTACTTCTTTCCTGCCTCAGGGCCTTTACATAGGTTATTCTCCCCCAGCCAGAATACTTTCCTTTCTCCCATCTTCTTCCCCTTTTCCCTGCTTTATTCCAGCCCATTCTTCAGCACTCTGTGTGAATGACACTTCCTGACCATCCAGTTTAAACCAGGACCCTAACCCTCATCTCTGAATGCACTCTTTAATTTTTCTTTGTTGTTCTCATTACAATTTGTGTGATTACTTGTTTATTGTCTGTCTCCCCCAGGACACAGTAAATTTCTAGAGAGCCGGGACTCTATTTACTAATTGTCCCCAAGGTCTGGCAGACTACCTGATACATAGTAGTTGCTAAGGCTCAGAACGATTATGCAGCTTGGCCAAAGTCATGCTTTTGACCTGATATTCACACAATTTCGAAGCCCTCTAAAGCCCCATGGGTTTAAGGTTGTATCTTGGTTATTCTGAGGCACCATCTTCCCCATCCGTCACCCAGAAGAGCCAGGTGAGAAAAGAAATGAACTCTCTTATTGCCTCAACTTGATTATGAGCAGGTGACTGAGTTTATTTATTTTTGGCAAAGCGTGCTATATAGTAATTGAGGACAGATTCCAGAGCCAGACTCTCTCAATCCAAATCCCAGTTCTACATTTACTAGCTGTGTGTCCTTGGACAGGTTACCTAACCTCTCTGTACCTCAGTTCCCTCATCTGTAAAATCAGGATGATATATAATGATGTCTACATCATAAGGTTGTTGTAAATCTAAAGGAGTGAATATGCATAAAGCACTTACATTGCCTAGCAGATCATAAGTACCATATAAAGGTTTGGAATTATTCTGTTTCATTATTTTGAAAAATAATGCAGCGTAGGATTTTTTTTTTAATTTAAAACATTCAAAAGCCTATGGTGAAAAAATAAATCTTCCTCCTCCATCAACCTCCCAGTTTTCTCCAGTCCCCAGTTCTCCCAGAGGAAACCATAGCTACCAATTTCTTGGGGCTCATTCCAGAGATGTTCTGTGCATATACAAATGTGTGTGTGTGTGTGTCTTTGCCCACAGATCTCAACAATCTAAATTTCTGTGGTTTTTGTTTGAGGGAGTTCAGTTTCTGGTAGGACTTGTTTTTGTTCTGCTGTTTGGTGGGAGAGGTTATGCTCTGTGTCTGTGAGGTAAGAGGAAGTGAATCTGGGTTGTCTCAGAGTCAGGCCATCAGTGATTTTCCAAAACACCCGGCCCTTGTAGGGCCATGCTGCAATTAAAGTGTTTGTTCCTGCTGTAGGAAGATGTGCCGTCTGGATCTGGGCACCTACTTCCAAGGTGAAACATCTCCCTCAAAGCCATGGAGTGCTCCAACTGTGTGGATCTGGGAGGACGCTGTGAGTCGTAATCAGTTCTGGACTTGCGTGATTGGAAAATATGGAAAGTACTCTAGTGCTTTAAAATTGCTCCATAGCACGCAGCCAAGAAAACAGATTGCTCTGGTACTTTTCCCCCAAAATTCACAATCATTTTCCATTCCAAGAACATTCCAAGCTCTCGGAAATAGTCATCTCTCTTTTAGTTTGCATCTAATCACTTGAATTCACACATCCTTGTGCCAAACTGTCACCTTTTTGCAATATAGAGCATGCTGGTTACATCACCAGGTTGACGGCGTGAACACTACAGTAGCTTCTCTCCTGCACTGTTGACGTTCCTGGCGTCCAGCTAGCTGAGTCGTGCATTGGCACCGCATGGCATACGGTCAGTTTTCATAAAGGGAAGTTTTCAAATTCGTTTGAAAACATCGTCTAGGACAGATGACCCATGAAAAGTCACATTTCTCTTTGTCTCATCTGTGCCACCCAGGTTTTTTTTTGTCTTCCAAAATCCAGTGGTTGAGCCCTTGCTAAAAGCTTTGATTGGTGGTTGGTTCGGCCTCTGAGCCTGAGTCACAAGATCCTGCAGTGTTTGTGTTTCATTCATCTATTGATATGTAACAAAGCTTCCAAGATTTAGTGGCTTAGAACCACCACCCTATTATTCCTGCTCATGATTTCATGGATCAGGAATTTTGGTGATTCAGAGATCAGCAGGGTGATTCTTCTGTTCCCTGTGGTGTCAGCAGAGGTCATTTGATGTTACTGAGCTAGGAGAGAGGCAGGTTAGAACCACCAGCATAAGTTTACAATTAGTATTTCGCAGCCTGAAAAGTCCTTGGTTTCCGCACCTGTAAAAGGAAATAATAACAGTTCCACTCTTGGAAGTTTATGGTGCACATTCAATACACTAATACCCAAAAAGCATATCACTAGTGCTCAGTGGCTGTTGGCAATGATTTTTCAGTTAAAATTGTGTTCAGTGTCATGTAATAGAATCTAACTGCGGTGGCTTAATTTAACAGTTTTTTTTAAAGACTTTTCTTTTTCTAGAGCAGTTTTAGGATTACAGCAAAAGTGAGAGGAAGATGCAGAGATTTCCCATAGCCCCACAGATTACTACCCGCCCCCATTATCGACATCACTCACTAGAACGGTGCGTTTTTACTGAAGACAGACCTACGCAGACACATTGTAATCACCCACAGGTTACCATAGGGTTAACTCTTGGTGGTGTACACTCTATGGGTTTAGGCAAACATAATGACATATATCCATCATTATAATATCAAACAGTATTTTCACTGCCCTAGGACTCCCTTGTGCTCCGCCTCTTCATCCTTCTCTCTGTCACACACACACACACACACACACACACACACACACCCACCCCTGGCAACCACTGACCCTTTTATTGTCTCCATAGTTTCGCCTTTTCCAGATGTCAGATAGTTGGAATCACATAGTATATAGCCTCTTCTGACTAGCCTCCACAGTTTTTTAGGATTTTTATTTTTCATTTAACTAGAAGCCCAATAAAAAGCAGTTCAAGGCTGGTAATACTGCTCCATCTTGCCATGAGAGACCTAGTCTCCTGTGTCTTTTCATTCTTCCATCCAGAGCCTGCTTCTCTCATTCCTCATCCCCCTAGGAAGGAAGCTACTCCCCCTGCCCTCCACCGCAATCATATCTGTATTCTGAGAAGGATAAGACAGTGCAGCTGTCTTTTTAATCAGGAAAACCTTAGCATCCCAGAAGCAGACTTCCACCTACATCGTATAGGCCAGCACAGGGCTGTGTGACCACCCCAATTTACAAACAAGCCAGAACTGGGCACTCTGCCTCCCCAAACATGGAGCTCCATGGTAGACCCCAGTGAAGGTCGACTGTGTTCCCCTTTTTCTGCCCATCCTTAGTAACCTTTATCCTGTCTTCTCAAGTTCCTGATTTACAGAGATGTGAAATTCCCCTTCCTCCTCGCTTTTAAAGCATTCTCTGATGGTCCATAAGTCCAACTTTTATACAGTGGCCCTGAATTCTTCCCCAGAAAAGGCATGCCTCAAAACTTGTCATGTAAGGATCCTAGTTCCCTTAAAACAGATGAAATCATGTGCCACCTCTGCTCGAAACCATCTCACCAGCAGTAAAAACCCTGGGAGATGCCTTTCTTCCTTCTTCCCTTCCTCCCTTCTTCTCTGCCTCCCTTTTTCCTTCTCCCCTCCTCTCCTCTTTCTCAGCCGTTCTCTCCTTCCTCTCTTGTGTCACTCCCTTTGCTCCACTTCTCTGGCTGCCTGGCAGCAGTGCCTTCTTACAAAGTCCAAACATACTACTGCCTCAGGGCCTTTGCACATGTTCCCTCTTCCCCGGACATCCAAATAGCTCCTGCCCACCCTTTCATCAAGTCAGCCTTCAGATGTCACCTGATGAGAAAGGCCTTACTCAATCAGCCTTTGAAAAACAGCAAAATCAAAACAATTGTAATGAAGCAGAGTTCTGGACCTTCCTTGCCCTGCACTATACTTCTCCATAACCACCATGAACATATTTATTTGTTGTTTGCTTCCTGTCTCTACCCTTGCATCTCCAATAGGGCGGGGCATAGGGCAGGCTGTACTCTATCTCCAGGGCCCAGTATGCACGGATCCCAATCTGTATTTATTGAGTGGATAGAATGAATGCTCTCTTTTGTCACTTTTCTGCTGGAGAACAGTATGTCTCTGGCCACATACATTGTCTTAGTCCAGGCCCTGTCAAAGCCCTCTTTGGTTGTGACCAATAAAGTCCAACTGATGGTTGTCTCTGCAGTAGTCAATAGCAGTCATGTATGCTGTGGCCAACATTGTATCTCCAGCCCCTAGGATGGCGATGACTTGGTCAGTATTTGCTGGATGATTGAATGAATGAACCTCCTTGTAGTTCTGGAGTTACTACTGTGGTGGGAAATGTTTGCTCTTTGCCTCTTGCCTTCTTGATGAGTTCTCCTGTCCACTTCTTTCTCTTTTCTTTCCAAACTCTTTGTTCTTCTCTTATTTCCTTTTTGTGTCTTCCCTTTGATAAACTGTTGGTCCTTTCGTTTGTTGCATTTCATGGGCCTGCTTTCATATGTTCAGAGAATTACCATCACTACAAGATTCTAAGGAGTTTATTGTTTTGACCATTCATTCATTTTACAAATTCGAACACCTCTTAAAATAGCATCACCATGTAATTTGGTATTAAGTTGTGTCTGAGAAGAAAACCGCAAAAGAAGCTGCTCCTCATTCAGTTTTTTTGGATTCTTGGAGTCCCTTCTACAGTTCTAGTTTCTCCTTCCTTGTAGAATTTCAAAATTTAACTGACATTTTTCATCATAACAATAATTTTATTATAAACAGCAAAAGTTAACAGGTAAACGCATTTGATGCCTTAGAAACAGAAAAGGAGGAATAACACTTGCCTAGAGGGTCTGTAATTGAACTGAAGGATTATTTCACTACAGGGCATGAGACAGTTTAGAACAGTAGGTCTCTATGTCGGATATGTGTTTCCCTTGAGGTTTTCAGAATCCTGTAATGAGATGTCAGAAAATGACACCGTGCTCATAGTACGATGCCTTCCTTATTGGCTGCTAGAAAGACAGGCAAATGTCCCTCAAGGTAAATTCACTTCACGTTATCACAGCCAGTCTCTGCTCTTGTCACTTTCCAGCCAATACGTTTACGTTAGGTTCATTCTGATTGGCTGCAGGAATGTCCTGGGAACACTTCCCTTGCCTTTCTGAAGCGGACAGTTTTGCTCCCTCATTTCCTTCCCATTAGCTATTGTGACATTCTAATGCCATCTTTCCCACTGCTTTATCAGTCTGGCTCAGGCAGTGTGAGGTGAGCGGGTGGCTTCAGTGACCTGAATTCTGGGACATCTTGACTAAAAGCTTCACAAATGAGTAGAAACTATCTATTTTTTCATTATTTTCCCAGTAGCCTAGATTATAGGTTTTCAAAGTTTTTTTTTTTCAGTAATAGTGGAACCAGTTTGTTCAAAAGAATTCCCACAGGGAAGAATACATATTTTTTAAATAGTTGGAACTACTGAGAGTTCACTCCTGTCAAATCCTTTAGCAGTGTGCCTAATTCAGTAGCCTTCCTCTACACCAGCCATAGCAAACGTAAAAGAAATAAAGACTCTACTCACAAATGCAACAAAACCAGAAAGTACCACGGACTAACTCTAAGAAAATGTTTAAGAACTTTATAGCAAAAACAATAAATAATCATTAATGAAGAATGCAGAAGAAGATCCAAATAAATGTGGTATATTATAAAGATATCAGTTCTCCCCAAATTAAACTCTAAATGCAACTCAGTCCTAATTGAAATCCCAAGAAGATATTTCATGGGATGAACTTCATAACTTGACTTCTAAATTTATATACAATCAGCAAGAAGAGCAAAGAAGAACAGAAAGGGAAAATATGCTCCCCAGAGCTCAAGCTGTATCATAAAGCAGCAGCTTTTAGGTGCTCGGGTTGAAATATTTGAGAGGAAGGGGAAGAGGCTGGACCCGAAGCAGCTGAGGTCTCCCCAGAGGCAGCCCCTGAGGAATAGGAATACAGTGTGAGCACCGCTCAGGAGGATGGAGGGGCCTTCCTGGAGCACTAGAATCATCTAACTGAAGGAACAAGGCCCTCATCCCCCAAGCAATGAAAAGCGACATTCGTGGGCTGAGCATCACATCACGACAGTGCAGATTAGCAAACCAAATTGGGAAACCCTGCTGATGTGCACACAGCGCTGAGCGGGCACAGAGGAAGCAGCCCTGCAGGTGAACTCTGCTCCCCAGACGTTCAGGAACGTCATCTAGGTGTGAGCCTGAGGGCAGGGCCATCAGGAAAGTATGCATAGACAAAGTGAGCTTTGAGAGTGGTTCTCAAAGCAGGTGAGGAACAAGGGCAGGCAGAGAAGGTGGGGCATTTGAGGCAGTGGAACTGGCCAGAGAGATCCAAGACTATGTTTTGTTGGCCCAACCAAGACGGCGCTGTTTTGAGATGAGCGGGCAATGTGGCTGTTTGCCCACTGAACTCATACTCTGGCGTCTCTCCTGTATAGGGTCAGCTAGGGGTATGTCTACCATACGTGTGTGTGTGTGTGTGATTTAAGTGTAGGAAGCTAGAGACCTGAGAGGATGCTGAAGAGGGGAAAACAAGAGAGTGGGGCTTTTGAAGTGCTCGCTCTGCACCACACCCCTGACAGTCATCTCCTGGGATTCTCCCAGCCGTGGCTGTGGGAATTATTGTGTGTTTTACCTCTGAGGAAACTGAGGTTCAGGGAGGTGACATTACTAGCTCATAGTCACCAGCCCCTAAATTTGACTTCAGAGCCTGAGCACTTCGCACTCACACAGGAAGGACGTCCATCTCCTGTACACATGGCCATATGTCTATTTTGTAAAATCGTTCCCATTCTTTAATATAGACATTTAGTGTTAACTCGAAGCTGACACTGAGATTAAACATTCACTTGCTTGCTGAGTTTTCTTTTTTCTCACCAAACAGCAGGACTTGTTATTTTCCCCAGCTTCTATTTTTAAAAACAGCTTCAATATGAGCTTTCAAAAATTGTCATTTGATCCCAGAAGAAAGTCATTTTCATGCCTGTTTCATTCAAAATGTGGAGAAGTTATTCCTGAAAGGCAGTGCTATGACCTTTCTTTCTGTCCCAAATCATAGATCAGTTTAAATTAGCAGGAAAGATGTTTGCAGGCTGCCCTAGCTGGTAAGTGAATAGGCAACAGGAGTGAAAATCTTCACTGGAGAAGAAGAAAATGCAGTCTGCTGGCCTTGATTTTAGTAAAATGACAGTAGTTTAAATGCCTGGATAGAGAAAGGCAGGCTATTCATGCCTCTCATGGAGCAAATACAGGGACAAGTTGAAACGCTTCTCTCTTTGGGGAATAGTAAAGCATTACTCTTAGATTTGAACATCAAAGAAGATCGAAATTGGATCTTTCTTTGTGTTGTACACATTACAAATAAATTTCTTTTCGGGCATGAAGGGATGTGAATGGACTTACTGAAAAAAATGCTTCTGAGGATGGGAATACGTTTGTGTTCTTTCTCTCCCTCTCTCTCTCTCTCTCTCGCTCAGGTTTGCTTTAAAGCCAAGTCCACAAACTCATGTGGCCAAAAAATTGATGCGATGCCATTTGAGTGTAAACAGTGCACACAGAAAGGAAAAAACGATGAAGCCTCCATAAAGTTACGGCTTCATCTTTGTTCTCTTGAACTTATCACCTGCTCAAGTGATGCAGTTAGAACTCCTGAGGGGGGAACTCAGAGTTCCCAGAGTCAGAAGGCAGCTGTCACAGGAGTGATTACATGGAGGACCAAGGATGGGGGCAGTCACTAAAGGTTCAAAAGCACTTTGATTTTATCAGTGACTGCCCGCTCAGTAAGCAGGTTGATACTGAAATATCATCTGTGAGATGAGGACATTCAAAAGTGTTTTGTCTCAAATGAAACCCTAAAGACACCTCTGCTTGTTGAATCAATGGCAGGGCCTCGCTTAATGGAGTGCAGGTTGGACGACTTGCATTTGGTTCTGAGACACTTTCCTCTGACAGTAGCCAGATCCCTTCCTAGTTTGTCTCTTGGTCTGGGATTTGCACTGTGCTGTGCACTCACTTCTGGATGTTGATCAGACTGTAAAAACAAATCCTCAAGCTGCTGTCAGGGTTCCTTTTCTCTCCTGGTCTCGCAATTTCAGATCCGTTAAATCTGGCCTCTTCACCTCAGCCATTAAGAAGAATTCCCTCCCCCGTGACAAGCTGTCTTTTACAGGTTCTGGAGGAGGGCTCAGGTTAGACTGTATAATATGCACACACACACGTGCACACTCACACACAGAGAGTCCAGCAGCACTGTGGTTTGTAGAAAGCTTTGGGGTCTACATCAGATTGGTTTCTTACTTGCATGTGTGGATTCGTGTATTCATTCATTCATCCACAAAACACATGCTGTTGCAGGCTAATGTGAGCGGTCCCCCTGTTTGAGAACGTTTCCCTTTACGAGTCCCCACTGTCGGTAAGTCTGTGGAGGAACGTAAGCCAGTGCTCAGTGCAGACTGGGTAACTTCCAGAAAACCAACTTCAGTACTGTTGTTGAATCTGAGCGTTAGCAATGCACTTGCAGTAAATATTGTGGCTGCTTCTGTGTGGTGATTTCCCTCCTTGACGTCCCAGGGTGGCAGCCCTTGATCCCAAATAACCAATAGCAAAGGAAGCTTTGCTTCAACTCTAAGGGCTTTTGGCCAGAAACACCATCATCGGCAAGAATTAAAAATCATAGTGAGCCAGTCTCATTCCAGAAGGATCTTTATGATGAAAATCCTCCTCTGCCAGAAGAAAACTTTATTCCGTCGTTCATCTCCCTTCCCATGCATCACATCCCCATTCATGACACATCAGGTCACGCAGTTTCCTATCTAGGAAAAGTCACACATTCTTTTCTTGACCTCAGGTCTATACCCCATCCTCATTGTACTAGTGAGGATTAGAATGTGAGGGGCTGACCCTTGGAGCTTAAAGGTAGCATCTTGCAATTTGCCCAAGTAGACAGACTCTCTCCCCTGCTGGGTGCATTCATGGCGGCCTCTTCCCACTGGACTCATGAGGAGGACAGTAGTGCAGTTGCTAAGCAGACACACTGTGGAGCCAGCCACCTGGGTTCCAGTCCCAGCCCTGCCACTCACTAGTTGTGTGACCTTGGGTAAGTTACTTAGCCTCTTTGTAACGCAGCTTCCTCTTTTGTAGAATAGGGAAGATGGTAGCATCTATCTCTTCAGGCTGTCGAGTGTATTCAACGGAATGCTATTCACAGAGCACCTAACAGTACCCAGTACATCATTAGTTCTAGGTAGGCACATGCCGAATAAATTGCTTTCAGTTCCTTTTTTCCTTGCAACTGTCATATTTTTAGGCAGTTTTCAGTGGTTCAGTAGTAAGTCATTGAATTATCTCTATTTTCCCTTAAAAAGAAGCCTATTCACCACGTACCAGTTTTTCAGATCCCGCCATACCTGTCTAGAAGATAAGATGGGAACTGGTCTTTTTGGCAGTCTGGCTCTTGTTTGGGCAAAAGTTCTCCTGGAGCTGAATAATTATAGTTTCTGTATTTCCAGATTCTCCTCTCCTTTGTACAATGAGAAGGAAATCAATGTGACATGATACTCAATTCATTTCTTTACAAAAAGCCCCAGCTTCATCTGGGGTCTACAGCTTTAAGATGTTTGACAGACTGAAAAAAAAAATTTCTCTTCCCAACATATTGATAAAAATCTGGAAAAGCAATTACTATACTAATTTTTTTAATCCTCCAAAAACATCCTAAGGCCAGTATTTGTGTACTTAGGGGTTAGAAGGTCCTGCAGTACCCTGCCTCCTCCTATATCATCAGAGCTCTGGGTCACTGGCAGGCATTTGTTGCTTGATATAAGGTGCATAATGGACTATCAGTGAAACATATCTTAATTTCCAACCCTGTCTCTGCATCCTGGATTTTAAAATACTCATACAGTCCCGTCAGATAGTATGGTATTTAAGTAGGAGTAATGGTGAATGGATTTACACTTAAGTGAAATTTAGAAGAGCACATGAACATTCTTTCTACTTGAAATTTGATCCTTTAAATTTTTCATGATCTGGGGTTATTGTTTCAGCTGTGATAGTGAGCCAAATATTCAATAAAATGACATCCTGGACAATACTGAAGTATAGAATACAAAATTACAAGGATAGTTTTGACTTTGGATTACTTCCACATCAGTGGCATTAATTTCCTTTGTCTTCCAGTTTTTGTTTTTGTTTTTGTTTTTTTCCCTCAGTTTCATTCTGTTCCCAAATTCTCTTGCCTTCTCATTTTTTTCTCTTAACATTTGCCTTTGGGATAAGTTTATCCATTTTATTGTTTTTCTTCTCCTCTTCTAGGACACTTTTCTTGCATGTTTCTCTGGTACTATTTGACACTCAGTACATCAGAGGGTACAAACTCAGCTGTGCTGACTCAATGGCTGGATATAATTTAGCACTGTTTCTCTCTGCCTGGCAGGCTTTTCTGAATCCAACCAGGCTGCAGGTTGGGATCCAGGAGAACATCCAAGTGGTTCTCTAGCCAGCGTGCAGCATCCATTCTGTGCACCAGTGTTTGTTTGTTTTTCCTTTTTCATCTCCATTCCCAAGATATTGCTACCATTTTGTCTTCCACGTGCTGAGGACACTCCTGATGGCACGCTTGCATGACGCAAATCCTCCTGCTTTGCAGAAGCCATGAAGAGGATTCCAACAGTTGAGGCCGCATTCATTTCCCCTTCATAGACTTCCTCCCCGCAGAGATACTGAAGACAGAATAGTTGAAACTGTGGGGCTGAAACACTAAAATGGAAGGAATCATAGCCATCAGTAGCGAAGGCAACTAGGCTGAGCAAGTCTAACAGAGCACTATTAAATAGAGATTTAATTCAATTCAGCAGCATTTGAACACCTAGAGAGTGCCAGGAACTCTGCTGGGTGCTCGAATTAACAAAATGAGTATGTTGATTCCTTGCCCTAAAGGACAGAAAGCAAGTAGGTTAAGGTGCATTTGATGAGCATATGCAGAAGGGTATACTTGCGACAGACACGCAGGAGAAAGTGACTTACACTAGGGACTCAGAGGGGGAGGCATTCAGGAATACTGCCTGCTGGAGGGAACCTCAAAACTGGGTTCCAAGTAATTAAATAAATGAGAAGACCTAATAAAATTCCAACACACACACACACAAAAACCAGTATGTGTGGGATTTAGAGGTGTATGTTCACTTTGTGTTTTGAAAGCCTTAACCTGGTAATAAGGTGAAAGATGGGTGGAAGGTGCCAGGACTAGACAGTAGGTGGTAATAAAGATTAAGAAACAAGAATTCAAATAAGACTATTGCAGTAACCTCTGATTAAGGCAGGGGCAGTGGGTACGGAACAGAAAAGACAGAGTTGACGATATTTAGGGATGGAATTGTTAGGGGTTCGTGACTGGTTGGGTTGTGGGTGTGGCTTATAGAAGCATCAGCATCACCCCAGCCCTGTAGATCTTAGTCACATGTAACATAACTAAGCTCACATTTCTATCAAAGAGAGCAATGGGCTTGTCTGTATGTGCCACCTTGAAAATACTTTGGGGGAGAAAAAAGGATAAGGGAGGAGAATGAAGTATTTTGCCACTCTTAAGACTGAGCAATAAATGTGTTTGCATCCCCCCTCCCCAATTTGATAAGACGTAATCGGAAAGTAGCTTTTGCCTGATTTTGTAAACATAATCTTTCCGTTTTCAGAGATGCAAAAGTGTACCCAAGATGTTAGATACCATTAGTGAACATCTTAGCTTCTTAACCCCCTACCTACACAAAAATTTTACTAAGAAAACATTTTAGAAACTTGCTGTTAGAAGAGCTGAAACAGGATTTTATGAAATAAGAAATAAATGCCAAATGTTGCAAGGATGGCATCTAATAGTCTATGTTCTTTGCTATTCAAACCATATTCTTTCACTGTCTTTGACAATATCATTTTCTTCCTGTAAACTCATGCTGAATAAATAAGAGATGTGAAAAAAACGTTGAATGTTTAGCCAGAACCCTGAATTGATGCCCATGGAGGCATTAATAATGACAAGTGGAGTAACTAATATTTATTGAATACTTACTATTTGCCAGACACTGTGCTAAGCCTTTTATATAGATTAACTCATTCAATTTTCACATCAGTCCTATGATTCTATTATATTATAACCTTATTATATTGTAACTTCCTCTATTATAGCCATTTTACAGATAAGGACATTGAAAGTTAGAATAGTTAAATAATTTGCCCCAGGACATAAGGGCAGGGACTGATAGAGCCAGTTTAAATCCAGATTTGTTGGACCCCAGAATTAATTCTTTTAACCACTGAATACTACTACTTTCCCAAACAGCTGGAATCTCTTTTGAGCTTTCCTTTCGGAAATCGAAACTTGTATTTTCTCTTTCCCTGAGTTGTACCTTCTTTAAGTAATGCCAACAGTCCCCGTGTATCTGATGTCAGATAATATAAAGGAATATAACATTCATAGACTTCCTGTGGCATAACTAGTCATTGTTTTTGTCATTCTTCTTCTTTAACCTTTTTCTCCTCCGATATAAACTTGTGCAGAGAATGTTAGAACAGAATTCTAATCCTGGGTGGTCACTTACTGGGACTTACTGTGTTAGCCTAGACACTCATCACTCCTGGGCTTTGGCCTAGTCATAGAGTGATGGCCCCCGTACACTGAGAACTTCCAGTGTTCCAGGCATCAGATGAAACCCCTTACAACAACACAGTAAGGAAATTCTGGAATTAGCCCCATTTTACAGACGAGGAAACAAAGACTTTCAAAGGCTAAGTAACATACTGCAGAAGTCACACAGCTAGTAAGAAGTAAAGTCTGGATTAGAAGCCACATCTGTTGAGTCCAGAACTTAGGCTGTGCTATAAGACCTCCTTGTTCCGCATCATGGTGGAAGAACTCCTGATATCAGGTTCATTCCAGTTTTGTGCTGATCAGAAGAATGCTGTGATGGGAGCTCCCTGATGTGTAAGTGTTTAAAGCCTTTAATAGTACCTACCGTATATTCCACGAATATTATTTGCCAATTATGTGTTAAGTACCTGTTATCCTCACCACAACCCTACAAGACAGCTTTGTTGTTCCCATTTTATGTAAGTCTGGGAACTGTGTGTCAGAGAGGTTAGGTAACTTGCACAAGGTCTCATCGCTAGTAAGTGGCAGAACCAGTTGTCAAGACAAAGTCTGTAGGGCTTCAAACTACAAATGATGGAACCGTCACGCTATACCATCACTTGCTTTTCTCTGTCCCTTTGGGAAAAAGAAAAAACATTCTGGCAAAGTATCAGTGTTTAAAATTACCTTAAGATTGTGATGGAGATTTTTAATGATACCATTCAAAGGATACTCACAAAAGCCCGGGAAATCCTTTTTTGAACCACGCTGTTTTGTGTGGTTCTCTTGCCTGCGTTGCTCTCTGTTTTTCTTTAAAAATCCTTTCCAGAAACCTGCTTGCTCCATCCTGTGCTCCCCGCCTCCCGAACCCATCTCAGAGGGAAAGCAGCAGAATAGCACTTCCAGGTCCCATTTTTCTTGCTTGATCATCCAGAGCATGTAAATTACAGCGAAATATGGCCTGAGTCAGCGCCTCACAGGACAGAAATCAGTAACCATTGATATTGCTAAGCAACGCCACAGAGAAGCGAGGCTGCAAATTAGGTGACAAATCTATAAGAAGTTGAAGTATCTGGGGACTCGCTTGGGCATTTCATTGTGAACCATCTGGAAGAGCCACAGTAATGACCACACAGAATTGTTCACTGTTCAAGGATGATAATTCCCAGATAATTATATGGCACCTCCCTGTGTGACCCTAACCTACCTTTCAGAACTTTACATTGTGTTTTTCATAATCCAGATATCTCCCTACAAAATAACTGGGAACAGTTATACCTAGTGGATAAGATTCATTCCTTTCCAAAATAAGATTTTTTTTTAATTACTCTGTTACCTTGTGTGATGGCAGAACTCGATGGGCGAGAACATGCAAAAGAAGAGAGGATTGGCCATGAAATCGTAGCAGCTCCTTTGGCCTGACATGGCCTCAGCCTTTGTGGTCCCAGAGGAGCCTGAGATGATGAGACTCACAGTCTGTTCCTAAGTCAGATCTGAGCAAACTGTGGTACCTCCACCAGGTGAGATAGGTAAGCCTTGAGGGAGACAAGGAAGGGAGC
Source organism: Vicugna pacos (assembly GCF_048564905.1). Lineage (NCBI taxonomy): Eukaryota > Metazoa > Chordata > Mammalia > Artiodactyla > Camelidae > Vicugna > Vicugna pacos. The sequence goes on from NC_132990.1 coordinate 21,219,607, forward strand.
CAGAGTCCTTGACCTTCTGGAGAAGGGCAGACTAGTGAGGAACACTTCCCGCTTCCAACAGTCTAGTTGGTTCCATTCATTCAGCTAATTGGACTAAGCATCCTGATTTTAAACCAAAGGTTACAAATTGATGAGCCAAATATGACCCAGAGTGTTTTTTTTTTTAATTTGGAATTACTTGCCAACATATAAAAACTCAGGAATTTTCACGTAAAAATCCTGATGGCTGGCTTCCCTTGAATAATGAGATCCATCAACACCAAGTCTGCCTTCCCTCATGGAGTGGGAGCTGTGTGGCTGTGGCCCCTTGTTAGGCATGCACTGGCCAATTTTCCATAATCCCCACCACTCCCTATTGTTGTCTCCAGCCCACTTTCCTCACTACACACCTGTGATTCACTGGTGCTTTATCAAAATGCCTATGATGCTCCAGGCACTGGGCCAGGTTCTGGGGATCTTTCTGACTCCTGATTTGGCCACCAGTGTAGTATCAGGATTTCTTAGGGCCTGGGACCTCAGAACGATATCAGCAGATGGACGTCAACAAGGAAATACATCTGGAGAGTGAGGGAGACAAAACAGCAGCAATAACCAACCAGTGTGCCTGGGTTTGCAGGAAGCTGGAAAAGGAAGAGTGAGTATTTCATGCAAGGGCTAGATTCAGAGGGTGTGAAAATCAGGTGATAAATCTCTAAGAGGTAGCTATGTGTGTCTGCACATAAATCCTACTTGAAACTCAATAGCTGTCAGGGGTTACCCGCAAGTTCAGCTCTTTATTTTCACTTGCAAAGTTCTTGCCTTACTTCCAAAAGCCTAAGTGAGAGGTTTTAATCTCGTAGAAGACAAGAAAAAAAGTACTCATTAGCATAGATTTGGAAGAGCCAAATGTGAAAAGAACTCCAGAGGGCAAAATCACCTCTGTTTACACCTTGTGTATGACATGTCTGTGTTACCACGTGTTGGGTACAGCTGTCCCCAGGTAATCCTGTACAATTAGGAGGCTCTTAGGGAAGTTTAAGGCACAAACATCATTCCCCCACAGATTGTCAAGCAGAGCTTCTGCAATGAGTCAGTACTTTGAAAGCTTTTTTTTGAGTGAGAATTTGAATTTGAAGGTTAAAATATTCTTTTCCTTCTGACTTGAACATGAAGTGAGAATAAGCTTGTGTCCTCATTTAACCCCAATCTCATAAAGTTTTTTAAGTTAAAAAAATTGACTTGCCTTGACATGCACATTTGATATAAAAGAATAATGACCCAAAAAAAGCCTTTTAATGGAAATCAATTAATTTTGGTGGTCCCTGCAGCCCTTAGTTTGAGATGAAATCAAACAGAAAGCTTTAAATTGGTCTGTATTAAAAATATCTTTCAATTCAGAATCCATGTTTATTTTGATGAAGGATTTTCACGCACGGAGACGAGAAATGATATTAACCCTGATACCCTGCAAGAGACTTAAAAATTGTATGAATCTACAAATATAAATGTTATGTCTATAGGGAGTGGGGTGGGAAACCAAGAATACACAACTGTCATCCTAGTCATTCACAAAACTTCAATAATAAAAGTCAAGTGACAAATTGAAAAAAAATAAAAGACTACCTCAGGCTAAAATAGTAATTCTGCCAAACATGGTTCTGGAAGTTAGCCAGGACAGCCTTTCATTAAACTGGAAGTTTTCCTTCTGACAGACTTGTGTTTAAGGGAAGAAGTCTGGGGGGGGGGGGGGTGTTGACTTGCACGTGTCAAGTATTGACATTGACATTGGTGCCGACCCGCGGAGATAATTAGAGTTTGAGTAGGATTTAACAACCTCATGCTGAGCTGAATTAGATGTTCCTTTTGGAACAGTGGCAGACAGTGAAGAGAGGTACCAATTATTAAGGATGTCTGCGCCTCCCAACGTAGAATGCTTTCATAGACGTGTTCTCTCTGATCCTCCAAAAACCCTCCTGAGAATAGATGTTTATTGCTCTTATCCTCAGTCTGCTGAAGAGGAGACTGAGGCTCAGAGAGGATCACCCAGCTCAGAAATAGTAGAACCAAGCTTTCAATTAGCTGTCTTCTCTGTCTCACTCTGAAGCACTCTTAGCCTTGATAGTGATATTTTGGTGTCAGCAGTCCAGAAGCCTTAGGCATCAGTGCCCGCCTTCCTATCTTTGGCAAGTCCAGGGAAGTTCAACAAACCAAAGCATCCTAAACCTCTCTGACATTTGGGAGCTGTGTATTTATATGCTTTGTGTAAGAAATGTGAGGAGAGCACGTGATACGAGAGAAGCACTGTTCTAGTTGGGCAGAATCTAAAAAGGAATAAGATCTCTGCCTCCAACGTGCGGGCACCCTAGTTGGAGAGACAGGATTGTGTGCAAATATCAGAAGGGAAGGTGCCCAAGCTGGAACACTGGTGGTCAGGTGAACGAAGGTGCTGCTTTTCACATCCTGTTCCAATGGTTATGATCCATATTTTGACCTTCCCCATAGTTCTGAGACTAGAAGGGCAGGAATGATGAAGAAATTATTTTAAATTCTAGCCCTGACATGGTAGAATATCTTTTGTTGTTGGACAACAAATAATCTATTTAAAACGTCTATAGGTACTGTTGAATTAGTTTTAATAAACCTGTGTAGAGTCCCAAGTTCTGCTCCACACCCCATACATTCTCTTTCACTCTTCCTGGTGATGCTTGTGATAACGAAGCTGCTCATTGATTGCTTAGTGGGTGTTATTATCTCATCTACTCTTCACTGCAGCTCTGTGGGGCAGATACAGTTATGCCCCTTTACAGCTGAGGACACTGAGGCTCAGAGAGGTAAAGCGATTTGCTCAAAGACACACAGCTAATAAGTGGCAAATCTTGGGTTCAAACCTCTACCCTGGCTTCAAAGCCTATGTTCTTAACTTCTATTCGCTACTGGAAAGAATCCTTTCATGGATGCGATATAACCCAGTGTCTGTACACATCTCCTTGATAGGTATTAGACAACTTTACCAAAAAACTACTCTGTATTGAGAGAGCCTTAAGTTTTAGGTCTTTGCACTCAGTTCAATTCAGTATCAAAAATAAAGCAGCTCTTTGATTTAAGAGAATAAACAAGTTAATCGTATTTTTTTTGCATCCACTAACACTTAAGTAATAAAAAATACTTGTGCTCACTGATTTCTCTACCTCTATTCTTCATTCTGATAAAATGAATTCAGCATAGATACGTCTGTTGACTTTCTGTTTTGTATGTCAGAATTTTAAGGCCTGAAAGGTGAGAGGTCATTTTTATGGTGCTACGGTCTGGGGAGACTTGCTGAAAAAAGGGTTGAGAATGCCAAAGATTTTAAAAGCTGAACAAGTCAATACTGGAAGGAGAAATCTGTGTCCATGCCTTTCTTAAGAAAGAAACAAGTTAGGAGCCCAAAACACTAGTTCTTGTTCACAAATTCTTTGAGACTGAAGGCAGGACCCTTCCCTTGACTTGTCAACCAAGAAATATGGACAAGAATTCAGAGGTCCCTTAAAGCAGATAATGATGTTGTTCACAAGGCCTGAAAGGAAGTGGGCAGAAGAATGACAAAGGTTCAGCCCCTCCTAGAGATCTGAGAGCTTGGATGTCTGTGGACCCAGCTGTCCAAATGGCATGAGCAAGTATGGGCACCATGCTAGGCAGCTTTCTCGATCAGCTTAAAGGCTCATCTCAAACACCAACCACTGCATTCTGGGATTTATTCTTAGGCTGTATGACTTCTTAGGGAAATGTTATAGACAAGAGGCACCAGGCGGTACCCAGGATAATACTCACTGCTGATTCATCCCTCTTCCAATCCCGGCTGTCTCTTGCTCAGTTGATTTAATGGCAGTTGCTTGATGGTATTAAACAGCACCCTCTTGAACCTCTCACTCCCTCCCTCCTATCCCAAAGAAACCCAGCTCAGATTGGGCCCAGTTTGAATCCTTATCCAATGGTGCTAAAGGTGCTTGGTTACTCTCCAGGGGGAGTGTGCTTCCTGGAGGCCATTTCCCCTTGCAGGTGAGTTTTCATTCATGCCTCTCAGGCTACTTTCCGTGAGCATCCATGGGCAGTGGGACACCAGCCAGCTGCGTGATGTGCTCTGGCTTATATATGCATATTGTGTTTGTCCTGGTCACATGTCACACCCCTTTTCCTGTGCCCCCTAAGCCCCTGGTTCAAGGAAGGGAGGCATCGGCTCTTGGAGATGCTGTCCCGCCTGGCCCAGGATGGTACCCTGCCCACTTGAAAACATCGGAGTGCTGAGTTCACCGTCTCACTGTCCCACCGTCCTATCTCCGTCAGTGTGAACACCTGCATTCTGGCAGGCTGGTTTCCTTCACATTCTTGTATGCCTTTTCTTTACTAAGCAAGCAACGTGGTTCTCTTCACTTGGGCAAATATTATTTCCTTGCCCTCCTTCCTCACTTTAAGTGCTTTAAGTTGCTACATCCATCACCTGTTGTTATTCAGCCTTTCACTGCTCTTATTCCTTCTCTTCCACCAGCTTTAGCCTCATTTTTCTTACATTCTGTATAGTTCTTGTCCCTCTGCCCCATTCACCACCCCAGGAAGTAGCTAAGAAACAATCTAGGCATCGCCACGGCAGCAAGAATGTGTGAGCTTTGCCAGTCAGCAGTAGATCCAATTTCAACTATGTAAAAATAAATTAAAGGATATGATTATATTTATTTATACCCGCTTCCACGAGAGAGAAGGTAAGAATAATCACATCGGCCACAAGCAGATGTTTAACAGTTTGAGACTGAGCCATGACAACAGGTGTGTGCATATAGAGGTTGCATCTAAAAAGACAGACCCATAAAATGCAATAGTGTATCTTCACTGTGTAGAAAATGGTGTACATGCAACTTTGCACACAGAGCCGCCCACACTGTTTCCTCGGCAAATAAAGAGAATGCCAGCTGCTTATTCTCCTGCTTTACCTCAGAAAAAGAGTAGAGGTTACAAAAAATTAGTTAGCTGATACAATTCATCAACTTACTGCAAGATTATATGCACACGTACACACACACACAAATGCATAGATTATGTGTAAAGCCACCATGAACATGTGTTGATTTATGAAGGTATTGAGATCATTTTAAAATCCCAAACTTGTGCAATGTCAAATATGTAATAGACTGCTGTTGTTAAAATACCAGAAAAAAATTTTCCTACTGAAGGCAATCCCCAGAAATAATTTTTTAAAAAACTTTCTTGTTTTTACACAAAATTGCATTTCTTATTGAAGCACTTGCGTCCTTTGTCATGGATCTAACAATACCCAGTGTAGGCAGGTTTTTGTAGAAACAAAAAAGATGAGGTGATTTTTCTCCCCAGGGCATAATTTTGTATTGGTGTGTTAAAATAGCTTGAGGTAAAATTTTAGGCACGTGGAAAGAGATGATATATAGAATGTATAATATAAATATAAACAGAAGAGTATTACTGTGTTTTAAGCTAGAGCTTCATCTTGCACCCAAAACCCATCAACTATTAGTTAATTCATATGTGATTTTTCAGTAGCTGCCCAAGTTCACGAGCCACAGACACATTCTGCAGAATCACAGGAATGTCTCCTGAGTCTAATTAAGTTCTCGAAGTTTATTGGGAGAGCATGGTTATGACCAGGAAAAATATTTTTAACCTGCTCACACTGTTGCTTCAAACAATCTGGAATTTTCAGATGAACAAGAATGCATGTTTCCATTTGAGAACTGAAGGATGAAAACAAAACTGGTGCTTCCCCACCTCCTCTGTCCCCCAACGTGGGGGGCCAGTCCCACCAGCTGACTCAGAACAGTCGCTCTGCCAGTGGTTTCCATTACAGCCGAATCCTTTGGGGATCTGCACCCAGGAAGGGGTGCTGATTGCCCCCTGGCCCCTGCAGTCTCCACAGCCACAGGCAAGGCCGTGAGCTGGGAGTTGTGGCTGCTCTGTCCCCTGTCCGGCCAGGAGCTCTTCCCGGGGAATATGCCTCCCTCTTCTTTCCAAAGCACTCTGCACCCTCCCAGCCCCTCCAAGCGTGCTGCACCATGGTATTCAGTGTTTCCTGTCTGAAATACAAGATGAGAAGTGAAATGGAAGTTTGGAACCTGGTTTTGTATTTTGGGTTTTCCCAGGTAGCCTTCCTTATTCATCTCTAGGAAGTGGTTCTGTTGGAGAAAAGCTGTGACATGAACTCCATGGCCAGGAATCTCAGCATCTTCAAAGCTCAGTGGGGCTGGACCTTGTCCTCGCGCAGCCCTCTCTCGGAGGTCACCTCTATAAAAATTGTAGGTCTAGGCTGGGCCTGGTGTGAAGCTATCTTTGTCAAGTATTCTGTTTCATCAGATGTTAAAATAACGATGTCCTCTTCTGTAAGGCAGGGCACATCCTACCCCTGGTGGAATAATATATTTTAAGTGACTTTTGAAAACGGGCCGTGAAAGCTGTCTGCCACATGGCCCATGTTTGCACGTCTCTATATAGTTACGATTGCGGAGTTTGACAGTATAACTCTGAATCTGATTAATTAAGAATGTGTAAAAACAAAGTTCTTGCATTACAGCTCGTTCCTTATCTTTGTGTCTTTTACTGTGATGTTGTAGAACTTGGATCATATGGAAAACTAAAATATTATGACACAATGACTGAAGAAGGTAAGAATGATTTCAGAATTGTATGCATTGGCTTTTTTTCATTTTTGGTGTCTGTGGCTTGCCCATTTTATTTTTTTTAACCTCTTTGCATGACTTCAGTGACATTGTGTGATTTATTATTCTTTCCGCATTTTCGTCTAGTTTTGCCATCGTGTTAATTTGGAATTGGAGACGTGCAATACCATGGGCAATCATGTTATTCCATTCAAACGATCCAAACCATCTCAGTTGTGTAACACACTCAGAGAAATGGTGTCAGCAGCGTAAACACAAGCCCACACCCACTGTGCCACCGTTATTTCCTCCACATGCTCACAACATATAGAAACACGTCCAACCAACACTCTTCTTATAATATGTCCTTAATTTCAGAGGGGTGGTTGGTGTATGTTCTGGTGACATTCTGATTTACGCAAATGCATGAGTGATCTAAAGAAACGCCTAGACCCAAAACCAGCTGGAGACCTGTTTCTGATGCAGAGGGCTGTAGGCTCATGTCCTTAGCTCCCCCAGTCCCTGTTGACTGATCCAAGAGAAGCCAGGGCCACTATTCCAGCCAGCAGGATTGTGTGTATTGGGGTTCACACTCTGTGAGATTGGACATGTCATTTTATAACCATGTCCCCTGAGTAAGTGACGTCTGGCAGAGGTTTGTTTTTAAATGTAGCTACTGGTAAATTCCAGGCACTGTCCCAGAACACAGCCTTGCCCAGTCAGAGTAACTTTTCTGGAAGAAAAATGCAGCACAGAACAGCAGTCTGAAAATTTTGTGTTCTTGTGAAGGTAGTTGTCCTCTTGCCCTATCCCCCATCTCACCCCACACGTACCTGTGCCTGTTTAGTAATAAATAGTATTTGTACGTAAAGAAAACATTGAAATTTTCACTTGATATTTACACTGATATTGACAAGAAATCAAAAGGTACCCTAGAAGGGGAATCAGCTAATTTTATCCTTCAACATGAGAGAAATTCCCCCAAAGTGCTGCATATCTTGTTTTCAGCGTCTAGTAGTTCTGAGTTGCCTTAGCTTGCCAAAGATCTCCTAGTTGCTTTGCATGCAGGAAGCAGAACATGGGACAGCCCTCAATAAGAGGAAGCCCCTCCCCAGGCCCTCCCTACTCTTGGCTTCTGCACAGCACCCAGGCCCTTCCTTCTTCGCTACTACATCTGTGCTTTCAGTTAGCCACTGTCATCTTTTCTAAAGCAGCAGGCCATAGTTCGGATCTCAGACTGGGCCCTGTTGTAGCCCAGGGCCCTTCCAACAACGTGGGGATGTGCAGACCCTTGTGCAGTGAGACCCCCAAAGACAGAACACTTCCTGTGAGAATGTGTCCCACCACCAAGGGAATAGAAAGAACAATGCGTGTCTTAAAGGAAGGCTCCTGCCCCGGCTGTCATTTTTAGTCCATGTCTTCCAACCACTTCAATTTTTATTGGTGATTGGCTCAGAAAACCAAAGCTTTGGGACTCACTGATTTTACAGTTTGATCACTTTTCCAGGCATCTCCCAGCCGTCAGCCTCAACCTCATGGCTTGGGTAGCCGATGGGTTTGTTCGCTTGTACCTGAGCAGTCACGACCATCACTTTGTCTCCTTATGCCATCCTGTCCTTTGCCTTCCACCCTTAGCTTCCTGTTGCCAGAGCAGCTTCTGCCTCCCCGTTGCCTCACTTGGCCCTTTTCTCCCTGGCTGTTCCTTTCCTTCCTCTTTCCACATCCATTGGAGCCATCCAAGAGCTCCCTTTCTCCTCCTCCCTGCTCCGGACAATTCAACATCAAGTGAAGATGCAGAAAAGCTCCTTCCAGTCTGGTGACACACTTGATAATGAGCAGCTGGGTTTCTAGGCAGGAAAACAACATCAAAATAATGTCTGGAAGGAGAAGCACAACCAGAGGGAGATTGTGTTCGGGGGCCCTCAAGGGTCACCTGTCACGGTCCTTATCCTTCTCTTGACTTCGCCATCCCTTCATGCGTATCCTCTTGTGTCCTGTTCTTAGCTGAAAATGTATCCCTGTTACAGTGATTAGCTAACAGTAGCTAAGGCAGTGTTTCAAAAAGCATGTTCTATAGAATACTAGCTTCAGATGAGGTCATCAGAAATTTTGCAGCTATCCAGAAAAAAAAGAAAGCAAGATTGAATTTACAGTTAAATAAATGGGACGCTTCTGAGTTAAGTTAAATAGGTTTCTTTACCACGTGACTCGTCAGCGCCTTCAGTATGCACCCGTGCATGGCAGCGTCTACAAGAGTGAATCGTAAAGCGGGATGAAGTTTGCAGTATTTCCCAGACTTCTGCAGTCAGAGAACCCACTCTTCCATGGAGCCTCTTCTGAGACTCTTTTGGAAATGCAGGTTAAGTCATTATCCTTCACCTAGAATAGGAACCTCTGAAAGGTATAAAAGTTTTCTAAACACATAGCAATCCCTCTCGGGCCCTCATAAAAGGATGCTTTGGAACAGGAGGTCCCCGTGCAGCCACCTCAGATTATACTGTTTGGCAGCTGGCTCCATGACAAGCCAGGCTGGCTTAGACCTGATTCTGGGGTTCCATCTAAAAGCCTCAGAACCGGCAGCAGCCACGTGGCTTCTCCAGATTCTTAGGGGCCTCTCTCTCTCATTGAAAATAACAGTAACTGTGGTTTCGATCACTTCCATGTTACACAATTCAAGGAAGTATAATAAAGACGGCGGTGCTGTGGGCAGTGGCCGACTAGCTAGCCTTCAGGACATACCCCCTCCACTTCAGCTTTCTTTCCACAGTTTTAGAAACGCGACCAGCCCTTGAGCAGAGCTTTAGTGTAACTGCCCATGGGATTGGTCACTATTTGTAACTGTTTCCAGAGAATGCTCTGGATGTTGCGTGAGGTCAGCTACTTGCATTGAGGCCTTTTTTTCCCTAAGGTGGATTCAGTGGAAAGATGGTTTACATATACCACCCTTTATCCTAAGAGAAATTGTGTTGACGATTCCTGAGATAGAATTGTCCTGCACGTATTCTGTTCATTTTTTTAAGCACCGACTATGTGCTAGTTATTCTGCTAAGTGCTTTGTTGAAACACAAGATTAAGAGATGAGCAGTTTTCCCATGGAACTTATAGTCGGGGGAGAAATAAAAGAGCCATCACTGAGCCACCAGGAAGCGAGTGGTAAGTGCCACAGGTGCTCAGAAAAAGTTGACAGACTACAGGAGGAGGAAAGATGGCTTTCACCTGGAGGGAAGATTTTGTGGAGAAGGTGACCTTTGAGCTGGCCCCTAAAGGATCAGTAAATATGGGGTGAATTGGGGAAGGAGGCTAGCGGTAAATTCTGACCTGCCAGGCTGAGACGGGGTGAAAGGAGGGGACACACCAGCCCTTACTGGGTGCCTCCCACCTGCCAGGTGCAGTGCTGGGGGCTTTATACATTCTGTGTCATTTAATCCTTGTAATGATCACCCAGGTAGATTTTACTGAAGCTGAGAAAACGAAAGTTCAAAGAAGTATTTTGTTAGATGAGGAAACTAAGGCTCAGAGTAGCAACGTAATTGGCTCTGGGACTCAGGTGGTAAGTTGCAATGTGGGGCCTGAACTCAGGACTGTGGCGTGCCCACACCCTGCCTCCTCGGCTCCACTGTGGCTTGCTCCACAAGGCGGTATGAGGAACCGGACAGTTCAAATTGGCTACCGTGTAGGAGTGGGAAGAAGGGCTTGTTGGAGACCAGATCATGGGGAAGGTGGAACCACAGACCAAGAGTGAACAACAGTGAGCTGTGGAATAAAACGTGCCCCCCCCCCACTTGAACACTTTACCATAAAAAGTTTATTTTAAGAAAACAATCTGCTTACTCTCAGACACTGGACAAGATCATGACATTTTTTTCGAAATTTGCCCCTTCCCTCGAGCCCTTTCCCTCCCTCCCTCATCTTCAGGTGCCCAGCACCTAAACTGAAACAGCTCCATGGGCCACACCCAATCCTCTCTCCTTCCCCAAGCCAATCAGATTTTATCCAGTCACTCATTCATTCAACAACAGTCAGTATGGACCAGGCACTAGACTGGGTGCAGGGCCTGTGGAGATCAAAGACAGTTCTTCGCCTGAAGAATTCATACTCTAGTGGGAGACCAGGCAGAGAGATGACTAGTGTGATGGGCAGACCCGAGGTGCTAGGGGAGCCCAGTGGAAGTGAGGGCAGGCTTCTCAGAAGAGGCCACGTCTGCACCACCTCATTCCTGCTTCCCAAGTTGCTGACTGTCCCGCCAGCTACCTGATACTAGTGTGTTCTCTGGGTAGTAGCTGAGCACCTGCTCTGTATGAGTCATTTTGCTAGACTTGATAGATGAGTGAGCATCACTCCTCCCAGGGCCTGTATTTCCTTCCATAACAAGATGTCCCAGGGATACAAACAAATGACTCTAGGGGTAGTCTTTTGGTGATTTCACATCCCCCACATGGGCACTCATCCCTTTATCCCTTTATCTCCTCACAGACATTTAGTAAATGTTCTTGGAAGAGCAATCTCCAATTGTTACTTAATAACCCATAGTTTAACAATACTATATATAAAACATAAACAACAAGGACCAACTGTATAGCACAGGAAACTATATCCAATGTCTTGTAATACCCTAAATTGGAAAATAATCTGAAAAAGAATATATATATTTATATAACTGAATCACTTTGCTATACACCTGAAACTGTAACATGGTAAATCAACTGTACTTCAGTTAAAAAAAAACCCCACCATAATTTATTTCACATCTGCAGATACCCAAATTTCATACCATTCTCACTCTGGAAAATCTTCAATAAATTGAATTTGGCTTCCTTATTAAAGTTACTTTAAATGAAAACGTAGACAGTTCAAAAGAAAACAAACGTGTGATGGAACAGATAACTTGAAAAGAGAAGCCTTTTCGCCAATGGCAGTTTACAGAGCTACTCATTTCTGCTCTTTGGAGCTAAACATTCATGGACATGTAGGTAGGTAGGTAGGTAGACAGAAATCTTGACTCTAAGGATACACTGCAAAGATGCAATGTATTGTCGTAAACTCATTGCCATTTAACAGAAGCCATTTCTAGAAAAATAATTTCTCCACTACTTAAAAAGTCAATGTTTGTTCACTTGTACAAGGAAAAAAGATAGAAAAACTTGTTGTAATATCAAGGGCAAAAATTATAATGATCTTTTCCATAGTGAAATTAAGGCTACTGTTTCATGGCAATCAATAGCCCATTTACCGAGCTGAAAAATTAATAATGTCTTGTATGAATCATGGGGTCCTAAATTAGGCATGTGACTGAGTTTTGAAAACCCACATTATTTCAAAGAAACAAAAGCTCCCTAAGGTCACATAGTCTCTCCAGTCATTTGATGTTCTTAACTGCAGTGAAATAATCCAGTTCTTTTTCAAAGTGAAATTGAATTTTGGAATACTGTTTAACAGCATTTTCATTGCACAAGAGATATCCTCTGAAAAGGTGGTCCTAAAAAAGGTTCTTGATGCTATCTGTGGCCTTCACATTATGTTTTCCTCCTGGCTTTGAATAGATGAGAGTTTACCCTAATATACCAGGCAGGATAGGTTTAACTCTACATAGCAGAAAATCCAGATTAACACTGGCTTAAGTCAGATGAAAGTGTATTTTTCTCTCAAGTAAAAAAGATCCAGTGACAGGCTATACATGACTGATATGGAAGCATCACAATAATCCAGGACCCAGACTCCTTCCATCCTTCTACTCCACCATCCTAATATATGACTTTCAACCTCAAGGGCACCTCATGGTCCAAGATGCCTGCTGCTAGAGCTCCAGCCATTACATCTGTATTCCAGGAAGGAGGAAGGACCAAAAATTTTTTCCCCAGATGTTCTGCCTTCTTTTTAAGGAGCCTTCCCTGTAAACCCTCCCAGTAAAATCTGTCCGAAACTTAGTTACATGCCTACACATAGTTTCAAGGAAGCTTGAAAATGTAGTATGTTAAGCTGAGTGATTTCTTTGGGTATTATGTCATTAGGAAATGAAAAAAGAATAAATATTGGTAGGCAACTTGTAATCTCTCCACAACAGAGAAGTATCGGTATCGCTTTCATGTAACTGTATGTTGATAGGGAGGATTGAGATCAGAACACATGAAGAACATGTTCTGAGGGAGGGCTGTGAAAGGTGATGGAATCAATGAATTGACCAATGAGATCAAAGAACTGTTGTGATAGAAAGATAGAGTTATGGACTGCTAGCAAGATACTTCAAATCAGGAATTTGGATGTGGTGCAGTTATTGCTAGTGGCATGGTCTAGGGTCTAACCACAGGAGTGGATGGACGGGGTGAGCTGGAGGAAAGGGTAACTAGCTGGAAGTGAGTAGGTTAGAGCGATGAGTAGCTAAGTGTTACCAGGCTCACTCATGTAAACTTACCAAGGATGGTAACATGAGTTATGGTGGAGAGGAAAATAGTAAACCGGGTTCTAGTATCTTCAGAAATGAAGGAAGGGTGACTAGGAAGTCAGATGGGGTAAAGGTGGTAAGGGTTATCGACCTGGGCTTCAAAGAAGGGAGGAGAAATGGTCTACAATGGTGAGGAAGGGGGATGAAATGTGGGGCACCTAAAGAGATGAGTAGTGTCACTGTCAAGGGCCACAGGAGAAAAAGGGCCATCCGGAAACAGCCCCATTTCAGTTGGAGCAAAAAGACAGTGTTCATAGACGAGGTTAAGGACATAGAGATTTGCTGATGGCAGGGCTGGGAGACTGAGTCAGGCCAGGAGTTTTCAGAGCCACTTGGTGATAAGTATCTTGATGGTAATGGATGACCCAGAAGCTGTGCTGAAGTGAACAAGGATGTAGCAGGGGATGGAAACAGCCTGACAATGTTTCAGAAATTCTTTCTATAGCCTCTTTCTTGGGATTGGTCCTGTGGGTAGTTGGCAGTGATAAAGTGAGATCTGTCTTTCCAGGAGAGGGGAACTCTGGGGATACCCTTGGAGTCCAGCTGGGGGCGGGGAAGGTTGGAGAAGGAGATCAGCCTTTTCCAATTCAGAGAGAGAGAGAGAGAGAGTTCAGCCCAGCATAGGAAGACCTTTCCAACAGACATGGCCAAAGACGTGATAGCCTGCCTCAGACAGGAGTGAGCCCCCCTTATTTGGAGAAGCCAAAGAAGCCTCCATCAGAAAGACTTTAAGATAATGGACACCTTAATGTCCCTTCTAGTCACATGTTCAAGATTCTGTCCTGGTGCCTTAATTAAATGCGATAGCAGACACTGGTCTGCAGCCTACCTTTAAGATTAAACCTTCTGAAAACTTGATCTTGCATTCTGGTTAAGCTGCCACCAAAATTGTGGTAGGTGGGTTCCTGGGCCAGAGCATCTGCAATAAAAGGCTTATATATTATTTGATTCAGTTCACAGCCAAACTCTTTATTAATGTGGTTAAATACAGCAAATAATCCATTAGATAGTTCCTATGCAATAGACCCTTAAAAGAACAATAACAAACAAACAAAAATTCTCTTTTAGTTACAAATCTGAACTTCTGCCACAGTAGAAATTTTAAATTGCAAATTAATTTTAACTGTTCTTTTTTATTATAAAAACATTACATGCACACAGAGGTAAAAAGCAAATATTACATAAAGAAAGACAATAAAATTGAGCCCTCTTTCACCCCAGATTCCACTCATTCCTTAGAGCTAACCACTTTTATCAGTTTTTTTTAATATATTCTCTTTCTCTATACAGTGGTTCTATGCCTGGGTTTTGTTTATTAGTATATCTTGAAGATATTTCTGTATCAGCATTTTGTGACTTTCCTCATTCCTTTTTAGCAGGTGCATAGTATTCCACTGCCTGGCTCTTCCATGGTGGGTTAACTCAGTCCCCTGCTGATGTACATTTAGAATGTTGCCATTTTTGTTTATTGAGTTCTTACAGTGCTACATGAGCATCTACTGAATAGAAGATATATAAAATAAATTTCTAGAAATAGAAATGGTGAATCAAAGGATATACTCATTTCAGATTTTGAAAGATAGTGCCAAATTGCACTCCAAAGGAATTGCACCAATTTACATTCCCACTAACAGTGAAGGAGAGAGCCTTAAATAACAAATTTCAATAAATCCTTTGAACAGAGATTCAAACTGACTTCGTTAACAAAGCAGATAAGCCTTTGTAATATAACTACCTTCTAATTTACTTGTTTTTCAAAACCTGAGTTTTTAACCAAAGTTGAGTTAAAAGCAGTGTGCAGTTCTGATCAAAATCTCTGTCCTCTCGAGATGAAATGACAGGGCTATTCCCCCCACACAGAATATCCATTTTCCACCCCAGCACGTGCCCTTCTTGCCTCAAGACCACTGATAGCCCTGTAGAAACTCTGAGAAGTACACATCACGTTTACTCGCTCCCTTCCAGTTACCAAAGCGGGGACCCCCTATTGTGCACAGACACCATTTCCAGTGCCATGTTGTTTCATTCATTCCAGGTTTATGGTTTAACTCATTCAGTCCAACTTTCCATAACCAGAGGATTGTTCTGGGCACTTGAACAGATGCTTTCGTTGAGGCTGAGCCTTATCCAAAAGCAAATAGATGTAACTCACCAGTTATTAACCACATTACTGTTTTAGAGATGTATTCTTCCAAGTCTCTCCCTGGGGCTGGATCTTAGGAAGACAGCAGCCTGGTATGTGTATGTAACCAAACTAACCAGCTAGTAACCAGCATCAGATCTGTGGGAAAGACCAAACCAGCTGTGTGGGTAAATCCACGGTCTTCCTGAAAACCAAGACCCAGGGTCTTCCGACTAGAATACATCGGCTCTTCAAACTTCATTTTGTCATATTTTCATGATCTAAACTGTCAGCAGTAAAAGCAGAAAGATTGGACCTGGCAAGTAAAGGCAGATTTTGCCACATTGCATATGTAAGAGGTGTTAAGTGGCAGCAGAAGGCACATCGTGGATGCTTTTTTTTTTGTCTATTTCTGACATCCCCAGAGCTCAAAATGTTAAGTTGCCTTCATCAGTCAAACTTGAATTACTGTTATTATAAATTAATAATATAATTTTCCACCCCCATGAAGCTTTCTCTTAAAAAAAAAAAAAGCGGGAATCTGTTATACCAGGAGGTTGGCATGTTCAATTAAGCATGGTAAGTTTCTCTTTTGATTAAATCTGAAATGAACTGAATCATCTCATTTTAGTCATGGGCCACTGAGCCTTCAGTCACATTTGGTTAAGAACTCTTAGCAGGTGTAGGCACTTCTGTCACAAACCCATGTTTCAGATGAGATTTATAGGCGTAAGTTTATGATGTAAAGTTGAGGATTCAAAATCGTAGAACATAGGAACTCAAGTTAACTGACAGTTTGCAGACACGTGAAATCCAGGTGACAGGAGAGGACGGCTGTACATGAAATAGTACATGAAATAAATAGTAGCCAAATCTAAAATCTTTCCCTTTACATCAAGATAAATAACTGGGTAATATACAGGCTCATCATAAGGAAGAACTGTTTTGTTAAGTTCTGTTTTTTATGTGAGTCAGAGTTACTGTTCAATGCATGGTTATTGAGCACTTACTATTTGTCAAGTGCTGTGAACAAGTCAAAACCCTGTCCAAATGAATCCATCAGTGTCACAGCCCACTGGCAGAGAGACATACCCAGGATACGTATGGCCTCTGACAAACTGCCTCTGAAGAGCTCCTTCCCACCCCTTAGGTGGCAGTGGGGCTGGATGCTGGCAAGTCCGGAGCTCCGAGGCCCCCTCGGTAAAGTGCTTCTTCATTCGTTTATCTCTTAGATAATCCACAGCGGGTAAGGGATGGGAGCAAGAGGAAGATGTTAAGACCTGTCCTACAGCCCCTACGTGGCTCAGAACGCCAAAGCTGAGAACAGACAAACCCCTTTGAGAATTTCTGTGTGTGAGCCATTTGTATCTGTGTATATGAGATAGAATTGTTCAGAAAAATAAGTTCCTAAAATCATGAAACAGGTGACCTAAAATGATAAAGAACGTTAGCTCTCAACCAGTGTCACCCTCAGCTAAGGTCAGTAAGTTGGCTCTTTTCCTGAAACATTGTATTCTGCCATCTGATACCTGATGTGAGTCTTTTGGTTTGTAAAATTCCAGTTTTGCCTGAATTTGATAGATTTTCAAAAAAAAAGAGTCTCAAAATAGACAAACATTAACTGTAAACATTATTAGACTTTGGAGGTTTAATCACAGCACTAACCAAGAAGAGAGTCTGTTGAGTTTCTTACAGGGTGCTTCCAGATCTTCCTTCTTTCTGTATCGCCCAAAAGAATGTGAACTCTGAATAGATTTGCACCCAGCAAGAACTCCAAGCATGTCTCTCCCTCTCTCTCTCTCCCTCACACACACACACACACACATACACAGACACACACACACACACACACACACACACACACACACACGCTCCCTTTGTTGTTTGTTAATGTTGTTATATTCATAAACACTGAGGACCCGCCTAAGAAGTAAGCACAGAGAGGAGGGCAGATGAAAAACAGCATCCCTGTCCTGGAGGGACCCACAGGCTAGTTGGTGAGAGGGTCAGTGAAACACCTCTGAGGCTCTATGATAAGTGCCAAGATAGGATAGGTTATCTGAGTGCTGTGATAGAGAAAAGTACCACGGTGCCTTGCCAGTCCAAGAAGGGCCCTGGGGAAAGCTTCCTGAAAGATGAGATGCTTAAAGCAGAGTCTTAAGAAGGAATAAGACAAGAAAATAAGTGTGCAGCATTCCAAGCCATGTGAAGGGTAAGTTAGAAGGAGGCAGGCAAGCAGGCAATTCGATTAAAAGCTAGGAGAGCAATTAAGAGGCTGTAGCAACATCCATGTGGGAAAGGTTGTATCTAAAGTGTTCAAAGGTGGACTCAAAATGACTTGGCAACTAATTGGATATGGGAGAGAGGGGTGATCTCTAAGGTGGCTGGAAAACACTGGGCGTGAGGAAATCACTAACCGAAAATTCAAGCAGAAGAGAAGATCCCTAGGAAGGAGGATGATGTGTGGAACTTTGGGGCATGTTGAGTTTAACCATCAAAGGGACTTCCCTGTGAAGATGTTCAGAAGTCAGTCAGATAAGAGGGTCTGGGCCAGAGATCTGAATGTGGGAAGCATCGATTCAGGCAGTGGTCCTAGGTTTCTTGGGAGGATGTGAGGCTGAGGGAGAGGGAGCAAGGAGGGGGCCCAGAGGAGTGGTGACACTTAATGGGCCCTCTCTCGAGTCCTTTAAAATCAAAGAGGATTTTGAGGAGACGAGGAAGGAATATCAGATGCCACTGAGAGATCCAGGCACATGGAAGTGAAAAGTGGCTGAGGGTAGGCTCAGTGCCATGCTGCCAAATGCCAGATGCAGAGTTAAGAAGTGACCAAAGGAGCCCTAAGGACACAGAGGCACCAGCACTGACTGATCTGTCCAGAGGCTCGGCCATGAAGAGAAGGCAAGAGAGAGCAGTGCCCACGGGAAGCCCAGAGTCAAGAGAAATGCTGCCAAGTTGAAAGATGTAAGCATGATTATATACTGAGGGGAAAGGGAAGACTTGAAGATTGAAGATGACTGATTAGTCAGAGTCCCCGAAGAGGCAAGATTGGAATAAAGGAGAAAATTTCGATCTTTGAGATAGCAACATTTGAAACACATTGGAAATCTTCCAAAATATTTATGAAGGCACTCATATTTCCAATGATAAGGTGACCCTATTAGAGAAGATGATAGAACCAATTCACGTGAACAGATTCATTCTTTACAGGAGACCCCAAAGGTCATTCTCACAGAAAATTATTTTTAAAAGCCTTAATAAGGAAATCAGGCGGCTTCATTTCATTATATGATGGGTTTGGCCACCACTTAAGATACAATTATGTAAATATTCTTGTTAATTCTTGTTAATTCTAGTCCTATGATTATGTCTGTAAATATAACTACAATTAAATCTAAATTTAAATTAAAGATGTTAATTATCTTTATTATGTGGTTCATTCACAAAATATTTACTAAAGATGCTTTACAAAATACTTTATTACAACACCAGTTTACTTTCCATTAATGTCAATGCAGTCTTATAATAAATGGTTTTACATGCTGCCTCACAAAAATTAGAAGAAATAATTCAGAGGCTGTACTTCAAGAATAGACTTAAGAATAAATAAATAAACTATGTTCTTGGTGTTTTGTGCAGGATGAGATTATTATTTTTAATATTTTGCTTTTAAGAATAAAGATCAGGCCAGATCCTGTTAGGTGAATAAGGTGCCTAGAGAGAAGTTTGTAGTTGGAAGGGGAGTTTATGCCCTTCAGCTGCTAGGTAGTGACTTGTATCTGGGAACTTACACTATCCTGTTTCCATGCTTTCCCAAGAAGGCTCCCACCATCAGAGCCTGAATCGTAAGTCTTTGTTTCTTGTCTCTCTCTGGCTCCAGGCTGTGAACTACAAGGGCACCAGCTGCATCGATCTTATTACCAAACGCTGTCTGGTTCATAGCACAGGCTCTATTAATATTTGCAGAGTGGAAGATTGTCTGTGACCTGTACTGACTTGGAAGGAAAGCTCAGACTTCCCAGGGGAGCTAATACAGGGAGAGCTGCACTGTAACTTAGGGAGCGCATTGAGGTGCCAAGCACTATGCCGACACTTGTTGACGGATACAAAGATCCAGAGATGGCGGGGAGAAGGGCCCCGCCCCGGGAAGCCTGCCCCCTGGTGGGGAAAGCAGACACGCGGGCAGCCAACTGAAATAAGGGCTGTGCCGGGTACAGTGCCATGAGAATGGTGGATTTCCACTTGGAAAGGAGGGTGTGGATATTGGTAGAGAAAGCTTCAGCTCTGGCCTTCCATGAGACCTTAACAAATGAGGGGTGTCTTCATCCAGAAGGAGAAGCCAAAGCCCAGCTTTCCCCCCTCTGCTCTCTGCTGGGCTCACCAGGCCTCCTCCTCCATCACGCAGGCTCCTTCTGGTGCTCACTTTGTCCGCCGGGGAGGTAGGTGCACAAGGGGGATGACTGATGAGTCTCCCACCTCTGGAGCATGAACGCCTGGTCCACCCCGTGTTCTCCTGTTCGTTTCCTTCAGACAGTTCCTGGGGCTCTACCCAAGGACCCTCAGCCCTACTGGGGCCATGCGCGCAGGTGGACCTGAAAGGAGTTACTTTGGGTCATTAGCCAACAAGAAGTATGTGAGAACCTCATCAACTTGCCTGGAAACCACCAACACAAGGACTGGTTGAGCCCCCCGGGGCCCTGGCGATCCAGCATGAACAAAAGCGATGAAGATCCCTACCCTCGTGGAGCTTGGCTGCTAATGGGAAGCAGCACATAGTCAATAGCTATAATGATTTAGTAAATTAGATGGTGAAAAGAGAAAACAAGCTGGGTTTGGGAAATGCTGGAAAGAGAAACTGCAATTTAAATAGGCTGCTCAGAGAAGGCTGGGTGAGAAGATGATATTTGAACAAGTCCTTGAAGGAGCTAAGAGAGTGAACCCCCTGGGTCTCTGGCAGAAGCACATTGCAGGTAGAGGGACCAGCAAATGCCATGGCCCTGAGCTGGGACAGTGCACGGTGTTTTCCAGAACAGCAAGGAGGCCAGCGTGGCTGGAGCAGGGTAAGTTAGGAGAACAGGAGGGGACAAGGCAAGGTGGTGGAGGTGAGCTTCACTGGACAGAACCCCCCAGGTCATTGGGAAGACGTTGACTTTCCCTTTGACCTAAGGAGCCATGGCAGGATTTTGCAGAGAAGTGAGTGGCGTGATCTGATTGCCTGATCACTAAGGGCCCTGGAGTGAGACTAGCCTGGGGGACAAAGAGGTGAAGGTGGAAGGGGATACTAGCTAGGAGGGCAGCAGAATAATTGCTCTGCTTGAGGGATGGGAGTGGGGATGGTCAGATTCTGAAATACTTTGAAAGTGGGTATTGTGGGTAAGGGGTCAATGACCTGTGGTCCTCAGTGAAAGAATTCACAGGAGACTCCAGTCACAGCACACGGCAAGTTTTTATTAGTAGAAGAGACAGCACAGAGGGACAGGACCTCGGGGGTCAGCAGAGGAGCTGCATTTGCAGGTGGCTGTAAGGGCTTTTTATATCCCCAGGGATGGAATTTTCCAGTTCACAAGTGTGCATGCTCGCTTATTGCTGGAAACCCCCTATTTGCCCGTGAGAAGAAATGGGGAGAGGGTTACTGGTCTTCAAGGTCTTTTGAGTCCCTTGTTTTGAATTCCTCATTCCCCTGCCTGCCTTGCCCTGACCATTCGGTCTCTATCAGTAGAAACCCCAGATTTGCTGATGGATAATATATAGGGTGTGGGAGAAAAAGAGGAACCCTCGATGACCCCAAGGTCGGCGTTTGGCACTTGCCGCAGAAATCCCGTGACGTGTCTTCTTAGACTGAGGATGCCCTGTCTGCCTGATTGGAGTCTCCGCTTGCAGGAAAAAAGACAAGGGATAAACAGAAGGAAAGTTCAGGTGCACTTTTGCTTTTTAAGCTACCTGCCAAGCCATGAACTTCAAAGACAGAGACAGGAAAGGCAGAACTGAAAACACAAAAATAGTTTCAAAAACACTATTTTCATGTGTTCCCTTCTGTTTCATCTTTTCGTTTCTTCTCCCAAACTGAGGTCTGATTGCTCAGGTATGTGTGGCCGCTCCCTTTACATCTGTGTTACTCTTTGACCCTGTCCCTTCTGAGTCGCTGGTGCTCAGAATGTTCCAGGGAGCTAATCTGATCACCCACCCAAAGGGTTCCTGTGCGGCGCTGCTGGCTATGTGGTGGGAAAGGTGTGAAGGAATTTCCAGGGGCTGTTTTAATTAATTAGCTGCAGAACAGAAGCAGAATGCATTTCCTTTGAGTAAACAGGACCTCCGAAGGTTATTTTGCGATGCAGCTTAGAGCTTCTGTTTTATG
The DNA here is from genome assembly GCF_048564905.1 of Vicugna pacos. Classification (NCBI taxonomy): domain Eukaryota; kingdom Metazoa; phylum Chordata; class Mammalia; order Artiodactyla; family Camelidae; genus Vicugna; species Vicugna pacos. The sequence continues at coordinate 21,241,155 of NC_132990.1, forward strand.
GCGTTGGGACTGGTTGAGGATTGTGATTCCTGGTTGTTTTTCCAAAAGTTGTTCTTCTTCGCAGTCGGCCCTTCTGCTTTGATCTTTTCCTCCCCAACTTCCCTACCACCCCCGCCACACACACTCCCCTGAGGACACTCAGCTGGCATTCTTTAGCAAATTTCAGACCAAGCTGAACTATGTTAAAATTGTGTACTAGGTTTTGACGTAGGTGCCTCACGATTTGAGCAGAGTGTGCTATTTCTGAGATTTTAAGTATACAAATATCTGTTGCTATATAAAAATACACTTTAAGGATTTACACCGCAACAGAGGATATTTTTTAAGGTTGCCTTAAAACATGTTAAAATTCACCCCTTCGCTCACCTTGAAAAGCACTCAAAAATGGCTTCTTTATCCTCAGGCACAAAGCTACAGTTGTTTCTTAGCTCTGTCCACGCCAACCTTTATGCCAACGTGGAATCCGTGCCTAAAATAGTCTATGGAAGCAATGCCTTTACTGCCAAGGTCTCTTGCACCAGGGCTGCTAAGCCTCCCTTCTATTTTAAATATCAAGCTTTTCATTTTCAGTAATTTGGGGATAGAGGTTCTGTCTTTCACTTTCATAATAATACCAACCCTTTCCGAGGAACAAGTCCGGAGCATTTACTGTATGTCAGAGACCATCCAAATGTGTATCAACCCATTAGGTCTTCTAACAACTATAGGAGCTGAGTGTTCTATTCATTATCCCCATTTTAAAATTCTGAACCTGAGACACAGAGAAGGTAAAGCCCTTGTGCTTCAGGAAGTCTTGAGCCAGCCCGAGTCCTGGTGCAGCCGCCGTGCCCCTTCCCTGTGCTCTGTCCTCCCGGTGGTGGGAGAGAGCTGATCACTGTCTTCCCTACTAAGATGGCCAAGGTATCAGCCTTTAAAACACAGGCGCCACCTCACCTTGACTTCCTTAGTTTCAGGAAGATAAAAAGTGACCCTTCCCCTAATCAGTTTTGGAACTGACTTTGGAGGACTCACTGAGAACTAAACACCAGTCCAGCAAGGCCCCAGGATGCTTACACTGTTGGGCCAGGAGCAGCTGATTCCCCAGTCCTCCCTGTGTGGTGGGAGAGAAGGCAAGATGCCAGTGAGCCTTCCAAAGCAACTCAGAGCCATGTCACCCTAGCCCCTGGGTGTGTGTTGGTTTGGGTTTTTTTCCTCTTATTTACAGAGGTCTCCGGATGCCGGGTGTTGTGGTAAGTCCTTCACACACACTTTCTCACATAAGCCTTGCATTTAACTCAGGAGTCAATGTCATTAGAATTCCTATTTAACAGATGGGAAAACTGAAGCTAAGAAATATTCAGGAACTGGGGGGAGGGTATAGCTCGGTGGTAGAGTGCATGCTTCGCATGCACAAGGTCCTGGGTTCAATCCCCAGTTCCTCCGTTAAAAAACACAGACAAAACAAAGAAGGAGTATTTAGGAATTGGCTGACTCTCGCCCAGTGGAGCCAGTGAAAGAGCCTAGACCTAGCTGCCTCGAAATCACAACCATTTAACCACAATTCTGTGCTGTCCCCAACACACACACACACCCTGCATGGTGCCCTCGCAGCTTGTGGCTTCAGGCTGAACAGTTCCTGAAGATTCCAGGCCTCCCTACCCCCAAGCACAGAGGGTCCCTTTGGGAATTGCACGTTCTGTGCTCAGTCTAGTCCCGTTAGCCTCACCCTCACAGCTTTTCCCCAGGGTGTCCGTTGGGCTGGAATGAGCATGCCTTGCCGGCTAGGCTCTGCCCACCACCCTCAAGGCATTCACCTGAGTGCTCAATTCTGAAGGGGGGGCCTTCAACTGCTGCTTTTCTGGAAATTAATCTCTAAAAGGGAAGAGCCTTTTAGGCTATGGAGCAGCCTGTGTCAGCACTCCCAATGCAGAATGGTTGCCAGGTCCCACACATGAGACAAAAGTTGTGTTAAAGAAGTTGAAGCAGTGGATGGAGGAGAGCTGTTCCCCAGGCAGCCTCTGCAGCTTGCTGCCCGAGGGCTGGACCCCAGAGAAAACAAGTAAGGTTAATCCCTGCCACCTGTCAATAGCATAGAAAATCTGAGGTGCTGCTGCAGTGGGAGAAGGCATGACCCTCACTGGCTTGTGAACACATTTGAAAACCTACGAAAACCCAATTCTGGAATCATTTCCTACCCTGTCCTCCCATCCCTCCTTTAGAGAACTTGGGGAAAACAGCCCATGAGTGATAGTGGCCAACACTGTTCTGAAAGATGTATCCTGGCAGAGCGAGTGGCCAGACCCTTCCGTGCTTGGGGTCCCTTTTGTTATCATTTCTCTCTGGCATTCACCTGAGCTCTGAAAAGATTGTTGGAACCACAAACAACGTGTGATTAACTGGTTTCTGTCAAATATTTTCTCTGCCGTGATTCATGACTTTGGGGCATTACTTGGATTGGGTTAGTTCAGCGTTGATCTTCCCAGGATTTTTGGTTTCCTTCCTAAATGCTTTCTTGCTTTATTACTATTTTATATATAATTTTTAAATAACAATTATTGATCATCTTTGTTTCATAGAGCTGCAGAATGTCCTAAGTTCAATGACTGACCCTGAGTCCACAGAATGGTTTCATTAGTAGACACATCATCTACAAAGTTTCAGACCCCCTTTATCCTCTTCTGGGCTTTTCAGCTGATGATGTGAGGACTTCTTAGGGTCACCTTCCACAGGAAGTACCCCTCTTTAGGCTTAAGGCTGCAGAATGCTGAGAACTGCTCTTCATCACCTGCCTGTCGAGTTTCCAAATCAGACTAGATTTGACAGCCAGGGAAGAGTCTTGTATCCACACTGCCTGGGCAACCCCCAGGCAATCTCAGCTCCCTGCCTACCTCCTCTGTCCTTGAATTCCCTCCTTTTCTCCTTTTTCTTTCCTTTTACCTCCAACTTCTCCTAGTCCCCAGACTTCTTTCCTCTCCTTTTTCTTCCCAGAGTTTTCTTTGGAGATTAAATAGAAACAGCCAAACTCAAAATTCCTCCCAGCGTGGTGAGCCTAATGCTGACCTTCCACATCCCTCAGGATGGACCTCATGGCCATCACCTTGTCCTTCTTTCTCATCCCTTATGAAGCCCAAGCCACCAAACTGATCTATTTTTCTCTGTGTAACATTTCTCTTCCTGCTTCCTTGGAGAGTGTACCTAACAGTGCACATCCATTACGTAGACTAAGGTACTTACATCCTAGAAGCTGTCTTTGTGGGAAAAGGCATCTAGATTTATGGCTAATGGGGCTTGTGAGCAGAAGGGAGCTGTGTCCCACATCACCTTCACCATTAAAGTCAACTGGTCCTGCCCTAGTCTACAGCTCTGTCTTTCCCAGTCGGTTACACAAATCACCACTATGACCATTCCCCAGGATTTCCATCCACCGGACGGGTGGAGTGGGAATGCCAACCTGCCATGTCCCATTCTAGGAGAACAGACTTTCCAAGAGAAACATTGTGAGGTTTAATTTGGTTTGGTTTTGATCTAACCAGAAAAGTAGAATGAGTTCCCCTGCTAAATGCTGCTAGAGAACCCAGCCAACAACAAATGCCTGGTGGGAAAATTGTAGGAGTTGTGATATTTTCAGGGATTCATCATATCTGAAATCTAGGCAATAATCAGTTAGTTTCAAATGAGGCTCCTTTGTGCCTTGAATGTTACCGCAGTGCAGGGGTGGGAATCAAGGATTAAAAGAGGAAGAAAAATGTGCTGTATTTCCCTAATCTCTACACTTTTGCATGCTTTTTTTTTCTGTGCTTGTTGCATGCATTTACCCATTAATTATGTCAGTAATGGAAAAGAAATGAAGCATTGTATCCATGGGACAGCTGTTTAAAATGATTACTTTGAAAACGGTATTTTTTCCAGCACCTTTCCCTGAGGCGTCTCGTCACCAGTAGACATTACTTGCTGTGCTCATTTGATCATCCTTTGCGCTAAATCCCCAACTTGCCTCCTTGATGCTTTAATTGCAGCTGACTCAGCTAATTCGAAAAGCCGTGATGCATGCTCCCGACTCCTTTAGAAACCGCAGTGTTGAGATAAATGTTTGAAAACCAAAGTCAAGTCAAAGGATCCCTAGGTGTGGCTTTCCATGGTCAAAAGCCAGTTCTGGGATGAGCATGTAATTCCAGAGAAATGACTCTGCCTCCAGAGCAATTCTGTTTCTCGAGACCTGTTTTTGAATCTTCAGCAGGAGAGGGAGTTTTGGTGACGATTTGTGCTTTCATTGTTTGTAAGCATTTGGGAGGGAGGGAAGAGGTCCAAGTTAAACCTTTCGTCTATCGTCCCGCAGCTTGAGATTCTCAAATAGAGAATTGGGCTGAAGAATCCACAAGGTAAGAAGGTACCCTTCATGCAGGTCGTGGGGCATTAGGGTTGGGCAGAAAGGAGTGGTCGCTGCTCTAGGGCACCATCACGAAGGGAGCCACGCACCTGCTGACCCAGCGCTTTGCCATTTGCCTCTCTCTTTATCTTCCTCCTCACCTTGTCTCCTTTCCATTACTTTCTCTTACTTCAGGGAGGTTCAGAGAAAAGGCTTCAATTCTCCACAAGATCGCGAAGAAAAAATGCCAGGTGGATGAGAACGAGAGGCAGAATGGGGCTGCCAATCACTTGGGTGAGTCCAGGGAGACGTCCATCCTGTGCCTTTCCTGGGGTGTGGGGAGAGGGGCAGAAAGGAAGGACCCAGCGTGGGGACTGGACTCGGTGCAGACACAGATCCCTGCAGCTCAGCACCCGGGAAGCCCAGGTTTCAAGAAGAGACCCACTTCCCCTGGTAGATACAGGGCATGAACAGGCACAATGTCACCTACGCTCAGGGAACTTTAAAAAGAATGACGTGACTCTATGAGGAATCATATAAAATCAATAAATAAAAATATTTAAATAAATAAATCATTTAAAATAAACAAAATTACACCAGCTCCTAACCAAGCATCTCCACCAAAGAGTAGAAAATCTCTTCAGTTTCAGGAATTGCACACAATCCCACAAGTGCACAAGAAGACACGCAGACCTGTTATTTAATGCTTAACAAAAGGTGAGAGTGTCCTTTCTCAAAGTCTTGCCTGGTAAGCAGATTTTGTACCTATGTCAATGCCCACGGCACTCCCAGTAAGTGACCACATTGTTCACTTGGTCGCTCCTGAACTGAGTGGCAGGGTCCATGTAAGATGACACTGCCTCCCTTTCTTAAGAATTCAGCAGCACTTGCCCGGGTTTCTTTTGGCTGACTTTTTCTGAGTTCCTATATGACCAGATCGTGACATTCAGGCATCTTATTTTAACTTGGAACATGATGTTCCTCCTCTCCAGCCTGCGACTCTAACGTAGCTCTCTAATTCTAAATTCAAACTAAATTTAACCTAATCTGGAATCTATGTTATACACTCTGCTATTCCCCAAGAAACTAAAATTATCTGCAGACAAAATTCAACAGTGTTGCACTCAAAATACATGACATTCCTTAGAAGAGTTTCTGCCTGTCCTGTTGTCCTGACTTCTAGCTCAGGGAAAATCTTTGGCCAAGAAACAGTCAAGATTCTATTGGGTATGAAAAGAAAAACTTGAAGGAAATCAGCTGACATGTTAACCGTCATGCCTGGAAGGTGGCTTCTCATCTGTTCATGTCTGTTCTTTGGTATCTTAACTCCGCTTTGACACCCAGCATCCCGTGCCACTGGGGTCAAGTTTGGCCACTGAAGGCTGATCCAAAAGTTGTATCACTTCAGCCACTAGACACCCCGAACACAATTTTAGTACTTCCCAAGGTATTTAATACTTTTTAGTTTAAATAACTGAACAGCCATCCTAGGAAAAACAGGCATAGCCACACACAGCAGACCATCAAAGAGATAACATCATCACTACTAAACACATGGGAAGATAAAAGAAGTTTCAGTTTCAATGGCTTCTCGTACTGAAATATATTTATGCCTCTGTATTCCACAACTCAATACATAAGTAAACATAAACATTTCCCTAGGACTTCCGCAGTTAGGCTCCTTCAAACCCAACAATTTTTGTATGACTCTCAAATTCTTTGCCAGTGAGATTTTACATAGAAATGTTTAGTTTTTCTGAAGTTGCTAGGGAAAAAAAAAAAAACATACTCTAGGAGCGGCCTTACACTGCCTGTATCCGATAGTGATGAGCATTCCGATACTCCTGGCAGTCCTGACGCTGAACGTCTTCATTGCCTCCTGAAAGTAAGAATCACCCAGCACAGCCTGGGAACCCTGTTTGTTTCCCTCTCACTGAACTCATGGCAAACCTCAGTGGTGCCTGATCACTGATCACCTGTAGGTGTTCCTCTGAGTCCTGGAAAAAAATCTCCTAGTGCAAGGCAGGTGCTGTAATGAGGATCAAAATAGTTTATGCTTCTTGTTTGCTTGCTGTGTACCAGGCACTGTGCCGAGAGCTTTATATGCATTTTCTTTTGTCATCTTTGCAGGCGTATCTTTGATCACATTGTTAGTTGCAGGAGATGTGGTGATACTTTTGTCATCACCTCAGTTTTACAGATGAGGAAGCTGAATTTCAGAGAGATTAAGTCACTTGCTAACAGTCTCACAGCATTTGTACTAGAGTCAGAGTGTGAACCCAGGCCTGTCTGAGATGCTCAGTATCCAAGTCCCAGTGCTCAGCCATTACCCAAGTCACTCGCCAAACATCTCTCATTCAGTAATGATACCGATTTTTCCTCCATCACTTGTTCATCACTGCCCCACCCCCCGTCTCGGCCTTGCCTGCAGTAGGATGCCCGGGTGTGGAATGTTCTAACTAGCATTCTCCAGACCTTTCAAGAAGGTGGGGTTCCCAAGTCTGCCCTCCCCATGACACCTGCACACTGGCAGAGTCATCCACTCACTGAGCCTAAGGGAATGAGAGCTGGAAGCAATGGGCCTTGGAAGTCAACCAGTTGAATCCTCTCATCTCACAGATAAGGTTTCTGAAAACCAGATGAAGGAGGGGACCTGCCCAAGGTGACAGCCCAATGGTGGCAGAGCAGAGCGTAGGACCCACGTCTCCTGAAGCCCTCGCTAATAAATATTCTAAAACATATTACAAAAGAAAAGATCCTTCTATAAAAAATACCTGAGGGATGTGGTCCTGGGTACAAACAATAGTGTGTACACTGGGTATGGTTTTGGTTTAAAAGTGTCTGTGCTTATGTTCTTGAATGGCTAGTTGGTCCGTTTGCCTCGTCTAGAGAATGCAGCCCCTGGGAGCTGATGGGCACAGGAGATCAGACATCAGGCCAGAGGGGATACCAGACAGCTCGTAAAGGAGGTGGACGGCTGAGTACACTGAAAGGCATGGGGGAGAAGGGGAAAATCCTTTGCCATTTGGTGCAACCTTAGCCCTGGCTTTATCACCCCACCCAGACCACTGTCTTCCCCTCCGGGCCCAGCATTTTAGGATGTTCTTTTCAATGTGGCGCTTACCCCACTGACTCCATTTTCTTTCTTTGTGTGTGTGTCTTAATTATGTCACAGAAAAAATCGAGCTCCCAAACAGCACCAGCACAGACGTGGAAATGACACCATCCAGCGATGCTTCGGAACCTGTTCAAAATGGAAATCTCTCCCACAGCATCGAAGCTGCGGAAGCCCAGGTATGGCTTTTTTCTATCACTCTTCCGGGCCGCCGTGCTTGTTGAAATCCTAGCACAGCAGCAGAGACCCTCTGTTCTCCTCAGAGGCCCCAGTTCCCAGCTGGACAGGCACCAACTGGAGTCATTTGTCTTTGTGTGTGTTTCCCAGTCCTGGTCACATGCGTCAAGCCCTTCATTTATTGAATAAGAGCACATATGCTCTAGCCACTGTTTCTCAGTGAGATTGGAAGACTTATGCATCAAAGCCCTTGGGGATAAAAATACAGGTTTCCCAGGCCACATCCCAGACCTGACGAAACAGAATCTCTGAGAAACAGCACCCAGCAATCAGCATTTTAACTCACTTCCCAGGTAGTTCATTTTTTATTATCGAACTGTAGTTGATTTACCATGTTGTGTTAGTTTCAGTTGTACAGCAAAGTGATCCAGACATACATACATTTATATATTCTTTTTCAGCAAGTGATTCTTAATAGACAATAAAGTTTAATCGCTACTGTAGTCTTTCAGGCCAAGGTTAAGGAACAGAGAAACCACAGCCATCACACCTCAGTTAGCCCCCTTCGGCCTTCCCTGTCTCTGCAGTTGAAATTTTTAATCAATCCTCTCTGGTCCAATCCACCATTCAGTGGTGCGACCATTCAAAAGCTGTTTGATCTAATGGTTATAATACTGAACACTTACATGTACCATGTGCCACAAATTTGATGCCGGACGCTTTGCAGATATTCTCACCTTTAAAACTCAGAGAGGTTAAGTCACTTGCTAATAGTCTCACAGCATTTGTACTAAAGTCAGAGTGTGAACTGAATGTATAGGCATTTAGTATCTCCATTTTATAGTGAGGAAGCTAAAACTTAATGAGATGAAGTAGTTAATCAAGATTACCCAGTTTGTAGGTGGTAGGGCTGAGATTTGATCTCAGGACTGTCAACATACAGTCTCTGCACTGTTTCTACAATGCAGCACTGCCTTTGGACCACAGTTGCTCAAAAAACGAGGCAGAACTGAAAAGCAGGTGGTGATTGTTAGATTTCTGGATCTCATCCTCATCAAGTGAATCAGACTTGGAAGGCACAGAGCCCCAAACCTGCATTTTAATCAGGCACCCTGAGTCAGTGTTTTTCAAACTTAAACGTGCTTATGAATTTCCAGGGGGATCATGTTAAAATTCAGGTTGATTTGTCAGGTCTGGAGTGACACCCAGAGTTTACTCCCAGGTGATTCTGATGCTGCGGGTCCGAGGACCACATTTTGAGCAGCACTACCCTAAAGTTTGTGACCCTCTTCTCTAGACAGAATGTTCCCTCCCAGCACCCTCTTCTCCTTTTCACCGGGATACACTCTGCACAGAGGGGGTCTGCGCTCCTTAGAAAAACACATGCTAAGTGTTGCCTGTTGCCTTTATTCCCTGGAGAAATGTGCAAGCAAAGTTTCTTCTTTTAAAGGAAAGGATAAGGACTGTCAAGCACCTTTTCAGATACCTGTTGGCCATTTAGACATCTTCTTTGAAAAAATATCTGTTCAGGTCCTTTGCTCAGTTTTTAATCAGGTTATTTGTTGTTTGCTGTTGAGTTGTGTGAGTTCCTTACGTATTTTGGATATTAACTCCTTATCAGGTACACGATTTGCAGATATTTTCTCCCATTTCATAGGTTACCTTTTCATCTTGTTGATTGTTTCCTTTGCTGTGCTTTTCACAAGGTGTACGTGTATCAAACCATCACATTGTACACTTTAAATGGATATAATTTTTATTTGTCAATTATACCTCAGGAAAGCTAGAAAAAAATAACTAAAGGAAAGGATAAAGAAACAGCAGCTCCTTCTGCCCTTGTCTCCTCTACCTTCCAGGCTCTTGCCCTGCTGCCCAGAGCCCCATGGTCCCTTCACATTAGGTTGGGGGTGAGCTGGCAGAGCAGTTTATGTCCACGTGGATAAGCAGCATGTGGCAGCGGGAGGCAGGCCCCAAGGACATCTGGCTGCCCTTGGGGATGGCGCGGTCACAGGTGCGCTGAGGGCAGCCTCGTCATCGTGCCTCTCCCATCTGGCTGGGAGAGGGACATCTGTGCCCCCATGCCAGAGCATCTTGCTGCGGCAGAGTGAGAGTCTCTACTGACCCCCTCTGAGCAGAGCTGTGCCCCCGGGTCTCACACAGGGAAACAGGACAGATTTGTGAACCACCCTGATACACTAAGAGCTCTAGGGCACACAGCCCTTCAAAGAACCCCCATCCCCACCCCTGCAGCTGCCTGCAGGATAGCCTGGCCGTGAATTCCAGATCCACCCAATCTCACTTTAGTTTTTGCATCTGTAAAGTACAGATAATAATAGTACCCACCTCATTAGGGATATTAGGAGAGTTACATGAGATAATGTGCATAAAGTACTTAGCACAGAGCTGAATGCTGCTATTTATATGAACATGTCCCATACCTACTATATAAACAGCATCCAAGGTGTCCCTTCCCTGTGGGTAAAATGCTCATTGTAGTAAAATGAAAATGAAATACATATACAAAATATGTACATATAAAATGTTGAGAGGATTCAGGATAAAATAAGTAAATAAATAAGCACCTGTGGTAGGTGAGTAATGTGGTCAGGGAGGTCTGTACAAAGTGCTCTGGGAGCCTGCCAGAGGAAGAACTTGACCCTGGCAAGGGAAAGTGTAAAAGCTTCATAGATGATGTAACGTTCAAGCTGGGTATTGATGGGTGAGTAGGAGTTTGTCGCTCAGAGAAGGAGTTGATGACCAAGATGACCCCATGTTCAAAGGCATAAAACCTTAAGAGGAAAACTCATGTTCAGTGATTGGTGAGAAAGCCAGGGGAATTAGAGACTGAAATACAAGGTGAGGAGTGAGGAGAGATCCACTGGGAAAACAAACTGGGCTGAAAATCTTCCACTGTTCAGTCAAAAAATTTTCCGTGTTCATCTAATATGTGTCAGGCAATGTGCTGGGCACTGGAGATGCCCACCCATTCCAGCAGAGCAGAGAGCCTGCAAATACAAACCAAGATATGATTACACAAGGGAATAGGGCCATGAAGAAAATGAAGCCTGGTGACACAATGGAGGACAAATAGAGGGGCCCCTTAAAGTTGGGAAGCAAGGGAAAGCTTCACTAAGGAAGTGATGTTTGAACTGAGGCTGAAATTTAAGAATGCTCAGGCCAAGGGAACACACCCACAGAGAAAGAAGTGAGCTCAGCTTGTTTGAGGAACAGAAAAGTCTATGTGGCTGGAGAGTGGAGTGATGGAGGGAGGAGGTGATGTGGGACAGGAGTGCCAAGCAGAGATGGCCTGCCTTGTAGACCATGAGAAGGAAGTAGACTTCCTTCTAGGACAGCAACAAGCTATTAGATGTTCCCAAATGTAATTTGCACTTGTAAAAGATCCCTGGGGCTGAGTGTAGAGATTGGATTTATGGCAAGAGGTTGTGTAGCAGTAGTGGAGCAAAGAGGTTGCTGTGGGAGCTGAGGCACAGCTGATGGTGGCATGGACCAGTGCAGTAGACAGATAGGGAGGGGAGGAATCATGACGGGCATTGTAAGCACCATCAAGCTGCCTGGACTTCCCCCTTCTGGGAGTAGGGAGCCCAGGATGCAGAGCAGTGAGGCAAGAGCCTATTTGGTTCAAGGATCAGCAAACTATGATTCTATGGCCAAATCCAGCCCTGCAGTCTGTTTTTGAATGACCCATGAGACAAGAATGTTTTTATATTCTTGAAGGTTTAAAAAAAAAAAAGCAGCAGCATATGTGACAGAGACCATAAGGACCACAAATCCTAAAATATTTACTATCTGGCCCTTTACAGGAAAAGTTTGCCCACCCCTAGTTTAGACCATCTGCAGTCTTTCGCAAAAAAAAAGAAGGAAAGAAAAATAATGAGGAAGCTTTTCATGCACTTATATGGAATGATCTTCAATATATGTTGTTAAGTGGAAAAGGCAACATGCCAAATTGCATCCAGGATACTCTATTCATGTAAGAGAGGGGAAAAAAGGAGGGGAATAACCGAATACCATATAAGCCTTTACTTGTGATGCTATTGAAGAAACTGGTCATGCTGACTGCAGAATAGGGGTCTGTGCTAGGGAACCGTGGTGGAGGTAGCCTTCTGCATGGATCTTTCAGTGTAGCCTTCTGTAGCTTTTGAATTTTGAACCAATTAACAGTATTACCTATTCCAAAAAGAAATACAGCAACTAAAATTAATAATGGTTAAATTAAAACAGAAATGGTATGCATTAGTCATTTAAGAGCAGAGTCTCTGAAGACAGACCACATGAGTTCAAATCCCAGGTCTGCCACTTACCAGCTGTGTGACTTTGGACAAGTTCCTTAACCTCTCTGTTCTCATTTGCCTTCTCTGTGAAGCAGAAATAATAACCCATTTCATAGCATTTTTGTGAGACTAGAATACTCGTAGAACAGCTCTTGGCACAGAGTAAGCACCACATAGGTGTTTGCTATTATAAGCAGTACTTAGTAAAACCTTTTTTAAAATTACTATTAAATAGCCCAGATGACAAGACCTCAGACCAAGTATTGTCTGTGGTGTGGATGACAATGGCTGGATGTGAGAGCTGTTTCTGAGGCAGAATAGAGACCATTTGGTAATAAATTGGTCATGGAGAACAACGACAACGACAACAACAAAACGGTTGTGGGTCATGCTGACATTTCCAGGCTGGAAAGACTGCTTAACAGGGAAAATTAGGGCTGTGATTCCAGAGTCAGGGGAAAAGGTGTGAAATCGGAATGCTCAAGCCACCCAAAGCACAGTTTCACAGAAAGGATTCAGTGCCTTTTTGTTGTGTTAGTTTTCTTTCTTTCCCAGTTGTATTTTTATCAAGCTGCATGACGAATGAGGTGTACACCCTGACTTTTATTAATGGAAGTGGTGAGCCCCACACATCACACGCTCACCGCTGATATTCTCCAAGAGTTTAACCTGCCTCGTGTAATAAACCTGCTGTTTTCAAAACCCTATTTACAAATGAAATAACACCTCATTTCTGAGAGCTTCTGTCTGTCCAGACTTTACACTGGCGACGAAGAACATTTTAAAAATAGTCTCTGGCGCAGAGGAAGCCCCTTTACAGGAGGGTTTTTTTGTTTTGTTTTGTTTTGCTTCATTTGTATGTTCTGAACCAAGAAATAATTTGAGTCTTCAGATGTCTGAGTGCTAATCACCTTCTCCCAGTGACTGCTGACACAGTGCTGTCGATCCTAATAGAACTGACTTGAGCTGTCACTGAGAACTGACGGACCTTCCCAATTTTCAATGTTAGGAATTTATCCAGGTTTGAAAGATAATTCAAAGAAATATTATCTCCCACCCAGAACCCAGCATTTTCTTACAGTTTAATTTCGCCAGTCTAGGCAACAGCCAAGTGACTGCACGTGGCCAGCTTGTGCCAGAAAGCTGCCCGCCTTGCTGTGTCCTTGTCCTCCAGGCATGACACATCCACATGCTTCAAATCCATGCTCACAGTCACAGGGCAGAGGGGAAAGTGCCTTGCAAATTTCTTAGACTCTGAAATCTGAAAATCGAACTTTTTTCATGTATTATAATGATGGCTCTTTTTATTTGCAGCTTTTATTTCATTTCACCTCTAAGACTTCTCTCTGTCCTTAGGGAAATTCAAATTGTCCTTGCTTTGGTTCAGGGTTGCCCAGATGCACCAGTGGGGAAACAGATTTATTTAAAATAAGTATATTCCTAGGAGAAAAGGATTGATTGATTGATTGATTGATTTATACACACAAACATACACATACAGATGGATGATAGACAGAGTATAAAATGCACTTTTTTTCTTCCTTTCTCGGTTTACAACTTAAATATCATCTTACTATATTAAGTCCTTCCTTTCTCCCTTTGGGATTTCAGCCGTGACCTATTTCTCCCCCATGTAGCACTAGTCTTCACCTAAACACAGTGCTGTTTTTAAGATCTGCTCTCATAAAGCCTCGTAGTGCTGATAAAAATGTTTGGACATTATGTGACTAAGTAAAGGATAAATAGGAAAAGGTGAAGTGATTGTGATCTTAGATTTCTCTAAAAAATAAAATAAGATGCACAAAGATATCTCTCTACTATTAAATGTGGATCTCTGAGGGTAGTAAAAAAACATGGTTATCAAAGGCAGCAGTTTGTTTTGGATTCATGTTGTTCAAAGTTATAGCTGTGATTTCAGAGCTTTGTCGGGAGGCTTCATAATAAACGTTGGTCAAAAACCTGATAGGGATTTCTGAGATTATCCGAGCAGATGGTACCTAGAATCCACATGATGTCTTTCTTCCTAAAATATTATCTTTAACTTAGCAGATGTTTACGTTCTTAGCAGCAGTAAGGTTTAACAGAGGGTTTTCGAACCTCAAACTCCCCTATTATTCAAAGAGCAAGTATCTCTTCTAAGTGATTTCAGTATAATAGCCGGGTCCACCGTGTAGAAAGTTTAAAAGGAGCTAAGGACCAAATTTCCCCTGTTAATGAGATTATCCAATGTTTTGGAACATTGGTGAAACATAGTAAGAGGATTCTATTCTGGCACTCAAGAAATGGAGGCTTTGGTGGAAAGTGGAGACATGTCTCTTTTTCTGACCCAGCCAGAGTCCAGGGGCAGTGCTGGGGAGACAGGCCAAGGCCTATTGTGAAGGAGAAAGACTATTCAAAGATTCTTCAAAAGACTGGAGTTTCCAAGGCCCAAGCCATGTGAGATCTATGATTGCCTTAGAAAAGAAAGTCATTAGTAGCAGAGAAAAGCCAATACAAACTATAGAAAAGAGCAAAAATTAACAGGGTTTTACCTACTGGGCCTCAGTGCATGAGTCCTCTATCTGGAGGAGATAACATTTATTTCTTTCAATCTATACATATGTTTTTTAAGGAAGTTGAGATCTGGTTCCTATATCTGATGACCTGGACAATATTTACCAACTACTTAAGATGCACTCAGAGGCCTTGTGAACACACCTTGAAATAGATAGATCTGACTCTTGAGTTTCTGCCTAAATTAGAATGTTAACAAAGAATTATATACTCACTTAGAATCTCACTGCTAATAACACCATTTGTCACTGTGTTTTCTGAAGATGTCTGGGGAATGTCTATTAATTATACACATAAGCTACATTAAGGGCTGACTATTAATAAAAAAAGAGTCCACTGTCACCCTGAAAAAAATACTGACATTAATATTACTGTTCCTATGAGTAACTGTAATCCAATTGATGATAAACGATGAGAATGACTTTTGAGTTATTTCTTACGGTTCTCCTGTAGCTTTTATGTTGACAAATCTTTTATGATTTGTATCAGCAGGATTTACGAACCCTGTGAAAAATATACAAAAACCAATTTAGCATAGCAATCCAGAGAGAAATCCGTCTTGTCTGTAGGTTGTACCTCAGAATTATTTGGGCAAAATGCAAAGTGAAGGAAAGTAATTGCATTTCACCAGACTCTCCAAATGCCATTTTACATTAAAATGAAATGGTTTCTTGGCTTCTTGGAAAACTTAGGCCGCAATAGCTTCATCACCAGTCACAGCAAAGCATTTTGAAACCTTGGTTTCAATTCAGAGTCATGTAGAAGCAGATGAAGTTTTTTCAGGTTGCCGTTGCTGAGTGAAACCTTACTTTGTGTTTAATGTACTAAATTCTTTTTTAATATTATTTTTTAATTTTTTGTACAATTTTATTTATTTATTTATTTATTTGGGAGGAGCATAATTAGGTTTATTTATTTATTTGTTTGTTCATGTATTTTAATGGTGGTACTGGGGATTGAACCCAGGACCTTGTGCTTTCTAAGCACACACTACCACTGAGCTATACCTCCCACCTTAATATACTAAATTGATGCTAGTTTTTTTCCCTTCTATATGCAAAACAAACCATAAGATGGTATTATAAGGGGAGTGAATTATTTCCTACCATTAGGCGGGCAGAGATTAATCACTTTTTTAAAAATCTGTATGTAAGCTGTGTTGGTTCAGGATGTCCACATGAAAGGCAACACAAATGTCTCACATGGTGCTGCCTTCCATAAAGAGATGCTTTTTGACTGACCTCTTCTTGACTTATCTCTTGGGGGAGATAAGTGATAGAAACATAGAGATAAGAACAGAGTCAAGAGAATGAAGGATATTAATAAATAATAGAAGGGCAAAGACATTGACAAACTCAGAGAACAAAAATAAAGAGATTTCTCAAAGACTCAATGAAGTATGAGTGAAAAAAAAGAGGTGATTTAAAAATAAATTATAGCAAGTGAACACAATTTATTTCAAAGCCAAAAAAAGACTCAAAAATAAGATATTTTTAAAAGATAAATATCCATATGGCTGGTGTATATAAGTCTGCATGAGCTGCCGTAACCAAAAATCACAGACTGGGGGCTTTATACAACTGAAATTTATTTTCTTACAGTCCTGGAGGCTGGAAGTCTAAGATCAAGGTTTCTGCCAGTTCAGTTTCTGGCAAGGGCCCTCTTCCTGGCTTGCAGAGGGCTGTCTTCTCTCTTTGTCCTCACATAGCCTTTCCTTGATGTGCACAGAAGGAAGGGTGGGTGGATGGAGAGAGAGAAGGAGTAGGAGAGTGTTCTCTGGTGTCTCTTCTTACAAGGGCACTAATCCTGTCGGATCAGGGGCGCACGCTTATGACCTCATTTAACCTTAATTACTTCCTTAGAGGCCCCACCTCCATATATAGCCACGCTGAAGGTTAGGGCTTCAGCATGTGAATTTTGGAGGGACAGAAACCCTCTGTCCATAACAGTCAGTAAGGAGTCACCTTTGCACTGAGTAACTGAAGTTTTCTAAATGTGTCTCTCTGGTTGTCTATCATTGGGTCTAACAATGTTTCTTCCTAACTCTCCTGTTTTTATTCCTGTTTCAAAGAGGAAAGGCAAATGGCAAATGAAGTTGCCCTTAGATCCCTTAGCTGCCCCATCCCAGAACTCTGAGTTTGCTCTCAAAATGATTCACACACACCTTGTTTGACAAGTCCTGAACTATATCTCTGGGGTCCCAAAAATTGACTTTCCCTTGTGTCACTTAGAGATTTTGAGTATGCAGCTTTGGATCTCTAAGACCAGAATGATCCACAATCCAGTAGTGAAGATTTTTATGGGTAGATCTTTTCTATATCTCAATTTTAAGAATGCTGTTCTTGTTCTGTAATAGACATAATGAAGATTGCTGGTATCTTGACCCCACTAATTGGCCAACCAGTTTAGGGAAAAAAAAAATGGAGACGAGATGAAAAGCAGTTACTGTCCCTGAGCCGGCTGGTATCTACGGCGGGAGTTTGTAATAAATTTCTGTTGCTGGAGCCACCCAATCTATGGTGTTTTGTTATGGCAGCCCAAACAGACTAATATGCTGACCATATGGATGATTATGTTTTTTAAAAATCTCATTTTTGAATAGATTCCCTTTGTAGTTAAGCGCTCCATGGAATGTTTCTTGGGAGGCATCTTCTACTTGCCAAATAGATGTTGATTTCAGAGCCTTTCACTGTATAAAAGTGTGACTGTGCATTTTTAGTAATTCTACCTTTGAGAGCCCCAACTCTAGTATTGTTTTTAGCTCTGTGCAAAACACAGAATCAAGGTGTCACAATATTATGAGTCTGCTTGGAAGCTTTGTTTCAGAGAGAAATTCTACTTACAGCCTACCTACTGAAATAAAAGAGCATTTTCTGCTTACGGCTGTGGAATTTTCCCTTTCATCTTATTTACAAAAGGCCTTCTATTTATTCATCTTACCAAAGAGGAAGGTAAATTAGATTGTTGACATCACTGCAGTCAATGAATGCTCAGTAAATGTTGGATGAATGGCTGGATGGAAGGACACAATTATTGTGGTTTCCACTTTCACATCAAATAATTGAATTACAGAATTTTATTGCTTGGAAGTATCATAATTCACCCGGTCAAACTTCTCTCTCCTGGATGTCTTTGAGGAAATTATTCTCCTAAACATTTATTAAAATTAGTAACAATAACTAACCCTTATTGAGTGTTTACTCTGGGCCAAACACTGTTCTAAGTGCTTTTTGTGGATTACCTCAGTTAATTTTGTAACAGCAGTCATGTTGGACAAGAACGTCCTGGAGCAGAAGTGGGTCTTCTTTGTCTGTGAACCCCTTGTCCAACAATCCCTGCATTAGGTAAGGCACTCTCAAGACTTCTTCTCTCCCTGGGAGCCTCCCACGCACGCACCATACAGGCGCACACACCTCTTCACTGGTTCCCAAGGAAACCTAATTGGAAAAGTAAAACATGCCACCTTTCTCAAAGAGAGTACTTTTAATGCTTCAATAATGAAAGAGGACAGAGGTGGGAGGAGAAGCAGATAGTCCCTGTTCAAAGACGATGCTGTTTTGTTTTGTGCATTTTCTTCCCCTGAGGGTCTCCTGGCCTTTGAACACTGAATGCTAGAGTCTGGAAATAACCTGCCTCCTATTTCATTTCTTGCTAAAGTTAGCCTCAGGGAAGTTTATGATTGTAGAGGACTTAATCCATCGCCTACAGTGTCCCCTAGATATTCATTTTAGAAGTAGCCAGTGCAGGATTAGCCACAGTTATGGGAATCAGGGGTGACATCAAGCAATGAAATGCACATAAAATCTCAAGCCCGCATTTTGGCCGTTGGTGTACTTGGTTGTCATCTCCTGCTCCAGCAAACCGGGGCAAAATTTCTGCACTTTTTTCTTGGACAAAGATGCTAAAGAACAAGTCTTTCTTTTACACTTGTATATGAAATCCTGACATTCATTGATATCTTATTAGCACCCACATTCCATTTTTAAATTGTACCTGGCCCCGTGGAGGTAGCAAGGAAGGAGACTGGAGGAAGGAGGGCATCACAACGGCCCCTCCTCCCCGCACACGCCCACATCTGCCTTTCAGTTCCCCTCCAAAGCTGCCCTGGATGTTATAACAAAAATATCATAGACTCTGTGGCTTATTAACAGAAATTTATTTCTCACAATTTTGGAGGCTGAGAAGTGTGGCGTGTCGGGTGACGGTCTGCTTCCTGGTTCCCAGATGGACATGTTGTCACTGTGTGAGACAGAGGAGTGAGCTAGCATCCCACTTATATATAAGCACACTAAATCCCAATCACCAGGGCTCCACCACCATGACCTCTTCACCTCCCGATGGCCCCACCTCTTAATACCATCACCTTGGGGGTTACAATTTCATCGTATGAATTTTGGAGGGACACAGATATTCCATCCATAGCAGACTCAGAGAAAAGGAAAGAATGCACCTAAGAATCAGATATTTCTGCTCAGCTTTTGCAAGAAAGTGGGCCATCCAAACCACTGAAAATTAGTTCTTGTCTTGAGAAAACCAAACAAATCTATGACAATTACATGCTTAGTGTTTGCTGTAGCTAGCATTTTCGTTTTAGCAGGTTGAATTCATTACAAAGAGCTGGGAAGCCTGGTGTCATCGGACATGAAGCACATTCATACCTGTTCTTTTAGGAGTGAGAAAGGGAGGCAGTGTGGCATTTTGGAAGAGCCTCGAGTTGGTGGTGAAATGAGCCTGGCACTGTGACCTTCCTTCAGCATGTCACTTCATCTTAGGGTTCTCCATGGAAGGAGAGGACTCAGTGACCCAGGGCCCTTCCAGCTGTGAAATCCTGAGGCCCTATCTCTTGGAGCCTAAAGCCTCTATTCTAAACAATTGCAGAGATCTGCGATCACAGCTCATCTTTCATGAGCGACCAGTGTCCTTAAGATGAAATGAATGACAAGTTCTTGGACAGGAAGCTGGTCCCACATTAAAACGTTCCAGGCGGCAAAGAAGCTCTGCTTCATAATGACGAAGTATTTAAGGTCTGCTGGGGCCTAAAAGTGCATGAGGTGCCCCAGGACCAGATGCCTTGCAGGTCCCGTGTGCTATGTGTTCTCTGGCTGTTCTAGCATTTCCGTTGACTTGCCTGATGTCACACAGCTAGTTAGTTACAGAGATGAGATTAATGGCAGAAGGGAAGAGGATTAACATTTGCTGGTCCCCTGGTCTCTACCAGGTACCATGCATCCTGTACTTGCCTGAGAATTACTAACCCTGGTCTAAAGATGAATGCCTCCCACATAGTCCAGATATTTCACATGTTTTCTTTCTTTTTTTTTTAATTGAAGTATAGACGGTTACAGTGTGTAAATTTTCTGGTGTACAGCATAATGTATGTATGTTTTCATATTCTTCACTTTTTCCTTTAGTGGCTTTTTGAAAACTTTGTTGAGGGTGACAGTTTTAATATTTTTGATGCTGCCACCTAACCTCATTTCCCAGGCTCAGCACATGTTTTTATGGACGTCTGTTCCCGCTCTCAGCCCCGCGGGGGCCTGTTGGTGATTCATAGCAGGCCCCACACTCCCTGAGATTTGCCGCATTTGATCATCTGTGTGGGCATCTGTGTGGCTGAATGACGTGGAGATATAAACTGATTTTTTATCTACAGATAAAAATTGTAGAAACAGCAACAATGACAAATGTATTAGGAACCATTCTTTTTAAGTAGGAGTTCAGATCACTTAAAATATTCACCTTCCCACAACTTGACCATAGCTCCGAGTTTTAGAGTAAATGCATTATATTTTTATGTAGATGTGTAAGTACTAGCACCGTATTTTATCCAGCATCGTGCCAGACTGAAGGGACCCTCCAGCAAGAAGAGGTGGCGTTCCTGAGTGCTGAAGGGAGTTGTCCTTTTGTGGGGGATGAAGAAGTGAGAACGTCACTCCCAGCCTGAGTCGAGCCCCAGCCGAGCTGAGAGCTGGGCAGATGCAGGCAATCCCCCGAGACTGCTTCTTGTGAACTGAAGACGAGATGTTATTACCGATCAATAGCAGTGAACTGGAAGGTGGCCTATTTTCAGACGCCTCCCTTGTTTTCATTTTAATTCTCTGATAGCAGAGATGGCATTGAAGTGGGCTTGCCTTCACAATGGCGTCTTGCACAGCACCCTTCACAGACAAGGATCAGAAATTGAGTCGCTTCCAAGAAATATTCTTCTGGCTGGAGAGGAAACCTCTGGACTGGTGAGTCAAGCTTAGGCCCCTCCACTGCAAACCTGAAGCTTATTCTGGGACAGACTATCCAGACCAGGTACAACTGGAAACAATGTAAGATGCACGTGCAGAGAAGCTGAACAAATTCTCCTCATACTCGGCCACAAATGGACGGGCTGCTGCTGCTCCTCCCATTCACTAGATAAAGAAAAATTTTTAAAGTTGTTTGCTCCAGAGACTTCCCAGTAGATGCTAACCAATGCCTGGAACTGTGCTCTTCTCTCTTCGGATGTTCTGACAGCCAGACCTTCAGATTCCAACCTTCAATATTGACAAATGAGTCCAAGAAAGTAGTTGTCCATTTGTCACAAGTTCTCACGGAGAATGACATCTCCTCTCCCCTGATTAAGTTCTCCCCAAAATTATGTTAGACCACTGTGGGGTCTCATTTTTAGATCTGCCCCATCTTGTTTCACAGAGATTCAAGTTTGCTTGCAAAAATGATGGAGAAGGATAAAGTGAACAGTTTAGGAAAATTCAGCAAGGGGTGGAAAGGAAAGGAAAGAAGTAAGACTGGAGTAAAGGGGAGGGAAGATTCCAGTGCTGTGATTGATGGATGGGGGTTACAAATTTAGCTCTGAGCTCTCCAGTGCAAAGCAAAGAAAAAAATAGTATCATTTCCCTGGTATTTCTGAGATTTCTCAAAGTTTCTCAAAAGAAGCGTGACTTTTCCTAGCGCTGAGATGTCAAAGATTCTTCTCCCTTGATTCCTCATAAAGAGGACACTGGATCAGCCAGGGTAAGGTTCCGCTATGAGCAATCAAAAACCCAAAATAAGAGTGGCTTACATAAAATAGAATTTTTTGTCTCTTTCAAGTCAGTATAGGCAGCCCAGGGCTAGAATGGCTCTTGACAGGTGTAAGAGCTCAGATCCTTTTGTGCTGTTTCTCCACCTTGTGTTCAAGCTCTGGCCAAAATGTCCCCATTCATGGCCGCAGGAGGGAGGAAGGAGTGATGAAGGAGACACCTTCACCCTTTAAAGATACACCCGGGAAGTTGCCAAGGATACTTCCCATTACACCTCATTGGCCAGAACTTAATCCCATGGCCACACCTAGCTTCCAGGGAGGCTGAAAATAGAGTCTTTCTCCAGGCCCGGGTTAAAGTAGGCTTCCCATCACTAAAACACAAGGCAGTATAGAAGGTTGCTAGGGCTGCAATGACAAAATAGCACAGGTTGGGTGGCTTAACCTACAGAAATGTGTTTCCTCCAGGTCTGGAGGCTGGACACCCGAGCCCAAGGTGTCTGCAGGTTGTTTTCCTGTCGGGCCCCTCTCCTTACAGCTGGCTGCCTTCTCGCTGCGTCCTCACGTGGCCTTTCCTCTGTGCACGCACAGCCCTGGGTCTCTCCACGAGTCTTAATCTCCTCTTCTTATAAAGACACCAGTCATATTGGGTTAAGACCCGCCTTACTGGCCTCATTTTAACTTAATCATATCTTTAAGGGTGCTATCTCTAAATACAGTCACAACTAAGGTCCTAGGGGTTAGGGTTTCAACATACGAGTTTGGGGAGGACACAGTTTTATCCATAACAGGCAGAACAGGTGTTGGGGAACAATCAGAATCTCTTGCATATTCTGCCAGCATCCCCACAACTGGATAAAAAATAAATTCTTCGGAGCCATTTGTTCGGTCTCCCCTTTCAAGTCTGCTACAAATCAAGAGTCCTAGAACTTAGGGCAATGCTTTCTACCTCCAAGTGCTCAGTGTGCACTTGCAGATGATGGTGGTCACCACCCAAGGAACCCCAGCTCGAGCAGAGGCGGGCAGCCAGGGTTCCTGATTCTCCACCACTGACTCTTCCCACCAGGCCGCACTGGCTCCTTTAAGACCTGACAGCCGGAACATCACTATGTGGGAACTTAGAGTCGTGTGTTTTAGTCTCAGATTTTCCACGTCAGAGATTACAAGGCTCTGAAGCAGTCCTTGGCGGCCCCAGTTTTACACAACTCTAGGGCTTCTAACAGAGACCCCAGCAGGTATCAAACTATTTTAAACCCTTGTATCACGAGTCATTTGAATTTTTTCTGGATCATTTTGCATCGTTTCGTTTTTTGTGGACATTCTACGGAAGCTTTAGGAGGTAAGGGTGGGTTGTGGCAAGGTTAAAGCCAGGATGAGACAACTGCAGGAGACGTTGGGAAATCAATGCCCAGCCTCTCCTGGGGCTGGGACAAGTGAGCATGCCAGCAGCTTGGGCAAAGGCAACACGGGCCTCAGACTTGGAACAACATTTTTTTTCACTTTTCTAACTAGCTTGCAAGCTGTCGCCCATTGAACCAGAGTGAGATTGAACTTGGCAAAGACACAAAGAGAATTTCCCCTTAAAATATGCTGACAGCCTCACTCCCCAGGCACCTCACGGCTCCATCACAGAGTTATGTACTTCTCTATAGCTAGACTCATCCCCAAGAGGCCATGAAGTCCCCACGGAGAGCACTGTTTGTACAGACTGAGACACAGTCCCTTCTTCTTGTCCATTTCTGCCCTAGCAACAGCCACCTCAAGTGTAGCTTCTGGAAGCCGTACAATATAGCTAATTGTTTGCATTGGACAGTAGTGTGTTTAGAGCTTATACATCTAAACAGACAATTATTTTCTGCTATTTGCGAGTGGCACTGCCTGCCTGGTGACTTTGGCAGATGGAGAAAGGAGCTAATCCGTAGGTTATAAGCAGAAGGGTTATTGATGAAATGTCACCATCTGTTGGTGTCATTAAAATGATATGAGTCATAAAGAGTTGCTTTCGTTTTTTCTCAGAAAAAGGTTAGCCTAGAGTTTAGAGAGAAGTCACTAGATTGCAGACGGCAGTGGGGGACCAGACTTGGGGGGAGTGTCAACCCTAGAATTGGGAGGAGCCTTGATGAACTCATCAGATCAGCTTATTGGGTCTTCAAGGAGGTGCTGGAATCTTCTGCCTGAGTAAAACCACTTACCTTATATGAGACAGGGTTCTAATTAGGAATGATGCAAAGTCTCAACTCTCCCATGGTCTTCCTGTTTCTAAGGCATCTACCAGGTCAGCGGGGGAAGAAAGTCATTCATTTGGATTGAGGGAGAAAGATCTTATCTGGGAGGGAACAGTTAAAATGCACCTCTCTCCTGCATCCTCGTCGATCCCACTGCACAGAGACTATTTATGTAGCCAGCTGACACGCTGGAGGCTGGTGAGCCCAATAGGGAGTGATACTCTCTGCCTCTGCTACATCTTCTGGGAGGAGGTGGAAGTGGCTCAGAAGAGGGGCCAGGGACAGCACGCCCACGCTTCTGTCAGGGATGGGAGCCCTCGGGATGGGTCTGGGAAGCAGTGGCTGGACCCTCGTGAACTGCGGAGCAGAGGAAACAGCTCTTAGTTTTGTTACTTTTCTCTGTTGACTTCCTCTTTTCAGCTTTGTTGGTTTCTGCTCTAATTTTTATCATTTCTTTTCTTCTACTTACTTTGGAGTTAACTTGCTCTTCTTTTTGTAGTTTCCTAGGGTAGAAACACAGGCTGTTGATTTTAGTTCTTTCTTCTTTTCTGACACACTGCATAGAGAAGAGATGACGAGCATAAGAAGGGTATTTAATGAGAATCCAGACAACCAAAATAAACTGCGCCCACTTCCTCATTCTGCCTTATTACCTAATCCTCTTAATTCCCTCATATTTGCTGCTTAAAAATCTTTCACCCGCTGCCAAGAACATACACTCAAAGAAAAAGAACCTTTTTTCAGTATGGCTTAATATAACTTTTTTTTTTTAAATACTGTCTTTTTAAAATTTGAACTCCTGGAGAGAGTATGGGGGTGATTGTGTAAACCACTACAAATCCTTTTGGCAATGCTAGGGCGTAAGTTATAAATAAGTAAACATAGCACTGCAGTGAGCTGGGCCTCACACCCAGCCCTGCCTCTAGCCCTTTTTCTCCATAGCAGCTGGCCCGAGCCTGGCCCACCTATCGCCGCCTTAGGGAGAGTGGTGCTGGTGGGATTCATTGCTGCCGCTTGAAATAGTGCAGCGTGCTGGAAGCCAGGGCCACCGGGGCGGGGGCGGGGCAGGGGGTAGGGGTGCGGTGCAGGAGCTGTTTGAAGCCTGTGCAGGTTATTTATGTGGTCTCAAAAGGAAGCATCCGTGGAAAAGTTCCTCTTGATATTTTTAGATCTGATGCTTGGTCCTGCTGCGGCAGTTTCATCTGGAAACAAGCAGGGAAGGGAGTGATGGATGCTGCCTGCAGTGCTGTTTTGGACGCTCGGAGGGCCCGTCTGACAGGCTGATGGTCATCCTGCCAGGCCCAGATCCACCTTCTTTAAGTCCCTTTCAGCTCTGGGGTGTCAGAAGCTGCTGACTTCAGCGGGCAGGGAATAAAACACTGGCCGCGTGCTGCCAAGTTACAAAGTCTGAAGTCTACCCCTGGCTCTGCGGCCCTGTGCGCTTGACACCCACAGGTTTAGCGTCTTGCCCTACTTCCGCACTCTGCTTCTCTGCAAATATGATACGTATTTGCATAATAAGCCTTTAGCCGGAGGTGAAATGGTTTCAAATTTAACTGTAGGATTAAACAGGTTAAAAACTCACAACCACTCAATAATCCATGAACTTAATGATTCCAGGGCCAGTGAAGCGAGTCGGGTATTGTTACTGAATGGTTTCTGTGGTGACTTTCAGCTAACCAGTCAAAACCCATGCTCTTAAACTTCTTTAATTAAAAAAAATTCTTCCCTAAACAACAAGGTCCTACTGTACAGCATAGGGAACAATATTCAACATCTTGTAATAGCCTATAATGAAAAAGAACAGGAAAAGGAACATACATGCATATATATAAAACTGAATCATTGTGCCGTACACCAGAAACTAACCCAACATTGTAAATCGACTACAATCAAAAATGAAAAACAAAACGTTAAATTCTTCCCAAGGATCCTGAATCCCGTGGCTTTCTCCTCCAGGAGAACGGAGGAGAAGGACGTGGGCACTGGACTCCTCTCTCTGCAGATTCAGTTTCTTCTAAGAGGTTCATTGACCGTGGCTGGATGCATTCCATTTGAATGACTGGTTCACGGAAGTGAGAACCTGGAAAATGTTTAGGGAAAGAAAAGAAAGCTCTTAAATTCTCATGGCTGAGCGACGTATTGTTTGCTTATGGGGTTCAGGCTGGGACAGGGGTCCTCTGACAAACCTAAAAATCACTCGGATGCAGCTGCTGTGATGACCCAAGAAAACTGATGCGTCTGGAGCCTCCCTGCTGGCTCTGCGGCCTGTGGACATTACTGCCTTTCTATGTATTTTCTCTCTCTCTCTTTCTCTACAACAGACCACAGAGACTGGTGAAGATGAGGAGGACCAGCCTCTCAGCCTGGCCTGGCCTGCGGATCCCCGCAAACAAGTCACATTCCTCATTGTCTTGCCCATCGTGTTTCCTCTCTGGATTACCTTACCTGATGTCCGCAAACCTGTAAGTAAAGCATTTTTGAAACTGATTCCTTGTAAAAAGCACAGCATGGAACAGTATGCATAGTCTGATTCCACTTTTCTTAAAAAGAAAAGGGAGTGACGCATACACCTGCATATACTTATATATCCCTGACATTTCTTTGGACAGATACACGGTGATAGTGGTTGTTCTGGTTATCGAATCTACGTAATGAACCACCCCAGAACTTAGTGATGTGAAGTGACAACCACTGTCTTCTGCTCATGGATCCTGTGGATCAGGAATTCAAATAGGCACGTTGGGGATGTCTTGTCTCTCTCCGTGCTGTCTGGGGCCTCAGCTGGGAAGACTCGAGTGGCTGGGGCCTGGAATCATCTGCAGATTTCTTCACTCATGTTTCTGACACTGGGGCAAAGATGGTTC
This sequence comes from Vicugna pacos, assembly GCF_048564905.1. NCBI lineage: Eukaryota > Metazoa > Chordata > Mammalia > Artiodactyla > Camelidae > Vicugna > Vicugna pacos. The sequence continues at coordinate 21,267,738 of NC_132990.1, forward strand.
CCAGGCTGGGCTCAGCTGGGATTGTCTGCACGTGACCTCTCCATGTGACTTATGCGTCCTCACAGTACGGGGGCATCAGGATAGTCAGGTGTTTTTCACGAGAGACCAGGGTCCAGCAGTGGATGTTCCAGCAGCAAGAGGAGACGCCCCACGGGCTCTGAGGCCTTGTCTCGTAAGCCCCAGAGTCACTTCCACTGCATTTTACTGGCCAAAGCCGCCGCTGAGTCTGTCCCGATTAAAGGGGAGGAGACGGAAAGTCTCCCCAGAATATATCAGTGTCGATGGCATGTGACGCCTTTGAGGGGAGCAGTTTCAAAGAATCAGCAACCTTGTTTTAAAACCACCACAGCGATGGCCTCTGAAAAGGGGAACTGAAGGTCCAAGGCAGAAGGGTGACTCACATTTTGTTGAATATTTGTGAACGTGAATTATTCATTCAGCTCAAAAAGTAATTTAAAGAAATGCATTCATATCGTGCAAATGCCTATGTGCCTGGTCTGCTCCCTCCGGTATTATTATCATCACCATAATCAATATTATTATCTACCATTATTATGCACTGGGTGCTGTGAACACAATGCCGTCTTGTAATCAGCAAAGGACAATCTGAATGTAGATCAAATCAAAAGAACACCCTTCCCCTGTCTTTTTAAACTGGGATCTTGGGCCATTGCCCCAAGGGGTCAAAGAACTAATAAGAGATAAGGAGAAGCAGCTCTACTTTTTATTACAACCCTACACACACATCCTTATTCAACAGAAGTGTGTACCTGCTATGTATCTCACTCTGGCCTTGGTGTTTTCCAAAAATGTTATAGTAGAATCTCAGGAAACACCTAATATAAGAATAAATATAAATATATATGCATATATATATTTGGCATAAGTAGAAAGAAACTCAGGCAAAGGAAATTAACTAGCTCCTGCCCGGTCACGTCCTTGGGCACACAGCTGAGATTCAGACCCAAGCCCGTGTGACCGACCACACAACTTGGGCTCTTCCTTGTATTTCATGGTGCCAGAGGGTAGGAATCTGAAAACATCACTTCTAAAAGCATTTGGATCAGAATGCTGGGGTAACATCCAGCATGGTTTAGCATATGCCTTCAAAAGCCCCATGATGATCCCACTTTTCCTCACTTGAAAAACATTGGAGGAAAATCCTGTCTTATTGGCCCGACCTAGAAATAATCCAATCTGATAGAGAGCCTTGTCTTGTCAAATACAGCCAGGAATGACCCCTCATGTAAGGACTCCTGACATTAGAAGTTTCCAAGGAAAGGATTCATGTAGCAGGTGTGGCTCACTTAAATCAATATCTAGGGTTCTTTGTTCAGGATGCTGTTACAGAGCATCTGCTCTGTGCAAAGGCCTGGCTTCCTGGAAACCTGCAGCCAGATAGCTGGAATGTGTTCAGTTTCGTCTTGGCTCACATCACACTGACATTTTTGAGACGTGCATGCTCACATCCGCTTACTCACTCATTATCTCTCTCTCCCTCCCTCCCTCTTTCTGTCGCCATTGCTCTGCGGTTTAGCCCAATGCTTTTGCTTAGCCCAGGGAGGAAAATCAGGGAGACAGACAGGGTTTTCTAAATCCCCACAGCAGGCCAGTGTGATGTGGCCCAGAGTAGAGGGGGCTGATTGGCTGATAAGACTGACGGATGTCCACACACAACCAAAGAAGCAACCAGGAAAATGTGCAGGAATGGGAGGACGTTGCCAATGACTCAAGGCCCTGGGCTGTCAGGTTGAGTGGGACTCTTAGAGCAAGGGCTAACAAAGTGCTCGTCCCCTCTGACTGAACTGATAGGTCAAGGAAGCTGTTAGGGAAGGTCAAAGTTCTCAACAGCAACTCCTGGGCAACAAAGAGGACCCCACCACGGCAGTAGTCACATGGATGGCAACAGCTGCTTGGGCTGATGCTATAATCCCAAGGGGAGCAGAGCAAGAAAATGCAGCTGTACACGCGCTCCTCTGCAGTATCGTTAACTGGTCACTCGCCATGAAACGTGCCGTGAGAGCCAGCCTCAGCAGCATGGCCTGGGGCTTTTGCTCACTGCCCCCACCCAGGGCCATCCTTGGATGGACTGGGGGTTTTTTTCTGTCTTATCTGAGTGTACCATGTGTGGTTCCAAGCAGAAATGAGACTTTCAGGTGAAACACTGGACGTTTCTAGATTTCCTCAGCAAATATTTATATATGCCAGGCATCAGGCTTGTGCCCTAAAGATCTAAAGACACAGCAGTCCCAGTATCCTTTAAGGAACTCTAAACTCAGTAGAGGAAACAAAGCATGCCCACGTAGAACTACAAGGCGAGATTGCACAGCTGTGCTAGTGAGAGCCGCGAGACTCGATCCCATGTCTCCTGCCTCCAGAACATTCTCATTCTAGCATGTAAACTACAGTGGCTTTTCCCACATGACTCATGAGCTGTGCAACCTTGGGAAAGTCACTTTTCGACTCTGGACTTCACTGTTCCTCCTCTGTGAAATACAGGGGTAAAAGATCTCTAGGATGCCTGCCAGCCGTGACCTTCTGTGATTCAGGAAAACATAAAGAGATAACCATCAATACAGTATTACTAATTTAAGGTGACCACATATCCAGTTTGCCTGAGAAAGTCCCAGTTTACTCTCAAAGCATACTGGTTTGAGTTATATTGTCATTCTTTGCATATGTGAAATGCCGAATGAAAGCATACCAGTTGATACAAAAACCATTAAGTGGTTTCTTGCTCATGCTCAGCACAGCGGAGTTTCTTTAGGGTTGACCTTGTATCAGTTAGCTTTTGCTGTGTAACACACCACCCCAAAACTTAATGGCTTAAAACAACAAGCATTGTTTTTAGCCCATAATTCTATGAGTTGACAATTTAAATGGGGCTCAGCTAGACAGTTCTGCCACTCTCTTATATGTCTGGGGGCCAGTTGGCCTAAGGGTATGTCACCTGGAACACCTTGTCTCTGCTCCACAGGGTCTCATCCTTGAGCAGGCTAGCCTGGGCTTATTCACATGATGGCCCAGTTCCAAGAGCAGCAGGAATGAAAGGCACAAGGCCCTCTTGAGATCTAGTTTGGAACCTGCATGCTGACACTTCCACCACATACTGTTGGTCAACGCAAGGCCTAAGGCCAGCCCAGATTCAAAGGCTTGGAAATAGACCTCATCTCTTCCTGGGAGGAACTGCTGCCACTGGGGCCTCTGGAAAAAAGTATCCAGGGAGAGGAAAGACAGGAGAAAACTAGTAATTATCAGTAGTTTTTGAATCACTGATGTAAATGAACATCCCAAACTTTGACAATAATTACAAGGAAAACATGATTTTTTAAAATGTATACACCTAATTTCAGGGTAAATAGTACTCCCTCTTGTTTTTATTTCCATGTCACTTATATGCAAATTATATGACAGTGTTTGTTGCATTACGCACACTCCCAGCTCAGATAATGAACATGGGCTTCACTCTTGTAATGTTCTCAAATTAGTAGCTTTGTTTTAAAAGTAAAAGAGCTGAAACATAAACCTTAGCGAGGAACACGCCTTTGGGAAAATTGAAAATAATGAAGGAAACAAAGACCCCAAAAGTCATATTTTCTCATGGCCTCGGATGGGTGTTCTTACATAATAGGAATGCAACTAATGAGATATCAAACCATGGCCCATCAAAGCTAGGAAGTTACCTGAGAACCCAGCTAGGCATTTGCAGTTTCTGTCACTCATCAGCTCATTCACCAAGTATTTGTGTCTACTGTGTGCAAAGCACGGTTCTAGAACAGATGAAGTGATTGAGGCCCTGGAGGTTTAGTAACTTATCTAAGCACAACCAGCTAGTAAGAAGCAATGCCAAGACTCTAGGCCAGACCTCTATAGTTACTTTTACCTCCCTGAGTTTTAACTTTTTCATCTCCTAAAAATCAAAATGAGGTTACTGTTGTCTGGTAACAACTGCCATTATTATCTGAGTACTTACTATGTGCCAGGCAGTTTTCTAGACACTCTATGTGCATGAAATTCTCAGGACAACTAGATATTGTTATTCCCCCCATTTTATAGATGAAGAAACTGAGACTTAGAGAAATCAAATTACCTCAGAGCACATCGCTGGTAACTGGTGAGCAAGGATTTCAATACAGGTCATAAAAATCCAGAGAACACACTTTTAATCTTTAATAGGATTGCTTTAGAGAACTTTGTTAAATATGTATGCCCCAGAACCTTGCACAGAGGAAATGCTCAGTGAATATTTGTTGAATTTAAATAAGTAAGGAGACGGCCAATTTATGCAACCAGCTAATGTCCAGCAACATTTTTTAAGCCAAGAAAATATCACTCTGATGTACTCAAAGCTTCTAATGAGAACATTAGCTGTCAATTATATAAGGAAACCATTACACTGGGAACAAAATGGCCGGCACATGGACACAATTTGCTTTTTGCTAATTGGTATGAGGCCCATCCCAGCAGATGTCAGGCTCAGCCACCATCACTAACCGTAAATTGACATGTCAGACCTTGGCTTCAAGCGCTCTTCCTTCCAGTGAGACTGGTAACTAAATAATTGTACAGGTGCTACTGGGCAGTGGTGTCTGTAATAAGACCACAGAGTCCAAATAACAGGGAGAGTCCAAAAAGAAATGAAAGAAGAAGGAATTACCTGGGCTGTGAGCTTGTAAATGGTAAGGTAGTTTGACAGTCGGGAAATGGTAAGGTTGGTCTGACTTAACCGAACTGTTGATGCTTCCAAAGCAGGAACAGTACGGGAGGCTGGCTGAGGCAGATGGCTGTGCAGCTGGAATGCTGGTCTATTTTTCCCTGATGCTCTTTCTTTTCTGACAGTCAGAGTATAGGCTAGTATTATGCTGCTGATGATGATCATTATGTGTCCATAGCTGGGTACATTTTGAGCATTATTGGCCCTATCTTTCTTTAGGAATGAGTATAACCTAGAGCCCTAAGATCTAGGAATACATACTGTATACTCGGATGGACCTAGATTTCAGTTCCACATCTAGTTCAGGATCTGGGTACAGAGTAGATGTCCAGCCTTTGCTTAACCCTAGTTAATGATGAAAACCTGAAATTTTACAAAGAAAAATTATTCTTAAACTTTTCTTTTTTCAGTGAGTTCCTAATATGACACTAGTTACATGTAGATGTCCTTAATTACTAATTGGCTTCTTCATGAAGACTCATAAGCATCAAATTTTGAATTAGAGAGGTTTTCACTAGTATGTTGATTTGAACTTAGTTCCTTTAACTCCTAGTCTGATTACTTACTTTCTGCCTTTTGATTCAGAATGTTCTATGGTTCAGGGATGATATTTGAAAGATAAGAAATATGTTCAGCTAATTTGATTCTGAGTTGTAATGTTATTATCAATGAACAAATGGTAAGGTACCAAAAAAAATTAAATAATAATAAAATATTGGTTAGTACTTAGTAAGAGATGTAACCTGGAAAGGGAGCAATCTATGAAGTGAGGACTCTACTGGGATATCTAGGCCATGTGCTGTGTCATAAAGTGTGGAACCGGTCCTCCACTCCCCTCTCAGGATGCTTTGAGTCAAGGCTAAAGACTGGCTGCTACTCAAACCACGTGTGTGGCCCCACAGCACGAGAGGGGCCCTTCTCTTCCTGGTGACAGAGCATCACTGTGGGCGATGAAACCCTCATTGCATCTGGGATCCTGAAACAGTGACTTGTGACCAGAGGAAGAGAATGGGGAGCCTAATCAGATAAATGCCTTGCCTGGGGAAAACTTGATTTCTTAGCACAGGTATTGCCAAGGCTCAGGGAACCCAGTCTCTGGAATCCAGCTGAACTCCCAGCTTTAAAGGAATTTGCTTTCAAAGTGAATGTCTCAACCTCCACTTTGAAAAACTGATGACTTTTTTTTTCCATAACCCATTACAGCGCTCAGATCTCCTGAAGGAGTCTGAGTCTTTGGCTGAAATATTCTCCTTCGAAGGAAAGAAGAGGGGAAGCTTTTAAGAATAATGTTGTGGCTACTCACTGTGGTCTGATGCTGCCCCCAATTTAATCAAGCCCACTAGGCTTCCAGACATCCCTGCTAACTAGTGGCCCAAGAATAGCCACAACCCTTAAAAGAAAGAAATGGGTACTATGAAATTTAACAGAATCATGTGAATGATCATGAAAACATAGGCTGAAAACCTGAAATCAGTAAAGAAAACGTAAACCATTTGGAGCGACAGAGACTGCGTTCATCGTTATAGATATGCAAAAGGTTACCACGTACGAGTTTATCTTGTCCTTGTAATGAAGCTCTCAAAAGTCATGGCAGAAATGTTCTATGTGATTGCTCAAGGTCGCCCCTTCAGACAACTGAGATGGCTTTCAACCAATTCAACCCAGGATTGATTTCTCTGGACAAAATTGGATAGCATTATGAAAGCAAAAAATGAGATTGTTCCTCAAAGTGGAATGCTTTGAAATAACAAGTGTTTGGCAGTAATAGGTGAGAGACTGTCTGAGAGCCTTCTGCCATCTGAGCATGTTGCAAAGGATCCCAGTTTTGCAAAATGGGCATCAGTAGGACACCGCTACCATCCAGTGAAAGCGTGGGTTTCCTCGTAGTGGGATGGATCAGAAACACTGCATTTGGAGTGCCTGATTTGGGCTGATGTTCAAAAGAAACTTTAAAAGTGCTCATACTCTAAGCCTGAGATTGCACAAAGCCCAGTGCTAGAAGCGTGATTGGATGTAACACAGTTAGGGGCGGAGAACAGGAGAGAAAACATTCCTGAGACTTCATTCTGCACCCACTGCCGAGAGCAGCGCAAGGGGGCATCTGCTACCTGTGTGTTCGCGTGTAACACGCTGGCCATCCGGAGACTGGCCTCATCAGGAATCTGTATTGACTGTGGGGACGGCTTCCGTGTGGCTTTTCCTCATAATTCACGGGACTGTGAAATGAGCCAGTCTAATTTTTGAAGCTGTTGATCCTTCCGGTTAAATGTAATTAATCCCATAGGTTTTCCAACATATGGATTGTTAGGATACATGGACTGAAACAACAGAAACTGATTCTGATAAAATTGAGGTGAAGAAAGAAAAGGAAGCAGAAGAGGGGGAGGGATGATATGGAGGAGACAAGGGACTGAAGGCAAGGCTGAGAAGCCAAGGCTTGGAGAGAGCAGGAGCAGAGAGCATCCGAGCACCCAGCAGTGGGAACAGACGTTCTCTTCAAAAGACTTTTCCATCTCAGGAACTAGCTTCACGGTGATTTGGCTTCCACCAATTTCCCATTCCCAAGAGAAAATCTTAATGTCCTGGCTTGACCAAGGGTGGGTCCGTCATTGGTGTTGAGTGTTGTTCTACCAAGCCCATAGGCAGCGGGGGAGAGGTAGCTGCATCGGTGGTTTTAGCTTTGAGTCATCAGCTCACCTCGGTTAGCACTCACCCTCTCCCTCTCCCTGGTTCTCTTTCAGTCATCAAGGAAGTTTTTTCCCATCACGTTCTTTGGCTCCATCACCTGGATCGCAGTGTTCTCTTACTTGATGGTCTGGTGGGCACATCAGGTAAGACCCTGATAGTGGTACGCATCTGCCTGGCTTTTCTCTTGGTTGCCAAGTGGATAATCAATATGTTTGCTTTCTGAAACTGTCGCAAGAATATTGTATCTTCCAGGATGCAAGGAATTTACTCCCCTTAACTCTTTGCTTGTCTCCTGGCCTTTCCCTGTAGTGTGAGTCAAATCAGCGTAGCCTCAGAACTTGTGGATGAAAGGCCATGCTAACTGCTTCTTGTCCTCTGCGGCCTGAAGCCAGGCCAGCCCAGACCTGGAGGAAGAGCAGGGTTTTGCCAGGCTCAGCGGCACTTGCTTTCTCTTGGGCAGCCACTCACCTCATGATCTCATCAAACTGGCTCTTAGGAAAAGACCTGGAGACAAAGTGGTCTCTTCCTTGGGCCTCAGTTTACAAAAATGATAATGTGTTTCACTTTTACTGCTTTTAACTCAGTACCTATCATGACGCCCATCAGTACAGTAAACTCTCAGGAATTGTTTGTTGTAACATATGAATGGAAAAATGAGATTCAAAAGTTTTATGTTCCTCCGGGGAGGGTATAGCTCAGTGGTAAGCACATGCTTAGCATGCATGAGGTCCTGGTTTCAGTCCCCAGTACCTCCATTAAAGAATAAATTTATTTATTTATTTATTTATTTATTGCCTCCTCCCCACTAAATAAATTTTTTAAAGGTTTTACATTCTCAAAAATACTAATGGTAACCATTATTGATTGAGTGTGTACTACAAGCTGGGCAACTCACATCCCTCTGTCCTTGCACATGGGTAAAATTTGTCTACAGTGATGGTTGCACAACTCTATAAGTATACTAGAAACCATCATACGCTTTAAATGGGTGACTTTTCGGGTATGTGAATTATATCTCAATAAGGTTGTCTTAAACATGATACCACTTCACAACCATTAGGATGACTACAACCTAAAAGACAGACAATGCCATGTGTTGATGGGGATGTGGAGAAACAAGACTGCATACACTTGTCTAAACTCACAGAACTGTACATTGTTTTTAAAGAGTGAATTTTACTGAATATAAAATTATACTTACTGTATGAAAATTACACCACAATTTTTTTTAGAAAGAATATATAGCATTACTAACAAAATCCAGTGGAAACATTGGCTGATAACCCAAGCATTATTCCTACAAGATATTTTATATTATTCCTGTCATAGTTATTTTACTGACATTTGACTTCAGATTACTTTTCCTTGATGTATTTCCAAAAGTCATTGGCCCCCTGAAGAAGTTCTCTTTGCCCCAAAGTCATTATTTTCTACATTCATTGAGAGACGTTTGCTACCAACACCCGGCAGAAATCATTGCAGGTCAGCTGCTTCGCAGGCTCCAGGTTTCCAACCTAAAAGGACTGTTTGCCGTTTATAACATACATAATGGCCTTTCCTAATAATCATTTTTATTCTTCCATGTACTGATAAAGAAAAAAAGTGGCTTTTTTCACTTGCCAGAATATATTGTTTCCTAGATATTTCTCTTTAGCCATCCTAGAAAACATCATCGTATAGGATTTCATCTTTTTCTTTACTTTTTAGTAATTATCTTAATTCTGCAATCTTGTTTCCTTTTGATTCTCTTGTAGGAAAGCACAAACAATGTGTAGAACAATAATAATTACCAAAAATAAAAATAAAAAGTACATAAGGAGAAACCTTACTTTCCAGTAATGGATGAGAAGTTTCTCTTTCTTTTCTCCAAAGAAATACTTCTGTCTTTCAAAACATTCAGACAGCTGATCAAAATAGCAGATTCTGTTCTACATCTGTAGCTCTAATCCTATTGTTCGTACTTTTGAACTCTGAAAGCTATAAGGATAACAAGTGAATCATTCAGTACCCAGCTATTTTGTTACCCACAGTTTTACCAATAATAAATGCTGTTTGATACTATTTGATGCAATTATTTGCCTACTGTTTGGCCAAAAATAAGTGCCCTTCACATAAAACACTCTGCACATATTTTCCTTTAGTTTGGGGGGTGTTTTTGTTGGTGGTGGTGGTGGTACATTATGAATCTTCATCTTAGTAAATTTCATGGGTGATGAAAACCTGTGACTAAAATCTATCCCAAATCTTGTTAATTAGATGTTTATTCTAAGAGTCACATATAACCGTGTGTCTTGTTTAGCCAGTATGACATTTTTGCAGATCCTGATTAAACCAAGGCAAGGAACTGCATCTTGGAATATTGGAGCAGTACTGGACATGGATTCTGAGTGGCCCCATTACTTATTTCTATAAGAAAACAAAGGAATTCCCCCCAAGAGACTGCTGATGTCCTTTCTAGCTCTGAACTTTTCTGATGCTCCCCAATTTGATCAGAGTGCCATCCTGTCCATGCAACTGTCCCCTTGCCTCTGACTTGCGAAAAGCCAGCTTCAGTGCGGTGTACTCAGAGTGAGCTTTTGAAGACTAGTTCTCCTTCAGTGAAAGCGTTTCTAGAGCCACCCAGATTCATCAGAGGTTTGACGTACGGGAAAGATTCTGTATTATTCATGTGATGTCCCACATTGTCGACTGACCCCACTAAACCAGCTCCTGTCCCTGCTGCCAGACCCGAGGGTTGCACTCCCAGTTGGACAGGGAAAGGAGTAATGTCCGAGTTATCATAGCTGCTATTTATTGAACATTCACTTTGTGCTTGACACTATTTGCTATTTGCTTTATATGCGTCATCACATGTCATCATCCCAGCAGGTCTGAGGGTGGATATTATTATACCCATTTTACATAAGAGAAAAACTGAGGCTCAGGGAAGTTGGCTGCTGTGCACCAGGAGTGGCCGGCTAGGAGCTGCACCCAGGGCTCTTTGTACCCCATGCCAGCACTCTTAACCAGACCACCATAATACCTCTCCCCAATTTCCCCATTCTTCTGTCAGTAGTGGCATTCAAACTCTGAATATAAATTTCTTTAAGTCACTGCTTTAGAACTCCAAGAATTTAAATTATTAAGAATATATTAGGTAGATTGGAACATATTGAGGGTGACAGTTACTTAGTCAGCATCTTCAGTCTTTGAAAAAAGGTTTCAGTCCAAATCTAACCCAAAAATGTCAGCAAGGAGAATATTTTGCTTAAATAGGGCACTCCTGTACAAAACTTTTCCTAGGACAATCAGTGAAATGCTAGTAAAATCACCTAAGTATGCAGATTGATTTGTTTATTCAGCAAGTAGATACTGAGAGGCTACTGCACACCAGGCTGTGTTCTGCTTGTCGGGGAAACCATGGTGACCACGGCCACGACCCTGCTCACGTAGGTGTTACTTTCTAATGGGGAGCAGTGAATCCGTGCACCACGAGGACAGGTAAACCAGTTCAGTAACCAGTCTCTAGAGAAGGCATGACCATCAGAATGAAAATAACTCCACACTATGCTTTTAAACTAGTGGGAACCAGCCTATTACTTATAAATTGAAAGAGAGATTTAGAAGTAATTCCACCCTATTCCCCCAAAACCTCTATCCTTACGTGCTACATTGGTCCTTCACATTTTTTCCAAAAAATACTGGACATTATCAGGCAGGCCATTGGAAACCAAATTGAAAGTTTTCAGACTGCAGTTCTGAACTCCAGAAAATACATAAAGCTTTTAAAAGAAAGACCGCAAGCTGACAAACAAGCACCAGGAAGTTGCTCAAGAGCGGAGGGCTTGCACCTAAGATCAGACCTCCAAAAGTCATCGGTCTTCAAAGGCAAAGACCCAAAGAGTAACAAATGCTCCCTGTCACTTTGCAATAATGATGTACTGTTCACAAAGGGTCTTCCCATAAATTATAATTTAGTGTTCACAGCCACCTTGTAAGGTTAAGTATTATCATCACCACTTTATGGCTAAGAAAGTGAGAATCAAAATACAATTAACACAGCTGTACATTATATATGATAGTTGTTAAGAGAATAAATCCTAAGAGTTCTCATTATAAGGAAAAAAAGTTTTCTATTTAATTGTGTGTATGAGATGATGGGTGTTTACTAAACTTATGTGATACTCATTTCATGATGTAGGTAAGTCAAATCATTATGCTCTACACCTTAAACTTATACGGTGCTATGTGTCAATGATATCTCAATAAAACTGGGAGGGAAAAAAAGAAAGATTAAAGACATTGCCCAATTGGTTCAGTTAGCAATAGATCAAGTACTTAATAAATGCCGGAGCCAGACCTTGGACCAAGGTCTTCTGATTCTCTAACTGTTGCTTTCTCCATGGCTGCCTTGCTGATTTACAGTATTGTATTACCAAACCCAAAAGCCCTCCAAATCAAGTTTCCCATGGAAATGGTATCATCTAAGAGTCATTGTTTAAGAGTGGGCTGCAGACACGAGGAGATGTTCAGGAAAAATGAGGACACTGGGTGTCAGTCCTTAACCTTCGATGGTAAATCTGCTTGAGGCTTTGGTGCTGTTGTCAGGCAGTGGCCGCTGGAGCCAATGACCAGTTGGCATGTTCAGCCCTGGTCCTCTGCTTCCCCTGCCTGGCTTTAGTAAAACCCAGGTAGGCACTGGAGCCCTCTGTAGCTCTTTTTTGAGATTATGTATTCATTCTTCGTGTGAACATTCCTGATCTCTCAAGTCTGGATGTCTTTCAAGTCAAAAATCCTCTCTGGCAACCATTCTGGCATATTCCTTGTTATCATCTCAACACTCAGCACAGCACAGAGTAAGAACTCATCAAAAGTGAGTTGCATTGAAATGTTAGTGGTTTTGTGGCTTCAAACACCCATGTTTGTCCCTGTCATGGCTTTCAGGTTGGAGAGACAATTGGCATTAGTGAAGAGATTATGGGTCTGACCATCTTGGCTGCTGGGACATCCATCCCTGATCTTATCACCAGTGTCATAGTGGCCCGGAAGGGGCTCGGGGACATGGCTGTATCCAGCTCTGTTGGAAGCAACATTTTTGACATCACTGTAGGGTGAGTACAGATAAGTTATACAAAGGTGCACAACAACTCCATCCCTGTCTTTGTCTTCTTAGAGACTGTGAAGACATGACCAGGACCTCAAAGCCCGTAACCAGCCATTACCAGTAGAAAGTAAAGACTGGGAATGTCATTCAGTTTCCCCGACTCCATTTTTCATTTTCAGAGAACTTTATGAAGAATAAGTTATCCCTAGACAGGCAGAAACACACACTTGCATACAGAGTGGGTCATACAGGAAATAATTTAAGAGAATTTCACCTATTAAATGGCATTGGCTACATGTTATGAATATTCAGCATTCAGATGTGACTGAGATACTCTGGTAGTTTTACTGGGTTTTTTTCCCCCATGTTCTAACAGACTGGAACAAACATAGGCCCAGGAAAAACATCGCATCTCCTTCCCTGGAAAATGCTGGCAGATTTGGAATTATCATTTCTCTCTCTGTGCTGGTGAACATAGTCTAGGTGTTTTGAAAGTCAGAAGATGAGACCTGTTCTTACAGTTAGGCACACTGAAGTTCTCAATATGAATAGTCTGTAAAGTGGATCTGATTGGGGAGCAATGCTGTTATTTCTATCACTTCATTTAACTTGTCCAAAGTAAAAGTGGTCTGATAAATTACCCAGAATGGCAGCCCCCTGAGAAAGTAAGACATACGGTATTTATCTTTATGTTCCCACAAGAGCGGGGCTCTTGGCACTTGAATTTGGAAAGCCACTAAAATGGATCTACTTTCTCACTGAACATGTTGAATATTGTTCTCTTTTATCTTTTCCATTCCCTCATATACATAGTAGTTTTCTCATCATCTACCATGTGCACTGTACACACATGTGTATCCGTTTAAGCCACACAACAATCCTATGAGGTATTTACAATCATCCCCATTTTCCAGATAAGGAAACTGAAGGGCCCACAGTTCACACAACTAGTGAATGAGATAGCTGGGATTTGAAGAGAGTCTGCTCTCAACTCAGCACTATCTGTGCACAAAATCCTGCTCTGAGCTCCCCCTGTCTGAACCACCTCTGAGTTCCAAAGGTGCCCTCTCCTACCATATTCTCTTCCTTTGCTGGCACCTCTCACTCAAGCGCCCTTGCTGCTTGTCTGCCTGGAAAACTCCAACTTATCCTTCCAATGTTAACTCAAATCCTGGCTTCTCTGATTCCCTTAAGCCTGCCCTGGGGGCTCGTGCTTCTGTCCACTCCCTGTGTATCAGACTCCTGTCATGGTCCTGCCTGCTAGACTGCGAACTCACCAAGCCTGATACAACGCCTAGTGCATGATAGTGGCTTGACAAGTGTTCGTACAGTAAATAGATGGATGGATGCATGGATGGATGAGTGAATGAGTGAATGAATGCCTGAAAAGGTGTATGTTTTAAAGGAAGGATGTCCCTAGTATAAAGTGTTCTTAGTTCCACTGCCTACACATTTAGTTTTCTTGGTCAATCTCTTGTAAAAATAGAAAATACTCCGTAGTACAAAAAGATAAAACCCTACATATTGGGGAAAATTACAAGTGTTCTATGAAACATATGTCATGTTTTTGAAAAATATTCTACTGAATTCCAAAATGCTTTTTGTTCATTGTTCTTAAATTGCATATATCTTGAAGCCTAAATGAAAGGTTAAAGAAAATCACCCCTAATCCTACTGAATAATCAGCTTTGACCTCCTGGAGGGCTTTTATTTTTCAATGTTATAGCCATTTGTGTCTAGTACAGAGTAGGAATATATTAGTAAACTAGTAAATCTACCAGTTTTCTTCATAGCTCTCACAGTGAACATTCTCTGGCTTCAAAATATTCTGTCTTTTTGCTTTTAGTTTAACCATTATCCTTTAGTAGGACCTTTGTATTTTTTCCAATTTTCTAATATTTTGAGTGTTTTATGAACACTTTTTTGTGGAAAAATCTCTTTGAATTATTTTATTAAAGTAAATTCCTTCAAGAAATATTGGTGGATTAAAGATTGTAAATGTTTCAGTGATCCCTGATGTAATACATGTTTCCAAAAGCTCTTCCCCAAGAGTTTATATCAGTTTACAAAATCAATAGCATATAGTGAGTGTAACAGTTTCTTCAGTCTTGCCAGTTTTTTCTTTTTGCTTATAAGATTAATACATATTCAAGGTAAAGGATTTAGAAAATACATATGAAGCATAAATACATCTAGAGCATAAATACAAACCAACACCACTCCTTTTTAATTCATATATATTTTACATTATTGAAGTTACATTGCAATTTGTATGTGTATCCTTCATTTTAAATATAGAATCATGAGTATTAGCCTGTATCATTGTAAGTTTATGATTTTTAATAACTACATAACATTACATTAACTTAATAGTTTGCTATTTAACTAGCTCCCTATTATTAGAGATTAAAGTATCCCTACTCCAAATAACACTGAAATGATCATCTTTCAGAATAAAATTGCATCTGCATTTCAAATTATTCCTTATACTTGATCTCTGACAATAAACTTGATAGGTCAAAAGGGGTTAAAAATGTCATATCCCCCAAAGGGTTTTTACCTATTTGTAGTGCTGTAAACCACACCTTCACCAAATTTCACAAATTGAATGTGTGTGTGTGTGTGTGTGTGTGTGTTTAGCTTAATAAGAGTACAGTGGGAGGAGACGGGAAGAGTGTGGAAGAAGAGTCCCTCAGCACAAGTGTCATCACTGCTCTTGGGCGCTCCCCTCCCCTTCTCTGACTCTCCAGTGCTGATCACAGGATGCCAGGGCTGCCCCCTCCTGCTGACAGCTGGAATTACATCTTGCTCCCTGAGCTGCCCTCTGGAACTCCTCCCCTCTTGCCATCGCCCACTTTAGTAAGTGCCTCCTAGCCAGGCTGTAGTGGGCAAAGCACCTATACTGATTGTTGCATCAGTCACTTCCCAGGTTACCATATGCACCCGGATGGAGCCTGCATGTGCATGTGTGAAGTCCCCGGAATTCAAAGATGGATAACTTGTGGGCTCTGCCTTCACAGGCACTGTCTCCAGCAGAGGGGAGAGGGGTGTGAACTCACTGCCCCTTTCACCACACTGCTTCTCTCCAGCTATTTGCTTTTCCTTTGGAAAACTTTGTTTCGAAAGGGCATCTCCTCTTCCACATCCCTGATGCTAGATCAAGGCTAAGTCTCCCTTAGCTGTCTGCTGTGCAGAAGGCCCAGCCGGCTGGATCCGTGGCTCCCTAGTCATCGTTAGGCTCAATGGGTAGAACTCGGTGGCATCTCACCTGCCACGTGGAGATCCACGTGCCCCTGAGTCATGCGTCCCCAGCCATTTCCTTGCCCACAGAGTCCTCACCCACTCCTGGGTGGACCTGGCAGTTGGCTTTTCTAATGTCCTTTCAGGAGTCGCCACTCTGGATGGTTAACAAAAGATATGATCATATTTCAAAAGCCAAATGAAAAGGGAGAGAATGGGTATAAAAATACATAATAGCATCTTTAAAAATTTCATCACAAGCACAAGATAGTCTTCCTCAGATCTTTCAGAAAGACCCTTTTTAAGTCAGAAGTTTATCCCATCTTTTCCAAAATAAACTTCAGACTATGTCACATCATGGCCCCCACCATCCACATTTCTTTTCACTTGCTCTTAGATTTTTAATTAAGTCATTGCTATTCTCTCTCTCCATTTAAAAAATAATAGTAATTTGGCCATTTTCAACACTAATTTCTGTATCTTTTCTCCATTTATTGTCTCCCCCTCTCACCCTGCACAAATCCTTCAGTTCACCTCTCTGGGGCTAAATCCGAACTAGGAAGGAAACCAAAAAATTATTTCAAACCAGATTTAGAAATCAGCTGCAGCAGTCATGTCTTTGATCTTAGTCAACCTTAGAAGAAATTCTCTCTGTTCTCCCTAATTTGGTCGGGAAATAGATAAAGGCTTTTAAAGTTCACCTGGCTTCCTTATATGACTTCCTGGGCCAACCTCGCCCGAGGCACCGTGAGCCTAGCAGGACTCTCCATTCGGATCATGGATCCCGAAGCTAACGTTCCATCACCTGCCTTCTTCGGCGCGTCTGACTGCTCCCCCGTGTACCCCGCCTCTCCCCTCACAGGCTCCCACTGCCCTGGCTCCTGTACACCGTCATCCACAGATTCCAGCCCGTGGCCGTCAGCAGCAACGGCCTCTTCTGCGCCATCGTCCTCCTCTTCATCATGCTGCTCTTCGTCATCCTCTCCATCGCCCTCTGCAAGTGGCGGATGAACAAAGTGCTGGGCTTCATCATGTTCGGCCTCTACTTCGCGTTCCTCGTGGTCAGCGTCCTCCTCGAAGACAGAATTCTTGTGTGCCCTGTCTCCATCTAACAGGAACAGCCGTATCTTGAGCCAACAGCATGGATGGCCCCTCCCGGCTCTGGGTGGTAGGCTCCTTGATCTCCGGAGAAGAGGCAGCTGGCACACAGCCCTGGGCATGTCGCGTGTCCCTCCTGGCGGATTCCGGAGGGGTGGATTCTCGCTGGGCCCACGCACTTCGCGGGCTGCTCCCGTCTGTGCCTACTGAAACGGCTTCATGCGAGAGACGGGGAGAACCGACCTCGGGGGGCTTCCGTCCCCGCACCGCTGACAGGTACTCCTTGCTGGTCAGAGGTAACGTTCCTTGTTACAATGCAAACAATGACGGAGGCAATATATATACGTGTAAAATATACATATTATATATAGATGCACATGAACACACCCCTGCCTGTTCCTGTAGTGTACCTCTTCCTGTAAGTACACCTATAGAGTAGTACATACCTGTATACAGACACAAAGAAGGAAAAATTATATATATATAAAATCGTATATATATATATATATAAATACAACTGCATCTTTTCAGGGATAGCGCTAGTATATTTATAGTACCTATCTGAAGAGGGGCATCAACCTTCGGTCTGAGCTTTACCTCTTAAGTGCAAGAGGTGAACTAAGAGAATCATTGCTGTGACCTTCAGCTGACCTTGGACACCCTGGGATTCTGCCTGGTAAGGTGAATATTTTCAGAAAACAAGTTGCAGGAGGGAGGGTTGGGTGGAGGGGGTCTGTAGGGACCCTGAACAGAGTCCTCCAGGACATTCCCACAAGCCAAACCGGGAAGACCATCCGTCTACCCCAGCTGGGGTACACGGAACCCACAGGGTTGTTGGGACATTCAGAGGTGAAAACCCAGACTGGGTGGATACTGGTTTGGGGCACAGAGAGGTGACCAGGGTTGGGTTTGGGGCTTTTTTTTTTAATACTTCCCCAGCATGCAAGTAGAAAATGTAATTGCAAACCAAATTAGTGCTCTTCCAGGACAGCAAGACTACATAAACTGAACCTAGATTGTCCCAACGCATGTCCTGTTATCATCAAAAGAAGGGGGCAAGTTTAGCTGTGACTGTCATTTAGACATATTTTGATGCTAAGGGCTCATATATAATCAAAATATCTGTCGAGAGAGCCTGAATATGCACTGAGAAACACCATCCAGTAGAGGTGCTCAGTGGAACTTGCCCCCGAGTGGGAACGTGAGGGCATAGTTTTTTAAATCATCTTCCAGTGTGGTCGTAAAGGGCTTCAATGACTGAAGAAATCATTATTCCTCCAACCAGTAGAAAGAATTAAATTGACTCAGATCAATACTGCTTGGTTTCAGGCAGCTGCTTGGAAAGTCGTTTGCTCTCTAGGAAGGTTTCTGAGTCCTGTGTCTAGTGGTGCCAGGACCAGGATTTGGTTAAAGCCCATGCTATGCAGGTGTCTCTCCTGCCATCAGGGCCCCACCTGGGACTCTTTCTAGCTTCCAGAGGAGTCTGCAGACAGCATTCAACAGCTTCTTTACTCTGGCTTCCAGCCAGTCACTCCAAGGTTTTGATTTCCAGAGCATTCATAGGACATTTTCATTTCATTCATTCAGTGCCCCCAAGTTCTATTTGACACCTTGTATGATTCCCCAGGTCTGTGTCTATAGAAAATAAAACTAGCAGGGAAAAAAATTAGGCAGACTGAATTGGTGAAACATAAGCAGAGTTTTTCATTTCCCCAAGTCATTTCCTTAAAGTCAATTGAAAAAGTGGCGGACGGCCCATTATTCTATAGCCATCCTGCATCTAAGTTAGCACATACTGCGTGTGGGGAACTGCACACCTGTCTTCTTCTCTCCTGTCTGTTGTGTCACTGATGCTGCTGTGACTTTGTGGTGAGCACATACCTCCTAACACAGGGAGGCAGGATGCCGAACTCACAACTAAATAAAGAGGAAGGGGGACCTAAGAGCCCTGGAGCAAGTTCAGTATTCCTTCCACAAAACCTCAGCTCACTGCACGGAGCCTGGCAGCAACAGGCAGTGCCCACCGTGGCGCTTCTGAGTGGCCGCCATCTTGGTTTCAGTCTCTCCAACTTCGCAAAGTCAAGAGTTTGGTTGTCTGAGAGAAACCCATGTCTCATTCATCAAGGGCAGGATTTTGTGTTGAGGCAAAAATTTGTGCTGTTTCCTTCAAGTGAAGAATGAGTAGGTGAACATTTAGTTAACTCTGGTGGTTTTCCCTGTGCGTTACTTGAAGGGGAGCAGAGTTGTTTATTGTGTGAATATGTATTATTGACTGGTTTATCAATTTGAAAGGTGGTTTGAACAGGTGACTCTGACTCAACTGCAGATAGATTCTGTAAAAGCAGAAAGGATGCGGGAGGTCCGGTGTAGCTTGTTCCTTTTCCAGCTTCCCCGTGCTCTCCCTGCCCCCTCACTCTTTCCCACTCATTTCCAGCTCACAGTGGAGACTC
The DNA here is from genome assembly GCF_048564905.1 of Vicugna pacos. Taxonomy (NCBI): domain Eukaryota; kingdom Metazoa; phylum Chordata; class Mammalia; order Artiodactyla; family Camelidae; genus Vicugna; species Vicugna pacos. The sequence goes on from NC_132990.1 coordinate 21,287,011, forward strand.
ATCTGAGCAGCCATGGAGCATTTTACTTGCCTGGGAGCTTCCCTTCCGAGGGAGGGTTGTGGTCATTTGTGACAAGTTGCGTTTGAGAAGACACTGTTTCCCAGCCCAGTTCCCACCTCAGTGGTGTGCAGTGTTCCCTCACTGGCTGGTCTGCAGGCACCCTCTCCTCGCCACTGCTTGCCCTTGCTTTTCCTCTGTAAAGTGTCTGTGAGGTTATGTGTTTGCCTGCCTTGGGTAAATCCAGAGAGACGTGTACGTATAGAATGCAACCATGGATTTTTAGGGAGGGAAATAGATCAGTGGTAGAGTGCATGCTTAGCATGCATGAGGTACTGGGTTCAATCCCCAGTACCTCCATTAAAAAAAAGAATTAAAACAGTGGATCTTAAAAAGCATTTGAATCTTTAACATAATTATAAGAATCTTCCACAATGTGGTTTCCTGAGTAGATCATCTCTAATGCCTTTCCTGCATGCCTGTGTAGATACATATATAAACAAATGTCTTCATACCTGATCTATATATACACACACAATACCACTCACATCATCGCCCTCTGATCCAGTCACACTCAGGATTCAAAAGCAGGAGCACTGAAGTGTGCCTTAGTGAAGGGAAAGGAAAACTGTGTGCACCAGCGACCCAAGGGAACATTTCTTCCTGATCCCATGAGGTTTGGTCTTTGCCCAGGTACAGGCCAACAGACACATATGCACCCGCCCCATGTATTTTCCTGCCCCAGGAACAGATTTGCAGCCTTATGGAAATGGCCAGCCAGTTCCCTAACGCTGATACAGAGGCAAAGAATGCACAACAGCAAAGCACAGGGGGAGAAGATTCAGACTACAGATACCCTCTTCGCTTTTCTGGAGCAGAGTATAAAATAATAACAAAAATTCAAAAGCCAGCCTCCTACTGTCCAATCTAAAATAAACGAGCTGTGCCCAAATGGTTCCATTTACCTGCAGCGAGCCCGGTAGGTCTTGCTTGTTGTCACCTCTCCTGTCAACCTGGGCCGTCTCAGGACAGGAGAGCAACTTGGCTCACGCTGAGAATACCCAGACAGAACCTTCTAAATCGCATCCGGGAGTGCGCACGCTGAGTCCAGCTGCGCTCTGAACCGGACTAGTTCCTGAAGAACAGAAGCTGGAGATTAGATGGTGTTTATGCAGCTTCCCGGACCTAAGCTGAGCCAGGCTGTGACAGATCAGGAAAACACAGTAACTTACAGAGACGAAGGACGAGGGTTGTTTTATCAAACTGGTCGATGCAGCAGAATTTCCTAGCGCCTTGCCCAGGAGATTATAAAAAGACACAGGGACTGTTTCATATTTGGGGAAAATGCTTTGTAAGGCTTCTAACAGGTGTCAGCTGACAGGGGCCATTATAATTTATTTTCTCGGGAAGACGTGAATCAGGTGTTTGGAGCCCTTTCAGCAAAACACAGCTGCCTCGCTGATGAGACATTCGATAATATTAATGCACATCATTGCTGGGCAGGGAGGAAGTTGGCAGACTCCCCACCGTTGCTCACAGCTCTTCAGCTCCTCAGTACCATGGAGAAAGGAGACGAGCTATCAAGGGAAGCCCCCCTCCCAGACGGCCTTAACAGAAAGCTGAGCAGGGAAGTGACAACAGAAAGAGCTGCTGGCCAGATGGGCAGCTGGAGAAGGGGGACTCATGTTAAACGCTCCGCTGAAACTGCTGGATTGGGATGTCTGATACGGGTCTGACGACCCATCTGAATGCAGGCATCTCAGCCAACGTCAGTGTGCTTTCTTTCTTTCCTACATCTGCCAACACACACTCGTGCACACACGCACACACACGATTGTGAGGGTGCCATGCTTCCTTACACCTGGACAGATTATTACTCCAGTAATTAAGTGTCTATACTGGAAGTGGCAACTCTGTTCTAGAAAAAATAAAGGGAAGCTGTTCTCAAGGTGATTTCTGGAGAAATCAGCTGTCTCCTGAAAGCTTGTTACAGAGGCTAACGCTCATTCTTGCTAAGCCAGTATCTTACATAACCACCTGGCTTAATATTTTTAAAAGCCACATCCTCAACTCCTATACATCCCTTCTCAAGACTGTCTTCAATTAGTAGGTACGGGCTTGTCGTGAAGAGAAAGTGAAAAAGCAAAGAATGAGGAGAGATAAGAAAGGAGAAATTCATTTACTTTTACTAAGATTCCCAAAAAAGCAAGTGTCGCATTGATATATATCCCTGTGTAGTTTAAAATAATTACAAGTGTCGGGCTTTTTTTTTTTTTACCCAATTTACATAAGCCTATATAGATTCCCAGATAAAAATATATTCCCTTCTCAAGAAGGCCTTGGGAAGAAAGGTAAGGGGCCTCCACTGCCTATTTAAGTTCTCTCCTTGCCTCTGTAGCTTTTATGTTTCACTTTTAATCTCAGCGTCCCATTCTTGGAGATACCTTGCAAATGAGAAAAGCCAGGAAGGGCACACTCACAGCCAGCTCAACGCCATTACTTGTCCATAGCGCATCACAGTCTTTTTTTTTTCCACTTCACTGGGAGCTTTGAAACGCACGGGCTGGGAGAGTCCTTCTGTAGGAGGGGGGTCCGAGCATAGATGTTCCTGGTATAACCCAGCTCCACCACCTCTTCACATTAACAACCATCAGTGTCAGGGAAATCTTCCTTCAGGTTAACCCCAGCCCTTCAAGGTGATGAGTTCACCTATTTTCTTCTTACTGGCAGAGAAGAGCTGCACTGGGGCCCTCCTCACTATTTACCCCCGGCAGAGCTGGGAGTCTCTACTAGGTGACCCTTTATCTATTTTCATCAAAGGTATCTTTAGATTTTTATTTCTGAGTCTTTTTCTTCAATCTGCCTAATAATTTTTAAATTCTTCTCTACTAAGTCTTTTAGAATGCCATATGTTGCTCTGAAATCTTGGAACCTTTTGACTAATCAGAACACAAGGATAAAGTCTGAACAGGGCTGAATGACAGCCTCAAACCCAATGCTTTGCTGTCTTTTTATGCAGCCCTCTGTGGTCCTTACCTTTAGAAAGTCACACTTCATTGCTACTTCACATTAACCTTGTGTTCCCTGTGACTCCTGTACATTTCTCCAAGACGTTCGGATGAAGGCAGTGTGTATCTCAGCTTGGCCCCGTGCACTTGGATGGGTGTGTCCTGCCTACCATGAGCCCCTCTCCATTGGGCCTTATTGAGTCTCAGCCTGTTTCTTTCCAACCCCAACTTCCAGCTTTCCAGTCCAGGTTGGGCCTGGTGCTTACTCGCCTTCCAGGTTCTCACCACCAACCTCCCCACTTTACTTGGGCTTGGCAAGTCTAATGAGCATTTTCTCACATCTCACATCTCGCATCTTCACATTAAGGTGAAGATTCAAAAATGCTAGACCCCTGCCCCCAACAACTTATGTCTTGTGTAATTGACTACTAGTGGTAGGGGAAATCCCTCCGAACTGATACCAAGATGTGTACAGAATTCACAACCACAAGAGAGTGAGTCACGGAAGTACCTTAAGAGCATCAGTAGGCTTCGACTCAGCAGGTACTACCAGGCACCTGTCCTCTGGTGAAGAGTGTGAACACTGGGTGAGGCATCGTCTGGAGGCCTTGGTGAGGTCAAGCTCAGCTGCTTCATTTTTAAGGTCCTAATCCCATACTCACAAAGGCCCCAGAATGGGGGAGACACCACTGGAGATCATTCAGGAACTCTGGACTGCACTTACCTGCACTGACTTACCAAAAGGAATTTGTATTTTTGCTCTCAGTGGGAAATGGGAGAAATGGTTGGACCACCTCTCATCACCCAGCATTGCAGCGCACTTAACTTCCTCGTGCGGTGGGTTGGGTGGGAATTGTAAGATTGCTAATTGAGGTCCTGGCCTGGGACAATGGGCTACAGTTCTCCGGGACAATGGGCTACAGTTCTCTGGGACAATGGGCTACAATTTGCTCCTGGATCTAGAAGTAACTAAGGCCTTGGGACTGACAGAAAGCACTCAGCTAACTGAAAGAGTACACTAATTTTTTTAAATCGTGTCAAAAAGAATAATGAATGAAGTCTGAATCCCTGAATAAAATAATTTTAAGGCTGAAATTACATGCATGAATTAAGGATAGATAATTCCTTGCCATTTAATTAACCAAATCTCCAATTCGCATCAGGATAAAACTGAAGGACAATGGATGCCTTTTGGGTTTTTTAATTTTTTAATATTGCACTTTATAGTACTTCATAAGAGACGATTGTCTTAATTAAAGCCATAAAATACCAGTAATACATATATTCAGGGCTTCTGAATACAGTCAGTCAGTAAGCAGTCCATGAGTCATTCCTCTTTTGTATTGTTTGTTGTAAATTGGAGTTTATCTGTTCTATTTTTCAAGGCGTACAATTACTGTTCTAGACAATCCTAATCTCCAGATAAAATTTAGGTGTGTACTTTAATAAGACTAAAAATCAGAGAAATGGTTCATTTCACAAAAGCACTCTTCACTCTCAAAATAGCTTGTTACACATTTCCTTTAAATAGCAAGTTCTGATGCTACATTGAAAGTATTTCCTTTTTTAAGTTACAGATTTACTGTTTTCAGGAGTCCATTTGTTATATAAAGCAAGGTTCACCCATATGGAGAGTGAAATGGATAATTAGCAAATATTTACTTGGAAAATTTAAGGTTTATTTGAGTTTATATAAATACAAGACGGATCTAAGAAGTTCCCTTATAAAAATGGCAAGTAGAGATACACAGTTTATCAACTTCTTATGCCTAAATTACAAACCTTCCTCGGGAGGACTTGTAAAACAGAAGACTTCATAATGTGTTGGGGTTTTTTTTTCCCTTTTCTGCTAAAATACTCAATTTCTGGCCTCCTATGGTAGAATACTTACACACATATACACATAGATGTTCCCACAACTCAAAACTTCTAATGTTTCACTCCATCACAACTGTTTATATGATTTGAGTGAAAGCTGAAAGAATGACTAAAAGGCACTAAGCCTAGAAATCGCCACCTCCGAGGTACCTAAGTTGTCAATGTAGAGTAAATACATGTGTTAAATTGAACGACCCCATCAACTTTATGTTTAAATGGCCATTTGCCCTAAAGAATGATTGTCTGGAGCCAGAGCCAATGACGTTTTGATGTTTCTGTTTGGGGCTGTTTTGTGGTCTGAAGCATTTCTCCAAAGGGCAGAAACTCCACCTGGAAGAGGGAGCCTCACTGGCAGATAGTCCTGTTGAACCCTGCACACAAAGTTTATATTTGTGTCCTGCATCTAGCCTGGATGCTTTTCTTCTGCTCCAGTTTTCAAAAACTCCAGAAGCAACAGCTTCCATCAACAAGAAATCCACAGTCTCAAAAGAGCCATAAGAGGAGTGAAAAGTAGCTTCCTGGTTTAATGAAGTGGCTGCTAGAAGTAAAGGAAAGGTTAATTATACTACTTTTGTTCTTCGCATATTGTTAAAACAGAGACAATGTTGTCAGCATTGACCCCAGCGTAGGCATTTGCCCTTAACTTGTAAACTGTTTTTTGGGCACGTTAATTACAAACATCAGAACGCCATTTTTGTAAAGGATCTTTTTAGGGATAGATGTCATCTCATGCTTCCTGTCTGCCTCCGTTTTAAAGAAGTGTTTTAACCTCTATCTTGACCCCTCCAAGAATCCAGCTGATGCACTTCCAAGTTACTTTTGTCATTTTGTGTGTGTTTTGTTTGTATGAGCAATTTTCACTGGATGATGAGATGTATGGAGATTTTGCGTCGGTTTATTCTCTGTGAATATGTCTGTACATAGACCGAAAGCTATATTTATTTGTACATAGGCTGTTTGGATTAATGTGTTTCTGTCACATGGACTTACCCTGATAAAGGGTACTTCTTCACTGTGTTCATGTTACACTTTCCACACCTTTGTGCTTCTACTACTGATAATCAACTCATAGAATATCTCACTTTCTGTAACTAAGTCTCCTCGGTGTGAAAAGTAATAGTAATAAAATTATTGACTCGAAGTGTTGTTTTGCTTTGGAATAATCTTTACCTTCAGCTAATCAGGATCCTCGGAATCTCAAGAAATTGACACAGCTGTGGAAGATTCACTGCAAGGATTCAAAGGAACAGAAGGACAACAGGAGTTACTGTTAATTATAACTACCATTACTGAAAAATCAGCCTCGCACCCTGAAAAACAAATTCAAACTCAGAGGCAGAGTTTTGGGAGCAAAGAAGAGAGCCGCTTTATTGCTTTGCCCAGCAAAGGAAACTGTGAATCCATCCTGGGGTTGGGGCTTGGTGATTATATAGGCAAACGGGACAGAGATAACGAACAATAGAGTCTTTTACAAAAATTTATCTTATGTCGCAGGAACTTCTGGTGGTCCGTTAAGTAGGTCGTTGCTCTGGGTCTTGGTGTTATCAGGTCTGATCCCTCTGGTGTCAGCGGGGCTGTTGGAGGATCTGGCCATTCCTTCAGTGTTACCATTTCATGACCTTTCTGGAAAATAGCTTCTGGGTTTTGAATACAATGGATTCAGGATAGGGTGTAAATCATAGCGTTGGGGCTGCTGAGCATGTAATCATTCAAGCAAGTTAAACAATAGCAGTAACAAGGAGTAAAACCAGTTAGTCAGTCAGGAAGAACTCCAAGAAAAATTAATCAAGCTGTGAGCTGTCTTAGCATCAGGGAAGCCATCTTGCGGCTCCTTCACTGCCACTTGTGACGTGCTGGCTAATGTCGTTTGAGCTTTTCAGTGTCTGAGGGAGATTTGTGCACTGAAAGGACTCCTCTAACAACTGGATTTTAATTAATGAAATATACTGAAAATTGTAAATTCAAAAGCCTAGTGTTCCCTAGGCCTTTAAATTTACTTTAGAAGTCTTATATAAATCTATTACTTCTAGATAAAAATAAGAATTCATACTCATTGTTTTTCTTTGATTACACTCAATTAACTGATAACTTTCAAAGATTAAATTCTAAATAACTAACCCAGTTTATGAATTAGGTTCCCTCAGGAACTTTTACACATTTAACATCCCTGACTTCTCTCAAACACCTCAAAAGCCTGACAGACTTACAAAACTAAAAACAAAATCTTCCTGTGCACTTAGCAATTCCAATCAATCTATCAAATTTGAATAAAACATAGTAAACTAGGTTCTCCAAAACATTAAAATGCCGTTTACAAACTTAAAAGTTTACTACACCTTTAAAACTAATATCATAAGTCTAATACGATTACACATTTCAAATTGTACTCAGAGCATCTAGTATGCCAGATTGATTTCAGACACCTTAAAATACAAATACACACAAAATATCCCAATGATTATAAAGCATTCTTAAATCATACCAAAGTATTAATACTATGAATTTGACTTACTTTATTATCTCTGTATTTCAACAGTGTCTTCCCAGGCTTTAAAAAGTCACCCCACTATTGAGCAGACCTCCCACCTCTGGGAGGAAGAAACGATTGGGATCAGAAAGCCTAGCCTGGCTGAAAACGGCACATGAAGACAGATTCCACTTCAGTCCAGGTGTCAGGCTCGTCCAGGACACGAAAATGTTTGAGGCACACCAAAGTCACCAAGATTCCCAGAACTTTTGGTGGCCTTAGGAATCTGTACCTACAGATAACATACAGAAGTACTAAACTTCTGCTGGTCAGTCTTGCCTCTAGGGCCATCTCATACATTAAACACAATTTGTGTATTTCTATAGGGACAGACCTAAGACATTGCCAACCCAGAGTTGGCGAACACTTGGTACATTACACCACTCATGCTCCTTCACCCACAGCAAGCATCAGTGATCAGTCACAGAACCATTCCCCACTACACTGTTACAGCCGAGCGTTGCAGGCAGCCACCACCTGGCGGTCCCAGCAGCGCACAAGAGGAAACCAAAGTGCCGTGTCTTAGCCTAATCTATAAATGAGGACATGAGGACAAGATGAGCAGTGTTGCTTTCCTGGGGTCCTACTACAAAGCAGTAGAGCTGGACATAAAGGCCTGCTTTTTGTTTTGTGTGTATGCTTTGCTGCAACTTTGCCAAACCCATCTGCGGTGTTACACGTGTTGCTGTTTTATATACCCAACCACGAGGCACAGAGTCCCAGGGGGAGGGTTTGCCACTCACAAGGCAGAGGAGCTAGAGGCCTGTGGTAAGACTTCTCATTTAAAGGGCGTAAGTTAGGTCATTAGTTAGGTTATAGCCAGTGAGTAATAGCAACTTCTAATTAATGAGAATCGTGTAGGAAGAAAAGAAAGGCTTTTCCTGCTGGGACTGAATAATGGAATTTACAGTAAATAATGACAATCACCTCAGGGACAAAAAAATAAATAAACCGATGCCCAAATTTGGTCACAAAACTGTTGGAAGTTATGCATATAACTTTGTCAGCTGCCAGCAGCCAGTGACCCACGTCCTTGAAATGGAATCAGGTCAGGGAAGGATGTAAACGCTCTGGCTTTCCCGTCTCCTCTCAAGAGCTTGCTCAAATGCACAATCAGTTCCCATGGGAGTTCCACTGGCCCTCAGGGAAAAGGAAAAGAAAAATGTTTTCCACAAGGGAAGTAAAGCTATTTGTTCCCCCTTGGCTTGATGCAGGGATGGCCTTTAGAAGAGTCTGGGAGATGAGTGGAAGACCTTGTCCCCAACATCCTCAGATTCCTCCTCCCTCCCTGGACTATTGCCTAGAATCTCAGTGCCTTATCTGTCCTGCTCAGGGATTCTCAATGAAGAGGCAGCACCCAAAGGGCATATTAGAAACAGCTGGGGGCTTTTCAAACTCCACGGGTCAAACGCGGCCCCACCCCCAGCTGCCCTCTCCCGCCTCGCCAACATGGGCACTCCCAGGTGAGAGCTGTAGCGAGCTCTCCGTGTGCAGCCTCAGTGTTCCATGGGGAAAAGACTGAGACTCCTGCTTAGCTTAAGGCCCTGATCCCTGTGGAAATTGTAACTGGCTCTAGGAGGAGTCCATGCCTTGTAGTTTCTACAGATGACCGGGGAGCATGCCTTGTGTTCGTGGTCAGGACCTGCAGTGTGCCAGGTGCAGGTGTCAGCACTGGGGGCGCAGAGGAGGGTGAGTTCCAGCCCCTGTTCTCAAAGACTTCGTGGTCTGCAGAGGAGGACAAACACATGACGGCTATAGGCCTTGTACTAGAACAAGCAGCCTGGAGGGTGGTTAAGAAGCCAGGCTGCCCAGGTTTGAATCTCAGCTCTGCCACTTAACCAGCTGGGTGACCTAAACCTCTCTGTGCCTTACTTGCCCCATCTGTAGCCTCATGAGAATTGTTTTACATGCTTTAAATCTGTCAATGTTTATTTGGAACACCCTAGAACAGTGCCTATCATAGTAGGCAATACACCCCGTTGGATAAGTGAGTGCTGTAATTGGGCGTCGTGATGCCATTGGAGCTCACAGGACAGCCTGATTAAGTCCATCTAGGGGTTCAGGGAAAGCTTCAGATAAAGTATGACCCCTGAGCTGGGAGTAGACTCTAATGAGGAAACGCTGACACAGATGTTAGCATTCAGCTCTGTGCTCTCAAGACCAGGCCCCTTCTGCCCCGGGCCCCTGGGTCTGATGTTAATGTTTCCCTGGAATCACTGCGAGCTGACCTCCCCCCAGCAACGGAGGTCGGAGGTGGAGGTGGAGGTTCAGGCAGTACTGCCCTGAGCCCGTTTTAGCATCCTGGGTGATGAGTGTTTTCTGAAATGAGCTGTTCTGTAACAGGTCTTGGATCTAAGATGTATCACATCTTGTGTCCTTTCCTCAAGGACAAAGTTCACTTAAGGACCTTGGGTCATGGACAGGGTTACTGCATGAGGGTCCCAAACTGCATGGAGTCCTGCCACCACTGCAGAATGACACCCCCCTCCCCCGCCCCGCCCCAGGAAGGTCAGAGAGAAGTCCTGCGAGCCCCAGGAGGGAGGATGATCAGGAGGCATTGATGATAGGGCAGGTGCTGCTTGTTTCGCAGAAAGAAGATAAATTGAAGCTCGCGCGCGTGCGTGCGCGCAACAGCCCAGCGAAGAGCTGAGCCTGCGTGAGCGCACACGGCAGAGAAAGCGCTACAGAAAAACCCTCCTCGGAAAGAAGGCTTTTAGAAATATGCAAAGGGTGCTTCTCAAGAGAAGGGACATTTTTCCTGTTCTAAAGCAAGAAATCTTAGTAACAAATCTAAAGAGCCGTACCTAGTCTCACAGGGAGCTAAGCAGGGCCCTTTCCTGCATCTTTCTGTCTCTGTGGAGGGAAAGGGAATGGTTCTCGAGCTGCTGAAAGAGAACCTTCCCCCCTCCAGTTGTCTTTTATTTTCTCCCTTTCTGTTCTAAAACAACGAATCTAATAGAGCTTTACCTAGTCTCACAGGGAGCTAAGCAGGACTCTTTCCTGCACCTTCCTATCTGCGGAGGGAAAGGGAATGGTTCTGGAGCTGCTGAAAGGGAACCTTCCCCACTCCAGTTCTTTCTTCTCCCTTTCTGTTGGAGTGCCGGCAGGGGGATTAGAAACCTCCTGTTGGCTGCTCTGACACCTGCCCTAGTTTGGCAGGAACTAATCTATTGGGAAGAAACCGACTCAGCTTCTTTCTGGGAAGAAGCATGGGGGTGACAAGAAAGCAAAGGAGAGAATGTCAGATCAAAGCAGGCCAGCGGGGCAGCAGGCCCCGGCTTCCCAGCCTCCTGCCCTCGCTGAGCATTGCCAGATGCCAGGCTGTGGGGAGAAGGCGCTGCCTCCATGCACCCCAAAAGCAGATGGGGTCCAGCCAACACCACTGTTGCTGCCAGGCCTCCTTCCTGGCCATCTGTTGCCAGGGCAGTTGGGGGGAAGGGGGGGGACTTTAAGAAGATCTTCTAGAGGAGACTGCCAAAAAAGGGCCAGGTGGGAAGAGAGGGGCAGGGCTGACGACCCACACTGGAAAAAAAGCAAGCGGGAAGGTCTGGGCGCTGCTGCCCTCTGCAGGCCAAGCGGTAGACTGTGAAGGTGGCCCCAGCAAAAGTCTCCAGCTCAATCTGGGCGGTATCTGTTTCCTACCAGGAAGCCTAGGAGTAACAAAAAAGAGACAGGCTGGCGAGGTCCCGGGGACCAGCTGCAGCCATAGTATCACCAGGGAAGAGCAGAGGGTGAGCCGCCTTAGGGCAAACCTGACGGCCTGTGGGGTTTCTCACCTAAATGCAAAGCGTACTGACACCTTCAGAGGGCTTTTTAAATGCGTGCGGGTGATTTGGGGTTTTCCGGTGACTCTGGAGCACCCCTGGCATTTAAGGGGCGTAGGCCAGCATTGCTACATGTCCGCAAAGTGAGGGGAAGTCCCGAAGGGAAAATCTTTCCACTCAAAATGCCACCTGCTCTCTTCCGAAAAATACTGATAAGACCTGGCCTTGCTGGGCTTCCCCATTTCCCAACCCTGCCCCCATCACTGTTTCTCAAAAACAGGGACTCCGGGACTCACATATGTCTAACAACACCCGCAGTGCCTAGTTTAAGAGAACTCATTGCCATCCATTACAGGCAATGGCTGAGAGAGTAGAGGGGGGAGCTATCACGTGTGTGCCGAAGAAACCAGGACCACAAGGCTGAGAAAACCAGGCTCTTCTAAGTTCTACTGAGTTATTGTCAGCACTGCCTAAAAGAACTTTCCGTGATGAAAATGAAATGTCCTTAATCAGTGGCCACTAGCCTGCAGTTGAGAAGTAGACTTAGTTACTCATTTTAAACTTAAATAGCCACATGTGTTTCGTGGCTAGTCTGTTGTACAAGGGAGGATTGGTCATACAGTTTTGTATAAAAATGCTGTAGTTGGAAGCTTCACCCAAAATAATCCTCAGGGGAGACACACACACACACACACAATGTTGGTACAACTAGCAATTAATCATGCTATTCATTAATCTCTTCTAAATGGAAATGGTGACAGATTCTTAAGTGTCAGAGTTAAGGACATACAATTAATCCACTCAGTAATTCAGATTTAAAGAGGCTTGCCTTCTTCAAATGTTGGCAGCCAGCAGAAGCCAGGGACGGCAGCTCCGAGTCCACCAGCTAACGGACTGAATGAGGACAGTGAAGGCAAATAGGAACATTTCAGCAACTGATCTTTCTCTTCTCTTGCCTTTAGAGACACCCTGTCCTGTTTCTTCTAATCACTGTTCTTCTAAATGTTAAGAGAACGTAATCAAATGTTTACACCACAGAGTTTGACCCCTAGCGATGAATCTAGCCATGACTCAGTGCTGGGCAAAGCAGTCTTCCAAGATGGCAGGCTAGAGTAGGAAGCCCTCTGCTGAGAAAGATGATGGGGCACGTCACCTGGTTAGCAGCGTTGGCATGTGTCACTTGGCTATTCAGTGCCCACTTAGATTAGAACCCCAGCTGCAAGTACCCATCTGTTTTAGTAGATCTCAGAACAAGTGAAGGACTTCCAATTAAGGGAGCACTTGAATAAGACTTTGTCTCCTCTGGCCAGCAAACAGGATCCACTGGGCGCTTCTGCTCCAAACCTCGTTATTTGCCCTTTGAATTCCCCGAGCCTGGGCCCCGGGGAATGCAGTAAGCAAATCAGCAACAGCTGAAGTGAAGACAAGCCATATCAGCATTTTCTGCAAAACTGGGGCCTCAGTCAAAACCCTGAGCCCGCAGAAAAGGGGGTGGGAGAAGCAGGTGATGAAAATGGAGAGTGGCGGGGCTGAGACAAGCTCCAGAGTGACCAGGAGGATTGGAAGAAATTCCGAAAGTTGACTGTCACGGCCCACGCAGTGTGAAGCAGCACAAAATGAGGAAAGATAAACAGCAGATGGGGAAAGAAAGAAAAAGACTGCACAAAACAAACACCGTTTTCTTTCCAGAACAACATGGGTCAGAAATCCAGTCCATGCTCTGCCTGGTGTCCTTGCACATGCTGAGCGACCTTTGAGGGCAGGGCTTGTCTTGAGTGGGCCCACAGTAGACCCTTCAAATACTAATCAGTTTGAAGTCATGGAGACTTTCTAAGCTGGTGCCTCTCAAACTCCGGTGCATAGACAGCACCTTATGATTAGTTAAAACAGGTCAAAGTTTGAATTGTTATTTCAGTAGGTTTGGGATGAGGCCTGAAATTCTATGTCTAACAAGTTCACAAGGAGGCCTACGTGCTGGTCTCTTGGACAACACTTTTGAGTTATAAGCCTTTATTTTTCCCTGTTGGTCACAAGCCTGGTCACGAGCTAGCTCACTGGGGTGGGAATCACACCTGGAAAGGCAAGGACATCAGTCTGATCCCCGTCAGTGGGGTCTCTCTGGTCCACGGCGGCAAACCGAAGCCACAGCTTCAGCGGGTGACTGTGGGCCTTTGTTAGACGCACGCGCCCTCCGGACCAGAGGAAAGCCCGGGGGAAGGGCTGCCCGTGTGACAGCCGGGCGGGTGGGGGGTTGCCCTGAGCGACGTCCGCGTTGTTCTGTAGCTCTAACCCTGTGCTCTCTCCTCCCCAAAGTCCTGTGAGCCCTAGTCCCTGGCTGTTGATTTTAGAATCACTTTTAGACGACGTCACTCAGAAGCAGGATTACAAACTGGTCCTGTCCCCCGGCTGACGAGCTGATGTGGAGTTGGGGGCCTGTGCAGCGAATTTGAGGAAGAGCCTGAGCCCAGGTTGTGGCTGTGCTGGGAGCACCGCCGGGCTGGGTCAGCGGTGCCTGAAGTCGGGGAGAGATGGGGACAGCGGCTCAGGCACACTAAGCAGGTGGTGACGCTCTTGCAGGGAGGCCTGTCTTGCCTCCTCTGAGAACCCAAAAGGGAGACGGGTGGGCAGTCACGGGGCGAACCCCCCAGCGCCCCTCGGTGCACACTCAGTGCAAAGCCCCCCACGGGGCCACGACCACACACTAAAGAATCAGGCCCCGGGTCCCCTGAGCCCAGTCCTGTTAGGGACACTGAGAACATTCCTCGGGTGTCCTCTCCCCCAACTAGGCTGGCTGCCTCCCAAGAGAACCTGCACTCAAAGGGCTCTCAGTAGGCTGAGCATGGCAGACTCCACACTTTTTGAGAAAACTAATTTTCAAGAATCAGAAGACCTGAGTTTTAGTCCCGTCTCTGCCACTTTTAGAGAAGATATATGACTTCAGTTTCTTTCTCCATAAAATGGAATTTAACCGGGTGGCCTCAAATTCCCTTTGTACTTGTAGGCTGTGGAGACTGACCATCTCAGGGGAAATTCAAACAATAGCACGAGGTGTCCATCCACACATCACAGCTGCCCTCCTTTCCCTTTATGGCAAATTGGATTTTTTAAAAGGCGTTTTGGTCCTTGGTTAGTGAGTAACTGCTGTTTATACCTCAAGTTCTCCAGGAAGTTTATTCCACGTGAGAGAACTAGGTTGGCAGAGAGCTGGTACTTTCTGCCTGACAAAGAAAGATGAAGTGTGAAGGTCCTAATTCAAAGTTTCTGGAACTGCTCTCTTGAAAGTAAAGGCAATGATCCTCAAATGCCACCTGTGTGAAAATGACCTGGGACAAATACCAAGGTCAAGGGGCAGAGGGTAGAGTGAAATAACATTTTTAACAAGAATGATGCCCCACCCCACCCCCATCCGTGTGATTCTTACATGCACAGAAGGTTGAGACCCGCTCGCTGGGGCTTTCTCCTCCCCAGTGGTGATTCACTTGGGGTAGAGGTTGGGTGGAGGGGAGACTGCTTCACACACAGCTGTGCTCAGACAGCAAGCCCTGGGAGATGATTTAATTAGGTGCGTCTGGTGTTGGCTTCAAGGTTGCCTACTTTCACAGGTGTTTACTGGTTGGTGGAATCAAAAACAAGATCCTCAGTTAAGAGATCCTACTTTATGGCTACGGCTTTAGCTTTGGCTTTATTTTCATTGGTTTCACACCATGCATTTCAACAAGATGATTTTCTGTCTCCAGTTGAAGAAGCACGTGTGTGTGCAGATACAGTGTGCTTCAAAAAAAACCCAGGCGCAGTTTGAATGCTGATCATATATTTGAAAGGCAGACATGCTATCGTAGACTCAAGTGTGGGATCTGACCAACGGCTCGGCGGTCGTGATATTCACGTGTACTCTGACCACCTTCTACATTAAATAGCAGAAGTGTTACAGTATCAGCATTAAACCGGGTATTTGACTCATCGAAGTGTTTTAATTGGAGTTACTAGATTTCCATGATGTAAAATGTAAAAACGTTAGAGAAAGGGAAAGAGAAGAAAGGGAAGGAAACAATTTGATAGCACTTACCACCATTTTCTGTCTCTGGCCGGACTATGAGCTATAAAGGGCAGGAGAGAGACTATTTGCAAAAAAAAAAAAAAAAAAGTCATTATTCCTCTGCCTGTTCCCAAGTCTCTTGGCCATGACTATCAAGAGGTATTCACCCTTCCCTGGAATCTGGCCTGGACTTGTAACTTGATTTGACCAATAGAATGACTAACGGGACGTTATGTCAGTTCAGAGACTAATCCTCAGGAGACCTGGCAGGCTTCCACTCATACTCCTGGGGCCTGCGAGACAGCGCATGAGTCAGTCCAGGCCAGACTGCTGGCGGGGGGGGGGGGGTGGGCAGAGACAAGCCATCCTGGCTGAGAGAACCCCCCAGACCCGCCAGCCTCAGCTGACCCGGCAGCTGGTTGCAGACCCCACGTAAACTCAGCCAAAACCACAACTGGCCAGCAGAACCTGGCCCAAATTGTTGACCTGGAGCCCTGTAAACTTAAATGCATAGTTTTTGTTTTAAGCCACTGTTTTGGGGGTGTTTGTTACATAGCCAGAGGTAACTGATAGAGCGGGGCTTGTGTTTGTGTTTTGTTCGTCTTTATCTCCACCCAGCACGGTGCTTGGCACAATGTGACAGTCGATGAATAAATGTTGAGTAAGTGAATGAAGAAATGCACAGGTGGATGTGGCTGGGCCCGATGAGCCTTTAAGTGCTTCACTGCTCAGTGTACCGATGGCTAAAACGGCATCCATCCTTGAGCCCTAAAAATAGGAACACTTCAGAACTCTGCCTTTCTGACAGCAGCGGTGTCCCTGTTATTAAGTAACAGACAGGAAACTGGGTACCCCCTGCTCTGAAGTCTGAGGCACATGCCTATTATTCTCTAAAGAACTCAAACCATTAATTACTTTTTGGAACTGCTTCCTCTGGAAATTCACTTCCTTAACCTATCTGCAGAGCAGCCCTGAAATGCCGACTCCCCACATCACAGAAATAACCCCCCCCGCAGTGGTTTGTTCCCTTCTGCGGAATTACGGGCTACATCCCCCCGGGGGCATAATCAGGGGCTGTGAGAAATGGAGTGAGGTATCTGAGTGTGCTCGCATGCCGCCTCCAGAGCCTGACAGTCACCAACCTGCTGTTCGTAAAAAGAGCTAAGTCCATACAGGCCTGGTAAGAATTCAGGGCTGCCGCGGACAGCCAAGCATGTGGCATGTGCACATCAAGGTCCACGACCAAACCCAAAAACAAGATGGAAGAATGAAAAAATAAGACCTTAAGAAATATCTTCACTGCATATTTGCAACTGTACTTAATGTTGATAAGCTGTTACAGCTGCCATGAACAGGATGGAATTCACGTCCTGTAACTGTTCAGTGTGACAACAGGGCTATGTGACTGCTGCTCTGTGATGATTCAGCTTAATTTTTTTGTCACCCGTCTGTATCTGTAGTATTTGTGAAATCTTCATTTATACCTTAGGCCTTCGCTTGGATGGAACCTGTTTTATATGTAAACATTTGTTATTAGGATTCTTTTATCATTGGCCTGTGACAAAGTAGTACTGTCTCCCCCAAAAAATCAGAAAGGAAGACAGAAAAGATAACTCATCTAGGTCTTGTTGGAAGAACTTCATGCAGAGCTCAGGACCTCTTGAGCCTGCTTAGGAGGGAAGGGTGTGGAGAGGTCACAAACATGACGTATGTGCACAGGGGCCATGGCTCCTAAGGTAGCTTCTAGTCAGAGAAAAGGCTGGCGAAACAGTAATGAGAGACCCATCTTGGAAAGTGCATGTGCTTTGGGAACAGATCAACAGCTGCAGAAAACTTTACTGGCAGCCTGAGAAACATTAGTTTCCTTTGACCCTTCCAGGACTAAGGGGGATTGCAGACCTCAGGCCTCCTTGTTCTGATTCTGCTGGCTGAGAATTTTGAGCCAAAGATGATTTTCATGACCAGGGCAATCACCCCTACATCCTTATTTCTTACCCAGCTGATGAGAAAAGAACAGAGGAGATGGAATACATAAAATATTGAAAACCTGGGGCTTTTCTTCAGTATGGGGACAGGAGAATCATAAAGAAACCACTGAGTACTGATAAGGGTGGTAAATGCTATCCAGGCAGCAGTACACAGAGTTCTAAGACAGCGCCTGTCATGGGTTAAACTGCTGGCTTGGGTGACAGTGGGGGCAATGTGAATGTCGGTCAGAGGAGGTCATGCTGGAGTAGGATGGGCCCTTAATCCAATGTGACTGGTGTCCTTATTAAAAAAAAAAAAAAAAAAAAAGTGAACCTGGACACAAACACCAGGGAAGAACACTGGAGAGGAAGGCAGAGACTGGAGGACACTTCCACATGCTGAGGAATGCCAAAGGCTACCAGCAAAGCACCAGGAGCCAGGGGAAGGCATGGAGAAGAGTCTTCCTCATAGCACCCCCACACACACACAAAAAAGCCGAGCTGTGAGGTCACCTTGATCTCAGACTTCTAACCCTCGAAACTGCAAGACAATGGATTCTGTTGTCTAAGCCACTCAGCTTTTGGTACTTGTTAGGGCAGCCCTGGAGAATCAATACAGCACCTAAGATTCCTGCCCTAGGTATCCACATTCTGAATAATTCCCTGTCCCTGAGTGTGAATGGGACTTGTGAACATAAGATATCACTGCTGTTGTTAGGTTAGGTTACCTGGCACAGGGATTCTGCAGATGTATTTAAGGTCCCCAGTCAGGTGACTTTGAGTTAATCAAAAGGGAGGTCCTCCTGGGTGGGTCTGACCTAATCAGGTGAGCCCTTAAAGGAAACTGCCATTCTCTGAGAGTTCAAAGCATGACAGTGCAAGTGCCCACAGAAAGGGCCGGGAGGCAAGGGGCTGAGGTTGGCCTGTAGGAACCAGGAGTATCCTCAGCCAACAACCAGCAAGAAAACAGGATCCTCAGCCTTTCAACTACAGGAACTGAATTCTAAATAAGCCTAGAAGGAAGCATAGCACTCCAGATGAAATAGCAGCCTGGCTGACACCTGGATTTCGGTCTTAGGAGACCCTGAGCAGGGAAGCCAGCTACGTGACATGCTTGGATTTGTGACTACGGAGCAGGGAGGCAATAAATAGATGGTGTTTTAAACTAAGCTGACAGTATTTTGTTATGCTGCCATAGAAAAGTAATACAGATGCCAAGCTCTAAGCTTGAGAATAATTATTTTGAAACAACCAAAATACAATATTGTGTGTGGGCTTTTTTTTTTATTATATTCATCATAAATAGAAAAAAAGAAGACTAGCAAAGCTCTTTGGATTCCCAGAATGCAACAGGGAAAAGAAAGTTTTCAAATACACTAAAAATAAGTCTAATTGCCATCCATTGGTAAGGAGCACTCAAAAGAGGTCTTACGTATCTGAGGAAGCATAACGAACCCACCCCCTCACCTTTCAGGCTCCAAATACATGTGTGGCTTAATAGGAGGAGGGGAAGAAAGGAATTTTCTCCTTCCCACTGTTACCCACTCAGAAGCAATTGGTGACAAGGAACAAAGAAAGCCACGTGACTTCTTCTTCTATGGCCTGGCAGACGAGCCTGGTAGGGGAGGGAGGGGACCCTGAGAGAGCCTGCATCTTGGGAGTAATTTGACAGAAACCAGGCAGTCCACTGACAGTGGGCAACACTGACAGACTACTTCAATGGATTTCTAGGCCCAGCTTCTAAATAGTCTTCCTGTGCTTCAGTGTCTGTTTCATACTTGACCAAGAGAATTGGGAGCCTAGAACACAGAGTAGCAAAGTTGTCATGGGATTAAATGAACTAGTGTACATAAGGTGCTTGATATACACAGCACAAGCATTCACTAAATGTTGGCTACTATCTCATAATCCTCTCTTCTGACATCTCTGCTTGGGCACATGGCATCATTCTCTCACTACCTGATACTGGGGTGGGGAGGGGTAGGCAGGCTAATGGCCCCTCAAAGACACCCACATCCTAATCCCCATAGTGAACATGTTAGGTCACATGGCAAAAGGGGATTAATTAAGGTTGCCCATGGAATTAAGATTTCTAATCAGCTGACCCTGAGAAGGTGCACAAGTGCAAGGTTTAAGAGAGATGTGAGTTAACGAGAGGTGAGGTGCCTATTGGACGTCCAAATAGATGGCCAGGAAGGACTTGGACCTGCAGGTCTGTCACTGAAGAGAGGTGGCTTGGACTATGGCGCCAGAGGAGGGAGGCGTCCACGTGCACATACACCCCAGCTCCTGGGAAGGTGTGGGATGGGGTGTGGTTCCTCGCTGTGGCCACAAGATGACGCTGTCACCCAGCATTGCTTGGTAGTGGGTTATCTTGATTATTAGCTGCCATTATTGAGCACTTACTATATGCCAACTGCTTCTCTATACTTTGTCTAGTCATTTGTTTTAATAGGACACTTGAATTTGATAAGCCCAACTTGGTGCCCACCTACACAAAAATCTTTACCTCCTTTGCCATTTTGAAAATGAGGTTAGTTCTCCTTCCACAAAGGATTTAAACTTAAGAGTTCCCACTATACCTGGGCCCAAAGAGGTTGCATAACTTGGGAGTTTTCAGATAATTATAGTGAGTCCTGGGATGCTTCACAATTGGGAAAGGCCTCGCTTGTGCCATTGACAGCGATATGCTGAAAGGCCACTAGATGGCAATATTACTCCAGGAGTCTCACCTGGTCCCTCCCACCCCGGCGGCTAAGGCTTCCTTTGTTCATGGGCATTCATCTCTAGCAAGTGTCATCAAGGTCTTTGCGCATTTTCTGTCCCCCAGGGCCCCTGGCCTTACAGTCAGCCACTTTGCCATCAATACAATACAAAAAGCCTCTACTGACTTTATTGCTATTTGTTACCTTTCTAAAAATAGCATTATGGTCTCTGTGCTCAATTGTAAAAGCAGCTGAATCACGTTTTGTTTTAGTGAGAAATATAAACTAAGCCAAAAAAAACCCAGCGGAGGTTGATCTTTCCCTTTTCGTGAGTTAATACCCAGAAAGACTGGCCAGGTAAACTGAGTGCCACCGGGCCTGCAGGTGGTCAGAGAGAGAAGTGCCCAATTGAGACAAAAATAACTCCCTAAACTGTGGGGAGGGGCTGCCAGCCCCCACAAGGTGGGGCAAGAGGAGACAACCCCACCCCAGAGAGAGTGGAGGAGGAAAACCCACATATATTAAAAATCTTATGGAAAAATTCAACATAAAAGCAGAATAGCACGACAGACCCAGACGCGGTCTTGAGGCATGTCTGAGTCTGTAAACCAGAAAGAGTTTTGAGGAAGAAGTAAACTCCCAGTTGAGGGCTCCTAAGGCCTAAGTTCTCAGCCCCCTTGGTGTCCCGCTCTGGCCCCTCAGTGTCAAGTCCTCAAGAGAGAAGGGGGCTGGGGTTGGAGTGCTGGTCTTTGAGGGCAGTCGGGGAGGCTGAGCTGTGGAGGTGTACCAATTTCATCACCAGAAAGGGTTTGAATCCTCGCTTAGTGTCCTGCCACGGGCTGCTTTATCTGGGTGGCTTCTAAGGACATCTGAATATCCAGAAAGTTCTGCGTATGGGCGTTTTCCTAGGGAGAAGTCCCACTGCTTCCATCAGATTGTCAAAGGGCTCTGCGGTCACCCCTCACCCTGGCCAGAAAAAAAGTCTAAAAGGCTAGTTGTAATGATACTGCTGATCCAGTCTTTCTTCTCTGATGGTCATACTAGTCTTAAATTTTTTTTGAGGCGGAGGTAATTAGGTTTACTCATTGTTAAAGGAGGTACTGGGGATTGAACCCAGGACCTTGTGCGTGCGCTCTACCACTTGCGCTATACCCTCCCCCCTTAGTCTTTTAAATATTATAACCTCCTGTTTCCCAACTCAGATCCAGCTGCTTGCCTCCCAGAAGTCAGTGTTGGTTGGAAAGGAAAGGTTGCTTTATTCAGGAGGTCAGCAACCTCGGAAGAAGGTATCCAAAAACCAACTCTGAAGATTCTGCTCAACCACGAAAGTTTTTAAAGGAGAAAGGGGAAGTTAATTGTAGTTAATCATTTGGGGAGGGGGTCAGAGTCTCCATTATCGTCCACTCTGCGCAGACTTTATTCCGACTGGTTGGTGGTGAGGTACAGGCGGTGTTCCAGGAATCTTGTGCTCAGCCTGAAGTTACCATCCTCCACCTGGGTCGGGGCCTTAGTTCCCACAGAACTCAAAGGTGTTATGTATATACCTTGAGGAGGAACCAGGACCCTGCTTTGATTGCTGCACTATTGTTTCTTGACTGCTCCTCCTTTGTCTCCGCATTCCCTCGTTCCCTCCCTTCCCTGATGAGCAATTGTTTGAATCTGCCCGTTGGAACTCAGGGAAGGTCAAGGAGGCTGAATGAAGCCTATTTCCTATAAACAGGGAACACAGAAAGGATTTGTATCCGGGAGGGCCCCACAGGACCCTGCGCCGTGTCACTACAAATCCTTTAATTAAAAACATTTAAAAATTAAGAAAAATAGGTAGATAAGGAATTTTCCTGCTAAGCTCATTTACTATTTCCTGTTGTTAACATGATTCTCTTTCCAGTGACTGGATGAACTCCAGCACAGAAGAGTTGTTTTCTCTATTTGAGATTTTATATCCATATGACATAATTATAGAATTGTCAAACATAAGCTGCTTCTAGGTACTTTATACTGGAAATATGTAGGTGGATGAATTTCACAGCTCTGAGAAGAAACTAACAATTATACTAATTTTAAGTATGTTTAGTAACAGTGATACCCAAATTCATTAATAAATGAACTTGAGCAAATGTACTTTACAATACAATCCAGTAAACGCATTTTTCACTGCAGATATTGCAGAAATCATTTTGGAAATAAACACAAACATAGTCATTCACAGAAAATGCCACTTATGGCTTTAATATCAAAGGTAGCTATCACGGTCAGTTCACAAAAAGAGCATAAAGTGCAAAAGCTCCAATTCTAAAGGCCTTAAATCACTCCCATGGCAATGCAATTAAATGCTACCACAGCCAATGGGCGCCACCCTTACACGGCACACCCTGTATGAAGTACAAAACAAGGCATGTCTGAAAACACTCTGTGCTCTGACTACATATTGTGGTTACAAAATAGTCTTAAATCTGGTGTAACATATAAGGAAAGATATAATTCAAACAACTAATCCCTTAGAGTAGGGGCCATTAAAAAAGTCTGTAGGAGAATGATGTCTGTTTAAAAAAATCCATTGAGAATCCCAGCCTGGCCGGAGATGTCTTTGACCAGCTAGACCAGCAGCACCAGTTGAAGAGCTGGCCAGCCAAGGTTCCCAGTTCACTTGGGGAAAAGGAACCATGAGAGGGGCCCGGCCCAGCAATCAGCCCTCACCTGTCCCCCGAGATGGTTCCATGTCAGCCCCAGGGGATAAAGAGCCAGGGAAGGCTCAAATCCCGGTCCTGGAGCCTCCAACAGGGCACCAGCTCAGGTAAGCATGGTGAACTAGTGAGAAGGTTTTACACCCTGAGAAATGCAGCAAGGAGAATAGGTGATGGGAAAGCCTGTGCTTGATGACCATCAGGCTTAGTCCCTCAACATAACGCCTTTGATCCATAATGAATGTTTTTAAGCACTCTTCAGAGGGACAGGCACAGAGGTCCCCCAGAGTGTGGCCTATTACCAAATAGATTCAGATAGCTCACCCCAAGCACCTTAAATATATTCACTGAAGTGCTTGTTTTCTATTATAATAAAGGGGAGACAATGTTTTTTCTGAAAATCATCAAACTCTATAAAACAAGAATCATTGACTTAAATGACCACTTGGTAACATTGTTTTCTAATATCCTAAATCCAGTTCCTGTTGGGTATTGATCTTAGGCAAATTCTAACCAAGTATCTAATAGCCATGCTGAGTAACAGCCATGACCTAACTCCTAAATATCAAATCGCCACTTCCCTGAATTGGGGCGGGGGGGAGATTCTTGATTGCACATCAATTAATGAAATAAGCTATTCATTTTTTTAAAAATCTGAAAACATCAAAACCTGTAGAACCATATCTTTAACATCTAAGTGCAGAAGCAGATCAAAGAATAGAATTCAGTTCATTATTTCTTAGGGCCATTCACGTGAGGCTCATTAAAAGGGAAGACTCAGTAGTAAGTCTTAGAATCCAGTGATGAACATTCAGTGTATAGCTAACTCTAGTATATTCCAAAACCAGCTCTTCATGAGAAATGTACAACTGGCATTTATATTCCATTTAAGCTACCAGATCAACTGTCAGCTCTAAAAGATACCTATTTACAACTATACTGGGGGGGAGAGACAAGGAAATAAACAAAAATATATTAACAATGGTTGTCCTTGAGCTATAGAAATCGATTACTTTTTCTTCAACTTTTCTGTAATATCCCCATTTTCTTTAAAAAGCATGTAGTGCTATACATAAAAGCATTATAAATATAAATGTAAATATCAATATGAATGATGCCATAAACCTAACTTAAAATCAGACTGGTGTAGTCCTACTCCCTTGATTTACCATCCCATGCTGGCAAGCGATAGTGATTTCTGTTCAGAAGTAGTTATGTTTTGTCTTCAGATATACCCCTTTCCTTCTCAGCCCTCATCCCTTTAAAGCCAACCTCTAGAAAGGCGTTCTGTTTTTCATAAAGCATTCCTTCTGAAACTGAGCTTAGTCATTGGTCTTATCAAAGAGGGTCAGAAATAGTTTATGAGTTAGGGTACTCCCTTCCACCGGGCAGTCACATGTTATCCCTATTTCCGAAGGACACTGAGAACCTTCCGGAAGGGCAAGGTCAAAGCTTTGGGAGCTGGAATGCTGTCCCCCAGGGAACAGGCCCTTCACACCATGGGGAGACACGGTCCTCCTGAATGGCTGGGACCGTGCTCCCATTACTGAAGAATTTTCAAAACAGAAATTAAATCTCACACACAAAAAACATTTCCTACACTCTCGGCTTCTCCTTATTTACTTTGCCACACTAAAAAGAGCTGGGCTTAAGATACGTCAAAGCTCCCTACTTGGAGCATTTTTATACTGCAGAATGGGTAAAAGCTGAGAACAGACTCCTTGCCTGGTGGGTCAATTTGAAGTAAGGACGGTCTGACACTTCCCTTTAAAAACAAAAAAAAATTCTAGCCTTGAAACCCAAACAACTTAACATCAGTTTTCCAATTCTCTTCCACGAGCCACCAAGGCCTCAGAGAGGTACATTAGAGGTTCCATACGCATTTAATTCAAATCTTTTTTTTAACTATAATAAAGCTACATATACACTCATTCAATATCAAATTTTTCTACCTTGGAGGCCACCCATTTAATTTGCATTTGCACTGCCTTATATATTACTCAGGAAATACTGTAAGTTTAACCTCAATATGAATTTAAGCTAATACAACCTATTTCACACATTAGGGCTCCATCAAGATTTCTTACTGCAACCAGGGTTGCTGCTAAAATAATCTGAAAACCACAGAAATAGAATAAAGACATTCATTTCTAAACTCTAAATTCAGTTGCTTATTGGACTTTGCACCTTAGATCCCGGGCAAATTCTAACCAGAGACTTTCTGGACATGTCAAAAAACTCCTACTGCCAAACTCTTTAGTACTTAGGACAATGAGATGATTCCTGTCCACAGACGGGAGGACACTTCTGTCCTGCCCTCTCCCATGGTGGAATGTTGCAGAGCAAGAGATGCCTGACTTAGAATGAGTATCCCTGAGGTCATGAAATCCCACCTCACACCTTGACAACAAATCTTCCATTTAGCCCAATGGAGAGGAAAGCAGTCGTAGCCAGTGTCACTTTAAGTGAGAGGAACTCAGAGGCCAGAGATCTGCCCTGCTGCACCCAAAGCAGCCAGTGGGTAGTTACGGCCAGCACTTAAGGAAAGCCAAGTGGTCAAATGCTCAGAGGAACCACAGGAAGCACCTCGTACTGTGAGAATAGGGAGTGTAATTCCCATTGTAAATATCAGAGAAAGAAGCAAGATTCTTGAGGATGACTTCCAGAACAGGACAGCAAACAGGAGGCTTCTGATGAGAAGGAGCTTCTAAAACTTCATGTTTGCTCCAAATTTTGAACCAGGACCCCCACCACAATTGTCACAGGCCTTTGGCAGTGTCTCAGAGGTCAAGCAGTAAAGGGGTGAGGGGAGGTCTACGTATGGAATGCTCACACTGTAGCTCTTCTGTGTGTTGGAGGTTACTGGGGCGTGGGGCAATGTCAGCATTGAAAGATTGTGCTCATCTTCAAGAATGGCTTACAATGGAGTGTCCTTTTTGGCATAGACGGTTTTTCTCATTAGCTTCCCCCTGATCTTAAGTCCAGGTTCCATCTCTCAGCAGAGGTAGCAGAAAAAGGATTCACACACGATGTAAAACCTGTGTTATTGAGCCGCGAGGGGGAAAACCAGCCTCCTTAGCCACAAGCCCTGTGTGTGTGCTCCATCTGTTTGCTTTCGATTTTTAGGAGTTTCCCCCAGTGAAAATCGCTGGCGTCTCCCATCAGGCAGTCAGAGGGTCTTGTGCAGCGCAGGCAGGCTCCGTCTGTCACAGGAGGAGTCCGCTCCCAGAGCACCTGGGAACTGTGGGGTCTGGAGCGAACTCTCACCGGGAAGCGAGGCACGTGCAGTGCTGGGTCCCCTGCGGGACTGCTGTGCCAGCACCACGAAGGACACAGCCCTACAGGCACGGCAGCCGGAGGCGGCGCCGAGAAGACACACCTAGTGCCCCTCATCCCCTTACTTTCCCGGGAAAGGGCAAGGCAGCCGCTCCTTCCACGCACCGGGAGACCTGGTGGTCCAGGCACACTTGTTAGGAACCAAGGGAACAGAATTCTAAAAGGACAGACCCGCACCCCTGACTCTGCGAACCCCCCTGGCAAGCAAGTGAAGTCTAGGTGCACGAGGGAAGGAAAGAGAGAAGCCAGCCACTGCCTCGCCGTCACGTGATCTTGACTGGTGACTTCTTGTTGGCGCACAGAAGGGACACGTAGGGGACGCCGATGAAGGCCCATTTCTCGCTGGGCCAGAAGCGGATGACGGGGCCTTGCTCGGGGATCTCGGAGGCGGCGTCAAAGTAGGCAAAACACACGCAGCCCAGGTAGGCGGCCAGGCAGATGAGGACGTGCCTGCGGGGGGAGACGCGGCGTGAGCCCCCGGGGCCCCTCAGCCTGCGCCTCCCCGCGGGCCGCGAGCACAGGCCGCCTCTTCCAAGAAGCAGCGGGGAGGGTGGCCCACAATCCCCCCACCCCCGACAGCAGGAGCATGATAAATCCTGAGCCAGCAAGGCTTCTTTTAGAATGTTCTAAAATACTCTGGCCTGGTAACAGGTAGGAGGGGTGGGGACGTGCAAATACCTTTGGGGCTCGACCTGGAAGACTGAGGCCCAAGGATTTAAAACAGACAGTAAGGATGGACACGACTGAGGAGCACGTGGGATTCGTCCCCACCTACTCACTCAATAACTGGCTGCAGAGAGCCCATGCCCTTCATCACGGGTAATTTTATACTGATTCAACTGATTTTGCAATTTAGTAAGAAACATTTTTTAAAATCCTTACTGTGTCTCTAAAAACATTTTGTATCAATCTTTATCATGCAAGGGAGCATTTAAAGGCATGTAACCCTTCTCTAAATCTTTTATTGAAACTTAATTCCAGATAAATTAAAGATTTAAAATACATCCTAAAAATATTTAAAGAAAAAGTTTTATAAACTTTAATGGGGGAGGTCTTAAAATGACACAGAGTTCAGAAACCCTAAAGGGAAAGGATGTGATAGCCACACGTAATGCATGTAAAGAGGTGTTAAAAACACATATAATAAAGATGGTTGGAAGTGTGCTACCAGTTTACTTAGCTGAGATGTGTCATTTAAGGGGTCTCAGCCATACTGTAATGCATGTAGACGGGAGGAAAAAAACCTGGAGCAAAGATTGACAGATGGGAGGACATGAAAGTTTACAACCGGTATGGCACAAAATATCATGAACACACTGAAAGATGAATGGGAAACTGGGGTGAAATATTTGCACCATATGACAGAGCTAAAATCTCTATATTACAAACAACCCTAAAAAGGAAATCACTTCATAGGATGCTGGGGATTTGCTTTGCAATAATGAGGGTAAGGGGTGGGTAGTGGTTGAGGCTGGCATGAACGAGATTGGCCTCAAGCAGATGATACTGAAGCTAGGTGTTGCCTACCTGGGGGCTCTGTACTTTGGAAAATGCTTGTACATAATAATGACTGTCTACTATGTGTCAGGCACTAGGTGCTGGATATAAATTTTTAAAAAAACACTCCACAGGGGTGACAAACTTAAAAGGCACAATTTAAAAGAGGAAAGATATAGTAAATTTATATTTGAGAATATGCCCAATAATACTAATTTTTTAAAAGACAAAAAAATAGAATTTTTTTCAACTAGTAACAAAGGTCTTTAAAATTAATAATATCCAGTATATGTGAAAGTGCCTTTTAGCTACACTATCTTATGACTGTAGTGAAAAGTATTAATTAGTGTATCATCTTTGGATTTGGCAAACTTTTATAACCTAAAGGGTTATAAAATTTTTATAACCTAAGGAAACAGTCAGGCATGTGAACAAATAGAGATGTTCACTATTAATTGTTTGTAAAAAGTGAAAAGTAACTTATATATCCATTAACAGAGAGGTTGGTTAAATGAATTACAAAGCATCCATATTGTAAAATGACACAGGTTGATGAAGATAACATGTACGCGTTGCTGAGGAAAGTTGTCCGTGATCTAGTATTTGGTTTAAACAACACAAGAAGGACTAGTTTGCATCATGTACAGGATGATGCTATTTTTGTTTTTAAAAAGTAAAATTCGAGAAATATATATAAAACACATGTAAGGATATACTTCAGGCTGTTAACAATTGTTCTCTCTTTGGACAGAATTACGAAAGCCTCTCTTTCTACACTTCCCTGTTTAAATGTGTTATAATAAAGAAATAGATGTCACTTTATAACTGGGACCAAAAAATATGTGCACCAGATTTAAAAAAATCTATGTTTGAGCCAGTTACAAGCCTACTTCTGAATTGTACTTACATCATTAGTGTGATCAGGGAACTTGGACCAATTTGAAAACGTACTCTAGCTTGAAGGAGGTTCTATTTACATAGGTGGATACATTTATCAAAACTTACCAAAGTACACACTTGAAATATGTGCATTTTCTTACCTGTAAATTATAACTAAAATGTATTAAGTGTATAAATACTCTAATGGGCGTCGAGGTTGAACCTAAGAAATATTAGGCAACAGGTGGATTCTGAGGTGGAATCCCCAGTGTGCTGTTTCATTTCGTCTTGTCCTTTGCAAACAGATCTGGAAGTCCCCAAGCCTTAAACTGAGAGCAGCCTGGATCTCATGGTAGATAATATACAAGGTCAAACATCCAGGGGAATTCCAGGGAACTCTTCCAAATGGCAAAGTTTTAGGCATCTCCTGGTACATGTTAAGCTTCTTCTGAATCTAGATCTAACCAAGTTTTTCCAACTCTTTACCACTAAAATTCCTCCCTGGGTGCTCTCAATTTACAAGGAACATTCTAAAGCAGATTTGCTCTTGTTCCTTCATACCTTTTGCAATCAGAAGTCCTGGAGGACAGAGAGGGAGAGGTGACGCTGGGTTTGGAGCAGAAGTGGTTCCCAGGAAGAAAGCCACTCAGTTTCCTCCTCGGCTCTCTGAATATAGGATTCTGCGTGCAGTTTTGTAACCTTCACTTTAACCTAACAGTGTATCCTGAGCCTTCTAAACTATACATGCTCTAATTCTCTAAACCAGCTCCAAGGCTGGTTTTATGTAACTGGGTGGGGGTGGGGTGACGCTGAACAACTCACCTTACTTCCCAGGGTTTCTGTCTCCACCCATCAGATGAGTGGGTGAGACTGTCCCTAGGTGACCTGTGAGGCCCATGCCTTCCCCTGGTACTCAGGCCCAAAAGGTGTGCTTGCTTCCTCTCGGGGACCATCCTGTCCCCAGTCATATCTGTCCCCAGCCTCCCCCATCTTCCCCTACCCTGGAGATCTAGCTAGAGCTCAGGTTACGGAGTTGGTTTTCCAGCTCCTTTCTGCTTTAATGATGGAGCCGGAGGTGAGAGACCACCAACGTGAAGCGCAGCCAACCAGGTCGTTTTGCTCTGATGAAGCCGGCTCCCCGGGGCTGCTCCTGCTTTTGACAAAACTTTCTGCTGCTTCTGAAACGTCTGACAGTCTATGTGAAGAAAGCAGGCACCCAGGCTCTGCTCCATCCCCTGTGCACACCTGTGCACCCTGCAGGGAGGTCAGAGCCCACAGCCAGTGTAGACCCCGCCTCATCACCACCCCTCCCACCCCCAACCCTAGGGCCGGGCTCACCACACGCAGTGCAGGTAGGGAAAGTGGACGGACGACAGCAGCTCACAGAAGGCCCGGTCACTGATCCAGCAGAAGAGGGCGAGGGTCCACCAGAGGCCGGAGAAGAGGCCCAGCTTAAATACACGCACGTTGTCGCACCTGCCCGGGGACGCAGAGAAGAGCTGGCGTCAGTCCTGCTCTCCTCCGGCCTCGCTGGCCACTTCTCCTCCGGTTCCTCACACCTCCCGGGCCCTTGGCACTGGGCTTCCCACCTGCCATCCCGTCACCCCCTGTGCTGATGGATGTAGACAGCACATGGACCCCAGTGGTTCACAAAGCCGCACTCCTCACCCAGGCCTCTCCCTGACTCCAGACTCACACACCACATGTCACATCTTGACATGTCCGCCTGATGTCCCACACTGATCTAAATATAACATGTCTACCTCGAACTCCAGATCCTTCCTTCTGCCCAAATCCTGTTTGCTCCCAACCCTCTCAGGGAAAGGTCAGTCCGTGCTTTCAGATGCTCAGGCCAAGAATCTTCCAGTCGTTCTGTTTCTCACACATCCCACATCCAACCCATCAGCTCTACCTTCCAAATATATCCCAGATCCAACCTCTTCCAATCACCTCCACTTGCATCTAAGCCACCAGCATCTCTTCCTGAGTTATGGCAGTCACCTCCGGCTGCCCTTGCTCCTACTCACCTCTCAACACTCTGCCCCAGAGCCTCCCGCATCTCCCCTTTTCCCAGGGAAAAGCCATAGTGCTCACGGAGCCACGAGGCCCCAGTGTGCTGGCGTCTCCTGTGCCCTCCACCCCCCTCCTTTATACTCTGCCCCTCGCTGCCTCTGCTCATCACCCCCCAGGGACCTTTGCTATCCCTCAAATATCCGAGCATGTTCCTCCAGGCCTTAGCATTTGCTGTTCCTACCACCTGGAATGCTGTTCCCGGATAAGACACAGCTCACCATGTCCAGGTCTTTGCCCAGCGTCGCTTGTAAGCCCTGTGATGATCCCTGCCTTTAACAGCTGCACCAGCCCTCTCCAGCCACTAGGCGGCCCTCGCTATCACCTTCCTTCCTCTGCTTTTCTCTGTAGCCATTATAGCCCCTCTGACATCCTGTTTTACTTTTCTGTTTATGGCCTGTCTCCCCCACCAGCACGTAAGCTGCTCGCTGCTGCACCTCCAGCCCCTGGAACAGCGCCAGGCACACAGAAGGCTCTCACTATTGCCTGAATGAAGGGATGCGCTCTGACATACCCTGGGACAAAATGTGCTTCGGAAACAATTCCCAACAGCTCAAAGGAAATTTCAACTGCCGTTTTCTTTCCTTGTTACCAAACTGCTCTCTAAGTGGGTGACTTCTGTTTCTCCGGGGAGAAATGCCCAGAGGCAGTTGGTGGCTGAAGGTCCTTCTAAACCTTCCCTGAGGGTCTCTTTCCCTAACAGATCACTCCCTGATCAGCTGAGCTCCCTCACTCTCAGGCCTCAGCGTCCAGCGTAACATCTGCACCCAAGGTTTATTGTTGAACAAATAAACGGTGCCAGAAGCCTGACTTGCTGGCGCCTTTCCAGCTTCCTGACAGAAACATCAGCAAAAGCATCAGTGAAAACGAGACAGACAGCAGGTCAGAAGGACTTCAGAAGGCACACCAGCAAACCCTGTCGGCAGGAGGGCTGAACGCAGCCCTGGGCAGCTTCCTTGAAAGAATTCATAGAGGCCTGTGGTACACTCTCCTGTTTAGTGACTAAAACAAAGAGATGAACAATGTCCATTTTTCTCCTCAGCACACCCGCCTCCGCAGGGCTCGTCCTCGGACCCACGTCCCCTCCCTCCGCCCATCTTTCCATCTCTGCAGGTCTTGGCTTCAAGAGCATTTTCTCGAATAGACATTCTCTGACAGCCCCCAGCACCATCTCACTCCCCATCATGTTCTCTCCTGATGCCCTGTCATTTTCCCTAACGCTCATCACAAGCTAAAACTGTTTGCTTGTGTAACTGTTTAGCATCCAGTATCCAACTAGACTGTAAGACCAATGAGAGTGGGAACTGTACCTGTTTTTTTCTTATCAATGTATATGCAGTGCCCAGCAACAGTGCCCGGCCCAGAACAGACACTAAAAAAGAGGCTTGCTAAATGAATAGATAATAAGGAAGTGAAGGACGATTTTAATTGGTTTCTAGTGTTCTGGACAGGACACTTTTTAGATTAAAAGAAAAACACAGTAACCATAGTGACTGGGTACCACATTTTCAGAATCCACCCTGGGCACCGTAAAAGACACAACAGCAGCCTCTTGCCTTGCCACTTTAAAAGGGAAAATGAACGCCGACAAAAGAAATACTAACAAATGCGTAGATAATGAGTCTGGCACAAGAACCACATAGACTTAGTTTAACTAAACCTAGGAAGTCTGACTCAAGGACCACACGGACACAGAGCTGTAGGGGCAGGACAGGCGGACAGGCCGGGAGGCGCGGAAGGCGCGGGGCGGCCGCCTACGAAGCCGTGTGGAGCCTGGGACTCAAGGCACCTGGTACTGTCCCTTCCTCTGCTTCTAGAAGGCCGGGTCCGGCTATATGCTGCTGCCCCGGCTGACATGAACTTCGGGCTTGTCCAAACCCGCGCTCCCACCGGGTTTTATCCCCACTTTTCAGGGCTTACGTCACCGTGTCAGTGTGAGGTTAAGTGGAAAAAGCAGGATGAAGGTCCTGTACGTACAGCAGGGCCCTATTTTTGGATAGAAAAACTGAGAAAGGGGCTGCCATTCCTTTTTTTTCTTGACACTCTGTAGTTCTCAGAGTTTTCCTTAATGATAAATTGACCCCTATAATCAGAGCAGAAGTCTATTTCAAAATATTTTCAGCATGGTTGAGTCACTTGGTGATGTGACAACACAAATTTCAGAAAACATCAGGTCATGACCCCAAGTCGTCATCAAATCTGTTTCCTCTTGGTCTGAGAGAAGGTTTAGTAAGGACGGTGAAAATACAGAAAGACTAGAAACAAGCCCTAGGAATGAGGCTTACGGGAAACAGAAAGCGAAAAACCAGTCCCGCCCCTGTTTCTTCTGAGCAGAGGGAGTTGGGATGAGAGACCTTTAGCTGAGATGTTGCAGATCACTGCTGATGACAAGCAGGGAAGGTTCTGGAAGGACATGCCAAGAGTGGCAGGGCATCCTCCTGTCTGGGAATGTTACCAAAGCAGGCCAACAGCCATCTCCTCCTTCCTTGTCATGACTCGGGTCGGAACCGGGACACAGCAGTGAGTGCAGGCCTCGTCCCTGCCCACATGGAGTCATGTCACGCAAAGGAGACACTGAACAAAACAACAGTGCAAATCATCTTTTAACTACAGTCAGGATGGGGCTGTAAAGGAGAAGTCTGAGGTGCTGTGAGAACATAGAAATGGTTGAGCTAAAACCTGAAGGATAAGGAGAAGTGCACCAAGCAGGCAAGTCAGAAAGAAGGGACAATGTGAACACAGACCTGGGGCTGGAAGGAGCCAGGCCCCTGGGGGACGTGGGTGGTCAGAATGGCTGGAGGATGGAACGGAAGGGGAGTTTCCAGTGGGAGAGATCCACGGGCGGGGGCCACATGGAGGATTCTGAACTTTATCTTAATTGCAATGTCCACCAGTAAAAAAAAAAAAATGACTGTGATCAGATGAGAGGCTCAGGGAAGGAAGAGGAAGCCAAACTTTTGGCTGGAGCCAATGGGTAAATGGTGCAGCTGGAAATCTTGAGAGTGAGAACTAGAATCTGGGTTTGGAAAAGTTGGATTTGAGGTGCCTGTGGCACGTGGACTTGGAGAGGTCAGGTAGGCAGCTAGATACACAGTGGTGGAGATGGAAGGAAGGACTGGGCTGGAGGCAGGAGCCGGGAGCTATTCACATCTGTACAGGAACTGAAGCCAGGGGTAGATGAGAGCTTTCAGGGGGAAGGACAGAGGGAGAAAAGCAGAGAGGTGACAGTGCACCTCATGGGATCCATACACGCGAAGAAGGAGCTGACGTGACAGGTTGAAGAGGAGACAGACATGGCAGAAACTCAGGAGGGTGTGGTGTCATAGGAATCATGGGAAAGAATGTTCCAAGGATGGAGGGTGGGGTGAATTGTGCAAACAGCTGAAAGAACAACATGTAAGATTCAGGAGGATCAAAAAATGATCATCAGATGTACGACCAAGAGGGGTTTGGGTATCTAAGTTGGGGAAGCAACCAGACAGGAGTGGCATGTAGAGGAAAGGAGAGGTGAGGGATGGAGACAACTTTTAAAGAATTGTGGCGGTGACATACGAGAGAGGAGGGGTAGTGGCTGGAAACAATGTGACTGAGCCCAGGCTGGGTGTTAGAGAAGATGAGAGAGACAAATGTTTTTCCAGGCTAATAGGAGGATCGTCTGGAGAGGGAGGGTGACATGGTAGACAACTCACAAGAGTAAAGCAGGCATAGGAGAATGGAGGGAATCCTCACTAGGTAGAAAGACTGACCCTAGATGGAAGGAGGGATGTTCCCATGATGTTGCAGTTGGCTAATGTCATGATAAGGACAAATTCACTGTTGTGATGACCAGCTTTCCAGGAGCAAAGATTCTAAGTATGGAACAGAAATTGCTTCCTTTATAATTACTTAGAAAGATAGTGTATTAAGGGAAGATATTTTTCCCTGCTTAGAGATCACAGCTGTGAAGCAGAATTTCACCTATAAAGTCATCTGCCCTAACCACGGGTCCTTCCCCATTTGTTCTTATGCAGATAATAGGAATTTAAAAGTTTCCCTTTCCTTAAGTTATTTAACACAATTATAGGCTAAAACAGATTATTAGACTCAGGAGTTAAAATGAAACTAGATTAGGGGGAGGGTATAGCTCAGTGGCAGAGTGCCTGCTTGGCAGGCACCAGGTCCTGGGTTCAACCCCAGTACCTCCATTAAAAAGTATATAAATCTAATTACCTCCCCCACAAAAAAATAAAATAAAATGAAACTAGATTGCAGTGAATTCTCAAGAAGCATGACTACGTTCAGAACATCCCATTCACATCAGGCCTAATATCAGCTGTCGCCACTGGACTGAGGTTACAAATCCATTTCAGATGTCTTTATGAGCAATTTAATTCTTTTCCAAAGAGCTTCAAGTTCTGTCAGTGTTCTGAAATGGGTCTCTTCCTTCACCAGTTCTTGAAGACTATTCAGAGAACCCAGTAAGACAAGACATGACAGAGTCCTTCCATGACAGCCAACAACTTTAAATACCTCTTCAGCCACCTTTGACCCTGCCTGGTATTGCTGACAATCAGAACAAACCCCAGGGGCAAAAAGCAACGGAAGCAAATAAATACATGTCTCCAATCAAAACGAAGACTGAGAGAAAGCTGACAACATATAACACAGAGAAATTCTCACGAAGGGGGATAAATAATAAGACTTCATTTAAGACCACCTATGTCCATGACAATGAGTCATCAATTCAAATGCATTTCTGAAAGGGCGTGCAAAGAAAAAGAAGCATTTTCAAAGAGGATTATTACAGTAAGTGCAGTGTTAGATGTGTTTTAGTTGGGGCTAGAAGAAGTTGGTCATATACTCACAAGAGCTAAACTAAAATATTTCTAGATATCATCCTGAACTCTGAGCATACAACTTCACAAGGGAAAGTGCTTATGCAAATAGCAAAGGCTTTACCTGATAGATCGTAAAGGAGAAACTGAGCCTCAGAAAGTAGCAATGTTGCTTTGTATGTAGACGTTAATTTCTTTCCTCCTTATTCTTGTCATATGAACATGTCTCTTCTCCTTTCTACAAAATTAAGTCTAGGCAGCTGGGTCGAGGCACTCACCAGGTCCTGGAGTTGTCCTTGCTAAGCTACTTTTGGATCACTGGGACGCACTGCATCCACTAAACAGCTGCGCCCCGCTTTCCGAAAATGAGATCATTAGCACTTGGAACAAAACCATCCAACTTGATTCCAATCCAATAGTCAGGAACTAATTCTTTGAAGGGTAACTCCTCTTCCACACTCAAAGGCAATCAAAGAAGCGGGAGCTGATGTGCTGCTATCCCAGGGCCAGGCAGGAAGAGCTGCACCCACCTCCTTAGCTCTGCAATGAGCAGCGCAGTGCAAGGGACGCCCAGGGTCATCAGAGAGATGTTGTTGATGGCGGGCTTGACAAATGCCAGGCACGTTGTAACGGCAGACAGGACGCAGACCACCGCCTTGAACCTGCCCCTACGTGGGTCAAAGCAAACCAAAACCATTAGCAAAGGAGACCTTGTTTGTTTGTTGAACGCTGGCAAAGTACAGGCACGGTGGAGAGAAATTCTGCACCAAGTACCAGGAGTCTAAACACCATTCTCACTGGCTCAGTGATTCTAGGAATGTATCCTTCGGATTTGATTGTCAGAAAATTTCAAAATATTTAGCCATGAAAATCGCAAAATTAGAATCAACCTAAGGGGGAGATAAGGATACTTGTTTTCTTAGTGGAACCTTCCTTTATTTTTTTTTTTTCAGATCTTTTACAGCATGACAAAGAGTCAGACAGTAAATATTTTAGGTTTTGCAGGTCCTAGGGTCTCTGTCACAACTATCAACTCTGCCACTATAGACAGTAAATAAGCGAAAGGGCATGGCTGTGCCCCAATAAAACTTGATTTGCAAAAACAGGCAAGGGACCCACGTGGCCGAAGAATGCAGTCAGCTAACTCCTGTTCTACACGGTGAACAGGTATGACTTTCATCAGAAAAACAAAGACCATCTACAAACCATGAAACTTCCCAGTCTGAAAGAAAATAATGTCCTCTGTGTCTAACACACAAAAGTGGAAGTCTTAAATTCTAGTGTCTGTATACTGACAACCCAGTCTACTATGCATTGGAATTTTGTGTTAACTTTTGATGTGACGAATCTTAGAAAAATAGTTGATACCATCCTGACACCCTTTGGTGAAGGTGCTTTCGGTAGAAAGAGCCAGATGTGGCGACGTGATCCTGGACACGCTCCTCCTTCCCTCCCTGGGACTCCATTTCCTTATCTATAAAATGAAAAGTCTGGACTAGATGACCTCTAAGGCCATATCCATGGCTGAAATTTAGGAGCACATGATTTTCCTGAAGTTTCTGTTACTCCTCATTAGCACAATTTACTTTGGCCAAGAGCCCTGGATCGGGTGACAGTTAGGAAGCTCATTTGAATGAAATTCCATTATAAAGAAATCAAAGTGCACTGAAACCTTCAAAACACAAATGTATCTCTTAAAGAGGAAAACTATTTATCATCAAGGCACAGGAAATCATTGATCAAGCTGCCAACTTTCTGCCTGGAAAGAACAGGAATTGTAGCCCTGAACTTTGACCAGAAGGGAAAAATGTATGGGAAAGGAGCCAGGCAGCAAATCCTCAGGAGAATCGTGTTTTTCCTCCTGCCTTGGCGGGCATCCTTCAGCTACCAGATAAGTCTGCGGCTCAGCCTGGGGATGATGACAGCCTCACACAGCCCCAACTCCTGTCATGTGCATGGCCCTTGGGGACCCACAGTAACTCCAGCACTGGGTTTGAGGTTCTATGACACATGTCACGGCTTGTTGGCCTTACTAGATTGCATAAACACACAATCAGATATGCTCAAATTGCATCACGGCCCTGTAACCAAGAGTTTAAAATTCGGACACAGGATAGTGAGAACAACAGTGACTGAAGCCCAGGGATTCCAGCGAGACCCACGTATGTTCACGTTCCGCCTCCATCACTTAGTTAGCTGTGGGATCTCTGGCAAGCCACTAACTCCCCGAGCTTCAGATTTTCCACATGGGAATCAAGACACCTGCCTCGTGGTATTCTCACAAGCGTGAGAGCGCTCAGCATAGTGCCTGGTACGTGGCATGTGCTAGTAAAATCCACTATTACTGCTATCATGACCATCACTTGAGATTAAACATCATTTTAAATAATAACGTTGCTGATTATATCACAGCTGCAGTCACCACGGACTCTGTATAGTCCTGCCAAAGAGTTCAAAGGCAGCAAGCCTGACCAAACATGCTTTCTTTGAGGGGAACGTGGGCAGACACCTCCCCTCCGCTCCCCGGAGGGTGTGGAGGTAAGTGCTTCTGGAAGGTGGCTTAACCAACGAGGGCTCAAACATAGCCTATTTAGAACAAGCCCCTGATATTCACAGGACTCCAGTATTTGGTCCTGGAAGGTCCACCCCTGTCATTTTATAAGTAAGGAACTGATACGGCCCAGAGAGGCTAAGGTGGTGGCCCCAAGCCAACCAGCCAGAGTGAGAGCAGATCGGGCCGACCCCAGCCTGCAACCTTGCTACTCGGGATTCAAAAACTGACCTGGACCGCCAAGTGAGGGCAGTCCCTAGATTTTGTGGAGGCAAAATCATAAAAGTCACAGCAGAATAAATTCTTTAGAAAATGGATACAATTAGTCTATAAGAATCCCTGTTTTTTTCTCAAAACAAAAATGTCAAACTATCAATTCTCATGAACAGCTGAGTGTATATCCTGACAATTCTTAGGACATTATAGGCAAAGTGAAATAAAGCCACTTTTTAAAAACCCACCAATTATTCCTATTTATAAAGTGAATCTTATTAATTTCCCTGCTGTTCTAGGCAGATTTACCTGCAAAATACTTATCCGAATTAGCTATTCATAGTAACTACTAGCACTTAAGTCTTCACTCAGTAAGACACTATACTACACACTTCAGGATTTTCCCATATATTTCTAACCCCCTGAGGTAGACACTTTTACTATCGCCATTTTACAGATGAGTAAAACGATGTATCAGAGCTTTAAAAAAAAGAAAGTGGGCTGTTATTCAAATCCATATTTGTCTGATCCAAAGTCACTTAGTCACCATATTCTACCCTCCCTTCTCCAGAAATCTCACACTGGAACTACTCCTAATATGTTTTTAGAAATACTCTGGCAAAGTCTAGATCTTACACACACACAGAAATCTTCACAATCTTGTAAGTCAGGCAGCTAAACCACATAGTCCCCAGTCTCCAGAAATCCTGCTTTTGACCTGAACTCCTCGGCCTGGCCCGCCATTCCACTGCAGAGCTGGCGCCTGCCCCCGCGTCCCTGGCGGGGAGGCCCACACAAAGGGGTCTGGCCTGCTTGCCTTGTTCTCCTCGTTACCGGAAAATTGAAAGCAGACAAATAGACTTGAAATCCTTATTTAGAGTGAGCGAGTTTTCCTGTAAGATGGACTTTTTCTTTCTTTGCTCATTAAGATCATCAATGTTCATTCTCTCCTTCAACATGTATGCATATCTCAGAAATGCCAGGCGGAAATCTCCACGTGCCGTTGGTAGTAACTACAGCTCCCTCGGACGGGGCGCCCCACCATGTGCTCAGTACTACAGGAAGTCCTCTGCAGGGTCAGCTCACAAGAACCTTGAGGTGAACACGATTATTACGCCTAATTCTACAGATAAGGAAATAGAAAGTTAAAGAGTCAAGACAGGGGCGAGGGTGGGTACGGCTCAGTGGTAGAGCGCATTAAAAACAAATAAACCTAATTACCTTCCCCCACCAAAAAAAGTCAAGACAAGTTATATAGTTAGTAAGCAGGGAAGCTAGGATTCAAACCCAGGTAGTCTCCAGAGCCAGGGATATGGACATATATGGTGTGCTCAGTGCCTCCAAAGGAATTCCCCCAAACTGAAGACAGGGGTCACATCTTCCCCAGAGAAATAAGTCCTAGGGGGTCACAGGCCTCCTTGCCTCACAGTGTGCTTCATTATTAAAGTTGGTGAGCTTTACTTACTACAGCACTGCCCCATTTTCTTCTCTCCTGCTCCCACCTTCAAGAAACAAGAAAAGAAAAAGATTCTCTACTAGGAACATATTGCAAACTGTCCCATGGAATTTCAAACCCAGGCCTCCGGAGTACCACAAACAAATAAACAAAACCCTTATTCCCACATCTTCAACTTCTCACTGAGATCCCAGGACTTGAACGATCAGATCTAAGAGCAAAGTGGTCCCTCAGGTCTCAACCTAATGTACTGTGCTCAGGGGGAGCATGGAGGTGGCCGGTGGGCACCTCCTGAGACCAAGGCAAAGGTAAGGGATGTCAAAAAGTCCCACCAGCAAAGCCACCTCGTGCCCCTGCCGAGTGGCATCCAATTCCACCGTTGCCCTCCCCAAGCCCCACCTCCCAAGGCTTTCTGGTCACCCCCCAGTCATTCTCCTGAAGCTGAACAAGGAAACGAGACCCAGCAGCACATTGGATGAGGCTACCTCGGGTCTCTAAAGTGTACGTCCTCCATTCTGGAGAAAGTCTCAGCACCAGGGAGACCACATTTCAGCTAAGCCCAGAAACACCTTCCTTTCACGTCTTGTAAACAGCGTGCACAGGCGCGCTCTCTCATTTTTTGATAAGCAACCTCCTTGAGGTGCTATCTGCTCAATGGCACACAGAGATAATACTACTTAATTCAAGTCCTGCCGCCCAGGCTGGAGACCGTAGAGCTAATCTAAATGGAAGTATGTTTTCTCCCTACCTCATTTAAAATTCTGGTGTTAAAAATCAACATGTGCTCTTTGTTTAAAAAAAAAAAACTGTATAACAGTACAGATTAAAGGTAAAAGTGAAAGTTCTGTCTCCACCCCAATTCCTAAGAATAGCCGGTGGTAGCAGGCGCTGTCCTCGTCCTCCCTGGCACTTCTGTGCGTGTACAAAGACATATACTCAAAAAGAGGCTAGTTCATTCATTCTAAAATAAGGGTGTTACACACACAGCTCTACAGTGTGCTGTTTGCAGCCAGTGTGTTTCATGGATGCTCCTCCACTTCCATCCAAGGAGAGCAGCCTCATCTTTAATAGCTGCCTGGCTCCTATTCCCATTCAGGGTACCAGGAAAACTGTTATGAAGTCTTTTATTTTTCCTAGTATAGCTCTTCCCTGGGCACACACAGCTTGCTTGATTGAATCCACATTTTTAGATTGCTTATCCATATATGGGTTTAAACAAAACACAGAGTGTACAGAGAACTGTGTGGGTGGTATGTTCTAGGAGCATTTCTCGTCTTTATAATGCTAACTCTCCTCTGTTACCTCAGTAATTAATAAACCTGCCTCAGGAAGACCTTCCCTGACCAAACTCTAAATCAGCATCCCAAGTCACCACTAGCCCCTTACCAGCTTCATTTTTCATCATGGCACTATCACACCCTAACGTTATCTGTTGATTCATAATTTCCCCAACTTCAGTGTAAGCCCATCGAGGGCAGAGACCTGGCTGTTTTGTTTACCTGCTATATCCTAGTGCCTAGAAAACTTCATAGTAAATCCTAAGTGTTCAAAAAAGAGTTGCTGGGTCAATAACCATATAAGCATAACACAATGGATATTAAAGTGCAGCCCTTCCTGAAATTCTGGGTTTCCAGCTCAGAGATGTGTGTGTGTGTAGCTCTCATCAGAAGCAAAAACGATGAAATTTGAAAACTGCAGTATCTACAGCTCCAAGAAACAATTCTTTAGTGTGGATTCTACTGGAAATGTATAAAACCGGCAGAGCTGGGCTAGACTTAAGGCAATGGTAGAGCAGAAAATCAAAGGTCTCTGAACTACCATTCAGTCCTTTCTCTTTCACTGAAAATCTTTCTAGTTTTGCTCATATCAAATAAGGGAGATATTTGACTTTTTGTCCCTAATGTCAGATAAATTCTTCCCCAAGCATAGTCAAATTACCTCTTTTATCAGTGGATATTAAACAAGTATATGAGAAGCTCATCACGAGTTTGGACTCAGTAGCGTGTGATTTTTACTTAATACATACGTCATAATAGTAGGTGCCAAACCTAGTAGTAAGTGCAAAAATGTAGTACGAGCTTACCTGTCGTTCCGAAAGATCTTTGGTAGATACCTTCTGGGGAACCACATGGCCAGAGCACACATCAGAACCCAAAGGATTGCAAGTTCATCAAGCATCTGACCCAGGAAACTAAGGGTTGCATGGAAGTAGACGGATCCAATTCCTAGAATCAATTACAACTAATAAGAAAGGTCACCGCGGAAGAACAGACCCGCAGACTCAGTACCCCGCTTAAGGACAGCCCTTCACCAACAGCTATCGCGGTCCCCAGATCGCTCCACCTCTCTGAACAAAGAGACTGAAGGAAGAAACACACACCACCTAGGCGTGCAGAATTCAAGTCTGGAAAGAGGGGTTCAGGGAGGGCCCAAACACCAGCACAGGAGAACGTGAACAATGCCACAGGTAAGCCCCCTCTGCCCGCGTCCACTGAGCCTTCGTGGGAACAGGCAGCAGAGGGAAGTCAACACTCACTGTGAAGAATTCCCAGTCTGCCTGTGGGAGGAAGTGAAAAGTATACAAGTATTTCCCAGAACAATGAAGGACCAAACATCTAGAATTGGGTTCTGTTTTTAGAATTTTAGTCCACTAGAAACCACAGTTTCATCAGAGTCCAATTGTTTCACATGACTTTTCTTCAGAAGTTCTCAGAAAATTGCACTGGCACGACACCAGGAGCTGTTACATAAACGAACTCTGAAATGCCGTTAAGTGATGATTACGGCCAACTTTGTTATGAGCCCATATTCAAAAGCGGTCCTCCTTTTGGCATCTAGCAAGCAACATAAAAGTTTGCTAAGACGTCAGAGTGACTTTGCTTTACAAAACGTAATGTTCAAAGGGGTCAGGAAGTGTGCGGAATCCCATT
This sequence comes from Vicugna pacos, assembly GCF_048564905.1. NCBI lineage: Eukaryota > Metazoa > Chordata > Mammalia > Artiodactyla > Camelidae > Vicugna > Vicugna pacos. Next base: position 21,329,323 of record NC_132990.1, read on the forward strand.
TCCTCCCTTTCAGCCCATGTTCGCAAATGCATCCACTTACCCACTACAACTAAAAGAGTCCAGATTAAGTAGATGCCACTGTTGAAGTATGTCGCATACTGACGAAACAAGCACATGCAGATGGGCGGTAAAATGAAAAACAAGGCGTTGCTGATCTGGGGGAGGAAATGTAAAACGAAAAGATGAATGTCAAATAAAAGGGCAAGAAATAAAGCAGCTTGTTCCCAGTATGTCCTGTGTAAATGGAGATGAATGTGGCCATACATCTTTTTTTTAACTGCAGATGTACAACCAGGCAAACTAACTTCTTTAATAACCATTGAGGGGGCTCCTTCCCACCTCTTTGGTCATGGGAGCAGCTTTTAAAATACTGCCTATGAAAGCCGCCCGGATTCCTCTCTTGATTCAAAGAAGCAATGACTTATTTTTTTTCTGCACAGATGAATTAATGAGCATACTAATTTACTTGTATAATCATTTTTAAAAATAAGGCCTGTACTAAATAATGGTTTAATAAAGAAAAGTTTCAGTGAGGAGGACTAGCCTCGGTCCAGCCCCCAGCACTTTCCCAGCAGCAAGGCCAGCCTCTTCCCCTGGGCCCACGTGAAGGCAGGACTCTTCCTCATCTCTCCCCGGGGTCACCCTTTCTCCACTTTCTCACTCTAATCAAGAACCTACTTTAAGGTAAAGAGCAAACCTGTAAGTTCCTTCCTACCAACTTTAAAATGATATCATTGTGGATTTGAGCCTGTTACCTCTTGACGGGGCCTATGAGCTACCGGTGACCCGGGGTGGGAGTTTGGATAAATTGCCTCAACTGTCCCAGGTGATATCCAGTCTCCAGTCTTGGAAATATGGCCAAGTCTCCTTTTTACCTGCCTCTCAATTAGTAAATGGATCAGGACAAGGGTCTACGCATTATCACAGCCCTTAACTTTCCATGGAATCATTTAAAGAATCAGATCTTTAAGAGTTAAAAATGAGAGACCTTAAAGACCATCCCTTGTTTCACAAGGGGATACAATTAAGGACCCAGACAGGCTCCCAGGCGGGCCAAGGTCAGAGAGGCAGTCACCCAGAGCTGGGGCTGGATGCTGGCCCTTCCACTGGCCCAAGCTGACTTTTTCCCTTCCAACCCACCCAGCCACATTCTGATCTCCTTGGCTTTATGCCTCACCTGGCTTTTAAAAATTCTGGAAAGCATCACACACTGTGCACCTATGACCTGTTATGTGATTTAAATATGGCTCTCCTTTTGTTAGACATAGACATAGAAGGAAGAAAAGGAAGTGAAGGGGGAGGAGAAGGATAAAAATGGAATTATTATACTACAGGTAACTTAAAACCTAATCTTCTTCTCCTTTCATACAGAGGTGTTCTTGTAAAAAAAAAAAAAAAAACATGTTACAAAGCTGAAGTCCCCTTTCTCTGCTCCTCCCTAAAAGCTCACCACTGTTCTCAGATTCAGTCCTCGTTTTCTTCGCATTTTTGTGACTACATATATATCACATACTGCAGCACTGTCATCCTGCAACTTCCTTTTCTCATTCAACAATGTGTCTTGCAAACCTTTTCCTCTTAGTTCATATAGATTTATCCTACTTGCTGTAAGTACTGCAGATGACAGCATTTTATTTAGCCCTTCCCCAGTGGAAGGCACATTGATTTACGGCCCCATCTACAATGCTGGGGATGTAATACATTCTGCTTTTTACCCCAGTACAGTTGCCCCTGGGTATCCGTGGGAGATTGGTTCCGGGGCCCCCTCGGATACCAAACTGCTGGATGCTCAAGTCCCTTATATAAAACAAGATAATATTTGCATGTAACATACACACATCTTCCCATATACTTTAATTCATCTCTAGTTTACTTATAATACCTAATACAATATAAACACTACATAAATAGTTCCCAGCATACAGCAATTCAAGCTTTCTGGAACTTTTGGGGGTTTTTTCCAAATATTTTCAACCCACAGTTGGTGGAATCTGCAGATACAGAAACATGGAATATGGAGGGCCAATTCGACGTTTACTGCCTCAGGTCCTCTCAGTGTCCCTTGCTTTGGCCAAGTGCATCTATCTATGGCCAACCTGCCCTCAAATGGCTCTTTTGATCTATGTTACCACTAGCAATGTACACATGAATCACTTTTAAATGTATTTACACACTCTTCACAAAATGTGAGGTGGTTTATTAACACCTGCAGTAAAATTATGATACTTCAAATATTAATGCACGTCTTTGGGAGTTCAATTTAGAAGCACCATTTTAACATACAGTCCCAGATAACACTGAAATCACAGTATTGCTTCTGCACAGTCCACCTACTCATGCCTGCTGGCCTCCACCATGCCTTTTAAAGACATCAATCCATGAAAAGGAAAAGACCAAATGAGAGGGAGATGCTCTCCAAGACAAAAAGAGGAAGGAACTCCTAAAGAAATAAGGAAAAGCAAACGACAGATTCAATGGCTCCGTTTCCACTGAGAAATGAAATTTCCCCTCAAAGTTGTGTGGGTCACTAAAGTTGAGCAGTTCAGCCAAGGGGTATTTTTTAAAGCCTATTGTGGGATTATCCTTTGGAGAACTGGTTTGTTTAATGCCTGCAGAACAGTTTTGTTGTTTTTTTTTTTTTAATGAAAAGGAAGGCAAAATTTTCAAATTTATCATTTCCTTAGAAAGTTCCTCATTCTATGAATTCCTACAAGACATCTGTGCCAAAATAACCTCACAAACACACTGCAGTCACATTCTGATGCATGTGAATGTGCACTTTCCCAGACAGAGGGTGAATAGTGACAAAGCAACTGGCTCTACGTTTTTCTGAACAGCAAGTTTACGAACAGCTTTAAGGGACGTTACACTGGCTGAGTAGAGGGTCTATGTATCTTAATTGTACCCAGATTCCTAACTATCCATTCCACTGCTCCCTTTCTGCCTCTGGGATGACTACTGTCCTGGTATGCCTGGCGCTGAGGCGGGTTCCCAGGACATGGAACTTACAGCTTGAAAAATGGCAAAGTCTCAGACAAACTCAGAAATCTTCCTGCAAAATTCCCCCACCCCACCCCACACAGTACACCAACCCCATGCAGAGTGCTAATAACACCTTGGTGACTTGTACACACCTCTACTATGGCCTTCACCACACAGCTGATTATTTGCAGGTCTGGTGTCTCTAATAAGGACAGTAGTTGCTCAGTAAATGGATGGATGGGCAGATAGATGGATAGAGAGATTGACAGATTGATAATGCTACCCTACAGAGAGTGGAATGTGGGCTTTGGCATACAAGAACTCTGCTTCCTTTATCTTGATGATTGGGGGCCGAGCTAACTGGGGGAGATGACAGATCATGGGCTGATTTTAGGCATATATTTTGCTTCGAGACTTTTTTCAGCATGAGTTGATTTCCTTCTGTCTACCTGAGTTCCCAGCAGAATTCCCACACGCCAAGCCCTGTGATTAAAAGGCAGACCCCTCTTCTCCAACGCTGCTAGGTCTGGGGTCTTTCTCTTTACTATGACTGGGCCTTAAAACTTAAAACATACAAAGGAACTGGATTCAATAAAATTTGTGTTTAGAAGAAACAGTACAAAATGTGCACAAGCAAAAGGCTGTGGAAGGGCAGGATGTGTTCTTGCAGGAGATATTTGAGACTGGCTGACATAAAGGACAATGACAAGATTTGAGGCAATGGAGATTTGCAGGGGTCAAAAGCAAAATGCTGTGTGCTCCCAAACATTGCCAGTGGGAACACAGATCAGGGTACACTCTCTGGGGGGGCATTTAGCAACAATTATCAGCCTTCAAAGTACATACTCCCCTTGACACAGCAATTCCCCATCTAGAATTTGTAGCACCTGGAAAAGCACATCCAGATGCCTATTTGAGGTATTCATTGCATCAGTGTTCAGAAACCAAAATGAAAACAATGAAGAAAACAGAAACTGGGGGGGAGGTGTAGAGAAGATATATATAGTTCAACTTCTAGAGCACATGCTTAGCATGCACAAGGTCCTGGATTCAAGCCCCAGTACGTCCTAAAGAAATAAACCTAATCACCCCCACCAAAAAAAATTTTAAAATAAAAAAAATTTTAATAATTTTAAAATTAAAAAATAATAATTCAATAAAATATATTTTAAAATAAAAATTAAAAAAAACTGCCCTAAATGTCCGCCAATAATGAACTGACTGGCTTAATAAATTATGGTCAATCCATTAAATGGAATACTGTATAGACACTGTAAAGAGGAAGATAATCCCATATTGGATCATATAGAATTATCTCCAAGACAAATTAGGTGAAAAAACCAAGGTGCAGAAGAGTTTCTGTAGTATGATCTCAATTGGGTTGAAAAAAACAATTGGGTTGTGGTGTGGATATACACTATGCATACTTATTTTATATATTCACCCAAATACATGTGTTTTTTACATGCCAGGAAAATGTCTGAAAAGAAGAAAGGGTATTTCTCACTTTATAACTTGCATACTCTGATATATATATATATATTTTTTTTTCCTACCATGATCATGTTGTTAATTCCAGTAAACAACAACAGCAAAAAAAAAACCAAAAAACTTTTTTCCCATCTCAAACACCATGATTAGCCTAGAGATCAAATGTCCCCATGCAGGAGTTCTAAGTCAAAGAATGACTGAAAAATACCGGCACTCTGCCAAACAAATAAATATAAGGTAGCTACAGTGGCACTTGCATCTTCAAGAGTAGTCTCCTAGTAGTCAAATGGACTGTCCAAGTTCTAACTCTAGTTCCGCCATTTCCTTGACCTCAGCAAGTTGCAAAAATCTGTCTAGGCCCCAATTTCTTCCTTTATTAAATGGATGTAATGAATAGCACCCACTGCGAAGGGTGACAGAGTACCCGGCAGAGCATCTTCACACGGCACACAGTTACTGGGAGCCAATAGCAGCTGAAGTTGTAGCAGAGATGTGCTACCCACAAGACCCATTAAGAAGGTTCTGCCGCCTCCTCCCAGTCTTCTCCTGATTTTCCATCTTCAATCCCTTAAACTTTTTTCCTCAAAATTAGTAGTCATCATTATTTTCTTATAAAAAGGATAATTAGACCTGCCGCTTTACTATGAACATTTAGTGAGACCGTTATACCAAGTAATAGTTTACTGTCCTCCTCAATATGGAAGCCTGGGGGTTTGTCCTGATAAGCATTAGAAGATAACCAGGACTTGGGAAGATGAGGAGGAAATGGTTTTTGCTAAACTCTTTGGACCTACACCAACAAAGTTTGGTGGCCAACGACTTCTCTGAGACCCTTAATCTCTCCACTTCACTAAAGCAAATTCTGCGGTTTACAATTATGACAAAGAATAAGGTTTGTCAGGCCGACCAGCTGGGCTCATCAGCCACAGATGCTGCAGATGAAGACCAACAGTTCACTTCTAAAAAAGATTTTGGCACTCACTTCGTAACAGCTCCAATGGGATTACACTAAATGTAAAGACAAAGTAAGTTCCTCCCGCTCACCCAGCACTCTGGGGCTTTTCAAAGCAGGCTCAGAGCAGCCATACGCTGTTCTTGGCCAAATAACCAGGACTGATTCTGCTGGCCTCAGACTCCACAGAAAATTACCTTGCTGGGTATGTGAGAACCTGTCCCCAAGCTGTCATTTCTTCCACTCTGGTGAAATCTTCAGTAGTATTCTCCACTTACAAATGGAGAAACAGTGTCAAAAACACTCAGCCCTGCTCCAGCCCATCCTCTGTGGGCACCTGCCTATACTTTGTTCGCGTGCTCTGAAACAGGTTGTACAATAGGTGAAGGGTGGCCACCTCCACTAACTGTCCGTCCTGGCATCTAGAGAGAGCAGAGGCCTGGGTTTCCTTGAGGAACTAACCTGGTCGTAAAAAAAGAAGCAGGAGTGTTTGCTTGGGAGGGCAACCACGAATTTTAGCACCGTGGGGAGGGAGAGTGCAGAACTCTGGATTGTGGCCCTAGTCAGGACAGAAATGTGAGCATGGCGGCTCAGCTCAGTTTCCCCATCGATGAATAGAAGGACGAGGACTAGCTCATCAGAGATTTCTCTAGGCAGTAAGCTCCTGACTCATACCAAGGACATTATCTCCAGCAAACTGAAGGGGAAAATCCCAAAGAACAACCTCAAATTCACAGTGACTCTTAAACCAGGAGTTCCTGTTTGCCTCGGGAGGGCAGTGAAAAGATAAGCCACAGAAATGACCGTGCAAAGTCTTACATTTGGTACCAGAATCCTGAGGTATGGTCATAGCAAAACAAAGAGGTATTTCCTTCCCAACTGCAAGCTCTCCCTCCCACAAAGACTGAAAGCCCACAGGATTCTGCACTCGGAAAGTTTCCACTTGCCACATCTATGACTGAGACTGAGACTTCTGCCGGTTCAGAAAATACGCACACAATCACTCCCAAATTTCCCTTTACTTTCCAGGCTGAATAACTGGAGAGCGCACAAGCCTGGGGGAGCTGAATCTGGGGCTGGTCTGAGACTGGGTACTAACGGCAAGGAAATAAAAATTAGGAATAATTAACTTGATTCTGCCCCAAATTAACTCGACCCATTTTGGGTGTATGCGTGGTGCGGCGCAAGTCAGCATGGTCCCAGTGGGCCAGGCCCCTGCGGGCTGGGAGGTCTCCCCCTTTCCCTGGACTCCTAGAGCAGGTACTTAGGGCAAAAACGCACAATGCGACCCAAGTGCGTCACGCCACAGAGATCCTACGGGAGGAAGGGAATAGTCGCCGCAGGTTCACCGCCCCCAGCTGACCCAAACTGGAAGACTGTGCTGACACGGAGCACTGGCTCCAGGACGCATGGGGACCAAACAAGACAATAGAGCCATCAGGAAGAAATGACCAGAGGTGGAGGATGAGCCCAGATGTCGGGGATAGGGAAAGGAGAGGACAGATGGAGAACTGGAAGGCGCGCAGGGCAGGGGGCGTGGATCAACTCTGGCCCTGGAGCGAAAACGCCTCAGATACTCTCAGAGACCTAAGTCCAGGCTCCCGGGGCGGCAGCGCTTGGGAACAGCCCCCTCCCGCCAGCCCAGCTGCGACCCCGACTCCCGCGCCCCGCACCGTGTTGTAGAACTCGGCGATGGCAGGCACGATGGTGTAGTTGTCCTCGCACCAGTCCACCTCCGAGCTGCCAGCCCGCAGCTGGTCCCACCAGTGCGGGGCACTCATGGCCGCTCTGGAGCATTGGAGCAGCTGCTCCTGCAGAGAGGAGGCCAGAGCTGCTGCTGGGAACCAACGGAGGTTGTAGCGGCGGCGGCAGCTTTATGCACCACGGGACAGCCGCCGGATGTGGCGCCTCTTCGGCCGGCCTCTCGGGGCTCTACTCCGCCTGTAGGACGTGACTCACTCGCAGACCCCTCCCTCGGCTCCGCCTCCTGGGGGAGCCCGCGGACTGAGAGCGGGCCACGCCCACCCCGGAGGCCGGATGAGCCGGGGGAGGGGGCCCGGGGGAGGGGGACCTGGGGAGGTGAGGACCGGTCCCCACACCTCTAGATGTGCCTGCTCCCAGCAGGTGGCAAAGGCCGTGACGGTTGCCCACGTCTGCCCTCGCCCACCCTCGGGCTCAGACTTGCAGGTGTCCTCCATCCCCACTGTGCAAAGAGCACCTGAGCCATCCCGGGCAAAAATTAAAAATAAGGAGAAACCCAAGAGGACCCGGGCCTCTATGGAATCTTGGGAATTTGCACGGACTTCCCTGCACGACACCTGGGACGCCGGCACTCACACCAGAGAAAAGCCCGCAGTCCTTCCGAAGCCACTAAGTGCTTGCTTGGTGCTGTGCGCTGGGGCAGGAAGACCTTAGGGGCTGGAGCCCCTCCCACGCAGCCACTGCCGCCCACTCCCAGGTAGAGCACTTCTGCAATTTTGAGTATTTTCCTGCTCTTGGCCGCTTGGACTCCAGCGTTAGAATTTAATCTAGTCTTCAATTACACATAGGGTCAAACTTCAGCCATCCCGACCTCCACCTCCAGAACATCCCAGGTACAAGAGATGATGACACATAGTCGCACTATGTGCCAGGCCCTGTTTGAACACCCCCTTCGTGCTCCCAGAGGGGGTCCTGTGAAGTGGCTTCTATCAGAAATGCCACTCTAGCCAGTAAGTGGCAGAGATAGAAACCAAATTCGGGATGATCTCAGATCTGCTCATAACTACTTTGCTTTTGCTGCTATAACTATTCTGGAGTTTCTAAATCAAAGTTAATCTGGTCCCAGCCATTCCTAGAGAAAGAAAAAGCCAAACTTTTTGTTGGGTGGTGGCTCAGGCCCTTCTTCCTAGGACAGTTCTAGGATTCCAGGTCAAGGTGTCATGGCAGAAGAGGCCCTGGTCAGGTGACGGTCACTAGGATCTCCTTGCTCCAGCCTGCTTGGTACCCTGAAGGCCAGCGCCTCCTCAAAGGCCGCCCTCTTTTAGGCTTGACTGTCCAGTGGGGCCCTAGCTGGAGCTCCAGTGCCTTATGCCCCCAGTGTCCATTTTCCACAGACATGTGCACAGCCATTTGCTTGTCTTTCCAGATCTATCACTGGCAAAAACTGCAAGGCCCAGCTTCTCTCCTAATCTCCAGGAAATCCAACTTTCTTTCTGGGGAGCCAAACCACATTCTTTCTTTCAACTTTGTCCCAAGTCCTATCCTGTCGTCCTCCTAGACAGCCAGCTCCACTGTGTCCTAAAAATCCAGGACAGAGTGACCTTCTCCTAAGGTCAGAATTACCCAGAGCCATAGGATACCCAGCATGTACTGGCCACTTAAGAAGGAGGAAAATACTTCCTACAGACAAAAAAGAAAAACACATCAGTTCATTTCTCAGTGTGTCACAGAGCTGCACCAACTGACAGTGGTTTTCCATGTTGTCAAGATTTTACTCCTTCCAGTATTTTAGGTGAAAATATGTTCATATTAACTCTAATGATGTAAAACACACCATCATTTCATGTTTGTGGCTTTCAAAGTGTAGGCCCCCTTTCAGGGGACTCAAAGGTCAAAGCTCTTTTCCTGTTAACACTGTGACATTACCTGCCTCAGTCTCTTACCAGTGTACCCTGAAGTTTTTCTGAGGCTACATGCAGTGCTATGTCATTATCTCTCTGGCAGTTAATGGAGTGTGTGCCATTATGTTAATGTTGAAATGGCTTTCTTTGTTATTAAAATCTGTGTGTAAATTTCTAATATGGTAAATATTGATATTACTACATAAACAAAAGTTCTTTATATTCCTCAATAATTAAGAGTAATTAAGTCCTCAAATCAAAAAGGTGAGAGCTGATACTCCCAATTAAATTATTTGTAAATGCTTCTTTATCATCTAGAATTTTAAAATATTCATTGAATGACAGCTTTTAAACTTACATTGTTATTATACATCATTGTGCACACATAAAAAGGAAAATATACACAAAATAAATTCATTGAGAAATTTGTATAATTTCTTTACTCAGAATCTCTATTCTTCTGAATCATGTTTTTGACTCAAAATTATTGATGTCCTTAATTACCAGGTGCTGGTGAGCAGCATTTCTTAAAAGTACTTCACTATTGTTTGCTTTTAAGCCACTAATACCTTGTGGATGCATTTTGATGCTGACACGTTCTTGATCTTACCTGAAGGTGCCAACAGAAGGTTTTGAAACAACAGGCAGCATGTTTCTTTTCCAGACGGTCCTTATGATTTTTTTGCTGGAAACATGGAGATTACAGTTGCCAAGTCATCCCACTAGGAATAACCACTGAGTTTGTGCATGTTCAGGCAGTGACAAAATATCTCAGCCGCCACCTGGCCAACCATAATTATAAAATGCCATTCATTGTAAGATGCACCTGAATTTAAGAGATGTTACAGTGCAAAACAATGTGAATTTTAGTACCAATGAAATTTGGAATTCACTGAATATAATTCATTCCTCTCTCCAAGTCCTGCTAAGGAAATGATAGGGAATTCTCTTCCCCAACAGGAACTCTTACTGTCTATGACAGATCTGCTTCAAAATCAAAGCTGACCACTTGGGTTCTGTCTAGTTACAATTGCATAGAGACAGTGCTCAAGCCAAAAGCCACTGGTGAGTGCTTTAAAGGATGCAAGTGACATTGCTCCAGATACGCCTCTGTTGGTCTTCTTGCAACTGTGTTAACCTTCTGATGTTTTCATCCACTCTCTTCATTGCTAACATTTTTTCAATGAATATAATCTTAGTAATTTAACTTCACAACCTATCATTAGATAATTAATGTTGAAATGGCTTTATATTAGTAGTGTGTTGCCTTAGCAATTACTGTTAATGGTTTAATAAAAAATCTGATATCTGGAGTAAACAGCTTGGGGAGAGTGGAGTTAAGTGGGGAGCAGGGTGTGACAGCAGGAAACAGAACTGCTGATTCTGATGAGTTTGCTTGTGGTGCCTTTGGTCTAAATATGAGTCAGTGATACAGATCTAGGAAAGAGCAGGTTTTGGAGAACCACCCTCCCTTGCAGGGAAGTCAGGCTGCCAGCATCCTCTATTTTTACAGAATATATAACTATGGGTGTTTTTGGTCTAAGTAAATATAATATCCAGTTCAACTGGTTACACAAGTGGGAATCACCAAGTCACAAAGTCTGTCTTGGGGAAAAAAATGCAAACACTCATGTAAGTGAAGCAAGAAGTGTCTGAGCAAAGATGAAATATTCTGTCTTTTCCTGTTTGGCCAGAGTTTTTCATCACTGGTCTTGCTTGAGGCTTACTGTTCAGGCCAGTGATTCTCAAGTTTGTTTCCACATTGGTAGCATCAGAACCATATAGCAACTTGTTAGAATGCACATTTCTAGGTCCATACCCCGCACCTAGTGAGTCAGAAAGTCTGGGGACGGAGTCCCTGCTTACCAAGCTCTCTAGCTGATTCTGCCCTCGCGCTCAAGTCTGAGAATCAACACTTAGCCAATGTGCGGCGAGGCAAAGCCTCACTCTGTGCTTATACACTCTTTGACTATACACTTGGCTTGGATTTGGTTTTCCAGGGAAGCAAAGACCACTGCTGCCCCCAAGGGAAACAGGAAGAAAAGAGCAAGAAATCATCCTTTCATCAGGCTCTTTACCAGCAAACTGGGCTCAGAGTCCGACCCCTCTCCAGCTAGGAGAGGGGGAAACAAGAGAAGCCACCAAAGGTGGTGGTGGTGGGTTTTTTTAAATCTAAGACAAAAAGTCTCCAGGCTCAGAGCTGTGGGAGAGGGTGGCCAGAAGCAGGGCCTCGCCAGGGAAACACGACTGCAGCCACTCCAAGAAACAGGCCCCCATTTGCTGCTTGGGTGCTCTCCTGTTGTTGGCTGACATCTGTCAGAGGCCACTTCCTGCCGTTGTCACTAGGTCTCTCCTCAGAAGTGCCTCTCTCCTTTCTCTAATGTGCACTGGAAAAACCACATGCAATGTTAGGACTGGGTGTATAACAGAAGTAAGTCGATTCTGATTTGGAAGTCTGAGGCTTTGCCCATGCCTGAAGTGTGTGTTAACTCGTGTTTTGACCGCCACTTCTGGAGACAGAATCTGTTCCTTTGTTAGATCACTGTAGCTGGCAAATGTGTAGCAGCAATTCTGAGCACCTGCTTTGTGCCAGGCTCTATATTAAGTGCTGAGTAATATGAGACAAAATCTTGCTCTTGGTCTTGTGGAGCTTAGACGAGCAGAGGCACTCAGGCCATGGGAACACAACACGATACTTGCTAAAATGGAGGTGCATACGTGAAATGTGGAAGCAGACGGGTTGGGGGGGCCAACTCTGCAAAGGAGGCGGCCTCTGTATTGGGATGTGCAAGGTGTAGAGGATTTCACGAGGCAGAGCACTGTAGGGAGAATACTGTCAAAGGAACTGTATCTGCAAAAGGATGGAGGTCCGAGAAAGCATAATAACTCAGGAAACTTCAATACTATGTTTCAGCTGGAAAAATGGCAGAAGAGGAGGCTGAATTAAAGGACTAATAGACAGTGTGAAAAGAGTAGGTCTTTAGGAAGGAAACCTCAATGGCTGAAGAATAAAATAGACATCAGAAACTATTAATAATGTCTCTCAGTAATCTAGGTGCGGGATGACATGGGCATGACTAAGACATGCATTCACTCTTTTACATTGTTTATACAACTACTGAATTAGCTCTGTGCCCTAGATGCTTTTCCAGGTGCCAAGGATACAGTGGTGGGCAAAGCAGATGCTACCTCTGCCCTCACAGAGCTTGCAGTCTGGGGGGAAGTCAGACATTAAATGTTGCATAAGTAACTCATTATAGCTTTGCCACATGCTATGAAAAAGTACAAGTCCCATGACAGCAGAGGGCAGTGGGTGGGATCTTGTCTGAAGGCAGCAGAGAAAATCCTTCCACAAGGAAGTGAATTCTAAGCTGAGAGAAGTGAAGGTTGAGGCAGAGGAGGGTAAAAGGAATTGAAACAAAGGATGTGACTGAGATACAACAGTTGTGATAGATTGCACTATTGATTCCAGATACTTGACACACTCTGCCAACCGACGGACATGGGACCTGACCTTGTCATTGGCTATAGCAAATGGAATATGCATGGAATTGATTTGCCCATACCTGAACAGAGGCTTTGAAAGCAATTCCAGATCCTGTCTCTCCTCGTTTCTGTTTGCCATACGCCGAATGGGGACTGCCTCTTCAGGCTGGATCCCAGAATGAAGACACAGAGAGCAGAACAGAGCTGGCGTCAACCCACAGCCAACTCATAACTTGAGCAAAAAAAGAAAACAAACTGTGTGTTGTCAACCACTGAAATTAGGGGGGATTGTTTCTTAGCATAACCTCATGAAGGCTGACAAATACAGAAGGAGAATTAATAAAGCTCAACTACTGATGAGAGGCAGGCCATGAAAGAGTGGGAAAAAATAGAAGACAACTTCAAATAGCGTAGCCTGAGTGATCAGAAGGTTGCTATGTTGCTAACCCAAAAGGAGGGAAGATAGTGATTTAGGCTTTGATGTGTTGAATCAAAAGGATAGGCTGAACATCTGGGAAGATAGATTCTTGCCAGACCAAAGCCAAAAATAAAAGGGACATTATTGTTTGGACATACATACAGACAAAATGTAATATCCGAGATTTGCTTTGAGTTTGTGGGGAACAGTGTTGGTTTGGTGGTTTAGATGGAACACCACCAGGTTTAAGTGGATTGTTGAAACTGGCTGATAGACACGTAAAACTAGTCTCTCTACTTTGTATGTATTTAAAATTTTCCATAATAAGTTTTTTAAAAAATTAAAGCAAAGGGCTTCAGTCAATAGTGTCTGCATAAGAACCCATGTAGCCGACAGCACCAGAAAGGCAGGTCGGGGAGCGAGTGCTGGGGGCTCGGCCTTTAAAGCAGCCGTTCTAGTCGAACCTGTGGTTGTTACCTGTCCCCTTCATTCCAAAGGGCACAGATTTAGCAGGTAGGTTACCCTCACCTGAGGAAGCAAATGGAAATGGCTTGAGAGGGCCCCCACCCCGCCAAGGCCTGTGCGTGAGAAGGCCCTTCCACCAGGGGAGGCTTTGGTCAACAACTGACTGCCAGCAGCCTGGGTAAGGATCTGGTGGTGCTGCAGCCACAGACTCCTTGGAACCAGGAAGCTCGAAAGGTCAGGGATTGGTCAGTGCCACGCCTCACAATCCAGGGGGCCCCTTGGGGCTGGGCTCTGTGGCTACTGACATGGGGCCATGAGGGAGTCTCTGGAATGCCAGAGACGTTATACCCACTCACAATGGCCTATACACTTCATCCTTCCTTCACTCTGTCTTATCAGCCTTTCAAAGACCAAGAAACACTTTGGGGAAATGGAGGCGACAGGAGTCAAGGGGGGAGAGACCAGGCTGGGGTAAAATGTGAGTAAGGGACAGATGAAATTTATTTGGCAGAGAAAAAAGATCGGGCAGGAGCTTGAAGAAGGATTATAGGGGATGGTCCTCTAGTATACAAGGGCCTTGAGCAAATTTAAATGCCCAAGCAGAGAAACAGATTGAAAATGTAAATTAAAAAAAAGGTAATTAATGAAACTAGATCCTGAAGGAGATGGAAAGAGGTGGGATTGAGAACTCAAGATCTTACAATTGGCCTGGAGAGAAGAGACAGCATGGAATAGACAAGCGTTGTTTTGTCCCAGAATATCCTCCTTTTCCGAGACTTTTTGCCTCTCCAGTGAGGACTGCCCACCTCCTGCCCCCAACTCCATTCAGATGGCTACCATAGGAACAGCCACGGTGATACACTGTGACCCGACTCCACGGCCGGAGTTCATTGGTCCAGGAGTAGGTCTTGACCCAAGCTGGCTAATCAGAATGCATCCGTGGGAATTTGGAATCAGAACTGAGCTCTTTCAGCCCCATCTGGCTGCCTGACAGAATAGATTTGAACCAAGGTACTATCTGTGACTTGTTCCAATGGATGGAAGGGGTAGGCAGAACTGGTAGAGAGCATAAGAGAATGATGAAGCAGTCCCAGAGAGAACTGTATGGACAAGAGACAGTCCAGATGGAAAAGAATTCACTGGCTCCAGCCAAGCCCAGGGATCTAGCCACATCCAAATGTTCCCAAGATACCCAGGAACCTTTATAGTAAAGTCACCTTTTTTGCTAAAGCTAGTTTGGGTAGGGTTTCTGGGACTTAAAACCAAATGTCCCAACAAAACCCTATGCTAAGAAAGAGGGTAATATGGAGAGTATATTGAACACCTGGATACATTTTGAGGTTGAGAGAAGACTGAAGCAGTTCATGCTTCTGAGAGAAGTGGGAGGAAATGTTGTCTACTGAAAATGAGAGGTCTAAGAGGTCAGGGGCTTTAAAAAGTAGAAAAGACTGAGGCCAATGAGATTATCTTTTTTACTAAATTCTCTGCTCATTATAATAGTTGGAGTCAAGGATCTAAAATGTATGTTCTGTAGATGAAGACAGTGTCAGGAAAATTCCAGACTAGACACCAAGAAGAGCCACAGGTCTTTAATCATTCTTGGTAACCATGGAGCCTGGGGAACAAATGGTAAAGAAGTTAGGGGACACTTGACCCTCCTCTGAAGTGTGAAAATTCAAAGAAATTCAATCCTAAAAATATCTGAAGGTTCCTAAAGTGAATGGGCCCACCACAAGGGCTGGGATTTCTCTTCATGAAAAAAAGTTACTGATTTTAGGATGGAACCTTTGAGATAACTTGTGCTCATTTTAGAGAACAATTTGGGCATCTCCTTGCAGATACAACTAACTACAAACAACTCATGGATTTTTTTCGTCATGGCCGCCTTTCCAGCCAGTCACTTAGGAGCAAAACCTGGATGGGACCCAGGCTGTCTCTGAGCCGCAGCTCTCCCTGCCCTCTCTGCGGTGCTTCTAGGGTCTGTGTGATTTCCTACTGGATAATGAACTTGACTAGATTAAATCCTACTCTCAACTTCCAGCCGTGGAAGAATCTGCTGGAACCCCAGTGTCAACTGTTGCCAGAATTTTCTTCGGAGCTTGTTAGGCCCAGAATTTTCTTCTGAGCTTGTTAGGCCCAGCTTCTAGCTAGATGCAGCCTAAATTCTCCTGTGGAGACCAGAACCTGAATCCCATCTGCATGATCAAAAGGAAAAGTTCAGCCCTCAGCAATTCCTTAGGGCAGTGATCATGCAGTGCATGATGAAGAAATATTTTAGATAAAATATCGATAGACAGTAAGTGTGACTATGTAACTAATTATTGCTATGTCAGGGCTTAATTATGCCCTTTTATTTTTGTTTTGTGTTTGTTCTTTTTTATGGTTTCTTTTCCCATTTTCTTTTATGTTACTTGAACACTTTCTAGAATTCTATAGTGTTTTCAAGCATATCTCTTTATATAGTTCTTTTAGCCGTTGCTCTGGGTATTACATTATATATACGTAACTAGTATAGTTTACTAATGTCACCTTACCTGTTCAAGTGAAGTATAGAAACCTTACCTCCTTTTACATCCTTCCCCCAACATTTATCATATCATGGTATGAAATATTTTCTCTACATACATTTAGAATCATCTGTGTTATAATTTTTGCTTCAACTATCAAACATTTAGAAAACTCAAGAGGAAAAGGAAAGTCTCTTTCATTTATTCACATTTTTGCTTACTGTGTTCTTTCTTCCTAATATTCCAAGCTTCATTCTTCTTTTACTTTCTGTTTAAAGAACTTCCTTGAGTCTTTCTTCTAGAACAGGTGTTCTGGCAGCAATTAAAAATTTCTTTTCTTTCATTTGAGAATGTCTTGCTTTCCCCCAACCCATGAAAGATACTCTTGTTGAATTAGGATTTCCTGCTGAATTAGGATTCTGGGGTTGGCACGGGTTTTTTTCCCCCAATGCTTGAAAAAAAAAATTACGCCACTTCCTTCTAGTCTCCCTAGTTTCTGTTGAGAAATCTACTATCATTCAATTCTTTTTCACCTTTAAGTAACATGTTTTAGCTGGCTTTCTGATGCTGCTTTAGTAAGGGATGAGGGAAGTAAGGTCTTATTTCTGCCAGGTGGAGACAAACAGCCAGATTGTCCAACTGTCACCTGGTGGGGGACTCCTTTATTGGTGATGGGGGTGGAGGTCAAGGCTCTCCACTGACATCATGGTGGGTCTGGGTTAGAGGAGGCTCATTACTGGCTAGCGGGGATGCAAGTTCACCTCCCTTTGGCTTTCTCTGACACTACCCTGGCAAGATTGTTGGGAAACCTGCTTACAGCCTCATAAGGGTGGAAGTCCAGGTTTCCATTCGGCCTTTGCTCCTGTGACTAAGGTTAGGCCATAGTTTGGGGGTTCCCCCACCCCTATGGTGTGTAGCTAGTGTAGAATGCTATTATCTGAAAGTTTGTCTTGCTAGGATGCCCCTTTCCTGGTACTCTGACTAGAGAAGGCAGACTTTTACTGAGGATTTTTTTGGTCTATTCCTGTTGGAATTTTGAGTTGCTGGCTTCTCCAGTTCTGTCTCTGTAATACATGAGGCAAAAAGAAAACCTAGGAAACCCAGCACCATGCTATTCCTTGGATTCTTCAGGTCTGTAGCCAGTCTGCCTTCTTTTCTCCACCTTTCAGATGCTTGTTTTATATATAATGTCCAAGGATTTTACTTAGCAGGAGGAATAGGGAAAGTATGTCTATTTGAGATTCCTGGAAACAGAATTCTATGGGAGCAGAATTTTATAGCAAGCCAGTGGTCTCTCTGATACCAAGGGACCAGATGAGTTGCTGAGATCAGGTGCAGATAGAAAAAAGAGAAGCAAGGACTGAGACCCAGGGAATCCCTGTCTAGAGGGGAGAGGAGGAGCTAGAAAGGAAGCTAAGAAGGCACAGCTTGTGAGGTAAGGAGGGAAAACAGAAGAGGGCGACATGGCTGTAGTTAATGGTCTTTTTAAAGGATAGTTTAAGTGGGGACAAGATCCTGACTACAGCAGGTTTAAGAAAGAATGGAAACAAAGTGAAAAGAGCAAGTTATTAAAGCCATACATTGTGTGATGCCATTTATATGAAATGTCCAGAGTAGGCCAATCCATAGAGACAAGCAAATTAGTGGTTGCCAGACTGGGGTGGTGGGGCAATTTGGAGGAACGGCGATGGAGAATGGCTATTAATGGGTATGAGATTTCTTTTGGGGGTGGTGAAAATGTTGTTAAATTAGATTGTGGTGATGGTTGCACAACTCTGATGTATTTTCAAAAATTGTATATGTTAAGCAGATGAATTGTATAGTATGTGAATTATATTTTAACAAAGCAATTAAAAAAGGAAGGAGGGAGAGAAGGAAGGAAGGGAAAAGAAAATGACATCTTCTGGGAAAAACTGGAACTTTCATGCAGGGCTGATTTCCCTAATATAGAAAGTGTTAACAATCCAACAGAAAAAAAAAAACAGCAAAAGAACAGAAGAATACATAAAAAGATGCTTAACTCATAGTAATAGAGCTATAATGTAAAACTACATTAAAATAACATTTCTTTCATCTATCAGACTGACAAAATCCCAAATTTAGTAACACTTGGCAAGACTTTGGAGAACCGAGTATTCTCACACATTGTTAGCAGGCTGTAAGTGGGAGCAACCCTACAGAGAATAATTTAGCAGTGTCTATCCACATTACAAACTTACTTAAGCCAGACATTTCTACTTCTAACAATTATCTCATATTGTTACTTCTGGATATAGGGAATGATTTACAAGCAGGGTCATTCATATTATTGCAGCTTTCTTTGTTAGCAGCAAATAATTGGAAACAAATGTCCATTAGGAGGAAACCAGTAAAGGGCAATGAGAAAGCTCTTTATATATTAACAGAGAAATTCCCCATGATGTACTGTTGTACTTTTTTTTTTTTGGAAATATAGTCAGTTTACAATGTAGTGTCAATGTCTGGTGCACAGCATAATGTTTCAGTCATCCATATACATACATGTATTCGTTTTCATATTCTTTTTCATTACAGGTTACTAAAAGATATTGAATATAGTTCCCTGTACTATACAGAAGAAACTTATTGTTTATCTATTTTGTATATAGTAATTAGTATTTGCAAATCTCAAACTCCCAATTTATCCATTCTCACCCCCTTTCCCCTCTGGGTAACCACAAACTTGTTTTCTGTCTGTGAGTCTGTTTCTTGTAAGTAAGTTTGTGTCTTTTTTTTTTTTTCAAGATTCCAGATATAAGTGATATCATATGGTATTTTTCTTTCTCTTTCTGGGCTACTTCACTTAGAATGACATTCTCCAGTTTCATCCATGTTGCTGCAGATGGCATTATTTTATTTTTTATGGCTAAGTAGTATTTCATTGTATAAATATACCACAGCTTCTTTACCCAGTCATCTGTCAATGGACATTTAGGTTGTTTCCATGTCTTGGCTATTGTAAATAGTGCTGCTATGAACATTGGGGGTGCTTGTGTCTTTTCAAATTAGGGTTCCACCTGGATATATGACCAGCAGTGGGATTGCTAAATCACATGGTAAATCTACTTTTAAGTGTTGAGGGATCTCCATACTGTTTTCCATAACGACTGCACCAAACTACGTTTCCACCAAAAGTGTGGGAGGGTCCCCCTCATGATATTGTTAAGGGAAGAATTCAAGGGGTAGCATGATACACATGCTATGTTACCATGTATATAAAAGAAGATGATAGAATATTTTTGTAGCAACCCCTCAAAAAAAAACTGTATAAACAAACTAATGATACAAGGTAACTGCAGGGTGAGGGGAGGAAACTGGAAGGTAGGGTGAGAAAGTTGTGCATATACCTCTTCATAATTTAAAAAATTTTAAGCTTATCTTTTAGACGAGAGAATGTGAGGTGAGGAGGTGGACATAGTAAATGTAGCAATTGTTCTTAGTCTGTTTGGCTGCTGTAACAATAACACCATTGACTGGGAGGCTTATAAAAAACAAATTTATTTCTTATAGTTCTGGAGGTCAGGAAGTCCAAGACTGAGGCAACGGCAGATTCATTGTCTGGTGAGAGCCCACTTCCTCACAGACTGTCTTCTCCTCACGGTGTCCTCATATGGTGAACGGGGCAAAGGTGCTTTCTCAGGCCTCGTTTATAAGGGCACTGAACCCATTCGTGAGGGCTCCACTCTCATGACCTTATCACCTCCAGAAGGCCCTACCTCCTCACACCATCACATTGGAAGTTAGGATTTCAACATAGGAATTTGGGGAAGACACATTCACTGCACAGCACAATTAGTTACAGCTTTGCAAAAAGGAGGGTGTGGGGATTTGCAAAGGATGAGGTGGAGTCAACATGGGATTTCTTAAGACCAGAGGTACTGCAGCATATTTTCAGGCTGATGGGCATGATCCAGACGTTTAGATTGTTTCCTGACTTTTGCTATATTACTGAACCTTTTAAATACCTCCATTATATCTGTCTGTCTGCTATCTGCTTATGTTTCTTTCTCCATTAGATAAAAAGTTTCCTAAAAGTGAGGACAATCTCTGTTCATCTCTGTATCTCTTGCCCGTAGGCTGGTGACATAAAGTAGGTGCTGACATAGGTGCATACGTTTGTTGAAGGATGGGGTGGAGGATCCCCCCCATGGCTGGCCACCATCTGAATCAATCCACACCACCTCAGCACCAAGTTCTGTCTCCCGTTCCCTCCTTGTAGCAAGGTCAGCCTGACTTGTAATCCTCAAGGAAAGCCTCCTCCAGGCAGCACAGCTTAGGAGAGGAGAAAGGAAGGCTTTGCCAGTAGCAGGAACGACATGGGCACAGTTAGAGGGACACGGGTGATGATGGATGATGAAGTGGTGGTAGGGAGGATGAGGATAACTGACATTCATTGAGAGTCTACTGTGCCCCGAGAACTGGTTTTTTTCATGTATTCATTTATCCCTGACAAGAACTCTATGAGGAGATATTACCACCATTTTACACATGGGGAAACTAAGGAACAGAGAAAGTGAATAAGTTTTCCAAGATCACATAGCTATTAAGGAATGAAAATACACGAGACAAAAGATCATTGCCCTGATACAGTGACTTGATCTGATTAAAAAAATTCTTTTGAAATTTCCATCATCCCCTTTGCTTCCTGCCCACCAGCAAATATTTCATAAATACATGCCAAAGCTTGTTTTCCACAGCTCTGCAAAAACATCCCTTTGTCCCTGACCCATGAGGTGAGAAATCCATTGTAATTCTTGCTCCTGGATGCAGTTACAGAAAAGCCAAGGAGTTTTCCCAGCTTCATTTCTTTGACTTAACTTCCTTTCTCAAACACAGCATGGCATGCTGTAAAATTAGTTTCTTCCTACAAGTAGAAATTGCCCTTGAAATTTAGTTTTTTTCTGTCAGAAAAAATCTTTTTTTCCTGTTTTCTTGACATGAGCCAAATCTGAGACAGGTTACTGAAATGAACAAGGTCACTTCCTCCCTTACAGCTTCTCTTCCCTTCTGTGTTTATACCTCTCTGGAAAGAATCTCTTTTCCTAAACACACTTGAAAAACTCATTTACTCAGTGAATTAGGGGAAATGTTACCTTTACTGATTGCTTTTATAATTACTTGAACTTTGTGCTATTGGATACCGAATGTGTTCTCTCCAGCCAGGATTCTCGTGGTTGAGAGACTCTACCTCTGGGCCCTGTTATGAGCTGAGTTGTGTCTCCCTGCCCCAAATTCTTATGTTGAAGTCATAACCCCCAGTATTTCAGAATATATCTATTTCGGAGATAGGATCTTTAAAGAGGGATTCAGTTAAAATGAGGTTATTAGGATGGTCCCTAATCCAACATGACTGGAGTCCTTATAAGAGATTAGGACACTGACACATGTGAGGACACAGAGAGATGGCCCTCTGTAAGTCAGAGAGGCCTCGGAAGAAACCAATCCTGGTGACACCTTGGTTTCAGACTTCTAGCTCCAGAA
This sequence comes from Vicugna pacos, assembly GCF_048564905.1. NCBI lineage: Eukaryota > Metazoa > Chordata > Mammalia > Artiodactyla > Camelidae > Vicugna > Vicugna pacos. Next base: position 21,350,725 of record NC_132990.1, read on the forward strand.
TTGTGAGAAAATAAATCTCTGCTGTTTAGCTCCCTGGTCTGTGGCATTTAGTTACGGCAGCCCTAGCAAACTAACGTGGGCCCTACCTCTTTCATGGAGTCTACCACTCAGCTCCCAAACCTCTGTGCCCAATGGCCTATTGAATATCTCCAATCGTGTGTCATAGACGCTTAACACTCGGTGTGTTCAAACATCTCCCCATTTTCCCCCACCCTGGTAACCACTATTCTAATCCTATTTCTGTGGGTTCGGCTTATTTTTAGATTCCATACGTGAGATCATACAGTATTTGTCTTTCTCTGATTTATCTCACTTTATGTAATGCCCTCAAGGTCCGTCCTTGTAAATGGCAGAATTTTCTTCACTTTTACAGCTAAATAATCCATTTTATATATATAAAATAATCCATTATATATATAATATAAAATTTTCTTTACGCATTCATCTGTCAGTGGACACTTGGGTTGTTTCCATGCCTTGCCTATTGTGAATAATGCTGCAATGAACATGGGGTGCAAATATCTCCCCAAGGTCCCATCAACTCCCCAGGCTGATTGAATTACCTTTCGAATTGCAGTCTTGTTAGCTTGGAGCCAGTTATGAGGATGTTGCTGGCTCTGCAGGGGGGTCCACGGTTGGAGGGCTTGTTACCAGGGGTTCAGGCAGGCGTGGATTCTCCATGGTCCCTGGTGGTATGGAACTGCCTCCAGCACCTTGTTCAGTAGGATGGTGTTGGGAGAAGGGTCTCCTTCAGGTTCCACAGCTGGGTCCTCAGACAGCAGCCTGTTACCAGGTGTGTGGATATAGCTCTCACCATGTCACTGGGAGGACTTGGTAACTGGATGACTCCCTGGGTGGGCAGGACTGGTCCTGGACTGTGGCTGAGAAGGGCTGAAACTGAGGCAAAGGGCAATTTCAGGTTTACAGCCAAGACTGAGGTATGCAGACCTGGCTCTGGAGCCATGGATAGACATGTCCCCCGCCAGGTCCCTGGGGGTGCTAGACTGTTCCATCACGGCTAGAGAGGCTGGAACCAAGTACAGAACCCTCTCAGGATTTCTGGGGGCACAGAATGTCTGCTGCTGGGTCCTTGTGTCAGTAGGACTGTTGGCTGACAGTGACTAGGACAGGCTGGAGCCCAGTTAAAAGGCTGTTTGAAAACCTACAGTTTGACGGAGTTTGGCAGGCTTACTTCTAAGGGCTCCCAGATCACAGCTGAGAGTGGCTAGAGCCAGTTCATAGGCCACTTCAGGATCCACAGCCAGGACTGAGGTCTGTATGCCTATGGTCCAATGCATGAGGGGGTGTGACTCCTCTTGGGTTCCTTAGTATATGGTGTTGGCAACAGAACCAAAGCCCAATGGGGCTGTAGCCGAGTCCTCAGATAGGGAGCTGTTTCAGGTGTGTAGCTGCCACTATGGCTGGCGAAGTCAGCAATCTAGGTTTGTTCCTGCCTTCTCAAAACATCTTTCCTTGGCCAGCCCCAGGGTTCCACAATCTACCTGGATCCCCAAACTACCACAAAGATACTTTTCTTACTGGATGGATGCTGCATGGTTGTTGGTGGGAAGGATATGAGCAAGAAAGCATTATTCAGCCGTCTTGCAGATGTTACTACTTTGAATATTCCTTTTATGAAGTTTTGACTTCTACATAAATATTACAAAAATTTTACTTGAAGTATAATTGACTTAAAATATTAGTTTCAGGTGTACAACATAGTAATTTGATATTTTTATACACTACAAATTGGTCACCATAAGTGTAGTTATCATCTGTCACCATACAGAGTTATTGACTATATTCCTTATGCTGTACATTACATCCCTGTGACTTATTTTATAATTTGGAATGTATACTTCTTAATCTCCCTCGCTTATTTCACTCATCCTTCTCACTGACCTCCCATCTGGCCACCGTCAGTTTGTTTTCGGTATCTATGAGTCTGTTTCTGTTTTACATTTGTTTTTTTTAGATTCCACATATGAATAAAATCTCATGGGATTTGTCTTTATCTGACTTACTTCACTTAGCATAATACCCCCAGTTCCACAAATGGCAAGACTTCATTCCTTTTTGTGGCTAAGTAACATTCTATTGTGTATATACTACATCTTTATGCTTTCATCTATCAACAGACACTTAAGTTGTTTCCATATTTTGGCTATTGCAAATAATGCTGCAATGAAAAAAAGGGGTGCATGTATCTTTCTGAATTAGTGTTTTTCTTTTCTTCAGAAAAATACCCAGATGAAGAATTGCTGCATCATATGATAGTTTTATTTTTAATTTTCTGAGCAACCTGCATGCTGTTTTCTATAGTAGCTGTTTCAATTTACATTCCCAACAGTGCTCGAGGGTTCCCTTTCCTCCACATCTTTGTCAACACTTGTAATGTGTTGTCTTTTTGATAATAGCCATTCTCACAGGTGTGAGGTGATATCTCATTGTGCTTTTGATTTGCATTTCCCTTGTGATTAGTGAAGTTGAGCATCTTTTCATGTGCCTGTTGGCCATTTGTGTTTTCTTTGGAAAAATGTCTATTCAAGTCCTCTGCTCATTTTTTAATTTTTTTTTTATTTTGAGTTGAATAACTTCTTTGAGTATTTCAGATAGTAACCCCTGGTAGGATGTATCATTTGCAAATATCTTCTCTCATTCAGTAGGCAGATTTTTCATTTTGTTGGTAGTTTCCTTCACTGCACAGAAGCTTTTAAGTTTGATGCAGTATTTATTTTTGCTTTTGTTTCCCTTGTCTGAGGGATATCCAAAAGAAGAAAAAAAAAATATATATATATTGCTAAGACCAATATCAAAGAGCTTATATTTTTTTCTAGGAGTTTTACGGTTTCAGGTCTTACAGTTAAGTATAATTCATTTTGAGTTTGTTTTTGTATATGGTGCGAGAAAGTAACCCAGTTTGATTCTTTTGCATGTAGCTGTCTGGTAAAATTTAAATGTGGGCTCTGGAGTAGAATCTATTAACTAAAAATCTTAAGTTTCAGATGTGATAACTGTATTAAGGCTATGTGGCAGAATATCCTTACTCTTAGGAGACACATGCTGAAGTATTCAGAGGTGAAATACCATGGTATTTGTAATTGAATTTCAAATGGCTCAGAAAACAATTGTGTGTATACACACACAGGCACACAAAATTTAAAACTATTGTACGTCAGTGGCCATTACCAGGAAAGTGAAAAGATACTTAAAAAACAGGAGAAAATATTTGGACATTATATCTAATAAGGGTATAGTATTCAGAATATATAAAGAACTCTTACAACTTGACAACAAGACAAGCCAATTCAAATTTGGGCAAAGACCCCTTGTACACTGTTGTTGGGATTATGAAAATGGTGCAACTTCTATGGAAAACAGTATGCAGTTTCCTTAAAAAAATAAATAGAACTACGTAAGATCCAGCAATCTCACTTCTGGGTACATATCCAAAAAAACTGAAAGCAGGACCTTGAAGCGATACATGCACATTTATGTTAATAACAGCAGTGTTCACAATAGCTAAAAGGGGGAAGCAGTCCAAATGTTTATCCACAGATGAACAGATAAACAAAACATGGTATATAAATACAATGGAATATTATCTTGTCACATGCTACAACATAGATGAACCTTGAGGGCATTATGCTAAGGGAAATAGGCCAGTCACAAAAAGACACTGGAAGTGAGGATAAAAACTTCTATTCATTGTCATTAAAGAAAAGAGGACATGCTTGCCTGGATAAGCCACAATATTGAATCTAAAAGGAAACTGTATATTAGTTTATAGTTAAATGAAAGTTTTACTGCTTAAATAAAAAACTGAAGTAACAGGTTTTTTTTAAATTTCAAAATTGATTTTATTGCAGCCAAGACAGTGGAATTAACTGTACATAATAAATTATTATATATAGATACACTTCTTAAGTTATAGGGAATTAAGTTTATTTTGGCAGAGAGTGTTAAGACAACATAAAGTTGCGTACTTTAGTAACATAACTCAATATCCTTAATTTGATATAAATGTGACATATTTTCTTGCTTTCCTGTGTTCAGCTAAATCACCACAAACTAAACTGTTCTATAAAACTGATATGCTTCCATACCAGTTTTCCAAATGATTCCAATTGTATGAAGTATCTAAAGTAGTCAAATTCATAAAGACAGAAAGAAGAATGGTGGTTACCAGGGACTGGGAGAGGGGGGTGAGGTGAGTTGTTTAATGAGTATAGAGTTCTAGTTTTGCAAGATGAAATAGTTCTGGAGATGTGTTTCGCAACAATGTGAATATACTTAACCATTTTTTTTTTACTTAACCATTTTTAACTATACAGTTCAGTAGAGTTAAGATGGTAAATTTTATGTCTTTTATCAGAATAAAAAATGCATCAGGAAAAAAAAAACCTGAGGGATAGACCTGGACTTGACTCTTTGCCTCCTGTTAATTTACTACCACTTCTATAAAAATAATGAGAGCTGAAAAAAAAAAAAAGGGCAAAGGACTTGAATAGGCATTTTTCTGAAGAAAATACACAAATGGCCAAGCACATGAAAAGACGCTCAACATTATTAGTCATTAGGGAAATGCAAATCAAGACCACACTGAGGTACTACTTCACACCCACTAGGATGGCTATAATTTAAAAAAGAGAGAAAATAACAAAATAGCAAATGGGAATGTAAAATGGTTCAAGTGCTGTGAAAACACTTTGACAGTTCCTCTAGGAGTTAGAGACAGAATTACCATATGGACCTATCAATTCCACTTCTAGTTATATACCCAAAAGGACTAAAGATAGATAATCATAGAAGCACTATTCACAATAGTCAAAAGCTGGAAACAGCCCAAATGCCCATCATTGGATGAATGGATTAACAAACTGTGGTCTATACATAGTGTGATATTATTCAATCATAAAAAAGGAATAAAATACTGATACAAGCTACAACATGGATGAACATCAAAAACATAAGGCAGACACAAAGATCACAAATTCCATTTATGTGAAATATACAGAATAAGTAAATCCACAGAGACAGAACACAGATTGTGGCTGCCAGTGACTGGTGGAAGAGGGGAATAAGGAGTAATTGTTTAATGGATACACGGTTTCCTTTTGGGGTGATGAAAATATTTTGGCACTAGACAGAGGTGATGATTGCACAACACTGTGAATGTGCTACATGCCTTTAAACTGTTCACTTAAAAAATGAATAATTTTATGTCAATTTTACCTCAACAACAAAAAAATCACATACACCGATTTTAATGCATTATTTCACCGACCCTCTTTACATTAGCTATCAGATGATCAATCAGGAGTTAGTAGAATCTTTCAACTCTGAGTTTAAGCCTGCTTCACATTCAAAACTTTGTGATACTGAGGTGGAAGATGGAATATAATCTTGGAAAGTAGAAGTTATTTTGCAGGAGTTTTTTTCTTAAAGAAAAAATATGGACAAAATATGTAACAGGTAGTATATGTTCCTTCCTTCAGGGTACTGATTCAGGGTACTCGTGGACTTCAAAGTTAGATCACCTGGGTTCTCATTCCCACGAATGTTCTGGGGAACTATCAAATGCACTGTATCTTTCCTACATCTTTCTATTCTGTAGAGTTGAATCATTGCTGATTCAAGGTTTACTATAACACACTCTCCCTCTGCTGGTTGGCTCCATATTACCACACTTTAACAGCCTAATACTTACCAGAGCTAGGGTTATCATCATTTAACAAATATTTACTGAGCCTTACTTATTATGAGCCCTGAACTTTGCTGCGTCCTGAGTATCTGGTGGTGAAGGCATGGCCTAATTTACTATCTAGCAGGGGAAATAGACCATAAGCAAACGATTTATGTATCATGATTAAACATTACTATAAAAGAAAACACTGCTACAGTAGAGGAAATAGTATTTCTGGTTGTGTGGTCAGGAAAGGCTTCTCTTGGGACAGACATCTGTCTATTCTGAAAGATTTGTATGGCGTTAACGAATGGCGACAGGCGAGTTTGGGACTGTGGAAAGTTTGTGAAGCCACGTTAGGAAGCGTGGAAAGTATTTAAGTGCACTGGGAACTAAATGGTGCGCTTCCAGCAAGGAAGAGATGTAATTTTGCGTTTTAAAAAGACCGCAGAGGCAAGACGGAGAGCAGGGAGACTATTTGGGAGGCACCTAGACTTGGAGTAACTGGGTTACTGGCTTGCGCGACAGGGTGGCTGAGGTGTTGATAAAACGATGACCGCAGGGCGGGCGGACAGGCGGATGACTGAGTATAAGAGAAAAACAAAACCCAGCGGCTGGCTCTCAGCAGCCGGAACCAGGGCAGGGCACGCACCTCAACTGGGAATCTTTGAACGGAGTTTGAGGTACAGGAGAGCCCAGGAGAGCTGAGCTCCAATTTCGCCGTCCTTCGCCAACATCAGACGCAGAGTACCCCAGACCGAGCGGGGCTCGGCTGTACCCGGGAAAGAACAAGCAGTGCAAAGTCTAACCTCAATAACTATTCCCAAGCCGCTTTCCTAGAACCGCCCAACTGCTGACTAGCCCCACCCCCGGAAGTGCCACCCACCCAGGCTTACTTCCGCTTACCCAGGAGCCCTATGATCTCGCGAGAATTGGAAGCCCCTATGTGACTTGGGCTCAGCGGAAGTTGGTTCTTTTTTCGCGGCGCTTCGGAGGCAGTCGGTTGCTTCAGAATGAAGGTAAGGAGTGGTGGCGGGTGTTGGTGTAGGCTTGGGGAACGTGGATGGACCCCCAGAACTCCGTCCACGCTCTCCAAAAGCCTGGCTCTAGGTGGAGGACAGTCAGAGGGAGGAGATGGGTCGCCCTTCTGGCGCCGGAGCTCCTTGGGTGAGCGGATGGCGAGTGATTGCAGCTGGAGCTGCGCCGTGAGGGGAGCGCCATGGTTGGCGTTCTGGCTCCCAGCCGGGCCAGAGGCGACACGTTAAGTCGGGTTTTTTGCTCCGGAAGGGTGAACATCTGCGGAACCTCCTAAGCGTTAGAGTCTCTTAGCGAGGTTTGAAGAAAGTTTCCTATTTTTAGTGCAGTGCTGGTTGCGCGGCATTATGCACACAGGTGTTTTAGTGAATAAATTTGGTATGAGAGTTTCTATTGATTGTGGGGGGCTGTGTGCCATGAAGGGCTTTTTGCAATGGAGTAATTTTGCGGTGGTTCTGCGGTTTTCATGAAAATTCTCTCCCCTCCCCGTCGTGTATTCCTTAGCTGAACATCTCTTTCCCGGCCACCGGCTGCCAGAAACTCATTGAAGTGGACGATGAACGCAAACTTCGTACCTTTTATGAGAAGCGCATGGCCACAGAAGTTGCTGCTGACGCTTTAGGTGAAGAATGGAAGGTAAAAGCTGACGACCAAATTTAGTTGTTAAAGCTATTTAAAGAAATGGTAAACGCTGTTGGTAATTGGTATGTGTGATGGAGTTCAAACTCTGCGTTTTCTGAACTTGGGCTAATTACTTCCAGATGTCACTTTATTCGGTGGAGCTACCAGCTGGTGGGGGTTAAGAGAACCAAATGAAAATACTATAGGTTTTGCCCTGCAAGCTAATGGTCTCCAGAGTGTCTTAGTGCCAAGAAGGATTGCTTTTGATTTATTCGTTCGTTGCTCATTGATACTTTTTTTTTAAACATAATGTTTCTTCCCCAAGAGCTATTACTTCTACTAAAACATAAGTTAGAAGTATACCTTGAATGAAAGGTATTTGCTAATTGAACTTGGCAAGTAGGAAGTATAGATAAAAGTTAGTGACCAGAGAATGAAGTTTATGAGAAGTTTCAAACTGGTCTTAATGAACTGTACTTCTAGCATTGAGAGTATACTTTATAGAGGCTTCAGTCCTTTGCTCAGCAGTGTGTCATTGTGTTCTCTTGCAGGGTTATGTGGTCCGAATCAGTGGTGGGAACGACAAACAAGGTTTCCCCATGAAGCAGGGTGTTTTGACCCATGGCCGAGTCCGCCTGCTACTGAGTAAGGGGCACTCCTGTTACAGACCAAGGAGGACTGGAGAAAGAAAGCGCAAATCTGTACGGGGCTGTATTGTGGATGCCAATCTGAGTGTTCTCAATTTGGTCATCGTGAAAAAAGGTGAGACATGTTAAGATAAATTTTGTTGTCATTGATTCAAAGTTGACTGTCCAATTATTTTTTCATTTGCAGTATCCACAGTTTGACCAATGGACTTTTTTAGCAGTGTATGAACAATTTAGGGTTCATGCTTGTAAGGAAGTTGAATTAAAATGTCTTTGTTCACTCGTCTCCGTTAGGGGAGAAGGATATTCCTGGACTCACTGATACTACCGTGCCTCGTCGCCTGGGGCCCAAAAGAGCTAGCAGAATCCGCAAACTTTTCAACCTCTCTAAAGAAGATGATGTCCGCCAGTATGTTGTGAGAAAGCCCCTCAACAAAGAAGGTATGGGTGATTATGCACTTTAGGGCTTAATTTCAGTGGTTTGTCATAGCATTTTGTGTGCATGTTAGAAGACAAAATCTCTGCCCACTGTTTACCTGGAATCTGAGTTTTTAGGAAAATAGTAGGGGAGGGTCAAGATTTGCAGTTGGTATTCTTGTTATGTCTAGTGCTCTGCAGAGCATTACAGTTTTTCTTGGAAATTTGCCTTTGAGTCATTGTGCATAGTCATTGAATGATAAATTCTCAGACATCCATTGCATTGGAGTTAGAAATCCATTGAATGGTAGAAAATTCTGGGATTATGATTGAAGGTGCTCTTAACCCGCACCCCCAACACCACACTTGCTTTCTTAATGGTGGTTCTAATTTTTTTGTTTACAGAAGAAATACATGTTTTCATCAACTGAAGTTGCTTTAGTTTCTGGCCTTCATTGTCATTTGGGATGTGGATAGCAAGAGTTGTGTGAGAATTAGAAATAACTTTATTCAAAATACCAGGTTATCAGATGTGTGGGATTTAAGAAGGAATGTTGTTTATTAGGCAGCATAATCCATCGCCATTTGGATCTGTGGCAGCAGTGCTCTGTATCAGTATTTCTGTAGTGAATTATATGAATATTTACAGTAGGTGAAATAAACAGCATGTGAGTTGGATTGGGTTTTCCTGACAAATCTGAAAAAATTCAGTCGAGTTTTCAGTTTTCAGGACTGGGGGCTTATCTTAAGCCTATATCTGGCATATAGTAAGTGCTGATTGGTCACTCATTCCAAATATTTGGACACTTTAATGTGCCAGGGACTAATTTTAAGTGTTGATACAGTATAAGTAGACTTGTGAACTTTACACATTTTTTTAAAAAGGCAAATACATGGTAGTTCCTGTAGTTGCACCCTTGGAAAGTACCATTGGGTAGTAAGTATACTAGTTGACATATGTTTATAAAATGGTTCTTGTTTCTTTATAATTAGGGGGTCATTTATCTAACTTAGCAGAAACTGAAACATCGAGCAATCAGTCTTAGAATATTTACCTGAAGTGTTTCTAACTCCAGGGTGTCCACAAACTAAAATCATTACACAGACTTTTGCTCTGAAGTAGATATATAATTCTAGGGGGAGTTTGAATACAAATCATAGGTTAAATGAAGATACTCTCGTGTTAATGGTTTCATTCCCCAGATTAGAAGGCTCCATTTTGAAAAACAGATTTGAGCACCGATTGGACTGTACTGTAACACACAGGATTATTTTAAAACAGTATTAATTGTGCATATTTAACTTATTTGAAAACTAAGCATTAACTGCATCACTATCCGACCATGCTTCAGAGATAGTAAGACAATCTAATTGTGGGAAGGAAATCAGTAGTAAAAGCATGGGGTATGACATGCTTGTTGAGCAAGGTAACCTAAATTTACATAGGATCTTGAATTTGACATCCACACTATTGGTGTGGCTTAATGAGTTTATCTTTGTGAGGATTAAATGTGCTAATTAGGAAAACACTAGTACCCTCGTAAACAGTTAGCCTGGTCACTTTTAGTAGGACTTCTCAGATTTCATTATGTTGACAACATTTAGCCCATCTTGGATTCTTGTTAAAAGGCTGGTAAGTATTTTGAGTTGTAGGGGAAAAGTTTAGATTTTATTTAAAAAGCCTCATACAAATAAATTTTCATAGGAACTGCTACGTTAAGTTTGAGTCTGTTTCTAATGTTTTGAAAATGTAAATAAGGATCCTATTAAACAACGGTATTGAAGTGATTGAGTCATTTCAATTTTTTAGGTAAGAAACCTAGGACCAAAGCTCCCAAGATTCAGCGTCTTGTTACCCCACGTGTTCTGCAACACAAACGTCGGCGTATTGCTCTGAAGAAACAGCGTACTAAGAAGAACAAAGAAGAGGCTGCAGAATATGCTAAACTTTTGGCTAAGAGGATGAAGGTAAGTCTAAGATTTGTGGGAGCAGAGGTGGGTAGTCAGGCCTAGCTTTGGATTTGCATTTTTAACCCAAACGTCTGGTTTTTTTTTTTGGCAGGGGAGGTAATCAGGTTTATTTACCAGTTACTTTAATGGAGGTACTGGGGATTGAACCCAGGACCTCCTGCGTGCTAAGCATGTACTCTAACCACTGAGTTTTATAACCCCCCCCCAAACTTTAACTGTGCTCTGTTTTGTTTAGGAGGCCAAAGAAAAACGCCAGGAACAGATTGCCAAGAGACGGAGGCTGTCCTCTTTGAGAGCTTCTACCTCTAAGTCTGAATCCAGTCAAAAATGAGATGTTCTAAGAGTAACAAATAAATAAGATCAGATATCCAATCTCCTTTATTGATTTGTAATTAATGATGAAACATAAATGAAGGTCAAGATACTTAGGTCATAGAAAAGGGGGTATCAAAAGCTAATGGTGGATCAAGTCTGCAAGAGATACCTGAAAGTGATACCCTTAAAATTCAGGAAGAGACCGTACTGGGACAGTGGAAAGATGGCCAGGACAGGGTTCTTTTGACATTGGTGTGGTGGCTTAGAAAAGGATTTTTTTGTTGTTTAATTGAAGTTGATTTACAATGTGTTAAAATTTCTGGTGTACAGCACAGTGATTCAATCATACTATATATACATACATTTTCTGTTACAGGTTATTACAAGATACTGAATATAGTTCGCTGTTCTCTGCTGTAGGACTGTGTTGATCTGTTTTATATATAGTAGTTTGTGTCTGCTAATCTCAAATGCCTAGTTGATCCCTGCCCCCTTTCCACTTTGGTAACGGTAAATTTCTGTCTGAGTCTGTTTCTGTTTTGTAAATAAGTTCATTTGTTTTTTTAAGATTCCATATATAAGTGATATTGTATATTTGTCTTTGATTTGCTTCACTTAGTTTGAAAATCTCCAGATTTCATCCGTGTTGCTGCAAATGGCGTTTCATTTTTATGGCTGAGTAGTATTCCATTTGTGTGTGTACACACACCACATCTTAAATCATCGATTGATGGACATCGATTGATGGACATTTAGGTTGTTTCCATGTCTTGGTTATTGTAAATAGTGCTGCTATGAACATTGGGGTGCATGTATCTTTTCCAATTAGTTACCATTTGATCTAGCAACCCCACTCCTGGGCAGATATTTAGAGAAAACTGTATTTTAGTTTTTAAACTGGTTTATCTCCATACTGTTTCCTATAGTGGCTGCACCAAACTACATTCCCACCTACAGTGTCGGAGGGTTCCTTTTTCTCCACACTGTCTCCAGCATTTATCGTTTGTGGGCTGTCTGGCTAGTGTGAGGTGATTCCTCATTGTTGTTTTGACTTGAGTTTCTTTAATAATTGGTGATGTTGAGCATCTTTTCCATGTGACTGTTGGCCATTGTATGTCTTTGGAGAAGTGTCTATTTAGGTCTTCTGCCAATTTTTTAATTGCGCTTTTTGTTTTTGAGTTATATAAGATGTTTTGTATGTCCTGGAAATTAAGCCCTTGTTGGTCACATTTTTTTGCAGATAACTCAGTCTGTGGGTTGTTTCGTTTTAGAGTGCTGTGCAAAAGCTTTTAAGTTTGATTAGGTCTATTTTTGCTTTTATTTCTATTGCCTTGGTAGACTCAGAATGTTTTGCTGATGTTCTCGAGTTTGTGTATGGTATGAGGAAGTGTTCTGACTTCACTGGTTTACATGTGGCTTTCCAGCTCTCCCCCTTTCCTAACACCACCTGGCGAAGAGAGTCTTTTTAGAAAAAGATTGTTAGCATAAGACATTACCTTTTCAGCAAGGCATGGAACAATGTAGGGGAAATAAATGACTAGGACTATTAATCTTTGATACACTTTATTTTGAGGAATACAATTTCCCTTAAAGATCTATACATAATACACAAAAAGTGCCCTTGTGGAGATGGACATTTGTCATGTGTAAAAAGGATACCTTGTTAAAAGCATAGTGAATGGATACCATTTTAAAATAGTTCACAAAGCTTTTAAAACCAGTGCAAATTTAATGCATTAACAGAAAGCTTTTCAACTCTAGTAAATGGTTATTAATGTTTTTACTGTTTCATACTGAGTTGATTGTGCCTGTTTTTAGAAATCTGCATCAATGAAAGATGCACAGAGAAAGTACTTTTTCTAATGTACCACATCTAGTTTCTTTAGTAATTGCAGTTTAGAACCTCCTTTCAAACATTACAGAAGAGAATGGTCTTAAGGCACATTAGTAAGGGTGAAGAAAAGGAGCTCCTTTGCTAGAGTATCTTAACCACAGGTGAGTAAAATTTTCAAGTGGCTTTAACATGTAGAGACTGAAGCAGTGCTTCACAATTTTAAGTGTGCATAATAAGTCACCTGGGGATCTGGCACAAAGTAGATTGCAATTCAGTAAACTTCCTAAGGAAGCCAATAATGCCAGCCCCTGGACTGTACTGTAAGAAGCAACATTATTATAAGACTTTTTTATGTTTAACTTACTAATAATAGATTATTAATTTATATTAATGTAAATTGAAATAGAATTTGTAGCGTTTTAAAAAGATACCCAACCATAGTATATCATAGTTTGATAAACTATGGTTTGAATCATAGTGGGTAACTTACAGGCCAAAAGGCAGATCTGGTGTAAGCCTAGAATTCTGACTGATACCTGGGGTGATTCTACTGCATAAACCATGAGAACTTTATGCTGCTTTCTGATTTCAAGGAGTACAGTCAGTAAAGTGAACAGATAATGGCTGGCCTAGACTATTTTAGCTCATGGAATCTGGCAGATGATGATCAGAACTTTAAAAAAGGATAGTGAAAATATTTTGAGGGTTTAACACGGCAGAAATGTTAAATGTGCCAAAAACGGAATAAAAGGGCTAACAACTGAATATCCCAAATTTACGGCAGATTTATGGTTCTGCAGGTTGGTATATAATCGGCCAATATACAGTTAAATGCCAAATCCAAAACAAGTGTAAGGTAATACTAAACAGTCTGGGCTAATTTGAAAGAGTGCTTTCAGAAGTTCTCAGGGATTAAGTCTCATACAAGTCATTCTAGACATTTCCAAACCTGTAGATAGTGATTTGATACCTGGTTTTCTGTCTGCTGTAAATTTTTAGTATCCTTTCTGTATTTAGAAAAGGCCTTTGAGCAATTATAGCACAAATCAGCCTCTATTCTAAATGACAGCCACGGGGTAAGCTTTCCAATATATAATGACTTACTAATTTATATATAAAGCTATTAGAAAGTTTATAATTTCATATAATATAGCCAAATATTCTTAAATATGTAAGGAGATCATCACAGGCTTTTTAGTGGAAAGTGCTTTGGTAAGTAAATTTATGAAGACTACAAAGAAATGGAGAAACAACTATTTTAAAGATCACAAAAAAATTGAACTAACTGCACATTTCAGGAGCATTAAAAATGGAACAGACAAGTATAGCAAACTTGAAGTTTTCAATTTAATCAACTTTTTAAAATAATATGCAAGGTAATACCAAACTTTCTATTGGGGCATTAAATGTTAGGTATTAAACCTAGTACCAAGTCTTAAGTTGTACAAATACATACTGAGTGCAAAAGTTCCATTTTTAAGGCAAGAATTGTACATAGTTTATGACAAGTTCTTAGCACTTTCACGATAAATTGAAACTAGAATTTGCATAGGTCCTATTAACCCTGAAATAGTGAAACGATTGATAACAGTAACAATTTTTAAAAGATCATAGTGATAAAAGGGAGATATGTGCTGTTAACTGTACCATCTGGAAATAATTTTTATTACCTGATTTAGTCTGCATGATTTCTGTGAAGCAGGCACACGCAACCACTGGCTTTTCAAACCACGCAGAGAGGTAAGGCAAATTTACTGTGTCTAAGGGGTATCTTAAGGCATGATGAATGTCAAGAGTGAGACATTTGAGGTCATGATTTTAAGCCTACCAACAACAAGCTTAAAAGTTTTAAATTTAAGACTTAAATGATTCAACCTAAAAAACCCTGTATTTACAAATGCACAAAAAATAGGTATACAAATCTAAGTATTATACAAGAATAGAATTTCTGTGTGCAGTGCAAGTTTATCCCACAGGTTTTTAAAACTGACCCAATAGCAACAATTTATGTGCCTGAACAATTTCAGGGCAAAAGACAGTATACACAAGAATTGTTTCAATTTTCTAAATTATAAAGCTGATTTGATTTCACTCAAATTACAACATTTTTAAAGTCTTTGCAAATTAACAAGGTATTGGGAAGAGGCTAAAAAATAACTGGATATTCAACATACAATCCATTAAGAAAGATAATAAATCACATAAAGGATAATTTTGAGATACCTATGAAACACCTATAGTCATTAGTCAATTAATTGTTGGAGACCCCTTTCAGAAAACTATTGCAACATGCAATCTTAAGAATTTTAATAAATACATGGCTGTGTACACATGTACATAGCCACACATATATACACACATACACAAATAGTTGCTCTTGCTCTTACAATTAAGATATTTCATTTATTTTGGGGTTAGGCAAGTTTTAAAATGTGCCATTTCCCAAACTCAATAGCAAAACGGTTTCTCTAAACTACTACAGATAACTGAGAAACCCAAAATCAATTCCCACCAGATACACAGAGGCTGTAAATCTTCAACATCAATAAACCCTGGGGCATTTTAATGGCGTTTTTACATTTTGAGATGATTTGGTATGAATTACATTTCATTATATATTGTCCCAAGAGTTTTCACCAATTCATGATTTGGAATAAACCTTTACTGTCTCCAGGTTTAATCTATTCCCTCAGCTTTATGTGTCAAAAATCTACTGAACCTGTTAAATGAGAGGTGCTCCAAAACATTTCCTGCACCACTCCACGCTGATACTTGGTGGAGCATCAATTTTCTGCAACCTTTCAAGAATCTCTGGAGGTAAATTATTGTATGCAAGTCCATATTCATTGTCAAAAGCCTCTGAAAGATATTTTCAATACAAAAGCTAGGCATTAAAACATGGTTGGTAGATCACTTTATATACATCTTTAAAGGTGGAAGTATTTTTTAAAGGCAAAGTGGAGTATTTACCCATACCAGTTAGGATTTTTAAAATTGAGGAAATAAAACTAAACCCCCATTAATTCCCAAATAACCAACTTACCGATATCAATATTCTCTCTTCCAAGAGACACTAATGATAAGAAGAGGATTTCTCTGTATAAACTCCTGTAAAATAAGTATTTTAAGGTTAATAGTCAAAGGGCATAAAAATACCATATGAAGGTTCCTTAAAATAGTGAAAAAAGTTTGTTCTGTAGTTAACAGTAATGTACCCATGTCAGTGTACTGGTTTTGATATTACACTACAGTTATATGAGATGTCACTTTCGCAAGAAGCTGGGTGAAGGGTCCATGGAGCTCTAACAGATAACTTTTAATTCTAAATTCTAACTCAAACTTTAAAAAGCAGTGTTCCCACATGACAAAGTAACAGATGGGCTTCTAAGTATGTTATGAGTCTAAAGCCCTTGGACACACAGTATGAAACTAACCCAATAGTAAAAGATAAATCAACTTTGGTTTGTGAACATAAAAATGTCACAAATGAAACTGAAAATGAATTGGCTAAGCTGTTAAAGGGGAGTAAACTTATGAACTGATTTCTGACTATTTACATAGAGGAAAAAAAATTACACGGTAATGGTGATTCTGATGTTCCATGTAGCTTTCTTGAGAAGCTTCAGAAGCCATACATGTCATTTCTAATATTCCTTCCCTGCCCTTAAGCTCTAGATGCTCAAAACTGGCTGCTCTTAAACCTGTGAAAGGATCTCTACCTCAACAGTTGAGATTACAAAAGGATCCATCTGCTTTCATGACGAATTCTTCCCCTATCACTTCTGAGACTATCTTCAAAAATGCCATTACTTAAGAAACTTGGGCGCTTGGAGACACTGTTAGCGTTTGATAGAATTTATTATGTACCCCCTTCTGAAGCGTCTACAAAATTCATTTATGCTGAGATTGAGATGAGTACTGATCCAAGCTTGTTAGCAGACAATAAATAGTTAAGAGGATCAGGACAGCTCTATCTTTCTTTGTAATTCCATCACTTCTTAAACTGTTTCTCTTCTCCTAAACTCAAGGTAAGATATGTGTCAGGTCCTGACCTAACGTAGTACCTACGTACAACGTTATAACACGTTTATGTTCTACAATGAGTATTTCTTTTGTAGCTAGAAATATTTCTTAAGATAATTTTTCAGAAAACATGAAATTATTTCAACTGACATCAAGCAGAAAATACTGATTATTACCTTTGTCTTTTCATGGCTACCTTCATTTGCTGTGAAAGCAGGTTGATGGGTTTAAGAACATCATTATGTTGAATGCTCTGCCTGATGGTTTCTACCAAAGTGCTTGTTGCTTGCTGTTCCTCTGACAGGACAGACAATTTCTTTTCAGAATCTAGTAATAAGAACACAATAATAATGAATACATTTATTCACATTAATTACTGATTTTTTCCCCCAGAGTTGTAGCATTTTTCTAGTTGTCTATTCAACATCACCTTCTCCTTACAAGTAAAATTATGTAGCAATGTGAGCAGCTAAAAGATACTTTTCTTGCTTTTTTCAGATAGAAGAGGTCTGTCCCTTTGCCCTTTCCCTGAATTTAGGGCTTCCTGCTTAGGCTGAGTTGTGATAGCTTGTACTCCAGCAGCCATCTTGTGACCACCCTTACTGATGGAAAAGGTGCCCATCGTAAGGAGCCTGGGTTCCTGATGATAGAGGAGCTGCCTCTACTAGGTCTGGAGTGTCTACTTCATAAATTCTTTATGTGAGAGAATAATCTTTATCTGTTTTAAGATTCTGTTGTTTTCTATTGAACACAGCAGCATATAATCCTAGTTGACAGACAGGCAATTCTAGAATTATTATGAACAATTATTTGTACAGGTTTCATAGATTATAAAAGTGCTTCAGTGGCATACTTGAACTGAATTATACTAACATTAAAAATACACAGAATCAATGATGTAAGCTTGGCCTGGAAAAAGAAAACCTTAACACTGCAGGTAATCCCAGCAGCTATAAATTGTATTACACCCATGTTGGTTGAAGTGGGACTATGTACCCAA
The DNA here is from genome assembly GCF_048564905.1 of Vicugna pacos. Classification (NCBI taxonomy): domain Eukaryota; kingdom Metazoa; phylum Chordata; class Mammalia; order Artiodactyla; family Camelidae; genus Vicugna; species Vicugna pacos. The sequence goes on from NC_132990.1 coordinate 21,368,274, forward strand.
AAGCTCCCTAGGTAGCCTCATTTTAAGCGCCTGGCATAAAGCAAAGTTCTCTCAACAATACAAGAGGAAACACTGGCGGCTGTGGGTTTTGAACTTAGCTCTTTTTACCTGCTAAACAGATTTGATTTCGATGCTAGGCTGTGATTTTAGAGCATACATGACCCAACTAGAATAATGCAACTTCACTATTCCTTAATACAGAGTTGTGCAATTATCACCACAATTTTTGGAACATTTTTTCATCTCCAAAAACAATCCACATATTAGTCATTGTCTTCCCAACCCCTCAGTCCTAGGTAACCACTAACCTACTTTCTGCCTCTACAAATTTGCCTGTTCTGTTTCATATACATAGAATCATACTTTCTGTTCTCTTTTGTGACTGGCTTCTATAATGTTCTAAAATTCATCCATTTAATAGTATGTATCAGTATTCACTAATTTTTATTGCCAAATAATATTCCATTGTATGGGCATTAAATTTTTTCCACTGTTTGGATATTAAGAAAGCTGCTGAAAACAGTGTACCAAGTTTTATGTGGATGTAGGTCTTCATTTCTCGGGCATATACCTAGGAGTGCAGCTGCTGTGTCATATGGTAACTCTTTACCATCTTGAGGAATTGTGAAACTTTTTGATTCCAATCAGCAGTGCACAAGGGTTCCAATTTCTCTATATCTTCACTACTACTTGTTAGTATGTGTCCTTTTGACTACAGCCAATCTAGTTGAAGTGGTATCTCTATGTGGTTTTGACTTGCATGTCTGATTTCTAGTGATATTGAGCATCCTTTCATTTGCTTTTGGCCATTTGTGCATCTCTGGAGAACTGTCTATTCATATCCTGCCACAGTCTAAATGTTTGTGTCTCCCCCAAATTTGTAAGTTGAAAATGAATGCCCAATGTGATGGTGTTGGGAGATGAGGCCTTTAGGGGTGATGAGATCATGAAAGCAGAGTCCTCATGAATGGATTAGTGCCCTTAAGGGGGGGGGGGGGCATCAGAAAGATCCCTCACCCCTTCTGCCATGTGGTGATATGAGAAGTCTGCAACCCACATGGGGCCCTCAACTGGCACCCTGGTCTTGGGCTTTCAGTCTCTAGAACTGTGACAAAAATTTTATAAATTAAAAACCTTTTATTAAGCTACCCAGTTTTTTGTTACAGCAGCCCAAACAGATTAAGACTGATCCTTTGTGCCTCTTGAGATGATCATAAAGTATTACACTAATTTATTTTCAAATGCTAAGCCAACACTGCATGCCTGGGATAAACAGCACTTGGTCACCGTGTACAATCCCTTTTCTTTATTGTAGGGTTTGGTTTGTTAGTATTTTGCTGAGGATCTTTATCTCTATTCATAAGCGATACAGATTTTTAGTTTTCCTGTATGGCTTCGGTTTTTGTATCTTTGCAAGAGTGCTCTCAGGCTTGCACTTCTCCACAGTCCGTTCCAAATAAAGTCATTTCCTTTGCGGAGAATTTCAGAGCTCTCTGCTCTTAGAACCTGCCTCTCCCCTGGGCAAAATTCTCAGCCATTGCTCTGGAGCTGGGGCTGGAAACAATTGCCCTTCTCTTAGAACGTACCCCTACCTCGTACTGTTCTCCAGAATTCTATCATTTTATACTTTTAACAGTATATATCAAAATGTTTTTTTCCTTCATATCCTCAACAATACTGTGTTAATTATTAAAACTTTTTGCCATATTGATGTATCTAAGTTTACATTTTCCTTTCTCAAAAAACAAAGCTCTATTTCACTAAATGATAATCAGATTGAACTTTTTCTCTTATGTTTGTGTTATGGACTGAATTATGTGTGCCCAAATCCATATGTTGAAGCTCTAACCCTAAATGTGGTTTTATTTGGAGGTAGAGTCCATAAAGGTAATTAAGGTTAATGAGGTCATGAGGGTGGAGGCCCTAATAATATGTGACTGGTGTCCTTAGAAGAAAAGAGGACACCAGGGAGGCGTAGGCATGCTCGGGTAAAAGGCATCTGCAAGCCAAGGAACGAGGACTCAAGAAAAACCAAAACTGCCAGCACCTTCAGCTTTGACTTCTAGTTTCTAGAACCATGAGAAATAAAAAAAATAGTTGTTTAAGCCACCCATTCTGTGGTGTTCTGTTATGGCAGCCCTAGCAAGAACAGTTTGTATGTGCATTTTAATGTTTCTTCCATGAACTGCCTATTGACATAGTTTGCTCACTTACCTGCTGGGTTGTTGATTCACAGGGCTTCTAAATACCAGATAATACTTTAAACCCTTACAAAAATATGTTCTAAATATAAGACTAAAAATAAAGCCAGAATCTTTGAGACTAGTATCCATACCATTGAAATTATGATCTATACCAAGACACTCACTATACAGAATTTACTCTCCAAACACCTAACCAAATTGGTATTTGACAGATAAATCACCAAAATCACACAAAAAAACTTCAACTCAGCTGGAGACCTGATAAATGGGTCAGTGCAGCAGCAAATAAATTTGAACTAAAATGGAAAAAATCTTAGAGATATGAAAAATGAAAGATTTAAAAATAAAGCAAAATAATTTCTGATCTCCTTAATTCTATTTTTCCTCCATTAGTCCATTCTTCTTTGTTGCTAAATAGTATTCTACTGTGTGGGTGGACTGTGCCATCATTTACTTATACATTCCCGTGTGGATGGATATTTGAGTTGTTTTCAGTTTGAGTCTTTTGTCTTTAACAGTATTCTACTTACTAAAATTCCTCCATGAGACATACAGAGGTTCTCCTGGTTCCTGGTGAAGGTTGATATTATCCCACAACAGCTGAATATACACGAGTTTGCTATCCTGGGACAGGGATGACAGAGGAAGCTAAAAAAGATCAACAGAAAGTATTAGTACCCCAAGCATAATAATACCAGTGAGCCTAGCAAAGCTTGATTATAAAAACAATTTAGTTCTTTCAAGACTGAACCTAAAGTTCTGAGCAAACATTTTAATTTCTACTTATATCTGATTATGAATGTTATTTGAGGTGCATGTTTCTCATTCTGACTCTCAAGGACTGAATGACAACTTGGTAACCAGCACAGCAGCCACATGAAAAGATTACGTTGTGCCTCTGGTGTATGTTTAGGGTGTTGTGGTATCTCAATATTCAGTGTCATAAAATGAGAAGCTTACTGTCTCCAGTGGAATCAGGGATCCCAGCTCAAGGAGAGGAGGAGCTTCAGAGTCACAGAACCAAACTGATCTTGGCCCCCCATCACTTATTATGTATGTGACCTAGCCAAAATAGCCTGTCTAACTTTTGATTATGTCATCTGAAAAATATGGCTAATATGAGTCCTTTAAAGTGAGAATTTCAGCTGGGAATATTGTAATTCAGAATAAATGCTACCTTCTCTAGCTATCCTTGCAATTAGACATGATCATCTAAGTAAGTTCAGGCCAAACAGACACATATGGAAAGATTATGTGCATCTCCAGGAACTGTCCCTAAAGAAAGAGGACATACTCTTCACCATCCATTTTTCTTCTTAACTGCTGGCTGGAATGTGGACGTGATAGCTTGGAGGTAGTCAGTTATCCTGTAGCAGGTGTAAAGCTTGGAAATAAAGGTCATGCACTGCTGAGCAAAAAGAAGGATCTCAAGTCCCTAATATCTATACCATCTCTGGACCACCTATCTAAATTTTTAAGTCAGAAATAACCTATGACTTGTTAAGCCATTATTCTTTACTTCCTGTTACCTGAAATCAAGCCTCATCCTAACCAACCACCAATGTAGTGTTAAGTACAGAAGTTGGTATCCTACCTGTACACCTCCATTACAATGTTCAGATGTGAGGATAAGTCCTGGCAAGTTACTAGGGAGGTCCAAACGTCTGAAGTACCAAACAAGGTTCCAGAAAATGATTGGATGTTGATTGATGAAAGAGGCCGTGTGGATCACCTGATCGCCTTCATTTTCTAGCAAAGACTCAAGTTCTTTACGAAGCACTAGAGGACTCAAGTAGGGCACAGAAACAGGGGTAGGATTGGGTCTTTTTCCTAAAGGATCCTTAAAAAAATAAAAATATAAAAAAGTGAATACTATCTGTTTAATTACATATGTTTCAGAGTAGGTATCCATGAAATTATGCTTCTCTATTCTTTCAAATTCAGCTATTTCAGGGCCATTGCTACATGCAGTAGAACACCCTGATGAAAATCTACAAAAACAAAAAATACTTAATCATAAATATCCTTAAGTTAAATGATTACAAATGAAAATTATTAATCCATATACTAGACCCTATTTTAAACATGAGTTTATCACATTAAGAGCAATAGCCTATGTATGATTGATTTTTCCTTTTCAATTTTTAAAGAACTATTTGCATTTCTGATGTTTTATGATGCCAAAAAATATGGGACTTTATTTTCCTCCCAGAACTCTTAACAGATGAGCCACTTTTTTGTGTTATATCTAACTTGTTTTTACATTTGATTGCAACAAAAACTATAATGTAGTTAAAGAGCAACTCTATAAATGAAATGAAACAATGAATGAAAAACATACCCAACCTAGATTTTGTAAGTTGTGTATATTATAGAATAAAATGTTAATGACCAACTGATTAATGAGTATCCATAGCGCCCAGATTGAGGTCTCCAAATACTGTTTCCCTCTAAAAGGAACCAAGGTTTCTTAAAGAAATAGCTGATTCTAGGTTTAGAGAAAGAAATATATAACATGAGCATGAAACATCTTAGAAGAAAGCAAGGAAGCTTTAAAAAAAAATTACAGAAAGGGTACTAAAGTTGTGTCGAAAGGGCTAAGGCACCAACCTGCAGAAACTTCTAGCTGAGCACAGATGGAGTAATATAAGCTTCCACTAGGCCAACAACAGCAGTAGATGTAGACATAACTGTTTAAGTCAGTGAGCTCATAAAGACATGCTACTGCTTCAGATAACTGATCACCTTGGAGAATGCTAGGAACTCAACTTGTTACTTTGAAAATTGGTAAATAAAAGGAAAAATATATCAAACATTTATCTTGCCTTTCCAATATAAAGTGCATCTTTGGAAAACCAGACAGAAGACATGGGGGAAGTTTCTCTTTATAGATGTATTCCATATAATAAAGAAGATGACACAATTAGACTATCATCATTTTATAGCTCTATATGGATAACCTGAGGCATTACTAGCTACTAACATCACAAAGATAGTTCATGCCTCCTACTGCAGGGACATACCAGCACTGATGAAGCTGTCCTACAAAAATAAACCAACGAGCAAGATGGAACAAAAAAACCCCTGAATCTGATCAAGCTTCTAGCTGCAATTACCAATTTATGGGGTTATAATCAACAAACTGCAATGAAAAAAAAGTGTCTACAGATTTAAAAAGACAAAAAAACCACATCAACCAATTACAAAGCGTGGACCTTATTTGATCCTGATTTATCAAACCACTAAACATACACATACTTGACATTTTTGAGACAATCAGAAATTTGAACAAAGACTGAATAATTTACCATTATTTGTTATTTTGGGGGCCCTGATAATAGCATTGTATTTTTATGAGTCATCTTTTAGAGATAAATACTGAGATATTTATAAATGGAATGTATGTGGTTTGAAATTGGCTTCAAACAGATGTAAGAAACAAGTGAATGAGGGTATACAAGAAATATGAATGGTCGTAAGTTAAAAATTACTGAAGCTATATGATGGGTCAAAGGGACTCATACTCTTATTTTTTTTTATATATTTGAAGTTTTAAAAAAATTTTATAAACATACAAAGAACTTTTAATTGTCACTTTTCACATGAGTAAAATAAACCTACTACAGAAGAATTATGTGCTGTTTTCATAAACACTTAAATGAACACACAGTATAAATATAACCTCGTTACATACCAAGACTTCCTGCAGACTGTTCGGAAGACTAACTGTTGAAATGCCACGAGATGGTCGCTGGGAAAAGTCCATATTTTGTAAGGGACCTCCAACACTGTGACTTCGAGTCAAAGATACATTTCGTTTTGATAAACTATTAGGTACAGGTGAAATTTTCATACTTTGGACATCTCCACTGGTTTTCATTATTTCATCACTTAAAAAAAATGAAGAGATGCTGTGTTTAGATTGTGTGAAACAATCAATCTGTAGAGTTAAGAGTATTTTCTACAATGAATTCTACTGAATATATCTGAGAAGAATCAGCACCACTGTAGAAAAATTAAAATTTCTTCAGGCATTTTTGTGAGACTGGTCAGAATAACGGGATGCAGTGAATGACTCTGGTGAAGGGAGGGAAGAGCATATATGGTAGATAACAGGTACTATTTTTTAAAATTATTTTTTAAATTTTTGGTGTTTTTTTGAGGGGGAGGTAATTAGATTTATTTATTTATTTTAATGGAGGAACTGGGGATTGAACCCAGGACCTTGTGCATGCTAAATATGTGCTCTACCACTTGAGCTATACCCTCCCCTGATAATAGGTACTATTTTAAAAAGATTACATGCCCATTCAGTTGTTCTGTTAAAACATTATTTCATCTTTATTAAACAAAATCACCTAGAAGTATGTATAATACATTCAAATATGTAATGTGAGTTCATTGAAAAGTATCTAATCTCTACCAGGCCATGATCCACCTAAGGCCAGAAGGCAGATTTTATGTATTTTAATTTTTTACTGTTCAGCATAATGTTTAGGATACAACAGGCTCTCAAAAAATGTTTGATTCAATATTTAAGAGTAAAAAGTATACTTCATAGTAAAGAAAATATGTCTGGAAACTGGCAATGACTACAATAAAGGGGAGAATACTTTTTTACTGTTGACAAGTTCATTTTGTAAAAGACCACTGTAAAACATTACACATAGGTTTTAAAATGGTTTATCATCAGATTCAGTCATTAGATATTTAAATAATATATGGTAGTAACAATTTAAGGTTAAAATTTTGAAAATGTCAAAACGTATGCCTATATAAGCCAGGTCACCTTTAAGTTTTCACAAGGGTACAATTTATTATGAAGGGTTCTCTATACCCTCTGGTACCTTGATTCAACTGAAGAGCTTGTTTCTTCAGTTATGGTCTGGTTATGTTTTGGGAACTCCATAAAGCTGATCAAGTCAGGTTCTGCTGAACTGGATATGGGTTTCTGTTCCAAAGGTGCACTTGTCAATGGAATGCTGCCACTCTGTAAACTGCCACCAGAGGTACTTGGTTTCATAAAAAAGCTAAATATGGATCAGTCCAAAAAAAAAAAAAAAGCCTTTAAAAGCCCTAGAAGCCTCTAAATTTCATCATATTTACAATCATTCTATGGTAAAACAGCCAACAATAAGTTATACAAATCCACAGAAATACTGTCCATTTCAAACACACACACTCCTGCTCTCATTCTCTCATCCAAAACTTTACAAATGAAGAGACCTAGAGAAGGTCATTACAGTCCAATATAAGGTCCCTTCAGCTTTTGAGAAACTCTAAAGATAAAGCTATGAAGGAAGATGGAAAGCAAAATATTTCACTAATTTTCTTAGTTAAAAAATCCCAGCATTTTAATATGTATTAACCTGTAATTGTTTATAATGCCCTTTTCACCCTTATAAATCTCTGTTTTTGTCTCTAGTCATTTCCACTCCCCTCTATTCTTTATTTTACTTTCATCTCATTTCTCTCCCTCTCCTTCTGGGTGGGGATGGGGTGAGGGCTGGCCCTTGCAAGGGACATTAAGAGAACTTCCTGAGGTAATAGTAATGTTCTGTATCTTGATAAGGGTTTGGTTTGCACAAAGGTATGAATTCACTCTTCAAATAGTCCATTTAAGATTTGTACATTTTACTGGATGTACATTTAACATGAAAGAAAAAACCTGTAAATACTTAACTCCAGCTAATGATATGAATGCTGAAGTCTACGGGGGGAAAGTGTATTAAATGTCTACATTTTATTTTAAATGAATAAAAATATAGGACGGATTGGTAGGTGGATGAAGGGACAGATGGGTGATAAAGCAAGCAGAGAAAAACATTACTGTAGAATGTAGGGATGGAATATTTGGGTGTTACTGTAAAAGAAAAAATCTTTAAACTTGGCCTTAAGTTTGAAATTTTCCATAATGACATAATGGGGTGGAAAATCAATAATGCTCCTTTATATCCAATTTGAAAATATAAAATAAGCTCTTTCCCACAATAGCTTAAGGAATATAATTAACTCAACAAAAAAGTACAAACCTTATGGAGAATAATTAAAAATTCTTAACAAAAGACATAAAAGAAGATCTAAAAAATGGAGATATATACTATGCTCACTGATAGAAGAATTTATATTGAAAACATCCATTTTCCCCAAATTAATCTATAAATCTAATTTGATTCCATGAAAACTCCAGGCAAATTTTTTTAAGAAGTCAGTTACTCTAAAGTTTTATATTAAAAAATAAGCAACTATAAGAAAAAAAATTCCACAAGGGGGAACTTACCCTACCAATCAGATATAATATAAAAACAAAGGAATAAAAATGATACAGTATTGACAAAAAGAACAGAATACAGAACCAGAGCAAGGTATATACAGAAACTTGATATACGATAAAGGCTGACACTCCATATCAATGAAAGGATGAAAAACTGGCTCATTATATGAAGAAAAATAAAGCTGGATCTCTATCATCATATGCAAAGGTGAGATGGATTAAAGACCTAAATAAAACTGGTAAAATATAAAGCTAACAGAACAACGTTCAAGAGAAAATTTTCATGTCCTGCAGATGGGACACAACTTTAAAACAGGATTCCAAAAGCACAAATCATAAGGTGGAAAATTAATGAATGATAACATCAAAATTAATTTCTCTTTAAAGAATTCATACCAAGAATATTCAAGACAAAGATCAACAAGAAAAAGAAAACAATACAAAAATTGGCAAAGGGGGGACTGATGTCAGCAAAATGGAGCAGGTAGCAAAGCTACTTTGTCTCACCTCTTCAATCTACAACCAGTAAAACTATCAAAATCCCAAGGACATTTTTCACACAAATAGAACAAAAAATTTATTTGGAACCACTGAAGACCCCAAAGAGCCAAAGCAATACTGAGAAGAAAGAACAAAGCTGGTCATTTCACTGTAGAGAGCATCACATAAAAGGGCAACAAGTAATAAGAGTTGAAGACCCCTTTTTCTTGGGGGGGGGAGGGAGGCTTTCAAAAGACATAATTAAGGTCACTGAGGCAGAAAGATTAAAATAATGACTAACACTAGAGTTCTGAATTATCTATAATAATTTATAGTAATTATATAACCTATATAAAAAATATAATCTATAAAGCTTAGCTCTAAGAATTAACTACAACTGGTAATCATTTATTAAATAAAGTGGAAAAGCAGCCTCCTACATTACTAGTATTTTCTACTCAAATAGTGAAAGTGAAGGGGCCAGGAAAGGAACACCTGGAGCATACCATGACTACTTCACTCTTCCCCCAGGAGTCATGCCCAGGAGGGGGCACTTACCTCTTAAGGGAGCTTTTACAATACTAACCTTGCAGAGCCTCTCAAGTCTTTAAATTCTATATTGAGAAGAGGCAAAAAGTTGCTTTTACAGAAGGGACAGGTGGTATTCAAGTTTGAGTCATCTGCTGTCCATCCAGCCATAATTTCTTCATCATAAACTAAAGCTCCACAAGCCCTGCACTGTGAACAACTTGACATCAGCACCTAAGAACAGAACGTGCATACGCTGAGCTCCTCCACGGTGAAAATCCGCCATCTTCCCAAGACGAACACAGAATTTTATTTATTTTGTTTATAAATTTGGAAATAACAGCTGAATTACTTTATAGGTAAACCTACCAGTTTATTGCCTTGCTTACATAAGCTATCAAACAAATTCAGCAAAATGACTTATTTTACTATTCTGTCCACAAAGATACTGTATATTTCTGTTACATGACACTCTGAAATATAAATGTTTCCAGCCACTTTATCATGGGTGGAATACAGAACTTTTACCTCCATTGCACAGTTCTGATAGATGCTAGACATGCTGGTGTTTTGAGAAGACCCATGGTCTGACTTTTCAAAGTCCTGCCCTTTTATGCCTCTTGGAAATGGAAGTTCACCTAGAGAGAAGTAAACATCATAACACATTATGTATGAAAATACCCTTATTCTTCAGAAATGCTTATTTAGAGAGAAGTATTATGAAGCCTGCATTTTTCAAATGGCTTAGTATAGAAATGTACACAGAGAGAAAGTTAACAATAGTTAACTAAAACTAGGTGAAGAATATATGAATGTACACTATATGATTCTTTCAACTTTTCAGGACATTTGAAATTTTTCATAATAGAAAGTTGGAGAAAATGAATAAAATTACAATTTAAAAAGTTAACACACAACTAGGAAATTTCAGTTGTACAGCCTAGGGACTCTCACATTGTGGTAAACATCTAATTCATCTAGAGAGTTGGTCAAAAGTATATTCTTAAGGTCCCATCCCACAGATTCTGTCTCAAAAGTTTTAGCCTAGGACTTAAATATTTGTATATATTTTTAAACAAAATTTCCAAGTGATTTTGTTACACACTGAAGTTCAACAACTAATGATAGAATCCACAAACATAGACAGCTAAAAATAAACTCAGTAGGTGACTTGTAGATCACATAAAATAACAGTGATAGTGTGGTGTGGGTATATTAAAAATCTATTAGACCATCTCAACAAATGGGGCTTACTGTGTGTGTGGTGCAGGAAGGAAAAAGTATGGACATATAAACTAGAAGAAAGGACAATCCTTCCCCTTACCTGGTGAGTAATGCAGTTTTCCCGCATCTCCACTGCTGCTGCTACTGCCAAGGCTTGTGTTGCTCTGGGTAAGTTCACTGGGGACCAACCCTGAGATGCTTGTGTTAGGTGATATATTCTCCCCCAAAAGATGGTCTTCAAGGCCTGCTGGGAAGCTGTAATCTCTATTCGTTTCCTCCTTTAATTAAAGAGAATAAAATCCCACATACATAAATAATACTTTTCCAATGAAAATATATTCACTCTACCCTTTCCTGAATTAAATTCCTTTAACGGTAGAGCTCGGTGGTAGAATGCACGCTTAGCATGCATGAGATTCGATCCCCAGTAGCTCCTCCAAATATAAATAAATAAATAAACCTAATTACCTCCCCCTCATAAAATAAACAAAAAACCCCAAACCAAACAAACAAAAAACACAATGAGGTGTCACCTCACACCTGTCAGAATGGCTATCATCAAATAGCAAATGTTGGAGAGGATGTGAAGAAAAGGGAACCCTAGTACACTGTTGGTGGAAATGTAAATTGGTACAGCCACTATGGATAATAGTAAGGAGGTTCCTTAAAAAGTTGAAAATACTTACCATATATGATCCAGCAATCCCACTCAAAACACTAATTTGAATAGATATATGCACCCCAATGTTCACAGTAACACTATTTACAACAGCCAAGACATGGAAGTAACCCAAGTGCTCATCAACAGACAATTGGCATAAGAAGATGTGATATACCACTACTAACCCCAACACACGCACACAGGAATATTACTCAGCCATAAAAAGAATAAACTTTGCCATTTGCAGCAACATGGATGGACCTAGAGAATATTATGCTAAGTCAAGTCAGTCAGACAGAGAAAGACAAATGCTATATAATATCATTCATATGTGTAATCTAAAAAATAAAACAAATAAATGCATATACAAAACAAAAACATACTCAGAGAAATAGGAAACAAACTTACAGTTACCAAAGAGGGGGAGAGGGACAAATTAGGGCCATGGGATCAACAGATACAAACTACTATACAGAAAATAGATAAGCAACAGGGATTTACTGTATAGCACAGGGAATTATACCCAATATTCTGTAATAATTTATAATGGAATATAATCTGCAAAAAACTAAATCACTATACTGTACTTGAAACTAACACAACACTGTAAACCAATAGTACTTCAATCAAAAAAAAAAACACCAGTTTTTGTTATCCAGTATGAAATCTATCAGTTAAGCTGTAGGATGATTTCACATATATTAAAGAGATAACACAGGAGAAAGTTACTTCTAAAGTGAAGGGCTATGCCAACTATAACATGGCATAACTATTAATTCAAACATTAATCATTAGTTCTTTCAAAGAAATAGACTAAACATGTTAGTTTAGATTGATCTATAGAATTATAAAGTGGTCCTGATATTCTATTTCATCATTAATTTCCTTAAATTTATATTCATGTTCGTCGTTTCAAGAAAAACAGGATATGTGTAACATTTTAAAATGTAAGAGTTACCAGAAAACTCTAAGTAATAATTTATATATAAAAAATACTCTAAACAATCCAGTGGCAGACAGATGACACACATAAAACATTCTTACCTCGTCATCGGAGTAGTTGTAGGCAGACGCTACAGCTACCCACATCTTACTGGCTACTGTTGCTGCTTGTTTCATACCAGATTTTAGCACATCCATCTTGGGCCCTGAGAGTATATTGTCCAGCTTCAACCCTGACAAAGAATTTACCACAGAACCCAAGGAACCATGTGGTGAAGAACGGACCAGTGCGGATAAAGAAGTTGAACGTTCCTTATGACCTCGAGAGGGAGTCTGCGGCTTGAAACGACCAGTGAAAGTTTTAGACCTAGACACTGCAGGGGAGCTTTTTTCACTTTCAGGACTTTCCTGTGCTGGTGGACCATGATCTAAAGGGAGGCTTGATCTCCTCTCCAAAGGGTGAATCAGTGCAGTGGTAGTGCCAGGCTCTCTGTTTCCCTCTCCATGTAACTCCATGCTTGAAGACTTGCTACCCAGGGGGCTCTTTAGATTCATATAGCTTTTGATTTCATCAGCCAGATTACGTGCAATAACTGGAGAAAACAACTTATCTTCTGAATCAGGAGTTTTTTCTCCTATACATTCAGTGGCTAAAAGCGACAAAGGATCTAGTCCAGTTTCCACATCTTCCCTCTCAACAGCTTTAGCAACACCATATAAACTACTTCTCTTGTTTACTAGATCTTTGGATCCTGCTTTCAAGTCTCTGGACTGACTGCCATCATGTTGTAGGCCGTCATACGTATCGTCTGTCACAGAAGTTTTAGCTACATTTTCATCAACCACAGGTTCTATGAGCTCTTGGCTTTCCTCAAGCATCTCTAATACCGTTGAAGATCTGTGCTCAGAATCCCGACTGCTTTCAGACACACAGGTCCTAGTGTCAGCCAGATGACAGCCAGCACTCTCAAAGCTATGCATTCTTGCAGCATGAGGCGGAGAAGCCTTAGGACTCGTCAGTGCTGCTGTGAGAATCTTGGCATCTGCTCCCATCATCATAGCCACTTCACTTGAATTCAAATCCAAACTGCTCTTCTTAAGCAACATTCCTGCTCGACTTTCAGAACTGAAACTACAACTTCTCTCTGGAAAATGCTTTTGTCTTTTTTCTCCTCTATCACCATTCTTCTTCAGACTGGTAATTTCACTAAAGACTACATCTTCAGTTGGATCTTGAGTAGAAAACAGCACATTAGAGGTACTACCTAAAAAGAGAAAGTATATTAAAAATAAATCTCTATTTTCTGATGTAACTTTTATAAAACTGTTTATTTTCTAATTTTCAAAAGTGACATATACTCAAAAAAGATTCAGAAAGTTTACATGATATTCAAAAAAAGTACCAAAAAACTCCAACTCTGCCTCTCAGAGGTAACATTTTAATGTACAATCTGCCTTTCATTGTCTATGCATATATACACACATTTTAAGAAAAGATCATTCAATATATGCTGTATATACTTGTACTGCTCACTAAAAGATATCACATTTATCAATAAATATACATCTACAAACATGTCTTACATTTTAAGGGTTTTATATTCAATTTAAGAGAGATATTCTGTGTTAAACAGTAAATTTAAAAAAGAAATAATCTCTTTGATCTCAGGTTTCATAGATTTAATTCAACAAGTATTTACCAGAATCTACCCTGCATAAAGCAAATTCATAATCATGGAGAAATTAAACATTTGCTATAGCCAAAGCCTTACTTCTCCAAAGTAAAATAACTGCCCCAAAGTAAAAGAATCTAGAATGGAGTGCTTAGAATTGGCAAATCCCAAGAAGCCTGATAAAATCTGAGTAGCCAAAACTTTTTAAGACACATTCATTTCTTCAACAAGTATTTGAACATCTACTAGCATTCACTATGCGAGGTGCTAGGAATACAATGGAGAATAAAATGGACATGATCCCAGCCCTCAGAGGTCAATCCTGTTTAATCAAGAGTAACAAAAATTATGCTGTAGGAACCTCTCCTGGCTTTGGGGGATGCAGGCAGTCTTTAACTCTTTGCTACAACGTAATTTTTTCCACCAAGCCAAGACCAAAAGCTGTTTCCTATTTGCATCAATATCAGAACTTAAGTCTAACCAATCATATTTAGGATTCTCATTTGTTTTTAAAAAAAGCCTAATAACCTAGGAGTTTTGGGGAGAAAGCCGTCTTTTTTCAATCTTCCAAACTGATTTCAAGCTTCTTTTTAATACTCCAAATTGGTATCTACTAGTAATCACAATCATTCCAACTAAACAGAATGATAAGCATTTAGAGATAGTCTTAAAGCTTTCAGGATTTAAATTAGTGGATTTTATAGCTCCAAAGTTTGTACCTGCTTTGAAAACTTCTACCCATACTTGAGAAAAAGATCTTTGCAAATTGACTGGTTCTCATATTGTTTCCAGAAATTTAGTGACACATTTTATTCAATTTTAAAATAAAACTGTTTGATATATCAGTAAAAGACCCATTACCACCTCCTCCTTTCTTAATAGAATAAATCTTCCTATATCAAGATGTAACATGGAAATAAAATGAATAAAATGGGAAGGAAACACACCAGTCCCCAGACCATGTCCATTTCAACATTCTGAGAGTCTAAACCCTGATGAAGAAAACTCTGTCCTTCTCCTTTTCATTCTTTCCTTTTTTTCTTTTTAACCTATCAATAGGTTGGGAAAACAGGATACAGAACATATATATCAATTATTTTTTCAAAGAAACTTTGGCTCCACCTCTTGAGCAAACTACCTCCCACCCTCCCGCAAAAGAACTGGATTTGGTAACATAACTACCAAAAACAAGAAAAAAAAAGACTATAGGAATAAGCACTTACAGACAAGACAGGGACTTCAGGGAACGTAACTGCAGCTACTACTAACAAAGGACCAACTTCATTGTCTTTTAAAATCATATACTCAGATTTATGCCTTAAGGGTACTTGGGAGGCCTACAACATAACTGAAAGCATGGGAGTCACACACAACCGAGTTATTCATTACAAATACTTCATCACAAATAAAAAGTGGTTCAGGGTACTTATAATAATTGGGCCAAAATTAAATGATCCATTAGTATTTTTTGCGTAGAACGTAGTGACGTGAATCTTTTTCTTCCATTTCCCTTCAGTCACAAGAATAACCCTGCCACAAAGAAGCCCCCGATTGTGTGGTCACAGCACTGCCTCTCTGTCCTGGATGGGTACAGGAGGGCTGCCCTGCAATCCTCTCATTATCAACCGTGAGAAAGAGGGATCGACCGGAGAACAGGCACTGCCCCAAGAAAAGGTATTCCACATAACAACTAAACATACTTAATATTCTTCTTTTTAACAATTAAATATCTTTAAATAACTATTTTAATTTTTTCTTTAGCCTGTTTCTAGGATTCAGCTTACTTCTGGCTCTTCAGCATATTCATTACAATTAAGTCAGCAATTTAATGTAATTAAAGATACACGGCTACCTACAGAAGCCTATTTTACATATTTAATGAGTAGTATGTAAAGACTCACCAGTGCTACTTTTCCTGCCGTTGACGTCAAATATACCAGATGGAACTTTCACAATACTGCTGCCCCACGCAGGAGGTTCAGTGGGACTCTGTGCCTCTGCACTAGGTTGTGAATGTTTGGCCACAACAGCAGAGACATCACACACCTCTGGGAAAAAATATTTGGACGTTATCATTCCTATTTTTGCCACTGTTGAACAGAAACCAAAATATACCTATATATACATATAGATAGATAGATAGAGATATATACTGTGTGTGGTTTTTCCTCCAAGTGGGGATGCATACATGACTATTTTATTGCTGATTTATTCTGCTCTGTTTTATACCATAAATGTTGCCAGTACTGACTGAAATAAATATTTTATTTCAGCATTCATAATCCTAACTAGAGCATTCTTGAGTGAATAAATTAGGGCTTTTGCCTTCAATTATACTTCTCATCACTTGTCAAGTAGAAGAGGGGCTGGCGTCTGCATAATTCTGGAGCATAAAGTAAGTGGCCTCCATAAAGAAAGTGCACTTTTGTGTAAGAGGATAGGAAGAACATCTTATTACCATGAAGCCAAAATACTCCTCCATATTTCCGTAAAATGATCACTACAAATCATTTCTACCTCAATGAGTCCCTTAAAAAAAAAAAAAAAGGAAAACTACACAGCCTATATTGGAACCTACCAATGAAAAATATTCACTTAGTTATTTGAAGGACCTCTAATGAAAGAGCATTTGAAAATAAAAGGGGCGCTGGAATACAAGTCCGATGACTCACAGTTTGGTCCTGGTTCTGTCACAAAGCAGTTATGTCACACCAGCAAATGAATTCCCCAATGGGGTGCTATTTCCTGCAAAACTGAGGGCTCACCTACAGAATCTCTGAAAGTCTCTTAATTAAATTCTAAAATTCAGAGACTACCAAAATCTACCACATATAACAGAGTACATAATATCTAATAAGCCCAGAACTTACATTTCTAGAAATTATCACCAAAATTATCAAATAAGACTTTTAATTAAGGTATTTTTAAAGTAAAGCTAGTAAATATCAGTACTTAACCGTCTGTTTGCACTTTTGTTTTAGTTATCGCTTCTCTTGATATTTGTTCTTGAGGCACATGAATTTCTGCATCATCTTTTATAAGTTCATCCTTAGACCCATAGCCTTGGTCAGACTGACCACCTGTTAAAAAGAATGCAAGCTTACATATAAATGCTTTCATGTATTTATAACCCAGCTATAAAAACGTCAAAGAACTTTCCACCAATCTACACAATTAAACGTATAGAAAAAGAAGAGAAGAAAGCTCACGAAGCACACAAAACATTTTAAAACAAGAAGCAAAGGCCAGTAGAAACAGAAACATCAAAGACTAAAAATCATAATGCACTTGGAAGCATTGAATCTTAATTTCCTCATCTGTAAATTAATAGGTTTGGATATAATATTTTGGAAGTTTCTTTTGGAATACTTCCATAGAATGCTCCTTTTGTGTACAAAAGAAGAAGAATTTAAAAAAAATCTGCATACTTTTGCAAAAGGAAATGCAAGAATAATAAACTAGAAAATAATAAAACTGGTTAACTACCAGAGACGGAGGAAAACAGAATGGGATAAAGAGAGAGGAAACTTTTCTAAATATGGCTTATTGAATTGTTTTCATTTTTGGAAATGTATCAACTTCTACATATTCAGAAAATTAAATCAACAGAACTGGAGGTGGGGGTGTAACTAAAATTGAGTGTAAACAGAAACAAATGAAATCAACCATATATGAATAACATAACCACACTGAAAGGATAGGAAAGGACTAATTCCAGTAACTTCAACATATTATTTTAAGTATATACCTTAAGTCTGAGGGTAACAGTCAAATCCTTAACTCCTTAGGACGTCTGTTTCTCACAGGGGAATCGGTGTAGCAATTCTAAAATTATTTTATGTGTACTGTAGGACCCAGCAAATGAGTAAATATAATGGTGTTGGAAGCCAAGATTCTTATTACGGAATAAGAGAGATTTTTAAAGAATGAAATGAAGGTAGGCAAAGAAAAACCTGTAGGGATGATTTGGAATTACAGGTATTTCTAAAATAAATATACATATTTTCTACTTCTGCTGAAAAAGTCTAGAACAATAACACTCTAGCGGCGGCAAGCATTCCTAGAGCCCAGATCTTGGTTTCTAAAATCTACTGTCCATTAACAGGAATCTGGGGTGTTTGAAGAAATGACTGATTCCAGAGCTCAGGCAGAAAAGGTACAATAATGAGCCAGGAACATTTTGTTATGCAAGAAAGAAGGTGCTCAAAAAGATGAATAACACACAATAGAAGAATGCCATCTTATACACGTGAGGAGAGGACAGAGTTGGCAAAATCACTACTTACAACCATCATAGTAAAGACTGGTCTAGGCAAGAAGCATGCTAAATTTAAAAGAAGATACTGCGGAGTCTCAGAGTGTCTCCTCACAGATAGCTTATTATCTGCAAGGGGATAAATAGTAACTAGTAGAAACCAAATACTGACAGCAGGTGATCAAAACATCACCAGTGAGGGGCAGACAGACACTGTGTGCCTCTGGGATGTTACCATCTCAGAAGGACATAGCACCATTGTTGTAGCAGAGCCATGGATGCATAACCTAATCTAATCACAAGGAAACATCAGACAAATTCAAATTTGAGAGCATTCCACAAAATAATTAGACTTATTCTTCAAAAAGGTCAAGGTCATGAAAGACAAAGAAAAGGTGAGGAACTATGCCAGGTTAAAGACTAAAGAAAGGGAGTTAAAGTGCCACACAGGACAAAACCAAAATACAGACCACAGATTGAAGTAGTCTATCACTTATGTAAGAGCAAATACCACTGAAGCATTAAGAGGTACAAAGGCAAGATGCATTATGGAACCTGCTGCCGCATAATATAGAAAAAAATTTGTATGTGTACAGAAAGAAAATGATAAAGCAAATGTGTCAAGCTAAAAGTCAATGAAACTAGATGAAACCTTTCAAGAGTTCTTTGTACCATTCTGAAGCATTTCTGTAAGTTTGAAATTATTTCAAAATGTTTTCTTAAAAGTCTTTTTTGCCCTTAATGTTCTATCATTTAAAACTGAAACAAAGGCGAGTTACTAGAGGATCATTATAAAGGATGTCAATGAAAAACACATAAAACAAAAAATATAGTGCCTTCCACTTTCTACTACTTGTTAAACTGCCATTCAAACTTTGGGTTTGCCATATAACAAAAGAATTCCATTTTTTAAATACTGCTATTTAGAATGACTACTTTCAGTTAGTTTTTTAATTGGCCCCCTCAAAGTATTACAGTGCTATGAAAGGGACACTAGACTGGGAACTGAGTAAACTGATTAAACCCAGATATGCCCCACAACAAGCTAAATGATTCAGTATCAGGTACCAAGTAGAAAGATTCTAAGAGATAATCCTTAATGAAAAGAGTAACTTAAGCACCTGGGCTGTATCAAATGACATCACCAGAAATTCTACAGAGACAGATATTCATTGTAAATTCAGTCAGGGCTTCAGTTATTTGAAATGCAACTGAAAAAAAATATGTAAAAAAAGGGATCCGAAGTTTTTTCCCCATCTATTGGAATCTTCATACAATTACCCAGTGTTACTAGGAGATCATTTTTTTCATTAAAGGAGACAATTAAAAAATCTAGAGAGACAAGATACTGTTTATCTATTAATACTACCATTATTATTATTACTCCTGGTGAAATGGTTTCATACCACAAAATTACTTTCTTGGTTTTTCATTAATGAAAGCAACTTATTCTATAAGCATTAGGAAAAAATACAAGAGGAAATAAAATAAGGTAGTTTTAAAATGAAAGTCTCATAAAAATTCCTACATGTTGAAAGTTAATTTACAAAAAGAACTATAATTTATGTCTTTACATTGACTTTCACCAATTTATACATGTTTCTGTAATTATGAGGGTACTTTTTACCACAAGAATTCAGCTGATCAGTTTTAGCAAGCAAAAACCACCTCAACAGCTAGAATACTGAAATCTTTAATGCCCATAAAACTGACACAATGATGCTACAAACCACCCTCAATATAAGAACTCTTTAAAAAAAAAAAAAAAAACTGTTGCAAGGCAGAGCATATTTTCAAATAGAGTAACAAATATGCTTTGCATATTGATTATAAAGTGTTAGCTGGATATTTCAGCAGTACATACATGATTACACGTATCTGAAGGAGAAAAAGCCAAGAAAACTCAAATTGTTTTCCATTTGTAACAATACTTAAAATACAACAAAAGGTCTGTCCCCAACCCTTGCATTATCAGCAAAATTTAACCTAATAAATGGGAAATTACCTGAAGTGGTTAACATTCAAGGGTAGGATTAATGCACACGTGTATCCATAGCTTCACGTCATACATGTCTGTCTGCACCCCACACCATGACAGCCAAGGACAAATGCAGCACCAAGAAACAGCACAGAGCAAAAAGCAGAGCAACAAAGAGCAGAGAAAAGGAAACTTCAGTCATTGAGACAAGTTCATCAGATGAAGCACAGGAATTAGAATTCTTTTTAAAGAAAAGCTTGAGATACTAACAGTAACAACAACAACAAAAAAAGAAAAACACAAGAAGAAGGATGTGCAACACACACATATCTGCTCAATGTGCTACGTTAAATATGCTTATTTCTAACTCCAAAGGGCAGAGGTTAGGCCCAAGCTTTGAATGTAAAAGTAGCTTCAGCAGTTTCTCAGATTTTAGAAAGTGTCATTTAAACTAATGACTATGCAAAGAATACTTTTTTCTCATGGTGTGTGACTTATTTTCTTCCCTCTATAATATTCATAATCTCACATCTGTAATAAATATTTTTCACTTAATGAAATAAAGATTTGCAATTGTGTCACTAAAAGTCAAGTTCCTCAGCTCACAGTTCCCAACAACTGTATCATATACGTTCACACATTAATGATCAACAACAACAAAGAAGCACCGCTCGAGAGCATTCTGCACAGCACTCTGCAGTTAATTTACACCACAGGAAATAACGACAAGTAATCTGCAATCAGGGGGTACTTTCTTCCCTTATTTATATACGGTATTTTTAAGGTACTCATATTGCACCAACTTGAGAGAGGAGGGTAAAATCTGTTTTAAAAAAAATGAGATAACATGAGAGTAAGTGAAGGGTTAGTAAAATCCAGATTTTAGTACCTGTGCTAGAGTGATTATCAATGGAATCAAGCCTGATTAAGTCTCTGACGAAGACTGTGTGCTCCCCACTGTTAGCATCATTAGAACTATCCACGCTACCGTGGCTCACCGTGTCCCCATCACTTCCACCCGCGGCATTCTGAGGAGCTAAAGATAAGCACAACAGCAGTTCAAATACTCATGCGCTGGTAATCTCTGAAACTAAACATAAGCGACTCACAATTCGGGTAAAGTTGCAGAACACTTTCTAAATTTCTGAGAGAAAAAATAACTTTGGACTAAGGCAACCTTTACCTACTCTGTAGATAGTGTATGAAAACACCAACCAGAATTTCATTTAATTTTTCTGCCTCATATAATTAAAAATTCATATGCCTATAGAGCTTATGGTTCAGCAAGAAAGTATCTTTCCAATCACATGTATTACCTGATATTGAGGAGACCTGTGACTTTTGCACGGTATTTTTAAGCGGCTGCCTAAACTGTGCCAAGCCACGTACCACATTCCGTACCTTCGTCCATAAGAAGATACCACTGCGGGTACTGCTAGGCCACGGGCTCTCCAAAACTACCTAAAGGTAAAAATAATGATTATTAGGAATATTTGAATCTTTTTAAAAAAATACATAAACACATATATATATATATAATTATACCCCTGAAAGAAGCTTCTTGCATAATAAAGGTACAAAAAATGATTAATCTTAATAAGCAGCATATACTGCCTAATGCCAGTCCTACTTACCTTATTATAATAGCCATAAGTAATAGCATTGGGCTTTATCTTAGCAGTTTTCATTTCAAATAAAACTCTCACTGCTAAAACAGGGTGACCCCAAAGTCCACAGAGCTGCATTACTACTCGATAGCACACCTAACAAAAAATAACATCAAAGCATTAGTAGTCAGCATATTAATCTTTGACTTGTAGAGACTTTTTTTAATGACTTTACTCAATTCTTCTCAACGTTATTAAGCACTATTTTCTCCTTTGTTCTGGTTTGAGGGTCTCAGTAAACTATTTTTAAAACAGGAAGTATCAGATTAACTATTTCACATAAAACCTTTGTGCACATGTGACATTTGTTTCAGTAACTAAGTTTTACACAAAGACAGTGACTATTATTTTCCATAATCTGAGAAGGAATTCATTTTTAAAATCAAGCATGATTAAAATAGCTCTTTCCCAAATAGTGTTTTATATTTTATGTCAAAGGAATTAAAGACAGCAGGATGCCTACATAACAACAACAACAAAAAATTCTGTAAACCCATGTCTTAAAAAAGTATGAAAAGGAAGTTAAAAACACTGGAATATTATTAGCAAAGGTTCTTCCAAGACCATGTGTTTACTGAAGAGGGCTAGATTTGATCATAAGAGCAAAGTCCTAAAAGTTAGAATCAGTCAACTGGGAACTCCTAAAAGTTAGAATCTCACACTTGGAAGACAATGGTAGAAACTATGAAGAATGAAACAGGAATCTCAAGGATCCCCGGCAAAGAGGTGAGCCAGTTTACAGTATAGCTCAATTTGAGAATAAGAAAATACACATAGAGACACTCTTCTTGGGACTTGTAAACTGTGCTCTATTTATGACAGAGTTGTTTTAACAATTGTGAACCATAAAGCCAAGCTGCCCTCTCTACTAAAGGGGAAGGTAAAAAGATTTGAGAAAGGATATTTTATTCCAGAGATGAAACAGGAAAAGAGATGTGAAGAGGCAGAGGAGCATAAAGAAGAGTACTGTGAAGTTAGAAAAGGAGAGTATAATTTAGGAGTAGGAGGAGGTCAGAAACTATTCAGAGCAACTCTATAAATGACCAGGTTAAAGAAATGTTAGGAAACTATATTAACGAGGAACAAATAGGGGAACTAGGTAAGATGTATGACGGAACTGAAAAGAATACAGCACAACAGTTCTTCAAATATCTGAAGAGTTGTCACTTACAAGAAGCAGTAAATAGTCTGTGCAATTCCAAAATAGCCATAAGGAGGTGGAACTGGACTCGGCATAAAACACACACTTTCTAACAATGAGAGCCAACTCACATATAGGCAAGATCCTATATGTTACATCTCAGGTTTAGGTTGAGTCCTAAAATATCCTGAGTCCTAGCCAACTTTAAGATTCCATGAGCTATGAAGAAGTAAATCACTTCCTATGTCAAACTGGGATTAATCTGAATTTTCCAAAAGCCAGGCGCCAAATTAAAGAAATAATCATGATATAATTTTTCAGTTGCAGTGATTTGTTACCTACAACATGATACCTTTTGGATATCTATGGTAGATAAAAGATGGCCACAAACTCTTTGCTACCCCTCCTGTTGAGAGGTTTATATCCTTCCCCCTTGAATTGAGGGGGAAGAACCTCTGAGATCGCATGCCAACAGAATTTGCCTGAAGTCACGCTGTACCAATTTCCTGGCTTAAGCCTTAAAAAACATCAGTTTCCACTTCCTCTCTCATGAAACAAATGCTCTTGGAGTGCTACGCTATCATGGGAAAAGCCTAACTACCACAAGGAGAGGTCCTGAGACTACATAGAGAAGAGGGGTCCACCTAAGCCCAGTCTTCCAGACAACCTATCTAAGGTAGCTGGCTGGAATTTGAGTTAAGCTGTCTTGGACCTTCCAGACCAGACCAGCCAGCAACTGATTATAACCAAGTGAAGCAACTAAGTGCAATATGGAGCAGAAATATTACCCAGAATCCTTCCTGGATTTTCAGCGAATTAAATAATAAGATTTAATAAAATGGTTATTTTAAGTCACTAACTTAACTGGTGGTTTGTTACTCAGCAATGTACAACAATATCTATACAAACAGACTGATGATACAACATAAGAATAAGCTTGACACAACTATTTTATTTCAATTAAAATGCACTAAATACTATTAAAAGCAAAATGCATTATGCATTTTAACTTTAATTTAGCCTATGTGGCATATGCTATTTCTGGGTCTTCTACAAGTTTTATTTTAAAATCTAGGTTACTACAAGTTTTACAAACATAACATAGAACACAAAACTGTCAAATTAAAACATTAAGTATATGAATTAGACAATGAGTTCTAATGGAATATGAACCTAAAAATCAAAATGACTTACTTGCTGGGTAGCCTTATGTGTGTGTCATTTCATCTAAGTTTCAAATTTCTTTCTTTGTAAAATGTAGCTAATATATAAAATTGCCTCACAGAGTTGCTGGGAATACCAAAGGAAATAATGTACATAAAAATACTGTCAAAACTTTAATGTGCTATTCTCTGTGTAACCAATAAACAAGTAGTAACCAATAAGTAAGTAAAATGCATCCAATATGCCAAGCAAATATGCATCCTTAAGTTTTAAAATAAACAAACACTTCTTCCAGTTGTAGAGATGTAATTACTTCAGGTGACTACAAATCTGTCACTATAACTTCTTAGAAGTGGGAATACAACAAACTAACCTCTAAGCCTTAAACCTCCTATTAGAGTATTTATTGGGGAGATGGTCTAAAAGTTTTCTAGCTTCCTAGTTATAAATGCTCATTTTAGAAAACAAGAGAATGTAACTACTCGTTAAAAAAAAAAAAAAAAGACTACCACAGAACCTAAATATCTTTAGAGGAAATTACTTTTCAGGTAATTTGTCTTATAAACATACCAAAGAAGATGTAAGTATTGTGCTTTGAGTTTAGAGTGTGATAACACAATAAACACTTACTCTCTCACAGAGCATACTTTAAAACACTTCAAAAATGTTCCATGTTTTCACAAAGTTAAAACACATCTTAAAATATATCTTAGGTATAAAAACTAAGTCTACCAAAACAATTTCTTAAAAACACTAAAAAGTACAAGGTACAAAATACTAAATCTGACCAAGCACTTTTAATTTCCAAATAGTTTTACAAACATTAGATGAGAGAAAATGTAATCAAATGTGAGAACGAATATTTTAGTACTTGTTTTATAACTTTATCTATTTGAAAAGTTTTTTTTAATAACATATGGATAGTACTTAGAGAAAACAGAACTTTAGTGTGCCCACAAGCATTATCAGATCTCAATAATGTACATGCTGTATCAGTTTCAAATCTTTTTTATTTTAAAAAAGAAAAAAATTACAATTACTGCTGAAGCCTATAATGCGCCCCTCTTCAACCCCACTTCTCTCCTAACCCTGTGTACTCTCCTTCTTCCCTAACATCCATTACTCTGAATTTTTATTCCAACTACATTGTAATTTCTAATCTGGTTCTAAGTATCATTTATAGTTACTTTAACACCAAAAATAATTTTTAAAGGGAAAAACAGCAAAAGAGAATGGCTAAACAAGTACCTCAATTTCTTCAACCGTTAACTGGGTAATCTCACTGTCTCTTAGGACGGATCTAAGGCTTAAGAGACTCAGCACCAAGTGCTTACTATCAGCCAGGTACTTGTCTAGGCACCTTATGTACATTAACTGACTTAACCCTCAAATTAACCAACTGAGGAAGGAAACTAAATATCATTACCTGTATCAGTGGGGCAATTTTATCCTCCAAGGGACACCTGGCAATGTCTGCAGACATTTTTGATTGCATGGAGCTACTGGCATCTAGTGGGTAGAGGCCAGGGATGCTGCTACGCCTCCCACCCTGTACAGGACAGGCCCCCACAATATAGTACGTGGGTCAAAATGACAACAGAGCCGAGGTTGAGAAACTCAGACTCACATTCTCAGATACATAATGTGAAACACATAAAGGTTATGCAAATCACCCTAGGACACAGGTCCTAAGTGGAGAGGCACTTACATAAATAGCCTATTTGTTTCCTAATAAAGTTACCTGGAAAATAAAATAAAGTCAATTTTGTTTCTATTTATCACGGGCAAACAATATGGTCTAAGAAAGGAAGTCTCTGCTTCACTTCAAAGCCATTAATTTTTAAATAAATGTATTTTAAAATAAACAATAAGTATTAGCTCTATGAAACAGGATAATAGTTTTACCTTTCCTACTTAACGAAAATATTTGAGGATACTGGAAAGCAACTGAGACCTAAATTTTATTAAAAATACAAATAAAATTTATCTTAGAAACAGTAACTCAATTTGTTATACTTGCCTCATCTAGTGGATCCACATCTGTTTTCCTCATCTTAATAAGCACATCATATGCCTGCTGAAGTGCTCGGACCTTAGGGTGAGAAACTCTAACATAGGCGGGGAGACAAATGAACCATAAACTATAACAGTGACTGAAGAGACACTTGGCCCACTGGGGTGGATTTGTATAACATCTCTTCGCCAATTTATGGGCTGATTTTATCTCCTAGAAAGAGAATAAATACAACATCATGACATTTACTAAAATTCATTAAGATGACAGGAAAAGTGAGAAGTAAAAAGGGAGGTAAGAAATTAACGTAAAATTTGACTCTAAGATCAAGCATTTTGGTTTTGCTTTTGTGAACGGTTTCCTGCTTAGTGCAACATGATTCCTTCTATAGAAGCACTTTATACTGTACTGTAACTAGCTGCTGGCAAGCACGTGTGTCCTTAACAGACTAGAAATTCCTTGAGAGAGATCATTCATATTACCATAATATAATGGTTAATTACGTGCCCTTCACATAGAAGGCACTCCCACATATGATGAAAGAGACTTAACCATGGATTGCTTATGAGTTCCACAATATCATTCCTGAAAAGTTAGTGTCTTCTCACTCTTCTCCCTGCTAAAACGTTTAAGATGCCCTAAGCTACTTCCCACCAAGATTTCCACCCTATCTTCTGTTCTAATTCCGTCACTGACTGATTCCTTCTTTGCAGGCAAAGTCGTCTGAGAAAGATCATAGATCTTCCCACCTAATAATTTATTTGATAGTCATGTTTTCCACTTTTGATTTTCATTCTAGTTTAGGTGTAAAAGAGAACAGGTATCAAAATCACCTGCTGAGTTTTATCAAACACTACATACTTCCAGAAACTACGGAGCCCTCCAGACACGTCAGACTGCCACCGTATACCTCGCACTAAAGATCCCTCTGCTAAGATGTGTTCTAAATAAACATATTCTTATGAGGTCTATTTCCAAGACTTGCTTGGAAAAAAAATTCTGGTGCAAATGAGATTTAAAGACTTAGTGGCAGAATTTTCCTATTTAAAAAACTTGCTTTTATTAAGCTGGTAACAGTGAAAAAAAAAACACTTTTTAGATGGCATTGAGAGAACTGTGCTGTATGAAGTTAAGGATCATGCCAGGATTTGGGGGACTGTATGTGAATTGGTACAACCTAAATTAAGAATTTCATTATAGCATAGGCTTTTGTAGACCCCCTCAAATATCAGTATATGTATAAAGGATGTTTAATTTTAACTCACACTTAACCATAGTTTAACTCTTTATACCTAAATCAGATACAGTATAAAAGCAAGATGTCTAGGTTGTCCTAAGTTAACTCCCTTTGAATGTAATATTTAGTATAAAATATATTTATATTAACCATGAAGGAAATGCAAATCAAAACCACAATGAGATACCATTTCATAGACACTAGGATGGCCATAATCAGAAAGACAGAAGATAATAAGAATTAACAAGGATGTGGTGAAACTGAACCCTCAAACATCCTGGCGGGCATTTTTAATGGTATACCCACTTTGGAAAACAGTATGACAAATCCTCAGAAAGTTAAACCCAGAGTTACCACATGACACAGCAATTCTACTTCTAGGAATATACTTAAAGAAATGAAAACATATATCCACACAAACACTTACACACAAATTTTACAGCAGCACTATGCCTAACAGCCAAAAAGTAGGAACACAGACATGAATGGATAAAGAAAATATTCCATACAATGGAATATTATTCAGCAATAAAAATACTGATACATGCTGCAACATAGATGAACCTTAAAAACATAATGCTAAGTCAAAGAAGCCAGTCACAATAAAGTCACATATTATACAATTCCATTTTTATGAAATGCCCAGAAAAGGCAAAACTATAGAGACAGAAAACAGATTAGTGGCTGCCTGGGACTGTAGGGGATGGAGGAACAGAGGGTTCACAGTTTAGGGGTGTAGGCTTTCTTTTTAGGTTGATAAAAATGTTCCATAATTGATTGTAGTGGTGGTTGCACAACCCTGTGAAGATACTAAAAGCCCATGAATACACTTTAAAAGAATTAATTGTATGGTATATGAATTATATATCAATAAAGTTGTTTTTCTTTAAGTGTATTTACTTCCCAAGGATTCTCTTAGAGCATAAACATAAACATTAGCCTCAATATTATAAGCAGGGTTGCAAGAAATCTATTTTACTTCATTGATAACCATAGTGGTTCTTCAAATGGTTGCTGTGAAATAATTCTAAACTATGAGCTGCATATCACATATACATATTTTGCATTTTAAATTAACATGTATTAGATAAAGAATATCTGACCTGTTTAGTTCTCTTAGCCATGAGAGCTGGACTGTTTGTAATGCTACTCCCAGTAGGGTGTCTACTAAAACAAAGTTTCAACTCCTGTGGTCTGTCAAAAAGCTTAAGATCCAGTCTTGGAAAGTATTTGTAACTAAAATAAAAAGCAAAAATAGAGCTGCTGATTTAAAATACATTAACTCTTTATACTATGCCAGAATTTAGGTGAATATTTCTAAACTTCAAACAATACCCAATAATATTCTCCAAAATCCTTATATAAATTTTTTTTTCTCAAAAGTATAAGATGATGTAATTATAAGATACGTAGGCTATCTACATGGAAACTTGGGCTCCTCCCCAACCTATATGTTATTTTCAACCAACCCCTGGAACATTAAAAAACCGTAATATCTTACTTGACAGAGGAATTAAGACTTTCAACAGAACTTATTTGTTCAATGATAATTTATATTAAAAAATAATATTTGGTATACTTTTGTTTTTCTTTATAAAAGCACCTTGCATTTCATTTTAAAAGGAAAAAAACTAATATTTTTACATTAGGGACATGGCATAACTTAACAATTCTTTACTGTTGGACATTTGTAGACTACTTCTCAATTTTTGCAATTAAATATCTTTGTACATACATCTTTGTGAATACTTTTCTTTGATTTCTTAGGATAATGCCCAACAACAGAGTTTTCTATGGTCAGAGTTTATCAAGAGAATAAAAATTATTATAATCACTATCAAATTACTTCCAGAAAGGTTATACTTACCTACACTGTAAAATACACTCTAATTAGTAGGATAGCCTATTCTTAATCTGATAAATTAAAAATGCTTCTACTTATCATTTTGGTTTGCAATTCTTTGAATCCTAGAAAAACTTAACATTTTCGTATTATTCATTATTGGTATTTCTTCTCAGAAATTGCCTACTCACTTCCTTTGGCCAATTTTCTGCTGGAATATATTATCTTTCCTTATTTGATTTACCTTGTTTGCCCATACCTGGATTCCAATGTATAGTAAGTAAGCAAAAGTAAAAAAGAGTTCTACAATTAACACGCAATCAAAATAGCATTTAATTAAACCACTCAATCCCAGGTATATATTTTCCATTCTTATGAAGCCCTGGTGATATACATCAATTCTATATTTTTGAAAAAAACTTATTTTATATTCCCTTTGCTCCAGAAATTCTTTTAGGAATACAGCCTAAAATAAAGGAAATAACTGTATATATACATAAAGATATAGGTAGCAAAGAACTACAAACAAATCCACAGGAGACTAGTTAAACAAATCACAATAAATACATGCAATGTGGTTATTCTTAAATTACAATACCTGGTATATCTCCATAAAATATTCATCTCCGTCAGTTCACTGAATAAATTCTGAAAATGACCTTCACAAACGATTCATATACATATCTACTAATAATCACAAAAGATAAATAAAAGCTGTGCCCAAACAGCTCTTTAAAAAACTCCTGCTACCTGTACTTTGGTGGCAGATCCGTTCCGTCATCAGGAGGTGGCTCTGGTGGCATTATGAATACAGTGTGCTCACTTTTTTGTGAATCATCTAGCTCTATCAACTTGGTATCTTCTGCTGAGTCAAAATCAACCTAAAAATAATTATTTTCTCCAATTAATTTGCAAATAAGCAAGGTCTCATTCTCAAATATCAAAATTTGAATTTAAGAAAAAAATACCTTATCTGTTTTCTCTGTGCCTTTATCAGGAAACAACTAGAAGAAAACAAAGGAATTCTTAGTGAAAAATGTCTACTTTTAAATTAACAGAGATAATCTTGAACTTATTTAAAAACTATCCTTTTTTTTTAATACTAGGCAGATAGGAAACACTTCATAATTTATTTGGGGGGACCTTATACTACTAGGCTAAAGTATATTTCTCTTACGGCTATCAGAGTAGAAAACAATTTACTTCGGTTAATTTGTTCATAAATCCTCCACAAGCAAAAGATGGGCGATCACAAAAGTAATCTGGTTTCTCAAATCAAAAATTTCATTATTACTAAACCTCTGCATTAGTGGTTGATATTATCTAAGCTTTTCTTTAACTGGATGATACTGAACTATCAATTTTATAAGTAAACAGATATGTTGAATAGTTTTAATCATATCCCTGGAGTTTTAGATCACACTGACAGAATGGGAGAAAATTATTCAAGTCTTCTAAGATAAAAAATCATCAGGGGCCCATAAAAATCATAATGTCATAATATTCTATCTTTTTTGGATACTATCTCAAATTTTATATAATATATGGTTTGCATAAACAATCAACCCCAAGATCCATTTAGCAAAAATTAGAGCTCTATTAAAAATGAGGAAAAAATACATGAGTCATCACTGTCAAGAATCAACTTAAAGTTCCTTAGGATGGGTGAGTAAAGCTTTAAAATTTAACATATTTCCAAATATCCTCCATTAGGACATAAGAAACATATTAGC
The DNA here is from genome assembly GCF_048564905.1 of Vicugna pacos. Lineage (NCBI taxonomy): Eukaryota > Metazoa > Chordata > Mammalia > Artiodactyla > Camelidae > Vicugna > Vicugna pacos. The sequence goes on from NC_132990.1 coordinate 21,399,292, forward strand.
AAAAGTATTTGGAAAGACATTAAAACAAAAGAACACAGGACATTCATTACTCACAAAATTAAACTTTTTAAATGAACTACTAAATCTTACCTTATAAAAAAAAAGAAAGAAATTTAGGAGGTTCAATGAAACGTTCTTAATACCTAACACAAAACCAAAGTGAGCATCAAAGAGGAAAAATTAGCTATATGTATGGTAGCACCAGATACCATAAAAGAAAATAATTCTTACATTAAGTCCAGTATCGGATACCTCCTTCAGATCGTTTGGGCTAATAATAATGATGATGATGATCATAAAGGTAAACTAACTATTAAAAGTTTTTATAATATTGATATACAGGACAAACTTTTACCTTTTCTATGCAGTCATCAAAAAAAGCCAATCCAGTATCTTTATCACTTACAAAACTACATTCTTCAATGAAACGAATAAAAATCTGAGTTTTGGATAAAAGGGTGTAGAATTTTGTATAGGCACGATCTCGACTTTTTAAAAATCCTGAAGAAAAAAAAATTACAATTAAATTCAAATTTTAAAGTTGAACTAGATGTTATATTAAACATTATTTTAAGCTTGTATTTATCTAGTTTTCTCTTTATATGTATATCCATATTTATAGAAGCTTTTAGTAGCCAAAGGCCCTTCTGCTTGATTCAACCACAGAAGAACTTAACCCGTACAATTAACACTGAAATCTGAATGTCCTATAAGGAACCTCTAGTCCTATAGCTCAAGTACAAATTTCTGATACTCTGCATATTCTCAAGCAGAAAGGATCAAGTCCTTCTGCAATGTCACCAATTATTCCTGTATTATCTTGGAAAATTTTCTGCTCATTGAAGTTCAGCAGGCTATTCTACCCATTCTCCTACTAACTCCTGACTTCAGGGACATTCTCTCCCTCATTCACTGATGACTAGGGCACCTAATTCAAAGTCTCCCCCTCTTCAACTCCGACCACCATCATTTTTCAACACCCATAAGCACCAACCATCCAACATTTTAATGAGTTTTTAATTCCTTAACTTTCAATGATCTATGGTCTATCCTACCTCAATTACCAACTTCTATGCATAGTCACACACTCACTGGACTTCTCTTGGAAGCACTGAAAACAGCTCTGCCTCCCAAATCTCTAGTTTACATATTACCCAGTGACCATTACCCCTGTCTGTCTGGTATGCCTGCTTAAGTTCTTCCTACCAAGTCTTCTTTTAGGAGGAGAATTGGGGGAGGAAGGAGATAGTCTCACTGAAATCTACAATCCATTCACCCTTTTACATTCTATGTACAACCTCCCATCTTCACTTCTCTCCCTATCTAATATTGCTTCTATGGCCATGTACATCATTTCAGTTACCTTCTTGTCAACACATTCAATTCTTATGCCCCCAGGATTTCCAAGTGTGACTATACTTGCAGACTGGGTCTTTAAAGGCATACTTAGGTCAAAATTAAGTAATTAAATTAGGATGGGCTCTGACTGGTGTCCTGGTAAGAAGAGAAAATTTAGACACAGATTCGCACCAAAGGGTGATCACAAGAAGATACAGGGAGAAGACAGCCATCTACACAGCCAAGGAGAGAGGCCTCAGAGGAAATCAATCCTAGGTACCTAGTCACCTGGATTTCTAGCCTCTAGAACTGTGAGAAAATAAATTTCTGTAGTTTAAGCCGCTCAGTCTATGGCAACTGGTTACGGCAGCCCTGGCAAACTAATACACATGCCCTGTGCTTTTGTTCTTGAGCTTTCTTCCACTTCTTTACTACCACTAACAATAATAGCTGTTACTATGAGTACAGTACAGTACTTTTACTAGTTGCTTCACATACAATTTTCTCATTTTATCTCCACAACTATGCATGAAGTAGGTATTTCATTAATGACAAAACAGAACCCCAGAAAGACTTCATAAATGTAATAAAGTGGAAATTCTAATTCAGATTTGACTTTTAATGCCTATTGTTTCTAGAAAGTCTTTCTTACTCATCTCCATTTATCTAAATTTTACCCACTCTTCAAAGTCATGCTCCTCTTCCATGAAGTCTTCCAAACTGCTCATTTGGAAAAATATTCTCTTTTTCTGAATCTCATAACCCCTCACTAAATTATTGTGTAAAATCTGTTTTATTGGGTACTTGTTCTATTTTTAAAAACACTATAGATTATTTTCCATTGGGTATCCCATGCATTTAGATTTTATACTTCTTCATATCCATATAAAATAACTAGTTGGACTTGGTAAGTGGTGACTAAGTATTTGAGAGAAAGTTATCCCAAAGCAGAAATGGTAAAGGACAAAAGGATTACTGGGAAAATAGAGATTTTTAAGAAAGTAACTGCTGGGTAAAATTACAGAAATGTAAAATAATTGTCATATGAATACTTATTTATTTGTAAGGTTGCTGCAACGCATATGTTTTAAGAGCAGCTAGATAACAACAAAAATTTTTATAATTCCCTAAAATACACATACTAAAAAGAATGAATACAGTATTTTCCCCTGGAACAAGGCTATATTTTTTCAAACTTTTTAAAAACTTATAGTCTTATTCCAAAAATTATTTGTCAGAGAATACTGTAAAGCCAAGAGTGTACAAACTCAAGAATTAGGGGAAACTGAGAAAACACCTAAAAGCAAATTACCAGCTTTGTTCTACTAAGATAACTGACTACATACAGAGTACTGTCAATATAAGCAACATCTTTGACATTTCATAATTAAACACCTCCAGTTTGCCATTTCCTGGGAAAAAAATGGAGTATAAAAATTAACAGAAATTCTATTCACAGAGCTAGATTACAAATACACAGAAGTTCATCACTTTAATATAAATTTCTAAGAACTTATATATTGTGTATTTTTTGGCAGCAATGCCAAATAGAAAATATTTTTCATTTCAATGAATAATTATATTTTTAATTCCACTCACCCTGTCGGTCAAACAATGAATCAACAGCTGTGGCTTTATTTGAAGGAGCCTCTGTGATTGGTCTGAGATATGTTCTATATCCTTTTAAAATGGTTGCCATAAAGCGCAAAAATGCTTCTTGAATTTCCATCTCAAGTTGTGTCATCTTCTTTTGCCACGAGAAATCTGCTTCAATTGGGGTCATCTCAATTGCTGAACCTTCTTGAGTTTTCCGGTGGACTGATAAATGAAGAAAGAAGAGAAAATGGCACTAATATATAGTATTATTTATGTAATGATTCAACAATCTAGGAAATTGTCAAAATAAAGCCCATCACTTCCTGAAATTCCTCTCTCCATTAATGTGAAGAGATCACTAGCCGGGGTTAACAAGAAGGTCCATGTTCAAAAAAACCACGAACCACAGTATTACTTTCTTACTACTGGAATTTTGTTTTTTAATGAGATTCCCTTTAAGAAGAGCAAAATTGTGTTTAAGTTTAAGAATTTTTTTATACAGATTCTTCACTAAAAACATTCCTTCCTTTTTGCTCACATTTACCTGAAGATAGCTGGGGATACAATTTCTTCAAGGTGCTAATCAGATTTTTGCATGGCTTTTTGGGAAGTTGCTTCCAGTTCATATTCTTTTTTTCATCTGATCTATTAAATAAAAACATAATACAGTTTGTTAAAATCTGTTTTTACTTAAGCCAAATGCTAATGTCCAACTAGAAAATGAAAGGTATTTTTACTGAAGTTGCAATTGATACAGACAGCCTCAATAAGCGGTTTTCAAGGAATTTCTCTTCTCACTTCAATCAACTTCAGTCAAATGTGATTATCTCATTCTAATCCTCCAACATAGAATTTCAGTGTTAGAGTTATGAACACAACACTTAAGTCTTGTTTCAAAGTTACATCTTAGAATTATATTTTATAAGTGGCAAATTTAATTTACTTGATACTTCAAACTACTTATTAGAAAGAAACCTCAACAAATATCTGAGTCAGATATAACAGAGTATGTTATCATAATTCAACTGAGTCAGCATTTAAAAAAAATTACTTTGGAAGTTCAAAAGAACACTTTAAAGTAATACATGAGACAAAGTATTCTGATAGAATTATAAACATGTAAAACTCTACAGAGATGAAAGCTCAATGTACCAACCATGGGCTGGAGCTAATGCTATACATCAAGGCAATATCATTTATGAACATCAGTGCTAGTATTTTAAATTATTAGAAAAGTTAATCCATTAGCATATAAAAAAAAAAGAGAGCAAGATGATGTTTATTTTAGGAATGCAAGGTTGTTTACTAGTAACTGATTTTATAATGTAATTTACCACATAAAAATTAAAGGGGAAAAACTTAATGCTCTTCTCAATAGTTATACAAAGTCATTATAAAGTTCAACACCAACTCATAATTTTTAAGCAAACCTCTTAATCTAGAAGTAAAAGGAAATTTCCTTGATTTATTATTAAGCAATCAAAACCCTAGAGCAGGGCTAGCAAATCTTTTCTATAAAAAGTCAAATAGTAAATATTTTATGCTTTGAGGACCTCTGTTACAACGACTCAAATGTGTCACTGTAGCATGAAAGCAGCCTCAGGCCATATGTAAACGAATGAGCATGGCTATGTTCCAATAAAATTTTATTTGCAAAAATAGGCCTTGGGTGAAATATCAGTTCTTGCTTTAAAGCAATAAAGATATTTAATGCTGAACTGCTCAAATCATTCCCTTCGAAGCAGGAACAAGACACTGGTTATGGTAACTCCTATTTAACATTACAACAGGATTCTAGCCAGAGAATTAAGACAAGAAATTTTTAAATATTATAAGGACTGCAGAGGATGTCATTGTTTCTAGCCAGAAAATTGAAAACAATCTACAAAACAAATTAAAATAAATTCAGCTAGGTTGCTGGGCAGCAGACCACTACATAAAAGTCAATAGCATTTCTATACCCCAGCAACTAACAAGTAGAAAATGTAATTTAAAATACCATTTACAGTAGCAATAAAAACCATAAGGTACTTAGGAATAAATAAGTTTAACAAAAGACGTGCCTGATCTTTACGGAAAAAAAAAAAACTGAAAAGGTTAAAACTTTTTAAAGGCCTATGAAGTAAAATATCACATTTATGGGTAGTGAGACTTTAAGTCAAAATGATATTAGCCTCCAAATTAATGTACTAACTCAGTAGAAGTCTAACCAAAATCACAACATAATTTTACATGGAATTTAACAAGCTAATTAAAATTTATATGGAAAAGACCAAATATAGTCAAAACAATTTTTAAAAACAGGGTGTAAAGGGACCTGCCATCTCACATTACAACTTTAAAAAAAAAATGTTACTGAGACATAATTCAAATACCATACAACCCACTCACCTCAAGTGGACAATCGATGGTTTTTAGTATACTTAGAGTTGTTTAACAACCACAATTGATTTTAGAATATTTTTATCACCTCAAAAGGAAATGCCACATCTCCTCAGTCACTAACCCACAATTCCCCCATCCTCCTTATCCCATGGTAACCCCTAATCTACTTTTTGTGTCTTGGGTATTCCACAGAAATGGGATCATGTAAGGTATTTTACCATGATGTTTTGAAGGTTCATCCATGTTGCAGATATCTTAACTTTTTAAGTCATTAAGAGATTGTGATACTGGCAAGAAGCTAAGATAGACCAAATTAACAAAATGGTAAGCCTGGACACATATCCACACAAATATAAAAACTGATCTGTAATGTTACTGACACTGAAGACCAGTGGAGAAGAGATGAACTGACTATTCAATTAACAGTACTATGTGACAATTGTTAATTAACATGAAAAATAAAATGGTATCTCTATGTCTTATCATACACCAACATCAAGTTTAGCTAAATAAAGACTTAAATGAGAAAGCCAAAACCTTACAACTTTAAGAACATCCAGAGTAATATTTCATGACATCAAGGCAGAAGATTTCATATACAAGAATCAAAATGGCAATCCATAAATAGATATTGGTAAATTTGATCAATTAATATAAACTTCTGTTCATCAAAAGACACAACAGAATGAAAATACAAGGCATGGTGTGGGAGAAACTATCTGCAATGTATATAACAGAGCAAGAATTAATTCCAGATTATAAAAAGAACTTCTTCTACAATTAAAAGAAAAAGACAAACAACCCAACAGAAAAGTGCACCCAGAAAAGGAGGGAAATTAAAATGGATATATGGAGGTATATGTATGGCTGAACTATTATGCTGTACACCAGAAACTGACACAACATTGTAAACTGACTACACTTGAGAAAGAGAGAAGGAAAGAAAAAAAAAAGAAAGAAGAGAGGGTAAAACCAAAGGGCGAGAAGAAATTAAAATTCTTCATTTGCTACTAATTAGGGAAATACGTATTAAAACCACAGAGAGATCCCATTACCAACAAATTAGGAAAAATCTTAAAGTCTGACCATAATGAGTATTGGCAATGATATGGAACCAACTGAAATTTCATTTGCTGCTGAAGAAGGGTCAGCGTAATGTGCAGAAACTATGCCTACCAACCAACATTAGCTCTTCTATATATATGCTTAAGAGAAATTTTTCTCCATGTACTCAATAATGATCAGAACAGCTCTGATCGTAATTGTAAAATCTAACTATAATCTAAGTATTCATATCCATGAGCATTGATAAACACTGAAAATGAAGTAGAGCTACATGTGTAAACATGGATGGACCTATCAAGAATGCTGAGTTAAAAAGCAAGCCACAGAAACCTTTACAAATATAAATTTTTAAAGCATGCAAAATAAAATATCATTTATACTAGCATATATAATAAATGTTTCTAAACTACACGGAAATGATAAACACCAAATTCAACATTAATATGGGTGGTACATTCATGCAAATTATTTACATTATTCTCTGATTCCTGAGTATCTAGAACATTTCATAATTCTTCAAGTACAACTAAGCAAAGAGTTCAATTTTAGAAAACAGTGTTTTGATCAATAGAAATTATACAGAAATCATTTAAAACAGGGCAAAATTAAGCATCTCCATAATATTATTTTATTCAGAACAGTAAATAAAAAGATGTAAACATTTGAGTTCTAACTTCATAATGACTCCCAAAAGAACCACAATGTACACAATCTTGAAATAATTGTTTTTCAAGGACAGCTGCTGGAAAAAAAAAGTGTGCTATAAGAAATAATATTTAGTGCTTACAAGTAGTTCATTTTCAGGCTATAAGCAAATCTAAATATGCACAGAGAGATCACTCAAGATGGCACACTTAGAGGAAGAGGACATGGAGCTCATCTTCCACCATGCACACATGAAAAAATACACCTACATGTGGAATAATTCTCACTGAAAACTAACTGAAAACTGGCAGAAGGACTCCTGTACAACCAAGGCTATAAGAGAGATACACAGGGAAGAGAAGAAAAGTGATTGGGTCAGGACCTGTGCATCTGGGAGGGGACTCAGAGGAAAAGGGAGAATACATGGGTGGATACCCACCCAGAGGAGTGAGCAGTGAGAGCCACAGATAAGGTGCTCCAGGCCCTGGAATCCTACATGGGGGAAACAAGTCCCCTTGGCTGACTGGAGGACCACTGGGAATAATAGGAGGCAAAAAGAAAAACAAAAAAAGAGAAACAGATTTTTAAAAATGAAAACAGCTTGAGAGATCTCTAGTATAACATTAAACATAGCAACATTCACATTCACATTATAGGGGTCCCAGAAGAAGAGAGAGGGGAGATCAAAAATGTATTTGAGGAAATTATGGCTGAAAATCTCCCAAACCTGAGGAAGGAAACAGATATCCAGGTACAGGAAGCACAGAGGGTCACAAACAGGGTAAACCCAAACAGATCCACAACAAGACATATCATAATTAAAATGGCAAAAGATAAAAAGAGAATTTAAAGGCAGCAAGAGAAAAACAAAGAGTCACTCACATACAAGGGAACCTTCATTAGGCTATCAACTGATTTCGCTGCAGAAACTCTGCAGGCCAGAAGGCGTGGCATGATATTCAAAGTGCTGAATGGGAAAAAACCTGCAACGTAGGATATTCTACTCAACAAGATTATCATTTGGAATAGGAGAGATAAAGAACTTCTCAGAGAAGCAAAAACTAAAAGAGTTCACCAACACGAAACCTAACCTAAAAGTAGTGTTAGAGTCTTCTCTAAGTGGGAAAAAAGTAGGAATCTACAGGAAAGGAAAAAATCTCACTAGGAAAGGCAAATACACAGTAAGGACTGAGGGTCAACCACTTAAATAAGCCAGTATGAAGATGAAAAGATACATATAAACATTTATATATATATAAAAAGCAACAATAACTACAATAAACAGTTAAGAGATAAACATGGAGATGTAAAATATGACATCAAAAACATAAAATGTGGGGAGGGGAGAAAAAATAGATCTTTTACAATGTGTTAAACTTAAATGACTACCACTTATGACAAGTAGATATAGTTATAGGTCAACAATATATGAACCCCATGGTAACCACAAAACAAAAACCCCCAACAGTTACAAAGAAACTAAAAAGAAAGGAACAAAAGCATACTACTAAAGAAAATCATCAAACTACAATGTAAGAAACAAAAAGAGTAACAGAAAACTACTAAAACAACCAGAAAACAGGTAATAAAATGGTAGCAAGTATTTAACTATCAATGATTACTTCAAATGCAATAGACTAAATGCTTCAATCAAAAGACATAATTTGCTGATTGGTTATAAAAACAAGACTGTTCTATATGCTATTCACAAGAGACTCAACTTCAAAGTTTAAGACACAAAAAGACTCAAAATGAGGGGATAGGAAAAGATATTTCATACAACAGAAACGGTAAGAAAGTGGGGGTAACACTCACATCAGACATAATAAACTTTAAAACAAAGGCTATAACAAAAGATGAAGAAGGGCATTATACAATGATAACTGTATACAATACAAAAAGATATTACACTCAACACATATGCACCCAATACACAAGTAGCTAAATACCTAAAGAAAATACAAACAGACACAAAGAGAAAATGACACTAATAAAATAATAGTAGGGTACTTCAACACCCCACTTACATCAATGTACAGTCAATTATGCAATAGTGGTCTAAAATGAAACGAAGACCACCCGGGCTTATTAGATAGCTACAGGACATTACATTCAAAACCAGCAGAATATACATTGTTTTCAAGTGCACATGGAATGCTCTCCAGAATAGATCACTTGCTAGGCCACAAAACAACTCTTAACAAATTTTTTAAAGGATAGAAATTATTTTATCAAGTATTCTTTCTGACCACAATGGTATGAAACTAGAAATCAACTACAAAAAGAAAAACAGGAAAGGACAAACAGGTGGAAACTAAACAACATTCTACTTAAAACAAAAACAAACAAACAAAAAAACAGGTCAATGAAGAAACCAAGGAGGAAATCAGAAAATACCTTGAGACAAATGAAAATAGAAACACTATACTCCAAAAGCTATGCAATGCAACAAAAGCAGTTCTAAGAGGGAAGTTTATAGCAATACAGGCCTTTCTCAAGAAACAACAACAAAAAGCCCACCACCACCAACAAAAGAAACAAGAAAAATCTCAAATTAATAACATAATTTACCACCTAACAGAATTAGAAGAAGAAGAGCAAAGCCTCAAGTCAGCAGAAGGAAGGAAATGATAAAGATCAGAGGACATTTTAAAAAGAATAAAAACAAAACCAAAAATAAAACTATAGAAAAAATAAGTGAAACCAAGAGCTGGTTTTTTGAAAAGATAAACAAAATTGATAACCCCTCAGTCAGGCTCATCAAGAAGAAAAAAGGACCCAAATTAACAAAATAGGAAATGAAAGAGGAGAAATAACAACCAACACCAGAGAAACACAAAAAATCATAAGAGAATATTATGAACATTTATATGCCAACAAATTGGGTAATGCAGAAGAAAGAACAAATTTCTAGAAACACACAACTTACCAAGACTGAATCAAGAAACAGCAGACAATACAAGAAAAGGAAATTATAGACCATTATCTTTGATGAATATAGATGCAAAAATCCTTAACAAAATATTAACAAATTGAATCCAATAACACATAAAAAAGGATCATAATCCATGATCAAGTTGGATTTATTCCAGGAATGCAAGTATGGTTCAACACACACAAATCAATGTGATACACCACACTACCAAAAAGAAAGACAAAAATCACATGATCAGCCCCGCAGATGCTGAAAAAACATCTGACAAAATTCAACATCCATTCATCATAAAAACTCTCATCAGAGTAGGTATAGAGGAAACATATCTCAACATAATAATATGGGCCATATATGACAAACACATAGCTAATATCATACACAATGGTGAAAAGACTAAAGTCTTTCCTGTAAACTGAGAAACGAGAAAAGGATCCCCATTCTTACCACTTCTATTTAACATAGTATTGGAAGTTCTAGCCACAATAATCAGACAAGAAAAAGAAATAAAAGCCAACCAAATTGGAAGGTAAGAAGTGAAACTGTCACTATTTGCAGATGATATGATACTTTATATAAAAAACCCTAAAGTTTCCACCCCAAAACTATTACAATAAATGAATTCAGTACAGTTGCAAGATACAGGATTCATATATGGAAACTGGTTGCTTTTCTATACACTAGTAATGAACTATCAGAAAGAGAAAACACAAAAAAGAAATCCCATCTAAAATTGCATCAAAAAGAATAAAATACCTAGGAATAAACTTAGCTAAAGAGATGAAATACCTTTACTCTGAAGGAAATTAAAGATGATAGAGAGAAATGGAAAGATACCCTGGGCTTTTCTTGGATTGGAAAAATTAACATTGTTAAAATGGCGATACTACCCAGAGCAATCTAAGATGCAATCCCTATCAAAATACTCAGGATTTTTTCACAGAATTAAAACAAATAATCCTAAAATTCATATGGAATCAAAGACCCTGAATTTCCAAAGCAATCTTAAAGAAAAAGACAAAGCTGGAGGTATCACCCTCTCAAACTTCAGAATACATCACAAAGTTACAGTAATCAAAAGTCTGATACTAGTACAAAAATAGACACATAGACAATAGATCAATGGGACAGAACAGAGAGTTCAGAAATAAACCCATACACCTGCAGTCAATTAATCTACGACAAAGAAGGCAATAAGATACAATGGAGAAAAGACAGTCTTCAAGAAATGGTGTTAGGAAAACTGGATAGCTACATGTAAAACAATGAGATTAGAACATTGCACCACACCATATACAAAAATAAATGCAAAATGGATTAAAGATCTAAATGTAAGACCTGAAACTATAAAACTCCTAGAAAAGAATATAGACATACTGCTATGATTTAAGTCAAAGAGTATTTTTTTGTATCTGTCTCCTAAGGCAAAACAAGTAAAAGCAAAAATAACCAAACAGGACCTAATTAAACTCAAAAAGTTTTTGCACAGCAAAGGAAACCATCAACAAAGTGAAATCTACATAATGGGAAAAAATATTTGCAAATGATAGGACCAACAAGGGATTAATATCCAAAATATATAAATAGCTCATACAACTCAGTATCAAAAAAGCAAACAACCCAATCAAAAAATGGGCAGAAGATCTGAATAGACATTTTTTCAAAAAAAGACATACAGATGGCTAAAAGGTACATGAAAAGATGCTCAATATCGCTAGTCATTACAGAAATGCAAATCAAAAGCACAATGAGATATAACTTTGCACCTGTCAGAAGAGCTGTCATCAAAAAGCCTACAAATAACAAATGTTGGTGAGGATGTGGAGAAAAGGGAACCTTTGTACACCATTGGTGGGAATATAAATTGTGTAGCCACTATGGAAAATGGTACAGACTTTTTTCATAAAACTAAAAACAGAACTACCATATGATCCAACAATTCCACTCATGGGTGTATATCCAGAAAAAATGAAAACACTAATTCAAAAAGATACATGCACCCCATTGTTCATAGCAGCACTATTTCAAATAGCCAAGACATGGAAGCAATCCAAGTGTTCATCAACAGCTGAATGACTAAAGAGGATGTGGTGCATATATATACAATGGAATATTACTCATCCATAAAAAAGAATAAGATTCTGCCATTTGTAGCAACATAGATGGACCCAGAGAATATTATGCTTACTAAAATAACTCCAAAAAAGATAGAGGGGGAGGGTACAACTCAAGTGATACAGCGCATGCTTAGCATGCACAAAGTCCTGGGTTCAATCCCCGGTACCTCCCCTAACAACAAGTAAGTAAGTTAACCTAATTACCTCCCCACCAAATTAAAAAAAAAAAAAGATACTGTTTGATATCATGTACATGCAGAATCTAAAATTTTTTTAAATGAATAAAAGCAGAAACAGACTCACAGATATAGAAAACAAACTAGTGGTTACTGGTGGAAAGAGGAAAGAGGGGAGGGGCAACTTAGGGGTATGGAATTAAGAGATTAAAAACTACTATGTATAAAATAAATAAGCAACAAGGATATACTGTATTGTACAGGGAATTATACACATTATCTTTTAATAACTTTCATTGGAGTATAATCTGTAAAAATATTGAAATCACTATGTTCTATACCTAAAACAACATATTGTAAATCAACTATACTTCAAGTTTAAAAATGTATTAAAAACCAAATAAATAAACAAGCAAATGCTGTAAAAAGCAACCACAATTACACAGTCTTTAAAATACAACGGTAGATCCACTTCAAAATTATTTTTTAAGTTACAGCAAATGTTTTTTTTCCTTAAGTCGTTCTTTTGGTTCACTTAAGGCTATTTTTCCAACCAATTCTACTGCTGTGACCTATGAAGTCTCATCCCAAGTTCTTACTCTATTCATTTTCTATCAAAATCAAACAGTAAAGAATAAAAGGACTCCAGGAATAAAAGGTGGAATTTGGCAGCAACACTAGGGAATTTTCAATACTTACTGCCCTTTCCCACTTTTTTTTTTTGGTGGTGGCAGAGGGTGGTGGAAAGGGAACTCCGAAGCATCCTTCTAGAACTGCTTCTTTTATTAATATGGTGCTCTATTCTCTGGACCCTCAGTTATACTACTGCCGTACATATTTAGCACCTCCAGTAAGCACAAACTATTACTGATTTTTTTTGGCAGGGGGGAATTAGGTTTATTTATTTAGTTATTTATTTTAATGGAGGTGCTGGGGATTGAAGCCAGGACCTCCTGCATCCTAAGCATGTACTCTTAACTACTGATCTATACCCTCCCCCCATTTCTGATTATTAATATCAATTTATCTACAATACCTATAATATTTAAATCTTGACACCTAAGGAAACAGCATAATATTATCCTATATTGTTACTAAAGTCAAACAGGTAAATCTATTTTTCAAAAGTCTACACACAGATTTTGAATTAAACCTAGATAGCCTATCATCTCCTAAGGTCTGAAAGCAGTATTAAACCTTTTTTTAATCCATATTCTCTTCTGATAAACATAAATATCTCCTGCCTACTGTTAACATTATAAACTATAATAATATTGAGGATGTTCTTTTTCAAATCACAAAGCGCTCCAGGGTTCTGAAACTTGTCCTGGTTGAGAACCACTGTATTAAAGATGAAGACTTATTAACAACTTTTTAAAATATCATATTTCTAGATGTTTTCAATGAGCCATAACTACATGAGAGGAAAAATATAAATTGAGAAAACATAAAAAGAATCAACTTACACATATAACATGTTTGTATCCAAGTCAATGCAAACAACATCTTGTGGTGGGTCATGAAGATCAAAATACCTTGAGTCAACTCCAACTATAAACGGAAAAGGTGCACTCAGCACTGCCGCCAGTGAAAGAGGACAAAGGGGAATATATGGGCATTGCCACTGAAATGGAAAGATCATCTGGGGAGAAAGTTTTAAAAAATTAACCAGATTTTAAATTTGCAATGAGAATTATGTAATTAACTAATATTACTGAAAGGGACCATTAAAAAGCAGTTAAGTGAGTTTCTTTTACCTTAAACTTCATTCCAAAAGTTAAATGACTATAAAATACCACTAGGCAATACCATTAACCAATGGGAAAAAAATCTCCAAGTGTGACAATGATCACAATCACAATGAAAACGCTAATAGCTCTTTGCATGTTACTTGTTGTAATGCCTAGAGAAAATCCACGTTCCCACTTTATGGAGAGAGTCAAAGAAGAGAGAAAATTACCCAAAATATTATAAAACAAACTCATGATCTTTAACTCTTACGCATTTTATCCACCGACTAATCCTCAAAATAACCTTTGACTAAAATCCAAGGAAGAGCACCAAGAACTTTAAAAAATTTAAAATGACTCTCTTGGGAACAGTAATAGTCAAATGAAAATTTCAACAAAAAGATTTCCTAACTGTCCAAATAAACATAAAATGATCCAACTTCAGTGAAGCTTGGCGTCTTAAAAATATTAGTCAATATAAAACATACCTCAACAATCTTTACTAGCTTTCCTTTATAAAGCTAACTAACTAACTAACTAACTAAATAAACCTAATTATATCACTGTGGTCTTCCCTCCCCCCCCAAAAAAGAAAGAAAAAGACAAGTTTTGACAAGTAAAAAAAAAAATTTAAATAATCAGCTAACATTAAAAATTTAATTATTGATGGTAAAATTTTTTCTCTACTATAAAAATCCTTGCTATTTTTCAAAGTCTAGTCCAATTATGACCTTACCCATCATCACTCATCCCAAATAACTGCCTACAGAATTTACAACCTCTGCCATTTATTCCAGATGGTTATACAAAATTGGAATTCTGTCTTGTCATTTATTTACTTATCAGTATTTGAGCACTTAATATGTACCAAGCACTGTTCTAGATGATGGGGTCATAACCACAAATAAAACAAAGATTCCAGTCCTCATGAGGTTTATATTGTAGCATAGAGTCAGCAAACTTTCTGTAAAAGAGAGTAAATATTTTATGCCTTGCAAGCCATATTATCTCTGCCAGAAATATTTAACTCTGTTTTCATTTATGAAAGCCGTCATAGGCAATATGTAAATAAATGGCCTATGTTCCAGTAAAATTGTGTTTACAAAAACAAGCGGCAGCCGGGAATTGACTCACAGGCCATAGTTTGCCAAAACCTGGTCTAGAAGAAAAAGACTGAAAATAAACAGAAGACATAATAAATAAAATACACACCATGTGAGAGAGCACTAAGCGCTATGGAAAAAAGGAAAAGTAAAGCCAAGTACAAGAGATTAAAGTTGAGAACAGGAGAGAAAGCAAGTGACGCTGAGCTGGAACCTGAAGGAGGTGAGGGAGTTAGTCAAGGGGACATCTAAGCGTGGAGCACTTAGAAGAAAAGGAACAGATAGAGCAAAGGTCTTAAGGTGTGAGGTGTGCCTAATATGTTACACGGGCAGCAAGGCCACCGTGGCTGTAGCAGAGTGAGCAAGGGGGAGAGAAGTAGAAAATGAGATCAGACAGAAGATGGACAGAACTACTCGCAAAGGACCTTAACAACTCAAGATTTCCTTCAGTGAAAACTATGTTTCATTCAGCAAAAAGGTTACGTTACACCTCCGACTACGTAAGAAATTTCAGAACAAAACTGTCTACCAACTAAATGATACTTGTCTTCATCTTTGACTTTTGGAACACAGTCTTAAATAGGGTCAATTTTACAAAAATATTCATTGTTTCCATTAATTTTTACTATGGGGCTCCATTAAATCTTCGATATTCTTAGCTTTGTCAAATCATTCTCCTTCTTCTATTTTTTTTAACCGTGCCTGCCAGGGTGAGGGGCATTTTCAGCCCCCACAGGGCGAGGTGGTCCCCACGGCTCCCAAAGGTGTGCCAGGCTGCCACCCTCCAAATCATTCTCCTCTTCAGGCAGTGTTCCAACATTCATTACATACATTTCATGCCATCTTGCATTTTAATAAGGCTTCCAATTTCACTTTCAAGAGAGTGGGCCACAAAGATTCAGACAGAGGGGCATAGATAAACACTAAACTTTTAAAGGAAGGAGTGGGAACTTTATAAAACCGGTCAGTCCATTAACAAATATTTTCATGTTGTAACAGCTTTTGCTGACACATGCAACTGTGGAGGCTTGGAAAACTGGTATGTAATTAGCATTTTTGCCCCCTATAAACCATCTCAAATGTTTATTACTATTTTCAGTCCTAGCAGCATTTCCCTGACCAGATTAAGATCTTGGAGGCTATCCTATTTGTTAATTTAACAAGTATTTATTGAATGTTTACTCCACGCTCTTTAACTGTGACAAGTGCTGAGGACACAGGAGTGAAAGAGACTTAGATCATTATTTCCGTAACAGTTACATTCTTAAAATGGAGAAAGGAAGAGAAGAGAATCAACTATTTTAAATTAAACTAATAATGGAAAATAGGGTTAGAAAAATGAAACATCCAAAATTCTATACTATGACCTTTAAAGCCCTATCTGAGCAGACCTCTTTCTAATTGCAATGGGAAGCCATCAAAAAGGGTTTAAAACAGGGGAGGACTTGATGTAACTTTTATTTGTTTACACAATAACTAAGCATTTGTACATTATCCAATTTCACAATCATCTAGATTTTCCCATGTTATTGGCTTGCAATGATTAAAAGTTATAATTGGGAGAAATTAGTTATGTAATTCATGTATATAATTTTAGGGCAACTGAAATTGGCCAGAGCCTCTCATTTAATATAAGCTTCATTCACAAGTTTTATTATTATGTAATCATATAGATTCTCTGAACAACTCTAAAATATGAAAAATTAGAAACTGACATTTTCTCTCAAATAAAAATCACTTTTCCTTTTAAGTATTTCTCTTTGCCACCCTATTACATTTATGTAACTTCTACTGGTAATTTCAGAGCTGATTTCATTTAAGGAAATTTCCCTTTAAAGTAATAATCCTGTCAAGAATTTTGTACTAAAATGAAAATTCTATACTTACAGCTACAACAGCTTCGGCTACTCCAGTCAACACAGCTGGCCTGAGAGAATGTAGCAAAATTTTACACTCAAGTAAAACAAAGAGCAGCAGTGTTGCACAATTCTCAGGACCCAAATTCATTAACAAGGTGCTAAAGTTGGCTCCACTAGAAAAATAGAGAAAAAGAGGAATTATGAACTATTTCTCTAAAATGTGTTAAGATTTGTTTATTAAATTATTTCCTACATATTAACAATTTAGAATCTAATATTAATTTCAAGTTCTCATTTAGTTATCACTGAAAAGGAGCAAATGCAATGAGATGGTATAAGAGAATGATTCAAACTCATTCTTTGATAACAAAGGGGCATTTATCAAGAAAGATTTTCCCAAAGAACAACCATTTGAGCTGAGCTCAAAAGAAAGGATGTAGGGGTTGGAGGCACAGACAATATATGCAAATGTCCTGAGGCAAGAAAAAGCAACTGTCATGTTCAAGAAACTGAAATAAATCTATTGTGACTAAAGTATAGGGGGAGGGAGTGAACACAACAAGAGAGTATACCTGAAATAAAAATGATATTTGCATTCTCAAACATTTATACTTGCATTCTCAAAAGGACACACTGGCTACAGTGTGGAAAAAACTGAAAGAGTGCAAGGTTACTAACTAAAAGGTTAACAATGAAGTAGTCCAGGTGACAGATCATGTTAGTCTGGACTAGTGATGCAGATGAAAAGAAGCTAACAGATCTGAGACTTTTTGGAGGTAAAATCAGTTCACTTTGAACATTTAGTTATTAACTGGATATGGGAGGAGAGAGGAGAGGAAGAGGAAGGTATTCCCTACATCCAATATTGTTAACTCTCTTAAGTGTTCCATTTTAAAACGGTGGATGGCCTTGCCATCCACCCAGCTATCAGTTTGAAACATTAAGGCTATGCTTGCACAACTGTAAAAATTACACAACTGTATTACCCGAACCCTTAAAATGTTTTAAAGCATTCTGCTCCAAGTGAATAAATATATCATTTTAGATACTATTAATTACCTTAGTGGTAAAGGTGTAGAAACTGGCTGTGACAATATTAACGCATCATGGACTGATAGCTTAAAAAAACAAAATTAATTAATTAATTAAACAAGCCAATTCTGAAACCTAAATATTTAGATCAAGGGTAAAATGGAAAATAGTTTAATATGCAGACTGATACAGTTTTGGAAACATGTACTAAAATATAGAACAATAGCTGTATTTACTTAGAGGTCCTGAATTAGTTCTTTTTAATTAAGTGGTTAATTGAACTGAATTCTGATTCAATTAATTGGTTAAAATACAATTGTTTAAAAATTATGGAGTAACTGCCTTTTAAAGCCTCAAATTTATTTACTCTATATTTGGAAACTGCTTAACATATATTAATACTTTGCTGAACTGAAGAACATTTAAAATTAACAGTATTTGATTTAATGCTACCATATCACATATAATGTTGATAACCATCTTAGCAAAAATTTTAAAATACCTTGCTTCTATAGATCAGTGCTACTCAAAGGGCGAGGCTATAGACTGTTAGTGGTCTAGGAACAGACAGTATATACATAGAGAGTGAGCCATTTAGAAACTTTTATGGCAGTGTAACTCTGCTCTCACATCCAAGTACACCATCAGTAAACTCACGTCACTGGACAGGTTATAGACCTGTTCATGTCTATACGGATCTCACATGGTAAGCTACATATGTGACAAGCTGTATATTTATATAGGTCTGCCACTGACTAGAAATAAAAAGAAACTGGTCCTTTAAAACAGATAGTTTGAAGAGCGCTATTACAGACTACTTCACTTTCACCCTCCAACCATAATCCATTTCATATCTAATATTTATTAAATACTCCAATATTAAAAACATGCCATAACCTAAGTCTGGGTTTTACATTATTAAAATCAGGTACATAAAGGTCACACATGGACCAATGATGTCATGAACCAAGTATTATAATTACTGCAATTCTGAACATCCAAAATTTAAAAAAAAAAAGTAAAAAGGATGTTCATTGAAGACATAAAATACAGGAAATGCAAGGACTTTATGAGTGCCTATTGCTCCACCTTAAACCCAAAGGGCCACAGAATCCACCCTGCAGTGATCGGAATGAATTTATGCAGCGCTTCCCTCAAATATACTCTTTTTTGATTACCTGTACCAGGATTCTTGGTCTTTGTGGTGAAGGAAAAGGGATGTTTTGCATAAAATGTGAAATGTGCCTAGAAAAAATTTTAATATAAAGATAATTACTTTTCTAGAATAGAAATAAATAGCTTCACAGATTTTTTAACAAATCTTACATATTATATATCACCCCAGATCTGACAAACTCACCTAAAACTTAAGCTAAATAAACAAATGTACTTGGTGTAAATACATGTACTCACTCCACTCAACTTCTGAGATGCACTGTACTTCCTGATTAAAAGTCCATACTTATATACCCTATTATCATCAAGAAAATAAAGAGTAACATGAATAGTTTCCATGAAAGAAGATAATATTTATTGCCCTGGTTATCAGTACCAGTATGGGGAGTAACTAATAGTGATATAATGAATCAAAAGTAATACAGAATTTAATCTTACTAGTTAATATTAAAATAATATAGTTCTTTTACTATAACTTTGAGCAAACCACTTGTCCTATTTCTCCACCTATTAATAATACTTCTTAAGTTTTGAGCTCTTAGAATCCACTAACATGCAAAGTATTAGTTACTTCAACTGAAAAAAAAAATCACATACACTCATTCTATTTTCACAGACTATTTACAGAACCTTACTTTTTCAAAGGCTGCTAATTTATCAACATTAAATTTACTTCTAACAACTTTTAATCTGACCACTGAAAGTTAAATCTAGAATTATGAACCATTAGACTGGCATTCCAGTAATACAACATGAAAGCTGAAACCATACTGCTATGCCAAATTGTGTAAGTTTATGCACAACACTTTACTATTTTTTAAAGTTGATTTTTCAGCAGCATTATTTTAAAACCTACAGATAACTGCCCCTGTCTATTCCACTAAACTAGTACACTTTACTGATATTCTTTCTGCTATAATGTGAAATTTTGGAAATTATAAGAAAAGTCTGTATGTTTATGCATACTATAACATGTTTCCACAAAGCTCCTAACTTGGTTTTTTAGCAGGGTACATAAGTTATTTACTATAATAATCAAATCAATGTGCCACTAGAAGTCAGAAAAGATGTGGTTTTAAAGAGACAGTGGATCCAACATACGTTTCTTGCTTATAAAATGTAATGAAGGAAATCACAAATCAAAGGGAAAACATCCAGAATTCTATCAATGCCAAAACCAAAGCTTCACTTTTAATATAAATAGACTCACCCTTATTAATTCCTACATCAGTTTAGAAATGTTTTAACTTGGAACATTTGGATGTTTGGGGTGGGGTGGGGTGGGTGTGTGTATTAACAGTCACTTTTCTCTTAGTTATTCAAGAATGAATAGGAAGAACACACAAAATACAATATTATATATAAGTTCTTTTCTCAGCTGAACTCCCAGAAGATGATTATATGGTCATCCTCACTACCAGTCCTCAATTTTAAATTCAGAGTCAATGACTAAGGTGAAGAAGGGAGCAAGTAAAAAGTAGGATGACTTTTATGCTCCTTTCCATTCAACTCTGACGCTTCCAGTCAGGGAAACAATGAAATGTGTATAAACACATCCAATTTTTCCACCAGACATCCCTCAAGAGTCATTATACATACTTTTCAATGGGAAGAGGATGTGGTCCAGACACAGAAAGTTTGTAGATAAACATGAGAAATTTTCTAAAAGCTTCAAAAAAGGGCCAGTGTGAGAGTAAACAAATGCATTTGTTTGAATTGATGGATTTGGAGACCACTTTTCTCTCCACAGGTGTCAGCAGGCCCAGTTGCACAAGCTGTTTCTCTGTGAGAAGTTCTCGAGAGTAAGGTTCATAAAATTGGATGGCAGCTCCATATACCTACAGAGAGTAAAAGTATTGTTAAAAAAATATGAGTTTGTTTTTAAGAATTAATTTCTCTTTTTCTCTTGTTCCAAAAGAAATATTTGCGTAGAGTACATATGATAGATAAATGGGGAAAAAAATCTCAAACATTGCTGATGGGAATATAAAATGGTACAGCTACTGTGGAAAACAGTTTGGCAGTTCCTCCAAAAGTTAAACAAACAATTACCATATGATCCAGCAATTCCACTCCTACAGATATACCAAAAAGAACGGAAAACAGGGACTTAAACAAATATCTGTATGTCAATGTTTATAGCAGCATTATTCACAATAATGGAAAGATTCAAACAATCCAAATGTCCATCAACAGATGAATGGATAAGCAAAATGTAATACAGGAGTCCCTCAGTATTTGAGGGGGATTAATTCCAGAACCCCCAGTGGATACCAAAATCCACGAATGCTCAAGTCCCTTATAATATAATGTAGTACAATCGGCCCTCCTTATCCACAGGTTCTGCATCCAAGGATTCAGGGGGCTGACTGTATATATATGAGAAGGAATGTTATTCATCATTAACAAGGAATAAAATTCTGATAAATACTGCAACATGGATGAACCATGACAACATTATGCTAAGTGAAATAAGCCAGACACAAAAGGACAAATATTATATGATTTCATTTATCTGAGCTACCTAGAATAGATATATTGGTAGAGAAAGATAGAAAAGGTTACCAAGACTTAGGGTAAGGGTGAAGGAAGCTTCTGTTTACAGTGATGAAAAAGTTCTGGAGATAGATAAGTATACTTTTATAAATCTTATAACTATTTAGTCACTATATATGTGTGTATATAAATCTGCATATATATCATATATATCATATCAACCCTTGTCTTTATAAAGACAACACTCCCAGAGACAATTATTTCAAAGTGATCTCAGAGATTTTTAAAACAAGCAATATGACAAAACCATCTCAATAAGGCTTTGTTGTTCTCTACTGGTCAAAGTACATTTGGTAACTCTTAAATGTTTGAAAATCATAAAATACTCGTTTATATTTATTGCTTTCAATGAGAGAAACTATAAATGATCATGAAGCTAAAGAGGTAGCTTAGTTGTAAGCAATCCAGTTAATATAATATTGGAATTCATTTGTTGAGTATTTTACTATGTTCCAGACACTGTACTAGACACTTAACCTTCATTATCATCTTTAATACAGTGGCTATAAACTTGTAGACTGTAGAATAAGGACACAGATGTATTTTCATTTGTTCCATAAGAGTTAGCCTTGGTTAGTTATACTTTTCAATAAAACTGATTATTCTATCAAACTTCCTAAGAAACTCTTTAATTTTTAAATTTCTACTAGATCTGAGTTTTATTTACTTTTTATTTCCTAATGTTGTTTTTTTCGCCATCTCTTTTTCACTCTAAATTATCATTCTATGTCATTATCACTACTTTACACATGTTTTGAATTTCTAGCTATTACAAATAAAGTATACAAATACACACGTCTTTTGAAGGATATATAAATGCCTCTCTCTTGGAATATGCTCAGGAGTATAACTGCTGAGCCACAGGGTTGTTTCTTTTTCTTGCTGATAATGCAGCAGTTCTTTAAATATTCTGAAATATAAACCCCTATGGAACACATACAGTGTCACATTACTTTCTCCCGTCTGGAGTCTGCTTTTTCAACTTCTTATTGGTATCTTTGAATGAACACATGTTCTTAATTCCAATGAGGTCCTACTATTCATCTTTTCTTTTATGGCTAGTGCTTTCTGCATATTGTTTAAACTATCTTTGCTAATTCTGTCAATTTTAACGTTACTTATCTTCTTACTCTCACTGTCGTAGCTCAGAAATTAGCCATCAATTAATAGTCATCCTTTTGAAAGTAAGTATGTCTTCTCTTTCTGGTTCTTTTTTGTCTTTGGTGTTCTACTTTTACTATAATACTTATTTAAAGGTGGTCTTATATTTTTATTTTTTTCTGCTGAAGTTTCAGTGTATCTTTATCCTGAAAAATCAATTTTTATCAACCCTGGAAAACTCTCAGCCAACCACTAGCTTTTAAAATGTTGACTCTCCCTTTTCTAGTCTCTCCTTCTGAAATGCACTAAATATCTATTGGTCCTTTTGATTCTATCTTGTACATTTTTAAACCCCTTTTCTATTTTATGTTTTTCTGTGCCACACTTGAAGTAACCAATCTTCCATCTCATTAATTCTCCCTTTAAGTATGTCTTATTTGCTGTTTAAACCATTCACTAAATTTTAAGGACCATGCTTTTCATTTCTAGACATTTGATTCTTTATTCAACCTGTCTATTCATTTTTCAAAACATTCTGCCCTTTCCCTAATGTTCTGAGCCCCTCTATTAGGTCTTAAATCATTTCAATTATATATTCATTTATAGTATCTATGATATGGTCATGCTATCATTTCAATGCCTTAAGCGTCTAACCCAGCTCTGATTATGTCCTGTTGACTATTCCTATGGTCTCTATGTCTTCTAACTTTTACTAGAACCTCATCTTGAGGCTTGGGTTTTGGGGGTTCCTCTCCAGAGAGACTTTATATTTGCTTCTATAGGCATTCCAGAGGTTATCAGCAACCTGATAGCAATTTTCATGCTGACTTCTCACTTTGGGATTTACAGTACAAATTTAAACTGAAATGTATTATGTGCAAATAATCCTAACATTCAAATAAGACTTTATCTCATATTAATCTTTTTATGGGATTAAAAACATGGACAAAATAGGCCTCTCTTGCCTTCTGAGATGGCCCACACTGTCCATAGCATGTGTATCTCCCTGAATCAAACTGCTTTCACTCTAAAAGAAAGAAAAAAAATAAGACAAAACAAAAAACATGAACAAAATAGGAAAAAAAAAACCTTTTCAGCAGAAGAGGCTGTCAGGACAAAAGTTGAGAAAACCGGCAGTGGGTATTTGCTCTGAGGATCCCAACATTCAATTGTAGCTCCCATCGGAAGGCAGAAGAGAGGTACAGATTCCGACAGTGGAAATGATTCATAGTCCTCTTCTGGATATCTAAAAATTAAACCTTTTGGAGAAAGGAGACAATGATAAATTTCTTTTAATTGCACAAATTATATGTGATACATATTAAAAGAATAATTTAATGGCAAATTTTATGGAAATATTTAGGTATGAAGTTTCAAAATCACTATTTCTCTTGCATATCAGAAATTAAAATAAATGAACAAATTTACCATTTATTTTTACTCATGGACTTACAGTTCATTGTAACATTAATATGTATTAAATACACTAGTTAAAACTATTCAACAGGATCATCAACCTTAATGTATTTTCCGTGCATACTGCCAACATCTTATGGAGAGTGGTAAAGAAACATACAGGAAAATTTGCCAACTTTTTCAGTTATTCTTCTATAAAAGAAAAAAAAATTCAGGGAAGGGACCAGTATTATGAAATAATACCAAAGCAACAGAAATTATCACAGCCCCTAAACTTGTCTAGAGAGAGAAGCAGTGAAAAGACATGCAATATGAAAAGTCAATGAGCCAGAAACCCTTGTGACTAAGCAGAGAGTACGTGAGATTCAGGAAGCAGGAGCAGGGGCACTCTGAGAAGCATAACAAAGCCCCCGTGGTCTAAAGTACCCACATGGCAACAGTTCATTAGCCTCTGACATCTCCAATGCACAGACTACCTTGAAGTTATACACTTGAAAATTAGTAGCAGAATTTTGAGTCAAAATTCAGTCTCCAAAATTCTGTATTCTAAAATATGTGTCTCATATCAAATACCTGAATACATTCACAAAACTTGTTTCTATAAGTTTTTCTTTAAGTAACAATTTCTCCCCACCAAAAAGAAAAAAAAATTTTAAAGAAATCACATATAATCAACACATTACAGCAATAGTAACAGAACATTTTAAAGTGATACTGAAACTTGTTAGTTGTTGCCTTTATTTTTATATTATAAATTAAATGGTTTGATTCATTAGTATGAATATCTTTATGAGGACAACTAAGATTTCTCAAAAATGGATTTGCCTGACTTCCCTGAAGTAAAACTTTATTCCAAAAATTGTGCACAATCAAAAAGTAACTGACACTGCTTTTCACAAAGTATTCCAGTATCTCTTCTATTTACAACTGGAGCATACCTGTATTTTCAGTTTTTATCCCACCATACCAGTGGGATGAAGAGGTCACACTTAAATCTTTACAGCCCTTGACACTTTACTGTGCAGTTAGAATGTGGCGATACATTTCTCAAACACTTCATGGCAGAAAAGTTTCTCAGGCCCTTCTCTCCTCCATTTAGCTGATTCTTTGCAACAAGTGAGAAAGGAAGCAAGTCCACCTTTCATGGCAAGTAACATGTGGTTTCAAATCAGACACACAGAGATAAGAGAAGGAAATATAAGAAGTAAAGATGCAGTTTGACACCCTTCTGATTGTCAAAATATAAAAGCGCAGAGAGTAAGCGGTTTCTCACTCAATTGTTAAGTCTATTAGTGTAGACTAAAATCTTGAATGTTTATTTCACAAATGCTTGCTTGGGATAGAAGTTTCTGTTTAATTAATACGGTATTTTTGTTGGTGAAGGGTAACATTAATATATCTTGTAAGTATGTAATATATTTAAGAAAACTTATGCCTTTACATGCTAAGGTTATAGATAATTCAATTTATGAATAGATGAATTCCAATACTGCATAAGGAAGCATATACTGTCTCTTCTAACCAAATGTTAATGTACAACAAGTCCTACAGTAGCAGAAACCACTTTTTTAAATGTACTTACCAGCTTTATATGCTATTGCATTAGAAGCAGGCACAGACTTCTTATAACACAGAAACACACTGGAACCCCACTGTAAAATATAAATTAGGTTTAAAAAAGACAAAAAGGTGAAAATAAATTGATATTGCTGAATGTCTTCCAAAGATTTTGATTATTCAGGGAAGTCTATTTAAAACATGTTTATCAAACAGACTATGTAGTATACAACACAGCAAAACATGAAATTGAAACACTAAAAAGAGTAAAAAAATATTGCTATAAAAATTAAACTGATGCAAAGGCTGTTTCAAAAAGTTTAAAATTCTGTAATCACCGAGAGGCTGCTTCTATTTGAAAGAGACAACACGAAACAGAGTGGGTGCTAGAGCCCCAACTAG
Organism: Vicugna pacos; assembly: GCF_048564905.1. Classification (NCBI taxonomy): domain Eukaryota; kingdom Metazoa; phylum Chordata; class Mammalia; order Artiodactyla; family Camelidae; genus Vicugna; species Vicugna pacos. The sequence continues at coordinate 21,425,478 of NC_132990.1, forward strand.
GAAAGACTGGGGTCACTAGGGTTCTATGAAGTCATTCTCTCCAGAGGCAAACCAGTGTTGACTAATAGCCGTGGGTGCATGGGTCATCTCTGCCTATACCTCATTTAAGCTAATATTGGCTTAATTTAAACATTCTTCAAAGTAAATGTAACCCAACAGTAAACTCTAGAGTCATAAAACTATAAATCAAATGTATATGTTGCATTTTCTTCTTCATTAGCATGTAAAACTACAATATTTAAAATAAATATAGGGGAAGTCTTGACCCAGTCTCCTTGCAGTTGTCCTTGACAACACCACTGAAATTCCAAAGCTAATAAAACCTCTATATTAATGTAACATAGGCAATTCAGCAGGTAGCAAAAAAAAAAAAAAAACAGATCTGACTTTAAGTATGTATCTTCTGGATGAAATTATTCTAAAACATCAGAGAGCTAAGGATTTTGTAAGTCATTATGAACCATAAAAATTAGAAAGCTAAAAACAATAAAAACAATCATGAAAATATAAACTGAGAGTAAAAAATACACACAATAAAAAACAGGATTCTAAAAAAATATTTTTTTCGGTTTTCATATGAAATTTTAGAAATTAAACTTTATTCTTACCATTCCACAATTCAAGTTTTTGTCAACTTTGCAGAAAGTATGAGGAGGGGTTTCTCCTTTACTGGTTACAATAACACAGATATCAGTTACAGCCAAGGAATTCTGGGGTCGAATTAGAGGAGCCCTTCGATAAGTGATAAAGATTCTTTGTGAAGTAGTTGAACTGTTGTTGACATTGGCACAGCGACCGTAAGGTGTGGCTTGTATCACTTCACATCCTGGAATAAGCCTTTCTTTCCCATCATACAGAACTCTGCATGGCAGGGAGGGGAGAAATAAGTAAATAAATAGGTGAACACTTTCAGGTTAAAGCTGGTTTTCTCTTTGAGAACAAAAAAAAAATTTATTTTGGTCTTCCCTACTGTTTTCCAAATCTTAATTGCAAACCAAAACTAAAATTACTATACTTTGGGAATTATAAATTTCTTAACTACTATTTTCAACAATAGAATATAGCTTTAGGAAGTACAAATAAGATCAAACAACCTGATTTTTTATTGCTTATAACAAGAAACATATGAAACAAAAAAGGAGCATACAACAAACATCCTTAGGTCAAGTCTCACAAGTTTTATCAAGTATTCAGATGTTTCCACATAATTTTCCTTCCTAATTCCGGTCAAAATTTTACCTTTAAAAATCCTTTGACTGAAACTACAAAACACTGTTTAAAGAAATTAGAAATGAGCTAATAAAGAAAAAGTCATCTCATGGTCATGGATAAGAAGACTTAATATCAGTGAGATGTCAATATTCCCCAAATAGATCTACAGAGTCAACACAATTACTATCTAAATTCTAGCTGCCTGCTTTTGTAAAAAAAGGCAGTATGATCTCAAAGTTTATGTGTAAGTGCAAGGGACCCAGTTATAGGCCAAAGCAATCTGGAAAAAAAGAACAGACTTGGAGGATTCACGCTTTCCCACTTCAAAATGTACTACATATCTGCACATCAGTACAGTGTGGTACTAGTGTAAGGACAGACATACAGATCAATGGAATAGCACAGACAGTCTGCAATCAAACCTGTACACTTACAGTCAATTGATTTAGACAAGACTGGCAAAATAAATCAATGGGAAAAGAAGTCTTTTCAACAAATGGTGCTGGAACAACTGGATATCCAAGTGCTAAAGAATAAAGTTGGATCCCTTCCTTACACTACACAGCAGAAAACCCAAAATGGATCAAACACTTAAATGTAAGAGCTAAAATTCCTAGAAAAATCATAGGAATAAATCTTTGTGGCCTTGAGTTAGACTAAGCCTTCTTGTACATGACACCAAAAACACAAATGACAAAAGAATGATAGATAAACTGGACTTCATTAAAATTAAAACCTTCCATGCTACAACTGATACCATCAAGAAAGTGAAAGGATAACCCACAGAATGTGAGAAAATACTTGTAAATCATACATTTAATTAGGAAATTCTTTACAGAAAATGTAAAGAACACTTACAAATCAATATATTAAAAAAAACACAATTTAAAAATGGACACTGGCAAAAGACTGGCTAAGGATATATGGAAATTCTTGGTACTATCTTTATAATTCTTCTATATAAGTAAAATTATTTAAAAATAAAACATCTTTTTTTAATGGGCAAATAATCTATACAGGTATTTGTCCAAAGAAGATATACAAATGGTCAAAAGTATATAAAAATATGTTCAATATACTATTAGCCATTAGGGAACTGCAAATCAAAACCACAATGAGATATCACTTCACATTCATTGGGATGGCTGGAATAAAAAAGACAGATAATAACAACTTGGTGAGACTGCAGGAAAACTGTAAACTTCATACATTACTGGTCGAAATCAACCACTTCGGAAAATAGTTTGACAGTTCCTCAAAGGGTTAAACATAGAGTTTCCACATGATCCAGCAATTCTACTCCTAGGTATATACCCAAGAGAAATTTTTAAAAAGTGGAAACAATCAAATATCCATCAACTAATACATGGATACACAGAATGTAATACAGCCATGTAACAGAATATCATAGATCACCAAAAGGAAATCAAGTATTGATACAAGGGACAACATGGATGAACCTTGTAAAAATTTTAAGTGAAAGAAGCCAGACAAAAAAGATCACATACCGTATCCATTTACATGAAATGTCCAGAACAGGCATGCCTATAGAGACCCAGAGTAAATTAGGAGTTGCCTAGGGCTAGAGAGTGAGAAGGGGTATTGGAGAGAAACTGCTAAGAGCACGAGGTTTCTTTTAGGGGGATGAAAATGTTCTAAAATTGATTGTGGCTACGTAACTCTGTGAATATACTAAAGACCATTTAATAGTACATTTTACATAGGTGAACTGTATAATATGTGAATCATAGTTCAATTAAGCTGTTAAAGCCCAACTAAATATTAAAATGGCAAATGAGGAAACAGAAAGAACAATGAACACAAAAGAAATCTACTACATGATAAACATGGCATTTCATTACACTAAGGAAAAGATGGACTTTTTAACTTAATAAGCAGAGCTTGAATAAGCAAACTCCCATTTGGGAAAAAAAACAAAATTTTTTCCTATACTTCACACTATACACCAGAAAGGGCTCCCAGTGGATCACAGATGTAAATATAAAGAATGAAACCATACTATATTAAAAGAAAACCTAGCAGTGGGAAGTGTTTAATTATGATGCAAAATCTAGAAGCAATAAAAGAGTAAGAAAATAAACTTCATAAAATAAACCTTGCATGACTTAAAAACACCATAAGCCAAGTGAAAAGACAAATTATAAGGGGAGAGGTAAGGGGAGTACCAAAATAAATAAAAGGGATTAAGATGTACAAATTACTAGGTATTAAATAAATAAATGACAAGGCTGTAATGTACAACACAGGGAATATAACCAATATTTTATAACTTTAATGGAATATAATCTATAAAATATTGAATTACTATGTTGTATACCTTAAATTAGCATAATATTGTTAGGTCAACTATATTTCAATATTTTAAAAAAATTATAAACTTGAAGAAAACATTTGATGACTCATTTAACAAAAAGTTTATCCTCTTAATACATAAAAATCTCCTTAAAAAAAAATCAAGGAAAAGGAGAAAAAAACTATTTCTAAAAAAGACATCAACAGTTCACAAAAGAAAAAAGGTTAATGGTCCTTAAACACATGAAGAAATATTTAACCTCATTTAGATTACTCTGACATACCATTTCTCAACCGTGAGACTGACAAAAATTCAAAAACATCATCGCATACTTTGTTGATGGGACTTTGGGGAAAGAAACAGTCACATACGTTGTTGATGGGAATATAAAATGGCACAACCACAATGGAAGGAAGTTTGGTAACATTTAACAAAATAATGCCTTATTTATCTTTTAACCCAGCTAGGATCTACCCGAAAATACACCTTCACAAATGTAAGTATTTGCACAATGTTATTCACCAAAGCAACAGGCCTTGACTCTATACCCCCTCACATTCCAGGTACCCTAAACCATTGCTTCTGGGGGTTTTGTTAAGATACAGGTTCAGGAGGTCTACGGCAGTGCCCGAGATTCTGACTGTCTAACACATCCTCAGGCCCTAAGAACAAGACTGGCCCATGGATTACACTTTGAATGAATAGCAAGGCCATAAATATCACCTCTTGCCTTTAAAGTCAAGCTTTCAAAAAGAAACCTCTATTGCTCCAATTTCCAATCGTTTCTCAACCCTTTCTAATCTGGCTCCTACGTCCAATGACCCGATAAAGTTGTGTGACCCACCATCCCAACTGTACTGACTTGAAGGAAAATCAGATAAGCTAAAAGGGTAGACTTTACTAAAGGAGATAAATGGATGCTACATAAAGGGAATGTAAGATAAGGATAAATCATCCTTTGGCTTTGGAAATTTGAACATATAAGGATCTCAGGATAATTTCATCAGAGCTCTATTCAAATAGTGGAGGAAATGCTAAGCAAAACAAGTGGTAGGCTCAAATGCAGCAGCTAACTTTCTTAACATCTGAACAACTATCAATAGAACAACCAGCAATCAATTGTTAAAAAAAAAAACCAGCATGGGACAGTCAGGGAAATTTGGATACATGACGTTATTCAGAATGTAATCATTTTTAGGTGTGGCATTGTAGTTATCTTAAGAGAGAGAGACATAAAATCAATTGATGTTAATACATCACATTACAAGAATGAAGGAAAAATTCACGCGATCATCTCAATTAATGAAGAAGTGCCATTTGACAAAACCCAACACACTTTCATGATAAAATCTCTCATAAAACCAGGAGTAGAAAGGGTCTTCCTTAACATGATAATCGGCATTTATGAAAAGCCCACAGCTAACATCATACTCCATGGTGAAAAGACTGAAAGCCTTCCACCTAAGATGAGGAATGAGACCAGGATGCCTGCTTTCATCACTGCTATTCAACACCATGCTGTAAATTCTAACCAGGGCAGGGTGGGCGGCAGGGAGCATAAGCAACATGTAAATGAGGGACTAAAACTATCTCTATTTGCAGATGGTATAATCCTATATATTAAAAATCCCCCCAAAATCCACAAGAAAGCTATTAGAGTAAGTTAGCACAGTAGCAGGGTCTAAGATTAACACATAAAGTTAAAATTCAGCTGTGCTTCCATACATCAGCAATGAATAATCCACAAAGAAAATTAAGAAAACAATCCCATTTAGAATAGAATCCGAACAAATAAAATACTTAAGAATAAAATTACACAGATGAAAGACTTATACACATAGGTTGGAAGACTTAGTATTTTAAAGATGGCAATACTTCTCCCAAACTGACATTAATGCAGTCTCCATTAAAATGCAATCTCCATCAAAATTCCAACTGCATACTTTGCATAAATGGATAAATTAATCCCAGATATTTCCCAAGATGCTCTCAAATATCTACGGTTTTACTAACTGATGATAATTATAATAAGCAGAACATCTTCATACATGACATGTATATATGATAAAATACTACAGGTATTCTAAAAGCGTATCTTATTTACAGAAGAGTCAATGTAGACATTTTTGGGGAAAAGGCTTTTACAAAGAATGTTTGTTCTTCATTGGCTGTGGACTAGATACTAAATACCTCATGAAAACTACACTCCTTCTAAACTGTAAATACTTTCCTCCTGGCACTACAAACCACACAGTACAATTGCATTTTCTAAAACAGTAATGCTCCTTTGCCAAATGAGTTCAGGGTTTCACAAAAACTCATCACATAACCCAAGGAGTTCCTTACAAACATGTTCTTTAATTATAGCTTCTTGTTCTTTGATGTATAATTAATAAGCTTATCTGACAAGAACAAACAGAAATGAAATCACATTTCAGGCTCTAATGCCTTCATTTCAATATTCTTTGGAAAGGAAAATGATTCAAGTACAATGCAGAGAAATTCAGTAAGAGTGGACAGAGATATGTAATACCTCACTATACTTGATCTTAAAGTAATCATAATAGAACTATCAAGGATTTTGAGTATCTATTCCCATGCATCTTAAATAAATTTTATTTCCTTCACTAGAGCAAATAAAATAAGTCACTGTACCCAATGTCAGTAAGGGGTGGTTTATCTCTCCCTCTCTTGTAACAGAGGAACAGTTCCGGGCTTTTCAGACTTCCATAGTTCAAGTTTGCTTGAAGAGCTGATGGAGTGGCTTCAACGCAGGTATAACCTTCAGGTACTGTTTCCCCAGCTGATTTGTTAATAACTGCAATGTCTGTAATTGGAGCTTTGGGCCCAGTTGGCTTAGTATCTAAACGATTTATTTCTTGATCCAAAAGAGTAGACGTATCAGTGAGACCAGCCACAACAAAGTAGTCAGTCACTCTTGGCCCTTTGTCTTCTATCATGGCTGCTATTATATTTCCTAGAGGAAAGAAAAAGGGGGGGAAAAAAAAGACATTAATAAAATGCTTTACCAGACTCACTAAAATTAAAATACTCCAGAGTTAACAATGAACAACTAGCACACTTCCCCAGGTGGATTTATAATCAAATTGTTATCATTCTGTAGAGGAAGATTGTCTTCTTTTTTTAAGATATTTTATTTTCTTTTCTTCCATTTTTATTGAGATATAATTGCAGCACTATGTAAGTTTAAGGTATACAGAATAATGATTTGACTTACATACATCATGAAGTGATTACCACAATAATTTTAGTGGACATCCCATACAGATACAAAATTAAAGAAATAGAAAACAAATTTTTTCTTGTGATGAGAACTCCTACGATTTACTCTCTTAACAATTTTCATATATAACATACAGCAGTATTAACTGTATTTATCATTGTGTACATTACACCTCTAGCACTGATTTATCTTACAGCTGGAAATTTGTACCTTTTGACTGCCTTCATCCAATTCCTGCTCCCCCTAGCCCCTGCCTCTGGTAACCACAAATCTGATCTCTTTTTCAATGAGTTTGTTTGTTTGTTTTGAAGTGTAATTGACCTACAACACCATGTTAGCTCCTACTACACAACATAAACACATGGTGATTTGTAATAACTCACTGAGGTTAACATGGATGCCCCATAATTCACTCATCTACTCGTAACTGATGACTATTCGGAAAGCTTCCAAATTCTTCTATTGCAAAAATGTTGCAATTAACATCTTTGTACATATATCTTCAGTTAGTTTACTTTTTATATATATATATTTTTTGTTTATATAAGTATAGTCAGTTTACAATGTTGTATCAATTTCTGGTGTACAGCACAATGCTTCAGTCATATAGAAGCATACATATATTCATTTTCATATTCTTTTTCACCGTAAGTTACTACTAGATATTGAATATAGTTCCCTGTGCTATACAGTAAAAACAACCCACATAAAGTGTACAAATTGGTAAGTTTTCACAAATGTATATACCCATGAAAACATACCACAATCAAGATAGCGAACATATCCATCAACAACCAAAATACTCTCGTACTCCTTCATTATGCCTCCACAAGCAATGAGGGACCTGCTTTCTGTCACTATAGATTAATTTCTATAATTGATATAAATGAAAGCATACAGGATATTATCTTTTTGTCTAGCTTCATTCGCTCACTGTAATTATTCTGAGATTCATCCATGATGTTTATATCAATAGTTCACTCCTTTTATATTCCACTGTTGAATGTACCACAATATGTTTATCCACTGACCTATATTAAGAGACATCTGGGTTATTTTCAGTTTGGAGCTATTGAAAATAAAGCTGTCATGAATACCCATGTATAAGCCTCATGGATATAGGCTTTCATTTTTCTTAGGTAAATTCTAAGATGGTAGGTGTACATAGTTTTAAAAAAGTGCCACATAGTTTTCTAGAATGAGTGTACCATTTTACATTCCTAACATCAGTATATGAGAGTTCCAACTGTTCACCATCTTCTCCAACACTCTATAAGGTCAATCTTTTAAATTAGACTAGATTCTAATATGTCTATACTGATATTTAACTGTAGTTTTAACTTACATCTTCCTAATGACTAGTGATGTTGACTACCTTTTTCACTCTTTTGCTCATTGTTTAACTGGGCTTTTTGTTTACTCATTATAGAGTTTTGAAAGTTCTGTCCTCCAGAGATAAGTCATTTATGAGGTATATGATTTTCAAATATTTTCTCCCAATGTGTGACTTACCTTTTTATTCTCTTATAGTGCCTTTTGAAAAGCAAGTTTTTACTTTTGATCAAGTCCAATTTATCAATCTACTCTTTAATAGATCATGCTTGTAGTATCATATTTAAGAAAACACTGTCGGGGGAAGGTATAGCTCAGTGGTAGAATGCATGCTAAGCATGCACGAGGTCCTGGGTTCAATCCCCAGTGCCGCCATCAAACACACAAATAAATAAATCTAATTACCCTCCCCACAAAACCCAAAAAACTAAAAAAACACTGTCAGTCCAAGGTTACCAAGGTTTTCTCTCATGTTTTCCTCTAAAAACTTAATACTTTAAAATTTTACATTTAGATCTATGATCCATTTTACTTATTTCTTTATATACGGTGTGAGGTATGAATGAAGATTCACTTTTTACATACAGTTATCTAATTTTTCCAGCACCACTGTTGAAAATACTATCTTTACTCTACTTTATTGTTTTTCTACCTTTGTTCAAAAATCAATTCTCCAATATGCATGTGTTTATTTCTGGATTCTCTATTTTGTTCCACTGATCTATTTGTTTATATGTCAGTACCATATGGTTTTAATTACTATAACTTCATAATCAGTCTTGAAATCAGGCAGTATTAGTCTTCAACTCTTTTTCAAAATTGTTTTGACTAGGTCCTGTGCATTTCAGTAAGCATTTTGGAATCAGCTTGTCAATTTCTACCCCTCACCCCCACCAAAAAAGCTTAGTCAGATTTTAACTGGAATTGTGTTGAACCTGTAGGTCAATTAAGGAGAACTAACAGTATTGATTCTTCAAACCTATAAAGAAGGTTTATCTCTGAATTTAGATTGTTTTAAATTTCTCTCATTAGTGTTTTATAGTTTATAACATTTAAGTCTTTCATACCTTTAGTCAGATTTATCCTTAAATACTTAATAATTTATGCTAGTGTAAATGATACTGCTTCCTTCTAAACTCAATTTCCATTTGCGCACTGCTACTATATAAGAATAAAACTGCTTTTTATATATTGACCTTGTATAATGCAATCTTGCTAAAGTTGCTTGTGAGATGCCTTTTCTTTCTTTTTCTTGCCATACTGTACCGACAAGAACATCTAGTACAATGTTCAAGAAAAATGCTGATCAAAGAAGATCTACAAATGACCAATAAGCACAAAAAGACACTGAACGTCATTACTCATAGCAGCATTAGTCACAACAGCCAAAAGGTAGACACAACCCAAGTGTCCATCACCGAACAGATAAACAAAATGTGGGTTATCTATACAATGGAATATTATTAAGCCATAAAAAGATACTAATTTTAATAAATGTTACAACATGGATTAATTTTGAAAACATTATTTTAAGTAAAATAAGCCAGATACAGGACAAAAACTATGTGATTCCACTTATACGAGGTACCTAGAACAGGCAAATTCATAGAGATGGAAAGTAAAATAGAGGTTACCAGGGGCTGATAGAGGGAAGAATGAAGAGTTATTTTAATAGTGAGTATAAGTTTATAGCTGGGATGATGAAAAAGTTTTGGGTATAGACAGTGGAAATGGTTGTACAATACTGCCAATGTATTTAATGCCACTGCATGTAATGACACAAATGATTAAAATGATACTACGTTATGCATATCTTACCACAGTTTTTTTTTTCTTTTAAAGAGAGAATGTATCAATAAACACCTCTCCGTATTAAACTTTTAACTTCTGTTAAGCTACAGAATAAGTTCCTGGAGTCACCTTTCTAGATCAGAGTATATAAATGCCTGCTTATATACTCTGCTATATGTTATCTTCTTAGCTTTAGAAAAGAATATACCAATTTACTATGTCAACAGTAATTTATCTATGGCCCAGTGAGTGTTCAAATTGTATTTAAGTTTATTGTGTTAGAGCAAAAGTGAAGAAAGGTTGTTTCAATACACATTTCTTTGCTTAAAAAGAGGAAGAGAAAGAAATGTTGAGACTAGATATCTTTGTTTTGTTCATAATCTTATGGAGAAAGCATTCAGTCATCTTTTATCAGTAAATATAATAGTTAATTGTACATTTTTCATACATGCTCTTTATCAAGTTAAGGAACTTCCTTTCTATTCCTGAGACTTTTCTCAGGAAGAGATGTTGAATTTTATCACACTTTTCCTCCATCTACTGAGATTATATGGTTTTTCTTTTCCTGTTTTTTAATATAATGAATTATATTGACTAATTTCTGAGGTATTAACCAACCCTATACTTCTGAGATCAATCCCACTTGCTCATGATATATTATCCTTTTCATATATTCTTGGATTCTACTTGCTAAAATTTTGTTTGAAATTTCATATATGTTAATGAGGGACACTGGTCTGTAGTTCTTTGGTTTTTTTTTTTCTTTCTTGTAATGTCTTTATCTGATTTTGTTATCAAAGTAATGCTAGTTTCACAGAATGAGTTGGCAAGAATTTCCTCCCTTCAATTTTCTGGAAGAGTTTGCATAGAACTGTTATTATTTCTTCCTTAAATGTTTGCTAGAATTCACCTGTAAAATCATCTGGGTCTGCAGTTTTCTCTGTGGTAGGTTTTAAACTATAAATTCAATTCCTTTAGTACATACAGGGCAACACAGGTTACCTATTTATTCTTGAGTAAACTTTCACAGTTTGTGTCTGTCTTAGTCCATTCAGGCTGCTATACCAGAATACCATAGGTTGTGTGGCTGATAAACAGTAAATTGATTTCCCAAAGTTCTTCAGGCTGGAAAGTCCAAGATCAAGGCACTGGCAGATTCAGTGTCCAGTGAGCTGGCAATATTCCTAGTTCATAGAAGGCTATCTTTTCACTGTAACTTCACAGGATGGAAGGGAGCCAGGGACCTCTCTAGGGTCTCTTTTAGAAAGACACTAATCCCATATGTGAGGGTTTCACCTGCATGACAGAAGCACCTCCCAAAGCCCCAAACTCCAAACAGCATCACACTGGGGATAAGGTTTTTAACATAAGAATAGGGGGCAGACATTCAGTCTATGGCAGTCTCTCTCAAGGAATTTGTCCATTTCATCTAAATTGTGCAATTTATTGGCATAAAGTTGTTCATAATACTCCCTTACTATCCTTTTAGTATCTGTAGAATATGCAGTAATGTCACATCTCTCATTCTTGTTATCAGCAAGTTTATGTCTTCCCCTTTTTTTTAACCTGATCAGTCTGGCTATAAAATTGCCAATTTCATTGATCTTCTCTAAGAACTAGCTTTCAGTTTCATTAATTTCTATTTTGATCTCTATAACTTCCTTTCCTCTGTTTTTGTAGACTTTAACTTGCTTTTTCTACTATCTGAAGGTGGAAGCTAAGGTCACTGATTTGAGATCTTTCTTCCTTTCTAATGTAGGTATTTAGAGCTAAAATGCTCCCCAAGTAATGTTTTTAGTAGCATCCCACAAATTTGGGGATGTTAGGTTTTCTTCTTATTCAGTTCAAATTACCTTTTAATTTCCCCTTCTTAAAAGTATATTTTCTTTGACCAATGGGCTATTTAAAGTGTGTTTATCAGTTCCCAAACTTTATACTTGGAAATTTTCCAAGAATCTTTCAGTTACTGATTTCTCACTTAATTACACTGTGGTCAGAGAACATACTGCGTATAACTTGAAATCTATTATATCCTTGCTGGTTTTCTGTCCACTTGTTCAATCACTTATCAACAGAGTAATATTAAAATCTCTGACTATAATTATAGATTTGTCAATTTCTCCTTTCAGTTCTATCAGTTTTTGCTTCATGTATTTTGAAGCTCTGTTATTAAGGGCATAAACATTTAGAATTATTATATCCTTCTGACTGACTCCTTTATCATTATGAATCACCTTCTTTGTCTCTGCTAAAAATTAATAAAAGCTTTGGAAAAATATTAAAAATTTGTATAGACTTAGATATATAGTTTAATAATTAAACTTCATTTTCCAACTCCAACCAAGATAATCTTTCAAAATCCAAGGAGGGTATAGCTCAAGTGGTAGAGTGCATGCTTAGCATGCAGGAGGTTCTGGGTTCAATCCCCAGTACCTTCTCCAAAAATAAATACAATAAACCTAATTAACTGCCCCCACCAAAAAATAATAAAAAAATTTTCAAAATCCACTTCACCTTACTGTTTAAAACGGCATACATTTAAATAAATACTGTTAACATCAACAAAACATTATTAACTTTAACTTACAAGGCTAAATGTAGTTTACAAAGTTCCTCTCACTGTAACAAAAAGATTTTTTTAAAGGTTCAAAAAATATCTGTGTGTTCTTTGGTGTTCCAAACCATACAGAATGAATGACCAACATTGTTTATACCACAAAGAAAGTACAATATTATCGAAGTTATTTGCTACATTTAAGCAATTTAAATTAGGGCCTTGGTGATGCCATTTAGAAAGCATTATCAACATCAGTTATGCTGGCTGGGTTACAGAACTACAAAACTGAAAAAGTCAGTCATTTCAGATAAAATCAGTTTCTTTTTCACAACACAAAGCAGTCTAATTCTCTACTGTTGCACTTGCAACTAAAAGTTTGGTAAAGAAGGAGAGCTGTAAAGGGCAGCAAACACAAAGGCTTTAAAGGAGTCATAAGAGTTGTGGGAATTAGAGAGCATCAGCAGCCACTACTAGTCAGAGCCATCCAACTGCTGCCAAACAGAAACGGCAAAACCATAGCTTCCTTTTTGTCTTCTTAAGAGGAGCCAGAAATAATCAGGATTTTTATGTAAATCTCCAAGTTTTAAAATATTAGCAACTAATTCAAAATTCTTTAACACTAGTAAACAAAACACATTAGCAGGATATATTCACCCTAAAGATTAAGTATCTAGAAGAGAACAATTTTAAATTTCATTTAAAAAAACTATTGGCTGGGTCGTGGAGAAGTCGCTCGCAGTCACCTCTGCAAATGGGCTCCATGGCCTAGAGTCCTCATCCCTACCACCTACGATCGTGCACCGAGGCCTGCAAGAGGTCACCACCAAGGTTTCCACCAGCCCACAAGCAAGATAATAGCAGCCATCCCCTCCAACGGCTCACTCGTGGCCACCCACGACTATTACCAGCACTGCCCGGGCTCCACTTCCAGTAACAGCTCATGCAGAAGTGTGGAGTACCCTGGGGAAGCCATCCCCCACCCCTCGGGTCTCCCCAAAGCTAAGCCGGACCCTGGTGGACTAGCTTCTTTTTCACGAAGTCCACTCTTCCATTCATGGGCCACAGTGTTGGAGTCCCCAGAGCACTCAGAATCGCCCCCAGACCTCCACCGGCAGTATCACCTGTGACCTGGCTCTGGAAGCCATAGGGAAGCAGCACTTGGCGGCTAGTCTGGCAAAACCAACTCTGGGCCCCCGTCCTGAGTGGCCACCACCAGCTGCCAGGCTTCTTTTCAAGGCGGTAGGCCCATTAAGAGCACTCCACCGCCACTTTCCTCCCTCGCCCAGACTAAATAGGCTACAGCCACCAGAAACAGTTGGGTTCTTTAATATGAAAACAGCAGAACACCAAAAAAGAAGTTGAGAGAACCCCACTCTTTACCCCCAAGCCACACAAGAGCCTTCCTGACACCTCGTAACAACTGTGCCTTGCACCAAGTAGAAAATAAACTCCAAGCAGCCAATTTATTAAAAAAATTTTCTAAATTGACCTGGTTAAATATCTTTACCATAAAAGATATGTGAACCAATGAACCTAACTGTGTATCATATTGTTAATATAATCACATAGAAGGGAATGAAAAAAGAATGAATCCAAGTAAATTTTGAACAATTTACTTTAACATGAAGAACTGAAAAGAAATCTTAACCCTTCCTTAGAAGGCTTGTTTTTTATACCTGTATGTTTGTAGCAATTCTGAAATTATTCTATATGTACTCCATGACTAAATAATTGTTAGAAGCCAGAGTTCTTGCTGTGAGAAAAGGAAGATATAAATAAGGGATGGAAGACAAGAATCCATGTTTTAGAATGGAATTAAAGGTATCAGCATGAACTCATGATTTTAAGAGAGAGAGACATATATGCACTAAAGGCAATGTGGTATCCTGAAACGGACCACAGAACAGAAAAAAAATCACAATTTGTATTAATGTAAAAATTAGTGGAATTAAAATAAAATTTGGATTTTAGTCAACAGCAATTTAACAATGTTGATGTTTTAGTTTTAACTAACGTACTGTGGTAATATAAAATGTTAGCCATAGAAAAATACAGGAAATCTCTGTGCTATCTTTTCAGCTTCTCTGTAAACCTGAAATATAATTCATAAATAACAATGTTTAAATACATGTCTGTCAACGTTACTGATGACAGACCAAAAAAAGTGGAAACAGTTCAAATGTACATCAACTGATGAGCAATAAAATGCAGTACATTTATACAATGAACTATCGTTCAGCAATAAAAAGAAACCAAGTACTGTACATGCTACAACATGGATAAACTGTGGACACATTATGCAAAGGGAAAGAAGTCAGTTACAAAAGACCACATATAGTTTGATTCTATTTGCATGAAATGTCTAGAATAAGCAAATCTACAGAAAGACAAAGTGGCTGGCTGCCAGGCCTGGGGTTTGGGGGAAATGGGGAATGACTGCTAATGAGTATGGTGTTTCTTTCTTGAGGTGATAAAAATGTTCTAAAATTGATTGTGGTGATAGTTGAATAACCTATGACTACACTAAAAACCAATTAAATTGCATACTCTAAACGGGTGAAGTGTGGTATGTGAATTATCTCAATAAAACTGTAAAAATAGATAAACATTTAGCTAGTCATATCAAGAAAAAAAAAAGAGGGCCTAAATAAGTAAAATCATAAGTGAAAAAGGAGAAGTTGCAACCTACATCACAGATATACAAAGGATCTTACAAGATTCCTACAATTATGTGCCAATAAAATGGACAACCTAGAAAAAATGGACAAATTCCTAGAAATGTACAATCTGTGAAGATATATGAGAAAGAAACAGAAAATAAGAACAGATCAATTAACAGTAATGAAAATGAATCAGTAATTTAAACACACACACACACACAAATTCCCAACAAGCGGAAATCCAGAATCAAATGGCTTCACAGGTAAGTTCTACCAACCATTTAGGGAAGAGTTAACACCTATCCTTCTCAAACTATTCCAAAAAGTTGCAGAGGAAGGAACACTTCTGAAATCATTCCACAGAGCCAGCATCACCATGACACCAAAACCAAAGATATCACACATACGTGTACACACACAAACATAGTCCAATATCACTGATAAATATGGATGCTAAAATCCTCAACAAAATATTAGCAAACAATTCAATGATACATTAAAAGGATCATATGCCAGAGATGCAAGGATGGTTCAGTATCCACATATCAATCATGTAATACACCACATTAACAAACTGAAGAATAAAAATCAAATGATCATCTGAAGAGATGCAGAAAAAGCTTTTGACAAAATTCCTCTTCAGAAAAAGCTTTTGACAAAATTCAACATACATTTATGACAAAAATGTTTAACAAAGTGAGAACTGAGAGAATGTATCTCAACATAACAGAGGCCATATATGACAATCCCACCGCTAACATCATAATCAATGGTGAAAAGCTGGAAGCATTTTCGCTAAGATCAAGAAAAAGACAAGGGTGCCCACTCTTACCATTTTTATTCAACATAGTATTTAAAGTCCTAGCCATAACAATCAGACAAGAAAAAGAAAAGGAACCTATATTGGAAAAGAAGAAGTATAACTGTCACTGTTTGCAGATGACATAATACTATACATAGAAAATCCTAAAGACACAAGCAAAAAAAAAAAAAACCACTTTACTAGAACTCATCAATGAATCTGGCAAAGTTGCAGAATACACAAGGAATATTTGGAAATTGGATACATTTCTACACATGAACAACTATCACAGAGAAAAATTAAGAAAACATTTATAATTGTATGAAAAAGAATAAAATACCTAGAAAAAAATCTAATTAAGAATGTAAAAGATCTGTACTTAGAAAATTATAAGGTGCTGATGAAAGATATTGAAGACAAAACAAACATGAAAAGATAAACAGTGCTCGTGGACTGGTAGAATTAATATTGTACTAACCAAGGAAATCTACAGATTCAATGCAGTCCTTATTAAATACCAATGACATTTTTCACAGAACTAGAGCAAATAATTCTAAAATTTGTACAGCAACACAAAAGACCCCAAATAGCCAAAACAATCTTGAGAAAGGACAAAGCTGGAGGTATCACACTCCCTGATTCCAAACTATACTACAAAGCTACAGTAATTCAGGGTACAGTGATTTAAAAAGTATGGTACACACACAAAAACAGACACATAGATCAACGGAACAGAAGAGAGAGCCCAAAAATTAATCTACTCATAGGGGCAACTCATCTATGACAAAGGAGACAAGAATATATGGTGGAGAAAAGACAGCCTCTTCAAGAAATGGTGTTGGGAAAACCAGACGATTACATGCAAAAGAAGCAAACTGGACTTTCTCACATCATTCACAAAAATAAATTCAAAATGGATTAAAGACATAAATGTAAAACCGGAAACCATAAAACTTCTAGAAGAAAATAAAGGCAATATGCTATTTGACAAGGGCCTTAGTGATATTTTGGGGGGTATGTGTCCTCAGGCAAGGGAAACAGAATAAACAAATGGGACTACATCAAACTAAAAAGGTTTTGCACAGTGAGGGGAACTATCAAGAAAACAAAAAGGGCACCTAATGAATGGGAGAAAATATTCGCAAACAATATATCCCATAAGGGGTTAATATCCAAACTGCAGAAAGAGCTCATACAATTAAACATCACCCAAAAAAAATTCTGATTAAAAAATGGGCAGAGGATCTAAACAGAATTTTTTTTTAAGAAGCCACATTCAGCCAACAAGCAAATGAAAAAAGATGCTCAACACACTACCCTCAACAGGGAAATGGAAATCAAAACCACAATGAGATATCACCTCACATCTATCAGAATGGCTACCAACAAAAAGACAACAAATAACAAATGTTGGCAAGGATGTGGAGAAAAGGGAACCCTCATACACCTTTCCTGGGAATGTAAACTGGAGCAGCCACTATGGAAAACAGAATGGAGATTCCTCAAAAAGTTATAAATAAAACTCAGATACAACCCAGAAATTCCACTTCTGGGAAAGAAAGAAAGAAAAGAAGAAAAGGAGGAAAGGAAGGAAGGAAGGGAAAGAAAAGAAAGAAAAAGAAAAGAAAAATGTGCAAACATATATGTGTGTGCGCGCGAGCGCACACACCCTTATGATCACTGCAGCATTATTTATAATAGCCAAGAAATGTCAGCAATCTAAGTATCCATTAATAGATGAATGGATAAAGATATTGTATATAGATACAATGGAATATTGCTCAGCCATAAGAAGGAATGAAATAATGCCATTTGCAGCAACATGGATGGACCTAGAGGGTGTTACACTAAGTTAAATAAGTCAGACAGTGAATGACAAATACTGTATGATTTCACTTATATGTGGAATCTAAAAAAAACAAAATAAATGAACAAACATAACAAAAGAGAAAAAGAGTTGTAGATATGGAAAACAATCAGGTGATTTTCATAGGGGAAGAGGGTAAAAAGATGAGCGAAACAGGTGAGAGAGATAAAGAGGTACAAACTTCTAGTTGCAAAATGAGTCACAAGTATGAATTGTACAGTATGGGGAACAGAGTTACTTATTATGTAATACCTTTGTATGGTGAATATCGTAACAAGATTTATCATGGTGGCCATTTTGAAATGTACAGAAATACCAAATCACAATGTTGTGCACCAGGAACTAACACAGTGTTGTAGATCAATTATATTTCAAAAACAAAGTCACAGAAAAAGAGATCAGATTTATGGTTACCAGAAGTGGGGGAGGGAGGAGGGGAACTGGATGAAAGGTGGTCCACAGACACAAACTTCCAGTTATAAGATAAGTAAGTACGAGGGATGTGAAGTACAACATGATAAATATAAGCAATACAGCTCTATGTTATATGCATGGAAGTCAAATCATGCTGTACTCCTTAAGCCTACACAGTCTATATGTCAATTATATCTCAATAAAACTAAAGGAAAAAGACCAATCAAGCTACTGGGTAGAAGGCCACTGGAAACAGACTATACAACTTCAAAGTCTTTCCCCAGAGATGCTAGTAACTAGAAAGAAAATGCACATCACCAATGTGGTGGCATTACTTTAACCAACCAATCGAAGTTTACATCATTAACAACTGTTCTGGTATTACATGCCTTCTGATGTGAAGCACTAAGAAGGGCACCACATTAGTTATGCAGTATTCCTAACAAAAATGTATAGCCTTAATCATGAGGAATTAGGCTAACAAACCAACCAAAGGGCAGAAGTCTTAAAAAAAAAAATGTATACACACACACACATACACACACAAAGCGAAAGGGAAAAACATGCTGTTCCAAATTAAAGAAGATTAAAATCTCAGCATCAAAATGAGTGATGAAAGATAACAGGAAAATCTCTGAACACTTCAAAACTAAACCCACTTTTAAATAATGCATGATTCAAGAGGAAGTTTAAGGAAATTACAAAATATTCTCAACTGAACAAAGAGTAAGACAACACATTAAAATCTGTGGGATACAATTAAAGCAGTGCTTACAAGGAAATGTATAGCAGTAAGTCCTTATAGAAAAAAAAGCAAGGTCTCATATTAACAATTTAAGCTTCAATCTTAAGAAACTATAAAAAGGACAGGAAATAAACCCAAAAAAGCAGAAGGAAGAAAATAATATAGCATAAAAAGAAATAAAAGAATGGAAAAAATAAAACTGTCCCCATTCGCAGACACAACTGTCTAGGTAGAAATTTCAAGTAATCTACCAAATAAATAACAACTAAATGCAATGAGTACTCCTAGAATGGATCTGTGAACAGGAAAAAAAAAAAAACTGCTGTAAGGTTTGGAAAAATTTCAGTGTAGACTATATATTAGATAATTTTGTAACAATGCTAATTTTCCTAATGTGATTAGTGTGAGAGAATGTTCAAGTCCTTAAGAAATACATGCTGAATTTATTATCAAATGGTTTACTCAAAAATAATAGGCATAGAGAGAAAGTGCTAATGTGACAAAATAATAATTGGTAAATCTAACTGAAGGGTATAATGGGAGTTCATTAAAAGACTCTTCCAACTTTTGTTAAGGTTGGGATTTTTTTCAAAATGAAGTTTTTGTTTGTTTGTTTGTTTTTACAATAGTTTCTGTCCTTTGAGATTTCAACAAAAGTATAGAGATAGATGGAGAAAAGTGGGAAAGGTAGGAAAATAAGAGAGTGAAATAACACTGGTTTCATTTCAATTCAA
Source organism: Vicugna pacos (assembly GCF_048564905.1). NCBI lineage: Eukaryota > Metazoa > Chordata > Mammalia > Artiodactyla > Camelidae > Vicugna > Vicugna pacos. The sequence continues at coordinate 21,445,150 of NC_132990.1, forward strand.
GAAGTATACAGAAAAGCATAACTGCTAATCTGAGTAGTCCCAATTTTAGCTACACTGTCTATAAAGTTGGAAAAGTAGAATATAAAATCTGCTACGTTATGTTATGTATGTATGTATGTACATTTATGTACATGTATACACACAGAGAAGTGCAAAGGCAAAGACCTGATAAATTTAATGTTGTCCCCAGGGATTTTTTCTCTTTGCTTACTTTAAAAGCTAAATCATCATACTTCAACTTTATTCACTTTGAGCACAAAGTAACAATCAGAATAAAATGACACAAGTTTCTGAAACTCAGCCATCTGGCAACCTCACCAATTCATACACAGCCAAGAACCAGCCATTAAGAACTGCAATAGATACCACAAAGCAGCAAAACATACTTTATGCATTTCCGTCTCTCAATTCACAGTCTATTTAATGACAGTTTACAAGAAGTTCTATTAAATTTATTTGAGTACTAAATACACAGTAGAAGTAATAACACAAAGAAGAGAGGTAAACATACTATCAGATCAAAAAATTAAGTGCCAAGGAGTGAGATGTCAAGAAGGTGACCTAAGGGCAGAGTTAACTAGATCCCTACCTGTAACAGTAAAGAGTCACACGCACCTCAAATATACCCAATGGGTATCCCTGCTTTGCAAATGTTCCACAGTATTTATAATCACGTCATCTACTTATTATGAAAAGGTTCACTTACTGAACAATTCTTTTCTCACCATATTATCTATGTATTAAATATTAAAATTCCATATACTAAATATACATTAAAAGCCTATATAATCCTATAAAATTTAACCTCTATTGTTTCATTGGCCAATTTCCAAGTTGACTATAACAGTTAATTGTAACAATTTTATACGTTATCTGATCTGGTTGATAAACTCCCTCTTCACCCTTTTTAAAACTTTCCAGGGTTATTCATCTGAGCTTATCAAGTTTTGGGAGGAAAAAAGCTGAAATCTTTGTTAGGAACAGTTCTAAAAGATTATTTAATGAGAACAGGCATCTTTACAAAAATTAAGTTCTCCAGTCAAGTGCAAATGGTATGGCTCTCCATATTACTCAGGTGTCTTTTTTTAAAGCCTTTAAGTAAAGTCTCATGATGTTTTTCAACCAGGTCTCGCACATTGTTTGTTTGGATTATTGATAAATATTTTACAGTTTCGTGGCTAATGGGAAGGAGCTCTTACGTTTGCTAAACAGTCACTGCCAGTACACTAATAACTATGGCAGAGCCTCAGACCTTGTTCTAAATGCTGGGAATTAAAGCGATGAAAATACCAAATGCCTTGTCTTTATGGTTGGGGAATAATCAGTAAACAAGTACAGACTTATAAATAAGTGATTTCAGAAAGCATACATGCTATGAATAAAAATAAAGCAAGAAAGAGGGAAAGAAAGTGATAGTGGAAGTGCTAATTTTTATAGTACAATCAAGGAAGACCTCTCTGAAGAAGGAAGTAAAATCTGAGCAGAGGTGTTAAGTGACAGGGAATAGTAAATCATATGACAGAACACATTCCAAGCAGGAAGAAAATAGAAAATAAAAGCCTAAGACAGGTAAATAACTTGATCTTTGAGGAACAGCAAGAAGGCCATGGCTCTAGAGCTTAGGGGAGTATAGGAGATACGGTCAGTGGAGGGGGAAATCATATAGGACATTTCATGCTAAGGTAAGGTCTTTAGGTTTTATTCTAAGCATGCTGGGAAGCCGCATGCTGGGAAGCCACTCCAGATGCAAGTGATGTGTTGTTATTTATGTCTTTAAAAAATCAGGGGAGGAGGTAATAGCTCAGTGGTAGGGAACATGTTTTGCATGGATTGAGCTCAATCCCCAGTACCTCCATTAAAAATATTTTTTTAAAAAAAATCACACTTGTTGCTGGAAACAAAGTAGAGGGAAAAAAAGAACAGAAGCAGGGAGAGCAGTTAGATGGGAACTGCAACAATCCAGAAGAAAGATAATAACGGCTTATATTAAGGCAAAGAAGTGGGTGAGACAAGAAATGGCAGGATTTGAGATACAGTTTAAAAGTCAAGCTGCTACTGATGGACTGGAGGTATGAGGGAAAAAGAGAAAGTAAGAATGGCATCCAGTCTGTGGCCTAACCAAGTATGTGAATGGTGGTGCTATATACTAAGATGGTGAAGTCTGAGCAAAGAGTAAATTTGAGGAAATAAACCCAAAATTCTGTACTGGACAAGTTTGAGATGCCTAGTACAATACTGAAGATGAAAAGGCAGTCCAATATAGTGTGGAGTTTGATAAAATATTGCAGCTGGGATCAGTAGCAAATTAATGATACTTAAAACCACAAAATTGAATAAGACACCCTAAAAAAGTGACAAATAACGATAAAGAAAAGGTAGATGGCCTAAGCCTAGGGCACTCCAACTTTTCAGGTAAGGGAAGAGAAGCCAGAAGACAAGACTGAGAAGGAACTGCCATAAATCAGAAAAGAATCAGGATTATACGGCAACCAGAAAACCAAGTGAGGTTTTTTCCAAAAATAGGGACTGATCAATCACGTCAAATGTTAATGAGAACTAGAGTAACTTTAAGACTGAGAGTGGTTTTAGTTGGTGGGGGTGAGCAAGAGCTAGCCTGGAGCAAGTTGGAGAGAAAATGCAAAGAAAATAAAGACAGTGAGTATGAGCAACTCTTTTTGACAAATTTTACTATAAATGAGAAAGAGAGGTTGAGAAACAGAGAGAAAGATAAGACCAGATGCAAAATCCTCAAACAGGCAAGAGGATGCAGCATAGATGGAGCTGTTAGCTTATAAAGAGAGAAAGATAATAGTAAGGAAGGAAAAGAGATTAAATAGTCTTCTTAGTCATAAAAGTGGAAGAGCAAAAATGACAAGGTAATGCTGAGGGCATAAGAGATATCTGTGGCCATGAATTTAAAGTGAGACCAGTCAGCACTGTTGTTTGTTTTCTCCAGTCACTCAGTTGCTCAGGATCAAGGGAACACAGAGTTTGCAAAGAACTGTGTTCGATCAGAGCTGAAATTTTGCCCTGATTACAGTAAAGAAAGCAAGAAACAAGAGAGATGATAACCTGACCCCAAAAAACAGTACAGAACACTAGTAGACACTAACGTTTGCATTCAATGAATCAATATCCCTGAGTAAGGAAAGAAATTACCATATGTGGGGGCAGATGGACGGTAAAAAAGTGGTGTGACTAATGGCCTGGTGGTCTAAAAAGAATCCAAGAAATGTCAAAATAGGGTACTAAAGTATATGAGCTGACAAAAGAGAAGATGGAAGTCAGAGTTAGATGCTTAAAATATTTTAAGTTAAAGATCATGATGATAAAGTCTAGGATAATGTTTCTCTATTTTAACTACACATTGGGGTCTGCTGGAATACTTTTAAAAAAAAATCAGACCAATAAAATAAGCACTTATGAGTGTGGCACACTCCCATCAGTATGTTTTATGCTAACCAGTTAATTGTAATATACAGTCAGAATTAAGAACCAACAGTCTTTAGTGGGATCATGGAAACGAGCAGCTAAGGCACATTAGAAAAGAAACTTGCAATCTGTAGATTCAAGAACTTCCAATGAAATTGTCTTCTGTTATTCTCAATACAAATAAAAGCATGAGATATATTCCAAATATTTTACATGCATTAACTCATTTCATACTCCTAACAACTGAACAAAGTATACGTGAAATATTGTAAAACTATGTGAAGGTAGACTGTGGTAAGTTAAAGATGCATATAATAAACCCTAGGGCAAATAGTAAAAAAAAAAAAAAAAAGAAAGAAAGAAAAGATATATAGCTAATATGCCAATGTGGAGATAAAGAGAACACTAAATACACTCAATCCAAAAAGGAACAAAAAACAGATGGGACAAATTAAAAACAGATAGCAAGAGAATAGATTCAAATGCAGCCATATCAATAATTTCAGTAAATTTAAGTGGTCTACCATGACAAATGAAAACATATGTCCATGGCACATGAAAAGATAGCTCATCATCATTAATCATCAGAGAAACTCAAATCAAAACCACAATGAGATATTACCTCACATTTGTCAGAATGGCTATCATCAAAAAGAACACAAATAACTAATATTGGCAAGGATGTGAAGAAAAGGGAACCCTCATACACTGACCGAAGGAATGTAAATTGGTGCAACAATTGTAGAAGACAGTTTGGAAGTTTCTCAAAAAACTAAAAATATAATAACCATATGATCCAGCAATTTCACTGCTGGGCATATATCTACAGAAAATAAAAACACTAATTCAAAAAGATATATGCCCCTCAATGTTCACAGCAGCATTATTACAACAGCCAAGATATGGAAGCAACCTAAGTGGTCCATCAACAGATGAATGGATAAAGATGATGTGGTGTGTATGTGTGTGTGCGTGTGCGCGCGCGCGCACGCAGACTACTACTACTCAGCCATAAAAAATAACGGAATTTTGCCATTTGCAACATAAATGGACTTGGAGGGTATTATACTTAGCAAAGCAAGTCAGACAAAGACAAATACTGTACAACATCACTTGTATGTGGAATCTGAAAAGTAAAGCAAACTAGTGAATGTAACAAAAAAGAAACAGACTCACAGATATAGAGAACAAACTAGTGGTTACCAGTGGGGAGAGGGAAGGGGGGAGGGCCAAGGTAGGGGTACGGATTTAAAGGTGCAAACTGCTATGTATAAAATAAGTAATCTACAGGATGTATTATACAGCACAGGGAATAGAGTCAGTTTTTATAATGACTACAAATGAAGTATAACCTTTAAAAACTGTGAATCACTATGTTGTACACTTGAAACTTATATAATGTTGTACATCAACTATACCTCAACAAGAAACAAACCTGGAAAAAAAAGCACACACATCCATATAAACACTTGGATACAGATATTCATAGCAACACTACTCAAAATAGCTGACATGTTGAAACAACCCAAATCTCCATCAAATCATGACTCAATAAAAAAAAAAAAAAGGTGGTATTTCCATGCAATGGAATATTATTCAGCCATGTCAAGGAATGAAGTACTACTGATACATGCTGTGACACAGATGAACCCAGAAAGCATTATGCTAAGTGAAAGAAGCCAGACACAAGGGTCACGTATAGCACAATTCCATATACAGTAAATATCCTGAACAAGCAAATCCATAGATAAAACAAGCAGACTAGTGGTTGCCAGGAGGAGGGGAGATGGGGAACAGGGAGTGACTGCTTAAAAGTAAAGGAGTTTCCTTTTGAGGTGACAGAAACACTCTGGAACTAAATAGTGATGACAGTGGCATAACACTGTGAATGTATTAAATGCCACTAAATTGTACATTTTAAAGTTGTTCAAAAGGTGAATTTTACATTATGTGAGTTTTGCCACATTTCTTAAAAAAATAATAATAAAGTACTGATATATCCAAGAACATGAATGAAACTCAAAACATTATCCTAAATGGGGGAGGGTATAGCTCAGTGGTAGAGTCTGTGCTTAGCATGCTCCAGGTCCTGGGTTCATCCCCAGCACCTCCATTAAAAAATAAATAAATAAACCTAATTACCCCCCTTAAAATTTTTTTAAATTAAATTAGAAAAAAACTGCAGGAAAAAACACGTTATCCTAAATTAACAAACCTAGTCACAAAATATCACATACTGTATAATTTTATTTATATGGAATGTCCAGAATAGGCAAATCTATAAAGACAGAAAATAGATTAGTGGTAGCCTCGGGCTGGGGTGGGAGAGAGATGGACTGGATTGTGACTGTTAGCGGACATAAGGTTTCTTTCTGGGGTGATGGAAATGCTCTAAATTATGCTAATGGTGGTTAAGACTCTAAATATATTAAGAATCACTGCGTTGGACCCTTTAAATGGGTGAATTTTATAGTGTATAAATTATATCTCAATTAAGCTGATTTTAAAAAGGAAAATTTTAAGTGGTCTTAAACATCCTTAAGTAAAGACAAATTATTAGACTAGATTTAAAAAGTAAGACTCAATACTTTCTACAGGAAATATGTTTTAAATGTAAAGACACAAATGCATAAAAAGGATGACTGACTTGACAAAGGAGCAAAGAAAATTCAGTTGACAAAGGATAGTCTCAACAAGTAGTAGTGGAAAAATTAGATGTTCATATGCAAAAAAGAGAGCGACTGAGACCTTACACTTTCTATTAAAAAAACTCAAAATGGATCACAGACCTAAGTATAAAATGCAACACTATAAAACTTCTGGAAGAAAATACAGAAGAAAAACTATATGTGATCTTGGGTCTGGTGATGAATTTTTAGATAAAAGACCAAAAGTACAATCCATGAAAGAAAAAATTGATATGGTAGACTTCACTAAAAATTTATACTTTTTCAGAAAAAGGTGAAATGCAAAACTAGCATTCAGCATTTGTTTTGCAGCAAATAGTTATAGAGGCAGTGTGCACCCCAGAGCAGGGAGATTGGCATCTCCAAGCTCCTTCCCCAGGAACTACACTCAGCATCAAGCCAACATAGCTTTGAACTGTGTCTGTAGGCATCTGTGCTTCATCTAGATTTACTTGGTGCATCCATGAGCAAGATGTGTCCCAAGGTAATTGCTTCTTCACTTTATACCATTTTTGTTTATGAAAGGTTTCACAGGGATACTCTATTTTCATATAGAAGGGGAAACTGTATACTAAATGAGCCTGCAGCATTTTTTTTTTTACTGTCAGAATGCACAAATAAACACAAACCACAAACCCACATGCATGGGTTTATGTTAAAGGAGCACAGGAGCCAACTAAAAGAGCTCCCAAATGCCAAGGCTGTGACAGTTTGAGCAAATAAAGTAGTACTGGATTATAACCCAAAGAATAAAATAAATACCCATAAGCCCATACTGATATAAAACAATGACACAAATAAATTAATAAATGAAAGAAAGGAGACAACTCTCCCATTCAAAAGAATTCTAAATAACTTATGCAGACATTCTGCTCTTAAGAAGCGTGTAATCCTCTACTCAAGTGTAGGATGAGCTTAGTGACTTCCTTCCAAAAAATACAGAACAGAAAGGGGCTACTAGAAAACACATACATGTGGCTTACACCATTTCTAGTGAAATAGCACTCTTCTAGCTACTGCATTAAGGCAAGAAAAACTGAAGGAATACTGATTGCAAATGTAGGAGCAAACCTGGCTTTCTCTGCAGACATTATGATTACGTATCAAGAAAATCCTAAGGAATCTACATAAAAGCTACTAGAACTAGAAAGAGAAATTTAATAAGAAAGAAAACAAAGTCAACATACAAAAGAAATTAATTGTGTTTTTACATACTATCGAGAAATATTTTGGAAAAAGAAATTTTAAAATGCAGTATCTAACAATAGTCAGCATCAAAAAATATGAAATACTTGGGGATAAATTGAACAACATATGTGCAAAAGATATATATAAAATGATAATTATAAAACACTGCAAAAAAAAACCCCTAAAGATATTTAAATAAATGAAGAGATATGCCATGTTGTTCAAGTATCAGAAAACTCACTATTATTGAGATATCAATTCTCCCCATCAGGCTTTTGGTAGAACTGACAAGCTTATTCTACAATTTGTTAAACAAATGCTAAAAATGTAGAATAATCAAAACATTTCTGGGAAAAAAATGGTGAAGAACAAACACTACCCGACTGCAAGGCTTGCTATGAAGAAGCAATAATAAAGACAATACAGTACTGGTATACGGATCGACATCTAGACCAATGGAACAGAAAAAGACAGCAGAAATAGACCCACACTCAAAAATAAATAAACAAACAGGAATCAGATCACATACAACCTCCTAACTAGTAAGGGGAACACACAAGGAGGAAGAAGGGATGGATTAAATTCTACAGAGTAAAATAACAAGGTGCTATAACAACAACTGATCTCCCAAACTAGACAGTGTAATCAGGAAAGACTTGTCAGAAAAGTAACTCATAAATGGAATAGTACATGCAAGGGTTCTAAAGGAAGGAATCTGAAAGTAGGCTCATGTGACGGACGCACTGTGGGCGAGGAAAAGATAAGGCCAAGGAGACTGGGCTTTTCACTCGGTGTAAAATGTTTGCATTACATAATAGTTCTCAATTCTATTTCTTTCCCATCCCTACCATTGCTCTTCTCAATTCTCACCTAGATGCCTACCAGATCTTCTAGCTGATAAACGTGCATCCTTACTCAAGCTGCTCTCCCAATTCCATTCTTCACACCTGAGCCAAAGATATTTAACAGCTTAAAATCATTAAATGGCTCCCTGTTCCCTACAAACATGATTTCTATTTCTTGTTTGACTTTTAAGACCCTTCATGACACAGCCCCTACTTACCCCTCCAGCTTATTCCCCACTTCCCTCCAAAACTACCTGTGCCTCCACACTAAATTACTTGCATTTTAATAAAACTCACCACATTCTTCCATTACTTTGTGCCTTTTCACATAATTCTTTGAGCTTTAAATCAAATGTCTCCTATGTAAACCATCTCCAATGCACACCAAACACACTTAGGTATTTCCCTCTCTCCTATAGTATCGTTTGCTCTATTCTAGATTTGTCATGTGGTAGTTATGGTGCTTATCTGCGAGAGTGTTTATCACACTAGACTTTAATACTCAGGCTGTACGTTATTCATCTTTTAATCCCTCGCAGATAGCATAGGATCCATTTAATACATGCTTTGTTACACAATTAAAAAACAGAAACTCCTAGCATTTATGCTTTTAGGATCTAACCATCCCTAAATTAAGATATAAATGAATCACAAATACACAATGACAAACTAAATTCAAAGAATTCTTTGAAATATTTCAAAGATTTTTTAAATCCTATAAAATGACTCTTCCATAAGTCAAATGATTATAAATTTAGATTTGTAAATATTAAATTTTGTAGAAATGAAGTACACTTAGATATCTATGCCCCACAATATTACTATACGAATTAAGAATTTTATAAGAATATTATTATATTGAAAAGTAAAATTAACAGACACAGAAACTTGTAGCAAGTTAGTAACAGAATTACGAATTTATATTTTGATCCCTACTCAATGAATTCAAGTCACACATACGCATCTACAGTTTTTCACCCACTTTCAGTTCTCAAACACCGTATTACAGGAACCCTCATGATCTACTGCAAAGGAAGTAGTTCAAAGAATGTCCACAATTTCAAAAGTTCAATTTGGCTTGGACCATTATACAAGCAAAATGACTTAATTATAGCATTATTTTAAGACTGAAAAAGTGGAAGTACTAAAATATTAAAAGAGAATGATTAAATAAACAGTGACAGTAAAACTCTGCAATACTACAAAATCAAAAAATAGCAATATGCAGCACCATGCTATGTTTAAGAAGACAAGTATATAAACACTAACCACAGAATTATACACAAGTATACATAGGATCAGTATAGTATTATACTAATATATAAGTATAGAAGAATTAGACTAGAGAAAAATGTAAGAAAGATGACAATTTTTTCTTTTGAATTTCCTTTAATCGTGTTATATTCTTTTCCAATAAAACGTTCTCAAATACCACACAAAGCTCTATTACACTTATTTACATGTACTATGTACTGACATATATTTTAAAAATTTTTTAAGTTTATAAAGTACCTAACTTCTTCCCATGAAACACAATCTTAAATTTCAAAAAAATAAAATTATCTGATTTTGGAATTTCCTATAATTTGATGCTAAAAACCTACCATTTTACACCAGCTGTACTACCTAAACTCACTCCCGAAGTTTCAACTCTTATAAAGGAAACTTCAGTTTCAATAAGGCATCCCATGACTACAAGTCTGTCAAACTGACAGTCTGAAAGAGGAGGTACAACTTGTTTCTAAGTTTCAGCAAACATATTACATTGGAAATACAAATTATAACAGAAATTCTGTTTTGCAAATCAAAAAGACCAAATGAGACAATCTCCCTCTGACTCAGCAGCTTTCTTTTTCACTTTACAACCTGTACTTAAGTTGCAAGGATAACACTGAAATCTAACTTTAAAACTGAGCAGCAAAACCAATGCAAAATCAGTATTTATATTGGCAGGAAACTCCAATGAAAATATGAGATGTTTTGGTCTCAGCTGGGATGTATATAAGAGCAAAGCTGCCTCCTTGAGTTATTATTTATCATGCAAAAGCCCTTCAGTATAGCTACAAATTAGTTTTTATTGCAGATACATAACATGTTTCTTTATAGAGAGCACCTCAACCAAATAACCTTCCAAGTCTGGCACCATGAATTGTTACAGCTTACACCACTGCAGTTCCTTGTAATTTAAAACACTTGCATTTTAAGAACAGTCTCCACACACCAACTCTACTGCCAATTTCTAACAGCTGAAAGCTCAAGTTTATACTACAAAATACTGTATTTACTCTCAAAAACAGAATGCACTCATTTACAAAATACACAAGGGTAAATTACTCCAATATACAACTTCAAAATTTCTAACATCATAGCTTTTCCATTATCCAAATTAACGAGTCTAAACAGTAGTACTAAGTGAGGTACTATGGCCAAAGTCAACTGACCCATTATCAGTTCAGTAAAATTAGAAATACAAAAGATGGATCCCTAATCTCAATCATTTTGCAAAACAGCCACAGGAGATATCAATGAGGGGAGAGTGTGGATTGAGCCTGCCATTACTAGAAAACGAGTCAAAGCAAGCCTATGAGAGACAGATTAACCTCAAGAATACAACTCTAAATTTATTTCTGAGTTTCCAGTCTCACACCGAGAAGACAGTTTACCAATTTTTCAAACAGTAATACAAAGAATAGGGCAGAAAATAAAACATAGGGGGCGTTTTTCATGGTAATATTGATGAAGAACAGGTATCCTTCAATGCTCAGAGATGAAACTTTCCTCTTAATTTTGCTCTTATCACGTGTGCACATAAAATCCTACAATGCGCTGCATTTCAGACAGCTTAATATACACGATCACCTCAAATCAAATATTTACTGATAACTTAGCGCCTTAGCACTAACGTTCTCTAATCTTACTATACCTTTCACCTTCTAAAACGGGAGACGAGTAGGGAAGACCTATCGCTACAGTAAATTTGGGTCTAGGGAGAACACCTTAACGCGAGTTTGCACACAATTAAGCAGGCTCAGTAAATCAATTACCCAGACTACAATGCTTGACAATTTCTCTGAGGCAAAAACACGCCAGCAGCTGAGGGTTCATTACTGGAGCTGACTCTCTCACACGTAACGAGTAACTTCGGTAAGTGCCCTAAATTTTCCCGTGTGAAACAGACACGTAATGACGAAGGGGGTTACTATTTAAAAACTGGGTCATTTCTTATTTGCTCTGATGTGGCCCGATCTTCGAGAGGGAAAAGGTCTACGAAGCAGAGGGGGTAAGGGGAAGACATGACAGCATCCTCAATGCAGAAAAGTTACAGCTCTTTACGAGAGTCAGCACTAGGGGCTCATTAGTTAGTTTTATTTGTGTTTAGTCTCACGGAGTTGAATGGAACCTGCCTCTCTAAAAATCATCCCCAACAAAGAAGCTCCGAGGATCTGCCACCGTAACGCGGAGAAGGAAATGTCCTCAATTCACCTGCGACACCTGCCCAGGTCCCCAGTTCTCCCCCGGCCCGGTCTCCCGACCCCTCTCGAGACCCCCGGCCTTAGCTCTTCACCCGCTCTGCCCCTACTCCCTGGGAACCTGGATCCCTACCCCTGGACCCCTGCCCCCACCCAGACAGCCTTCGCCCAGGCGGTCCCTAGGGCCCAGACCCCTCGCGCTTCCTTCCACGCCAGTGGCTCTCAGGAGCCCGGGCGGCGGCGCAGGGAGGCCCTTCCTGGCGCAGCCTCTCCCCCATCCCATCGTGCAGGCTCCAGGGACTTCCCGCCCCCGGAAACCAAGGAGAAACTAGGCCGGGAACGCCAGCGCCGGCCCCCTCCGCCTCCTCGGCGACCCCCCGCAAGCGGGCCCTAGGAACTCAGCCCTTGGAATTGCTACCTGTCCAGCGCCCTCGCGGCCCGGGAGCGCGGGCCCGGCGGGCGCGCGGCGCAGGGTTCCTCCGCCAAAGGCCCTCCGCCGCAGACTCACCTGCCGTCCGTTCCTCCTTCAGTGCCCCCCGGGCACAGCCCCTTCCTGGGGCATGAACGAGCCGGCTTCGCGGCCTGGGCGCTCTCGGCAGGGAAGGGCGGGCGACTTGCTCCGGCGGCCGCCACGGCCGCCACAGTCCGATCTGCGCCTGCGCCGCCCCACGGGCTGGGTCTCGAGGGGCGCAGCTTGCAGCAAGGGGTAACGGCCTGAGCGCAAGCCTCACCGGAGGCCGGCTGTGCTGGCGGCGGTTGCCTAGGAGCTGCGTGCAGCACTGCCGCCCCGACAGCTGACGGCCATGTTTCTGTTCTCTTTTTCCTCCCTCTCCTTCCGCCCCTTTCCACAGAACAGCACTTTCCTTCCCCTCTCCCTCTCCCTTTCCTACTGCGGGGGCGGTGGAAAAGGGCGCGGGGGAGGGGTGGGGAAGGGAGGGCGCGGGGGGCGGGACGGCGCTCTAGCCCCGCCCCGGGGGAGGGCCGACGCCGCGCGGCCGCATCTCCCCACCCCCTCCCCCCCATCCCCGTCGCGACCCCGGCGGGCCGCGGGGCCCCAGCCGCACCAGCCTGCGAGGCCCTCCTTGGAGTCCGCGTGGTGGGTCCCGAGCAGAAACAGAGCCGCGGAGAAAGGGCCCAGGATACAGCTTTCCATCGCTTCCTGCAGGGCTCAGACTCGCCGTGTGGTGCGGCTTTATTGCCTTGGCCTCAGGCAGGTGGCGGCTGCGCCTCTGGGTTTTTCTGAGGCGGGTAAAGTGACACCGAGTCGCTCGAAACCTCTGAGGACAGTGCCGAGAGGGATGCACGTCTCTGGACGAGAATTTTCCTTCCCAGGGTGGGAGTTGGAATCCCCACGGATGACTGGGGACCTAAGAGGCCGGAGAAAGACCGCCGACAGGCGCTTCCCGAAGTCCCGTCCCGGGTTCAGCGCCGGATGAGAGAGCCCTTGGCCCGCGCTCCATCTCGCTACCTCGGCCGAGATTTCGGGATGCGACTCCGAATGTGGAAATCTCTTGTTTAAAATAATAGTTCTCTCCTGCCTTCTAAGTAAGTGTAGCCTTCTTATCTACACGGACGCATGCTTGGTTGGTTCCCTTAATGCAAATTTTGCGAGATATTGTTGATTACGTTTGGAAGTAATTACATATATAGTTTTCATATATGTTATATATAATTTCATATATTATATATATAGCATTTTCGTACGTATGATTTTCATGTATACATATGAAAAATAACTAGTTACTCAGGAAGAAGCAAACAGTTCGAAAGAAATTAGGAGAACTTTTTCACCTCCTGGCCAAAAAAAAAAAATTGGCGAGTGACTTCACAGATTCCAGGCAGGTCACAATTAGAACTGGCAAGATTTGTGCATGTCTAATGAGTATTCACATACGTAGCGATCGTTTTCCTTAGAATTGCTGTCTCCTTATTAAATCTGTATTTTTGCTGGAAGGTAGGAGATTAAACCTCAATTACGAGGGCTCTGTTGTCAACTTACGAAGTTTACTGCATGTATGGGTAGTTTAAATTGTCTATCCAGTAGCAGAAACCATTTGCCAAACCATGTTAGCATGAGAATTGATTGAGTAGAAATGCACAGCATAGAAATAAGGTTTATTTAGTAATAGTTTAGAGTCTTTTTGAGCCTGCTGGAAACCAATCTGACATTGACCATCTGGACAGAAGTGTATAAAGGAACTGAAGCTTCAGAATTTAGCTTCTGGACTTCTTGTCCTTCCTTTCTCAAGGGCAAATTAATAGTTTTAAAACATTTACAAGATTCTAAAATGGGAACATTTCATGAACACTCATAGATTGAGTTTTTTCCTCTTTTCATGGTTTTTGCACTCAAAGAAATGAAAAATGAAAGAAGCCAGTGTATCTCTTCCATTTGACAAATTTTTCTCTATTTGCAATGTAGGATTTAAGGATGTTCTTAATTTCTTCTTACTAATTGTCCTATACATGGATCATAGATTTGCCTTGCCGTTTTCTACCCAAAATTTCATAGAATGAACTTACATGTTTTGGGCCTAATTTGTTGTGTAGAGTAGGTATCCTTAACTCTGGAAGTCCTTGATTCAGCAACAGCCTTCTTGACTGCACTCGTATGGGCCCAAGGCTGAAATAAGCTCATTTAAATTTTTAACGTATAAGTATTTGACTGTCTAAAAAATGGGAGGGGAGCTGGAGAGCCCAGCATAACATAACATATAACATAATTGTTACAATGGTGATAGTATCACAGTTTCCAGTAAGCCTGTTAGGATATAAGAATGCATAGAAAAATCACTTAGCCCACTAAAGAGGGAAATACAGACAGACATAAGGCTGAACATGGTCACTCTGCAGATTTTTGTGGATCAGCAATGCAAAGGAGTTGAATGGAAAAGTTGAAAAATTTCTTCGAATAAGCAAGTTGGTTTTGGCAGCCATCTTCAGTGCTGCAGCAGCCACATTATTTTCATCTTCCCAGTTGTTTTCAAAAACTTGTAAACATTGCTTTTCATAGGAATATTCAAAGACCTTAATAATACTTTTTTGTCATATTCACTTTTTTAGATTCCACATGTAAGTGATAACGTTAAGTATTTGTGTTTGTCTGACTTACTTCACTAAGCATTATACCCTTCATGTCCATCCATGTTGCTACAAATGACAAAATTTCCTTTTTTGTAGCTGAGTAGTACTCTGTGTGTGTGTGTGTGTGTGTGTGTGTGTGTGTGTGTGTGTGTACCACACCCTATTTATTCCTATGTCTGTTAGTGGATACTTAGTTGCTTCCGTATCTTGCCAATTGTAAATGGTCCTGCTATTCAACATTTGAGTGCATGTATCTTTCTGAATTAGTGTTTTTGTTTGCTTTGAATATATACCCAGCAGTGGAATTGCTGGATCATCTGATAGTTCTATTTTTAGTTATTTTGAAGAACTTCCATACTGTTTTCCACAGTGACTGCACCAATTTACATTCCCACCAACAGTGTACAAGGGTTCCCTTTTCGCCTTCCTTGCCAACATTTGTTATTTGTGGTCTTTTTGGTGATACCCATTATGACAGGTGTAAAGTTCTTGTTGTGGTTTTGACTACTATACATATTTTAATCTTTTATTCAACTACATGTTTAACAGAAGCATTATAAATCTAGTAGTTTCATCTGATTATTGTAATTATTTTTAAAAATTCCTTAATCTCAGGATTCCATACTAGATTGTAAGCCCTGTGAGTGCTTATGTGTATTCACATGACATGTTCTCTTCCACATCCCCAGTACTGAGCAGAGTAACCAGTATACCAGAGACTCTCAAACAGTATTTGATGAATGACTGAAATAATTCAATCTGTGGTTCCCTTACTTTTTTCTATTCTGTCCTTAGGTTATTTAATTTTCCTTAGCTGTAAAGAGGATAGAATGATATAAGTAAGATCATTTATTTATTTACAATAAGCTGTAACTATCAAATATACCAGTTCAGTAATCAGTACTTAGCCTAAATGATGGACATCCTCTTGTTGTAGTTTACAATGATCCCTGCCTTCCGGTTTGTGCTCTTCTGTAATCCCCTTCCATTGAGCTTGGAGTGGACTCATTGACTGGCACTAACACAGAGAATACATCAGAATACATCAGAAGCAATGAGGTCTCTCTAACAAGGTGAGATTCTAAAAAAAGACTAGGGCTTCAGTCTTGGATTCTCTCTCTCATCCTCTTGAGTTGCTCACTATGGGGGAAGCCAGCCAGCATGTCATCAGGCAGCCTTGTAGGTGAGTTCAGAAGCAGATCCTCACCAAGTTGAGCCTTGAAATGACTGCAGCCACAGCCAACACCGTGACTATAGCCTCTTGACAGACCCTGAGCCAAAATCACCCATCTAAACTGCTCCCAGATTCTTTACTCACAGAAACTATGAGATAATAAGTGTTTCTAACTGCAAAATATTAGGATAATTTGTTACACAGCACTAGATAACTAATACAGCACAGTAATACCTGGAAGATAGCAAGTGCTCATTAATGGTAGCTCTTCCTTTACTGAATATATCTGGGGTCAGCGTATGATACTTAGCATCCTATAATGCTGAGTTAAATGAGTCTCCTAGTCCCAGTTTTGGTGATTTCATACTTGAGTATTGAGTAGCAACTACACTTGACCCTTGAACAACATAAGTTTGAAATGTGTGGTTTCACTTTTATACATGGACTTTTCTTCGATAAATGCATACTATAGTATTATGTGATCTGTGGTTGGTTGAACCCTCGGATGTGGAATTGCAGATATGGAGAGCCCGACTGTAAAGTTATATGCAGATTTTCAACTGCCTGGGGGGGATTTGGTGCCCCAAACCCACATGCTGTTCAGGGGTGAACTATACTAACTTCATGGCTCTTTATTTTCCCAAACAGAAGAACTTGCTCCAGATTTCCTAGGATAGCCTCCTCTGTATGAAAATCCGAACTTGTTCTCTACTTTCTGAATAATCCACTTCTTGTAAACTGACAAGTTATTTGGCTCTAGCCCCTCATAATCAACTTTCAAAAGCATGGAATTTGAAGGGCTGGTGCTTCATACCTGCAGGCACTCTCGGTTATTCTTTTAGAAAGCATTTTTTGGTAAGAATGACATCAGTAACACTAAATCTGCTTTATTCCTCTGCTATCTGCTATCTAAACGAGTCGGTGTGCTCTGCTCTCCACAGGGAACACAAGCACACTCTTCTCTTTGTGCTTCATTCCAGGATCTTATCTGTCTGGGGACTCTGTCTCCAGTTATCAGAATGGGCTCATCTAGAGTCTCTGGAGGTTACTCAGCACATTCTTTATCCTGCTCTCTTTTCTAGGCCTACAGGCCAAACGGCTGGACTAGGAGTGGAAGGACTGACACAGGCTCTTGGTCTTGAGTCAGAGGAGAGAATGTGTTCCTGAGAACAGTGTCCTAGCTGATTCTAAAGACAAGTAGGGATTAGCAGAGGGAGAAAAACAGAAAGATAATGGGTAGAGAAGTTGAGGAGAAAGATGGTCTATATGAATATCTGAGACACAAAATCTGCTGTCCCTGGCTGGCTTTGATGGGCTCCGTACAGTTTTTTAAGTGGAAGGCATAGTCCTCCACCCTCAGTCTTTCCCCACTATTGGGAACCACTGTCTATATAACGTGAACACCACCTTAGGACCTAATGACTCCAAACATGGCCAGCCACCCTAACTGGCACTTGTCCATATCCATCCATCCAGATACACTCCTGGTTTCCCAAAGGCAGCAGGACTGTTGCCTTTCCTGAGATCAACACTCATCTGCTTCCTCCAAACCCCTTTTTCTGGGCCTCACATCATAACAAATTGTCCTGAATACAGATCAAAAAATAAAAGTATTCTTCATGTCAAAGATTAACCTTTAAAAATATTTTATAACAAAGAACAATAAAAACAATAAAATATAGACATAAACAAAAATAATAGTATAATGAACTCTTCTGTATCGATCACCCAGGTTCAACTCATGGTTAATCTTGTTTCATGTATACCCTTCTGACTCCTCCTGAGTATTTTGAAGCAAATACTCAACTTTTCATTTCACCAGCAAGCATTTCAGCATGTATCTCTAAAAGATAAGGATTTTTTAAAAAAGCATATCCACAAGACCATTCCCGCCATTAAAAAACTATTTGAATTAACATTTTTTTAAATATTTTGTTAATTTTTTAATTGACAAAGAACCTAGAAATATTGATATTGCGCCCTCTCTTACTCCTTCCCATTCCTCATGGATCTATTCCCTTGGGTACAACTCCTTCCCAGAGGGTTTGAGTTTGCCATACACCTCTTTGATTGATGGACTAGAATGTTGCTGTCCCAGTCCCAGCTTCTAGCTTCCTCCATTCTTCAGAGTATATAGGGTAGGGACTCTTTCTTTAAAGTTTTCCCCCCTAGAGATGGTTCATTATTCAGTTAAAAGATTCCATAATACATAAGGAGACTGCCTAAAAAAAATATCGAAAGTGATGTTTAATTTCCAACTTCTGTTTAATGTGAGTGCAGTAGACTAAATATTGCTTGACATGCCATGACAAAAAAAGAATTGGGATCTGGTTCTGATACCCTTTAACACCTATTCAAATTTCCCCCTAGTTTTATGGTTCTTTTCATACAGAACAGGAGAAAATGAACTAAACGCAACTCTTGAGCTCTCTCTAAAAAGAATCAATAGAAAACAGAATTATTTCAACCCCTTTTTGTTGTTCCAGGTTTAACTTCTTCATCCTTACATGATCTCATCATCCCAGTGGCATTAATATTATCCGGGTGTTGTTCACTCACAAATTTACTGCTCTAGCTCCAAATTTCCCTAAACTACAGGCTCAACCATCAGACTTCCTCCAGTGTCTAAATGGCATCTCACACTTTACATGTTAAAAACACAACTCTTAAGTCCCTCCCTGTCTTGCATCTTCCCCCTGAATTTTTCTTTTTGAAGCTGCCTCACTTCGTTATATGGTACTGCCATGTCCTCTGTCTTACTAAATGATGTCCCCCTCAACCACCAGATTCAAAGGTAGATCACCTGAACTGGTGGTGAGGGAAGACATACTTTGGCAAGACAGAGGAGAAATGAAACAGGGGTCAGCATTGGGAGGACTGTCCAGCACTTCCAGGGTCCAGCACCAAGGAGGACCAGACCCTAAGTCATTGATCGCCATTCAGTGGTGCACAACACGCAGTCATGTAAAGTCAAATGAAGTGGTCACCTTAGCTATGTGTCTGGTTATTGAAGTGCATGGTCCATACATTGACAGCAGTCCGCACATAGCTGTCATTCTTGACTAAAAGAATGTAAGCCCGTGTCCTAAGGGTTGAACCCCCTAATCACATTGACCATGTAAACAACTACCCCATTTTCGTTTTCTAGGATACAGGCCAGGGTGACCTTGACATCCACAGAAACAGTGGAGGTACAGAAGGAGAAGTCTTAGCACTAACATTAGAGAGGGACTGGCAAAAATGAAACCACCACCTTATGGAGAAAACGTGTATTAAAGCTGTGTTCCGGCATGAGTTATAGTGATGCTGGCCATGAGTTCAATGTTAATGAATCAATGATATTAAATAGTGTCTTTAAACAGAAACACACATAATACAAGGTTATGTGTTGATTGGCTGACACAAATGTTGTGAACAGAAACTCTCAGAAACCTGTTTATTTCCACTAGGAACAGTGGTTTTGTTTTTGCTAATTGAGTGTTCCCTAACTACTCTACGTAACACAGCACTCACATTATATCATCTTGCCCTGTTTTACGTTTTCCCCGTACTCTGGTCACTGACATTTATTGCCTATTTGTGTATGTGTTTACTATCTCCCCTGCCAGTATCTAAGCTCCATTAGGGTAGGAACTTTTATTTTATTCACTGTCGTATCCTTGGTACCTAGAACAGTAATAATACTCCATAAATATTTGATGGTGAATCAATCGAATAAATTAAGCAGCCTTTTTAGGAGTCTGTTCTCTCCACCAATTTTCAGCCTTTATGTTTCTGGTCGTTATTCTATCCTTAAGGTGACTGAAGGCCTAGCACAGGTAAACCCCAACTGACCCAACCTCTCCCATCCTACAGATACGCCTAAGTGTGTCTGAAATCTCTGAGACTCTTATTATCCATATTTTCCCCTGTGCAATCTATATAAGAAGGTTCTTTGAGTTGGGTCCAGAGCATTCAATATAGTTATAAACAGTTCTATGATAGCAATAACCATTAGCTGACTAATGCCTAAAAGAGAACAGCAAGTTAGCAAATTCTGTCTTAACTGACTTAAATGACATATTAATTCTCAACTAAATGATTTATTTACTAATGACTTCTGCCTTCAGGAATCATTAGAGCATTTTTTTGAGCTTGTCAAAGGGAAAACTGTATTTGTGTTTACTATAGCCATAAGGTTACTTGCCATTTTAATACTCTTTTGATGTGCTAATAGCTCCTAATGAGGATCATTAATTAATTAAACTAAAAAAGAAGGCAACATTCTACAGAAAATTTAATCTATTCCCTAAACTTCAGATTCATATTTCCTAGGATTTACTAACCATTTCAGATTTCTATAGTCAAATCAAACTCAGCCAAAACTGCGTTCATTGGGAAAGAATAGAGCAGATAGTTAAGACTTTTGAATCCGATTATTTTTACTTAGTCCCTCGGCAAGTTATTTAATGTCCCTGTTTCTTCGTGCATAAAATATATCCATCTTGCAGAGTCACCTAAGATTAATTATCATCATTTGCAACAACCATTTATCAAGCATCTACTATAGGCCAGTCACTATGGTAAGTGCTTAACTTTCATTGTCTACTAGTCCAACCCTACAGGGGAGTTGTCCTTGTGGTTTCCCACAAGATAACGTACATATAGGCTCTGTCATAGTGACTGGCATCTATCTGGACAGGGGTTGACATACTTTGACCTTGGGCCAAATCCCACCTGATGCCTGTTTTTATAAACTAAATTTTATTGGAACATAGCCATGCCCATTTGTTTACTGTTGTCTACGGCTGTTTTGCACTACAGTGGCAGAATTGAAGAGTGGTGACAGAGACCATACGTCCCACAAAGACAAAAATATTTGCTATCTGATCCTTTACAGAAAAAGTCCACCACCTCCTGTACTAGAAGACCAACAAAATTTGGCTTGATTTACTTTTCATCCAAACAGGAGGTCAAAAATAAAGCAAACAAGCAGGGCTAGAGAGTGGGTCACAAACGACTAGTCCCAAGGGAGCAAAGATTTTTAAGTGGAAAAAAGGAAGAATAACAGAAATGGATGTGAACAGTGGCCCTAACTTGTGACTTCAAGATATATTGCCTACTGTAGAGTGAGCAGCCTCCAATACAGAGTGACAAGCAATGTGCTCACAAAAGAATTCGAATTCAGTTGTGAGTTTGCAGGTGAGAGCCAGGTAGAAAGGATGTAGTAAAAGGTTGAGGCTGTAGAGCAGAAATCTGTTTATCATGGGAAATCTCTGGAGGCAGAGTGGAAAGATTTGTAAAGGAAAAGCGAGAGCAGTGGTGGCTCTAGAATGTTTATAACAGAAGGAAACTAAGGGTGTCACTGATTGTCCATACCACAGACTGGGTGTGACTTATCCATACCACATCACTTATCCATACCACAGACTGGGTGTAACTGAAGGAGACCCTGGGAGATCTGAAGCCACTGCCTAATGCCCCAGAGGCACTCTCTACTAGTGGAAGGTTAGGGTTGGGAAGAGAAAGGTTGGGAATGGGAAAAGAAAGTGTAAGCAATAGAGAAAGGCATGACAAAAAGGAATTTCAGTTTGAAGGGACAGAAGATGATGACAGGAATGATAAACATGGTGGAAACATCTGGCTTCATGATTTCAGCAGGATTCTTAATTACACATTTGCTTTAGCTCGGGTAGAAGCTCAGGTTCTAGTAGAATCAGTGACCTGATGAAGGTGTTGTCTGATCTGTACACTTTGTAGGCCAGAAGTGAACGGGCCTTACCACGTAAGTCCTTTAACTGTTTGTAGTCAGCAATGTTTATCAATCAAGTTGTTTTCATTCTTTAACCTATTGGAATGACAGCAATCAGAATGCCGAATTACAGAAAGTTATTTGAAGTATTTCAGTGGTTAAGAAGAAAGAAAGTGAAACCATACTGTCAGAAGTTCTTAATCTTGGTTTTTATTTTTTGATATGCTTTTGCTTTTGCTTTTTTTTTCTTAAGATAGCACCATCATTTAAAATACTTTTTTTATTGCAGGAAAATCATGTAAAAGGACCGTGATTTCTGGAAAGTTTAAAAAACAAACAATCGTTCACCTCCAGTGTTGTTTCAGGTGAGTCCTGATTCATTAATACATACTCCCCTTCATTTCTATTAGATTTTTTTTCATCATTCAGTGTTCACAATCTTTTCCTCTATGTATTTTGCCAGTCATGGCATCTCTAGAATTTTTAAGCAGAGTTCAAACTTGTTTAATATTGATAGAATCAACATCTTAGGGTAACTTTTCTGAAGATTCCATCCTACTTTGGCACAAAACTCAGAAGCATTTTTAAGTTTACTTGTTTAGATTAAGTTCAATGACAACTTATTTTCCTTTTCACTTTTATCCTAATATTCTTCAGCTCTTTCATTTTTTAAACATATGAAAGTTATTTTAGAACTGGACTTACAGACAGAAGACACCTAAAATCAAAGCACTGTTAGTAATGTCATCCTGGTGTGCTGAAAGATAAGGTTTTTGAGCTGAAATGTGGGAAAGGATTTTACTTTTAGAGAAAGGCCCATAATTATCTGTATAATTCAGCCAGGAAATCTATCTAAATTACCATTCATATTAAGTAAAGGGAAGGCAAAAGGCTGGTAATTTTTCACTCATTAAGTGAGTGTTAATTGAATATCTACTATATGCCTGCACTATTCTGGGCACTGAGGATGCAGTAAGACAAAACTTACAGAAATTCTTGGCTATGAGAAGCTTATATTCTAGTGGGGAAAGAAAGACAATAAACAAGGAAAATAGGATAATAACAATACATAATATGGTTGAAGGTGGTAAATGTAAGAAGAAAGATTATTCTGGGAAGGGGGAAAGGGCTGTTGGGGAAGGGTGTTGACAATTCTTAATAAGGACTCCAATCAGCTTTGAACACTAATTATTTTTCAAAATGCTTTGGGGTTTACGAGATACTTAGCTGGAAAGCTTGAAGAGGATTCCAAGAGCCAGGAATTGGGACTGGTGGTAGCTTGCCCAATTATCTGATTACTTAGAACCTTACGCATAGCCGGAACATGATTTCATCCCCAGCCTTCCCTGTCTTCATTTCCACTTCCACTTCTCCCCTGCCAGCGGCTTTTAATTTACCCAATTAAAATGAAAGGAGGGGGAAAAGGTGCTGGAACTATTTTTGCTTATATTTTGAGCCTGATGCATTTTTTTAAAAATATAAATTGTGATGAGTTCTAGAAATGAAAAATATATAAAAGCAAAATTCCCATAGCTTTTGCTATTGCAGGTAAACTGATCATTGAATCCACTCAGAATTTCTTTCTTGAGAGGTAGCACAGTGTCCTGGAAAGAAATGAGTCAAGAGTTTGTGTTTTGGGTACTCATATGCCACTACGTACCTTTGTAACTAGAATCAGGTCCTTATCAGAGAAACTCTAAAATGCTGTGATTCTTCCTCTTTTTAACCAATTCAAGTCATTAATTACATAAACCTAGATGAAATACAGCTTCACTTTTTGTTTCAGGAAGCTAAAATGTGGCTAAGATTATTAAACTAGGTTTTGTGTGTGAGTTAAACAGAATATGGATGTTATGACTAAGTTACATGACTCCTTGATCTCCAGGAGTGCTTTTCATTAGGAACATGTATCACACTCTTTGCTTATATTTATAATTTACATCAAAGTGGATTTTTAAATGTAGAAAAGATTAATTTGTATAAGTTAATATCAATTTTGATTAAAATCTGAATGGTTTTAGGAAACTACAATATTTATGTTAAGATCCCTCTAGGGCAAATTTTTTTTTGAACCATGGCATTGTGTTACTATATAGATGAATAAAAACTTGATAAATAATGATAATTAGTTGTAATAGCTGCCAGGAGGTTTGATAAATGTATTATGTGTATATTAACTCAGTTACAAGTTATACGTATCCCATGAAGTATGTACTATTATGTCTTCCATTTTATAGTTACGGAATATGGAATTCAGAGAGGGAAGAGCAGAGAAATTCACAGGGAAATGGAGCTATAGTGTGAACTGAACCCAGAGGCCTGTCCACCTCTGGACTTCCATTTGTGTGAGTCACTAAAATTCCTTATTTTTAAAGCCTTTTGAAGTAAGTTTCTGATACTTGAGCTAAAAGCATCTTAAAGGAATTCTTGACATGTTAGGGATCTTTTTCATTGTATGTGTTGTAAATATTTTCCCTTCAGACCACAGATTGTCTTTTGTTCACCTATCAGACACTCAAATCCATTTAAAGTTATAAAGATTAAAACAAGTGTGGTATCAGTGTTCAACTAGAAAGACAGGTCAGTGGAACAGAATATTTAACTGACAGATTTTAGGATACAGAATAATTTACAATAACATAAAATTAGGGAAAGATGGATTTTTATTAGTGTTGTTTTGTGACTGGTATCACAGCAAAATAAATTGTAATTGATCAAAAGTATAAATATAAAATAGAAAATAGAATAATTATATAACCTTGAACAAGAAAGGTCTAGGTTTGATGTCAAAAGTAAAAACCTTACAGGAAAAGATACAGTTATACAAAAATTAAAATGTGTTCCCTTTTTCTTGTTTAGCATTTTTCAATTGTGAAAGCAGTATATATTCATTGTGAGTTCATGGTACATTGACATAAAAACATCAAACACTACAGGGTTATATAAAATAAACAATGTCCCCTTCTTTAATCTCTCACTTCATAGGTAACTACTTTCAAAAATATGTATTATACATTTCCAGACCTTTCTAAAGCATAAACTTTTCAAAACAAGAATTAGTGTCAGTGACATTTTGCATCTAGTCCTTCTCCCTCAACAGTATATCGTGCACATCTTTCCTTGTCAGCAAATATAGAGCTACTTTACTCTTCTTAACATCTGCCTTGTATATTCCATTACATAAATGAATGATAATGATTTAATCAATTACTTATTAATGTGTATTTTGGGTTTTTCCAGTCTGGGAAACTTCCATACAGAGGAGGTTATAATAAATATATGAAGATTTACTATTAGTATATATATCAGCTTTTTCAAATCAATAGTAAAAAATATAAGCAGCTCATTTACATAAGAAATAACATAAAATATGATATTTATGTGGGAAAATGGACAAAAACAATGAAAATGAAATGCAAACAGCAATTAAATATATGAAAATATATGGCAAATAAGTATTTGCATTTACTAGTAATAGGGAAATAAACAAATTAAAACAGTGAGATATTGCCTTTCATCCAGCAGATCAGCAAAGAGGAGGAGGGAAAAGAATTTAAAAAAGGAAGTGGTGGTATTGGGAAAAAGGCATTTTTATAAAGTATGAGAGAAGTGCTAAATTATAATACTTTTAACAGGGCAGTTTGACAGTGTTTATTAAATGGCTTAAAACTATGCATAGCTTTTTGTCCAACGAGTTCACTTGCAGAAATTTAAAAAAATAAAATAACTAAGGCTACATCTTAGTTTTCGGTTAAGGTAGTTATAGCATTGTTTAAATCCAGCAGTTTAAAAATACTTTAAAATAGTAAATATTCACAACTGAATTGTAGACTGTCTATGAGATGGACTCCTATGCAGCATATTAAGAATGATGTTGTTGAGTATATATTTTATATGAAAAAGTACAGTCTAAAAATAATGTGCACAGATGATTGCTTTTTAAATTAGTGTGAATATCCACATGTGTACACATATGTATAGAAAAACAGTGCCACTGAGATTGGTGAGGTCATGGATACTTTATTTTCTTCAATTTGTTTAACTGTATTTTCAATGAATGCATATTACAGTCATCTAACAAGAACTATAAAATGTTTAATTCAAGACTATGCTTTGTTATACGTTACAAAAATAAGACAATCTATCAGAAGTAGACTGAAGGAAAACAAAAGTGAACAGAGAACAGCTGGATTGCTATTGGTAAGGGAGGTTCGCTCTCTTCTTAACAGTAAATGACTTTTTAACAGAAAATTTAACAGTAAATGACTTCCTGTGGATTTGTAGTCTACTGTTTCATACGAGGCTGTGTCTTTGAGCAAAAATAAACAAATGGGACCTAATGAAACTTAAAAGCTTTTGCACAGCAAAGGAAACCATAGACAAAACGAAAAGACAACCCACTAAATAGGAGAAAGTATTTGCAAGGGATGTGGCCTATGATAAGGGGTTAATATCTAACATATATAAATAGCTCATACAGCTCAACATCCAAAACAAACAAACAAACAACTTGATTAAAAAAATGGGCAGAAGATCTGAATAGACATTTTTCCAAAGAAGAAATGCAGATGGTCACCAGGCACATGAAGAGATGCTCAACATCACTAATCACCAGGGAAATGCAAATCAAAACCATAATGAGATATCACCTCACACCTGTCAGAATGGCCATCATCAAAAAGAATCCAGATTACAAATGTTGTCAAGGATATAGAGAGATGAGAACCCTCATACATTGTTGGTAGGAATATAAATTGGTGCAGCCACCATGGAGAACCGTATGGAGGTTTCTCAAAAAACTAAAAATAGAACTGCCATATCACCCAGCAATTCCACTCCTGGGTATGTATCTGAAAAAACAAAAACACTAATTTAAAAAGACACGGGTACCTTAATGTTCATAGCAGTATTATTTACGATCACCAAGACACGGAAGCAACCTGTGTGTATCCACAGATGAATGGATTAAAAAAGATATGAGACATATGTACACAATGGAATACCATCAGCCATTAAAAAAGAGTGAAATAATGCCATTTGCAGCAACATGGATGGACCTAGAGATAATCATACTAAGCGAAGTAAGTCAGACAGAGAAAGACAAATGCAGTATGATACCACTTACGCGTGAAATCCCCAAAATACAACAAACTAGTGAATATGACAAAAAAGAAGCAGATTCACAGATCTAGACAACAAATTAGTGGTTACCAGTGGGGAGAGGAGGGGGAGGGGCAGTATACTGGTAGAGGATTAAGAAGCACAAACTATTATGTATAAAATAAGCTACAAGGATATATTGTACAACATGGAGAATACAGCCAATATTTTATAATAACTGTAATGGAGCATAACTTTTAAAAATTGTGAATAACTATATTGTACACTTGTAACTTATATAATATTACACATCAACTCTTCTTCAATTAAAAAAATTCCTTTTTTCAAGATGTCTTTGAGACTAGCATCTCTTTATTCTCAAACCAAGTGAAAAGAGAACAAAACAGAAGAAACTGATAAGGACCTGTAACTGATCTGGAGGGTAGGGGGCTGTGAGAAAACTAAACCTCAGTTAACTCCTGAAGTAATTCTGTGTAGCAGGAGAAGAGTATGGACTGGATTAAGCTGGAGAAAAACCTCACTGAGCTCTTGTTACCAGAGGAATTTTGAGACTAGTTCGACCTGAAATGTGGGGACCATCTTGGCAGGAGACCTTTTATAAGACTTATATTCAGGGTCAATTAGAAAAAAAGGCCTTCCTACTTGGTCTGGGCATAAAACCAAAATGTGATGTATTTTGAAAGGTGGTAGAAGTATTACATTTAACTTATGTGTATGCCATTCAGTAAAATCTTGCCTGATAGTAGTATTTAACAATAACCCTATGTGTATTTTCATATTAGAAGAGGGATGTAAAAATATGTGACCCTACCTCTTGGTTAACTATTCCTGCTCCTAAACTCCAGTTTTTGGATGATGCGGCCCTAGTTTACATAACACCAAACGTAATTTATAGCTGTGGAACAGAGGAACAAACAATGACCAGAATGCTGAATTTGAAACTTAAAGCTCTAGTGAGAACATCAAACCCAGCAAAACTATTAAGAACATATATGATTAATGGGCAAGTGGTTTTTGCAAAGTTGGGCTGTTACTTTTAGATTTTTGGCTCTGGCTTGTTATAGCATACAAATGTTAATTCTCTGTTTAATAAATCTACAAGTGATGACCTCTTTCAAGTGAGTCACACAGTGTTTTCTACTTACATCACAACTGAAAATTCTCAGAACCTCCTCCTCAACATAATAATTTAAACAAATGTAAAGTGTGCTAAATTAGTTGCTTAACATTGTTTGCTAAATACCTATACTGGCTGATTTAATCTATAACATATAGTCTGGTATCAAGGTTGGCTGCCAGATATGAACTTCTGGCTTCATGAGGGATAAAGTGACGTCATCTCCCTCCAAGCTGGCCAGATCCACTCATGTAGGCAACTGCTTATATTTTTAACCCTCTTTAGAAAAATACACAGAGGCTTACTCTTTGATACCAGTCTTCCTGTACTTTCTTTGCAGTTTGAATCTTACTGTTGGCATTTTATGCCTTGGCACTGTGATTTGTGAACTTAGCCTTTGATTCTGATTTTAGTTTATTTGGCTCTTTATATTTTGGATCCTGCCTTTAGCATGTTTTTTCACTTTTTTTCCATCCCTTGCTAATATCTTGATTCAAATTCCTGAACTTAACACCCCCTGCAAGCTCCACTCATACACCTCTTAAACTGAAGTATTATTTCCTAAGTCCTAGAGACTAAAACCACAGGGGAAATATTAGCTCAGCTAGAAAAGCATCTTTCTTAGTCTCTAGATAATTATCTCTTCTCAGGTAGAGGGTTCTCTCATAAAAACCAAAATTTGTTAACTCAAAAAACATTGTGCAAGAATTATATGTTTCTGCATGCTTTTTCCCCAAGGGGCCAAGAAGAACCTGCTAGGCTAGTTGCCATTGCTCAGTGAGAAAAGAATTTATGATACACACTTGAAACCTGTCTGTCTTTCATTTAACACTCACCTCCTCATTTACTCCCCTGAAACAGTCGCACTTGCCTACATAGCTTGTCCAGTGCATGGATGGTTTATTAGAAGGAACTAAGGTTTCCTTGTACCTTAGTTCTGTTCTGGTGTCATTTCACTGTTAAAAGTCCTCTGGTAAATTTGTATCTGTGAACATGTAAATACATGAGGCATCAGATACATGGTTACTTAGCATGAATTTGGCTGAATACTGTTAGTTTATTGTGAGAATGTGAATTTGATGCCAATTTGTTTAAGTTATAATGTTAAATTATTAACACCCCTATCATGGGCCTAGAGCTGTTTGGGTTACTTAATAACTGAATATCTGAGAGTATCACCATAATGCTATCATTTTGGAAATGCAGATGTTTTCTTCGGTACAATTTGAGAAAACCTTAATGACAAATAAGTTTCCCACTAGCCTGCTACAATGCCTGAATTCCACTATGAGAGACTCCTATCTTTATGTCTTGAAAGGAACTCAAGATACCTAATAAAAGATATTTGTAGGGGTGTGTGTGTGTGTGCGCGTGCGCACCTGTGAATTTCAAAATGTTAAAATTATTTGGAGACTGTAGGATTACTATTGGTTATTTTTATTTTCTTCATACTTTCCCTATTTTCAAAAATTTCTGTATTGAATATGTACACTTTCATGATTAGAAAAAAATGCCATAAAAATTTTTATGTACCCAAGGATAGTAAACATCTAAAGCTTTTCTCAGCATATAGCACCTTATTGAATATGTATTTCTCAAATCTTCTCCATTAATGCCAGGTAACTAGAAGCCAGACTCCTTCAGAAACTGGCATAAGATCCTAAAGGAAGTAAATCCTGATATTGATAATGTTCTTATTCCTAAGCAGAGCACATATTCTTAGAGTACATGCTTTTGTGTATCTGAAGTATCACACTAAAGTATTTTTTAAAGTTAAAGAAAGATCCTAAAAGGGTCAAAGATAAACAACTTATTTTCCCAGTACTTCCCACGCCTGCCATGGCAGGATTTATGCAAGGGGACTTCTTTATAGATAATGTTGCAATATAAGGATCATTCCTAAAAATATTTTAGAAACTGGAATGTATAAGACAGACCCATATTAGGCTAAAGTGTACCTCATTTTATGGTAAAGTTTAAGCTATTGAAGTTCAGCTTAATTAAGTTGTGATGGTAAGCATCATAAGATATTCACTCACATCAGATTCATGCTCCTGTTCAATGTCAGGTAAATTCATCCTTGATTTCATGGAAATCCAAGGATTAAAGAAGGGGTAGTTTCCTCCAAGGGCAGCTAATTGTCTATTCCATTTTCAGGTGTATTTGTTTTAATGTACAGTCATCAGGGATCTTGTTAAAATGCAGATTGTGATTCAGTAGATGTAGATTGGCCTTGAGATTCTGCATTTCTAGTATACACACTGGTGCTGTCCACACTGCTGGTCCATGAACTCCACTTTCTGTACCAAGGAGTTAGACCACAGTTCTAGGAGTAGATGTGCCAAGGCCCTCCCTCGGATATTTCTGTTTGAGGGCTGCCATTTCCCTTGTTCAGCACAATCTCTACCAACCTTAACGGCACCTTAGCACAATCTCTGCTCCATTTACCCCGTCCCTCCCTCCCCCAGCTCTTCAACTGGTTTCCTGTTCTTAGGACTTCAAGTATTTCCCTGTTCTACAGCTGTAAGACTAGCAGCCAGTTCCTCGTCTCAGTAGAGACCCTTTGTTCTACTTCTCCTTGAGGTGCTGCCACCTGGAAGGGAGGGCTGTACTGCCTCCCTCCTTCTTCTTGGCATCTGCAGACCCTTTGTTTGTATTTATGGCCCATTAACTACCTTTATCTAGGAGATAAGAAAGATCAATGGAAACCAGCTGCCCTTTGTTCAGACTAATTTACTAACTTTGATATAAGCCTTTCTCCTGCTCTCTATTTTTCATCCAAAGTTTGCTTTTTATTTTATAGGTTTGGGAAAGGTGGGAATATCTCCAGCCTTGTTTTGATCTCAGCTGGAATTCCTTAAGCTCTAAGGTAATTGGTAAACATTTTAGAAGCCAATAGCTACTAGACTTTGAGTTAGCTGTTTTAGGGCCACAGACTTGAGGATAGGAAGAGGCTTTCAAGTTTTAGTTCAACTCCTTCATCTGACAGTTAGGAAACAGAAGCCCTTGGAGTTTCTGTACTTTGCCAGAAACTGGGGAGCTGAGTCCCTGCACCATTTCAGCTGTGCTGCATGGTGCTTAGAGGTGGTTGTGCGGAATTGCTTTTGTTTGGAGGTGTGGAGGCAGATTCTTTCTTCCAAGTCTCCAAACCTCAACCAAAGGAGCTCCATTTATAATATTTTCCTCTGTTCCACATGCTGGACTTTCAACATAGATCTTATTTGACATCTACAAAAAGTTTTAAACCATTTTATTTCATTGTGGTGCCTGCAAATTAATCTTAATCCACATCTACAGTTTAAGAGAGTCATATTTTTCTATTTTCATTTTAATTGTGGAGTGTTACACTTAGAAGGATAGAACTTGCATTATCCCAACCATTCTCTGTTATATTTTCATGATATTTTCCAACCCTTACATTGGAAATTACATGTAGCCATTGACTGATTTTCAGCTGAATCTTAGTAAATTTAACAGCTTTATTGAGATATCATTTACGTACTGTATGGTTAGTTTTATGCATTAACTTGACTGGGCTAATGGATGCCTGGATAGCTGGCAAAACATTTTTGGGTGCGTCTGTGAGGGTGTTTTTGGAAGAGATTAGCATTTGATTCTGTAGACTCAGAAAAGAAGACCCACCCTTCTCAGTGTGGATGGGCATCATCCAAACTGTTGAAGGCAGGAATAAAACACAGAGAGGAGGAAAGTGTGAATTCTCTTTCTCTTGGGCTGGGATGTCCAGACTGGGAGCTACCCCCTTGGCTCCCCTGATTCTCAGGTCTTCAGGCTCAGACTGAATTATACCTCTGGCTTTCCTGTTTCTCCAGCTTGCAGATGGCAGATTATGGGTTTTCTCAGCCCTTGTAACCATGTGAGCCAATTCCTATAATAAATTTCCTCTTATGTATATCTACATATATATCCTATTAGTTCTGTTTCTCTGGCGAATCCTGACTAATACACCATGTAATTCACCAATTTAAAGTGTACAATTCAGACCTTTTACTGTGATTACAGAGTTGTGCAATCATTTAGAAACATCAGTTTCTAAATGTAGAACATTTTCATCACCCCAGAAAGAAACCCTGTATTCATTAGTATTCAGTCTCCATCCCCATTCCCCCAACCTCTAGAAGGTACTAATTTACTTACTGTCTCTGTGGATTGCCTGTTTTGGCTATTTCATACAAGTGGAATCATACAATATGTGGCCTTTTGTGTCTGGCTTCTTTCACTTAGCATATTTTCATCCATATTGTAGCGTCCATATCGTACGTAGCACCATGTTGTTTCATTCCTTTTTGTGGCTGAATAGTATTCTCTTGTATGGATATTCCACATTTTGTTTATCTTTTCATCTTTTGATGGACATTTGAGTTGTTTCTGCCTTTTGGCTATTGTGTATAATACTGCCGTGAATAATGGCATACAGGCATTTGTGTGAGTGCTTGTTTTCAGCTCTCTTGGGTATATACCCAGGATTAGAATCACTAGGTCATATGGTAATTCTGTGTTTAAGTTTTAGAAGAAATATCAAATTGTTTTCCACAATGACTGCACCATTTTACATTCCCAGTAGCAATGTACAAAAGTTCAGATTTTTCTACATCCTTGCCATATAAATCTAGGATATATAAAGAATGCCCCCATCAGATAATGATTTGCATGTATTTTCTTCTTTTCTGTGATTTATCTTTTCATTTTCTTTCTTTTTTAAAATTCAAGATAGTTGATTTACAGTATTGTATTATCTTCAGGTGTACAGCATAGTGATCCAGTATTTTTGTAGATTATGCCCCGTTATAGGTTATGACAAGATAATGCCTATAATTCCCTGTGCTGTACAGTACATCCTTGTTGCTTATCTATGCCTTTTCACTTTCTTGAAGATATCTTTCAAAACAGAAGTGTTATACATTTTGTAAAGTCCAATATATCTATTTTTTTCTTTAGTTGTTTGTGCTTTTGGTGTCATAGCTAAAAAACCATAGCCTAATCCAAGGTCCTGAAAATTTACACATATGTTTTCTTCTACGAGTTTTATAGTTGTAGCTCTTACATTTAGGTCTATGGTCCATTTTGAGTTAATTATTGAATATCATGTGAGGTAGGGGTCTAACTTTATTCTTTTGCCATGTGACATCCATTTGTCCCAACATCATTTGTTGAAAAAATTCTTTTTCCATTGAATTTTCTGGCATCCTTGTTGAAAATCAATTCACTGTCAATGTCAAGGTTTCTAAATTCTCAATTTTATTCCATTGATCCATATGTCTATCCTTATGCCAGTACCCCACTGTCTTGATTATTATAGTTTTGTACTAAGTTTTGAAATCAGGATATGTGCATCATCCAACCTTATTCTTCTTTTTCCAGATTGTTTCAGCTATTTTGGACCCTTACATTCACATGTCATTTTTAGGATCAGCTTGTTGGTTTCTGCAAAGAAGACAGCTGGGATTTTGTTAGTTGTGTTGAATGAGTATATCAGTTTGGGGAGTACTGCCATCTTAACGATATTAAGTCTTCCAGCCTGTGAACATAGGATGGCTTTCCATTTATTTGGGTCTTTTAACATTTCTTTCAACAGTGTTTATAGGTTTCAGAGTACACGATTTGCACTTCTTTTGTTAGGTGTACTCCAAAGTATTTTATTTTTTGATGCTATTATAAATGGAGTTGTTTCTTAATTTTATTTTTCAATCATTCTTTACTAGTGTATAGAAATACGATTTTTAAAATTGATCTTGTCCCCTACAACCTTAATGAACTTATTAATTTTAATAGTTTTGGCAGTGGATTTCTTAAGATCTTTCTATATGCAAGATCGGGTCATTGGCAAACAAAAATTGTGTTACTTTTTCTCCAATCTGGATACCTTTTTATTTATTTTTATTGACTTTCTAATTGCTCATGCTGGAACCTCTAATACAATGTTGAATGGCAGTGACAAAAGTGGAAATCCTAATCTTCCTCATGATGTTGGGAGCAAAGCAGTCATTTACCATCAAGTACGATGTTATATGGGGTTTTGGCTATTTCTATAATGCCAGTGTGTATCCCGGTAGGGATGTTCAGGCTGAGGGTAGAAATAATAGAAGAGAGCTCAGAAGAAAGACCTGGGTTACATTTGGAAATCCTTAGTATTCAGATATACTTGAGGTCACAAAACGAATGAGATGGTCCAGACAGAGTGCATAGGATGAGAAGATGATTAGGGATAGACCTTTTGGGAAATAGCAACCTTCAATGAACAGAGAGGCTAAGAAGAACCCTCAGAGTAGTAATTCTCCAACTTGAACAAGCAGAGTTATTTGGGGGAACTTTGTTAAAATACAAATTCCCAAGTGCTATCCCAAGGAATTCTGGTTGAGGAGGGTTTGGTCTTGGCATGTGTGTTTTTAGAAGCTCTGCAGATTGTTTGGTTCTCTGACTTCTTTGATCTGCACCTCGTCCTCAATACCGATTTTGCTCTGAACACCTGTTTGTGTTCAGAGAGGAGGTGACATACTGACTCTTGAAGCATTTTTGAGCTGCAGGTAAAGTTTCAACCCATTGGCCAAACTGTAGAGACATTGAAGTCATCTTAGAGGATGGCCTCTCTCATATTCCTGTTATCTAATTGGTTGCCCAGTCTTGTCAGTCACACTTCAGGAATATCTCTCAAGCCCACCTCCTCCTATTTCTCCCACTTCTTACGGTATTCATCCTCTTGCACCTGGTCTATAGCAATTTATCTGTTAGGTCTCCTTTTTCTCTGCAGCTATTGCCACGCTGCCACCAGAATTATCTTTTATCTATTACATTATACCTTTGTTGAAAAACCTTTAATTGCTCCCTGATATAAGATGAAATCCAGCCTCCTTTGGTGTAAAGGCCCTTCCCTGCCTTACTCTACACCTTCCCAGCATCAGCTCCTGGCACCTTTCTCCTTGTACCTCACAGTATTTCACTTCTACTGCCTTCGTCTTCCCCATTCCTTGCATAATAACCTCTGACATCCTTGAAGATCCAGCTTAGATGTCCTCTTCTATAATGTTGCCCCTGATTGACTTAATAACTTATTCTCTTGTAACTATAACAGTTCTGGGGGAATGACCAATGTGATCCCCAATAAATATAGAAAGAAAAAATCAGAAATTTTAAAATTTATCTGTGTATATGTAAAATTTTTGATGCAAAGGCAGAACAGTTTATTGGCTGAGAACACAGATTCTAGGGCTAAACTGCCTGGGCTTAAATCCTGATTCTGCCACTTGCTAGCTGGTTTTGATTTGGACAAATTACTTAAACATTCTGTGTCTCAGTTTTCTCATCTGTAAAAGTGAGTATCATTCCAATCACTTATTGCTGTATTTCAAACCACTCTAAAGCTTGGTAACTTAAAACAATACTTCAGTATTATCTTCCAAAGTTTTGGGGGATGACTGAACTCACTGGTTCTCATCTGGGATCTGTCATATGATTGTAATCATCTGGTAACTGGGACTGGAATTATCTGTAGGCTCCTTCACTCCTGCCTCTCACACCTGGGCTCAGGGGGCTGGAAGAGCTGGGGCTGCTTGGGTATTTCTCTCTTCATGTGTCCAACTTGGGCTTTTTGACTTGGCATCTGGCTCTCCCCAGAACAAGACATTTAATAACATAACCTCAGAAGTCCCAGCATGTTACTTCTGCTGCATTCTGTTAACCACATAAGTGACTAAAGTCAGGTCAGCTTCTGAGAAATTAGATCTCACGATGGAAGAAGGCATGTCAAAGAATTTACAGCTATTTAAAATCCATCGTGGGTATAATAATAGTGCCTACCTCAGGTTGTTATGAGGGTTAATGGAGTCAATGTTTGTAAAGTGCTTAGAATAATCCTTGGCACTTAGTAATCATATAGTTTCAGCTCTTATTATGAACATGATGAGTGTAATTTACAGCTATAATGTATTTGATTATATAGTCAATTTTTTTTATGATGGAAGACACATAACATTTGAGAACTGCTCTGCAGTATCATTTACCAGGTTTTTGCTGTTGTTGTTGATTGTTAGTGTCCTTCTGAACCCACTACTCTGTGAATTCTTCAAGGTCAGGGACTTTGTCAAAGTTTTTCTTTATTCTCCAGTGCTTAGTACAGTGTCTGGCACACAGTAACTGCTCAGTGATTTTTTTTAAAATAAATGCAAGGAAAAAATGAATGGAATAGGATAACATTGCCTGGGTTCAGTGTGGTTCCCAGAACACAGAACTTTCAGTGCTAAAACCAAGAAAGTCTCAGGCAAACCAGGACGAATGGGTCACAATGGAAATAAACAAATGAATGCTTTTTCCAAAAGAGACCTAAGTTGAAACATGGTGGTGAAGTGAGGTTACTGGGCCAGTCCACCAAAGCTTGGCAAACTCATAAATGTGTTAAAAGTTTTTTTAAGCATTGGGGATTTTTGGTTTGTTTCTTCTTTAAATGAAAACTTACTTGAACACAGTACACATAAAACAGACAAAGTGGACCCTAGTTGACGTGAAGGGCAGGGCACCTAGAGCTTTAGCTCTGACTGCCCCCTCCTTCCCTCTCTCCCTTTAGAAGCCCTTCAAGCATCTCTGAAAAATCCTAGGATATTACTTTGAAAGGCACTGATGTAGTAAATCATAGCTCCAGGACCCCTTAAAGTCCCTGAAATCTGACCATTTGGTTCCTCTTAAACTAATGTTCTACAGTCTGGAGCCTTCTTCAGGGTGAGTGCTATGAGATGGGTAAGGCAGGTGGACAGCTCCAGGGCAACAGAGGGGTGGAGGGGGAGGTTTCTAGCACAAGGAAATAACCTGGGCCAGATCTTTACAGGCTCCCCAGAAACAGGAACAGGGCCATTTATGAAAAGGAAGCAGTATCAGCACCTGGAGAGCTCAGGGGCAAGAAGGGTAAAGCAGAAGGGGCCACTCGTTTGTGCTGTCATGTGCAAGTCAGGAACCAATGGACTTCATAAACATTGTATCGCTCCTATTTTAAGAGAAAGAGTTCTTGTATGTATTAAGACCCTTCTACAAGTGAATAATCTTTGTCACAGTAATTCATTTCTAATAATTTCCACTAAGGGCACAATCAAAAAAGTGTGCAAAGTTAGATACAAGAAAAAGAAAAGATACACACAAGGATAGTCATTGCAATTTTTTAACAGTAAAGGGCTCCAAGAAAAAATGGTACATGAGCTGAACATTAAAAGGTGAGCATTGAACATTACCAGGCCTATTGGGCAGGAAGTAGAAAGAGGTGAAGATATTCCAGTTAGGGGAAACCGTACGTACCAAGGTACAGAAATGTGACAGGTCAGTGTACTGGGAAACTATAAGAAATAAGGAATTAACAAAGGATACACTGTAAATGGGGGAGAGGATGAGGCTAGAAGGGAGGAAAAGGTCAGAGGCAGAACAAAATTGTAATTCGTATTTTAAAAATCACAGTAACTTTAATCTTTGAGTGAAAAACACATTCTTTAGGTTGGCACGCATACACAGTGAAATAAGAAATCTAACCCCATGAATAGGAAATTCAAACCAAGGGAAGTAGTGAACTATCCTTGAGTTTAAATGTTACTTGAAACAATAAAATAAGATTAATGAGTCATGGTGCTTTGATGTAGGTGCATTCATCTCCATGTATGATCCATTGGTCAAAGTTCAAGTACTGCTTATCTTTATAAAAATATTGCTCTTCAGATTACAAAGTCTTCACAATGATTCCAGAATTATTTGTCTCATGTTTTGTTTCTTATGCAAAAAGTCATATTTTAACCAAGTTGATTGTAAAGCAAAAATTTGCATATTATTCATAGATTTATGCCATTTGCACAACAAAAATTGTTCCAAATTTACCATTATCATATTGACTCAGTCATTACCTGCTGTTGCTGCTATTGGCTTGTTTTTAAACTCCTCTTTTGGTTTACTGGGCACAATCAGCATCTTTCTGTTACTTCTATTACTAAATAACCTTCTCAAAGTACGTTTTTGGTCTCACCACTTCCCACCACCTCATTTTTCTCTGACTACAAGATGACCACCACCATACCATTTATTGCTTCAACAAACGCTGAGTCAATGACAGCGCTTGATCTCAGATGGAAGATTATCAGATACACCCGATTGGTGAATTCAAACAATTGCATCTTAAAATGTCCCTATGTAGGCCTCAAGTATTTAAGAGTCTCAGAGGAAGGTAATTGGTTTTGAAGGAGAAATTCATAGTGAAAGAACCTGTCTCACAACTTGGAATCAAAAGACTATAGAATTTTAGAAGTGCATGCCAGTATGCATTTCAGAAATTATTTTATCCATCTCCTTACAGATAAAGTAACTGAGGCCTAGGAAGACAACATAATAACTGTGTGACCTTGGACAATTTACTTATTTTCTCTTCCCTCACTTTTCTTATCTATTAAATTGATATTAGGATGTGGAGAAAAGATAACCCTCTTACATTGTTGATGGGAAAGTAAACTGGTGTAGCCACTATGGAGAACAGTATGGAAGTTCCTTAAAAAACTTAAAAATAGACTTACCATGTGATCCAGCAATCCCACTCCTGGGCACCTGTCCAGAAAAAACAAAAACTCTAATTTGAAAAGATACATGCACCCCAATGTTCACAGCAGCACTATTTGCTATAGCTAAGACATGGGAGCAACCTAAATGTCCATCAACAGATGAATGGATAAAGAAGCTGTCATATATTTATGCTATGGAATACTACTTAGCCATAAAAAAGAATGAAATTTTGCCATTTGCAGCAACATGGATGGACCCAGAGATTGTCATACTAAGTGAAGTAAATCAGACAGAGAAAGACAAATATCATGTGATACCACTTATATGTAGAATCTAAACAAATGACACAAATGAACTTATTTACAA
Source organism: Vicugna pacos (assembly GCF_048564905.1). Lineage (NCBI taxonomy): Eukaryota > Metazoa > Chordata > Mammalia > Artiodactyla > Camelidae > Vicugna > Vicugna pacos. The sequence continues at coordinate 21,483,898 of NC_132990.1, forward strand.
GACAGAAGTAGGCTCAGAGACATAGAAAATGAACTTATGGTTAACAAAGGGGGAAGGAGGTGCAGGGATAAATTAGGAATTTGGAATTAATAGATACATACTACTATATCTAAAATAGGTAAACAACACAGATTTACTGTGTAGCACAGGGAACTATATTCAGTGTCTTGTAATAACCTATAATGGAAAAGAATCTGAAGAAGAATATATGTGTGTGTGTGTATAAAACTGAACCACTTTACTGTACACCTGAAACATTGTAAATCAACTATACTTCAATATAATTAATTAATTAATTAATTAATCTTAGCAGTACTTAGAGAGTTATTGTAAGGAATAAATGAAATAATGAAAGTGAAGAATTTAAAGCAGTGCTTAGCCCAATTATATCATTCAATAAAAGTCTGTTGTTACAACTATGGATACAACAATGAACAAGGAGTCTTAAGTCTGCTATTAATTTGTAATGCACTCAGAGAGCTCCTGAGTTTAAGCAATCTATGAAATGAGGTTGGGCTAAGTCAGTGTTCAAGTTGTGCTGTGGAGACCTGGGACTCCCCAAAGGACTGCAAGGCAGAGGATTAGAGACCAGCAGGAGACTTTTAACCTGCACCCTCCTTCAACCAAAGCTATTTAGCTTTCATTTTACTTCTTACATTTTTGTTTGAATAAAAGAGTTCTGCTGAAAAAAAGTAACTACTTAATGAGACCATCTTTAAGATTCTTTCAGCCCAGGAGTCTGTGATTTTTGCAACAATCACACTGTGTCCCCCTGTTATCCTGGCTTCAAAATAAAGACAAGGGCTTTAAAGTTTTAAGGATAAGATCAACTTATGACTATAGGCACAGAGCCAGGACAGAGCTCTACATTTCCTGTCAGTAAAGAAGAGCCATGATAATCTCTTGAGATTAATGGGAAGAAGATCCTCAAATGATTAATCCTCAATAATGGTTATGGGTATTCTTGTGTCTTGTTTATGGGGAAACAAATCCTGTGTTTTTCCTTCTTAGTTTCCTCTTGAGTTGTTCAAGGGATGCATGTTCTTTTGGATAGTGCTGATGACTCTCTACTCCATGATTACCACATTTGTTACCCCATACTTTTCTGGGTAACTTAAGATTCAAGTTCGCTGAATTAAATTTTACTGAAAAAGAAAAACTTAAGGAGAGATTTCGCCATCACTTCTATTCGGATTTATTTTTTAAAAGATTATAGAGTAGTTATTGCCATACTATTTACACATCTAGGTGAGGATATGTATATTTCAGGTGCAATTCTCTGATGTAGTTCTAATTTTCAAGGACACTGCCACCCCAGTTGCAAAGCTCTAATCAAAAAAGAGGTTGTAGGTATATCAGAATATTAAATGAGTGAAATTTGTTGGTGCTCAGCAAGCTTATGGTGTGTTCTGTTGGATTAAATTATTATAATATCCTTGTTTTTCTTGCATTTCAGACTTTCTCAGGATAAAATGTGTTTAGATACAAAACTACTATATCAGATTCCAGTATATAAATTCCATACTGTTCTTTCTATCTTGCCTTTTCAAGTGTCTCTGAACTAATGTTTCCATTGTATAAAAAAGTTAAAAAGCATTGATTTTCATGAGATAAGAAATGTAACTCCATCTCAATGTTTATAGCAGCATTATTCACAATAGCCAAGACATGGAAGCAACCTAAATGTCCATTGACAGTTGAATGGATAAAGAAAACGTGATATATATGGGTATATATGTATGTATGTAGGTATGTATGTATGTAGTATGTGGTATATATAAAATGGAATATTACTCAGCCATAAAAAAGATTGAAATAATGCCACTTGCAGCAACATGGATGGACCTAGAGATCATCATACTGAGTGGGGTCAGACAGAGAAAGACAAAAATTACATAATATCACTTCTATGTGGAATCTAAAAATTAATACAAATGAATTTATTTACAAAACAGAAATAAACCCATAGACACAGGAAGTGAATTTATTGTAACCAAAGGGGAAAGTGGGGGGTGGATAAATTAGGAGTATGGGATTAACAGATACATACAACTATATATGATAAACAACACAGATTTATTGTATAGCACAGGAAACTATATTCAGTATTCTGTAATAGCCTATAATGGAAAAGAAGCTGAAAAAATATATATGTATAACTGAATAATTTTGCTGTACACCTGAAACTAACATAATATTGTAAATCAACTATGCTTTAATCAAAAAAGAAAGAAAAAGAAATCTAACTTTAAAAGGTATGCAGCTTTCTACTGTGTAATTTTAATTCTCATGTAGAACACACCTACTTCAGACTGTTACAAGGCATTGCAGTCAACACAACAGATCTCAGTGTACATGAGATAACATACTTCTGAATTTTCATGAAGGTTTTACTAAAGCCTAAATTTCATACTAAGCAGTCTTATATATACATTTTTTTTCATATGATGGAAAGTACTATATATACAATGAAAATGAGATCTTTTGTGTAGCCGTGACCCCTGTCTCCTCTTGGTTCATCTACCCAGAGATGACCACTAGTCCCAGTTTCTCATCTGTCATTTGAGGGATATTTAATACATTTTTCTGATATAAGAAAACAAAACTTCAAGACATATTATTCTATTTGATCCTCACAAAAATTCTGTAAGGTAGGCAGAAGTTTCCTTCCTGATCATAGAAAATTGAAAATGGAGGCTCAGAGAAATGAATCAATTATTTTAACTCTGTTCTACAACTAATAAGTTGATCACACAGTCAGGTCTTTATTAAGCACCTCTTGCATCCAGGCATTGTGCTGAGGAGTAGAGACAGGATTCCAAGTTGAAATGCATTGTACCTCGATGCTGTTTCTGTTACTTGGAGTCATGATTGAATGCTTCAGTTGAAAAGACTGAATGTAAACATGTTTAACAGAGAAATCTTAATTCACCAATGTAATATACTCAACACTCTTCTGCAAAAGCTGAGGACAGAGGAAAGAGAAAAGTAAAGGTTGGTTTCTCTAAGTATAGTATTTGCCTGCCTAGGCATCGAGGTTTTTCATCTTAAAGATATCTGAGCAAACCCCAACAGTTACAAGGAAGTGTTGCTTTTGGTTTAATGTTTATCCTGCTAGTGCACTCCACCCTTAAATGATCTTAGTGACTAATAGGACTGGCACCAGTTCTCACTTACCAGACGCAAATTCCACTTACCAGCTTGTTTTTTTTTTTTTTTTTGTGCCTTCTGCTGATTTGCAGTCATAGGCAAAACTAGACTGAAGAACTTCTTAAAATAAATGAGAATAGGCAACGATGCAGTTGCTCTTCAATTTTGAAATCGGCCTGGGACAGTGGCCTCACCTAAAAAGTCATATGGTCTGTCGGTTGGTCTTATGTTCCCTGACAGTTAGAGGACCCTCCCTGGCCACCCGCAGTGACTCAGAAGGCAGCTGCAGAGAACAGGAAGGCCTGGGATTCACGTGACAAGCCATCGGCCTTCATCAGGGCAAACAGAGCAGGTGGATGTCTCCCTCCTACCCTGCCCCCCACCCCTCAGCTTTAGGTTGCGTTTCTGGATTTTCTCTTTCTTCTTCAAATGGCTCTGAATTTTCTCCTTGACCTAGTTTCGTCTGTGGAAAAATGCTGTCTGGAAGGGCCTGCTGAGATTTTGTCTGGGCCTGCATCCCTGAAGAAGGCCAACAATTTGTTTGCACACCAAGAATGGAAAAAATGTTTCAGTGTTTCAGAGATTACTGAACACACTCTTTACAAAATGAATCAATTCCTTCCAGCAGAGATAATTTGCACTAATTGGGAAAACAAATGATGCTGCCAATAGTCAGTAGCCAACCTCTAGATTTCAATAGAGACCCCTCACCCTCACAGTTTCTTGCAGTTTTTCTTGGCTAGATTTAAGTCATTATTTCCCAAAGTGTGGCCTGAGGGCTACCTGCATTAGAATCATGAAGATTAAGGAATCACCATCTCTAGAGAAGGATGCCGTAATCGGTGATTTTTAACAAGCTCCACAACTCATTTTATGCATGAAATTAACTCAGCTAAATTAGGATTCACAAGCCTTCATTGGTAACATCAAAGGAGACAGTCCTGGTGAAGAGGAGTGTTGTTAATCCCTCCCTTGTCCTCCTCTCCCTATTTCCTCCTGTCCCTGCCAAACTGCCATTTCTGATAATATTGCATGGTCATTGTAGAAGGAAATAGAGGAAAGACACGTTAAGGAAACTGCAGTATTTTCCCTCTATTGTACTGCTGTGGGAATGGTTCTGTCCACTGAAGAAAAATATGCAACCTAAAAGTTGCAAGTTAAGTTTTACTCAGGGATCTTACTAAGAACTATAGCCCAGGAGACAGCCTCTCAGATAGCTCTGAGGAACTGTTCCCAAGAGGTAAGGGAAGAGCCAAGGTATAGAGGAGTCTTTTGCTCACCAAAACAAAACAAAACAAAAAACTAGTTAAATATGGGAAGATTACTGCTAATTACAAAGAACAGACATCTCATGTAAATGATTTTAGGGCTTTTCTATGAATCTATGTATGGGAAGATGCAAGGGTCTGGGTACATTAAAATTATTTGTTAGATATGTATCTTAACTGTCTAGGGCCAGTATCCAAAGCACAGAATGCTTCCTGTTTTTCTCTGTCCTGAATTCTCCCTGGGGCGCACGATTTCAGTGGTGGGGGTCTGCAGTGACTAATGACTTGATCCTTGTAGAAGTGAGATGGTAGGCAACATTCTTTGTTTACTGAAATGGCAGGCAACATTCCCTGTCCCAACAGTTCCCTGGCCCGTGCTGGAAATGTGAAAGGTCAGACGCCCAAGGTGTCCAGACAGGAGAGAAAGAAGACAGGCTTCTGGCCAGGCAGCCAACGCAGTACATCCAGCACTTCCTCAGTGTTGTGCCCACCTTTGGCCAGAAAAAGGACTCCAGTGCCAACTCTTAAATCCTTTGTAATCCCAGTGTTCTCTAATAAAGCTACTTTGCCCAGTCAAAGAAAAAATAAATGATTTCACAAATGCCTTGAAAATAAGCATCTCTAAAAGGACTGATTTTAGAAAGCAGTGGACCAGATGCTTAAGAATCATCCACAAAACTTGCTAAAAATGCAAATCCTCCCCATTCTGAGTAAGTACATTTGGTGTGGGGTCTGGGAACGAGCTTTTGTTAAAGCACCTGAAGTGATTCTAATGCATATTGATCTGGGGGCACATAAGGATGTCACTTGTTTAATGTACTGGAGCAAGTGATAGACTGGAGAAGCAAGGCAGTGTCCACAACTGTATTTCACAGCTAGAACAGCAGTTTTCAGAGTGTAGTCTATAGACCCATGGGATCTCAGAATTTTCATGAGGTTTGCAAGATCAAAAAATTTTTTTTTAATAATACAAAATGTTACTTACTTTTTTTCATGTGTTGACTTTTGCACTCATTGTCCAAAATCAACGTTAGGTAAAACTGATGGCCTGGGTAACTTAGTGAACAGTGGTATATTTACTAAGATAGAAAACATAGGAAGAATAGTCTAAGGGGAAGAGAATGTGAAGCTGGATGTGTTGAGTTTGAGGTACCTATTGAACATCCAGATGGAGTTGATCTGTAGGTATGTATGGATCTGGAACTCAGGAGAGAGTTCTGCACTGGACATCTCTGCAATGGATAGTAATTGTGCTTCTTCTTTACATACATCCTAATTCTTCTGATGAGATTAAATCTCCGTGGCATTCTCTTTTTGTCCAAGGATATTCGGTCACGGATACACTTACCCATCGGTGTAACCTTGAGCAAGTTAAAAGAGCATCTCTGAACAACAACAACAAAAAAGAGCATCTCTGTTTCTCAATTTTTCTCATCTATGAAATGAGGATAAAGAAACTTGTATTACAGGATTGCTGTGAGGATTAACGGACTTAATATATGTTAAATGCTACATAATAGTGCATGGTACATAGCAAGCGCTCCATAAAGATTAGCCATGTTTCATAATTTTATGACACTTGTACTTTTCTTAGTAGCACTTGTCATAGTTGTTGGTGTATAATTACTAGATCATAAGCTCCGTGAGGGTTTGGGTCTTGATCCCTGCAGGACCTGTAGCACTTATACATGGTAGATGCTCAATAAATACTTATTAGATGAATTAGTAAGTATACTTCTCAGGGTTGACGTTGTACTGTTGTAAATTCTTTCCATCTTTAAGCTGCCTTTGATTTAACTCAGATCAACAGGTTGGAGAAGTGAGTTCACTATGACTTGTTCTTTGCTCTGTGGTGTTATGTTCCTCACAACCCCATGACGGTACTCCTACACAAGGGGTCAGTAAGTATTTAGGGGTTCGTTGATTGAGTGATGTGGCTGATTTCCTGACCTGACTTGGCCTGTGGACAGATACAAGGCAAAGAGAAAAATTGGGGAAGTAACTCTTAGGTTACATTGTGGTTTCTCTTCTTTTTTTTTTTTATTCTTTTTCTAATGAAAGTACTGGGAATTGAACCAAGTCCCTCACCCATGCTCAGCATGTGCTCTGCCAGCTGAGCCATACCCCCACCTCTTAGGTTACAAAGGTCAAATTTTCACTTGGATTTGTTGAAATACAGCCTGGCTTCCATAGGCACTTGCCTATTTTTGTCCACTACTGGTCTGAAAAATCGGATACCTCAAGGCTAAGGGCCTAATGGCCAATAACCGACTACTTCATTATTTCAAATATTACAGATAGCACACAATTCCATACATGCCCATATTGTGAATTAGTAGCTGTGAGTGTAACGAAAAGTGTTTGTCTTTTTCATCTTGTGTTTTGCAAACGGATGGGCAAATGTTCACTATCTTCTCTTTGTTGTACCAAAATCATAGCGCTATCAGAGCACCAATAACTCACTAGCTATGTAGCTTTGGGTAAATCATTTCTCTCTGGAAGCTAATTTCCTCATTGATAAAATGAGGAGCTTGAATTCTGGCCTAAGTTCTCTTCCAATTCTATGACTTTTTTTTTCCCCCTGAATCATTCAATGCACCAGATCAAAGAAATTGATTTTTGTTCAGTTTCCCCCTCTATTCACAGGGAGAAAATAAAACTGTCTTTCCATAAATCTGGAGATAAACTTTTTTTTTTAATTGTTCGTATGTGACTACAAGGGACTTTTCCTTGAAAATACAATACTGAAAACTCAGACTTCTTTATTCTATTTGGCCATTAGATGTCGCTCAAAATCCAGGAAGTGTAAGAAACCAGCCATGCATTATAAAGCTCCTGCTTGGTCCTCCGGGGCCTGCGCCTTCCCATGGAATCTGTGGTTTGCTTAGTCATGTATTGGTATTTGTGTGTCAGTGTCTTGCCCTGCGTAGCCAAAACCCCCCGCAGCCATCCAGAAAATGTGTTCTGCAGATGTCCTTATTTTGCCAGTTAAGTCAACAAACAGTAGTGGAGCACTTGGCTGACAGACATACCAGGATCAACGCACCCCACGCAGAATTCCCACTCAAGGTCTTGATTGAATCCAGCTCCTCCGTGGAGCCTTATCTGACCCTCTTTCTAATCCAGAGCACTGAAGAAAAATCTGTCATGTTACCTTTATACTGTGTTTGTTTGCAAATATCTCCCCCAATTCTAAAAAGGATTCCAAATCACCTTCATAATAAAAGAAATGTACACTAAAACTACAAGGAAAAGCCATTTTCACATAGACTGGCAAATATCCACAAATCTGAGAGTATATTTGGTTCAGGGTCTAACAGGCATTCTCATTCATTCTGAATGGAACTGCACACTTGCTCATACTTTCTGGAAGACAGTTTGGCGATCTGTCAAAATTTGAAACACGGCAGTTCTTCTAGACATTTTCCCCCAAAGATATATAGCACTTGCACACGTGCACAAACATCTGTGTAAGGAGATATTCACTGCGCAATTGTTTGTGGTAGCCAAAGACTGGAAGTGACCTCAATGTTCATGAACAGGCACTGGTTAAATTGTACATCTCACAGTGAATTACTATGCAGCTGTTAAAAGAAAGAAGTACATTTGTAGGTACCAATACAAAATTGTCTGCAAAATATATTACTAGAAAATTGCTAGGTACAGAAAAGTGAAGGAAGTTGTAACAGTTAATGTTGATTGTGCACTTTAAAATGGAGTTTCTCATTTAATCTTTATAAGAAACCTCAGAGGTAGGCACTTAACCACCATGTCGCAGGCAGAGAGATGTTAAATCATTTGTCCAAATTCAAGCTGTTGCTTGGAAGGACTGTTATTTAAACCCACATAGTCTGGATTTCAGGGCTTTTGCTCTTTTTTTTTTAATATATATTTTTATTGAAGTACAGTCAGTTTACAATGCTGTGTCAATTTCAGGTGTACAGCATAATGCTTCAGTCATATAGGAACATACATATATTCTTTTTCATACTTTTTTCGCCATAGGTTACTACAAGATATTGAATATAGTTCCCTGTGCTATATACAGTATAAACTTACTGTTTATTTTATATAAGCATCTGCAAATCTTGAACTCCCAATTTATAGATTGCAGGGCCCTTGCTCTTAATCCCTGCAGCACATTTACTTGTAGTAGTGCAGGGGATACACAGATGCCATGAAAGGCAGGGTGATGTATATGCACCACATGGATTCATGACATCCTGGCAACAGTGGCCACATCTGGCAGGAGAACTGAGGCCAATGGATCAAGGGTGGAAGGGAGTTTTTTTTCCATTCTACACAAGTGGTTCTCAGCCTTGGATGCATATTAGAATTACCTGGAGAACTTTTTAAAAAGCAAGGTTACCAGGGCCTGTCTTAGGTCAATTAAGTGAGAAACTCTGGGTGAAGGGCCCAAGCACTGGCATTGTTTTCAAAGCTTCCCCCCTGATTCTAATGTGAAGTTGGCATTAAGAACTACTTTATAAACCCTCTTGTACCATTTGACTTTTTTTTTTTTAACAATAGCAAGTATTACTTTAAAAAGAATCTCTGAAAGGAGCCCTGTGTCTTCTGACACGGATCTCTGGAGAGCATAGTTTACCGCTTGACACATTGCTTTATTGTGTGAAAAATTCTCTCTCTAAAAGTCGACATATTAGACTGGTTAATTTACCAAAAATCCTTAATATGTATACTTCAATTGACAAATTACCTATGACCTGATATAATCTTTAAGTGAGTTTATTCTATTTCCTTATAATAATATAAGAAGCTTTCTGGCCTAACATGACCTTAAAACACTGTAAATTTGTCAGCTTTATCTGTTTCTTGGTAAAATAGCAACCAACACAATTATTTAAGTATACATTTTCGCACAAAATCATCTTTGTGATCCCAGAGTACAAAAGGGCTGATACTCTGTAACTCTGAGAAGTTAGCAATTTACACAGAAAACACTTTCAGAAATGATTTGAGTTCATCAGTCACAATTCTGTTCTCTGTTTTATTGACATATAATAACTACAGGTGGGCTTTCCAGAAAACTCCAGTGAAAGCTTTAGTAGGGGTAAAGTAGGACACTGACACCCAGGAGAAGGGAAGCTCATGCCAGGTCAGTGATTAATAGGTCCTAGGTTGATAAGCTGATAAGATCTGGGATGAGGAAGAGTAACAGTGGCATCACTCTTGACAGTCTTAAGTAGGGGAAAGGGAATGCTGGCCTGAGAGAGGAGGAGTGGTGCTGAGTGTGACAGCTGGCCAGTGCGTGGGTGATCAACTTAGACTGCCCAAGGCCTGCCTGTGGTCCCTCCGCCCCAACAGTGGGTGACTGTGAGCATTATTTTGGCATCCTCTGTCATATTTCTTTCTCCCCTTGGGAAAAAAATGTCCTGGCTTTCACCACCTCTGATACCCTTCGTTCTTGAGGAGTGCTTTAAAATCGCTTTTAATTGATTGTGCATTTCACAACCTGCACAGGGGAACTGAGGCACAGTCAGAGACTTTCCCACACCACCTTTCAGTATAGAACCTTGAATGTTACCCTGGTTTCATAGTGAACTTTAGTTTCATCAGATGAAGACTGAATTTCAGCATTGCAGTTTTTATTTAGCCACCAGTGGATTACTTAACCCACTTAATATTTGCTCTCATTTTTACACATTAAAAAAGCCCTCCGGTAAAAGGCTCTCATTTGCTTCTCACACAGTTATTGCCAGAAAACAAGAAACCCAGTCACATCCTGAATATTCCTTGCTGCCTCAACAACAAACCTAAATCAATAGCAGGCTAAAATAGAATTATGAAAAAAAATGTAGATTTAGCCCAGAATACCTATAACCAATTTATTTTATACATTGTCAGAGCAGCTAGACATTTATTTAACAAACAGTTATTGAATACCTGGCCTTTCCTTTAATTTTCCTCCTGTTTATAGTTAATAAACATATTTGGATAGTCTGCACCCTTTGTGCCAGGCACTACTGTTGGCACTAATACATCACTTTGTTTACGCGTTCATTTCAGCGGCTTCCACCTGTATTCCCTGCCTAAAAACTGCCTTTTTCCTTTTTGTGGCTCACGTTTTGCTTCTGACTCCTACTCCTTTTCTCTGTTATTTACTCTGCTGCCATTGTTTTTCTCTCTGGTTTACCACTCTGTCCTTGGAAAACTTTCTGTTTTTTCTGTGATCCTCTCTTTCCTCCCCATCTTTTTCCTTTTAGCCTGTCATTTCTGTATGTTAATCAATGTGAAGAACATTGAGAGGAAACTCACAAATAGGTTTCCTTGAAATACTTTTAAGTTCTGATTACCACCAACAATGTGGGAGTCTTTGGTGCTTCACATCCTCACCATTAAAGAGATTTTAGCTACTCTGGTGGGTGTGCTATCTCATTTGCTTTTCAGTGGCACTTCCCCAGTCACTAAGGATGCTGTGCTGCTGGCCATTCACTTATCTTCTATGGTGAAGTGTCTATTCAACTCTTTTGCCCATCTTTTTCAAAGAGCTATTAGTCTTTTTTATTATTGAGTTGTAGGAATTCCCTGTATATCCTATATCAGACCAATTTTTCTTTTGTGGTCATTGCTTTTTGTGTCCGATCTAAGAAACCTTTCCCTAATCCCAAGTCATGCAGACATTTTCGTTTCTTCTTAAAGCTTTATGATTTTAGCTTTTATATTTAGGCTTGTGATCAGTCTCAAAATAAGTTTTGTGTATGTTGTGAGCTAAGGGTTAGGATTCATTTTTCCCACGAGAATGTTCAGTTACTTCAGCATACTTTATTGAAATGACTTTACTTCTTGGATAGTTTTGGTGCCTTTCTTGAAAATCAAGGGCCATATAAGGATGGGTGGTTTGCATTTTAAATTTCTTTTGTTATTGATTTTTCATTTTATCTTGTTGTGATTTGAGGATCTGGTTTATATAATATTGATTTTTTATTTTTGCCCACCTTCTTTGGCTTAGTACATTGTCAGTTTTATTAAATGATCTTCCTGTGCTTGAAAAATATGCTTTTTCTCTAATTGTTGGTTGCAGAGTTCTATACAATCATTTGAGGAAGTGTTTTGTGTTGTACAAATTTTATACTCTTAAAAAATTTTGTTTTGGCTTGAGTTCTCATTTTTTGAGATGTACATGACAATCTTCTAGCTTGGCATGCTTGTGGGATGGCAGGGAGGCCAGTGTGTGGCTCAAACAGTAAGGATTTGATCAAAGAAGCAGTGGGGCCAGATCATGTCAAAGTCTTTGGATTTTATTAAGAGTGAGTTGAGCCAACTTTGAAGAGTTGTGAGCAGAGAATCACACTGATGCTGTGTAGAGCATAGAATAGGAGGGTGTGGGTTAAGTGTTCCATAAGACACTGGTGAAGTGACTATTGTAGAGGGCCAGGCAAGATAACATGTTGGTTTGGACGAGGGTGGTGTAGAAGAAAGAGGTGAAAGGGGTCTGGATTCTGGAAATATTTTGAAGATAATGCCAACCGGTTTTGTTAATAGTTTAAATGTGGATTGTGAGAAAAAGAGAGGATTCAAGGATGACGCCAAGACTTTTGGCCTGAACTGTTAGAAGAGTGGAATTACGAAGTGTTGGGGGAGGGAAGCGTATGTGTACTTCCTTACAGGCGTAGCCACTGTCCTCTGTTTCTTCGCCACCTCTCGGGAGTGCCTTCATGAGCAGAATCCTAAGAAATATAACAGGGATAATAGCTAATATACTCCTAGTACTTATGTGCCAGGCATGGTACCCCTAACAGAAAGTTAAATTAAATCATTTATATACATTTATATTTCATCATTTAATCCTTGCACAAACCTAGGTGACAGGTTCTGTTGTTATCCCCATTTATACACAGAAACAGTAAGCCCTATAGAAGTTAAAAAACGTATTCGAGGTTGTATAACTAGTAAAAAGGAAAACTGGGATTGTTTTTTTCTTTTTTGTAAGTTTTCTCCAGATGTAGCATGTCACTTTTTCTTTAAAAACCATTGTTTTAATTTGTGAACATGTGACAGAATCACATAGTTTATAATTGAAAAAACCAGATTTCTCTTCCAACCTTTTTCTCAATCATCCACCTCCCTTCCCATATGCAATTAGTCTTAGTTACTTCAATATTCTTCCAGAGATGTTTTATTTCAAACACAGGCAGATATAAAATAAAATATTTTCCCCTTTTTGTTTCTTCACAAAGGGTAACATACCTTATGTGCTGTTCAGTACCTTATTTTTCCACCTGGGTAACTTTCCACATGCTTATTGCCGTAACTTATTTAATTAGTCTCCTATTGGTAGACACTTAGTATGTTTTTAGTCATTTGTTATCATAAACAGTGCTGCAATGAATTAACTTGTTCATATGCCATTTGCAAAGGTAAAAGCTGGTATTATAAGTGAGCTCTGTCTGATTTATTTATTTATTTATTTGTAAGTTTTGGTAAATATTACAATGTTTTGGGATTTTTTTGCCTTTCAGATTTTATTTTATTTTTTTAATACCTTTATTGTGGTATGATTCCTTTATAGTGAACTACACATATTTCAGATGTACAATTTGATGAATTTTAATAGATGTATACACGCATTAAACCACCACCACAATCAAAATAGCTAAGACTTCCATCATTCCCCAAGAAGTGCAAATTTCAAATTCCATATTTATCCCTTCCCACCCTCTTTACCCACTGGAAACCATTAGTTTGTTCTCTGTGTCTGTAAGTTTGTTTCTCTTTTGTAGACAAGTTCATTTGTGTCCTTTTTTAAAGTTTCTGCACATAAGCGATATCATATAGTATTTTTCTTTCTCTTTCTGGCTTACTTCACTTAGAATGATGATCTCCAGGTCCATCCAGGTTGCTGCATGTCTGACTTAAAAGCTACTTAACTTGTACGTCGCATTACCTCCTCACATCATTGATTGATTTGAAAGGATGATTCTGCTTAACCCCTTTACCCCTGTGACTCTTGGCTCCTAGCCCGAGGTGCAGCCATGCCTGAATACCTCTTAGGTTCATAAACACTCCATCTCCTCACTTCCATCTTCCACACTCGCATGACCCTGATGACAGAGTCTGAAAAAAGGGAAAAATAAACTCAGAGCACCTGAGAAAGTTTTTCTTTGCTTGTTGGTTTAAGGTAAATGTACTTCGGGAAGTAACCCAGAGGTGAAAGTGTCTGGGGCAAATGGAAAAGCTTTTCTAAAATGAGCTGATGATCTGACTCCTGCAAAGGCTGATTGCACACCAGTGTCTAGAGCAGTATTTCACCACATCCTGTGTGACACCTAACACTCATTGTTTTTGTCTTCCACAACTTTTCATTATGCGTAGAACGAACTTTGTCCTAGATTTGAGTCATTTCCTGTTAAACTTAACATCTACTCTGTGGTGCTAATAGCTTTACTGGTAGTATGATAAGCTGGACGAATAGCTTAGCAGCTCTATCTAGTTCTGAAATTTGGTCTAGTTTGTATTGCCATGACACATACTCCTCTGTGAACTTTCACCTAGATACGTGATTCCCTGAAATTATTATTAGTATTGCAGATGGGCCTAATAATTCTTTTTAATACATTGATATTTGAAATACCTCAATACATCATAAATGTTGGCACATACATTAAAATTAAAACCACTCTTTCATCTCAGCCATAGAAAACAGCATTGCCTTTTTTTCCATCCTGTGGTATAGTGATAATTTATACTTATTGAATCCTTACTGCATGCTAGGTATTACTGTAAGCCCTTTAGGGTTACTCATTTACTTAACTTTAGGGTTACTCATAAGAGGTGGGTTCTATTATTATTATTATCTCCATTGTATGCACTAGGAAACTGAAGCACAAAGAAACTAATTAATTTGCTTAAAGTAATACTAGACAGCTATTAAATAGGGAAACTGGGCTTTAGACCCCCAGCAGTCTGGCTTTGGAGCCTGGGCTGTTAACCAGCAGGCTATGAACTTGTTAGGACACACAGCTCTCCATCTATCTTACTGCTACAGCCATTGCTACCTGCCCTCCTTATCGTTCTGTCCTCCTTATCACCATCCCTACCTCCACCGTCTCAGCCCAGCACTGGCAAAGCTGAATTGGGGAACCAGCTGTTAGAACACAGTAACCTGATTGCATGATGTAAAAGAAAACCGTGATTCTCTGATTGGGAAATTGGTAATGTTACCAGTGGCTCTGTAATAGTTGAGAATGTTTCAATGAGTCCTTATGTAGAGGTCAAAATATTGACAAGGAAATTCAGTCTTTGTCCTGGGATAGGTTTATATCCCAAGCTGGGCCCAGGAATCACCCATGATCCTAATATGAGGTAGGTATCGACCAGCTTTAGACTGAAGGACACTTGTTTTCCCACCCCTGGCTTCCTAGAGATTCAGACTTCTTCAGTGTTTCCATGGGAGCAGACAAAACTAGCTTTTTCTTCTTTTCAAAATAGCTGTCCTTCCTGAATATTTCTTGACCCCTCCTCCATCGATCTCTCACCAATCCGTCCTCCACACTGCTGTCAGAAACCACATAATCCCAGTGTAAACTCCTCTTAAATTCTCCCCAGCATCACTTTCAGAATAAAGTTTAAACTCCTGAGCTCATCACACCAAGCCTGAATGACCTGGTCTCTGCCTCTTTGGCTGCCACTCCCTCACGTACACCTTTCACTTCGCTCCCTGCTACAGCTGTGGCAGTTCCCCTTTGTTCTAGCCCAGCCCTGTAGCCTGCTTTTCAAGGATCTCTTAGATCTACCTTTCAATCCAAGTTTCCCACCATCTTCCAGTGTACCTACTGTCGCAGCCTGACTAGGCTAAGCTTTCCGAAGAATACTAAGCACCTCACCGATGTGGTTCCCTTCACTATTATTTGTTCTTGAAGATCCTGCTTCAGCGCCACCTCTTTTATGAGAGCTTCCTCACAACCACCTCCCATCCCACTCCCAGACTAAGTGTTAACCAAATCACTATGCTGTACACCAGAAACTGATACAACATTGTAAGTCAACTCTACTTTGATTTAAAAAAAAAGTTAAACAAAATGAGAGAAGAAATTTACCGTATGATTCCAGACATCTGATAAACATATTATATACATTTCTTCTTAGAGAGGAGTTTTCATTTTAAGAATAAATATTAATGGCCTCACAAGAATATATAATGGAATAAAGACAGTCTCTTCAGCAAATGGTGTTGGGTAGACTGAACAGTAGCATGTAAATCAATGAAGCTAGAACACTCCCTTACACCATACACAAAAATCAACTCAAAGTGGATCAAAGACTTAAACATAAGACAAGATACAATAAAAAAAAATAAGACAAGATACAATAAACCTCCTAGAAGAAAATATAGGCAAAACATTATCTGACATACATCTCAGAAATGTTCTCCTAGGGCAGTCTACCCAAGCAATAGAAATAAAAGCAAGAATAAACAAATGAGACCTAAAGAAACTTACAAGCTTCTGCACAGCAAAGGAAACCATAAGTAAAACAAAACGACAACCTACGGAATGGGAGAAAATTTTTGCAAATGAAACCAACAAAAGCTTGATCTCCAGAATATATAAGCAGCTCATACGACATAATAAGAAAAAAACAAACAACCCAATCCAAAAATGGGCAGAAGACCTAAACAAACAATTCTCCAAGGAAGAAATACAAATGATCAATAGGCACATGAAAAAATGCTCAATATCACTAATTATCAGAGAAATGCAAATCGAAACTACAATGAGGTATCACCTCACACCAGTCAGAATGGCCATCATTCAAAAGTCCACAAATGACAAATTCTGGAGAGGCTGTGGAGAAAAGGGAACCCTCCTACATTGCTGGTGGGAATGCAGTTTGACACAGCCACTGTGGAAAACAGTATGGAGATTCCTCAAAAGACTAGTAATAGACTCACCATGTGACCCAGTAATCCCGCTCCTGGGCATATATCCAGAAGGAACCCTATTTCAGAAAGACACCTGCTCCCCAATGTTCATAGCAGCACTATTTACAATAGCCAAGACATGGAAACAGCCTAAATGTCTATCGACAGATAACTGGATAAAGAAGGTGTGGTATATTTATACAATGGAATACTATTCAGCCATAAAATGACAACATAACGCCATTTGCAGCAACATGAATGTTCCTGGAGAATGTTATTCTAAGTGAAGTAAGCCAGAAAGAGAAAGAAAAATACCATATGAGATCGCTCATATGTGGAATCTCAAAAAAATAGGACATAAATACAAAACAGAAGCAGACTCATAGACATAGAATACAAATTTGTGGTTGCCAAGAGGGAGAGGGGTGGGAAGGGATAGACTGGGAGTCCAAAATTTATATCTACTGACAGGCATATGTAAGTATAGATAAACAAGATTATACTGTATAGCACAGGGAAATATATACAAGATCTTGTGGTAGCTCACAGCAAAAAAAAATGTGACAATGAATGTATGTTCATGTATAACTGAAAAATTGTGCTCTACACTGGAATTTGACACAACATTGTGAAATGACTATAACTCAATAAAAATGTTGTGAAAAATATAGCTGTGTTTAATTCAATTATGTAAACTTATAAGATTCCATTTCACAAAGCTTTCTGTTTGGTTTACATGCAGACTTTGAGGTTTCTTTTGTTGTTGTTCTTTGTTTAATAATTTGTCTTCTACCGTGCTCCTCTCCACTTTTCACTAATGCTCTGGGGTTTATTTTATGCTGGCCAGCCTAGAGATTCTCGGAATTTACACAGGCCAGAAGCGCTACCATTTACAGGTTGCCCTTATGGTTTGGCAGAGGATATAATAAGCCCACAAGTGCTAGTCTAAGGAAGAAGCTGTTTAAGTATGTTGAAATGGTGTCACCAGGAGAATGGGGACATTGTGTAAGCTGTGTGCAGGACACTGTTTAATATGCGGGGCAGGGTGAGGAGACGGAGGAACCAGCAGGCTCTTACTTCTAGCTTCTTCCTGGAATTGGCTGGCAGTGGTCTGGCTGGCTGCTTGCACAAGTTTCCAGGACTCCATCATAAGTTTATTCTGAATGGACAGACTGTTTTGTCAAAACAATTAGGGCTTCCTTTGGTGTGCATCTAACTGGGAAAGAAAGCAGGAACCCCTCGGGGCCAGTATTCTAGGAATAGTGGACCCTGAATTAATGCATGGAAGAAAGGCTACAGAATAAGGATGGTGGTAGAGAGGATTCAAAGCAACTCGAAAAAACTGAGGCAAAACTGAAGCAACCCTCAGAGGCAGCAAACGGGAGCACTGTAATGCTCTCCTCCTGCTCACATGCCCCAATGGGGACAGAAAGTGTGGCTGGAGAGTCGGAGGTAGATGCCAAAGCCAGAAAGGCCAAGAGAAGGTGAGAGTTCGAGCAGCAGTACTTGATTTGGTGAAGAAATGAAGAATGTCGTTTGGGAACTGCATATGTACACAAGCAGGCCGGTGATCAGCAGAAATCAGCACCTCACATGTGCGAGTGCGCACACAGACAGGGAGAATGAGACAGAGAGAAGGAACGTCACCTTGTCCCTTAACAGCAGTCAGGACCCTCAGACATTAACTATATTTAGGTCTATCCCAAAGCCGGGGGTATAAGTGTGTCCTCTGTTGTGTCTGTTGTATGGCAGGGTCTCCTTGAATATAGCGTGTTCTTCTTTGGGAGTCATGGAAACTGGGCTCTTGTGTGCTAAATGATTTGCATGCCCAGGAGCACAAAATTCCTCACCCCACCTCCAACTTCTTCATCCACACGTTTTGAGAGCTCTACCTAACAATCCAGTTCTAACACACGCCTTTGACTAAGCATGAAGTTTGTGGTTACCGTCGATACTAGATTAAACCCCTATGGCCATTAGCCATTTTCTGAGTAGCCTGAAGAATCAAATATAAACAAGAGGAGGGGAATGAGGAGTAGGGGATAGGCTACCAGGGGTTGGGGGACAAGGACCTGAAGGGAAACTGCTCATACTGACAGATGAAGACAGTGCCTACAGACCCAAGAGGAGACACAGGAAGAGGAAGAGGAGGCTTCTGCTTTTTCCAAGATTTATATCTGCACAATTTCCTACCTAATCGGATGATTGGTAAGAAGTTGCCAAACCTTCTCAAGGACCCTAACAGCTGTTTGGAGATTGAATTAGGGATTCTCAGTGATGGACAGGACCATCACAAGAAAGATTTACATGCAGCTAATGATGGTAATATGTGATCCAT
Organism: Vicugna pacos; assembly: GCF_048564905.1. Lineage (NCBI taxonomy): Eukaryota > Metazoa > Chordata > Mammalia > Artiodactyla > Camelidae > Vicugna > Vicugna pacos. The sequence goes on from NC_132990.1 coordinate 21,502,535, forward strand.
TGCTAAGGGATATGCTGCTCTTTGTATATTAACCTTGTATCTTGCAATAATCTTTGCCATAATCACTTATTAGTTCCAGGAATTCTTTTGTTGGTTCTTCTGGATTTTCTACATAACTATCATGTCATCTATGAACAAATATAGTTTTATTTCTTCCTTTCCAAACTGTATACCTTTTATTTCCTTTTCTAGTTTGATTGCATTAGTTAGAATTTCCAGTACAATATTGAAAAGGATTGGTGAGAGGGGATATCTTTGTCTTGTACTTGACCTTAGTGGGAAAGCTTCAAGTCTCTCACATTAAGTATGATGCATTTTTGTTTTTAAATGTGCTCTGTTATGCTTTCTGCTTACAAAGATAGAAATACAGCTCATTAAACATTTTCAAATGTTGTAAGAAATATGTAATGTGAAAAAGGAAGTTTTTTTTTTTTTACAATCTCTGCCCACCTACCCGAAATTGCCATTGCCAGTTATTTGGTCTGTCTCTCAAGGTGACACACTGTGATTTTGAAGCGGTTTACGTCTTATCACACAATATCTCTGACCAAAAAAGACTGTGCCACAAACTGAGATTTCTTGACAGTTTGAGGTGCACATACCAAGCTGTGTGTATGCTGATATGTAAAATAGACAGAATAAATGTGATGAAATCACCCCTGTTCCTTTTCTGAGAACTGCTTTTAGTTCTTGATTTCTATCTTTTATAGGAAATTGTGTTATGAACTAAGTAGCCAGGTAATTTATTTAACATGAATATGTTAAAATTTAGTTCAGTCACAGAGTGCCCTAATCAGAATTATCACAGTGAATGAATGAATGAATGAATGAACTGATTACTAATCATGAGCCAGATATGTGCTCACCTGTTGGAGAGTTGTCAAGAACATGGTAGCCTAGGTATGGTTTCTACCCAGTGATCCCTGAAGTTCTTATGAGCACATGAAGGGAAGAGGCCACTTCTTAGATGCCTAGCAAGGGTATCCTGGAGTGTTGGCTTGAGAACTCCTTTTGTAAATGGTTTTTTGGGAACTGTCAGTTTTAACTTGGACGCCCTCATGGTCATGCAACCATGTGCCTTTGGGGATGCACCACCCACCAAGCAGAACCAGAGATTGGTGCTGGCTACTTGGGGATACATGTTGCTCAGAGAAGGTAGGTGTAGAGGCCTGAAGGTGACTATGAATGCATCCTGTGATACTGTGGCTGCTTCTGCACAGTTTCTGCTTCCAAACCCACACCTACACTTTTCCAGAACATTTAAGAGAACATGTCTTGGTTTATGAATTAGACTTGCAATTCTAAGAGTCCCTAACTGGCCATCTCCAAGGAGCTGTGGGAGTTCCTTACCCAGGTACATGTGTAAAAGGTCACAGCTGGATTTTCTAGAGCAAATAAGCTGCCCTTATTTACTGGCTATCTGTAATCAAGCTGCTAGGTAAAATTTAGCAATCATCACTAATGCCTCTGGCTAATTGTTTAGTTTTTGAGCATTAAGTATAATCTAATAAAAAATCTTTTATTAAAAAAATACACTTTTCAGGGGGGAGGGCATAGCTCAGTGGTAGAGTGTATCCTTAGCATGCATAAGGTCCTGGGTTCAATCCCCAGTACTTCCATTAAAACAAACAAACAAACAAACAGACTTAATTACCTGCTCCCCACCAAAAAGAAAAATCTAAAAAAAAAAATTCTTTTCTAGGTAAAGCTACAGAAACAATAAAAAGATTGTGGCTTCCAGGGGTTTGGGGAGAGGGAGGGAGGGAGGAATGAATAGATGGAGCACATAGGATTTTTAGGGCAATGAAATTATTCTGTATGTAGTGGTGGCTACATGTCATTATGCATTTGTCAAAACCCACAGAATGTACAACATCGAGTAAACCCTAATGTAAACTATGGACTTTGGTTGATAATAATGTGTCCATGTTGGTTCATTAATTGTACCAAATATGCCACACTGATGAGGGATGTTGAGGGAAGGGGAGTACATATGTGTGGGTGGGGAGGGCTATGTGAGAACTCTTAGTATTTTCTGCTCAATTCTGCTATAAACCTGAAACTGCTCTAAAAAATAAAGTCTACTAAAAAAAAAAAACCCTCCCCCCTCAAAAAAAGAAAAAATGAGCTGTAATCGTCCTACAAATGATAACCATAATTAACATTTTGGTATAATTTTTTGTAAAATCCCCATGCTTTAATAATCTTTCAATAAATAGATGTTATACAGTTATATGATAAAGTTTTCCTTTATCCTTTTACTTCAACTTAAGTGTAGCTATGATGTTTCTTTTTTTTTCTTTAGAGAAATGACTTATTATTTGTATTTTTCAAGAACATTTGGCCATGAATTATTTTTATCCAATCCTAATGGCAACTTTAAGGGTTTTAGATATCTGTGTCCTTCTGGATAAAGACACATAGAGCTATGGTGTTTACTTATGAAAGTATGAAAATATATTCTGTTAACTACAGATTGAGAAGCAGACAATAAATGAGTTTGTTCTGTTTATTTAAATGCACATTTTGTCAAATGGCTTTCTTTTTTACTTACATTTTTTGAAGAAGTTTTGTTTAAAAGAAAGGTTTATATTGATCCACAGAGCAAAGTCCTTGGACCTTGATTAGCATTGCTTTAGTTTGATCCTAAAATGGGCTATAACATTTCTATCTTCTTCAAACTGTGATGCTTCTGTATTTCCTCCATGAGTGTTTGTAAGTATTTTTTCTTCAGAGACATCTTCAAATAAAGAGTCATGTTGCTTATATTGGAGTCATGTGGGTGACTGAGTAAACAGCCAGCCTGGGCACACCACTGCAGAATATTTAATATTCATGGTATATTTAGTGAAAAAAATAAGCTATGGAATAATATTGATAATACAAACCCACTTTTATGAAAATGAAAGTTAGATAAATATAGTTACATAGAAAAAATATGGGAATGCTATAATCCAAAATATCAACAGTGGTTATTTCTAGATGGTAAAGTTATAGGTGATTATGATGACTTCATTCATGTTTAAAGTTAAAATTTTTTCATAAATATGCATATATTACATTTTTCATTTTTTAATAATCAAAGTGTTATTTTATGGTAAGATCATAGTCTTTATTGATGAAAACCAAAATGATACTTCAATAAAGAAAATTGTATTTATTTCCATTATCCTCTTTCTCCCATTATCTCTCCTCTAAAACATTCATCAAACTAAGTGCTATGTGGTTTCCTCTCAACTCTTGAAAGGAGGTTTTGAGAAGCAGAAATTATGTCAAGAGGAATTGAGTGGGATGAGGAATAAAAAGACAGCATGTCATATGTATGACAGTCTATTTAATTCAGCTCTGTATTACCTAGGTACATATGGAGTCAGCTATTTTGTATTTCTAAGATTATATCTAGTAACCTGGAAGGCCAGCCTGAAGCTCCTTAATGTGTGTGTTTTGGGGGAGTGTGGTGTTTTTGAGTCCATATTCCATTACCTTCCTCTTATATCTAATCAAAATCTAAGTGACCAGTGTAAATGGGGGGAAGGGGCGGGCAGTAGCTAACTGATCTGTATTTCAGTTTCAGAAAAATGGTCTTCCTTTTCTTTTTCTTAGACAGTAGGCTAGAGTGATTTAAGTTTGCTAAAGCTAAAAATGAAAATTTCTGGAGCATTGGAAAAGTGATGTTGCTTTGATAGATGCCATTCTCACAAGCATAACTTTGTGTCACATACCTATTTTTAATTTTTTTTTAAGTTCAGTGTTCTAACATTTAAAGGTCATCAAAAACAGATGGATTTGTTGGTTGTTTTTTTTTTTTTTACAGATCTGTTAAAATAATATTAGGACTACTATTAGTATGGTCTTAAATTTTAGATCAATTCTGAATTCTTGATAAATTATAAAACATTCATAGTAGTGTGGCTATGCATGTCTGCTGAACTTTGGATCATGATATATACTTTTACTTAGGGAAGCTTTTTGGATTTTTCTTTAGTGAAATATTAAATCAAATGTGGAACTCTGATTAACTGACTCAGATAAAAGGAATGACTTGTACTTGGATGACAAAAATGGATCCTGACCTTGAGGGTTTCAGTCTGCAGCTCAGAGAGTGGGCAGATTCTGGAAATGGCACTGGTGCTGATTGGTAAAGTCATGTTTCTCACAATTTCCTCAGCTGTTTGTTGAATCATTAAGAACTGCTAAATTGTCTCTGTCAGAGGCCAACCTAGGAAAAGCATCTTTGCCAAATCCAAATCCAGAGCGGAATGTGGAGGCTGACAGTGAATATAACAGCCAAGTCACTCTCGAAACTTCTGGCTCTATCATCTTTCCAAAATCAACATACTTAAACAAAAACAAAAACAAATCCACCTCTCCCACCCCTACTTCCCACCTTGCTCTCCACCAATAGGAGGTCTCGGAGAAATGGAAGGATTAGGCATTTTCACAAAGAAGAAGCCAGGCCCAAAGGACCATTTGCCAAGGGTAACTGGCCCATACCTTGGGCCTTCAACAAAACTGCTGAAGAAGCCATCCCAGGAGAAGGCACTTGGCTGAAGATATGTGCCCAAGCCATTGTCGTGCATGCAGACACACATAGAGATCGACTGGGTTAGATAATCAGTAGTGTCTGTTCCTGCTCTAGGGTAGTCATCTAGTCTTTGTGGCCCAAATTAAAATGACCTGACTATGATTCTGAATTCCTGAGAAAGAGAAAAAAAGAAATAAACATGTTATCCACAGGCCTGATGCCCTTTGGGAACTGATCGAGCCTGGGGACGGACACAGAGGCAGCGTATGGAGACTGCAAGTGCAGGTGTGTCTGTTTGGGGCGGACTTTCGTAACTTCACGTACCTCCTTCCCTGCTGAACAACTCCTTCCTGATCCCCTAAGGAAATGCCCCTCACTTTTTGTTTTTGTTTTACTTTCTTTCCTACTCCCTCATTCCCTCTTGCTCTTTAACTTTCATTTAACAAGATTTTACTCGTGTTCTATAGACATTTATCCTTCAAAGACAGCATGATATAGCTGAAATGTTGTAGACAGGATCTTTGACTCAACTGTATAGCTTACAGAGTAAACTTGGACAGGTGACTTGGAGTCAGAGCACAGAATAGGAATAGCATGTCTTTGCTACTTTTACATGAGAACATATTTTGTAAATTGTTTTTAAAAAAAAGATTTTTATTAACTTATAAATTGTCCTGGGAGAGGGCAGTTAATAAACTAGTCTTTGGCATTTGGTTTTGAGTTCATTTATAACATGGATTTGACTTTTTAGTTGAGAGCACAGACTTGTTAGGATGAGAGTGTACTGGGAGACTCCAAGCACACAAGGAACATGCGTGCACCCAGGGAAAGGAGGATTCCCTAAGGAGGAGAAAAGGGGCTGAAAGAGTAGGTGAGGGCCCAGAAAATACTTTGTCTGCTTTCTTTCCCCTGTGGTCAAGCCCGGATTGTTTGTGACCAGGATATGCAGTGGACCGTGGCCTCCAGGTGGAGCTGCTCACGTTACCAAGGACAAAGGCCACTCATCCTGCAAAGCAAACTGTCATGCTCTAGCAACCCCAAATCGTGTATGTTCTTGGGGTTATTGGGCCTTGACATTGGGAACTGGCTCTCTTTCTAGCTTTGGGGCTGGCCAGTAAGCTTGAGTTAGCGTTTAAATTAATAAATATATGTTATAAAGGGCAATTCTTTATGCCAGAATGATTTGATGAACAGGCTTATTGTTGAATTGTATTTTTGTATACATTGTGGAGAGGCCATGGAGTCAGACACCTCACGTTCTGGTTTCAACTCTGCCATCTGTGGTGCCTTAGGCAAATCATTCAGCTGCTTTGTCCCCTCAGAAGAGTCCAGTTTGAATGTAGCTCTCTTAAAGTGTAGTTCTTATGTTGTCTGTATCAGAATGACCTGGGCTACTTTTTAAACATTTCTGGAGGGTTTCCTAAACGAGGTTAATCAGAATCTCTGGGGATGAAATGGAATCCCCTTAAAACTGAGTTCCTCTCTCGAGTTTATGATGAACCTCTTTATCCAAAACTGTACTCCCTTTCTTGTCCCACCTCTGTTCCCCTCAGGATTGAGAAGCATCAAAGGAAAGGGAAGACTGAAACCAAGCAGGATCCTGCAGGGCCCTCCTGGGTACGAAAGCCCCACTGTGTCCCCTAATTAATTAAAAAGGATTTTTTTATTGAAGTACCATCAGTTTCAATGTGTCAATTTCTGGTGTACAGCACAATGTCCCAGTCATGTATATACATGCATATATTTGTTTTCATATTTATTTTTCATTAAATGTTATTATAAGGTATTGAACATAGTTCCTTGTGCTATACAGAAGAAACTTTTAAAATCTATTTTTATATATAGTGGCTAACATTTATAAATCTGAAACTCCCAAATTTAACCCATCCCAGTCCCTTTCCCCAGTAACTATAAGATTGTTTACTAGGTCTGAATCTGTTTCTGTTTTGTGGATGAGTTCATTAGTGTCCTCTTTTTTCCATTTTTTTAAATTCTGCATATAAGTGATATATGGTATTTTTCTTTCTGGCTTACTTCACTTAGAATGATGATCTCTAGATCCATCCATGTTGCTGCAAATGGGATTATTTTATTATTTTTATGGCTGAGTAGTATTCCATCGTATAAATATACCGCAACTCCATTATCCAGTCATCTGTTGATGGACATTTAGGTTGTTTCCATGTGTTGGCTATTGTATACAGTGCTGCTGTGAACACTAGGGTGCATGAATCTTTTCAAATTTGAGTTCCCTCTGGATATATACCCAAAAGTGGGATTGCTGGATCATATGGTAAGTCTATTTTTAGTTTTTTGAGGACTCTCCATACTGTTTTCCATAATGGCTGCACCAAACTACATTCCTACCAACAGTGTAGGAGGGTTCCCTTTTCTCCATGCCCTCTCCAGCGTTTGTTGTTTGTGGACTTTTACATGATGGCCATTCTGATTGGTGTGAGGTGATACCTCATTGTAGTTTTGATTTGCATTTCTCTGATAATTAGTGATACTTTTTTTTTTCATGTGCCTATTGGCTATTTGTGTTTTCATTGGAGAACTGCTTGTTTAGGTCTTATGCCTATTTTTAGATTGGGTTGTTTGTTTTTGTTATTAAGTTGTATGAGCTGTTTATATACTCTGGAAATTAAGCCCTCATCAGTCTTATCATTTGCAAATATTTTCTCCCATTCCGTAGGCTGTCGTTTTGTTTTGCTGATGGTTTCCTTTGCTGTGTAAAAACTTATAAGTTGAATTAAGTCCCATTTGTTTATTTTTGCTCTTATTTCTATTGCCTGGTAGACTGCCCTACGAGAACATTGCTAAGATTTATGTTAGAGAATGTTTTGCCTATGTTTTCTTCTGGGATATTTATCGTTATCTTGTCTTATATTAAATCTTTAAGCCATTTTGCATTTATTTTTGTGTATGGAGTAAGGGAGTGCTCTAACTTCATTGATTTACATGCTGCTGTCCAGTTTTCCCAACACTACTTGCTTAAGAGACTGTCTTTTCTCCACTGTATATTCTTGCCTCCTTTGTTGAAGATTAATTCACCATAGGTCTGTGGGTTTCTTTCCCAATTCTTATTTGTAGAAAAGACTTTAGTCTCCTAGGCCTTCCCTGAGTTTCAAAGAGTAGGCAAAGCAGTAAATAATTAAGGAAGTGAGAGAATGCAAAAACAAAGAAAAAGCAGCTAAGCAAGAAAAGTAATGACAATAGTTCAGCAATAAAACAGAGTCCTAGTTGCCCGTGAAGGGATATAACTAACCAGAAATTTGACGATTAAGATTCCTGAGACATTACCCTGTTACTTCACCACCAACCATTAAGAAGACAGTCCATGAGCTGCGACCCTCACGTCAAATGTTGCCTTTTAAACACCCCCCTCCCGAAAGCCATAGGGGAATTTCGGCCTTTTGAGCATTAGCTACCTGTTTGCCTTGCCTGTTACCTTTTAATAAATGCTGTACTTTCCTTTCACACAGCCTGGTGTCAGTAGCTTGGCTTCACTGCACGGCAGGCAAGCCCAAGTTTGGTTTGGTAACAGGAATGAGACCCCAGAATCTGTATTTTTAATAAGTGCCCCAGGCCACTGTCATGCACACAGAGACCTACTGGATAGGACCATAGACAGGATCTCTTCCTGTTGTCCAACCCAAGTTCATATGCCCAATGGACAGTGAGGCCAAACAAACCAAAATGTCAGAGTTTGGAACAGAAAAAGTTTTGCTGCAGGGTACCAAGCAAGGAGAAGGGGCAGCTCACACTAAAAGACCCCAACTCCCTAATGGTTTTGGGGGAAGAGATTTTAAAGGCAACATTTAGGGGCGAGGGCTGTACGTTGTGTGACTTTCTGATGGGTTGGTGGTAAGGTAACAGGGTCATGTCTCAGGAATCTCAAACTTTTGGTTCCAACCAGTCTGGGGTGGAGTGCTTGTGGTCAGCATGTAGTCGCCATCCTCCACTGGGTTAGGGGTCTCAGTGTCTGCAGATACTAGCTCAAAGATATGCATCGGATTGTTATCTATATCCCTGCAGGAGGACTGGGCGTTCTGTGACTCTGTTGTCTTTATTAACTGCTTAAGTCTGCTCTTTGGAACTCAGGGATGGGCTAGGCTGAAGCTTTTCCTACAAGCAAGAAACAGGGGACACAGAAAGGCCTTTGGACCAGGGAGTGAAACAGAGCAGCACCCTGTGGGGTGCTTCTCTTCATTCAGCCTCCTTGACCTTCCCGGAGTTCCACAGGGCAGATTCAAACAGTTGCTGTTCAGGGAAGGGAGGGAATGCAGAGACAAGGGAGGAACAGTCAAGAAACAGTAGCACACCCTTGGCTCACGGTCCTGGTTTCTCCTCAAGGAATATATAGAACATTTTTGAGTTCTTCTTCAGGGACTAAGGCCCGCCACCCAGGTGGAGCATGGCAACTTCAGGCTGAGCACAAGATTCCTAGAACACCACCATGTTACCTCAGCACCAACCAGTCAGAAGAAAGTCACACACCCTGATGTCCTCACCCCAAATTTTGCCTATAAAAACCCCCCCAAAACCACCAGGGATTTTGGGTTTGTTGAGCACGAGCTGCCTGTCCTCCTTTCCTGGCCCTGCAACAAACCTTTCTCTGCTCCCAACACCGACATTTAGGTTTGTTTGGCCTCACGGTGTGATGGGCACACAAACTTTTATTCGGTAACAGGAGAGCCCCACAGGATCCTGCTTGGTTTTATTCCTGCTCTAAAATTCTGTTAATTCTCATGACCTGAATTTTGGTTAGCTTTTTTTTTTTTTTTCTGTGAGCAAAGCAAAATTAAAAGGAGAAAGGAAATGACATTGGCTAAGAACCTACTATTTGCCTGGCTCTGTGTTTGGCACCTTATACACACATTACCTTATTTTTCTACACAATAACCCTTTAAGGTAGGTGTTATTATTATCACCAAAGTATGAATAGATTCACAGTTGGGATATGTACAAACTTCTAGTTACAGGATGAATAAGCTCTATACGTAATGTACAGCATGGTGACTACAGATAACTATACTGTATTGTGTACTTGAAAGTTGCTTAGAGGGAAGTGTCAGGAAGGAAGAAATTTTCCTTTTCCCCTCTAGGTTCTTCTGGCTGGTTGGAGAATTGAACTGACATGAGACAGATTAACAGGGGAAAATCAAACAAAAGTTTAATAATAGGTATACAAGGGAGAGGCCCAGAAAAACTGAGTAACTCCTCAGAATGGCTGAAACTTTCATCTTAACCATCATTTTCAGCTAAAGACAAAAGAGGATGTTGGGGTAGTGGTTTGGGACCTCGAAAGAGAGGAAGGCAATTCACATGGAGATGGAAAAATAAATGTTTGGTAAATACATGTTTGCTGGGCCATGCATGGACGATGTGACACAATTTCCCCCACCGCACCTAGTCCATATTCTTTGCAGATATCTCTGGTGATAGCTATACTATTCCAGGAACAGGCCCTTACCTAAATTCTTTAGGCAGCTATGTGAGAGGTAAAAAGAAAGAATTTCTTAGTCTTCTGTTTCTTAAAAATAATCAGCCTAAATTAATCTTCATGCCAAAGAGACACATTTTGGGGTGGCAAGTTTTGCTCCCCTACAGTAATTTAAAAAGTTCTCATCACAAAAACATACAAAAATTGTAAATATGTGAGGTGATGGATGTATCAACTAACTTTATTTTGGTAATTATTTTTCAATATATACATATATAAAATCACTACACTGTATACCTCAAACTTACACAATGTTATATGACTACTATATCTCAATAAAGCTGGAAACAAAAAGGTTGGGATTCTGACCTAAAAATCAATATTCACCCCCCCCCCCACAGTATGATGCTATCCTAAGAAACTACAAAAGAGCACCTTATCTGTATACAATAGATCACTGTTTCAGGAACTGTTTCTTCATCCTTGCGGAATCACTGAGTTTCCCCTAATGTGAACATTAATTACCTGATATAATGATGATAATATAAAAACTATATGTGCCATCTTAATTTCTCTTTGCTTTACTTATTTATTTACCTATTTTAAATGTATTCTTTTTGTATTTTATGCATCTTCTAAGGCAATTTAAGTCCTTTGTGTATGGTGGGGAATACATTGGATATAAATAACAGAAAGAAAGCTATATTCTGTATTCACTTAATAATTGCATTTGCTTAAAGAGAATTAAAAACGCATGAAATTGTGACATCCCAGGATAATTTCAGTTTATAAAATCTCAAACCTATAACTAGGTACCAGATGGAGGGGAAGACAAATAGAATCAGATCAGAAATTGATTTTCAATTTGATGAAATCTATCTTCTGATTGCTTTTACTGGAGTTACGAATTTCAGACAGAGAAGGGCAGGGGCCCTGGAAGGCTAAAAGATGTGAAGTTCAGTTGGGCAGAAGGAGATTGGTTCTCTTGGAAACCAAGTCAAGAGGAAGCCCATGTGAAAGAGGAATTGCCTTTTCCCTTCAAGGTATTTGGAGGGGTGTGAAAAAAGAATGGCAGAGGATCAAGTTCAGGGGTGAGTGGAGAGGCAGATTACTCGCGTCACCCAAGAAATTCTTCCTGCTGGTGACCAGTTTGAATGGAATTTTAACTGTTCAAAACAAAAATCATCTGGCTTCATGATTCATTACTTGTGACCCATTATCTTTGTCTCTGGTCCATGAGAAAGGTAGTTTTATCTACTTTCCAGCTCAGGTGAAAAGAAGAAATGAACAGAGTGATACTTCCCCTGTGTTTGGATAAGGCTGTCTTGTGACGAGGGAATAGGAAAAGGCACCTGTGTGGGTTGAGATATGTTTATAGAAATGACACTGTAAAGTTATAAACAATGTGAGGTATTGTTATTTTTTGGACGAAGATAATATAGCTGGAAGGAGCCCTAGATACCATCTGACTCCATCTTACAGGCATTCAGGCCTATGTGGGCCAAGCGTATTTACTAAGAGCACACACCAAGCACTGCTAAACAGTGTAGATTCCAGAGTCAGGCATACCTGGTCTGAGGCCCAGTTCTGCCACCGACTGCTTGGTAATGTTGAGGCTGAAGAGGGCCTCACAGAAGTGAAGAGCTGAGTCATGCAGAAAGAGTAGAGCTTGCCAGACCGACAGGTACTCCAGGCAGGGGAAACAAGGGTTTGTCCAGAGAGAAGGGATGAAAGGGGGAGCACGCTGCCTAGAGGTGAATGCAGGATATGGTGCTTAGTGAGGACGGAAGAAGAAAAACAGTGAGCGGTGGGGAAGGTGGCAGTTGCCCTACCTCTGCAAGAGGAAACTTCAAGCCAGGTTTTTTTTCCTAGCTATTTTATTATTACTTTGTATCAATAATACACCCAGGTTGAGTTGCTCCAAACTCCACGAAATGTGTCCTTGTCAACAGGGCCTCCCATGCTTTGTAGTCCAGGAAGGAAGGTTAGACAGGAGCCGGGATATTACTGGTTCCCTGCATCCCCTTCAGCTTCCCCTGTGAGCAAGGCTCTCCTGGGCAAGAAGGCTCTGGTGTGGTTAGAAAACATTAATAACAGCTCCCATTTATACGTACTTGGCATTATTCTGTTCAATGTATTGATTCATTTAATCCTCACAGAATCCTTAGAGTAAGCACCACTTATTTTTTCCTTTTCTCAACTTTTCAAAACTTCCAAAAATAGAAGTATAGCATACTTATAAAAATGTAAGTGTCCAGTTTAATGAATTTCCACAAAAAGAGCAGACACATGTAACTAGCACCTAGAACAAGAAAAAGAAGGTTATCAGCACACAATAGGTCCCTGATGGCCCCATCCGGTCACTAGCCCTCCCCACCTTGCAAAGCAACTCTCATTCTTATTTTTTTTTTTAAAGAGAGTTTGTTTGTTTTTAGTGGAGGTACTCATGCAGGAAAAAAATAGACGTGGGGCGTGAGGAGGGCCGTGTCCCAGGTCTCAGTTGAGCCCCTGGGACGTGCCCCACCAAATGTAGGTCCTTGGATTTGAGCAGGAAAAAGTTCAAGTGCGAGCCACAGTTGAGTAAAGGTAGATTTATTTAGAGAGATACATACTGCATAGAGTGTAAGGCAAGAGAAAGGCAAGGAAAGAGGTGTGGGAATTGGGTGCTCAGGTTAGAGTAACGTAGGTACGCACTCCATACAGTAGGGCCCTCTCCGAAGAGGGAGCGGAAAAGGGCTGCCAGGTGTGGTGGTGCCAGTTTTTATGGGCTCAGTAGCTTCACACGCCTACAGGTGGGACCATTCCAACTGCCTTGGGGAAGGAGCTGGGATTCCCAGGAATTTGGCCACTGCCCACTCTTTGGCCTTCTGTGGTTAGCCTTGGGACTGTTGTGACACTTGCGGTCATGTTATTGATCACACTAATATGTTAACAATGAGCATATAATGAAGCTCAAAGGCTACTAGAAGTCAAACCTCCCACCAACTTAATCCTTAAGGTCAACTGGGAGTTGAATCTTCCACCATTTCAGTGTAAAATTGCTGTCATTCCTTGGATGGCTCTGCCCTGTCCCCTTCCCTCCTGTCTCAGTACTGGGGATTGAACCCAGGACTCGTGCATGCTAAGTACGCACTCTGCCCCTGAGCTATACCCACCCCCACATCCTTCCTTCTGACAGCACAGCTTAGTTTGCTTGTTTTGTACAGTATTATCTGTAGGCAGCTTCTTTCACTTACATTGCATGTAGCTACAGGTCTGTTTATTCTCGTTGTATGATATCCTCAGCCTTTCATTTTGAAACATTGAAAGCTCCAGCAAAGTTGAAAAACTAGTACATCCAATAGACACCCATATACCCTTTACCTAGAACACGAAGGACTATTATTATTTCCACTTCATACATGAGGAAACTAGGTCAAAATGGAATTAGGCAGCTAGCTCAGGTTATGACCCTGGGATCTAGTCTCACCTAGCTTGCTGCCTAGTCAGTCACAAATGTGGGCAAATAACATAACATCTCTGACTGATTCTCATTATTAAGATGAGAGTAATAGTCCCCATTCGAGTTTCCAGATTGTTGTGAGGCTCAAATAATGAGGAACATGTGAAAGTGCTTTGTGAAGAGTAAAAAGGTGTTACTAAAAAAAATACTGTTAAAATGTAGGTGCGTGGGCCTCACTCCCTGTAGCTCCTGATTCAGTATGTCTGGGGTAGGAGGCGGAATGTTTCACAAGCACCCGAGGTGATGCTGAAGCACTAGTCCCCAGACCAACCATGAAAAAACACTTCTGTAAAACAAAGGTTCTCAAACTTTAGAGACTATCAGAATCAACTGGGGGACTTGATTGTTCTTGTCACTAGCTCCATGTTCTCCCAGACTCGAGAAGATGAAAGAAAGGAGCAGGTAAAGAATCCAGAGAGCTTTATGCTCTGGGGGCATGGAGAGCCTAGCCCCCAACATTAGCCTCTGGAGCCCTTGCCTTCTGAGGCACAGAGAAGCAGAGGGAAGCTTGCTTATCCTTAAAGAGGGCAAGTGACTCACAGATTTAAAATAAACAAAAAGAAGGAGGCATTCGTAGGTGAAAGGACAAGAGCCTTCTGTTGCAAAATATAAGGTCAGATTAGTGAGAAGTTAAAAAAAAACCAAAAAACCCCAACAACAACAACCATCAGGACTCAAAATCCAGTACAGCCGTTTTACTTCAGGGTGAGGATAGATTAGTAATAGGCACACCAAACCTCAGCTTAGAGCACCAACAAAGATGGACAGCAAAAAGAAGAGAAAAAAGTAGTACTTTGATTGCTTAAAGCACTGAAGATGTAAACACAGGAAAAAAACAAAACAAAACAGAGAATTTTGGACTTCCTAACAGTGATCTTATGATAGTACTGTATTTTATTTTGAATTACCTGGTGTATGTAGCGGGCAGATACTTTATTTTATTCTTGCTGGGGGTGTCCAGATGTCTTCATTCATGTATAAGGGATACATTTTTAATGGGTCAGTTTGGAGCTTTAAATATGATAAACAGTATATATGTGCATGTAACATTAGTTAAGTAATTGAGGTGAATGCCTTTGAGGGTTTCCCACAGTGCAAACTTGGTAACTTGACAAAGCCTGCCCCTGGGCTCCAGCGTCCTCGCCGCCTTCGCTTGCTCCCAGTTCTGGAGGCCAAGGACCTGGCACCAGCTCCCCCTCGCACCTCCCACCTATCCTTTATTGTTTACCTTCTCGGAGAGAGGGCTGGGGAGGCCGAGGCCCGCTGCGATGTCAACAGATCCCAGGCCACTCACCCGAGAGGTCTGCAGAATCCCTACCCAGCTCGGGTGGTTGCACAGCTTGTTCGCTCATATAATCTGGTGCAAATCCCTGCATTTTACACAAGAAAAAACTAGGACTCAGATGTTGATAATTTGTTTCTTCAAAAAAGAAAAAAAAAAGGCCAGTTTGCTAAGTAAAAATAAGTAGCTAACGAAAATGATCTGTCAAGCCATGAAAGACATGGAAGAAACTTAAAAGACATATTACTAAATGAAAGAAGCCAGTCTGAGAAGGCTACAAAATGTACCATTCCAACCAAATGACATTCTGGTAAAGGCATAGCTTACAGAAACAATAAAAAGATCGCGGTTTCCAGGTGTTGAAGGAGAGGGAGGGAGGGAGGAATGAATAGATGGAGCACATAGGATTTTTAGGGCAATGAAATTATTCTGTATGTAGTGGTGGCTACATGTCATTATGCATTTGTCAAAACCCACAGAATGTACAACATCGAGTAAACCCTAATGTAAACTATAGACTGGTTGATAATAATGTGCCCATGTTGGTTCATCAGTTGTACGAAGTATGTCACACTGATGAGGGATGTTGAGGATAGGGGAGTATGTATGTGTGGGTGGAGAGGGCTATGTGCGAATTTAATTTTCTGCTCAATTCTTCCGTGAACCTGAAACTGCTCTAAAAGAATAAAGTCTATTCAAAACAAAAGTAGCTACCATCTGGGAGTGATTTGTGTTTAAGTCTCCCTAAGGAAAAAAAAAAAAAAAGACCAACCAACGGTATTCTCAGGCCCTTTTCAGAAACTCCGATTCCACTTTAAATTCCACGTATGTTTGAGGAACTGACTTTACAGTCAAAAGAGTAGCAAAACAAATCTCTACAGGGCTGTCATCCCTTAGAATTTCACAAAACTTTTATCAGTTATTTGTTTGCTATAAATAACAGTCGGAGCGTCACTGTTTCCGTTTTTAAAGAGTTCTATTCCGAGGGCTGAGAGAAATCAACAGGTTAGTTACTGTTCATTTGTCCGCGCGACTCCTCCACCGCCTTTTGCAAGAGCACAGAGCCGGCGTGGGCGGCGGCCGCATTTTCCCCGGGGGTCCCCTCAGTACCCCCCACCCAGACAGCGCCCCCAGCCCACGCAGACAGGGGCCTCCACACCTGGACGCTGCGAGGCGAGGAGGCGGGGACCCGGGCCTCGGGGTGTCGGGTGTCCGGGGGCCGCGGGTCACGCGGCGCGGGGGCGGGGCGGGCGGGTATACAGCGCGGCGTCCGCGGGCCCTGCGCTGTGAGCGCCGCGTGGAGTCTCCGGGCCGCGCTCTTCCCGCTGCTGCCGGCCGGTGGGTGCGCACCCCGCCTGCACGGGCTCCAGGACGGGCCCCGGCGGCCTCGCGGCGGTTTCCGGGTCCCAGCTGGGAAGGGGCGGTCTCCTGGGCCTGCGCTTTTCCACCCTCGCTTTTTTGTTCGTTGCGACTTCTCGTCCGCCCGCTGCTTTGATGCGGTTGTAGCTTCTTGGCTTGGTTGCGGGGTAACAGTTTCCATTTGTCCCGAAAGGACATTATTTAAAAGGAAACGCGTTAGAAAACCGTCTTAAAGAATAGTTTCTGTGGGGTAGGCAGTGACAGCCGAGCTGTTGATACTGGCGCGTGACTTCCCGCCTTAAGCGTGATTCTTCCTCTTTTCTGGTAAAACTGGGAACCTTGGTGGCGGCCTCAGGGTGAACTGATTTGCCGGGGAGTGGTGGACAGCGGGCTGGGCGGGTTCTTTCCTTCCCAGCTCCGCTGCTTAGCGGTGAAGCAGTTTTGTGTGGGTGTGGGTCGTTGGGGACACTAAATTTACATTTAAAAGCGCCCTGAAAAGTATCTCAATTCCTTGGGGTAGTTCCTCCTGTGCTTGGTGTCCCCTGAACTAGCCTCAGTCCTTTAACAAGGATCAAGCAGTCCATCTTGACTGTCCAAGCTGTCTTCTACTTGAAATACCTCTTTAATTTTAATACGGATTTTAACTTCGTTAGCATTTTTGAGGACAGGTATTGCTCTTCAAAAGGCATCTCCATTGTCCTGGTGGAAAAACAAGATAAATATATCAACAGCTTTGTTTTTCTTTGTGAAGCCTGTTTAATAGTGAAAGCTTACATATGAGCTCTGAAATCCTGCTTCAGGACGGGTTTGCCCAGAGCAGAGCTCTGAGAGCTGGACGGTGGGAAGAACTTTGGACAACACTTACTTCACATTTATTCATTCATTCACTCACTCACTCATTCATTCATTCAACTTGAATTAGCATTTGCTTGGGTTGGGGAATGAATCTGGGAGCATCTTACCCCGGTGTCCTGAAATAAGTTTCTCTTCTGCAGATTTCGTCTCTTCAGGCAGAAAAATGGCACCAAAACCGGTATGATTTTTAAACAGCTGTATTTTGTTTCCTTTCTGTCCCCATGTGTTTTGGAAATTAACACCTCCCTCTTCCGTTGTAGAATGTGGTGACAAGGGTGGCCAACTTGCCCTTGGTGAGCTCCGCTTATGACCTTGTCTCCACGGCTTACGTCAGTACAAAGGATCAGTATCCCTGCTTGAAGTCTGTGTGTGAGATGGCAGAGAAGGGCGTGAAGACCATCACCTCGGTGGCTATGACGAGTGCTCTGCCTATCATCCAAAAGCTGGAGCCACAACGTGAGTTCTGGTTTCCCCTCCAAAATGAAGCCCCCAGGTACTCATCAAGAGGAAGCCCGAAGCTAGCCTGAATGTGGTGAATGCCAGCATTTGGCCTTAAGCAACCACATCAGGGAATCCTCAGCCATTCCCGAGGGACATCCTGCCTTTACTGAGTAACTGCCAGGTGACCTTCATTGTTACAGAAGGCCTACTTCATAACAGTGGCAGATGTTGTATGAAAAAAAAATCCCTCAGAGATGCTTCTATATTGGCAGCTGAGATCACACGGGGAGCCAGTGAGTGAACTGAAATAGCTGACTTCTTGGGACTACACAGTACACATGAATGCCTTTTTTTTTTTAACATCAACATACAGTTCACCCACTTAAAGTGTACAATTCATTAATTTTTAGCATATTCAGAATTGCACAGGCATCACCATGATCGATTTTACATTTTCATGACCCAGCAAAGAAACCTCATACCAGTTTCTCTTTGGGATGATGGAAAAGTCCTGGAAATGATAGTGGTAATGATTGCACAATATTGTGAATGAAGTTAATGGCAGTGAATTGTACACTTGAAAATAATTAAAATGGTGAGATTTGTTATGTATATTTTAGAATAATTAAAAAAAGAAATAATCCTTATACTCACTGACAATGACTCCCCATCTCCCTCCCCCTTAGGCAACTACTAATCTATTTTCTGTCTTCATAGGTATCATATTCTGGACATTTAAAATAAGTGGAATCATAAAATATGTGTTTTTTTATGACTGGCTTGTTTCACTTAATGTTTTGAAGGTTCATTCAAGTTGTAGCATAATTACTATTTAACATGGAATAATATTCTATTGTGTGGATATGTCATTTTATTCATTAATTCATTATGGGTGTTTGAGTTGCTTTTACTTTTTGGCTGTTCTGAATAATGAATGCTACTGTGAACATTTGTATATAAGTTTTTGTATGGACATGTGTTCTCAATTCTCTTGGGTATACGTAGGAGTAGAACCTCCAATTTCTCCACATTATGAACTACTTTTGAATAAAGGTTTAAATCATTCCCCCAAATGGTATGTCATGGACTTTTAGGATTAAAGGGAACGTTTTAGAAATAAGTTTTCCAACTCTGCTACTTCCCAAATGAATTTAGTACTACTAGTGCTAGGTTTGGTCATCCTTGGAAAGTTGGGGGAGCTAGGACTGAAATATGGGTCTTGTTAGGGAGATCCAGGGTGCTATTAGTGTACGGTTTCCTGGTGATAACCCTACTGAATTAAGCGTAGGTAGGTATTAAACTACGATGCAAATGCTAATTTTGAGTTTTCAGGTACTTCATTCCCTGAATGAAGGTTCAGGTGAAGCCTGGCTTTTCTTGGCATTAACCTTAGTTGAGGGAACAAGGATGAGGAAGAAGCTTCTTGACCAGCTTCCTGCTTGGCCTGTCACTGCCTCTGTTTGCTCTTCCTCCACACTTTTATTTCCCTGTTAGTAGAAGAAAGTTGCCAGAAACCGAGCAAGAATCTTCTGTCTGAAAGAGAGAAACCAGATAATGCATTGTGTGGTATATGAAGATCAATATTTTTGCTGGGTTTTTTGTTTTGTTTTGTTTTTATAAAAGTAAAGGTTCAGGGTATAATAAGACATACTCACTCTTACCCAGACTGTTAACACTTTCACCATTTGTGATTCTTCTAGTTGCTGTTGCCAATACCTATGCCTGCAAGGGGCTGGACAGGATTGAGGAGAAACTGCCTATTCTGAATCAGCCAACAAAACAGGTGAGCTTGGAACAAGAGTGCTGAGGCTTGCCACCTCATGTTTTTAAGTTTTATCTGTTTACCACAGGCTGTCTGGGCAAGCCATAAACAGGTAGTACTTAACGTGTTCCCTCAACCTGTGATGTAGTGTTGAAAGAGTAATCGCCCTTCCTGAACTGTTGTCAGGTTATATCTTAAGAAGGAGAGATGAATTGTCCACCTTTGGTTTAGAATACCTTTAGTCTGATCTCTCTTAATTTGTGGCTTCATCTCTGCAAGTGAAATTGGTTTCTTAAATAACCGATAGCTGTGTGGTATTGGATAAATGCAGAGATAGTAAATAGGGCCTTTTTTGGCTTGGCATCTGAGAGCTCATCTTGTATGATGGATAACTGACATCTCTGCTTGTATGTTGGCCTTCTGAGGTTGTGTGCATCAGCCCAGGTGTGCATGGTACCTAAGTCTGTGCATATAGGCATACATGAGGGGCTCAGTACAAGCATGTCAACATGGAAAATGCCATTCTTAGAGTACCCTTTGTACCTGATCTCAGATTCATCTAGTTTAAAAAGAAAAAAAAACTTGACAAATTGACAAATTTTATATCTGTTTTCCTCATCTACAGCTACCTTTAAGTGGTGGCAGGTAGGGCATTTATACATAAGAAGGAAATTGAAGCTCATCAACTCAGCAACTTGTCCGAGACCTACAACTAGAAAGTGAAAGGGCCGATTCATTCTTGAACTCTTAAATTATGCTACCTTAGTTAAGACAGTAAATTTATGCCCATATTTCTTACTGGCCAGGTGATTTGCTTTTTTCCTTGTAGGTTGTTGCCAGTGCCAAAGGTGCTATGACTGGGGCGAAAGATGCTGTGACGACTTCTGTGTCCGGGGCCAAGGATTCCTTGGCCAGCACGATCACTGGGGTGGTGGACAAGACCAAAGGAGCAGTGACAGGCAGTGTGGAGAAAACCAAGTCTGTGGTCAATGACAGTATCAACACAGTCCTGGGAAGTCGGGTGATGCAGCTGGTGAACAGTGGAGTAGAAAATGCGCTCACCAAATCAGAGCTCCTGGTAGACCAGTACCTCCCTCTCACCCAGGAAGAACTAGGTAATTGGATTTTCATCTTGAAATAATATCTTATATTTTAAAGCAATCTTTCTAAACAGCTTCATTGAAATATATTTTATATGCCAAGAAAGTCACCTGTTTTCATTCTAAATTTACAGTTGCCCAACCATCACTAGAATCCAGTTTTAGAACATTTCTGTTACCCCAAAAGATAAAAGATCCTTCATGCCTGTTTGCAGGCCATCTCCATCACCCATTTTCCACCCCCTCCCTGATCCTCAACCTCCTGAGCAACCACTAATCTTTCTGTCTTAATAGTTTTCCTTCTTAAGGCATGGAGTTGTTCATAGTAAGTTTTGAAATTTTAGGAGAAATTAGCCTATAGAAATATTTTCTATAAATAGATTGCCTTTAATGGGCTGCTGTATAGCATCGTGAATCATTTAGTGTTTACTGTAACTCCAAAGGAGCTCTATTGGGAAGAGACCTGTGTAGATGACATGTGTCAGATTCAGTGATGTGTTGTTCTGGGTTGCCAAGCCCAGCAGCAGACAAGCGCTGTCTTGGAAAAAGACGTGCATAATTGTTAGATGGGTGGGTGGAATCAGCAAAATCAAGATCTAGGTTAGAGTCCAGGCCTTGTCACTGACAGCTGTGATCCCTGACTTTTTTTTTTGTCCCTTCTTTATAACTTCAGAAAAAGAAGCCAAAAAAGTGGAAGGATTTGATATGGTTCAGAAACCAAGTTATTATATTAGACTGGGATACCTGTCTACCAAACTCCGCTCTCGGGCCTACCAGCAGGCCCTCAGCAGGGTTAAAGAAGCTAAGCAAAAAAGCCAAGAGGTCATTTCCCAGCTCCATTCCACTGTCAACCTGGTGAGTATAACTTCATTTAAAGGAACCTGACACAAAACCTATAATACAGAACACAGAATACAGAATATAGAATATAGAATTGAGAATATAGAATACAGAATACCAAATATAGAACATAGAATACAGAATACACAATGTAGAATATAGAATACAGAATTTAGAATTATTATACAGAATACAGAACCCAGAGTATAGAACATGGAATCCAGAACACAGAATATAGAATATAGAATACAGAATATAGAACACAGAATATACAGTACAGAATCCAGAATATAGAATATAGAATCCAGAATATAGAATATAGAATACCGAACACAGAACATAGAATACAGAACACAGAATACAGAATATAGAGTACAGAACACAGAATACAGAATACAGAATATAGAATACAGAATACAGAATGCAGAATGTAGAATACAGAATGCAGAATGTAGAATATAGAATACAGAATACAGAATACAGAATGTAGAATATAGAATACAGAATTCAGAATATAGAATACAGAATACAGAATATAGAATACAGAATTCAGAATACAGAATACAGAATAAAGAATACAGAATTCAGAATGTAGAATATAGAATACAGAATACAGAATGTAGAATATAGAATACAGAATTCAGAATATAGAATACAGAATTCAGAATATAGAATACAGAATACAGAATATAGAATACAGAATACAGAATGTAGAATATAGAATACAGAATTCAGAATACAGAATACAGAATGTAGAATATAGAATGCAGAATATAGAATACAGAATACAGAATGTAGACTATAGAATATAGAATACAGAATACAGAATATAGATTACAGAATACAGAATATAGAATACAGAATGTTGAATTAGAATACAGAATATAGAATGCAGAATACAGAATGTAGAATATAGAATACAGAATACAGAATATAGAATACAGAATACAGAATACAGAATTCAGAATATAGAATACAGAATACAGAATATAGAATAGAGAATGTAGAATATAGAATACAGAATACAGAATTCAGAATTCAGAATACAGAATACAGAATATAGAATACAGAATGTAGAATACAGAATACAGAATATAGAATACAGAATGTAGAATACAGAATACAGAATATAGAATACAGAATACAGAATGTAGAATATAGAATACAGAATTCAGAATACAGAATACAGAATGTAGAATATAGAATACAGAATTCAGAATACAGAATACAGAATGTAGAATATAGAATACAGAATACAGAATGTAGAATATAGAATACAGAATACAGAATATAGATTACAGAATACAGAATATAGAATATAGAATACAGAATGTTGAATTAGAATACAGAATATAGAATGCAGAATACAGAATGTAGAATACAGAATACAGAATACAGAATATAGAATACAGAATACAGAATTCAGAATATAGAATACAGAATACAGAATATAGAATACAGAATACAGAATGTAGAATATAGAATACAGAATACAGAATTCAGAATTCAGAATATAGAATACAGAATACAGAATATAGAATACAGAATACAGAATGTAGAATATAGAATACAGAATTCAGAATACAGAATGTAGAATATAGAATACAGAATACAGAATATAGAATACAGAATACAAAAAAAAAAATAAAGGAACCTGAAGTGATTTCATTTATCTCGAATATTGGGAGTAACTGTAATCATCCAATCATCAATCAAATCCAAGAATTTTAATCTTAGCATATAAATAATCCAATAGAAAAATGGGCAAAGAGTATACAGACAAGTCATAGAAAAGGAAGTATACATAGTTGAAAAATACGAAGTGATGTTAATCTTACTCTGAGGGGTCAAATTACGCATGTCTGTCTTGTCTAGTGGTATTGGCAAAGTTTGACACTTGGGCAATGGTGTAGAGAAAGAGGTACACCTGTGTTGCACTCTTCTGAGGGATTAAAGGGACTGTTCTAGAAAAGTTACAAACACCTCTGCCTGGAGCAGCTTTACTTCTGGAAACTTACCCTACAGATAATTCTTGAGAGTTGCAAAAGAGTGTAAACAATGCACACCCACTAATAAGGGACTGATTAAATTGATACGGCACAAAAGACGACTATGTAGCCATTAAGGATTGCCAAGTTACAGAACAGTATGTATTGTATGGCTATCAGAAACCAGTTTATTCATGGAAGGGGAAGTAGGTGGCTGGCAACAGGGAAGAAGTTTGAGTTCCCTTCTCTTTTGTAATTTTAACTTGATAATTGGGGATAGGTCTCAAATACCAAGAATTTCTGTGAGAGTTTATGTTATCTGATTTGCATCATAGATCTGAGAACAGGCTAACATGAATGTCTGGCTAGTTTGTTCCTTTGTCTTCTTTCAATGTGTTCTAGATTGAATTTGCCAGGAAGAATGTGCATAGTGCCAACCAGAAAATTCAGGATGCTCAGGATAAGCTCTTCCTCTCCTGGGTGGAGTGGAAGAGAAGCACTGGCTATGATGATGCAGACGAATCCCACTGTGCTGAGGTAAGACCCTGGGACCGAGTCATCCGCTACAGTTTCCGAAGTTCTTACCAGACTTCGGATATTATTATTCCTCTTAGAATACTCTTCTCTATCAAAAGTTTGAATAATACAGTGTACATAGATTGTTATGTGACAGAAAAGCAAAAATGTGCAGTAACTTTGTCTAACAACTTACAGATAGGCATATTGCCCCTAACAGGATACAACTAACAGAAACATGGGTCTTGGCCTTTTTAATTTTTTTTTTTGAGTTATAGTCAGTTTACAATGTTGTGTCAATTTCTGGTGTATAGCACAATGTTTCAGTCATATATGAATATACATATATTCATTTTCATATTCTTTTTCACCATGAGCTACTACAAGATATTGAGTATATTTCTCTGTGCTATACAGTATAAACTTGTTTATCTGTTTGGGCCTTGGCCTTTTAATGGGTACACATGCAGGCATTTTTACTGTCATAGTGTGTGGGGTTTTTTTTCTTTTTTTTTCGGACAGCATAAATCTAGGTGCTATGAGGATACTATGAGGACAGGAGGGGTACTAACTCATCCTTGAAGGGAGGGTGGGTGAGTCAGACGGTTTGCTGGCAGGGATGAGTGGTAGCTGATACTTGAGTGGTGAATAAACCAGGTGAAAGGTCAGTAAGCAGATGAATGTTCCAGGCAGAAGAAATTGTATATTGTAGTCCTAGAAAGAGATTCTTTGGGTTCCAAAAGCTGGTACACATTTGCCTTTGAAATCAAGATTCATTGTCTGTTCATATCACATCTTATTTGAGGAGAGACTATCTAAGTTGCCCCACTTACATGGAGAGTATTTTCCTTCTGTCCCTCCTCCCCAGTTAGGTTTCTTCAGCTTAAGACCATGAGCTTTGAAGACTTGGGCACTAGTTCAAATCCCCACTTAGCCGTTTTCCAGTTGTTAACTGTTAAACTCTGAGTTTATGTTCATGTCTGTGAAATAATACTGCTGCTCTTAGGGTCATTATGAGGATTTTAAAAAGTAAAAGAATCTACACGTGTGATGGACGTATAGCCAGCTTACTGCAGTTGGACTAATTCATACATAGGACTGTTGGATCCACTACTAATTCTTAAACTTGTCTCATTTTCAGGACATAGAGTCACGTACTCTCGCTATTGCCCGCAA
The DNA here is from genome assembly GCF_048564905.1 of Vicugna pacos. NCBI lineage: Eukaryota > Metazoa > Chordata > Mammalia > Artiodactyla > Camelidae > Vicugna > Vicugna pacos. Next base: position 21,527,327 of record NC_132990.1, read on the forward strand.
CCTGACTCAGCAGCTCCAGACCACGTCCCACATGCTCCTGTCCCACCTCCGAGGGTTACCACAGAACATCCAAGACCAGGCCAACCACTTGGCGGTGATGGCTGGCAACCTCTACTCAGTGTTTCACAATGCTGCCTCCTTTAAGGAAGTGTCTGAAAGCCTCCTCGCTTCCAGCAAAGAACAGCTGCAGAAAATGAAGGCGTCCTTAGATGATGTGATGGATTATCTTGTTAACAACACGCCCCTCAACTGGCTGGTAGGTCCCTTTTATCCTCAGCTGATCGAGTCTCAGAATGCTCAGGCCCGAGATGCAGAGAACACAACCAGCCAAGAGGCCCGGCAGCCTGAGCACAAAACACATTAACCTGTCCGCCTCAGCAGTGCATGGGGCGGCCAGCCAGATGACACCTCCTGATGCATTGAAATCTGTTAGACAACTCTGAGGTGGGGGAGCAGCTAGCGAGAAAAAAAGGTCCTCAATTGTACTTGTTTTCAACTGGATTAAGAGCTTTAAAATTTCTCCATGAGCAGATAGCCCTCTTGTTTACCTGGCTGGTAAGAAGTAAGTGATAGGCTGGTCAGAGCATAGCCGGAACTCAGAAAAGCTCCAGCGTATTTATGGTCTCATTCTGTTGCCGCTTTTGCTGTCTGTGTGTACTGAATAAAAACTCCTTCATGTGGGCTGGTGTGTGAACTGGTGTCTGCTCCGGTTTGGTCTGAGCAGGCCTTGACACTTGTTTGTCTCACAATGCATGCTTGTGCTACTTGAGTTTTTTGTTTTTCATGAAGGAATTCAATAAAATTCACTGCAGAATAGATCAGTTTTATGCTGTGTGTTCCATGTGCTTTGTGTGTAGCTTTCTTAGAACTGCTTTGCCTGCATGACAGGGAAACACATATTAATACACATGAATTCAAATGGCCTGTTGGGGAATTTGTAATAACACAGGAAGACGAATGTTAAAAATGGAGTGTTTGATAACAAGTTCTAAAGAAATTACAAGCTAATATTCCTCTAAGAACTGGGTGGTGGTAGTTCCTTTCATTTGCCCATTTCCTAGACCCTTGAGTGCGGGGTTTTTAAGTCAGTAGAAGGACCTACTTATGTCTGACTGCCTTTTTGAAAAGAAATCAGAGCTGGAAGTAAGCTCTTTAGTGACTGCATCCGTGTCACATAAAGGCAGCAGTGTTTCTTGCCAAGGAGCCATCTAAAGTTTAGGCCTTGGAGTGAGACTGTTCAGTGTCCAGTCTCAGCTGGACTTAATGTACCAAGCTGTCACTTTGGGACAAAGTCACTAACCTCATTTGTGGCTGAGGTACCTTTAGAAGACCACATGAGTTTAATTAGGAAAAAAAAAGATTTCAGACCCCCTGTAGAAAATCTACATCCTGCCTAGAGTATCCAGACTTCGAGTCCCCTCGATGTGAGTCAGTTATTTAGGAAATACGAACTTCCTCATAACAAAGCTTCAGTACTCCAAAACTTTTTTTTAAAGCCGATTCTTAGAATTCATGAAACAGCACTACATGCTTCTGCCTGCCCTGCTCAAATGTTACCTAGGCCGCCCTTCAGAAGAATCAAAATCTTAAGTTCTAATTTGTCTCTTCTTTCTGCCCTGCTTCACCCCTATTCCCATGAAAACAAGGAAGCAGCAAATAACTTTACATGGACTTCTGGTGTGAATGGGTCTATCAGAGCTTACCAAGCTAGAGAACTAATTTTTTCCCCTTTGAGGTAACTCCAGGAATCAGTAAACAGGTGAACTCAGTTGGAGGGGCTCCCTGAAATAACTTGAAGCAAAGGAGCTACTAATTTCTGGAAAGATGAACTGTCACGATTTACGGGTGTCCAGGGTGGAACCTGTCCAGTCACTGGCTTCCCTGTCCTCATTGTCGTAACAATGCTAATAAATTGTCTCTTTGTCAAAAAAAAAAAAAAATCCTGCTCCTTCTTCCTCCTTCCCTGGGGTCAGAAAGGTCAGTGACTGGCTTTTCTAGACTTTCTGTCTCTTAAAAAAATCTATTGATACCAATTGGATATGACCCTGCTTCCATCTGCCTCAAAACTTCAAAGCCAATATTTTGTGGTTTATTCTCATCGGTTGGAAAATTCATATACTACAGCTATGCACAGGTTTTCTTGAAGGTAAACCTTTACATTTCCCAATCTTAAGACTTATAGTACCAACTGAACTGCTTGTAAAATGACATTTTAAAGCCATTCTCCATGAGCAAGACAGGACGTAAAAGAGACCTCTCTTAGCTTCTAGAAGAACACCACTAGCCCTTGCTTTTTGCCGTGAGCACACCGTTGTGGTTTTGTCTGACTTTGTGATTCAAGTTTGCACCTACACACGTTTTGTCAACATGTCTCGACATTTGTGGTGTCCTTGCATCTTACAGCTTTATTGTTGCATAAACTGGCAGTTTTAGTTTAATAGATTTTTTTCCCAAGGAGGACAATTCTTTTGAAGAAAAAAAGCTGATAGCTTAGCACAGTCTCTACCCATGGCGGGTTCTTGAACATTTGGCTGCATGAAGCCTGACGTAGTGTGCCTGAGTGTTCAAAGACGCTTTTTTCCCCTTTGCATGTAATATTGTATGAACTTTCTGGTTAGTTCTGGGCAAAAAAAAAGGAACATGGTCTATTAGCCGTTAGTGTCTTAGCCTTAGTTCTATCATCTGTAAAGTAAAATTAGTGATGCTTCAACAGATGGATGTGTTTAAGGATGGGGTGTCTTTCTATTTTGTGCTAGAGTCATGGGGGGACCACCTGTGGGATAGTGACATGCAGTGTCTTTAACTTGCCAGTTCCAGAGTGAGTATATAATACCACGATGAGGAAAATACACCCACTTTGGTAAGGCATGATAGATATCGAAGAACTAATGAAGTGAAAGAGGAAAACTAAAATTTGGTTTACCTGAGATACCCCTTTTAGAGTATCCTTTAGTTCATGGAGGTGGCCAGTGGGGGAAGGAGGAAGAAGGAGCAGGCTAGATATTTCTGGACAGATCTTTAAGTAAAGGGGTTTTAATGATGCCTTGGAGAGCAGGTGGGGAATTGGAAGGAGGGCCAAGGTATTTATTGTTTGTGTCTCAAAGGGCAATTCATTCATGCTATTGTCCACATTCCCAACAGGTGTCATATAATGTTGGATATCCTGTTTCCACAGTTGCTATTCGGTAAGGAAAAGATGCTGGATAATTCCACTGTTGGAATTATCTACTTCATCTGAAAGATAGAGAAACTGGAAAGGAAATAGCATTGGACTGTTCAGAGAGAAGAATGAGAAGTCTCTTCAGGCTTAATCAGGGAAAACTTGTTCCCAAGGCTGAGTGTTCTAACCTCTTCCATGGACTCCTGTTGCCAAGGACAAATCTTCGGGGTCCAAGAGGGTGCCCCTACTGTAAGGCAGGGTATCTGCATCAGGCCACTCAGCTGTACCAGGCTGTTCAGGTTTAGGGTAAAAAAAGAGTAAAGCAGAATCAAGATGCTCCCGGCCATCTACCTTGCAAGCACATAATCAAGCTGCATATTATGCAGAGGTTTCTGTTAAAATCAAAACCTCAACAGGGTCAATCTTACGTATTTGGTGTCAGAGCTAATCTTGCACGATCCCTTTTATAGCGCTCTACATTAGAATTACTTTTATGTAAGCCAAAATTTTAGGTTTTCTTTTTACTTCATTAGTTCAATAATTATTTTCTATTTCAGAATCAGTTGTCCTAGTTCTGTGTCATGTTTATGAGCACTGCATGCATACTCACCTTTACCAGCAGGTTAAATTCCCACAGGCACTGTTTTTATTTCTGTAGTAGCGCCACCTATGCAGTGCCCCCTGGCCACCACTAGATTACCTTTATGCAAATTAGAAAATAGTACCTTTCTCTCAACATGTGTAGTGCCACCTTCTGGAAAATTGTCACAGTAAATATGGGAGTCAATGAAGTTTATGAATGAAAGGTGCCCCCTTATGGTTGTAAGGTGAACAGCCTGCAAAAATTACATGCGTCCCTGGAATCCTGGCATGGTCACTTGGTTCTACTGAAAAGAATGACCTTGCAGGAAGGGACTATGGTTATACCACGGTTTCATAGTAAGCATGTGATTCTTAGTTTGGCCTCAGAATGCCTAATGGGCATTCTCGGCAAGAGACTCCTTTATGTTCCTGTTTCGATGATCCAAACTATGGTTTGTTGGTGTCAATGAAGAAAATTTATTTTGTGAATGTGTGAAGTGATTTCTCTCGTGCTACATTTCTAAAAACCCCATGATGAAGATGGTCAGGAAACTGAGGTTGAAAAGAGATAAGTGGCAAAGTGGAGATTTAGTCTAATGTCTTACTGATCAAAGTGCTTACTGTCAAAGTGCTTATTTTCTCCATTTTAGCACTCTAGCCTCTGATAGGAGAAACTTGCTTCTTGTTTCCTTATTTGGGCCCCAGAAAATCCCTCTGCCTACATCTTCTTGTGTTGTAGCTTCCTGTTCTACGTTTATTAAAAACAAATAGACTGATAATTGATGTTAAAAATATATATTTAGTAGAAATAGATCAGAAGAGGGAGCCAAGCAAGGTGTACCTTTTAACCTAAAAAGGCTAAAATTGGAATATTTGATGTGCCTGGCTGATGCTCTGAATCAATCTGTACAAACATGGCTGGCTTTTGTGGATGTCAGATTGGATATAATCTTTGTAAAGGGAACATTCATGAGGAGCTAGAATATAGTGTGATCTCCCCGAATAGAAAGCCTCAGGAATAGATGATGGAAGTTTTAACCTCAGACCAGACAGTCCTCTGAGCCCCTGGGTTCTTAGGGAAAAGTATAATAAGGGCCACAAAATGGAGATAAGAGGCCCAATAAACAAAGCAAGATTCTCTCTTCGTGTCTTTTATTTATGTTTTACTATTTTTATTGTAATAAAATATACATAGCATCAAATTTACCATTTTAGCTATTTTTAAGTGTACAATTCAGTGACAGTAAGTACACTTACAGTGTTGTGCAACCATCACCACTATCCATTTCCAGAACTTTATCATCATCACAAGCATGAACTCTGTACCCATTGAACAATTAACTCCTCATTCCCTCTTCCCTCCATTTTTGGATGCATTTCTTTTCTTGTTGTCAGTTGTTTTGCTTCTGTTAGGGAATCAGTTAATTTTTTCCCACTGCTATCAAGATTCTAGCGTTTATAACTTATTATACCTTACTAATTTTCTGCTTTTAATCTTATGTTGGTTAAGAAATGTTACTTTGCTTATCAAAATTGTACCTGAAGTAAGAGTTAATAGAACTTATCCCTAAAAGCCTTTTCTATGCAGAGAAGAGCTAGGACATTGTGATGGTCATTTTAACTATTAAAAGACCCTTTGCTTCCTCAGTTCCTAGACATTTCCCCAAAGGGTTATAGTATTAGAAATCAGACCTATGGAAAAGTGGAGTATTATTGTTTTTAAGAGAATAATAGATTAATAGACAAATAACCAGAAATGCTTTATAACTTGTATTTTCAAAAAGCTTTTATTTAATAAGCTTTACCACTAGTTGATTTCCTTTTAAAGAGACATTTCCTTAGTGCTTTTATAATATGAGTGAGTTGTGGAAATAAGACCATAAACACCTTGTCAGAAGGCATAGTTAGACAAAGTAAATTTCATGCATATGCAGTAATTCACGTTTCTAAGAGGTCACTTGGACTTAACAGTTCACTTCATTAGTGTTTGTTTGAATATCCAAGATTCTTCTTTTACAGGTACTTGATTTCACTGTCATAGACTTGACATTTGAGAATGATGAAATTCCAGATGTTATACCTTTGGAAGAGGAAGATGGACCAGATCATTCACATGCCAATGGCTCTGAGCCCGCTCAGGGCAAAATGTTGAAAAACTAACAAGAAAAATCTTTTGCTGAACACACAGTTTGTGTCACTTTAAGCCTCATTTTTGCCTATGTGCTTATTCCTGTGGCTTAGGGATTAATCTATTTTTTGGCTACTTGGTCTTAACTGTAATGAAACACTGATGGATCCAAACTTTTGTAAGAGATTCTAGTTCTGCACCATATATTATTTTATACAATTCTTCAAAGTTTAATCATTGAAATGCCTATAATAAAAAAATGGGCTGTATAATCTTGAATCAGTGGTTTTTTTTTTAAAACTGATATAGTGGACTTAGTGGACTTTCTTTTTCCTTCCAGAATTCATCCCTGCTTTTTCTGGTAAGGGAACTTTTGTGTGTTTGGGAGTGGGGAAGTCCCAATGAGTCTGCTGGTCAAGGTTTTTTTTGCTTTTCCCTAGCCTAGTGGAGAGGCATATGATTAAAAACAGGTCAACTGGGAGGAAGCATACCATGATGGTTCAGACTCTGGGTTCTAATCTTGGCTTTGTCACATACTAGCTGTGTGACTTTCAACAAGTGACTTAGTTTCTCTGTACCTCAATTTCCTCATCTGTAAAATAAGGATAATAGTAGGTTTGTTACAAAGAATAAATAAATTAGAAAGTTTAGAGTAATGCCTGGCACAGAGCAGCATTAAATAATTATTAGTTAAGTAAATTGTAGAAACAACAACCAACCCAGTAGTGATGAGCATCCCTGCTGCCCAGATTGAGTTCAGAAATACCTTTTCCCACCAAAAGAAATCAGGGCTTCTTGGAGAAATGGCAGATTCCATATCTGAGGCAGGAAACGTGTAATATGAGCCTTGAACTTCTTGCTATTTCAGATAGAGATGAAGCTGATTTGAAGAGTTCCCATTGACTAAAGATGGGAAAGTTTGAACTTCAATAAGGATAATGGTTGCAATTGATTGAACTCTATCAAATATGAACCCTTTTAAATATCCAAATATATCATTATATATATATACAACCTCACTGGTGACATTCATTACAGGATTATTGTTTGTGCCCCACCTAAACATGTCGAGGACAAATGCTGGTGCAAACTCCTTGTGTTGGAGAAGAGGAATTCAGTCCATCGAATGAGTGAGAGGACTGGTTTTAGGCAGGCACACCTTGATTCACCCAGATTAACAAGAGATAAAGAAGACTGTGGGCAAAGATATTGGTAAACTGTTGATGAAAGTTCTTTTTTGGAAGTATCTATCAACTAAGAACAAAGGACATCATTGTAAGTGAGGAGTAGAAAGGAGGTATTGGAAGTTTAACGGAGGGAAGAAGAGAAGTATAATTGTATAGACAGTGAGATTTGAGGAAAATAGTAGGGTGGAGAGGACAGGCCCAAGAGCCTACTTGAGTTGTCATGAATTTTGGGTAATACCAGGCATCATAATTGCTTTTAGCTGCTAAGCTGCAGGTATGGAGTAGTCAGAGAACTGGATTTAATAAGGATTTGGATTCTGCCAGATAAATCTGGCAGAAAGAGAAAGGGGCCAGAATGCTGAGAAGAGGTAGAGGAAATTAGAGGCCAGCGTATTGGACAGGTGGATATAATACATGGATATTGAAACCACCAAAAATTATCCCATGAGTAATATTGGAGAAACAGAGGATTAAGTGCTAAATCTCACAATGAGGTCTAGCAACCTGGAGATATTACACATAACCTCCACAAGGAACAGTTGTGGGTGATACTATAAACTTCGAAGGAGCTGGTGGTTTTAGTGAGGCAATAATTGCCAGAGGTGGCAATGAGAAATAAGCATGATACCCACCCCACTTCCAGGTGCTATTGTATATGACATGTGGGGGAGAACACAGTCATTAATTGAGAGGGCTGCAGGGGAAAGGTGTGTGCTTAGGGGAGAGTCAGATTTCTTAGAGCAAGATGAAAGGAACATTCAGCACTTAAGGGCATGGAAGATTTTGTTAATAATAGACCTGAGGCTCAGAGGTTAGGTGACTTTTTCAGGGTAACACAACTAGTGAGAACACCTGAGGATAAAATCCAGGGCTTTTTCTACTATAGTAAACAACAGTCTATGGGTTTTACCTGACGTAGTAGGCCTATACAAGCAAAAAGAACCATAAAGATCAGAAAAAAAAAAAAAGAGAGAGAAATCGCGAAGCCCGACGAGCCCGCAAGATCCTGCTTGCTGTTACGCCAGCGCAAAATAACTCCCCGGTCCCGTAATGACCTGTGGGTCTTGTGTGTTCTCGGCTGGTCATGACCGGAAGGAGCCGAGAGAAAGGCGCCTTGCATGGCGGGAGACATAGTCCTCCAAGGTAGTCCCTCCTCCCGAGGAAGTCCTTCCTCCCCAGGAAGCCCGTCGGCGCCGGCGCAGACCGCTCTTCCGGAAGCGCGGGAGACTCGGTTTGTGGTGGCTTCTCTTTGGCGGTTGTGCTGTACTGTTGTTAGAGGCTCCATTTTCCCGATACTTCATAGTTTCAGGTCATTTGAGGCATTTGAGCCCATTTGAGGCGAAATGGCTCCGGGCGAGAGAGGAGCAGGCGCTGGCAATGGAGAAGCCGCCGCCGCCGGCACCTCAGGCTGCCCGTAGGGAGGGAGCCTGAGGGGCCCTCTGAGTCGTTTGAGCCTGCGCCTTCTTTTGCTGGGCCCTTGCCTCCCGCCAAGATGAGCTCGGCTTGGGTCACTTCTTTCGAGAAGGAGCATCTCTGGATGTATCTGCAGGCGCTCGGCTTCGAGCCAGGCCCGGCGACCACAGCCTGCGGAAAGATCGTGTCGCACACGCACCTCGGAGTGTAAGGACGCCCAGACCGGCGGCGCTGAGCGGGGGAGTCTGAGCATGGTGGCGCTGGGGTGATTTGCCGTTTTGCGGACCTCACTGGTTGATGAATCTAGTAGTCGAGCAGATTCTGTGGCTTGGCTCTGGCTACAAAGTCCCTGAGCCCAGTGGCTGCTAGCCTGGTGGTAGACACTAACAGTTAGGGGACTTTGACGGGAGCGCTTTGTAGGGGAGTAGAGTCCGAGTTGGGGCAAAACTGAAGGGGCGGGTTATTCCTCCTTTAGTAGCGAAGCTGGGTAGTCCGTGAAGTCGAGGATAATGGAAGAATGTGGGGAACGTCTTCCATTATGTGCGAACACCTTTAGGACCCAAAGGAGCCTTTCAGGGTGGTTACTCTTTAGTTTATAATTTCTATCTCTTGAATTAACGGAATAAGCATGCTACACTTAGCAAAACAAAAACAAACCACAAAACAACAACAAAAACAGTAGAAGATGGTATTAAGATGAGAAGTAAAAGCCTCTTCCTACTTTGCCGCTAATGTGGCTCTGATCATACAGCTAATTACTTTGTTCATATTCCTGTGTCTTAATTTATCAACTTCAAACAGTATGTATTCCCCACTATAGGTCAAGGGAAATTTGGCATACATAGGCTGTTTCCTGTTCTAAATCTTCTTGACCTTTGTAATTATGTAATTTCGGTTCTTCTTGTGGCAGTGTTTAAATAATGTACTTAGATCTCTATTTCTTGATATATCAATGTCAAAAGATCTTTTGATAATCCACTATATAATTTCACAATGAAGGTAGCTTATTTATATGCTAATTAACTAGCTTCACCTACAGTTACCTACCCTCCTCTGCCTTCTTCCTCTTGACTTTTTTTAGCTGTATTGTAACTGTTTTACTCTCAAGGTTTAGAGTAATTCAGTTTTGTTTTGTAACTATTTGTTTAGAAGTTACTACTATTTATATGTAGAAGTGCTTTGTCTAAGAAGCCTAGTCTAAAGATTGACAGTGATTCACCAGCATTCATCAGGTTATGATTGTGTATTAATGAATACTCCATTTATCTCATATGATTTGATGCCCCACAGAACAGTCTCATTTTCTCTGTACTGGCAGAGAAACTTAAAGCTTCTCTAGGTCTCTGCTGAGAATGGTTCCAGTTGCCACTGCATCCTTCTCTCCAGTGTTTTAGCAATCTTAATTTTCTTTGCTCTGGTTTAATTCAGTTGCAGTCTGCTTTTGAAAATTAGTTAAAATCTGTTAAGTCCTAGTACAGTGATGATAGGTTTTTTATTTTTAACATTTTAACATAGATTTCCCCCTGCCACACCCCTACCCTGTGTCTTTACAGTCACGCCAATTGGTCATTGGGAGGGATCTACTGTTTTGAAACTGATATCCCCTTTATAATATGAAAAGCATGAACATGGCATCAAATCTACTTTTAAGTTTTAAAAAAGTTTATTCTCTTATATTCATATATGGTAAAATTCATTGCTTTTGATGTGCAATTATCTGAGTTTCTACCTTCTGTGAGCATAATTGTGTAACCACTTTTCTCATAAAGTTAAATATACACTTAACGTATGATCCAGAAATTCCATTCCTAGATATTTGCCCCAAAGATTTGCATTTTGGAAAAATTCTGGTTACAGTACAGAGAATAGATTAGAAGAGGAATCAGGGCTTTGCAGTTAGGTAAACCTAAACTAAGGTGACAGTGGGAATGGAAAGAAAAGGTGATTCATTCATTTGTTTATTCAACAGGTATTAATTGAACACAGTATTGGATTTGGGTATACAGTAGTGAATACAGTAGACATTAACTTTTCCCTTATAAAATTTCAGTCTGGTGGGTGAACAAACCTTTAACAAGTATCTTATTAAAAATTAGAAGTGTTGAAGAGAGCAGAATACTATATGCAAAAAATAACAGGTTTGAGAGATGATAAGGAGATAGGAACTTCATTTGTATTTGCTGAGGAATGGAAGCATTCCAATGATAAAAGAGTTGTCTGGCAAAAGGATAAGAAACATGGGAACTTTAATGTTACTCTTCTTTTCCCCTCCAACTCAAAAAAGCTTATTTCAAGAAAATAGCTTTATATGTTCACAGAAATACTCACATCTATTTGTCATGTCATCTGTTTTATGAGGATAATCAAACCACTTTTTTTTTAAGTTGAGCCAATGGAAAATAGGTATGGGTCCTTTATTTATTTTATTTTTTTTTAACGGAGATACTGAGGATTGAACCCAGGACCTCCTGCATGCTAAGCATGAGGTCTACCACTGAGGTGTGCCCACCCTGCTTCAAACTACTTTCTAATGTCATTAGGATTAGATAAAATACTTCATTTTAGAGCAGTAAGCACAGTTCTTAACCTCATATGATTGTAGTGAAGATTAGATGAGTTACTGCTTCTAAAAGCCTTGAAATACTATCTGACAAATAATAAACTCAATAAATATTTAGCTATTTTTATTATTATTCAGAAAATGTTGGTTGATGTCATCATCTTCACCAGAGCATATGCTGTTGTTTTCTCTCTACCTAAAAAGCTTTCCTTTTCTTTTTATAGAATGTTTTCATTGCAATAAAACAAGTTCTATCAGTTTTCTTCTATTTTATCTATATTTTCAGAATCAGCAAATAAAAACATGTTTTTCTTAGTTGGCTATGAATATATACATGAATTAGAAAAATTAATTTGCCTCGACCTCTTGAACAAAATGAAAAATATTAATTTGTGTCAGATTCTTACACAGCTTCAGAGGATGTTTAGTTTTATTAACCTTTTCCTTATTCCCCCCCCCCACTTCTGTTTCTTTTAAACCATTAGGAACATGTTTGACAAGCTGAACCGTGATGCCTTTCAAATAGTTTCTTATTTTTTGTTTCAAACACTCGACCAGTCTCTCACCAAAGAAGTTTTCAAGTGAGTAAAAGTTATTTCATTTTCTTTTTGTAAAGGATTTGAAAGGGATTATGCCTTGATAAAAGTCAGAATTTCAGTTTTGGCTTTTGACTATTATTTTGAATGGATGTAACAGAAGTCAGGTTTGAGTCTTACAAATTTAGTATTTAACCTTTATAAATTTGAGGGGTTTTTTTTGGTCACTTATCTTAAAATCATTGTAGATTTCATAAATAATCTGGATCTTGTTTTATAAAATTAATTCCTAACATTCTTCATAGTCTTAATTATTAAGCAGAACAGTTAACTGGTACTAATCTATCTATAGGCTTAATTTTGCTTTACTTGTTGTACATTATCCCTTCCCTTATTCCTTTTTTTGTAGGCGATACTATTTGTTTTGTCTAATTTTATTTTCTAGGTCTCTGTAAATCCTTATATTTTTGTCAATGACATGTAAACGTGTCAAGTGCTATAGACAAAAGTCATTTCTATTAATTAAATTTAGCCTATTGTCATATACTGTTGTATATGAAATAGTTTAAGGAGAAATAAAAATGTGAATACTCACTAGCCTTGGTTCCAAGTTGTTTTGCATGTGATTTGGGTTTCTTCTGTCAGAAAAAGTGTTCAAATTTGTCTTACTGTTTATATTGTGCCATCATCCTCTTATATAGAAAAGCAACAAATCCATTGTTTAGGGCATTGTTTTTATTTTTGATAATTTATTTTTAATATTTTGCCTTCAGTTAAAGTTATGAGTGACCAGGAGAACAAGTATATTTGAAACATATTTTGGAAATCCCTGTTATTAAGGTATAGGGCTTCCTCTGCTCAAATAAAAATAGCTTTTCTGATTTTTTCCTCCTGATTATAAACAAAATACAACTCATTTTAAGCAATTCAGCAAATACAGAAAAAGTTAAAGAAGGAAGTAAAAATTATTCCTACACCCACCAACCAGAGAATGACTGTTGACATTCCACCCTTTTAGTCCCTTTTTTCTTTGCATGCTTAATTTCTTTCTGTGAGTACAGAATGTGTGTTATGCTATAGAAATATGAAAAAGTGGGACCCTAAACACATAATTATGCCTCAGAATGAAAATTTAGGCAAAAGTGGTTATCAAGAGAAAGCAATAGGCAAATTTTAAAGTCCATTATTTTCGACTAAAACTGAGGCAAAACTTTTCCTTTTAATAATTTCATTTTTTGTCCAGAAAACAGTAGTACCAACTAACTACTCTAGGAGCCGTAACCTCCTATGCCATTCCTTCTGTGTTTTTCATGTGTAACCATTTATGTTTCTCTCTTTTTTTCCCAAGGCTTAACATTCTAATTTACTTATACCATCTTTATGCATTAGTGCAGTGAATCCACTGAGAGTGTTGTCTTTATTAGCTGATTTTCATTAATTTTAATGATTCATTTCTTAATTTAATATATATATTTACTGATTTTTTAAAATTCACTAAACTGAATTTAACCCCATAGAAACTTATAAAGAAAAAGATATAATTTCTTATAGGTTAATATCTCTTTTTAGGTGAAATTTATGAATGTTCATCTTGATTTAGCATTAATGTTTCTATATATAGGAGATAAGTTTTATGTTTTTAAATTTTGCTGAGTTTTTTTTAATCATAATTTTAATTTTGATTTTTGTTTTTAAGACTTTGTTGGCCTCCATTTGACCAAAAAAGTGATACTGAATTCCGAAAACATTGCTGTGAATGGTTAAAAAAGATTTCTGTAAGTATGCTTTTTTTTAAAAAATTGCCTTTTTTAAAGATGCAAATTTTTAAGAAGTTAAAAAACTACATTAATTTTTTTCCAACTCTATTGAGGTACATTAATTATTAGAGGTGAAATCTTTTTAATGATCTTATGCTAACAGTATAAGCAAGGAAATCAGAATAATACTTTTTGATAGTTTTTGGTTAGGATTCTGTATATTCCTGGGAAACCAGCTTTGTTGACTAGGTGCATTGGGCATGATTTTTTGAGTTGCTGGGAGTTTAGATCACAGTTTTTGTATAGGGAAAAGTTTTTTGACCATAGATTATTTTAACTTATGTCCCCAAATAGTATCAATAATTATGGCTTTAAATTGAATTATTTTTTGTGACCAAGTCCAGGAGTTTAGAAAGAGTCAAAAATTCATCTTGGTTCAAATGGAACAATTCTGGTCAATCCTGTTATGTTTTAAAAACAATGTGATGTAAGTATAAAGATTATTGTTGATAAGGTCTTCAAATCATCTTATTTCTTTTTTCCTTAGGCTGAGTGTGGAAGTAGCTTTCCTCAAGTTGTTGGTTCATTATTTCTTTCTCCTGGTGGTCCTAAGTTTATTCACCTGATGTATCACTTTGCAAGATTTGTTGCAATAAAATATATAAAAACCCATTCTAAAAGTAAGTTTATAGTAGGAATTTTTTGTTTTGATTCTTAAATTTTTATTGTTATTTACAATTTGTAAATCATCAAGAGATTTTAATAAAATAAGGTAAGAAAAATATTACTTTACCTCATAAGGCAAATTGTTATTCTATTGGTACTGTAGTTTAAAATCCTCTCATGATGAGCATAAGTAGCAATCCAGATTATTTAAACTTTAAAAAAAATTTTTTAAATGTCATTTTTAATAGTTGAACCTGAATTATTAACTTCTAGTCAGAGTAGTTTTTGCTCAATACAGAAAAGGGAAAAAGCCCCACAGAAATGTACAAAGGAAAAAGAAACATTCACTGTGTATAATTCACATATTCAAGGATAACATAGTTGACATTTTTGTATATGTCCATCACATACATTCTCTTTCCAAACCTGTAGTTTTTTGTTTTTTTTTTTGATGGCATCAGGCTATCCATAGTCTTTGGGGCCCGCTGTTTTCCAGTGTAGTGAATATTCCCCAGTATTGATGAATATTTTTGCACTCATCATGGTTCTTAATAGCTGCAGTCCAGTGCACTGTGGGTTACTCACTCAATGCGTAATTGTCAGACATCTAGGTTCCTGCCATTTTTTGTCATTAGAAACAACACCGTGATGAATATCCTTGTATGAAAACTCTTATACAGCCCTATTTATCTCCTTGTACATTGCCTTGTGTGTTATCTCTGTCGCATACACCTCTCTGTGGGTTTTTATTTTTATTTATTTATGTATTAATATATTTTTATTGAAATATAGTCAGTTTACAATGTTGTGTCAATTTCTAGTGTATAGCTCAATACTTTGGCCATATAGGAACATATGTATATTTGTTTTCATACTCTTTTTCACCATAAATTACTACAAGATATTGAATATGGTTCCCTGTGCTATACAGTATAAACTTGTTTGTCTATTATATATAAATTAGTATCTGCACATCTTGAACTTCCAATTTATCCCTTGCCACCCTCTTCCTCCTCTGGTAACCATAAATTTGTTTTCTATGTCTGTGAGTCTGTTTCTGTTTTGTAAATAAGTTCATATTTTTATTTTTTTTTAATACAACCCCTTAAAAATGTAGACAACAGTCCTAGCTTGCTGACCTCACAAAAACAAGCCAGTGGGCCAGATGTAGTTTGTAGTTTGCCTCTAATACATTGTAGTTTGCCTCTAATACATTGTATTAAATGTTGTGTTGAATTTGTTAAAAGATTTATTTTGGCTACTGGCAATGTGTTGGAATATTATAGTTCAAAATTGCTGGGTTTTTTAAAATTTAATTTAATTTTTTTCTCCTTAATGGAGGCACTGGCGGTTGAACCCAGGACCTTATGCACACGAAGCATGCCTTCTATCAATGAACTATATACTTCCCACCTCCCCTGACGTTGCTGTTTTAAAAGGATTTGATCTATTTGTTAAATCATAGAAACAAAATATTGAATTTTTAAGCTAAGACTTTAAAGAATGCTGTTTGTACCTTATTAAATATGCTGCTTTGTTCAGCTGGGTTATGCTCATAAAACATGGGAAGAAAAAGATGAAAAAGTTGATGCAGTAAAATCCCATTCATCTTCCAATCTCTAGAGATAACCATTGCTGACATTTTGGTTTCTTTTCTTTTAGGTTTTCTTTTTTCTTTTTTAAGTGCTCATATTGTACCTATGTGTTTTAATTATTTTGAATAGATAATACATCCTCATGATTCAAAAATTGAAAAGTTTGTCTTCCACCTCTATTCTCTAAGTACCTATTTTTCCATCCCAGAAGCAGCCAGTGTAATCAGTAATACTAGCAAATATGTATATATTCTTTTTTTAAAACTCTAAATAGTGACGTACATCTGGTTTTGGATCTTGTGTTTTTTATGTAACAATGTATATTGGAGATCATCCCTTATCAGTTCATACAGCTTCCTATTCTTTCTCTCTCTTCATAACTGCATATTTGAATGGATGTGTCATAGTGTATTTAATCAGACATACTGACAGACATTTGGCTTTTTTCCCTAATCTTTGCTATAAAAACATTGCTGCAGTGACAAACTTTATACATACGTCATTTTGTGTATGTTCAAGTATGTATATATATATTGTGTTTGTGTGTGTGCATACATATATATATATACCTTTTTTCCAGTTTATCTTTTGTGCTTGATTTTTAAAACCTGTACATGTGATCTTGCTTTATAAGCATTTGCATATTTTAAATTTAATGCAACATATGTGTTTTACCAGTTTTTCTATTAGATGATCTGTTCCAGTTACATGTAACCCAGATGATTTTATGTGAATTGTGTGGGTTTGGATTTAGCAAGAGTTTATTGTATATAAGCCTTTTGTATATAATAGGACAACCCATGTGTATTTCTGGTTTAAAACGTTTTCACTCAGCTTGTTCAGTCTCCAGATGACTTGTACATCCAGTGAACTCTCATCCCCTGTTAAATATTTAGAAATTGTGGATATCTCCTTGTGGTTAATGCTAGGACCTGGATTAGTAATGTTAATTATGGTGTGGGGTCACTATTTTCCAGAATATCCATCTTTATTGTATTGAGCTGTCTTGAAGTAGGATTTATTACATTTTATTACAGGTAAAGACCTGAACTCTGAAATGTTTGGATGAATTGTTCTCAGAGTCTGCTTTGATCATTAGTAACATAGCCAAGAATTACTAGAGAATTGGAGATTGTTTTTATTTGGTTGTCTTGTCCTTTTGGTCTTACTAGGAAGAAAAGTAAGCTGATGGCAGCAGTGATGTGATTTCACCTCATCTCTTTTAATTGGTTTTCTTCCTTTGTTGTTAAAAGATCGTGTTAAGGAGTTGCTTATTTATAACAATGCATTTGTTCATGGATGTATCAAGGTGTAATAATAAGTATTATTTTGGGCAGATGGACTGTACAAGTTTGTAATTTTGTAAAATAACTCAACTTCAGATATCTTTTTTTAGTTGCCTTCTTTAAAAATAGGTCATCCTTGCTTTTGTTGAAATTAGTTGTATCTTTTTGTGTATGTGGTTTACCAGCTTTTAAGAAGTTGTTAAATGAGGTTGTTAGTCTCTCAGCATTAACGAAATTCAAGTTTTGATGTTTATTAGCTTATAATTCTAAGTTTTTTATATTTTATTTGTGTTCTATATAGATTCTTCTGTACATTTTGTGGAGACATTTAATATAAAGCCACAAGATTTGCACAAGTGCATTGCCAGATGCCATGTAGCACGTAACAGATTTTTACAGATTTTGCAAAGAGAAGATTATGTTACCCAAAAATATCAGGAAAATGCACAGTAAGTAATACTTCCATAGTTAAGAAATGAAAATTCCTTTCTTTTTGAACTAATGTAATCAATATTCCTTCAGTGGCAATAATTCATGTCTGTCAAAACCACCTGGCTGTTATCTTTCTGTTTTAAAGCCAGATAACTTCTGAATAAAATGTTTTAAACTTTTAGGCATACTCAGAAAGAGAAAGAAAAATACCATATGAGATCACTCATATGTGGAATCTGAAAAAAACAAAACAAAACATAAATACAAAACAGAAACAGATTCATAGACATAGAATACAAACTTGTGGTTGCCAAGGGGGCAGGGGGTGGGAGGGGATAGACTGGGATTTGAAAATATAGAATAGATAAACAAGATTATACTGTATAGCACAGGGAAATATATATAAGATCTTATGATAGCTCACAGAGAAAAAAATGTGACAATGAATTATATATATGTTCGTGTATAACTGAAAAATTGTACTCTACACTGAAATTTGATACAACATTTTAAAATGATTATAAATCAATAAATGTTAAAAAATTTTTAGGCATACTGTAAATGAAAGTTTAGAGAAAAGGAAGATATGGTAGTTCAAAATTCAATTTCTTTTAAACATGGAAATACATTTCTAAGCTATAATTATAGTGCTCATTTTATTTTGTATCCTTCTTTCTCTTGATATTCCATTCTGTAAATTTTTCCATATTGCCATAATGTATTATTTTTAATGTCTACTTAATATCTGTTGAGTATCCATTAAGTAGATGTTTCTTCAAATAGATATTCCATAGTTTCTTTAACCATTTCATGCTATCTTATAGTTATGTTCATCTACTGAGTACTTTTTTTTTTTTTTCCCTAGTTACTTCTGTGTGCTAGTTACTGGTCATACACTGGTCCTACAGAATTAAATGAGATAGGCAAGGTTCTTACTCCCAAGACATAGATTGTGTCTAATTTGTTTTGCTATTTACTTACTTACTTACTTGTTTGTTTGTTTATTTATATTTATTTATTTGATGGAGGTACTGAGAGTTGAACCCAGAACCTCATGCATGCTAAGCATGTACTCTGCCACTGAACTATGCTCTACCCACTCCTGTTTTATAATTATAAACAACTATAGTATGATGACTTTTTAAATACTGTGTTATCTATCACAAAAGCTACAACATCCTTTAAAATCTCATTAAAACTCCTGTCTTAGGGAACATTTAATTTTATCCCGTAGGTATGTGAGACAAGGATAAGAGAGCAGGGTAGTCTTAACTGACCTCCAACATTTTCACTCAAAGTCAGAAAGTATATGAGCGAAGAAGTTCTGGTCCATCCCAGTGGCCACCTGTATGTTAGATCGCTCCTATAACTCTTAAATGGAGTCTAGAGTCCTGTCAAGACTGGCTGCTATTTGGAAGAATAGTCCTCAGAGGCCTTGAGCAAAGATATGGCAGAAAATACCAAAGTGGACTATACTAGTCAGTTGTAATAGAGTTATAGTTGTCATTTTTTATGTTTTCTTGCAGATTGTCAGTTAAACAAGTACGAAATTTGAGATCAGAATGTATAGGACAGCAAAACCAAATAAAAAAGTAAGTAATATTTAGAGCTGAAAATTGCTTTAGATGTTAGTTTAACCTCCTGCGTATTACAGGTAAGGAAACTGAGATTAGTTAAAATAGCATATCAATAGCTTGTTGGTAATACGGACTAGAACATAATTCTGGTTCTTAGTCCAGTTCTAATAAATTACGATAGCTTTGAGCTTGAATTATATTTTCATTTTTGATAGAAATTATTGTTAGTGGGTGGGTTTGCAGATTAATTAGCTCTTTGGATAGCAAATTACCATATGGTTTTTTTTAAATGACTTAACGAGATTATTTAATTTTTAACTAGAATGGAACCCTGTGATGACCAAAGTAATATACAAGAGAAAATTCAAAAGGTAAGACAACTTTTGAAGAGAGATTTAATCTTTCTTCTGTGATATGCAGTGTTTGCTTACTCAGTTGGATTCCTTATAAATTTCTCTTTTTGTAACACTTGTTTTTCTCATTATAAGTAATATATGTATAAAGATATCAACAGGGTGCCTCTAAAACACTTGAATTATAATGGAAAAAATTAGCTTATGATATATAAGACTATATACAAAAGCAGTCTTAAACGTGGTTAATTTAAAATTTTAGAGGGGAAGGTATAGGTCAGTGGTACAGTGCGTGCCTAGCATGCACGAGATCCTGGGTTCAATCCCCAGTACCTCTGTTAAAATAAATAAATAATAAATAAATAAAAACCTAATTAGCACCCCCCCCCAAAAAGGAAAAAATAATTTAAAATCTTTCATGCTAGGAAGGAAAGTTTAGCTTGGTTGTAACTTACTTAGTAGTGTTTATGTAAAAAACATTAACTGAAGGGAAATATGAAACTAAAATGAGAAGTCATATTGAGGCTGGTGTGGCAGTAGGGAGGAATCTGGCAGACAAATGATCTGAGATTTTCAGAGGTTGTCTTTGATAAATGTAGGATAAGAGTACTTCTTAGACCTTTGTATTTCGATGAAATCTCTCAAGCTCTTTATTCTGATTCTGTGCTCATCAACCTGCTTTGGGGTATCACGTTGACTTTTAGGCACTTTGTTACTGGAAATGGTGAGGGCCCTCCTCAGGAGATAATTTTTCGTTCACTGAGGGAATGCGTATTGATGATCTGCCATGTGCTGGGCAGTTTTTTAGATAATAGGGTTAGAGCAGTGAAGAACACAGGCAGAGTCACTTCCTTCATGGAGCTTCTAGTTTAGTGAATATTAATATTCCTACTACTGAATGTGGTATCTTTAATTGTAAGCTTAGTAAGTTAGGTTGATATGAAACCTGTTAAGAGTTTTCATAGCAGTCTCTCTTGAGTTTGGGTAATGTTCAGATTCCCTGAGTCCTCTCAACTTGGAGGCATCGATAAGATAATAATTTCTAGACTTGAAAAAAATCTGAGAACCGGATCCTGGACATTTTGTACGTTTTCCAAGGAAACGCCATCCTGTGTGATCTCTAGATGGCCAGCTAGTGAGTCTTCCTTTGGGGAACAACTTTACTTTGAACTGTGGGGAAACACAGACACTAACACCAGTAGAGTAATTGTACTTCTCCACCTTCTTCCCACTTTTGTAAATTCTTTTGAGGTGTAACATACAAAAAAAGTGTAAAAATCTTAAGTGTGTAGCTTGACAAAATTTCCTAAAGTGAACACATCCATATAACCAGCATCCAGTTTAAGAAACAGAATGTTACCATCACCCCAAGGATCCTTGAGCCCCCTTCATTCATGACCTTTTCCTTCTAAGAGTTAACACTGTCCTTACTTCTTATGCTGAAGATTAGTTTTGCCTATTCTTGAACTTTGTATAAATGGGAGTATATAGAATATATTCTTTTGAGTTCAACTTCTTTCACTCATGCTGTCTTATCCATGCTGTTGTATGTGTTCACTCTCATTACTGTTTATTGTTCTATTTTATGAATATAGCAAAATGTATTCTTTTTACTCAAGGTAATCCTTTGCATTGATTGCAGTTTTTGTCTGTTACAAATAGAAGTGCTGTGAACATTCTTGTACATGAATTTTAATAAACATAGGTTAATATGTTTTTTCACATTTTAACTTTTTGAAACTTGAGTGACTCTTGAAATTGATGTATAGTGTTTTCTTTTTCTCCTGAAAATCTTTTATTATTTCTTCCTGAAAAATTGCCATTAGAATGATGGCATGTCAGAATACAGGAAATGCCAGTTACATCTTGATACTCTAAGGTTTCTTAGATATGTTTTGAAAATCATAGTAGGCGAGGCTAGATTCTCCTGATAAGTTCTTTAAAGCCCCTTTGAAAGTAGTATCAGAGCTTTTAGTCTTTTCAAATACAGTTAATTTTCTCACCAGAAGCCGTTCCAGGAATACTTCATTTGTCCTTGGGAGTGAGCTTATGTTTGTGTTTTACATTTCTTTAATGTATGTTTAGGTTATATATAGACTAACATTTGTTTGTTTCTGTTTTCAAAGGTTCGGTCTTTGTGGGCTTCAGTGAACGAAACACTCATGTTTTTGGAAAAAGAGAGAGAAGTTGTTAGTTCAGTTCTTGGTCTTGTTAACCAATACACTTTAGATGGAACTAATGTTGCTATCAATATTCCAAGGCTTTTACTTGACAAAATTGAGAAACAAATGTGTCAGGTAAGCATTTGATAGCTAAGGAAGTGTTTGAGAAAATTGCCTTCATGTATTCATTTTATATATTATATATTATTTTTCTTACAATATTTTTCTGCTGTTTTCAGAATTTATTTTTGTGAGTGTATCTGGTAAATCTTTCATAGAGGGGTACTGTTAAGGGTGTGTGTATTTATCAACTTCTATTAATTGTCTGTACCTTGTATGGTGCTACATCATACAGTGTAGAAAGTTTTTAGTAGAAGATGACATGGTACCTAGTTCTTCGTAAGTTCTCCAAGAGAGCAACAGTGATCTCCTGATTGCTAAATTTCGTTTTAAAAAGTCTCTATCCTCTGATTTTTCTTTCATCTTGATACTGTTAAGCATTTTAAAGTCTTTTCTTCCTTTAGCCTTTGTGACCTCAATGTCTTTGCCCTCCTGTAGTGTTTCAGACTGCTGTTCTTTGGTTTTTCACTAGTTCCTTTTTCTCTAACTTTAAATGAAAATGTTCCCCATGATTCCTTTAATGCCCCTCTTTCTTTCCCACATTGCAAATTCATCTATATTTTCTTACCCAATTCCGTGGTTTCATCAGCCTCCTGTACAATAATATTACAAAATTGGTATTTCCAGACTGTACCCTTCAACCCAAACTACATCAAATTACTTCTACTTGCTTATGGGACATTTCCATCTGGATAGCCTACATCTTTTTTGTTACTGAACTTAAAATTTATTAAGCATCTAGTACATGCCAGATTTTATTATAGTGTGTAGAGAATATAAAGATAGACTATTGTTGTGAACCTGAAGAGCTTTCACTTTAGTACATAACATGTCAGGGAGTTCAAATTCAGAGTATATAAAAATCAGAATCTGAAAACTCAGAGATTCTTACAGGGACTAGGCAGGTAACATATCTATAAATGAAGTATGCTAATTTTGTGTAACAGTAGAGATAAAGCAGGAAGTGATGAGATCTTTGGAGAACTAGTCATTTTTAATATGTGAAATATATGATTTTTTTAAAATATTGGCAACTAATTCAAATGATTTTAAAACACTGGAACTGTGCAGGCCAAATAAACATGTCTAAGTTAGGATTCAACCTTTAGGGGCCGTTAATTTGCAACTTTTGTTAGAACATGAATTCATGATCTTTCTCCAAACCTGCTCTTTCTCCTCAGTCTTTATTTTGTTTTCCATTTATTTGCATTCCTTTTATTCTAGTTTTCAACTTTTTGCATGGTATAAAAATGTAGCATGGCGTGTTAATTCTTCCATAGTAGTTTTCTTTGGATCAAAGTTATTTACATAGTTTTATTTGGGGATAGACATTTGTTTTTCTCCCCACTCTTTTTTTAAGATAACCTTTTAATATAATAGTGAAAAATGAATATATTTTTGTAGTATTTTATTATCTTAAGAATCTATAGTTCACCACTTTTTTTTTCTGAATCTTTAGTTGCACATAGGAAACGTTTATGAGGCTGGAAAATTGAACTTCCTAACAGTTATTCAGTTATTAAATGAAGTCTTGAAAGTAATGAAATATGAACGTTGTCAGGCTGACCAAGCAAGACTGACAATAGACCTTCACTTCCTTGAAAAAGAGACCAAATTTCAGAGAGAAAGATTGTCAGATCTGAAGCATATGAGGTACACTAGGAAGATCTTTTGTTATTTCATTGGGGGAGGAGTAGGGTGGTTTTGATAATTTCTTAGTACAACTTTTGTTTAGTTAACTCTGTAGCTTTGGCAGACAAGTAAGAAAATTTTACTAGTACTTAAAAACTTCATGTCATCAACTCCTAGAGAGACGTATGAAGTAGAAGGGAAAATTAATGTAGTTTTCTTTTGTCTACAATATATTATTTGCCCTGAGTGATAATTCTTTACGGAATCATTTTAGCTTTTCTTTTGTAGGATCTACTAATAAAAGTAGGCCTCGAAAAGTTTTTTATATTGAGCGGAATGACTAGGAGGTGTGGGCTGGGCTCTCTTTAGAAATGGGTAGAACGTAGGGGTAGAATTTCAGGTAGAGTTTAGAACCAGGAGAAAAATTGTGTTTTAAAGATAAATGGAGTATAGATATGTGATTGCTATCTGGTCTTAAAAGGAAAAAAATTGTTTTAGGTTCTAAACTCTCTGAATGAGAGAGCTTGTTCTACTTATGTGTGCTGTATCGGTTGAACTTTCAGTTATACTTTCTTCCCCTTCTTTACAAACTATTGTATTCTTCAGTACTTTTTCGCATACTTTTTTTTACTGTATTCATGTTTTGAATGAAGTTATTTTTTGTGCTATTGTAGGTATAAAATAAAAGAAGACCTCACAACTGTGAGACATTCTGTTGTGAAAAAACAAGGAGAATGGCATAAAAAGTGGAAAGAATTTCTTGGTCTGTCTCCTTTCAGTCTAATTAAAGGCTGGGCTCCAGTAAGTAATATTGAGTTGCCTTTTTGAGAATAGTTTAATCTCTTGCAATCTCTTGGTTTATCATGTTACAAATGACCTAGAAATGCTATATGTGTGTATGTTTGTCATCTTTGCATCTGAGCCTAAAGGTCAAATGTTTTGGTTTCTGTAATTTATCTAAATGTGTATTAGAATGTTCATAAAGCTGCTGTTTTGATTTTTGGGGGAGGTAGGGGGAGGTAATTAGGTTTATTTATTTATTTATTCTTGGAGGAGGTGCTGGGGATTGAACCGAGGCCCCCATGCATGCCAAGCACGCGCTCTACCACTTGAGCTATACCTTCGCCGCTGCTGTTTTGATTTATATTAATATTTTTGGATTCAGTGGATTGTATTAAAAAGAAAATGAGACATTCCTCTTGATGTTAGATACTACTACATTTGAGGCACAGTTGGAGGGCAAAGTTGTCCTTGTGTTCCTAATATACTCTTTAGTTGAAAAATTGTTACAGGATAATTTGTATGTTTGATAATTCTGTCTTTGTTAGGGAAACAAAATCATCCATTCATAAGATTAACTTAGTATTGTTATTGTGGCACTGAATAAGATGAGTATATTTCAAAATGACAAATTCTGTGTTTTAAGGCTGTGGATCTTTTACCACCCATGTCTCCCCTTTCGTTTGACCCTGCCTCAGAGGAAGTATATGCAAGGAGTATTCTTTCACAGTATCCTGCTTCACTTCCAGGTTGGTTATTTTTTTTTGACTCTTAAACCTCCTTCCCAGTAGTATTTCTCACTATGGTAACATTTTTTTTTAAAAACATTCTTTCTTGTTTTTTTCTGTGATTATTTTTTATTGTGGTGAAATTTACATGGCGTTTCAGTCATTGCAGTGTCCAGCTCATTGGCATTTAGTAAATTCACAAAATTGTGCAACCATCGCCACTAGCTAGTTCTGAGTATTTTTATTACCTTGTAAGGAAACTCTGTACCTATTATATCATAACGCCTTATTTCTACTTCCCAAGTCCCTGACAGCCACTAACATACTTCCAGTCTCTGTAAATTTGCCTATTGTGGATATTTTATGTAAATGAACTTATATAATGTGAGGCTTTTTTTGTCTAGCTTTTTTCACTTGCACAATTTTGTTTTGTTTATCCATTTGTCCTCTGATGGACATTTAGGTTGTTTCCAACACTCGGGTTTTATGAGTAATGCTGCTATAAATATTCATTTACAGGTTTTTGTGTTGAAGCCCATGATTTTTTAACATGAAAGAATAGTATCATAATTAACTGAATACACAGTTTCAACAGTTGACATTTTTGTTTTAAATGTGTATGTTTGTATTTTTGCTAAACCATGAGACAATACTTTACTCTAAGTATTTTAGCATGCACTGCCATGAAAATAAGGACATTTTTCTATTTAACTACGATACTAATATACCTAAAAACTAGTAATAATTCTATAATATCTCATTTAGTTTCCTCAAATATCATACTATTATCACACTTAAAAATTAATTAATTTCCCTATAACATCTGATATCTATTTCATATTGAGTTTCCCCAATTGCCTGGTACTTGTGTACAAGAAATTGCTATTAGGGTTAATAAATGTAAGATAGATAGGTGGAGAAATAAATGAATAAAAAAATTTATGAATTACATAGCCAGTCTGGAGCAGGTAATAAGTATAGGTCACAGTTGGGTTCAGGCGGGTCATAGGTCACGGCAGCAGTTAGCATGGGACTTAGGAAGAAAAGGATGAGCACAAGTAGGATAGGTGATTGTTTTGGGAGTGAGGTGTATGTGGGAAGGACAGTGGTTGGGAAAGGTCATAGACCAGAGAGCACGGCTCAGGAATAGGTCCTAGCAGAAAAGTAGATACAGAAGACTGCGTAGTTAGATGAATGAAAAACATCCGCAGCTAGAACATTACATATGATGATACAGTTACTTTGACAGCTCTTGGCATATTTGGTTGACAGTGTGTTCTCACTTCATCTTGGAAAGGGCCTTTGCACTCTTGGCAGACTTAGTCAATATTTGCTTTAGATTTTTTTTAAGTACATAATGTAGTCAACTCTTTAGTATCCACCTTTCCTTGAATATTTTTTTTTAAGTTGAAGTGTAGTTGATTTATAATAGTGTTGTAGTTTCAGGTATGCAGCATAGTGATTCAGATTTATTTTTGCAGATTATATTCCTTTATAGGTTATTACACAATATTGGCTATAATTGCCTGTGCTATAAGGTAAATATATCTATTTTATGTATAGTAGTTTGTATCTGTTTATCTCATACTCCTAATTATGCAGGTTCATTGAGATGTGTCTAAAGGTAGATTTGTTTTTGTTTAGCCTGTTTGGAGCTTGTGTGTGCTTATTCAGTGTGAAGGCTAATATTTTTTCATACAGGACTTCAGGTAGACAGCAAGCTTTCCTAGTCCTTGGCAGAATTTTTACAATCCCTTTTCAGGGTCTTAGCAGCTGCAGTGTCCTGTTTTATGATGGTCTCTCATATCCCAGCCTGAGTGGCCTGAGATGATGTTTCTTATTATCATGTAGGGATTAAATCTCTAGTGTTCAGTCTCTGGAGCCCACCTCATTGAGTCTTGTTTACATTGAGCCTTTTATTCATTTGAATTTACCATGCTTGTCATGCTTTCCACCTTTGGTTCTGGCATGTGATGATTTTTATTCTTCTGGGTGTTCTTTTTATTCCCTTACATTTTATTTAGCAGAGCTACTGTCTTTATGGTAGGGTTCAGTGTCTGTTTCAGTTTGGTTTGCTTTGTAGTGGTGAGCCAGGTTTTTTTTTTTTTAAACCTCCTAAGTGGACTGTTACGTCTTTCCCCTCCTTTGCTATCCTTGCATACTAAGTGTTGTAGTTTTCTTCATTTGTTGTATGTGATGGTGTTCTAACTAGTTATTCTGCCTCCAATATTTTATCTGTTCTGTATTACAGATGGCTGTCAGTGATCTTTCTGTAATGTAAATATGAAAATATAAAAAGTAAATATCCTTTTCATTTCCTGGTATAATACCAATCAATGACTTCCTATCACCTCTCAGTTTTAGAAAAAAGAAAAAGCTCTATAAATGCTTTTTCCTTTAGCAACTTTTACCTTAAAGAGTTCTTACATACCAGAACAGATGTTCATCAACTCTGCCTACCATCACCAAATGGTGTTTACAGTTTTGCATCATCATTTTACTTAATGGTTGTCTACTAAGTTTGCAGTGTAGTTGTATTTGTGCTTATTTTGGGGATGTTTTATAATTAACAGTAACTCCATCATAATTAGTAGGTTCAAAAACAGGGTATTGAAAAAGTTATAAGGTGGCATTATGATGAATTAAAAGGGAAACTTTCCATGGTATACACACTGGTTTCTTATATAGTATCACTTTGGGCACATGTATAAATAGTCTTTTGGAAGCTAACATGTTGAACAAAGAGGAGCCCCTGAAATAGCAGATCCTCTGTAATGTAGCCCTGGCTTTCTTCATCAGTTTCATTTCCTGCCATATTTCCACTAGGTTCACCCTCTGCTCCAGCACACTAAACATGCACCTCATTCTCTCAGTATTTTCGTGGCTTCTTCTCATTCCCCGCTCTAGGCTGGGTGCCTTTCTGCTTCCTTGTTCTGTGCATACTTGTATCATAGTACTATAGCAGTGTACCATAATTCTTCACTCATCAATAGTCTTTCCTGTACTGACTCCTTGAAGGCAGTTTGAATTTACCATGCTTGCTCCATTTTTAATTTCCTTTTCCCATGGTTAGTACAGTAATGACATATAGTTATTAAATTATACATTGAAGAATAAATGCATAGGTTGACTGATGTGATAGATGTTGGGTTAAATATGCTAAAACTATAACTTTTTGCCCTTGCTGGTTTATGTGGTAATTGTATTATCTGTGCACTTAAACATGAAGCATGGCTATATAATGTTGGAGAATTACAGATTGTCCCTTTTTTGGAAACTTAGTATGTACTATCTTTTTAGAAAAGCCTATTATACATATTCTCCATCACTGTCATGCCTATTACTTTACCCTTAACAATTAAATCATTGTTTTTTCCTATTAGCATTTATATTGTTTTATTTTTTGGTTTTCTTCTCTTAAGAAGTTGTTGTAGAACTTCAAGAGATCTCTGAATATTAGAATGTACAAACATAATTAAAGACTAATTAATTTTTCTATTCCTTTAGATACACCTAAGCGACATAGCAAGGAAAATGATAATAGAAGAGCAAGTGATATACTGGAAACTAAATGTGATCTAGCCAACAGGTAAAACAAATTTCATTTTCATACTGATTTTTTTTCCTTCATTAGTTTTAATCCCATCTTCAGCCAGTTTTCAAGCTTCTCTACTACAGGATAGCCCATAATTTTCTTCTCTTAACCAGACAGTATTTTTCTACTATACATCCACATTTTCAGGAAAAGATTCAACATTTCTGATACATGGGCATTTTTTTCCCGTCTAGTCCTATTTTTTTTTTTTGATGGGGGTAAGTAATTAGGTTTATTTATTTATTTATTTTTGGAAGAGGTACTAGGGATTGAACCCAGGACCTCATGCATGCTAAGCATGCTCTCTACCACTTGAGCTACACACACCCTCCCCCCCATTCCTATCTAAATGTTGGGGTTCAGAGGGATTACCTAATTTTTGAAGAAAGAAACATATATGAAAATTGTCTACTGCAAGTTTTGGGAATTTTTGCTTTTTTGTGTCGGTGAATGTCTTTGAAACCACTTGTGGCTGTTGACTAAATCTAAGAGTTTAGGGACTTTCGAGATCATTTAGTTGGCAGTTTTCAGTCTGTGTTCTGCAGTGCCCTCTAGTTCTGTGAATGAATCGAAATTGGCCTGTGGCTGTCCCAACCTTTCCCACTTCAAACTAAGCAGCTCATTCTTTTATCTGTATCAGATATTGGGGTTTTATATGCCATTTGATAAAAAGAGTTCTATGCTTTAAACATTTGGGGGTGGGGGAAGACTTCTGATTTAATCTAATTCCAAAATTTAGCATATGAAAAAACTGAACCTACTTAGTTTGTTGTAACTTTCTTCATTGCCTGTTTTCCGTATTCCATTTTGGCCCTTAAGCTGATGCCAGATTATAAAAGTAAAAAATCTCTAAACTAAATGTGTAATCCACTTGGGGAATATATTTGTTCTTTATTGAAATTAAACATTATTTGGTGTAAACACAGATGTACTGAACAGATTCCTTTATTATTTTACATTTTCTGATTACCCTTTGACCTAAATAGGTGTCTTTCAGTTAAACTTCCTCATGTTAATGCAGCACAGATACGGAAACAAAATACTTGGGACAATTCTAAGTATTTAATTCTAAATTTTGAGTGACATGAGGCCCTCTTCATTCTGTACATTCTTAATAAGTTAATAAGTTGAAACACTATTACAGTCAAAACTTACATGTGAAATTATACTATTGGCAGTTCCCTCTGCAGTAATTTTCTAGTTCATAGGGAGATTGACTACTTGTGGAAGAATTTTATTTTTATTCTTAGATCTGGATGTGATGTTGATTTTCTGAGTACCCTAAAGAAATACAATGAAATCTTCTGTGAAGACCTGATATTGAAGAAATTGTAAAGTTACTGAGCTTGATGATTTTACCCCTTTACCACAGTTGTTCTTAAAGTTACCTCTTAGAGGGGAATAGTTGGTGCTTCCCAATCTCAATTATGTTTTTGATGTGTCTTTTCTTTAAAGAGCAAATTAAATACTTTGATTAAGATCTCTTGCTAGACTAAAGATTGATGAAATAAGTAGATTAATTAATAAATCTGATTTTATTATAAACTCCATTGAACCTCAAGATTCTTTTTTGAAGTAGAATGAAGTAGAAAATATTAAGAGGTATTATCAGAATTCTACAGGAGCAAGACACTCAGCCCCAAGAATTTAATTCAAATAGAATTCTCTTAGTATAGGAAAAGTTGTATTAAATATATTTTGACTTCCACATTTATCCTTTTCCAAGCTTCTGAATCTTTTAACTATCTTTTGATACTGTATTTTACTTATAGATTGGGATATAGAAAAGAGGTAGAGGAAGGCTTTTGGTGACGAGGGATAAATGCTTAATGAGAAATGAAAGATTATTACTGCTTAATAGGAGAACAGAAGAGTGGTGAAAAGTTGAGTACTGGGATGTGGAAATGAACTTGTTGCACAGAGTCCTTTACTGTAAAAGGTATTTGTAATAAAATGTTTCATGTGTGATGTGAATAGACTATTTAAAGGAAATACCTTCTTTTTTTGGCATATAGTTCAGCTATTATACTAAATATTTTATTTGTAGTGGTATCATCTTACATCGGTATCCATGTAGGTAATTGGATATGATCAGTACAGCTATTCAGTTAAAAGCATGGAATGAATATAGTTTTTAGAGTAGGTGTGTTATTAGTCCTTTCACATGCAGTTTTCATTCACAAGTGCTAAATATAAGTAATCTTCTCCATAAATCTTCTGGCTTTTGATCAGTGAGCTCATGGAGGCTTTACTATCCTTAAAATCAGAGTTCAGTGATTGGTGATGGTTTTGCTGTACACTGTGGGTTCTACCTTTCTTTGTAATAATTTCTGGAAAGAAGGGTTCTGTGATATTAGTGGTGGTGATGTAGTTCTTCGAGACCTTTAGCCTCTACAATTTCTCCTTTACTGCATTTTAAAGACAGGGCAGTATGATCTTGCATGCATGCCAAATAAACACCCTTAGTCTTAGAAATTGAATTCCAGTCTCATAATCTCTTTTTATAATCTCTGTTTATTATTTCTCTGTTAATTATAGACATATTGTAACAATAACAGCAGATGAAAATAAAAAGTAGTTAGTTAAAATTTCCGACAAATCACTTGTTAGATTTTTTTCCCACGTTCTTTTTTAGGCTGTATTTACAATTTTAAATTCAAATCAAAGTATGGATATAGTCCTGTATACTAAAATGCAAATTTTTCTTAACATTAGCATAGGATAAATGCATTTTCTAATTGTTTGTATGTTTACTTAACATATTATCAGTTTTCACAAAATAGCTTTGTAACATTTCACTTATTTTTAGACTTTTAGGCTTTTCTCAAAATTTTTACTATGATAAAAAGCATGCCTTTTTCTTTTGGAAGTGCTCTTAGGTTAAATTCCTGCAATGGGATCAACACCCTTTTCATCTGTTACAGTGGTAGGATTTCCTAGGCCTCCGTTTTTGGTATGACAAGTGGGTAGAGAGTAAGGACTAAGCCAGGGCTGCTTTAAAGTTAACTTGAATTGAGATGTTAGCAAGGCTGATAGCATGTTGCCAATTCAGAAATGAGAGGGAGGAAGGTGTAGAATGTGGTTCCGTCTTTCTCTGTTATGATGCTCTGCAAGAATGATTCAAATAGAAAAATTTGGTGGCATCTTCAAGTGGCATTTATTCATTGATCAGTCAGTTTATCGATCAGTTACAAATATGTATTGCACTATGAAGCCCTAGGGACTGTGTTAGCCACCAACAATAGTGTTGGGTAAGCCATCGTCTTTGTCCTCAAGGAGCTTACCAGTCTTGTGGTGGCATCTTAGTAGCTTTGGTCCATAGCTTGCTGGCCCTGCTTCAAAGGGCTTTTTGACCATTTTAATGTCAAGTTTTGGGGAAAATGTGGATAAAATCACAGTAGATAGTAATTAGTAGTCTTTTGCCTTAGATACCTGGATTATATCCTGGTGATGCAAAGTTGAAGCTTGAGGAATTTCAGTGATTTTGAATTATGTTTGGAAGGCAAATGATTTCAAGAAGGGCACATTTGAAAAAGTTTAAAAAGCATATTTGCTATTATGTAAAATATTTGAAGAGCTATTAATTTTGTACTTTTCTGTTTATGAACAGAAAAGCCCTGACATGCTTGATTTTGAAAGTGGTCTCTATGGTAATCTTGCCTTTCATTTTACCTAGAATAGGAAAGTTTTGGTCAATGAGCAGACCCAATCTATAACTGACTCTGAGAGCACTTTCAAGATGAAGATAAATAATTAAAGTTATCATTGCTTTGAAGGCTTAAAAAATTTAATAACTTATTTTGTAATTATAGTGAAAAGATACATAAGGTTTTCATGTTTACCCAAAGAGGTAAGAGAATCTAAGCGATTAAGGAATAGTGTGTGTGGAATGCAGCAAACTGAAATTGAATAACCATATGTCTCTACTGTAAGTGTAATGTATTTGCTATAGAAAATTCAGCATAAGAGAAATTGATTTTGGACATGAAATATCAAAAGAATCTTATAGTCTGTGCTCCAGTGAAATTCTGTGATCTGAAGCCTGAGGACATTATAATAATGTGATTCTAGTTAATTGAGTTAATTTTTGTCCTGTATTCAAGTTTTTGAGTTTTCATCAAGTCAGTCAACCCTTGTAAAAAATGCTGTTATTTAAAAATGCATAATGGATAAAGGAAATGTTCATAATTTGGGAGGCTGATACACAAATTGGGCTGAAGTACTGCTCTAATTGTCACCATACCTCCCTATAATAAACTGCCTTTTGATGACCGGGACGAATTGAGTGAAATCGTAACGGACAGATACGGGGCAGACAGTTTCTTTAGAATATTCAGATATATCAAGTGAATGGAATTCTTTCCTACTCATAACTTGGATTTATTTATTTCTTTCCTTTTTAGCCCTGCTTCTTTCCTGTTGCACCCCATTTCATCATGGGGTATAAACAGTGTTACACTACTTGAAAAGGTACATTTTAAAACAATTTTAAATTACTTCTGACCATACTGACTCATGATAAAATTTCCCTTATGTTTGTTGATATGCCAGTTACAGTAAGTTAAATTAAATTTCTGTTTTCTTATTTACCAGTATGTGCACATTATGTATCATTGGCTATTACTTCTAAATGTGAATATTGGAATTTTTAAAGTGTGCCAGTGAACATTTAATTCTACAGTCATGTTAACAGCCTTTTGTAGGTTCATGATAACTCAGGGACCTCTAATGAAGATCAGTCACAGTTACTAAGGTTTTAACATTACATGTCCATCTTCTTCAGGACACGAAAGTGAGGACTCCTAGAGAAGAAAGAGAAACACTTCCTAGTAAAATACCAGAATTTGAAGTGGAAGACTCTTCATCATCAAATATTGCAAAGAATACAGAGAGTAGTGCATTTGGAGTGTCTCTGCCAGCTGAAAAAAGTGATCCATTCCAAAAAGAGCAAGACCATCTGGTAGAAGAGGTTAGAAAAAGATTGTAATAAGTATATGGATATATCTATTGTTTTCTCCATGATGTTGGGATTATAAGTGAAGTACAGTTAATTACTGATTAACTGGGGGGTAATTTGGGAAAGGAGGTCATAGATAAACAAATCACTGTTAAAGCAAAATTGGTCCTCCAGAAGAGTAGAAATAAGTATGAACTTTATTAGCTAAGATCACATCCATGGTTTAGAACCCACATCCCATTCTGTAACTATCCAAAATTATAAAAATAATACACTTATAATTTTGGAATTAACGATTACATAATTTTTTGGATAAGTACACTCAGTGATGATGTCTTATTAAAATACTCTAAATGTTGTCTGTTGCTTAGCTGAGCTTCCTCCTTTTGAATATTAGAACAGACTATACAGTATATAATCACTGAATGAAGGTTTTGTCCTTCTGCTTTTTAAATATTTCAAAAATGAATGAATACATCATTGTTCACGTACTTGGTTTTCTTAGCCAGCCCTCTGCCTTAGTACTATTTTACTTTTAACTGGCAAGTGACCACATAATAGTACTATTGCTGAGTATTATGGAACGCAGTTTACACAGATTAAATGGTCAAGCCATAATCTAATGTTATTTTTTTTTTTACATGCTTTCCATTGTTTGAATTTGGATAAACAGCCAGGAAATAAATCAGCTACTTTATATTCCTGAGAGACTGAAAGAAAAATTTGGTTTAGGTATTGGGGTTCCGTTCTGTTTCTCAGTCCTGATCAAAGTTAATGAATATTGTCCGAGTATGAGAACTAGATGTTAGTCATTTTTCTTATTTGTAACTTGAGGAGGTTGGACCAATTATATGGTCTCTAAATACTTTTAATTCTCTAAAATTCTGTTTCTCTTTTAGTTGATTGACTTTATATTAAAGAAAAGATGGTTAATCATTCTTTTTTTCTTTCCTGATGTGGGAAGAAAGGCACATTTTCTGGTTTAAGAGATTTTATAGTAGCAGTGGGATGGAATGGAAGAAGAGAGTCCTAAAATCTCAAAGCTCTGAAAGTGAAGTGAAATTATTTTTTTTTAATAGTGTCTATGACAAGGAATATTTAATGTTTGAATTCTAGAGAAGCCCTCTAATTTCATGGAGGAGGTTAAACTGGGGTCAGTTTGATTTGGGTCATAGGCAGTTTCTTTTTAAGTTATCTCGGGGCAGAGGTTTTAATTTGCATGTTTTTGTTTTCCAGTTTTATTTAAATTTAGTTAGTATAGAGTGCTGTTTTCATATAGAACACTTTCTTTTTTCTATTTTATTTTATTTATTTATTTTTTAATTAGAATTTTTTAAATGGAGGTACTGGGAGTTGAACCCAGGACCTCACACATGCTAATAATAAGCACATGCTTTACCACTGAGCTGTGTGGCCCCACCCCCTTTTCTCTCTATTTAAAAATGCGTCCCTATGCTTTGTTTACTAATTTATGTCTGATAATAAAGTTCCTGGCAAAGAAGTATGTTGTCAGAATGTATTCTGTTTATTAATGGAGGTGTTACTTGTGGATTATAATTGAGAAGAACCTGTGTGCTTTAAAACCAGTCATTTTGGCAGATTAGAATTGTCAAGCTCAGAATTGTGGCAGATAGCAGCTTAGATCACTGGTCTTTCCAAGTATAAATACTTACCTTGTCTCTCCTATATAATGGGATGTTCATTTAAGATGAGGGAGGAAACAGGTTTTGGGTTTGATTTCACCTTAACAGGATAGTCTATATGGAATGTCTGGGAGCTACACTGTTGAGCTAGTTTTTGTGTCATCTGCTGTGGGAAGGGCTGCTGACCTTAAAGTGCTTACTGTTCTTATGGCCTTTTGTTGCATTCTATTAATGGACTTGGTAATTTTTGCTTTACGTTTTTGTTTGTTTGTTTTAGGTTGCAAGGGCAGTTTTATCTGATTCACCACAGCCCTCTAAAGGAAAAGAATCAAAATTAGAGGAACTGATTGACTCTCTAGTTTCTAACCCTTTCTTAACAAGGAACCAAATTCCCCGAACTCCAGAAAACTTAGGTAAGTTAATAATGTTTTCTGCCATTATTTTCTTTCTTAGATGTTACTAATATTAGAACCTTGGTCTGACAAATCTTCTGGAAACTCAACTTTAATACTTTTTTGTCTTTCAAATTTAGTGGCATTGATTCTATTTGTTTTGATATAGGAGACCTTTTATTGAAGTCCTAATAAGTGTGGACACTCTCACTTATGTGGCAGTCCTTCAGCAGGATTATTTTGCCGTGGTACTGTACAGTTTTGTTGTTGTTGTTTTACTTGGCTTTTTCCTGGAAAACATTTTAGTTGATCACTTTTTAAAAAATCCTCTGCCCCCCATGTGATCTGTGATCAACATTTATAGAGTATAGGGGCTTTGTTCTCTCAGGCAGTGACCAACAGTGTCCACCAAAAACTCTGCATGCAGAGCTGTTTTCTGCCCTTCCCAAGCTATTCCAGACTCCCCAGAACTTTCTTCTTACAACCTATATTGTGTAGGCAGAGTTCTGATACTGTTGCCTTTGTGTAGGCACATCATTCTGGTTGAGTGATTAAATATAATTTCCATTTTGCTCCTAGAAATGACATATTCAAAGTTAAATTTATTCAATTCAGGTTGAACAGGGCCACCGTCTAGATTGGTGGGTGTCAAGCTCCATGGAAACTAAATTCTGGCCCACCCTGTGTGTTTTTGTATGTAAAGTTGTATTGAACACAACCATATTCATTTGTCACCATATCATTTATGGCTGCTTTCATGCTACGATGGCAGAGCTGAGTACTTGCCACAGACTGGATTGCCTACAAAGCCTGAGGTATTACTGTCTAGCCTTTCATAGGAAAAGTTTGCTGAGCCCTAGCTTAGATGGCCAAGAAAATATCTTTTTAACAAATGTAATTTGTATGTGCTTTGTGAAAGTACATGCACATTTCAGAAACAGCTTTTTTTTTTATGTGTGATCAGCTGGAGATGGAGTTCTTTGATCTTAGTGGGCTTTGATACGTTGTGGAGCCTTGTCATCCACCTGGCGTATCTATGAAACATGTACTGAGTCAGCAGTTTTATCTTGAGCACTAGAAATGAAATGTTTAATTGCATGCTCTTTTTGGGAATATTATTGATAACTTATGTTATTCTCCCCCTTTATTTAATCAGTAAATGAAATTAGGAGCTCATGGAGAAAAGCTGTTGAAGTGGAAGATAATGGAAGTACAGAACCAATTCAGATGGATCCTGAAAAGAGAGAAGTATTGCCAGAATCCTTACCTGTGTTGCCTAATCAGGGAGAGTTTAGCATGGCCAGTTTTTTCTCAGCAACCACTGTATCTGATGTTAGCCATTCTCATTTGCCTGAAGAGAAGGTTGTTTCAGATTGCCTCAAGTGTGTACCTCTGAAACCTGTGACTAGTCACGCAGGTGAACCAACAACACAAAGTCAGTCAGATTTATTAAATAAGGAACTAATTTGTAAGCAAGATTTGAAGTGTACAGCTCTACAGAACAAGTCTTTAGAAACTAACCAAATAGAGACATGCTCTCCTGCTGTAGGCAGTAGTAGAGATGTGATAAATACCAGTGAAGAGGACTATGTTAAAATATCAGACCACTTGCAGGCTTCTTACAAAGATCCTTCTATGCATAAAAGTATGTTATGGAACTCTTTTCAAATCTCAAGTGGAATTAGTTCCAGTTTTAAAGATAGTGATTTTGGCATATTACATGAAACTCTTCCAGAAGAAGTTGGTCACTTAAGCCTTAATAGTTCCAGTAGTACAGAGGCCAATTTTAAACTGGAACCAAATAGTCCTATGCACGGTGGCATTTTCCCAGAAGATGTTGTGGGAGAAAGAGAGGCTGCTCCAGAATCAGACATCAATTTACAGGCTATTTACAGTGGATATGAGGCTCTGAAAAAATCTCTGTCCAAACAAAAGGAAGAAACTTACCTCTCTAATCCTGAAACACTTGAAAGACACAAACCAGAATTGAGCCTTACTCTCCCAAACATGCAAACAGATGATATGCTTAACTTTTTGGGCACTCATGATTTGCACATTGACTATACAAAACCATCTTCACGCGTGTCCCTTGGTGAAAGAAAACGATCTCTTTCACCACTAATTAAGTTTTCTCCAGTGGAACAAAGATTGAGGACCACAATACCATGTAGTCTTGGAGGACTTCTACCTAATTTAACAGGTAAGATTTAACCAGACCTGTGCGTATTGACCTGCTGAAGTTTTCTCTTAACTTCTCATAAAAATAGTATGCAGTGAATGTTATATGATCTTCATTGTTAATGTGATATAATATACACCTTACTCCTTTGCTAGGATGAGCAGAGTGAACCCATCATTTTTATGAGTACTTTCCGAATTTCTAGTGATGTGTATATAGTTTACAATTGGTGTGAGACAGGAATGAAAAACAAAACAAAAATACCCAAACTGGTTGATTTTTGTAATTCAAATTCCTGAAAGTAAATCTTGTCAGAACCTTCTTGGCTAGTGGAAGATGGTTCTAAAAAAGTGGAGAAATGCTGTTTCAAATAACCATTCTTGTAATAAGGTAATATCTGTGATTTGCTTTGGAATAATTTAATGGGGTGAGCTGACAAAATAAGAAAGGTCAGTATATTAGTTTCTTAGGGCTGCCATAACAAAGTCCACAAACTGGATGGCTTACAACAATAGAAATTTATTGCCTCTGGAGACAAGTTCTGGAGGCTGGAATCTGGAATCAAGGTGTTAGCAGGGCCATGTTCCGTCTGAAGCCTTTAGAGGATGATCCTTTTTGACTCTTCTAGCTTCTGATCCCTCCAGGTGTTCTTTGGCTTGTGGCAGCATAAGTCATCTCTTCCTCCACCCTCACATGACATTCTCCCCTTGGGTTCCTTGTACCTTCTTAAAGAACACTAGTCGTTACAGATTAAGGGCCCATCCTACTCTTAACTGAATATATCTGCAGTGACTCTTATTTCCAAATAAAGCCATATTCTGAGGTTCTGGGGGGTTAGAACTTCAAGATACGTTTTTGAGGGACATTGCTCAATCTGTAACAGTTAGTATTAATAATTATTGAAGCTGGGTGATGGATACATTGGGTTTATAATAGTTAAAAAGAACTGCTCTTGGAACTATATGCAGTATCTTATAATAGCCCATGATGGGAAATAATCTGAAGAAAAACAAAACAAAACTGAATCACTTTGCTGTACACTTAAAACTAACACAATATTGTAAATCAACTACAATAAAAACAAAACAGAAAAACTGTTCAGAAATGCTCTTAATACCATGAGGTATTAACTCACACCAATCAGAATGGCCATCCTCCGAAGTCTACTATACTGGAGAGGGTGTGGAGAAAGGAGAACCCTCTTGTTAGTGGGAATGTAATTCGGTGCCCCTATAATGGAGGAAAGTATGAAAGTTCCTTAAAAAACTAAAAATAGACTTGCAGTGTGATCCAGCAATCATACTCCTGGATATGTATCTGGAGAAAACTCTTTTAAGTTGAAAAGATACATGCGCCTCCATGTTCATAGCAGCACTATTTACAATAGGCAAAATGTGGAAGAAACATCAGTGTCCATCAATAGATGAATGAATAAAGAAGATGTGAGATATATATATATATATATATATATATATACACACACACACACATATACATACACACACACATATACATACACACACACACACAATGGAATATTAGCCATAAAAATGAATGAAATAATGCCATTTGTAGCAACATGGATCGACCTAGAGATTGTCATACTAAGTGAAGTAAGTCAGATAAAGACAAATATATCATTTATATGTGGAATCTAAAAAAATGATATAAATGGTATGTATATGATATAAATGATATTTATGAAACGAACAGATTTACAGATAGAGAATAACTGTAGTTATTCTTATAACTTATAGTTACCAAAGTGGAAAGGAGAAGGGAGAGATAAATTAGGAGTTTGGGATTAGCAGATACAAACTATTATATGTAAAATAAATAAACAACATGGTCCTACTGTGTAGCACAGGAAACTATATTCAATATCTTACAATAAATTATCATGGAAAAGAATCTGAAAAATGCTCTTAAGACATTTCAGAACAGATAGAGATTTAGTAATACAGATTATGTATAATTCTGATTTGTTCATAATAATTGAACACACTAGTATATTGAAAAGTATTCTAAGACATATATATTGATGTCCTCTAGAGAAAAGGTACCTCAGTGAGAACAGTGGTAATTTTACTGTAGTTAAATATTTGTAAGTGAACTTTTTATTTAAGATTGACATTTGCTACCATTTGGAATTTTTCCTGTTATTTTCTTTGTAGTGTTTACTTACCGTTTTCTCTTTTTTAAAATCAATTTTGCAGAAGAAGAAATCTTGAGTAAGAGCCTTGATGCAAAAGAATCTCCATCTGACTTGAGAAGATGAAGCAGTAGCCCAGTCAGTTTAATTATGCACTTAAATTACACCAGTGTCATAGGATAAAAACTGATTTATAATTTAAATACACATTGTCAGTGTAGCTGTATTTCAAGGTGCAAAAAATCCTAGATAATGCCTTTTAGCCTTCACTCTTGTTTTCAGGTAAGGAGAGTATGTTTGGATTTTGTCTCTCTATATGGATAAAGGATTGAAATGTGAAGTATTTGGAAAGTAAACATCAATTTATGTGAAGCCATTTTGATTTCTTAAGTAATCTGGTAAGCATTAAGTAAATGGCAAAGTAGTAGTTTTGACTAATTTATTATGTTATAATTTGTTTTAACATAAGGATGAGTAGTTTGTGATGTACTTTCATTAAGTGGTTAACATAGTAGCCATTGAATATATTGATCTTTCTTTTTAGGGAAATGTACAACTTTTATTGTTTCTTTATGGAACATTCTGATACGAAACAAAAAAATTGAGAAAAATTTTTTTTAGGGTGTATACTCAAAATGACTAAGTTTGGGAAAGTTCTGAATAGGTTTTATGATGATTCAAGTAGGTTGATCCTGAAAAATGATGTTTGATGGAATAAAGTGCATGTGGTGGTGATAGTGAAGAATAGAGCAGAATGGATTTAGAAAAAGGAGAAAGATGGAAGATGACTAGACACAAATTTTGAGGGACATTATAAATCCATTTAGTGGGTTGTATAGCAGTTTTACATTTAGTCTAATTTAGACTTTGAGAATTTAATTTAACCCTAGTTTTTTTTAACAAACGTAAATTAAAAAATTAGTCTGTGTTTATTGTTTTTTTGGGGGGGGGGCATTGTTTTGGGGGAAGGGAGATAATTTTGTTACTTTCCTCAAAAATCATGAGTTCCCCACTGTCTACAAAATTAGCCTCAAAATAGCTTAAGAAAACTGAACTTGGGGTTAAAATAACTTGTTCATTGTCACACAGCTAAGTCAGCGGTGAAACTAGGATTTGACCCTATTTTCCTTCCTTAATATACCAACAAGACCTCTTAGAAGTAACTAAGGGCTGGGATGTAGGATGTGGCTGTAGGAGTGGACATCCAACTGACCTTCTGGACTCTGAATGGGAGTCAGATGTGAGGCCTCTCACAGTGTCCTGCCTCACTTAAGTCATGACCTCTGGCCAAGAAAAGGGCTTGTCTTTAGCATCCAAGTGAATACATACCATTGTCCTCTGTGAACCAGGAGGAATGAGCTGAGTGTGCACTGGAAGGGTGATAGCACCTACCATACTCCTGTGTGAAGCCCCAACTCTTAACCATCAAAACCTTGTCCATTTGCCAAGAGTTGAAGGGCAGAGCTCTGGAAGTGGATGGTCTTGATAAGTTCATTTCTTCACTCATTTGGGCTTATTTTGGGCTTGTTTGATTCCAGTTTGAAGGCCACTCTTTTTGTGAAAGAGAAGAAAAGCACATATAACTACTACCTTTTTGCAGTGGAAAAGAAAGAGGAAGAGAAAAGCTTCTCCTAAGGTGCTATGTTTTATTAGTTAATACAACAAATTAGACTCTGCAGGTCTGCTGCGAAGTTATTCTCTAGTCTACCTTAAGAAACCCAATATCTATAAATCCAAAATTAACACGTTAGGGAGGAGGTAGACCTGTCATATTAGCATCTACAAAGTGCCAGAACCATTCCTAGATACTTAATACATATTATATCTTTTAATCTTATACCTCTGTAAGATACTGATTATTATACCTATTTTACATATAATAATACCAAAGCTAGGGAGCTTAAATGACTTTCTAAAATAGACTCAAGGAAT
The DNA here is from genome assembly GCF_048564905.1 of Vicugna pacos. Lineage (NCBI taxonomy): Eukaryota > Metazoa > Chordata > Mammalia > Artiodactyla > Camelidae > Vicugna > Vicugna pacos. Next base: position 21,568,831 of record NC_132990.1, read on the forward strand.
CATCTGGGATACATCTTTAAGGAAAATGTAGATTCTTTAAGTCTAAAATGGAGATTAAGAATCTGTAGTGTTTTAAATATGTTTCCCTGGTCATTCTTCACCTCAGAAAAAAGCTTGAGAACCAATGCTAGGGGATATAGAGTCACATTTAGCCCTGGGGCACCTTAAAGAAGCCAGGTACATGATCACATACCTTACTACTTTAGGGATTGTTTGCTATCTGATAAGGAAGCTAAGTTCACCAGTAAGTGTGGGCCCTGAATTACTGAGAATCAAAAGATCAAAGTATCTTTGGATATTATGGAGTTATAAAAACTACATTGTTGTTAAGTGAGTCCTACTTGTGATAGGTTGAGCTTTTGGCATTCTTCCCTGTCATTTGTATGCCAGTATTATAAACAAAAGTATCTCTGTCACTTTCTCCTAAATCATTTTGATTATGATTTACTGCTTTCAACCTCTTCCTTACGTAACCAATACTGCTCACATAGCTACTTTTTGACCTTAAGGGATTGCTTTGATCATGTCAGTTCCTTGTTTAATGAAGTGACTGTTCAGTGGAACATCTCTTTGTTCCATTAATGCTTCATTTGCTAATTCCAGAGTAGAGTTCAAATTTAAAGGCATATAAGGTCCCTTCCATAGGTTCCTCTATTCCCCCTTCCACTTGATCTTCCACATTTTACTGAAATGCTTTGCTGAGCATGGGTCTTTAGAAATCTTAATTCACATTTCTGAAGCTAGAATATCTTACCTTCATCTCCCAGCTAATCACATTTTTAGCTGTGCTTTAGGGTTCAGAACAAATCTCACTCTTACCTTGAAGTTCTTTATCCACGGGCCTATCCTTTCTCTGAAATCTATTATCTTAACTTTTAGTCACTTAGTGTTTTTCATTTACTGCTTTTATCATTTTTTTCACAGTTGGATGTGATTTCTCCAGTTATATTGATTATATACATACAGACATACCTACGTAGATGTGTGTATGGCTTGTGTCCACACATACATATGCTCCAAGGGCCATAGATCATCCTTAGCAGATATTGAAGTACTGGAATTGTTTTCTTTGCCTCATAAGTGATGGAATTAAAGGAATGGTAAAGAGGGAGGGCTCCTTTGTTGCTGTAAGAGTACTTTTTCTCATTACATTCATAGCAGAATGTACCTTATTTTATTCACTGTTCATAAGATGAAGGTGTATTAACTGACTTCTGTATCAATATGAAACTTTAGATAATGCCAGTATGTCCTAATTGTCTTAAATGTTTAAAGAGGACAAGCATGTAATGTTGCTTAACATATTAACATGTTATCAAGTGGAATAAAGATAATAATGTTAAAGAAAGTCATTTTGGGGGAATTTAATTGAAAACAAAAATACCAGTATTTTGAAACTGTTCTTTACCATGTGTTTCTTTCTTAAAAATTTTTAATTTTTAATTTTTTAAAATGGAGATACTGGGGATTGAACCTAGGACTTCCTGCATGCTAGCTACCACTGAGCTATACCCACCCCTCACCTTCCCATGTGTTTCTTAACCATGATCTATGAAGTCAGTTTTACCTAAAGACAGAAATTCTTGAGACCTCTATAAAAGGAAACCTTATTTTTTCCTTGCTCTGAGTATACTGAAATTAATGAAAATTTGTTTAAGGACACTTTCCTCAATGTAAAGAAAGTATTTGCTAAAGTAAAATACCTTTTTATAAAGGTTTTGAAATTCCCTATCACTTATGTTTAATGTCTGTATAGAGATAATGCCTCATTTGTAAAATGAGAGGTGAGGAGTTGATCAGAGGTCTCTTGGCTCAAAGATGGGATACTTAGATTTCATTTCAGACAATCTATAAGGCAGCTGAAGTGGGGCATTTTAGTCTGTTTTTTTGACTTCACTATACCATATTGCCATTCCAAAATCGGAACCTTAGAATCCTTCCCCCAAGGTATGTAACCTAAGAATCTGGTTCAATATAATCCAATTTCCAGATAGATACAGGTGGGAAAGCAGTCTTGCCCAAAGTGAAACACTACTCTTTGAGAGATGTCACTTCCTGGGCTTTAGTTTACTCAAATCTATAAAATCAGGGAAATTATATGAAGGAATAATGCACACCTAAAAAGATAGAAGGAAGTAGTGGCATGTAATGGTTAGGATCTGAAATCATACTGCCTAGGTTCAGCTGCATGACCTTAATAAGGTCATATCAGTTTTCTCATCTATTAAAATACAAATAAAAGTAATTACCTCACAAGTTGTGAGTGTTAAATAAGAAAACACACCTCAAGTATTTAAGAATACCTGGCATTTATTAAGGGCTCAACTACTGAGCTAGGCTTCACATCCAGTAATTTGGGAGTGGGGAGGAGGACTGGCTCAGTAGGTGGGTACTGACAGCTTGACAGTACTGAGTATGTGCCAGGCACCATTCTAAGTGCTTTTCATGTTTTAATTCAACCTTAACAATCCAGTGAGGTAGTGCTATTCTTAACCATATTTTACAAAAGAGAAAACAAGCACAGTAAAATTAGGTACCTTGCCCAGTTCACAGAGCTAGTAAGTGAAGACTGGAATATTAACCCAGGTTGTCCAGCTCTAGCCCATTCTCTTAACCATACTGCTACAGTTGCTATGAAACATTGCTAAAACAATGGGGGCTGAGATCACAAAATCAAATTCACCAGTTAAGCAATACTTGTAGGTAATCAGAATCTATAGATTTATTATTAACCACCTTCAAGTTATTTCAAATAAGACCATATTTTAAATTGCTAACAGCAAATGTTTATTCATGATTGAAGCCAAGAATTTATAAATGTATTTTAATACCTTGCTGATAAAATAACATTCCATCTTTGCAATCTGGTAAGCAATACAGGAAGATACTGTAAAAGCTTTGATGTGTATATCTATTATAACCAGGTATTCAGAACACACATACACACACACACACACACACACACACACACACCACCTACTTTAGTGTTACACCATACCAACTTTTCAGAAAGGCCATCTTGAAGCTCTACTGGATAGCTGAGTAAATAGCGTCCAAGGCTTAAGGACTGGGGAGCAGGGAAGAGAGAGATGGAAGTAGTAAGCAGCACACATTTCAAAGCCCACTTTTAAGCACACGACATTATGAATATTAAGAAAAAAAGATGCGGGGGGTGGGAGGAGGCAATTCAGCATTTTCAGAAAGCGCATTTGGCAATATTCAACGCATAAGGAGGCTGTGCTTGGGACCATCCACTCTCTCCAGCTTCTCAAAGTGTTTCCTGGCATTGCGAATGTTGATCAGAGTAGCTGCAGAAGGGATGGACGGATCTGACATAACCACCATCACGTACGTGTTTGATGTGAAGATGTCGATGAAAGCAGCGAAGTTAGAATTCCTTACTTCCATGCTCTGGAAAGAAGCGGCCAATTTACTGCAGCTCAGCTTGAACTGCTTAATAATGTTGCTGATCTTCTCGAACCGGTGGACGTCGCGCTGCTCTTTGCACTGGTAATGGGAAATGACCAAGAACGTCGCTCTCTCGAACAGCAGAACTTCGTCGGCCTCGATAATTTGGGCAAAATTGCTGAGGTTCATCTCCAGCTGCTGCACATTGGGAATCAACTGATAGACAATACTGGACCAGGCTTTGTAGAGCGTTTCATCCCAGATGGATGTTCGAAAACAAGCGCACTCCAGCGGGCGAGACAAACGCCTCAGGTCTTCCTCTCGCTCTTTAAAAATCAGGTCACGCTGATCCTCCTGAACCAGATCCATTTTGTGCACCAGGCAGAAGATTTTGGCATCAGGAGAGTTCTGGAGGATGGCCTCCAGACACGACTGGTAATAATGCATGTCCTTCTCCAGTTCGCGGCTCTCCACGTCGAACACGTAAATCAGAACCTCGACGTTACGGAAGATGTTGTCTCGCTGGCTGGTGAAGTAATTTTCCATGAAGGTGTCCTGACCGCCACAGTCCCACAGGTTCAGCACCAGGTTGCCCAGAAAACGGACGTGGGAGTGCTCCACATCAATGGTGGCACCCAGGCGCCGGGTGTCGCGAGCGATGTAATTTGCGAAGATAATCGACCTCATGCTGGTCTTCCCCGACCCGCTCTTCCCCATCAACAGCACCTTTTTCTTCATGGCTGTATTTGGCATCACCCGCCGGAGCTGCCGCGGACTGGGCCTCGGGGCGCGGCCTAACTGCAGCGCGCAGGGAGGGAGGGAGGGGCCGGGGCTTGCGGGGACTCCGCCGGCTAGGCCGCACCGCTGTGCGGTCAGGGAGGCCGAAGGTACAGGCTCGGAGCTGCAAAGGCAGCGGCTGCGGAGCTCTTCCTCAGACAGGAGCGCCGTGGGGCGGAGGGCTACAGCCGCTACGGACCAACGCTCGCCTTCCGGAGAGAGGAGTCTCTGCGGCTTTGCTGCCACCCACTTCCGGCGGCGATCTCGCGAGAACCTGCGCGCTCAGCCGTCGCTGCTCAGCCAGGTTTCACAAACCGCTTTTATAATGAAACCCAGCTGGGCCCACCTGAAAAAGAAAATGGAACAGAACCCAGGACTATGGTGTTCTGTCGTCCTATTTAAATCCGTCTTACGGTTGCGAGATGGACGTGTGTGGGCGGTTGGGAGAATGCTGCCATCTCGTGGCCGAAAACCCCGAGCCCACCACTCCGCGCTTCAAGAGCGCGGTGTGCTTTTGGGAGCTTTCAGGCCCGGGCAGCAGACAGGTGAAGCAGAGGAAGGCGGAACGTCTCAGCCCTTTTAGGCATCCCCACATTCCCTGCTTTACTGAGTACAGGGGTAGGACAGATGAAAACTGTACCAAGGAGGAAAATGAGACTCCCAGAAATAAGTGACTGACCAGGGCTACACAGCTGGATGGTAGTAAATCCCTACAGGGAGATATCCTGACTCCGTTAGTGCTTTTCCCACTTGGAAGCAAGTTCATTTCTTACACCTGCTTTTCCGAAAATCTCTTCCTTTAGAATTGATAGTGAGAATTCCAAAGCAATTGTACATTACGTCGGTCCTCACGCTAACCCTATGAATAAATAACCTTATTTTCACGTCAGTGTGTCGAAGCTTATAGGGGCTAAGTAACTACCAAGTTATGCATCTATTAAATGATGAAATGCAATGTGTTTATTTTTAAAATATAAATTGTATGTATTTAAGGTGTACAACGTAATTTGATATACATAGTAAAATGATTACAGTGAAGCTAATTAACATATCTTGTATAATTACCTTTTTTGTGTGTATGTGGAATCTGGAATCTACTCTCTTAGTAAATTTCCAGTATTCAATACAGTGTTAGCTATAGTTATTACGTTGTAGGTTAAATCTCTAAACTTACTCATCCTACGTAACTGCAACTTCGTATCATTTGACGAGTATCTCCCCATTTCCCTCACTTCACCCTGGTAACAACCATTCTCCTCTCTGCTACTATGCATTTTGACGTTTTTACATTCTTCACATAAGTGAGATGATGAAAGCGTTTTTCTTTATGTCTGGCTTATTTCAGTAAGCCTGATGCCTTCCAGTTTCATCCGTGTTGTGCAAATGATAGGATCCCTCCTTTTAAAGGCTGAATATTATTTCACTGTGTATATAAACCACCATTTCTGTTTTAAACATGAACATTTTTATATTGATTTTATGTTTAAAACTTAACACATTTTACAGTTTTCTAAGACAACAAGAATGTTCTCTAATACCATATTCTACAATTGGATGTTGACGTAGATTTTAGCTAAAATATACCAACAGTAGAATTCCCACTGTCCCTTAGAGAAGTTGAATTTTTTTATTTTGAGCAATTAGTTATTTAAATTCTTCTGGTACTTATATTGGATTTTGGTGATTTTTTCTATCCAGTTTTTTTTGAGATATACTTGACATATAACATTGCATTAGTTTTAAGTGCACAACATAATGATTTGCTATACATACATATTGCCAAACTATTGCCATAATAAGTTTAGTTAACACTCATCCCCTCACATAGTTACAATTTTTTTCTTGTGATAATAAGTTTTGAGATCTACCCTTAGTAAATTTCAAATATACAATACAGTATTGTTAACTATAGTCACCATGCTGCACATTTACATGACCAGAACTTGTTTATCTTATAAGTGGAAGTTTGTTCCCTCTGACCACCTTCACCTATTTTGCCCACCCTCTAACCTCCACCTCTGGCAACCACCAATATGTATCTGTGAGTTTCTCTTTTTTTGAGATTCCACATATAAATTAGATCATACAGGATTTGTCCTTCTCTGTCTGACTTATTTCACTTACATAATGCCTTCAAGGTCCATCTATGTCATTGCAAATGTCAGGATTTCCTTCATTTTTATGGCTGAATTTTCTCTCTGATATATATTGATATATTGATATCAATCACATTTTCTTTATCCATTCATGCACCAGTGGACACTTAGGTAGATTCCATGTCTTGGCTGTTGTAAATAATCCTGCAGTGAACATTGTGGGTGCAGATATCTTTTAGAGATAGTGATTTCATTTCCTCTGGATATATACCTAGGAGTGGGAATGCTGGGTCATATGGCAGGTTTTTCCTCCTTTATTCATTTGTTTTAATTAATTATTTAATTATTTAATTGAAGTATAGTCAGTTACAATATGTCAGTTTCTGGTGTACAGTATAATGTCCCAGTCATACATATACATACATATATTTGTTTTCATTTTCTTTTTCATTAAAGGTTATTACAAGATATTAAATATAGTTCCCTGTGCTATACAGAAGAAATTTGTTTTTTAATCTATTTTTATATATAGTAGTCAATATTTGCAAATCTCGAACTCCCAAATTTATCCCTTCCCACCTTCTTTCCCCAGTAACCGTAAGATTGTTTACTATGTCTGAGAGTCTGTTTCTGTTTTGTAGATGAGTTCATTAGTGTCTTTTTTCTTTTTTTAGATTCCACATATGAGCGATATCATGTGGTATTTTCTTTTTCTCTTTCTGGCTTCACTTAGAATAATAATCTCCAGGTCCATCCATGATGCTACAAATGGCATTATTTCATGCTTTTATATAGCTGAGTAGTATATCATTGTAAAAATATACCACAACTTCGTTATCCAGTCATCTGTCGATGGACATTTAGGTTATTTCCATGTCTTGGCTATTGTTTATAGTGCAGCTATGAACATTGGGGTGCATGTGTCTTTTTGAATTACAGTTCCCTCCAGACATATACCCAGGAGTGGGATTGCTGGATCATATGGTAAGTCTGCTTTTAGTTTTTTGAGGAATCTCCATACTGTTTTCCGTAATGGCTGCACCAAAATACATTCGCACCAGCAGTGTAGGAGGGTTCCCTTTTCTCCACAGCCTCTCCAACATTTATCATTGATGAATAATGGCCATTCTGACTGGTGATACCTCATTGTAGTTTTGATTTGCATTTTTCTGATAATTAGTGACACTGAGCATTTTTTCATGTGCCTATTGGCCATTTGTGTGTCTTCATTGGAGAACTGCTTGTCTAGGTCTTCTGCCCATTTTTGGATTGAGTTGTTTGTTTCTTTCTGTTATTAACTTGTATGAGCTGTTTATATATTCTGGAAATTAAACGTTATCAGTTGCATCATTTGCAACTATTTTCACCCATTCCATAGGTTGTTGTTTTGTTTTGCTTGTGGTTTCCTTTACTGTGCAAAAGCTTGTAAGTTTTTTGAGGTCCCATTTGTTTATTTTTGCTTTTATTTCTATTGCCTGGGTAGACTGCCCTAGGAGAATGTTGCTGAGATTTATGTCGGATAATGCTTTGCTTGTGATTTCTTCTAGGAGATTTATAGTGTCTTGTCTTATATTTATCCTTTAAGCCATTTTGAGTTTATTTTTGTATATGGTGTGAGGGAGTGTTCTAACTTCATTGATTTACATGTTGCTGTCCAGTTTTCCCAAAACCACTTTTTAAGAGACTGTCTTTTCTCCATTGTATATTTTTGCCTCCTTTGTTGAAGATTAATTGAGCATACGCTGTGGGTTTATTTCTGGGCTCTCTATTCTTTTTCAGCAGTGAAGTAATCTGGATCTGGATTTCTCTTTGTTTGGAGATTTTTGATGACTACTTTAGCCTCCTTGTGTGTTATTGGTCTGTTCAGGCTTTCTATTTCATCTTGGTTCAGTCTTGGTAGGTTGTATGTTTTGAGAAATTTATACGTTTTTTAAATAGTTAATCCAGTTTACACACATATAATTATTTATAATAGTCCCTTGTGATCCTTTTTATTTCTGAGACATTCATAGTAATATCTCCTCTTTCATTTCTGATTTTATTTGAATTTTCTCTCTTTTTAGTCTAGTGACAGGTTTGTTGATTTCATGTTTTTCAAAAAAAACCAACTTAAGTTTTGTTGCTGTTTTCCCCTATTCTCTATTTGACTTATTTCTGCTCTGGTCATTGTTATTTCCTTTTTTCTGTTAACTTAGTTTTAGTTTCTTTTTCTTTTTCTTTTTTCTAGTTCCTTGAGGTGTAAAGTCAGGTTGTTTGAGATCTTTTTTTTAAATGTAAGTGTTTATTATTACTTCCTTCTTAGTACTGCTTTTGCTGCATCCCCAAAGAACAATTGTTTTTGCTTTTGTTTGTTTCAAAATATTTTTGAATTCTCTCTTGGTTTCCTGTTGGATCTAGTGATTATTCAAGAGTGTGTTGTTTAGGTTCCATGTATTTGTGAATTTTCCTGTTTTCTTACTTTATTGATTTCTAGTTTCATTACATTCTGATCAGAAAAGATTCTTGGTATGATTTTGTTTTTAAACTTGTTAAGACTTGTTTTGTGATCTAATGTGATTTATCCTGAAGAATGTTCTGTGTGCACTTAAGAAGAATGAGTGGATTCTTCTGCTGTTGGGTGAAAAGTTCTTATATGACTATTTGATTTATAGTGTTGTTCAAGTCCACTGTTTATTGATTTTGTGCCTGGATGTTCTGTCTGTTATTGCAAGTGGGGGATTGAAGTCTCCTACTATTATTGTATTGATGTCAATTTCTCCTTTCAGGTATGTCAATATATGTTTTGTATATTTAGGTGCTCTGAGGTTAGATGTGTATGCATTTATAACTGTTATATATTCCTGCTGAGCTGACGCTTTTCTCATTATGTAATGACCTTCTTTGTCTTTAAAGACAGTTTTTTTGTTTGTTTGTTTTGACTGAAAGTCCACTTTGTCTGATAGAATTATGGCCACTCCTTTTTTTTGTTTTGTTTTATTTTATTTTGTTTTGCTTTTTTTGTTACCATTTGCTTGGAGCATCTTTTTCCATTCCTTCACCTTTAGCCTATTTGTGTTCTTGAACTTAAAGTGAGGTTCTTATAGACAGCATACAGTTAGATCTTGGTTTTCTTATTCTTTCAGCTACTCTGTATTTAGTCTATTTACATTTAAAGTAATTTTTGATAGGGAAGGATTTTATTATTGCTATTTTGTTAAGTGTTCTGTTTGTCTTATAGTTCTTTTGTCCCTCTTATCTATTGCTCTTTTTCTTTGTGGGTTTTGTATGTGTGTGTGTGTGTGGTGAGGTTTGATTTTTTTCTTTTGTGTAACAACTACAGGCATTTGCTTTGTGATTACCAAGGGCCTACATAAAATATCTTATAGTTTTTGCAGTTTATTTTAGCGGATAACTTAACTTCACTTGCATAGAAGAATGCTCCACTTTTACCTCTTCTCCACACTGTGCTATTGATGTCGTAATTTACATCTGTTCATAGTATGTATTCATTAACATAATTTAGTTATGGTTGTTGAAATGGAATTTGAGCCATATAGTATAACTGCGGGAACTACTTGCCTACCAGTAGGACACACTGCCCTCCTAAAGATGTAGCATTGTTCTGTCCTTGGTCTTTTAAGTAGGTGAATAAATCAGTGTTATTCAGTATCATTTATTCACAATTTATCAGTACCATCAGGTTACTTTTAATTTCCACAGGACATTTTTAATTTCCACAGACTATTTCTTATTCTGATTGTTCCTTTAAAAATATAAAACTATTTTTTTTTTGATTAAACATTTTTTTTCTCTCTGAGGATATTGTTAACATTAGAGAAAGTTTTCATCTCTGTTTAGTCTTGATTTCTTCCAAATTCCTTTTGTTTATTCTTTTGTTTTGGTCTGTCTTTCTTCATGTTAGAAACTTTCCACAATTGCCTAGTGATCTTCAGCTGTCTGCTCCTGTTTAGTCAGGTAAAGCCTGTGGGTAGCACTGGCAAACTATGAGGTTCATTGAAAGGTGATCTAGCTGAGCCATTTCTTTGAGGACACTTCTGTCACCTGCATCTTTAGATTTGTTCTATTTGGCTGGTTTGATTTTCCCAAGATTCTTCTACTGGGCTGGGATGACTCTAAGCCTGATAAACAACATTCTGGTCATTCTAGGAGAAGAAAGCTGGGGTCCTAATATTCAGTTTACAGGCAGACTTCACTTGATTTTCCAGTTTTCAATATGACACCCCATTCCTCAATGTCCTTGGTGTTTCCCCAGTTCAGAGACCCTCTATTTTACTCTTTTCATGCAATAAAAACTGCTTGTCTTAGGGATTAGTGGGAGAGGAGCAGTTGCCCAGCTATGTGGAACTGGGGACTCCTCTGTGGGTCTAATTGCTTCTTTTTTAAATTTATTATTGAGGTGTAATTGATGTACAATATTTTATTAGTTTCAGGTGTATGACATAGCGATTCCCAATTTTAAAGGTTATATTCCATTTATAGTTATTATAAAATATGGCTATATTCCCTGTGTTGTACTGTATATCCTCTAATTGCTTTAAACGGGTCTCCAATCAGTCCTCCTGTTTCTAGTGTTTTACTCCCACTGATGCTTCCAAATCTTGACTATTTTAGAGGTTCTGTGATGAAAATAATGCTTCTTTCTGGCTGTCCCTGCTGCTGGCTAAGGATTCAGCTTTCTTGAGTCAGCTAAGTCAGTTACCATTCTTCCTTGTGCTTTTCTGCTTCCCCAGATTTGATGTTATTATCACATTTCCTATCTTTATCCTTGCCCACTCATCCCATCACTCTCATTTTAGTAGGATTTTGGAGAAAGATAAATCTACATGTTTAATCTAACACCTTATTGGGAAATTTAAAAAAATCTTGACCTAAATTATTCAAAACTAATTAATAATAATTTGATAATGATACTGAAGGGGACATTCTGTAAGTGATTTTTCTCTTAAAGAATACTTCATTGAGGTATAATGTATATACTGTATAATTCATCCATTGTATTTAAGTGTGCAAGTCCATCACCACAGGTCATTTTTAGAATATTTCTACCACCCTCAGAATTTCTTTTGCTTCTATTTGCAGTCAGTCTCAACCCCCAATCAGAGACCCAGGCAACTACTGTTTTGTCTTTTCTCGCTACAGATTTGCTTTCTCTAGAAATTTTATGTAAGTGGAATCATACAATATATAATTATTTTGTATCTGGCTTCCTCCTAGCATAAGGTTTCTGAGGCTCATCCCTGTTGCTACATGTATTAGTACTCCATTTGCTTTTATTGCTGAATAGTATTCCATTGTATGGACATATACTACCACATTTTGTTCATTCATTAGTTGATGGAAATTGGAGTTGTTTTCAGTTTTTACACCATTATAAATAATGCGACTATGAATATTCATATTAAAGGTTTTGTGTGGATGTATGTTTTCATAGATCTTGGGTAAATACCTGTGGGTGAAACTACAGTAAGTATATGTTTAACTTTTTAAGAAACTACCAAACTTTTTCTGAAGTGACTGTACCATTTTATACTCCTACCAGCAATGCTTGAGATTTCCAATTTTTTTCACATGCTTGGCGACAATGTTGTGTTACAGCCATTCTAATGGATATGAAGTGGAATCTCATTATGGTTATAATTTGCACAGCCCCATCAGTGATTATTGATGTGCGTTGTGTTGGAGACCTTGAAGACTACCCCCAGGCTCTATGATTTGTTAGGAGGAATCATAGGACTCAGTATGTAGTCATGCTCAGGGCTATGGTTTATTACAGTAGAAGAACTCATAGCAAAAGTAGCAAAGGGAAAGAGGCACATGAAGTGAAGTCTGGAGGAAAACAGGCACAGGAAGGGCTTCCAAAAGCCCTTTCACAGTGGAGTCACACCGGACTCCTCTAGCAACGAGTTGTGACAACACATGTGAAATGTCATCTACGATGAAATCTTGTTAGGGACTCAGGGCCTAGGGCTTCCAGGGCTTTTACTGGGGGCCAGTCACATAGGCACCATCTACCTAGCATATACCAAAATTCGAGGTTTCTAGAAGGAAAGTAAGTATTCAGCATAAACCATATTGCTTACAAATTTAGGCACAGTGAGCCATTATTATTAGACAATGATGAGAACTCTCCCTAAATCCAAGTTCTTAGCCAAGGGCAATCCTTGCAAGCAGGACTTTTTAAGGAAAGCAGTTTCAGTGTTGCTTTATTAACTCTTTTCTGCACAAGCATATTTTTGTGTGCTTATTAAGCATTCATATATTTTCTTTGGTGAAACATATCTCAAGATCTTTTGCTCTTTTGAAATTGGGTTGTGTTACTGTGAGTTGTAAGAGTTCTTTGTATACTCTGGATAGAGTCCCTTATCAAATAAGTGATGTGAAAGTATTTCTTCCAGTCTGTACTTGTCTTTTCATCTTCTTAACAGTGTCTTTTGAAGAACAAAGTATTAATTTTTATGAAGTCTGATAAGTCAATTTTTTATTTCTAAGAATCATGCTTTTGGTGTATAACTATCTGTCTAACTGAAGGCACTTTGTCTAACTGTTTACATATATGCTTTCTTCTAGAAGTTTTGTAGTCTTTAGGCTTTACAGTTAAGTTTATGATGCATTTTGAGTTAATTTTTGTATGAGGTGACTTGAGGGTGTAAGTTTTTTTGTAATTTCCCATATATGGGTATCCAATCCAGTCATCCCAGCATCATTTGTTGGAAAGACCATCCTTTCCTCATTGAATTGCCATGTCACTTTTTTCGGAAATCAATTGATCATAGATGTAAGAGTTTATTTATGGACTCTCCATTCTGTTCCTTGATCTGTGTGTCTATCCTCAGCCAATATCACGCTGTCTTGATTACTTTGGCTATAATTTTGATAATAGGTTTTGAAATAAGTCTTTGTTGTTCTTTTCTAAAATTGGCTATTTGCGGTTCTTTGCCTTTCGTGTAAATTTTTAGGATTGGCATACCAATTTATTTTCTTTTAAATTTTATTGAAGTACCATCAGTTACAATGTGTCAATTTCTGGTGTACAGCGCAATGTCCCAGTCACGTATATACACATACATATATTCATTTTCACATTCTTTTTCACTATAGGTTATTACAAGATATTGAACGTAGTTCCCTATGCTATACAGCAGAAACTTAAAAAAATCTATTTTTATATATAGTGGCTAACATTTGTAAATCTCAAACTCCCAAATTCATCCCTTCCCACCCCTTTCTCTGGTAACCATAAGATTATTATGTTTGCGAGTCTATTTCTGTTTTGTCGATGAGTTCATAGTGTCCTTTTTTTTTCTTTCTTTCCTTTTTTTAGATTCCACATATGAGTGATATCATATGGTATTTTTCTTTTTCTTTCTGGCTTACTTCACTTAGAATGACCATCTCTAGGTTCATTGGCATACCAATTTCTATAACAAAAAGTTTGCTGGAATTTTGATAGGGATTGTATTGAATTTCTAAATCAGTTTAGGGAGAATTGCCTTAACAATATTGAATATTCTAATCCATGCACATGGTATATCTCTCCATTCATTCAAGTCTTAATTTCTCTCAGCAATTTTCACTGTAAAAGTCTTATACTTAGAGGATAAATTTATTCCTTGGTGTTTTATTCATTTTTATGCTATTGTGAATTGAATTATTAATTTAACTTTTGGATTGTTTGTTGCTAGTGTATAGAAATTCAGTCGATTTTTTGTAATTGATCTTGTTTCTGCAGCTCTGTTTAGCGTGTTTCTTGTTTCTAGTAGTTCTTAAAAATATATATATATGTATATATAGAGAGAAAGTTCTTAGGATTTTCTACATATAGGATCATGTCATCTGTAGATACAGTTTTATTTCTTCCTTCTCAAGCTCGATGCCTTTGACTTCTTTTTCTTTTTCTTTTTTTTTTTCTTTTTATTTCACTGGCGAGAACCTCCAGTAGGGTGTTGAATAGAAATGTTGAGAACAGACATCTTATCTTGTTCCTTACATCGGTGGGGAACATTCAGTTTTACTAATAAGCATGATGGTAGATGTAGCTTTTTTTGGTCAATGCCCTTTATCAGGTTGAGGAAATTCCCTTCTTATCCTAATTTCTTGAGGATTTTTAAATCAAGAGTGAGTGTTAGATTTTTGTCAAACGTCTTTTCTGAATCTATTGAGAAGATCAAGCAGTTTTGTCCTTTATTCTGTTGATACAGTATATTATATTAATTGATTTTTCAGTGTTAAAACAACCTCATAGTTCTGGGGTAAACTCCTCTTGGTCATGCATTTAATCCTTTAAATATATTGCTGGTTTCAGTTTAATATTTTAAAAGAATTTTGACATTTATATTCATGAGAGATACTGGTCTATAGTTTTTGTCTGACAATTTGTCTGGCTTTGGAATCACAGTAATACTGGCCTCATTGAATTAATTGGGGAAGTATTCCTTTTTTTCTGAAAGAGTATGTGTAGGATTGGTATTATTTCTTTCTCAAGTATTTGGTAGAATTCACCAGGTCCCCCTTATGTATCCTTCTTGATACTTAACATCGTTCATAATGATACACTTGGTAATATTTCAATCACCTGCTTCTCCCTCTAAACTAAGTTCCATGAGGTCTCTGTCCCTCACCTCTATCATTCATCACAGTGTCTGGCTCATCATAGGAGATTAGTCAGTGTTTGTAGAATGGCTGAATGGTTGAATGACAGATGCCCAACTTGTGTGTCATGATGGGCTAGTCTTCAATTGGTGCCAGTGAAGTTTAGCAATCCCCCAAAATTTAGGATGCTAAAAAAAAATTTGCTCAAGTGCTTTGTGCTCAGAAGACTATAAATTTTTAACAATGTTCTACAAATAGTAGATTTTCCCATGGTATTCAGCAATGAGTTTGTGGGGTGGATTATAAGGTCACAGAATAAAAATTATGTCGTTTCCCTGAGTGCCAATTTTACAAAAAGATTTTGGGGGGAAATATGAAAGATGGCCATTTGAAGAAGTAAATGTAAAATTTTAAGATAAAAGTGCCATTTGCAGTGGTCCCTAAGATCTCCAGCTTACCCATTCATTCTTTTTCCTAGGGGGAAATCTTTGAAAAAAAAGATCAAAGTGGGCCTGAATCCCAGCTCTAGTACTCAGTAGCTGTGTGACCTTGCCTTTACCGCCTGGCTTCAGTGTCTTCATTTGTAATATGGGTATGATAGATTTATGTCAGTTTTAAGAGACAGACTAGAGAGCTTAAAGGAAAGCAAAAGTGTTTAATGCATAGCAAGTGAGAGTATATTCTTCGTAGGCAAGGCCATTTTGAAACAGGGTTTGAGAGGTGTTTATATGAGCTGAGTTGGCGGAAACTAAAAAACACGGGCAGTAACAAAACAGAGGGGTGTTGTCCCGTCTGGCACAAGCTCTACAGAAATGTCAGTGTTGAGGCTGTTTTATCTACACCATCTTCATCTTTCAAAACCTCCACCCTCTGTTGAGGGCAGGGATCGGGCAAGTTGGGAGTGCTGTTGGTTGTTGACAAGGCTGCTATTCACAAGTTTGACTGGGGGCATGGTTCTCATCCAAGTCTGGGGACACGAGTAGGATATTCTTCTTCTGGAAGATTCATGGATTACGTTTAGGCAGCTGTCAGGAGAAGGCTGGTGTTCATCACCATAGTTCCTCTGTAAGGGCCATATGATGTTCCCTGTCAGTGGCAAGGGGTGGCATGCAGGCTTGTCTTTGCCTTCCAATAGCTTCCACCACTCCCTCATGTCCCCCTAGGTTTCCATCCTCCCCTTGAGGGACCTGATCTCCTACCAAGAAGGCAAGGGGCAGCTTCACCCTACACTGTTCTTAAGTATGATCAGTAAGCTTTGCTTCCCTCTGGATTTACCTCTTTTGACTTTGTAGAGTTGGGGCCAGTGAACTCCCTCTGTAAAAAGTCATATAATAAATATATTAGCTTTTGTGGGCCAAGAGGCAAAATCAGGAGTATTTCCACACATTTTTGGACAAAATTCAAAACTTTATATGTAGGCACCAAAATCTGACTTTTATGTTTCACGTGTCATGTAATGTTCTTTTAATTTTGCAACCATTAAAAAATATAAAAAAAAAACTGTTCTTAGATTGCTGGTCAAAGGCAGGTGGCCAGCTGAATTGGACCTGTTGGCAATAGTTTTCTGCTCGCTGTTCTGGAGCCTAACATGGAAGAAAAAAATACAAAAAAACTCTGGATATTAAGCGTTCTGCAGTCTAAGATGACTCTGACTGACTCACTCCTTCACAAAAACTAGTGAGAAGAGTTAGGAAGTGTGGGAGAGAAAAAGCAAGCACAGGGGTGCCAGTTCTTTAAGCTCCTATTTTCCATAACGGAGAGGTCATCACCTGTAATTCAAACCACCTAACAGAGCGGGGTCTTCTGAGCTTGCTTGGTGATCAGAATCACGTGGCTTCTGGTTAAAACTAGGGTTCCAAACTAGAGATTTTGATGCAAGTGGCTTCTGGGCAGTCTGCTCTGATTCTCAGGGTCAGGTGAGCTGAAGAAACATTACGCTAGGGGAAGGCTGGTTATAGAGAGGGCAAAATCATCTCTCAAACCGTGCTTCTTAGAGTGTGGTGCCTGACCCAGCAGATCAGCATCGCTCCGAACTTGTTAGATGTGTAAATTCTAGGCTGATCCCAGACCTAACTGAATCAGAAAATCTAGGGTGGGATGTGGCAGTTTGGCTGTTCTCAAGCCAGGTGATTCTGATGCGCACTAAAGCTTGCGGACCACTGCGGAGGCATCATTACCAGCACCTGGAGACGTGGTGGCCGCCCACGGGAGCGGCACAGGCCCAGGTGAAACTGCTTTCTTCTCAAGAGAGCACGGGCTATGGGAGGAGCTAAAGGCAGCGATTTCCACGAGGAAGACCCGGAAGTGGTATTTAAGGTCAGCCTTCGGGAGGTTAAAGGGTGGCTTTCTGTGGCTCCTAGAGGCAGAGACTGCCACCCAGTGTGATGACAGTGGGGTTTTCAGCCTTGTTGCCCAAGTAAGCATGGCGTTTGCTGACTGGCGCACCCAAGGGCTTTCCAAAGCCATCATGTCCTTCGCTTTTCCTGAGGTTTCAAGGCCCCGTGGGGGAGATCGGTCCTGGGCCTGCCAGGTAAGCCCCTGGGAGCTTTTTGGCCTCGTAGGCGGTGCTTGTGATATCACTGCCACCCAGGGGCGCCCTTGTGGCCCCGGCGACGTCACAGAGGCCGCGCGGGGCCGGGGCGCAGAGGCCGGGGCGGCGCGTGCAGGCGGAGGTGGCCCGGGCCGCTCGCGTCCACGCCCCGTGCGGCTCTCTCGCGCGAGGCCAGCTCAGGGAAGGAAAGGGAAGACCGGACTTTGGAAGAGGGCCCCTAAGTTTTCTTTGGAGTCAATATTGAGAAGACTTGGCAAGGCCCTCTATCCTTGGCGTGCTCCGGCAAGGCGCTCGGGCTCTAGGCGGCGGCGGCGGGGGATGCTCGGCGCGGAGCTGCAGGCCTCGGGATGGCCCCGGTGAAGAGGAAGTGCATCTGCGAGCTGTGCTCCTGCGGGTAAGGCGGCCGCGCCCGGGCCTCTGGCCCCCGAGCCTCGGTTTTCTGAGTCCGAAAACTAGGCCGAGACCTGACCCTGTGCTTCGGGTTCAGGCAGCGCTGCAGTGGATTCTCCGCTTGTCGGCCTCCTTTAGGTCACGGTGTTGTCAATTTGCAGTGATTGCGTCCGCGTTGAATCTGTCCCGGTGAACGTGGCTGTTTTCAGGCCTTCTCCGTCTTCTGTCACCCCAGAGCTGCACGGAGGCGGAAAATGGGCACAGACCCCTCCCTGCAGCCCAGAGAGCGTCAGACAAGGATAGAAAACCCCTGGCCAGGTTGGGACAAATCTTGCAATTTTTTGTGGCCTCCTTTTGGAAGGGTCTGGAATAGGGAAGAGGAATCCTTTAACGTAACGCAGTTTCTCAGAGAAATTATTGCTGTTGCTGCTTTGTCAGAAGTGTAAGGTGTTTGTAAAACTCGTGTTCATACTGGTGTAGCGTTGAACAAGAGTAAGGAAAGGAAATTATGTCTGCACTGTCTTGTCTAGGCCCTGCCAGGTGTCTTTCCCTGCCATTGCCTTTAAGGACCATGCCTGGGAAACTGGCAAACGCACATGGTCCCGGGGAGAAATCTTCCACCACCGACCCCTCTTCTGTATCTCACAGAGTCTGAGAAGCTTCTCCGACCTGCTTCCCAGGACATCTGAGATGCTGCTGGGCTTGGGGACACAGATAAGAGGGTCGGCTCTGGAGTCGGCCCTCCTGGGCTATTGCTAATTGTGGAGTCTTGGACAGGTAACTGAACTTCTCCAGGATTCTCTAAGAACACAGTGTCTGTGGGTCTCTCCTTCCCTTTCTCCTCCTCCAGTACCTACTCCTCCAGTCTGGGGTTCCAGTCAGCAGTCTCTGGTTTGACTCTTAACATCTATCAGCTTCTCTTTCAGTCTCATTTCACTTCTCCAAGTGCTTGTTGATCCATCTGGTTATCTCATTAACCTCAACTTCAACCTGCAGTCAGCATGTTCCCTTTCTCCCAGTATCAGCTGCATTAATTGTGCCAGCAATTATCCATTTACTCTGGGTTAAAAACTTTGAATCATTCCTTATCCTCCACCCCCCCCCCCCAGAGTTTAGTCATCTTTTAAGTCTTGAGCCCTCCTCCTTTGCAATCTTTAATTGGTCTATTTTCATTCTCATTCTCCCCTTTGGTGTCTAATTTTTATGTTTGGAAAGTGGTCCTAACATACCTTTCTAGTTCTCTCCTGTGATCCCCTTACATAAAGCCACTCGGATTGGATTGGGCTTACTGGCATCCCCTGAGCAGACCGTCTGACCTCCCGCCTCTGCCTTACCTTTGTTGCCTCTTAACTAAAATGCCTCTGCCCCCTCCTGTTGCATGACCTTTTAAGGCCTGTATCAGTCGCATGTTTCATTAACCCAGACCTGTCGCTCCCCATCTGAGAGGGACCCCATTTTCTGTTAATGGTCATAGTTAAGTGTCTGGATGCTTTTGCCTCTATTTGATTGTATACTCTTGGAAAGAAGAGACCATATTTGCTATTTTTGTGGGTGTGCTCTATAATATTAACGCAATTCTCCATATAGCAGTCAAAACATCTTTTCTGAATAAAGGGATTTTTTTGGTTAAGGTGATAGCGGGAATGGATTAGGGAGGCAAGATCTATAGCTGTGCTGTCTGTAGGTTAGCCACTAGTCACATGGGGCAACTTCGTCTAAATTAAGTACAGTTAAACAAAATGAGTATGTCACTCCCTCAGTGATGTACTCAGTCCTGTGTGTAGCCACATTCCTAGTGTGCAATAGCTGCGTGTGTGCAGTGGCTGCTTTGCTGGATGCTGCAAATCAGGAACATTTCCGTCACTGCAGAAAGTTACATTGGACAGTGCGGATGCAGAGTCTCATTATTGGGAAGTCTTCCTCCTTACCCTTCATTAAATCTGCACAGAAATGGGTTTGGATGGAATGAGGAATTTTGTAGGTGTTCTCTAAGCTCTAGAAGTCCAAGGTTTTTTTTTTTTTTCCATTTTTCAGTTTTATTAGGTAGAATTGTTAGTCTGACTGCACAGATTTTTTTTAGTTTACATATATGTACTGTTCCTTGTTTCTAAGAACAGTTTAGAGCTTTAGCTTTTTAAACTTACAAAGGAATAAAGCCAACCACAAAATAAGAATCAACAGAATGCGGTAATCCAGTCATAAAGGACAAGTCAAATGTGCTTACACATATTCAAGAAATCAATCATGTAAGTTATAAATAATTAGTTCATTTGTGTCTTTTTTTTTTTTAAAGATTCCACATATAAGCAATATATATGGCATTTTTCTTTCTCTTTTTGGCTCGTAGAAGTCCAAGATTTTTTAAACTTTTCCAGCCTGAGGTGGTGGGAAAAAATGATAGGAAATCTGGAGGAAAAGCGTGTGTGAAGATGAACTCGACTTGTCCGAGGAGAGAGCCTTTCCGTGGGAGAGGGGGGACTGGGGTTTCCAAGCCAGTCACTTGATCTCCTAGGGCTTTAGTTGCTCCAGTTTTTTAAAATCAGGAGACCTGGGGAGGCTCTTGGGGCTGCCAGGGAGAGAGGGAAGCCCACATCCCTTCCTTCCTCTTCCACTTCATTTTCCTCCTAAGGCTTTGTTTGAGCAGAGATTTCTTTAATGTCCTTTCAACTTTAGTTTTTGGAGACTTTGTTAATGGGGAGGCTCAGGATGCACACGGAGAGCTGAACAGGAGGCTTCCTCTGTGGAAGCGGCTTGGCAGAGGCTCCTGGAGCAGGCACTGCTCTTGCAGCAAGTTCTCTCTTTTGGCCACGAGATGGCAGCCTTCTCCCGACCAACTCACTGCCAGAGTAGCCTAAATGGAAAACAAAACCTTGGAGTTCTGGGTTTTATTTAATTTCTCCTATAGATTTACCTTAAATTTTCTGAAATGAGCAATTAGAGTTTAGGGCCCAGAAGAGCTCAGGAAGTGGTATACCTTGAGGAGTAGATTATGAATTACAAAGTGAAAGTGTTGCAAATATCTAAATCTAAAGATTCCAACCACTCATAAAACTTTGTAATGAGCTTTGCTGGTTCTAGAAAACCAGATGTATTTTCCTGAATTAAGCTCAAGGCTCTCTGTCTACAACAACACTTCACTTGACAATCAAAATACGGTCATTGGAATTATTAACATGAAAGTATTATGATAAAGATGTATTTTCAATACAATCAACGCCAAATAAGCAAAAATACTTGAGTTGTAGAAATACAGTAAGGTGAGAAGTTAACAATTTTTTCTGACCATCTAACCCCTTAATTGTCAGACCTATATTGAGGGGTTTGAGTATTTGAGCGGAGTGACCCTACTTTAGTATATGAAAAAATTTTATCTGAATATCCCCAGCACTCACTGTTACTGAAAAAAAATGATACCTTCAGTTTTCATGATCATAGCACCTTACATTTCTGTAGTATTTGAAAATTTTAAAAGCACTTCCTCACCCATTATCTTCCTGGGGGCCTCTCAACAATGGGAAACATGGCTTAACTGGGAAATTTGATTCTTTGATCTTAGCCTTCATTTTCCCCGGGGATATTTCTGCTTACTGAGCTGTTCTTGTCCCAGATTACTAAATAGGAAACTGGGGGTGGGAGGAGGAGGGTTTAGGGGAGGGCTGTAGATAAAGTAAATTGTTAATGAGCATTTTAAAGCTTTGGATCTTAGTGGTCTCTTACAGACAGGGAATTTGAAGCAGTGATACTAATTTTAATATGTAAGAACACATTTTGTTAAGCTTTAGGCACAGTTAGGTCAACGATGAAGTTTAATTCTTCTTTTACAGTGTTACGCTAGATGTTACAGATCAGTCTATGTTCTGTTTTCATGTCACACTGGACCATTTTTGACTGCAGATTATAATAGAAAGGCTCCCGTCCAGTTAAGAAATATTATCTGATGTAAAAAAAAAGTGTAATTCGAAAAAGCCTTTTAGTAAAGTCATATAAATAGCAAATCTCTCTCCTGAGATTAAGATGTAGTAACACTACTTTTTGGAAGCTCTTGTTTAAAAAAAATGTGGTTAATCAAGGGATTGATAAAGCTTACTTTTATATTTGATTATTTTATGGCTTGCAGTGCACTATTTTAAAGACTTTGTGCAATCTTGCAGGAAATTCCAGGACTGGGTAATGTATCATGAAATATTTATGTAGCATTGGTAGCATGTGCAGCATTTCATAAAAAAGGCAGTCCCATAGAGGACTTGCAAATTGCTGAAAAGGATGTGGATTTGGCCCCTTCACAGAGCTTGGGGAGGAAGGTGATCTCAGGGGCAGCCATGTATCTGCAACTTAAATCAGTTATGTTAACCAGGGAGAAACTTGTTATTTTAATTTTGGAAAATATTTTCTTCACATCGATGGAAATTTCCTTAACCTTAGATTTTATTTTCTTAGAGTTTCTGTTACAGATTAAGAGGAAGGGGGAAAAAATCGAGGAATTGGTTTGATATTACATGTTTCAAGAAGAATTCTTGTTTTTAATTTAAATAAATTGACTTCATAAATTCTGATGAAGAAAAAAGACAAAGACAAAGAACAGCTTTTAATAGATGCTTGCTTGGTGACTTTTTATCTTTAACAGAATCCAGATAAAGAAGCCAAGAGGAAAAAGAAACACCATTCACTTTAACGTTGAATTATCTTTATTATAGAACTTATGTACCTTGTTATATCCCCTTTAAAAATAATGGTATTCTTGTGCTATCAGAATTAATGTTTGTTCATGCGTCCTTTCATCTTGTAAAATGAGTATAAGTCAGTATATATAGTCGTATTTCAGATATTAGGAAATTAGAATATAACATTGCCGTCATTTAAATTACAGCAGTGATAATGATCTCCATCCTCCAGTTCATACGTAGATGAGTGCAGAGAACCCCTGCTCTAATTCCATCCTGCCATGGGTAGTTTTAAACACCATCCCCACCATCGCTATGAAAATGTTTTAGACTGACCTTCAGGGGATGTGCAGGTTATTTGGGAAGATGACATGTCTCGCGGGGGAAAAGTAACTAAGCTACAAATGAACACAGACAAGGATATAAGTGACACAGGGTTTCAGAGGTGGGAGGGGGTCGCAGGGCAAGCTATAGGAAGGGGAAGCCATTTCTTGGGGCGATTAGGAAAGTAAGTGCTGGAGTGAGACTGCCTGGTTTCAAATCTGGGCTCTCCCGCTTTTTACCTGTGCAAACGTGTGCAAGTCCATCTTTCTACAAAACACGGGTAATAACCACACCCTACTCTTTGGGCTGGCGTGAGGTGAACACAGGGCTGACATTGAGCCGCGAGCTCTGAAAAAGTGTCCTTTTGCGGGGGTTGTGTCTACACCAGCTGCAGGGGCCCAGTGGTCCAAGAGACATGGAGACCTAACACCCACCTGGAGCGCTGGCGCCTGAAGAGGGGTATCGTTCCAGAAGCATCACGGAGCGAAACTGCCCAGGGGCCGTCAGTGCCTCAGAATGTGCAGTCAGGTGGCCAAGAGAGCCATGGATGGGTGGGAGCCACGAGTAGCAGAGGTTAAACACTCTTGTCCCCAAAAGGAGTTCTTAAAGGAACAGTGTTTCTCTTTTTCCTTCAATACCCAGTATCTGAATTAAGCCAACTTTAAGTCTGTATTCATTTAGATCTTCTGAATGGATTTGAGGTTGGCTAATGTATATTTTTAAAAAGTGTATCCTCTCCATTCTATTGTTTTTTTATTTTTACTTTATTCAACAAATAACTTACTGATGATTTATTATGAGAGCCAGCCAGGCATAGGCATTAGCACAGATTGTGGAGCCAGACCCCTGGTTGAAATCCTAGCCTTTCCACGTATCAACTGTGTCTTTTTTTTTTTTTTTTTTTAATGGGGGACTGGGGATTGAACCCCGGACCTCGTGAATCCTAGGCACGTCCTCTACCACTGAGCTACACCTTCCCCCCCATCTGTGTCTTGTTGAACTATTTTACAGCATAGTCTTTCCTTCCGTGGAAATGACATTGCCTACATCAGAGTTGTTGTGAGGCCTGTTGTTAAGTGCATAAAACAAGCCTGGCATACAGAGTAAGGCATAGATAAGTGTCATGAAATAACTATAAATAAGATGCCCGTCTGTGTTTTGGGCAGCGAGGCCCTGGGAGGTGTGAGCAGGGTGTCTGCTCTCAGGGAGAGCTTGAGCTCCAGGGGAGAGTGTAAACTTTATTAATGGGAAGGTAGTGGAAAAGGTCTGCAGAGAATTACAGCGGGGTGGTGTGCTGAGGTGCTTGGGGAACCTGATTAAATGCGGAGGATAGGGACGGTCTGCAAAGATTCAGTCTCCTCTTCAGTCAGATACGAGGCCATCTTGCCCTCACAGGGCTGTCTGCACTTGAGCCCAGCAGTGACTACGCTTCTCACGTTCAGACTGCCACGAACAAACATTAGGGTCAAGTTTCTGTTCAGTCTGGCACTTTCCAAGTCTTACAATGACCTGGTGACTAAAGACATCCTCACTGCGTTCTCCACTGTTCTGGAGTTCTCTTTACAGGCTCATTCAAAGTAACTTTGAAGTGCCTGTGATTGTTTCTCTAAAAGGAAGAGTGTTTCTAAATGGCGGTCAAGTTAACCACTTACCTAAATACATCTATACATTTTACATATCCAGAATATCCAAAAGCCCCTCATTCTTATGCTGACAAACTGAGTTGTAATGTAAGGAATAAGTTAAATTTCTGCCTGCGTTGGTCAGTTACTTAATTTCAGAAACATTATCCTCTATGTGATTATTTTTAAAAATCAGAACATTCCCCCTTAACTCTCCCATTTTCTCTCACACGTATAATGTATTTCAACTCTGTTCTCCAAGTAAAGTCTACTAATACCTGGGAACAAGAGCTCAAAATGAAAAGCAAAGAATGGATTGAATGCCGCCTTCTATCCTGTTTCAAATGGGAGGGCAGTGGGTGGTGTTTGGGAAAGAACTTGGAACAGTGAGTAAGAATGTTTGAATTCTAGTCCTGGTTTTGATTAATTGGAAGCTTTGTGAACTTGTTCAGGTCCTTTAACATCTCTGAACTTGTGGAAAAAAAAAAGTCAGTGATCGTCAGTTTTTTTTTTTTTTTTTGATAATTGCCATCCTGACAGGTGTGAGGGGGTATCTCATCGTGGCTTTGACCTGGATTTCCTCAATGATTAGTGCTATTGAACATTCTTACCATGTACCTGTGTCTGTTCAAGTCCTAGGCCCATTTTGAAATCAGGTTTTTTTTTTTTTGTTTTTGTTTTTTTTGCTTTTCAGTTACAGTAGTCCTTTATATGTTTGGGAAGTTAACCCCTGACTGGATATATATTTTCTCCTATTCTGTCTGTTGCCTTTTCATATTGTTTATGGGAACACAAAATGGTGCAGCCACTATGGAAAACAGTACGGTGGGTTCGTCAAAAAAATCAAAAACAGAGCTACCATGTGCTCCAGCAATCCCAGTTCTGAGTATTTATCCAAAATAATTGATACCAGGATCTCAAAGAGAGATTAGCACTCCCATGTTTATTGCAGTACAATCCATGCTAGCCAAGATGTGGAAGGAACCTAAATGTCCATTGATGGAGAATGGATAAAGAAGATATTGTATTATACGTAATAGAATATTCTTTAGTTTTGAAAAGCAAGGACATTCTGCAATATGTGACAGTGTGGATGAACCTCAAGGACATTATGCTAAGGGAAATAAGCCAGTCACAGAAAAACAGTTCTGTGTGATTCTAATTACCTGAGTTATCTAAAATAGTCCAGTTCATAGAATCAAAGTGTGGCATGGTGGTTGCCAGGGAAGGAGGGAAGGAGAAGAGGGGGAATTTACTCATAAACAAATGTAGTTTCAGTTGTATAGGTGAGTACGTTTTGGAGATGTGCTTGCGGTACAGCGTTGTACCTTGTCAACAACTCTGTGTTGCCCACTGGAAATTCAGAGGGTGGATCTCACATCAAGTGCTCTTATCACAATAAAACTAAAAAAAAAATTATTGATCATCAAATAGGTAGCCCGTATCCTCTATAGTAGTTATTTTCTTTATTTCACCTAAACACTATTGAAGAAATTGGGTTTTTTTTTAATTGAAGTACAGTCAATTACAATGTGTCAATCTCTGGTGTACAGCACAATGTCCCAGTCATGCACATACATACATGTATTTGTTTTCATTTTTTTTTCCCACTCTATAGTAGTTTTTCTAGGCTTGGAGAATTTTCATGTCAGGGTTCTGAAGGTGTCTGCAGAGGTATTCTGGAGCCTCTGTTGGTGACCTTAGAGAAGAGAGGGAATAGTGGAGACAGGTCACAGAGTTGAAGACCGACAGTTGTTCTCTTGGCTTTTCCAAAAATTACCTAGGAGCTACTTTGAATGAGGCCTCATGGAGGCCTTGTCTGATCTTGGGTGCATGTCAGATCTGGCTTCCAGCACATCGGCCATGTGTGGCTGCCCAGCCCTAGCTTTGCACCACTTAAAACCGTTTCAGGTAACCCAGGAGACTGCCGAGAGTTCAGTGTACCAGTTCCAGATCTCAAGAGGAAGCAGGCCTGGTTGGTCAGTCTGTGACCTGCTCTTCTGGCATCCAGGGTCCTTCCCCTTGGACAACTGGTTGAACTGTGGGGGTTACTTAATACAAACTGGGCAGTTAGGGGAGGGGGCTGTTTTGTGTAAGAGGGTATGGGTAGGAAAAAAAAATGTGAAGAAATGATTGGTCTCTTGAAGGCTTTTGCCAAGATATCCCTGTAGATAAAGTTGGTGAAAGATGGATTGGATGAGAGTATAACTAGGTAGATTCCCAGCTCATTGAATAAGCAGGCCCATTAGAGTGTCAGCTGATGGCTTTTTGGCTACTTGGGACGATATCACTAGCACCATGCCACAGCACTCCAGCATTAGCTCTGTCTGTTCAACATTTTTATCAAAACTTGGATGAAGACATAACAGTCATTCTTAGGAAATGTACTGAAAACACAAAATGGGAAGGAGATAGCAAGTGATAGACAGGATCACTTAGATTCAATTCTTACCTTGACAGACTGGAATGCTGGGCCCCAAAGCAAGCTGAGACTTTTAGCAGGAGTAAACATGAAGTTCTACATTGGGGATGAAAAATCAGTTATACACGTTGCTAATGGGAGAAGCTTGTCTTGGCCATAATTTGTGAAAAAGTCTTTGGGTTTTACTTAACCACAAGTTCAGTAGGATCTTGATGGTACAATGTGGCTGCTTAGAAAGATTAACTTCATTTTAGGCTCAAGTAGGGTGTCCAGGTCAGCAGATGGAATTATTGCAGTAATTGGACTCCAGCTTGGTCAGACCACAACTGAAGGGTGCTTTTCTGTTTGGGCACTGTATTTAAAAAAAAATTACCAGCAACTGATCGCAAAGGCCAGGTTATGGGGAATTCATTCTGCAAGTGGGAGACTTGAACTTGATGAGATCAGGGGCTGGATAGAGTGTCCACTAGGCTATATTCTGCAGAGGAGGGGCTGTACGTGTTCTGGGTTGTTCAGAGGGTGGAACTAAGACCACTGAGTGGTGACTTCATGGAAAGCCGATTTGAGGTCAATCCAGAGAAAGAAGAATTTTGTAGCAGGTGGAACCTTAGAAACTAGAAGTGGACTGCCTTTGGCTCTTGAGCTGGGCGTGTGCCTGTTTGGATGCCGTGGAAAGGATTCCTGCTTGGGCAGGAGCTTTGACAAAATGATCTCTAGGGTCTCTTTCAGCACTGAAAACCCAGATTTCTGCAAAGGGAGAATAACATTTATTTTAATATGATGATTGAACTTGAAAGACTACTGCACAGGAAAGAACTCTGGGTACATGTGATATGAAGAATAAGCTGAGATCCATATGTGCCTGAAAAACCAAGGAAGTTAAGAGGGTGATTAAGGCATTTATATTTAATGCATAAAGCACATGTGCAGGCTCGAGCCTTCTGTCTCTGTCCACTGCTTCCGCTGAACCTGCCTCTCTTACTTGGTGCCCCTGCTTTTCTGAGAGCCCTTTGATAACCTTCGGGTAATGTATAAAAGAACTTCGTCTTTTGCTTCTGTAACTTTCCCTGATTGTGTCCACAAGTAGAAGTTCATCTTTAGGAAGCCTTTGTGGGCCAGCCTGGGACTCCAGCCACCATGTGAAGCAATACTTTTGTGGGAAATGTATTTGAAGTCCAACAGCCAGTGTGTGGACTTCTGTGTATGTATATGTATATATTTTTAATATATATTTAGTGAAGTATAGTCAGTTTACAATGTGTCAATTTCTGGTGTACAGAATAATGCTTCAGTCATACATGAACGTACATATATTTGTTTTCATATTTTTTCACCGTAAATTACAAGATATTGAATACAGTTCCCTGTGCTATATAGTATAAACTGTGTTTATTATATATATATTATTTAGTATCTGCAAATCTTGAACTCCCAATTTATCCTTTCCCCCCAGTAACCATAAGTTTGTTTTCTGTGTCTGTGTGTCTGTTTTTGTAAATAAGTTCATTTTTTTTTAGATTCCACAGATAAATTATATCATATGGTATTTTTCTTTCTGACTGAATTCACTTAGAATGACAATCTCCAGGTCCATCCATGTTGCTGCAAATGGCATTACTTCATTCTTTTTTATGGCTGAGTAGTATTCCATTGTATAAATATACCACAGCTTCTTTATCCAGTCATCTGTCAGTGGACATTTAGGTTATTTCCATGTCTTGGCCATTGTAAACAGTGCTGCTATAAACATTGGGGTGCATGTTATCTTTTTGAATTGAAGTTCCCTCTGGATATATGCCCAGGAGTGGGATTGCTGGATCATACGGTAAGTCTAGTTTTAGTCTTTTGAGGAATCCTCATACTGTTTTCTATAACGGCTGCCCCAAACTACATTCCCACCAGCAGTGTAGGAGGGTTCCCTTTTCTCCAAAGCCTCTCCAGTATTTATTGTTTGTGGACTTCTGTATGATGGCCACTCTTGACTGGTGTGAGGTGATACCTCATTATGGTTTTGATTTGCATTTCTCTGATAATTAGTGATACGTAGCATTTTTTCATGTGCCTATTGGCCATTTGTATGTCTTCATTGGAGAATTGCTTGTTTAGTTCTTCTGCCCTTTTTGTGGGTTGGGTTGTTTGTTTTTTCAAGTTGTGTGAGCTATTTATACATTCTGAAAATTAAGCCCTTGTGAGTCTCATCTTTTGCAAATATTTTCTCCCATTCTGTAGGTTGTCTTTTGTTTTGCTTGTGGTTTCCTTTGCTGTGCAAAAGGTGTGTGGCCTTTTGAAATGTGTGCCATTGTACCACTGGGCCTACCCATGCTTCTCTTTCCTTGTGATCTTCCACTGCTCACCAACTTGGGGCCTTTTCTAAACTGGGTGGTGAGCTTGAAAGCCCTCTTGCTGCCAATGATGACAGTTCCTGTAATTCTGACACTCAGGAGGAAGCAAACCTTCCAGTTTCTCATCCCTAGAAAGGGATGTTATCAAGGTGCTTTCTTCTCCAAAAGGGATTTGAGGAATCTTAACCTCACATAATAGACTATGATAAGAAGGAAAAACACAGTGAACAGGTCCATGTCTCCCATCCCTGTAGTGCACTTGTGTGCCTGATCTGACTGTTCATCGTGTGTGGATTTAGGGTTTTGCTGTCCTTAGTGTCTCAAGCTTCTAGTACCAGAATGAAGTATAGGAACACGGTGTTGTGTTTTTGTTTGTAATTTAAATAAACATTTTTTTTAAATGGAGGTACTGGGGATTGAACCCAGGACCTTGTGCGTGCTAAGCCTGTGCTCTACCAGTGAGGTATAGCCACCCCAACAAGGTGTGGTTATTTTTTAAGTGATGATGCTGGCACTAAGCAGAGCTTTTAGAATCGTTATATTATGCAGATTTCTTGGTTTGAAGCAACTGAAACAGACTCTGGCTGGTTTTAAACAAATGAGAAGCTGTAGTGCGGTGCACAGAATTACTGGGAAGAGTAGTGTGAACCACGAATGGAAGACGGGAAGGCACAGGAGAGGCCATGGGGCCAGAGCCACAGCCCAGACCCCTCTCCAGAGACCATCTGGTGAGGAACCTGCAGCTGCATTTACCACCCCTGGACCTAGCCCTGCCCCGCCCATGTCCGCCTTCCAGGATGAATTCTTCACTCTCTGTCCACTTTTTGCTTACTTGTTTTTGCACCATTTGTTCTACAATCAAGTTTCGAGATGGGATTTTGTGATTGGCCAAGCCTTGGTCATGGGCTCAGTTCTCACGGTGGAGTTGGGAGTTAGGAGGGGTGTGTTTTCCTGGTTTCTGGAGGTGGGCACCACCTCTCACAAGATTAATGTGGTTGGGAATTCCTCATAGGAGATTTTCAGATGTTAGGCCATTAAATAAAGAAATTGCTAAAAATTAGTTTACATTTCTGTACTAACTTATGAAAAAGAATGACAGCAGGGTTTCTCAGCTGTGGCACATTTTGGATGTGGGGCCTGACCTGTGCATTGTAGGATGTTTAGCAGCATTCCTGGCCTCCAGCCACTCGATGCTAGTGGCACCCAGTCAGGTATGACAATAAAAAATTGTTTTCACATATTGCCAAATGCTCCCTGGGTGGGTAAAATCACCTCGGTTGAGAATCAATGGGCTAGAGGCTTTCTCAAACCATGGATTATGATTTGATAGCTTTGCAATAATGGCCGTGTCACAGGGGCTGGATCTTATACTATTGTCCTTAGAGACGAAGCTTCCTCCACCTGGTGCCCCTTCCCCTTCCCCTGCATGTGAAGTTCTGAAATTTCAGTTTTGTCAGACTTAAGTGTCCTTTAAGCTGGGGAGCTCCTTGAAAGATGTGAATTCCTGGGCCCTGCCCCTGCACAGTTTGACTCTGTGGGTTTGAGGCCCGGGAGTCTGCAAGTTTACCAGTGAACCTCGTGGTTCATGCAGGTGGGCTTTGGACTGCACGTAAAGAAAGATGTAGCTACTTCACTGGGTATTGATCTCAAAAACAAAAGGCGTGTGTTTCTTTAAGGGAAAGAGACAAAATTTTGAGGCTTTCAGATCTTTCCAGTTGTTGATTAAAAAGAAGCACAGTAAAGATGTGGTCTGTTCTTACAGAAGTTTTTGGCAAGAGTGCTTTGGAACCAGTCTTGACGGGTGACGCCGGCACTCGTCGCCCTCTGTCACCATCAGCAAGAAGTGTCTTCTGTTTTGAGCTCTGACTTGCCTCTCAACCCTCCTTGGGAAAGGACCTTTCACTTCACAGCTCCTCCTCCCCCCAAATAAATATTAGTCAAACCTTGCAGGGAGGTTTTAATGCTTTCCAGGTCTCCCTGGCCTGTTTTGTGGTCTTGTTCATGGACGCCCTAACCTCCTCAGGGGCAGAGACCATGTTGCATCAGCATCACTGGCTTTACTTCCCCAGTGGAGCCTCTGTGGTGGGAGGTCCCACATTCTAATTACGGGCGGAGGAGATGTCTCCTAATACCTGCAACAAAGCCGTGGGCCTCCTGATCCTCTACACTCTTCTCTCAGGAAGCCTTAAATCTGAGCGAGAGGATTCCATCCACGGACACAGCGTTGTGCAGTTTGCTACCGTGTTTGTAGGGGGCTTGCTTGAGGCTCCTTGATTCTGTTTCTATTTCTCTAGCTGGGACCAGGCACAGTGCTATTTCCCACAGCTATTTTTCTAAAACTCGGATCATGTGGCTGTGAGTCAAAGCCTTTGGTAGTTGTCCATTGGTCAAAGGACAAACTTGGCATTATTCATGACCCCACCCCGCCTTTCCAGCTGTTCCTGCCGTGCACCCCGTGTTCCAGGCTCCCGGAGCTCTGTACACCCTGTGTGGAACTATACTCGGTGTGCTAACTCTTCTAACTCCTGTATTCCAATCTCACCAGACTATTCTACAGGCTAGTGTATGCTACCCAGTTTACACACTGGGTGCTTGCCAAGTATTTTTCCTAAAAGAAGGGATTGGTTGCTAACATGTGATCTTTCCTGATTTTTAAGAAGTCTGGGCTTTCTCTTGAGAAATTAGAAAATGTGACAGTACCATCGCCCATGTCCCTAAGTGGTCGTGGTCTTCCTTGGCCCGAGAAGGGGTTTGTTCTCTCCGTGGTCTCCTTGCATGAGGGAAGGGGAAGTACTGCACAACTTTACCTTCCTGTTTCCCACAAGAGGGCAATATAATCTCTCAAAAAGTAAAAGGGACTGAACTTGCAAAAGCTGCTAGCTTGACCCTGTTAACCATAGCAAAGCTAGTTGGGCACCCAGCTGAGTTTTGCATGCTGAATGGGTGTGCAGCACGCTGTGTGCTGTTCACACTTTCACAAACTCCTTTTCCCTCCAGATCTTAGTTCGGTTCATCTGAAAGCCAGTTTGAGCTAAGCGGGGCTTGCGCTTGGCTTCTGGAGCTGCCTTGCAGCCTAGGTGCAGGTTTGGAAGTCTGACAGAGACTGATGAGGAGGGACTGCTTCTAGGAAAATGCCTGGTTCGTGGAAACAGCTCACAGCCTAGCATTCCTTGCAGGTGCTTCTCTTTGGCGCAGTGTCTTGCTTGTCAGCACCCTGAGAGCAGAGCTGTCACCCTTGGGAATGCCTTAACACTAACCAGGCCAACAGAGACTGATGGGTTAACTAACATGGCTGTTTATTTAGAATGAGATAAATTTGCAGAAGGGGCCTAGAAACTCATTTTTGCTGGCCAGAGTGTACTTTCCTTTTAGAAAAATTAACAGTAGAAGCCTAAACATAATTGCCAGGTTGTTTGAGTTCTGAGCAGGGGGAGTGCTGTGATTTGCAGGCTTGTGATGTTCTGACAACCCCACCCCTGCAGTGAGGCCTCGATGGGTGGAGCATGTCTGCCAGGCTTCCTTATGGGAACAGTGCTGTGGGTACCTTCCTGTGTTTCCCTCTCAGACTCTGTCTGCGCCCCCTGCCCTCCATGGTCTATGCTGGGCTTACAAATCAATAAATAACGCCATAAATTATTAGGTGACATTCACATGTGGCATTTTTCACTGTTGGTCTTGTTTATATCTTATCTATCACTGATGATTTTTTAAAATTATTTTTTAATTGAAGTATAGTCAGTTATGTGTCAATTTCTGCTGTACAGCATAATGTTTTAATCATCCACATACATGTATTTGTTTTCATATTCTTTTTCATTATAGGTTACTTCAAGATACTGAAAATACATAGTTCCCTGTGCTAAGAAATTTGTTTTTTATCTTTTATATATAGTCGTTAGTATTTGCACATCTCAAACTCCCAATTTACAGTAACCATAAGTTTGTTTACTATGTCTGTGAATCTGTTTCTGTTTTGTAGATCAGTTCATTAGTGTCTTCTTTTTTTCTCTCATTTTTCTTTTAGATTCCATGTATGAGTGATAATCATGGTATTTTTTTCTCTTTCTGGCTTACTTCATTTAG
Organism: Vicugna pacos; assembly: GCF_048564905.1. NCBI lineage: Eukaryota > Metazoa > Chordata > Mammalia > Artiodactyla > Camelidae > Vicugna > Vicugna pacos. The sequence goes on from NC_132990.1 coordinate 21,602,096, forward strand.
AATGATGATCTCCAGATCCATCCATGTTGCTGCAAATGGCATTATTTCATTCTTTTATAGGGCTGAGTGATACTCCATTGTATAAATATATCACAGCTTCTTTAGTCAACTGTTGATGGACACTTAGGTTGTTTCCATGTCTTGGCTATTGTATATAGTGCTGCTATGAACATTGGGGTGCATGTATCTTTTTGAATTAAGTTTCCTTCTGCATATATGTCCAGGAGTGGAATTGGTGGATCATACTGTAAGTCTATTTTTAGTTTTTTTGAAGAATCTCCTTACTGTTTTGATAATGGCTGCATCAAACTGCATTCCCACCAACAGTGTCACAGATGATTTAAATAATTCAGGCCTAAGTATTTTGGGGAGTGTTAGAGGTGAGGCCCCTCAGTACTTATTTTAGTGTGCCTTAAGATAGTGCAAAGGTTTAAGAAAATAAAGCTGACTTTTAATTGCATATGGTGACTAAGTACAGATATGTGAATACAAAGGTTCCAAATCTTACTTTCTCTGTTGACTTTCTTTTTGTTGTTTGCCTTGGGTTAAAACAACAAAGCAGCTCATCTTTGCCCCATTTTTTGCCTCTCATTCTTTTTTATCCATCCGTAATGTGGGTAAGATTTAAAATGGTTTAATGAGAATGTGGAAACGTGGAAAAGTAGAGGAAGAGGAGAAGCATAAATGGAATAATTGTGTCTTGGGTTTTTTAAAAACTGGCTTTGGTGGTTAAACTTGTACATTTTTTTCTGTGTCAGATTGGGTTGAATAATTATCCAAAGCTAATACTGAATTTATGATACATACGTATTAGCCCATGAATCCTGTTTTTGATGTTAGTTTCCACTAATTTGTCTGTAGTCAGAAAGGATGTTAACCCAGCTCTTTTTTTTAAATCTTTTTTTTAATTGAAGTACTGTCAGTTACAATGTGTCAATTTCTGGTGTACAGCACAATGTCCCAGTCATATATATATGTACATATATTCATTTTCATATTCTTTTTCATTAAAGATTATTATAAGATACTGAACATAGTTCCCTGTTCTGTACAGAAGAAACTATAAAAAAATCCACTTTTATATATAGTGGCTAACTTTTGTAAATCTCAAACTCCCAGATTTATCCCTTCCCACCCCCTTACCCCAGTAACCATAAGATTGTTTACTATGTCTGAGAGTCTGTTTCTGTTTAGCAGGTGAGTTTATAGTGTCCTTTTTTAGATTCCACATATGCATGGCATCATATTGTATTTTTCGTTCTCTTTCTGGCTTACTTCACTTAGAATGACAATCTCTATGTTTGTCTGTGTTGCTGCAAATGACATTATTTTATTTTTTATGGCTGAGTAGTATTCCATCGTATAAATATACCACAGCTTCTTTATCCAGTCATCTGTCAGTGGATAGTTAGGCTGCTTCCATGTCTTGGCTATTGTATATAGTGCTGCTGAGAACATTGGAGTGCATGTATCTTTTCGAGTTAGAGTTCCCTCTGGATATATGCCCAGGATTGGAATTGCTGGATCATATGGTAAGTCTATTTCTAGTTTTTTGAGGACACTTCATACTGTTTTCTATAACGGCTGGACCAAACTACATTCCCACCAACAACGTGGAAGGATTCCCTTTTCTCCACAGCCTCTCCAGCATTTATTGTTTGTGGACTTTTGAATGATGGCCACTCTGACTGGTGTGAGGTGATACCTCATTATGGTTTTGATTTACATTTCTCTGATAATTAGTGATACGTAGCATTTTTTGTGTGTGCCTATTGGTCATCTGTATGCCTTCATTAGAGAATTGCTTGTTTAGTTCTTCTGCCCATTTTTGGATTGGGTTGTTTGTTTTTTTGTTATTAAGTTGTATGAGATGTTTATATATTCTGGATATTAAGCCCTTGTCAGTCTCAACATTTGCAAATATTTTCTCCCATTCTGTAGGTTGTCATTTTGTTTTGCTTAAGGTTTCCTTTGCTGTGCAAAAGCTTTTAAGTTCAATTAGGTCCCATTTGTTTATTTTTGCTCTTATTTCTGTTGCCTGGGTAGACTGCCCTAGGAGAACACAGCTAAGATTTATGTCAGATAATGTTTTGCCTATGTTTTCTTCTTGGAGATTTATCCTGTCTTGTCTTATATTTAAGTCCTTAAGCCATTTTGAATTTATTGACCCAGTTCTTTCAACCTAAGACTTAGTTCTGGACACACAAGGAACAGGAGTGCCTACTGGAAAAAATCTTCAGTCGTTTTTATTCATGTGCTCAGTTTACTTGAGGGAGGATCTTATGGGCTCCAGAGTGTGTCTCCTTCAGCCTGTTTGTTGTCATAATCACCCATGGTCCTTGGGTCCCCAGTGCAAAGGGAGGAAGAGACAAGCTCATGTTTGATGTGGTTGTGCATCCCCTGCCTTCCTCATCGCATGTCTCCTTAGGTAGTTCTATAGGATTTGGAGAGATAGGACTGTTTAAAAAATGAGTTAATTGGTACTGAAGTCCAGTCAGCATGTTTTCAAATGCCTTTTAATTTGTTGACCTTTGCTTGAGTTTCATGGGACTGTGAAGATAAGTAGAAGACATAATTGCTATTTTTAAAGAGTTTAAAATCTATGCAATTGGAGGATGTACACAAAACAGCCAGAGAGCAATGCAGAATGATGCAGTGTATTAACTAGGTTAGGGATTCTGGGGCTAGACAGACCTGCATTTTTTTTTGTTTTTGTTTTTTTTAAATTGAAGTATAGTCAGTTTACAATATTTTGTCAATCTCTGGTGTCCAGCATAATGTTTCAGACATACATATACATGCATATATTGGTTTCCATATTCTTTTTCATTACAGGCTGCTGCAAGATACTGAATATGGTTCCCCAGACCTGCATTTTTTTTTTAACCTTTCTGAGCCTTAGTTTCTTGATATTGTAAAGAATGTATGAGAATGTAGAGTATTTAGCCTAGAACCTGGTATGTGGTTAAAAGTTCAGTATTTGGTAGATAATCACAGTAACTGGGTCTAATGTTACTTTTTGCTGTTTTATTGAGGAAAAAATGGTTTTCCTTGTTTACTGCTCAGATAAATCACTTTGAAAGAAAATTTCCTAAAATACTATTATATGCCACTTTGATTTCTTTAATGACTTTTTTTTTGGTGATAGCAGAAATTTGGACCCATTGATCCTGTCTTAAAAAGTGCCTTGATTATAGTTAGTGTGCCTGCCTGTAGTTTTTTTTTTTTTTTAACCTGTTTTTTTTAATAAGCTGCTTCTCTTCTGGAGAATCAGCTAACCAAACAATGTATACAAAGGAGTCAAAGAGAGGGCCTGTGAAGGAAACTCAGAAGTCAGCTCTGGGACAACTTAAGTGCTGTGGGTGCCCCCTGTGCTCCCACTCCCTTGGCCATGTTCTGAAAGATGGGGGTTTCCAGAAGTGGGGAATTGGATTGTTTGGGAGGACCAGAAGTGTAAAGAAACAGCGGGTGGCCCCTGGATCATCATTATTTCCCATCAGAGGTGAGTGTGATGGAAAGCCTGACTCATAAGCAGCAGGAAATGTGGGCTCCAGGCCTCACGCTGTCAGGGTGGCCTCCCCACGGGTGTGGCCTCCCCATGGATGCGGCTTCCGCTGCCTGAGGAGGTGGTCAGAGCCGCTGCCACACTTCAGCCCCTCCTGGGAGGAGTCAGGTGCAGAATGAGTGCAAATGAACTTGCTAGGTCTCAACTTCATAGTTTTTTTTAGGTTAATATTTATATGGAAACATACAACCCCCACCCCCACCCCAAAACTTTAATGGACTTTGCTTTGAAGAGTGAATATGCCCTTAAAAAATTTTTTTTTAATATTCCCTTTTGAAGGTGATGGGAGTTGCATGAGTAAAGGCAAATCTGACTGGCTTTGGTAATGAAAGAGTGTAAGAAAGTCGGGATTTCTCACAGCTGTTTTAGTAGGCAGAATGCTTCCACTTGGGGAATAACACCACGAGAAATCTCAGTTTTCCCTGATATTTGTTCCATTTCATTCTGTGTACTCCTCGTCTCACAGATTTAAATACCAAATTGCTTCTATTACTTCACAGTTTCCACCCGGGGTCTCAGGAGTTCGCCCAGAGCCAAAAAAGCATCTGCCGTTTCCCACTTTTTGCCGCATCTTAGAACCGGGGGCTTCTTCTTGAGCTGTTGATGTCATCATCGCCCTATCTGGGTATTCCTAGTTGAGTTTTCAGTTTCAACTGAACCTGTAATCTCAGAAGAGGCAGGTCTCCCCATGCTTTAAAAACCGACATCATCTTGAAGAGTTTTCTGGTGTGACGGTTTGGGGTGACTTAATTTTGAAAATCCCTTTTTAAAACGTTCTCATCTCTGCTGGGATTTTTTTATTTTCATTTTTTAAGTTTGGAAATTTTTTAAATAAAGATTTTTCCTCCCCTGCAGATACAGAAAATAGCTTTTAAAAGCATAACCTTGTTAGCATAAATCTTTGATTCTCTGAACAGAGAGGAAAATGATAGGCAATAAAGACAGATTCAGTTCTGTCTCCCGGAGCTATGTGGCACCGATCAAATGAGACACCTTTGTTTATTTGAAGGCAGAATATGGATTTTTGTTTGGAAATAATGGTTTCCTGAATGTATGAAACTGGCCATTTTGACTCAGTTGATCCATCGATTAGCTGGGTAATGAATTGCCTTCTAATTGGGGATTAGCATAGTGGCATGCATGCTCAGAAGTGCTTCCAGAGACCTGGCATCTCTTTATAAAAGTCCTTGCAGTGACTAGGGCACACTTAACTCTCCCAACCCCCTCCCCCCTTTTAAACCATTATGGGAAAGATTTTCTTTTTAATTTTTTTCCCCTAGCTTTACTGAAGTATAATTGACACAACTGAGATGTTTAAATTATACATCATGATGGTTTGATACACATTGTGGAAAGTTTCCTCCTATCTAATTAACACGCCCATCACCTCACCTATTTATTTATTTTTGGTAAGAACATTAAGTTTCATTCTTAGCAAATTTCAGTTATACAATATAGTGTTACCAACTATAGTCATAATGTTACATACTAGATCCTCAGATCTTATTTATTTTCTGGCTGGGAGTTTGGAAGTTTATACCTTTTTACCAACCTCTCTCTGTTTTTCCCACCTCCAGTCTCTGGCAACCACTTTTCTACCCTGTTTCTATGAGTTTGATATTTGATTTTGTTCTGCATGTAAATGTTAACACAGTATTTTCTTTCTCTGTCTGGCTTACTTCACTAAACATGATGCCTTCAAGGTCCATCGCTGTTGTCACAAAAGGCAGGATTTCCTCTTTTCTCATGGCTGAATAATACTGCCATGTGCATATAGACAAGATGTTTTCATGCATTGATGGACACTTAGGTTGTTTCGATATCTTGGCAATTGTGAATAACGCTGCAGTGAACGTGGAGTGCAGAGATGTCTGTTAGCCTGTTTTCATGTCTCTTGGATACAAACCCAGAAGTGGGACTGCTGGTCATGTGGTAGGTTTGTTTTTAACTTTTTGAGGAACTCCATGCAGTGTTCCTTAGTGGCTACACCAATTTACATCCCACCCCCCCACCCTCCCCATTTGTCCCATCCTTCACCCTGTGACAGGGCAGGTGGGCCGAGTGCCATTGGAGTGACAGCCTGATAGGAGATGAGAGGTCAGCTTGCTGGCCTCTGAGAGGCTGGATGTGAGACATGGAAAAATGCCTCCCAGCTCCCTTGGGTTCTTGCATCACATCTGCTTCCTGACTGTCCACTGCCCCATCCCTCAAGAGCTCAGTGTCCTGTGGGTGTGCCAAGACCCCCCTGAGCCCCAGGCCTGCCTGCCCCCTGGGTCCCGGGCTTCACCACTATCTGTACTGACCTCATACTCCCTTTTGTTATTTGCAACTTGCATTTTTATTTTATTTTATTTTATTTTATTTTATTTTATTTTATTTTATTTTATTTATTTTAACATTTTTATTGATTTATAATCATTTTACAACGTTGTGTCAAATTCCAGTGTAGAGCACAATTTTTCAATTATACATGAACATATATATATTCATTGTCACATTCCTCTCTCTGTGAGCTACCATAAGATTCTGTGTATATTTCCCTGTGCTATACAGTATAATCTTGTTTATCTATTCTACAATTTTGAAATCCCAGTCTATCTCTTCCCACCCCCTACCCCCTTGGCAACCACAAGTCTGTATTCTATTTCTATGAGTCTATTTCTCTTCTGTATTTATGCTTTGTTCGTTTGTTTTTTAGATTACACATATGAGCGATCTCATACGGTATTTTTCTTGCATTTTAATTGTTTGATGACTGATGTATTGTTGTAGCCCCAGTCCCTAGGACAGTAGTCTCTCGATAAGTATTTATTTGATTGAACAATTATTTGAGTCTATTGATGGAAAGCAGCCTGACTACTAAACTAATTCGTATTAAAATACAAATGACTGGCCCAAATCTTTCATCATCATTTCAAATATTCTAGGGAATTTAGGCTTGAGTAAGCAGCATTTGTACCGTTAATTTATTATTTTTGTTTCAGAAATTTAAGATCTAAGAAAAAAAGTTTAAAAGGAAATACAAGTTCATGGTTAAAAAGTTCAAATAGTCTGCCAGTTCCCTTTACCTAAGGCACCACTGTTTTTGATTTCTTATGTTATCTTCTGGAAGTTTGTATAAATACACAAGCATATGTTTACAAATTGGAGCCTACCTTTTAAAAAATAATGAGACATAATATGCCCTTTTCTTATCCTCTGTTAATGTAAAGCCCCGATCCAATGGGCCACCTGCCTCTTCCCCCTCAGGCTCCCCAAATAGGCCATATATTTGTCTTTAAAATTCATCACGTTCAGAACTGAAAAACTTCATCTTTTATTTCTTTCTATCACTGTAGTATTGAGGATGAAGTTTGACTACACGTTAGAAAATGTGAAATGACAGCGGCTTACACAAGATAAAAACTTATTTTTCTTTTGCTTAAGAGAAATCTAGGGCTGATAGGGCAGCTCAGGCACCCAGGCTCTTTCTGTCTTACTGACTCTGTCTCTGTCTCTGTCTCATTCTGTCTGTCTCTGTCTATTTCGCTGTCTCTCTGTCTGTCGCTGTCTCTCTGTCTATCGCTGTCTCTCTGTCTCTGTCTCTCTCTAATCCAGTACAGCTGTCTAACCTCCAACCACTACCTCTTGTTTTCTAGGCAGCAGAACAAAGTAGTATTCCTCACGCACGAATCGTGTACACATACACCTCACAGAAGTGTCATACAAGACTTTCCAGGTGGCCCAGCTAAAAACTGGGGATTCTATCACCACAGAAGGAGAGGAATATAGATACTGGGATAGATAGCTAGCGTTCTGCCAGTCACTCAAATCTTCAAATATGGTGACCTCCCTTCCCCCCTCCAATTTCTTACCATGGGCTTCAAGATAACTTTGTGCTACTTTCAGAAATCTTCAGTTTGATTTGTGAAAGTAAAGGTCAGTTCAGCCTGAGAATGGCCATGTCAGAATTTTGTGAAGAAAAAGTGACCAAGTGCGGTATTAAGTCAGTGGAAAGCTCAGTGTGGTTTGACATCGCAGTTTTTTGAGTTGTTCATTTAGATCAGATATGGGCAAAGTTTCTCTGTAAAGGATCAGATAGTAAATATTTTGGGCTTTGTAGACCAGATCCTCTGTGCTGCAGCTACTCAGCTGTGCCTTTGTAGTATGGAAGTGGACAGCACAGAGAAGAATGTGCATGGCTGTGTCCAGTGAAGCTTTATTATCACACTGAAACTTCAGTTACATGTATTTTTCATGTGTGATGATATATTTGTCTTAACTTTTTCAATTATTTAAAAAAATAAAAATCATCCTTAACTCACATGCTGTACAAAAACAGGTGGTGGGCTAAATTTGGCCCCAGGACCATAGTTTGCTGATTCCTAATTTAAATGATTGTAGAAATGATGAGCTCGAAGAAACTAATGTTCTGCTGTTTTAAATAGAAGTTGGTCAGCTAGTGTGAGAGTCAGGAATGGGGCGGAGGGAAGGAGGATCTAAAAATATTTAGAAGAAATGACTTTAAGTTTTGAGGCCGCACATTCTAAAATGCTTAAAAATATATCATTAGATTAGGAAGATAACCATATTTTTAAAGAAATGTGTTTTTTTTAGTGGGATAAAATAAAACGAAATTTACCACTTTAACTAATTTTTAAATGTCCAATTCAGTGATATTAAATGCATTCACTATATGTGCAACCATTACCACTGTCCATTTCTAGAAAACTTTCATCATCCCAAACAGAAACTCTGTACCGTTTAAAATAATAACTCCCTATTTTCTCCTCTCCTCTGCCCATGGTAACTTGTATTACATTTTCTATCTCTGAGAATTTGTCTATTCTAGGTATCATGTAAGTGGAGTCATACAGTAGTTTTTTATTTTTATCTGGCTTATTTCACTTAGCATAAGGTCTTCAAGGTTTATCCATGTGGTAGCGTGTTTCAGTTTCATTCCTCTTTAATGCTGAATAATATACTTTATGTAAATGCATTGTGTTTACCCATCTGTTGATGGACGTTGGGTTGTTTCCACCTGTTGGCTGCTGTGAATAATGCTATGAACATTGATATGAAAGCATCTCTTTGAGTTCCTGCTTCCAATTCTTTAGTGTATGTGCCTGGAGGTGGACTTGCTAGAGTGTATGCTAATTCTATGTTTAGCTTTTTAAGTAACCTCCATACTGTTAACCTTATTCCCATTAGTAATGCACAGTTTCCAATTTCTCCACATCCTCACCAACACTTATTAAATTTTTTTTATAATAACTATCTTACTGGGTATGAAGTAATATCTCATTGTGGTTTAGATTTGCATTTCCCTAATGACTGGTGATATTGAGCATCTTTTCATGCACTTATTGACTATTTGTGTAAATCATTTGTAAGACATTTGTTAAGTCCGTTACTCATTTTTTAATTGTGGGTTTTTTGTTGTTGTTGAGTTGTAAGAGTTCTTTTTTATATTCTGGATATTAATCCCTTATCAGATTTTTGATTTGCAAATATTTTCTCTCATTATGTGGGTTGTCTCTTCAGGCTCTTGATAGTATATTTTGATGACAAAATTTCTAATTTGGTGTCTGATTTATTTATTTTTCTTTTGTTGCATGTGTTTTTGGTGTTATAACCAAGAAATCATTACCAATTCAGTGTCACAAATCTTTCCTTCTGTTTTCTTCTAAGGGTTTCAAAGTTTTATTCTTACAGTTAGGCCTTTATTCCATTTTGAGTTACATTTTGTATGTGTGTAAGGTAAGGGTCCAACTTAATTCTTTTGGATGTGGATATCCAGTTTTCCCAGTGCCATTTGTTGAAGACTCCATTGATAATCTTGACACCTTCTGAAAATCATTTGGCTATATTTGTGATGATCTGAGCTCTATTCTGAGCTCTATTTTGTTGGTCTACATACGTGTTCTTTTTAAAAGAATTTATTTACTATTGTTTTTGTTTTTTGTTGGGGGGAGATGATTAGATTTACTTATTTATTTTCAGTGAAGGTACTAGGGATTGAACCCAGGACCTCATGCATACTAGACATACACTCTACCAGTGAGCTACACCCTCCCCCCAGCATGTGTTTTGATGCATTTTTATACCACACTTTTTTGATGACTGTAGCTTTGTAGTAAGTTTAAAAATCAGGAAATAAGAGTCTTCTGACCTTGTTCTTTTTTGTGAAGATTATTTTGATTGTTTGGAGTCCTTTGAGAGTCCATATGAATTTCAGGATGGGTTTTCTATTTCTGCAAAAAATGCCAGGGATTTTGATTAGGATTGCATTAATCTGTAGATTGCTTTGCGTAGTATTGCCATCTTAACAATATTAAAGCCTTCCAGTCAATGAACATGGAAATGGAAATGTCTTTCCATTTATTTGTGTCATCTTTAATTTTTTTCAGAAAATTTAGTTTTTGGTGTACAAATCTTTTGCCATTTTTGTTAATTTATTACTAAGTATTTTATTCATTTTGATGCTATTACAAATAGGATTGTTTTCTTAATTTCTTTTTTGGATTGTTCATTGTTAGTGTACAGAAATTTAAATGATTTTTGTGTGATTTTTTTATTCCCTCCAACTGTGCTGAATTTATTAGATTGAACAGTTAATTGAAAACACTTTTTTGTTTTAGAGTTTTCATGTATGAGAATATGTCATCTGTAAACAAATAATTTTACTTCTTCCTTTTAAATTTGGGTACCTTTTATTTCTTTTTCTTGAATAATTCTCTGGCTAGGACTTCAATACTGTATTGAATAGAAGTGTTGAAAATAGACATCCTTGCCTTTTTCCTGATCTTAAGACAAAAGCTTCTAATTTTTCACCATTGCATATGATGTTAGCTGTGAGTTTCTCATATATGGCCTTTATCATGTTCTGGAAGTTTCCTCCTCTTCCTAGTTTAAATCAGTGGAGAATGTTGAATTTTGTCAAAAGCCTTTTCTGTAGAGATGCATATTACAGTATACAAGGGTGATTTCTTAAAAAAGAAAAAAAGAGTGATTTCTGAGGTTTGCTTTAAAATACTTTAGCAAAGGAAAAAGGGGGTTTGATGAAGCAAGTGACAAAATTTGGGTAACTGGAGAATGGGTGATGTTTTGGAAATTTATTAAATGATTATTTCTACTTTAGAGTATGTTTGGAAATTTAAAAAACTTGTATTAAAATACTTGTTTTATTGTTTTAGATTGTTTGAATTCCCTTATTTACTAAAATGTCTATTTTTAAGTCATCATTGTTTGGATTATGTTTACCTTCTCCTTTTAGGGTATATTGTGATCTTTTGCAGCATCCAACTATGCCTTTGCCCTTTACCAAGGTAGAAAAGTTGACTATGTTCTGTTTGTAAGAGTCTCACTCTGGCCTAAAGTGTTCTTCTTGCCTGTGGGAGTTGGTAAAGATAATTCTGCTGAACTCTCGGGTATTGTGAATGTGCAGTAGTTTCTAAACCTGAATGACTTGAGGAAGCTTTGAAAAAAGTGTAGATTGTGTTGACAGATTGATCAGACCTGGGGTAGGATGTGGTCTCCAGAAGTGATGGGGATGCAGCCAGGTTTGGGAATCATTAAATGGGAGCCAGGCTTTAGAAAGGGCATGGGAACAACATCCCTCTGTGAGCCCTCCTACTAGCCTAGAGAGTGTCTTGCTTTCATGGGTGGAGTGCGGGACTTGGAACCGGAAGTTGCAGTCCAGTCAGTAGAACTAGATGACTTTGGTTAAAGAGGTAACTACACCCTAAGAAAGATTAGACTGAGCTACACCATTGGTGAGCTTCCTGAATGCGTTATTCCATGATGAAACTTGCCAGAGAGAGAGATGTTGACCACTAAAAGTGAAGGGATTAATGTGGAATAATCCTGTGTACCGAAGGAGAAGGTATTTGTGTATTAGGTTGATGAAAGTTTTAGACAAATCACTCAATGGAAAAAAACAAATTCCCAAAGGACTTTTTTGGCGGGAGTTGACGGGGTGGAGAGAGAGTTGCTTTATTGATTTATTTTTATACTTGCTTTAATCAGCATCAGTGGTAGAAATGTGGCATTCTATAGTTACTTTCCACATTTCAAAAAGAAAAACTCGATCTCTTCTTGGATGGTCTAGTGGAGCTATAACCTTGACATAGTTAATAAAATTGTGTTATACAATGGGCTTTTCTTTTGAAACCCTTAAGAATGTTCAGATATGCCTTGTTAGCTTACTCAAACCAAATCGGGAGGTCAAAAAGATGAGGGCAGCCTGTCAGATCCCAAGGCCCCCAGGCACTGAGGTTAGCCCAGATCACATCCAGGGGTGAGTGTGCAACTGCTAACAGATTCCAGTCTTGTAAAAATCCAGGATTCAGAGGGGCCTGGGTCTGAGAGACCCTTGCTGCAGCCTTTCCTTTTACAGACGACAGAACTGAGGCTTGGAAAGGGGTGACTTAGCCAGAGTCCTCTCCTGCTGAGCCCGGCGGTTTCCATTTACTGGGTCTCTGTTAGGATGGCAGCACCTTCAAAACACAGAACATACTTCCCTGCCGGAAGCCACATCTTTCAGTGGTGACACCCCGAGGTGGCCCCCGTGGTCTTTTGCTTGTTTTGGAGAGATGCAGCGTGACTGCTTTTGTTGTTACAGCACTGGGTGGTCTGCTAGTGAGCACGTAATATAAATAACAACTAATAAATAATTTTACAGCAGAGACCCTAAATCCTTCCAGATAGTGCACTGGTGCGTGGCTGTCAAACACCACACACATCCTAAGAAAACAGTAACTTTAACCCATCCGTCTTTTACGTACACGGCATGTTGTTGTCATAAAGTTTTCCTGAGGTTTTAGTGGCTTAAAGGAAGAAAATGTACACGTAAAAACACACGTACACAAACATACGTACGTGTGCACACCTACCCTCGCTGGCTACATGATCACTTCTGTTTTTAGGAATCGCCAATTTTATACATCTCTAAATTTTTTTTTATTTTTGCTGCTTTGGCTACAGTAGACGATTTTATTTCATACTGCAGTGAATTTGAGCAGACTTGGTATTTTTGAAATTAAATCCCTCTGATTTTGCATGCCGAACCATACTTTTGTGTTTTAAAACAAAGTGATAAGAAGATGCATTGGCTTTACTCATTTTGTGGTTTTCTAGCTCTTGAGAGCCGGCTACCTGAGTCCTGTGCTACTTAAGACCTTGGGGTTTCCAGATGAGTTGGAGGTTAGGATTCTGGCCTGACCCCCTCCCTGAAATCTCCAGGCTTCAACTTCTTCAGGTGGAAATTAGGAATCATACCTATTGCATAGAGGACAGAAGGACTATGGGTAGAAGCTTGAAGCTTCCACCAGAGCTCCCAGCATTGGCCCTCCATCTGAAGCTCTCAACAGGAGCTGCCTCTCTTCACTTTCTAGATTTGTGTGTTGCATCTTCTTCATTGAAACCTGCCCATAGCAAAGGCTGTTCTCTCATGAAGCCATCCTGAGTTGAAATAGAAGTCTTGCTGCTCTGTATTTCCATATTGCACTGTATCTGGTGCCTCTCCCGTAGTGTCTTGGGCTTGATGTCTGCACTGTAATGGTTACAGGGGAGCTGTGTTACCCCCACTCCCTGCCCCTGGCTGAGCTTTCTGAGGACAGAGGCTGAGGCTGACCAAGCCCTGCATTTCCTGCAAGACGTTACGCATGCTGCACACACAGCAGGTGTGATCATGGATGAGCTCTCAGTGGGTGTGTGGGGTGGTGTTGAAAACAGTTTGATAGAATGGTACATGCTCTAAAGGTGGTCACTGTCTTCCTCATCCCTGCTGCTTCCAGCCACCCATTTCTCTCTCCAGCCCTCTCACTTGGAAGGCTCTGCACCTGAGGGGGCTTGGCTTCCTCAAGGAGGTCAGATTTATAGAGGCCAGGCTGACCTCTCAATAGCTGTTTGTTGTGACTGGAATTGTGTCCCCCAGGAGATGTCAGAGTGCTAACCCCTGGTACCTCAGAATGTGACCTCATTTGAAAATAGCATCTTTACAGAGATAATCAAGGCCACATGAGGTCATTGGGGTGGGCCCTAATCCAGTATGACTGGGGTCCTCATTAAAAGGGGAAATTTGGACAGAGGCATACCCGTACAGAGGGAAGATAATGTGAAGGCCCAGAGAGGACATCTAGAAGCCAAGGAGCTTGAGGCTACGAAAAGCTAGAAGAGGTGTGGATCTGACAGATGGTCCTCACAGGCCTCAGAAGGAGGCTGCCTGCCGACACCTTGATTTTGGACTTCCAACCTCTAGAACTGTGAGACGGTGCATGTCTGATGTCTAAACCACCTGGCGTGTGGCACTTTGTTAGGGCAGTCCTAGGAAACGAATACATTATGTGAAGCAGTCAGGTTTAACAGACTTTTCAGCCTTGTTTCCTTATCTATAGAGGGAGTGGTATGGCAAATCACAATATTTCGTAGGGTTCTTCTCAGAACTAAACAGTGCCTGGCTTTTTTTTTTTTTTCCAAAGATCTTTTTAAACAATTTTTTTAACCTTTTTTTTTTTGGTGGGGAGAGGTAATTTATTTATTCTTAGAGGAAGTACTGGGGATTGAACTCAGGACCTCATGCATGCTAAGCATGCTCTCTACCACTTTAGCTGTACCGTCCCCTATGCCTGGCATTTTGAAAGGACCTCTATTAATGGTATAGCTTTACTGTTACTCTGTAGACTCCCAGCCTTCCTTAGCCTTGGACAACTTGTATCTGTCCCTTACTGGCATTTCTTCAGAAGGTCATCAGCCAGTTTCTGGTTTCTGTGGCCATAAAATCTGGAGGCCTTAATAGGAAGCAAATCATATTTTCTTGTAGGAATCTAGTTTTATTAGGGTTTCACTTCCTGACAAAGTGCTCAGCCACAAACAATCTGCAAAACCATCCCATCCCAATAGGTAAGTGTGTGTTAATGGGCTGAGGCCTCACCCTTCTCTGGTCACCATGTTAACTGGGAGTCTTTGTTAGATTCTTACAGGTTATCATATAGTCTATCAACTTCCTTACTTTTGAATGCCTGTCATAGTAGGTTGTAGGAAGTAGGGCCTGGATTCTTTGGTGGTAGTTAGAAGAAAAACGAAAATCGGTGAATTAACATCCTCCTCAGTGTATGGGAGGTGGTGGCATCTGGAAACAGGTGTGGGCTCAGTCTGACACTTGGAGCTGTGTTGCCTTGGGCTGGTTACTTAATGTTAGTATCTGCTTTCTCTGTAAAACAAAGGTGATGATCGCTGCCCAAGGGGCCGTTTGAAGGTTTAAATAGGATTGCATAGGTACAGACACGCCTTTTCTATGTGGTACATACTACTTGACCAAAAAAAAAAAAAAAAGTTAGTTCCTTTCCTACCTCTTCCCCATCCCTCAACGGTTAGAGTCAATAGCAAGTGTTGGTCGCGTCAGGCGTGATGTGGAGGTTGCTTTGGGGAAACGTAAGAGCTTATTGTGCCCCTTAAATTATTCTCAGCAGAAAGCTACCCACCACCTACATGCTGAGAACCTTTGAGTGACATAGGTCAGATTCAAAACTTTATTTCAGCATAGTCTGAAGTGAATTTGATATTCTTCTTACAGTTCTTTTGGTGATATCACTTCTGAGTTGTTTGTTTTTAAAAAAAGTCTGAAAGTATTAAACATTTGAAGAATGAAGTATTATGAGATGGGGAGTGTGTGTGTGCATGATGACTAAAAAAGTAAATTTTCCTATAGCTAGTATTGTTTAATTATGAATGGGTCATCTCTAAAAATTAAATGTATATGTTTGAAGTTCTCTAAGATAAATCTGCGTTAATAACTATGGCTATTTGAGCACTTAAGGCTCAGATAACATCAATACCCTAAAAATCTCTGAGCTCTTTATAAACGTCATTGCAGACTGTATTAATATCCATATAAAACAGGACTTCAATTTAAGCTTAATTGAATTAGTCCTTTGGTATTGAATGAGGAGTCCATTCTCCAGTTTCACTTAAGAAGTAGTGGACCAGGGAAGGAAAGAGACATAGAATGTTAGGTTTTGGCATCGTTTTATTTGTTTTACTAATTTTCTAGTCTCAAAGCCATTCTCAAGATGATTCCATTAAAAGGAGGTGGAATATTTGCCATTTTCCAGGAAAACAGTGATCGATGATGGAGGAGAGAGATTATTCATACCTTGTAATCAATATAACTTCTTCTATAACTGATTTTTGGGCACTCAAAGTCAAATTATCTTACTTCCTTTTAAAAATAAAAACTTACAGTTTCCATAGGGAAAAGTTCAAAACACAGAAGAAATTTCCAGAGTTTTTTTAAAATTTCTTTTTTCTTTTTAAAAACATGTTTTATTGAAGGGTAGTCAGTTTACAACGTCATGTCAATTTATGATGTACGGTACAATATTTCAGTCATATAGGAACATACATATATTTGTTTTCATACTCTTTTTAAGCATAAGTTACTACAAGATACTGAATATAGTTCTCTGTGCTATAGAGTATGAACTTGTTTATTTTGTATTTAGTAGTTAGTATCTTCAAATCTTGAACTCCCAATTTATCCCTTCCCACCCCATCCTGTAACCATAAAATATTTATTTATTTATTTATTTTGGGGGGAGATAATTGAGTATTTATTTACTTTCTTTTTTTTGATGGAGGTACTGGGGATTGAACCTAGGACCGTGTGCTTGCTAGGCATGCACTCTACCACTGAGCTATACTTTCCCTCCGCCAGAGGTTTTAATACCCTCTTTTGATACTGATTTTCACAAACTCTGTTCAGGTAGGAAGTTGGTTTGAGTAGCTGTATGATCTGGAAACCAGGGTAAAATGAATCATCATTAAGACGAATCATGTTTTCCTGTAGGAATCTAGTTTTAAGTAGGGGTTTTATTCCTGACAAAATGTTCAGCATCATCTAAATCATAAACATGGCCATTCATGTTATAAAAGTAAATATACAACAATATACATCATGTGATAATTTATATAATATGCTCCTAGTTGCATATAATGGGATTGCCTGTGGTACATACATTGATTACCCAAAGGCCCAAGTGCTTAATGAAACATACATTCAGCTTATAAAATGCACAGCTCTGCCATGATTTAATGTATATGGAAGAACTTAATAAACTGTAGGGTGCTATACAGATGTAAGCTGAAATTCTATTAGCTTTGTACATACAGCCTAGCATAATACATGTGCAGTAAGACATTCCTAAACATCCAGTTAGGAATATTTTTGTTCTCCTTAGAATTTGGAAAGGGCATTTGGGGGTTTGGGTGACTTGTGAGCTAGGATATGTAAGGAAGTTTGAACAGATGCTTTTCTTTTGCTAGTATTTCTTTATGCTGTATGCTTTATTTCAATTTTTTTTACATGTGCTTTGTATCTTCATTATCCCCTTTTAAGAGAAGATACCTTTAGCCCCCTTTTGAAGAAGATGGTGACAGTCAGAGATAAATGGCACTTTCAGAGTCACTTTGTCACTAGGAAGTCGTAAAACCCAAACTGAAACCTCTTCTTCCTGACTCCTCATTCTGTGCTCTTTCAAATACACCATAAGAACCTGCCATTTTTTTCTTGGGATAAGCAGATGGTATCAAAATAATTTTAGCCATCCTAGAACAGTGCTGAAATTTGGGGTCACTCTCAAAGGAAACTCTTAGTGTCTGAAAGCCTGGAGTCCTCACAGAAGACTTCAGCTGTGAGGGTTCAGAGAGGAAGACTTGAGTCTTTGCTCTTCCTTCCCTGACTCCCTTGCCCACCATAGCATTACTGAACACAGGTGATCATGGCAGGGGGGCAGGTGGACAACCTGAGAGAAGCACAAGGAAAGGGAAGGCAGGGGCCCATGTGATGCTTGTCAGTGCTGCAGAAACAAACCCTGAAGTCTCATCAGTTATGACAAAGTTTATCGATCAAAGTCAGAGGCTCCTCCTTGTGCAGTGACTAGAGGTCAGGGCCACTGTCATCCTGCAAGAGTTCCTTTTCTCCAGGTGTGAGGAAGAGGGGGAGGAAACATGTGGTGATCGTGGAGTTAAGGGCTGTGGAATGTGGCCTCAAGGTCACCTGGGTGTCTCTGTGCTGAGATGATTGCTTCTACAGCAACAGAATCATGACTGTGTCTTCAGTAACATCCTGGTCGATCACCTGAGCTGATCATACCAGACAGTCATGTTGGTGGCTTTCTTCTTTATATAATAAATGTGTGGCATGTTGTGCGCAAAGCTTGGGTTGGAAAGTTGATTCAAAGTAGCAATTCATTCCAAAGAAGCACTGAGTTGTGTTTCATCCAGAAATCATAACTTCCCCATTAGAGCCACTGTTAGCCTATATGAAGCCTCTGTTCAAATTAGAAACAGGCGCCCTTTCCTCAATACATTTTCCTTCCACGTGTCAGAAAATTGTCATGCTGTGGTATTAGAACAATACCCTTCACTAATGGCTCCTGAAAAATTGTCCAAATATGCAAATTGACAGTGTCTCCGAAGGGAACAGTGTCCTCTTAGATGTGTCACCCTGTCACTTGGGTGTAGTGCACTTCCCCTACAACTGTGCATGGCAGCTTTTGTTCCCCTGGCCTCCTTACTACTGAGTCTTTTTGAAATTCCAAAATGTTTCCAGGTAAAAGTCTTTACAGTCTTAGTTAAGATGGTGAGATATTCTTTTCTGGAAGACTATGATTTCAGTTCTGTTAGGCCATGGAAAAAACGTTATTTTTCATAAGGTCAAGTCTCTGCTATTTTCTGAAACATATGTCATCCATCTTTAGTCTGATTTGTTTTAAAACTATATTTACCTTCTTCTATTGTTTGTTTCTCTGTTCTCTAACCATTTGCTGCATTTTGAAAACATGGAGTCACCCTGGTACAATAGTCTCTTTTTATTCAAGAGTCTTTTACCCAAATAATTTAGGACTTTAATAGAATATCCTCAGTGATAAAATTCCTGCCCAGGGGCTAACAATTATTGCCATTATTAGGAAAATAGATTTTCTGTTTGCTAGCATTTGGAATAGACCAACCCAATAGGCAATGCTACTATTTGTTAAATGAACAAATGAATGGATACATTGTGAAGGACAGTTAGTCTTAACTGTAAACCAATTGCCTTTTTTTTTAAACCTGTTTTATGACTACATGTTATCACTGAAGGACTCAAACCTAGAAAAGACCATTACTATTTCTGAGTTAAGGACCCTTGCTAAAAACGAAGGAGCAATGATGTGTGAAGAAAGGATAGTATGTTTAAAAAAATTACAGGACTGCTCTAATTGCGCTTTGATTACTCTCTCTGGGGAGTAATTCTTACTCCTTGGTAGGAAACCACGAGCAAGTCTGGCCATTTGGTTTTGTGAAAATAAACTTCTTCTAATTTATTATTGACACATTATACATACCTGCCAAATTTTCTCATGCTTTTTTCCTGACATGTGTCTGGCCTGATGGAGTCACTGTAAGGCAGTCAATGTGTTTTTAAAGAAATTATGTTTTGCTAAGGAATGTATCAAGATTGTTAAACCGTGTTGCACCTTGTTCTCATTAGTCTTTGGAATGCAGCTGCCGGAACAGAAAGGGCAGGGGAGACAGAGACAGAGTGGTGGCTGCGAAAGCTCTGGCCTCTCCTAGCGGGAGACCTCTGGGCTCCTTTTGGAGCTGCAGGAGCCGGGTTCTTCCTGGCAGCTGTGCCAGGAGGAGCAGACGGGGAGCCCCGTAACCCAAGCCCACACTTGCTCTGTTGAGCTGACAAACCCAATAACAAAATGGATCTCCCCTCTTTGTGCAGTCCAGCTATAGTTGTCACACTGTATGTAATTAAACTTCCAACATCCAGGTTTCCACTGAAAATACTCCCTAAAGCCAGGCCTGCCTTGGTTCATGAGCAGCAGGGAACACTGCATAGCATCCCAAAGTTCCAAGTCCTGACAATTCTGCTTCCTAACATTTCTCCCTTGTTGGTCCCTGCCCCCCCCCCCCACCAAACAGCCCTGACTGCTGCAGGATCCCATGAGTCTTGCTTAAACTGGGACAGCAGCTTCCAAGAGTCCCAGCAGAGCTCCCTGTGCTCTCCAGTCCACCCTTCATGTGGTAGCCAGAGCGAGCTTCCAGAGATGCGTGGCCCTTTCTACTTCTGCTCGGGGCTCATCTGGGATCTCCGTCACCTGCAGCGTACAACGAAAACCCCTTTGCGTGTTGTTGAAGGCTCTGTAAGGTGCGGCCTCTGCTGCCTTGTCCAGCTAATCTCCCAGCCTGTCTCACCTGTCATTTTATGGTCCAGGAATATAGGACTGTCAGTGATTTTGGAAATAATACCTTGTTCTCTCTCTTTCTGTACCTTTGCTCTTATTTTCCTTTCTTCCTTGGATGTCCTCCCTGCTGATGGTCCATTGGGCTGACTCTCCTTAGCCGCATGCCACCTCATTTTTGAAGCCTTTCCTGATTTCCTCTGCTGATTTAGGTGCTTAGCATTGTGTTCCCTTGAGCTTTGTGTAAATAGAGCCATCGAAGTAGTCATGGAGAAGCAGAAATACTTGTAGCTCTTGACTGGACTTGGAGCTCCTTGGGGTTGACGATCATAGCTTTTAATTTGTTGCCTCTGTAAACTGTCACAGATTTGGTATATAGAAGTTCCATGAAGTGGACAGCCAGGACTCCAAGATGGCGTCAGTTGTACCACTGAAGGAGAAGAGGCTCCTGGATGACAAATTAGGGGAGCTGCCAAGCTGGATACTGATGCGGGATTTCACCCGAAAGGCATTGCTGGAGCGTTTCAAAGAGGTTACTACCAGTATTACAACAAGTACATCAATGTGAAGAAAGGGAGCATCATGGGGCTTTCCATGGTGTTGGCAGCTTATATGCTTTTCAACTACTGCCATGTTACAAGGAGCTCAAACACGAGCGGCTGTGCAAGTACCACTGAAGGAGACGCGCTTTGCATTCCTGACCAGGACCTTTGCCCTGCACCCCCGAATCCTTTCACATCCTACTAGAGAATCACCACCCAATAAAAGATGACTGGTAAAAAAAAAAAAAAGAAAAAAAGAAGTTCCATGAATGAATTAAGGAAAGATTGCCAAGGTACTGCTCCGTGAATCTTGAAAAGCAGTTCTTTTCCAAGACAGACATCTCTAAATCCTGCAAGTTAACACAGGAGAATGGAATGGCTTTGGTGAAGAAGCTCAGCATCTCAGTGGAAAGTGAGCCGAACTGCCTGGTTCACCTCTGTGCTTGTTGCTTTCTCTTGTATGTTGTTTTATGTACAAAGGCACCTGAAGGAAGGCTCTACCCAGGATCACCTCCGCTGCCAGGGTGACTCTTCCGGAAGTCAGCCGAGGATCCGGATGGTGCAGGACCTTGTGCTCGTGGCTCCTCTGTCAATGTGTTTCAGTGTCCTTTGCAGAGCTTCTCCTAGGAGACTGGCTGCCTGCCCTGATGTGTCAGAGCTCCTGCCGGGGCCCCATATTCGGGCTTCCTTCGGAGTCCTCTCTGGTGAGGGACAGTTTTATTACCAAGACATGTGATGTCCCAATCCATCCAGCTGCATTTTTGTAGTGAAATGTTTTCTTGTCTTGGTGCCTCACACTACAGGGTTGTCATTTTCTCTGGATTTGGGGGCAGCTGTGTCGTCCCTCCTTGGACATGTCAATATTGGGGCCTGTGGCCAGTTTGGGTTGAGCTGAGTGGGGAGGACTCTGTGTCCCCACTCTGCAGGCCACCCTAGGGAATGAAAATCTTCTGTCCTCAGAATGCACCCCTGCCTTGGCCACAGTGGGGACGCGAGAGGAGACTGTCCTGGGTACTGGCCCCGGTGAGGTCTGAGAGGCCTGAGGAGCAGGGAGCCTGTGTTGGGATGGGGTTTTCTTCCCTCCTGGGGACATGATCCGGCTCACTCAGCCTCCAGGAACTGAATGCCTCTAAACTTGAAGAGTGTGGCAAACTGTAGAGCCTGCAGAGCTGAATTAGAATCCTGTTTCTGGCAATTACTCTAGGACTTTGAACAAGTTGCTGAGCCCTTCAGTTTGGTTTTTATACTTAAAAAAACAGGGTGGGTTGCTGTGAGATCAAATGTGATACGTATCTGGAGCTCAAGAGTTAGCACTCCCTGTGGAGAAAGGGGAACCCTCCTACACTGCTGGTGGGAATGCAGTTTGGTGCAGCCACTATGGAAAACAGTGTGGAGACTCCTCAAAAGACTAGGAATAGACTTACCATATGACCCAGGAATCCCACTCCTGGGCTTGTACCCAGAAGGAAATCTACTTCAGGATGACACCTGCACCCCAATGTTCATAGCAGCAGTATTTACAATAGCCAAAACATGGAAACAGCCTAAATGTCCATCAACAGGTGACTGGATAAAGAAGATGTGGTATATTTATACAATGGAATACTACTCATCCATAAAAACTGACAACATAATGCCATTTGCAGCAACATGGATGCTCCTAGAGAATGTCATTCTAAGTGAAGTAAGCCAGAAAGAGAAAGAAAAATACCATATGAGATCGCTCATATGTGGAATCTAAAAAACAAAAACAAACAAACAAAAACAAAGCATAAATACAGGACAGAAATAGACTCATGGACAGAGAATACAGACTTGTGGTTACCGGGGGGGGGGTGTAGAGGGTGGGAAGGGATAGACTGGGATTTCAAAATTGTAGAATAGATAAACAAGATTACACTGTATAGCACAGGGAAATATACACAAAATGTTATGATAAATCACAGAGAAAAAAATGTGACAATGAGTGTGTATATGTCCATGAATGACTGAAAAATTGTGCTGAACACTGGAATTTGACACAACACTGTAAAATGATTATGAATCAATAAAAAATGTAAAAAAAAAAAAAGAGTTAGCACTCCCGACTGTGAGTATCTGTTCTTCTAATTATAAATATGCATTCTTCAATACATTTGAGAAATACATCAAGGCACAGAAAGGGAGAATGATTTTTGTTTTTTGCATCCTGGACTAGATTCTGCTCAGAAACTAAATCTGCCGTCAAAGAACAGAGACTGGCCATCCCCAAGGACATGCGATGCAATTGTCTGGACTGGTAAGGCTCAGCCCAGAGAGGAGCCCAGCGTGCACGAGTGTGACCGTGCAGCTTGGGAGAGGTGTCACTCTCAGGCTGACAAGCATTTTAGTCTATTTATTTAGAAGAATCATCCTTTCTTACTGCACCAGGTCAGACCCTATACCTGAGAAGAAATTAGGTCATCATGTCTTGATTTCTGCTTTTAATGTCATTCTTTGATTTCTCCTGTAAGTGAGCTGCCCCTACTGGTCCCTTTTGTATAATCCAGCTAAGATACTTGGGGAGGAAATGATGTTGGATTTTCCTCTTTTATTATTTCACTTTCATTTACTTTAAAATTTTTTTCTGCTGTAAGTCTCTCTCTCACACACACACACGCACACACACACACACACAATGGCTGCAATGACTAGTGTCACACTGGCTCAGTGATGTCTCCGGGCTGCATGAGAAATTGTAATCTACTCCCTTCTCCAAAGCATCTACTCGGGGACTCTCTGGAAAGGGTGGAGGGGGCAGGACACCTGAGTTCTAGTTCTTATTTTGCCCCCAACCACCTGTATGATTTTGGTGAGTCACTTGCCCTCTATTTGGCTTAGTTTCCAGGCTTCTTTGGAAATTGGTGAGGACCAGCCTTGCTTACCTCCCAAGGTGGCTGTAGAAATAAAAGCAAATAATGTAGACATGAAGGTGTTGTTCTGAGAATACCATGGGGTATTTTATGACTAAGAGTGGAGGTGAATAGGGGTGGTCTTTTCCTCTCCTTTCCATTAGCAAGCTATTTAATGATCACAACCACAAAGAAATAACTTAGCAACACAGGGGAGAAACATGTCTGTTAAAGTGATTCTCATAGATGTTGTCCTGTCCATTTCCAGAGGTCCTTAGCAAAGACTTTGAAGTCGGTTTAACACTTCACACCTGCTCTGCTGTCAGGTGTTGGGCTAGGGGCTGCTCAGATTTGAATTTCCCAAGTCTGTGAGTCACTTTATTCCATTGGCTCTTAGGTGATGCTCTTCAGGATAACCCCATTTTAAAGGTGAAAATCTCTTGACTATGTTAAAGATGCAGGTGGAAAAAGACTGGAAAGTAATACACCAACATGTTAAATGATGGCTGCGTAGTAGAGTTCTCAATGAGTTTTTATTTTTTTTTCTTTATACCCTTATGTGTTTTGTTTGGAATCAAAAAATACATATGCACTTCCTTCCATAAATCAAATGTGCTATTTAATATTAGAAACATAGGGATTTTGAAAGTTTGTCTGAAAATAGACTTACCCTATGATCCAGCAATCCTACTCTTGGGCATGTATTTGTAGGAAACTGTAATTTGAAGAGATACATGCACCCCAGTGTTCATAGCAGCACTTTTTATTTTTTAATTTTTTTATTGAAGTATAGTTAATTTACAATGTTTCAGGTATACAGCAAAGTGATTCAGTTATACACATACATATAAATATGTATTCTTTTTCAGATTCTTTTCCCTTATAGGTTATTACAAGAAATTGAATATAGTTCCCTGTGCTATACAGTAGTTCCTTTTTCTTTACATAGCAGTACTGTTTATAGTAACCAAGACATGGAAACAACCTAAATGTCCATTTGCAGATGACTGGATAAAGAAGTTATGGTCTATTTATACAATGGAATACTACTCAGCCATAAAAAAGAATACAATAATGCCATTTACAGCAACATGGATGAACCTGGAGATCATCATACTAAGTGAAGCCAGAAAGAAGAAAATACCATATGATATCACTTAGATATGGAATCTAAAAAAAAAAAAAGACACAAATGAACTTACTTACAAAACACAGACAGACTCATTGAGATAGAAAACAAACTTATAGTTCCCAGAGGGGAGAGGAGGTGAGGAGGGATAAATTGAGAGTTGGGGATTTGTAGATACTAACTACTATATATAAAATAAACAACAAGGTACTACTATATAGCACAGGGAACTATATTCTATACTTTTTTTTTGTTTTACTCTATACCTTGTAGTGGCCTATAATGAAAAAGAATATGAAAAGGAATATATATATATGTATATGTATAACTGAATCACTATGCTATACACCAGAAATTAACACAACATTGTAGATCGACTATACTTCAATTAAAAGAAGAAAGTTTGTGATTTATCATTATACTAGAGAGGACTAGTGTATCTAGAAACTCCCTGAAGGCGAGCTGGACCCAGCCCATGGGGAGACTTTCCTGATCCCGGCACAGTGCACCCTCCTTCCTCCCCTGCAGCTGCTCAGAGCCCGGGCAGTGGTGACAAGACTCCCCTTCAGGGCAGGCCTTCCTGACGGGCAAGGCATTTAGTGAGCATCACGTACCAGTTTCGGTGGGTCTGGAGAATTAATGAGCTGCTAAAACTCGCCGCCTTCATCTCCTGAAGCTTCCTTTCGAACCACAGATCCCAAATCTGACCCACCACAGCCGTGAGCCACCTCCCACTCTTCTGATTTGTTTGCTTAAACACATGCTCCCAAGCAGTGCCTCAGTTCCTACTGTGGCTTCTGAGAGTTTAGGCCAAAAGGTGCCAGAAAATAGTTTGATGAAAGAGCTCAGCAACCTCAGAGCATGAAAATGACTCTAGAATAAACCTGTTTCAGGCCTCCCGTAAATTAAACTTCATAATTATTCTTAATTGTTAATCCTAACTTGTAAACACTTGAGCCAATCAGAATCAGTTCAAAAACCAGAAATTCCTTCCTTCCTCAAGCAAAACTCCCTTTCTAACCACCCTATTTCAGACTGTTTCTCTGGTGGGGAATTTCCTTTTTTTTTTTTTTTTTTATTCCTCTGATCCAGCCGCCTCTTGGGTTAACCCTTAAGTGTCTTTCTTCCACATACTAGTTTAGGCCTCGTCATTTCAACACCAGACAACTCTAATCGGTTTCCCCACTTCTGGACTCTTCTCCTTCTAGTCTGTACACTTTCCATTTCCAGATCAGTATTCCTGGAAAATAGAGCTGATCGGGTCACTCCCAATCCAAAAACCTCCCCTGGACTCCCATCACCCTCCCACGAGCCGAGCAGGTGAGCCCTTCCCAGTGCTTTCCCAGCCACATGCTGAACTCCAGGCCAAGCCCTGCAGGCAGAAGGGGGCTAGGGACCATCCCATCAAGGGCACTGTGCCTTCTCCTCCCCGAGCCCTTGCTCAGACACCCCTCTTCACCTCTGTCCACTCATCCCGCACATGCCAGAACTGCCCGCTCTCAGCCTGCCTGCTGTTTCCTCTTGAAGTCTGAATTTATCACATACCTTCCTACCCTCCCCCCACATGAAAACAACCTGTCCTCATTTCTCTCTTCTGAGGTCCATCAGCGTGCTAGGAAATTCCTTCTCTCTCACGTTAGTAATATATTAAGCAAGTTGGGTGTGGATATGCTCAGCTTGAAGCTACATGGAGGAGCCAAGACTGTCTTACTCATCTGGGTCTCTCCATACTCCCTCGCTGAGTGCCTTGAACTGCCTCTGTTTGTTGAATGCAATTGAATAGTGGGATTCAAAAATGCCTTTCAGTGAGGCATCGAGAATTTAAGAAATCTACTCATTATTTTTTACCTTCGTTTGTGAAAAGTCAGAAACATTCTATCCCATTTTAGTAGACTGCCGTGAAATGATTTTATTTTGCAGCTCCTTAAGATGTTGAGGCCTGGAAGCCTTTCCTACTTTCTAACTTGAGTAAACTTTCTTTAAAAAAGAAGAGTAATTTTGATTCCATGAGAAAAAGGGAGCGTGGAGGGCTAGGGATGTGTGAGGGCTTTGGCTTCGGCTCAATGTGGGGTCAGATCTTGGCTCTTGGGAAGTTACTGAACCTCACTGATAGGACCTCAAGCTCTCCATCTGCAAAATGTTGACGATATCTGCCTAAGCTGTTGTGCAGATTGCAAGATGATGGATGGGTGCTCTAGAACAGTGCCTGGCACACAGGCATGCCCAAAGTGCGGTAATGGGGTAATTATTTTCGTAGCCATTACACACAGTTCAGTTGGAAATGGGGACATCTGTTAAGTGCAGCTGCAGGCTGAAAACCAACTTTCCATATTTCAAAAGCTCACCTTGCACAATGGCTTTTATTAAAATGTGAAATTGTTTATAAAACAGAGGCTTACTTGACAGCTGACCCTGAAAATGGGGCTGGGCTTCAGCAGGAAGGGCCAGGTGTGCTGGGCTGGGCTGGGCTGGGCTGGGCATCTCCTCCGCAGGCCAGCTCTCAGGCCAGAACAAGCAGATGTTTGGTTTCCTGGGATGAGAAGGCAGGGATGGGGTCCTGTTGGCTCTTTCATGGCATGTGGCTGTGAAGGACAACAGTGTGAAAGGCTGGGCTCTGGAACTGTGCTAATGGTGCTCTCACATGTGCATGGCTTAAAAACAGAGCCGTAAAAAATTCACCACTCACTGCATCTAGTAAAGACTAAGAAAGGACCAGAGAAGAGAATGGGGTCAATTGGGTAACTGGTAGTTGAATATCCATCATGTGCGAGGCTCTGCCTTTGGGTGCTGGGGGCAGTGATGGGAGTGATGGTGCAGAATATAAAGATGAGAAGATATAGTCCCACCTGAATCTGGGTTTTTAGAAGTTTTTAATTTTTTTGAGTTCTAGACTTTTGAAACTATGGTAAAAGTTTTGGACTTTGTCCGAGGAAAGTGTATACATACACATACCATTTTCCATATAATTCCAGGAGGCTTATGGATCCCTTGAAGTTCATTTAAGGTTAAGAACCCTTTATTTAGTAATTACAATCTAGTAGAAAATAATAACACAGACCTTGGATTCAGAAACACCTGGTTTGAATTTGGTTCCACCCCCTTACTAGCTGTGTGTGTCACTGAATGAATGATCTTGGATAACTGAACATTGCTAAGCCTCAGACATCTCATGTAGCTGAGAATAATAGCAGTGTCTTAAGGGGCTGTAGTGAAGATGAAATAATAAAGCTATTAGCGCTATCCGTGGCATGTGGAAAATGCTCAATAAATGGTAACACATAATTATTACTAGTGAGCCTGTTATAATGGGGCCGAGGAAGTACAGCAGATAAATTCCAATTAGCATCTGGGAAGAAAGTATGAAACAGTTTTCAGTTGAGGTCTGGTGTACAACAGAATGTGAAAAACAGCATGGTGGGATTTTTCATCTGTATAAACAACAAATTTACGGTAACTGTCTGCTGCCTGTTGGTAAGAGAAGGCAACCCCAGCAGCATTCCTTAAGGGTGTTGCTGTGGTTATGTACTCCATGCAGATGACCTCACTGGAGGAAATAAATCTCTTCCAGTGACTGCTAAGTACCGACAGTGTTACAATCCATCAGAAATAATGAAGAAAAAGAAGGATAAGATGATAACAGTTATGAGCTATTGAGGGGTTACCGTCGTGCTAAGTGTCTCATTTGTGCAGGTTTCTGGTATCCTTTCCGATGAAGCTTGATTGCTTAGAAGAGCAGAAGTCAAAGATAGAGGACTTTGGGTGTAGTTGGAGGTCAGCAGGCTGTGTGTGTGTGTGTGGTGCATGCTCAGGCTGGCAAAAACAGCTTTTTTATCAGCCTGCACTCATTTGACTGCTTTCTGAGCCATAAGTTTGAACATTTTGGTATGTGCCTGTTGAACACGAAGGTTTATCATGCGGAGTGTAAGATTTCAACCACAAGATTCAGAAAGGGGTTTCTGAGCTTGGGGGGGAGTTACAATTAACCTCGTAAAGAGCGCAGATGAAAGTCTTTCCCATAGTTACAATCAGAGACACTTGAGGCCACGCTTTCCCCAGAGGAATAGTTGTTTTTTATGGCATGTTTTAAAGTTTTATTTCAAAAACAGTCAGCATCTTAAAGCAGAATGTAGTATGCTCCCCAGGCTTTCCCTTGCAATGTGTTTCCAGTTTTCTCAATCGTATTACCAAATTTCTGGATGTGATGTGAGTTGCTACCCTCACCAGGTTCGCACACCAAAGGATTTAGCCTGACTTTCTTGTGCTCGTAGCAAGAACTCTCTCCCAAGCCTTCTTGCTATTTTCTTCCGAGAGGAGAGTTCAGAGCCAGCATTATTATGTTAGAAGAGATTGTCTTTTTCTGTCAAGAAAGCTGGAGCCCAGAGAAGAGATGAAACCCTGTCCTGTCCAGTATTCTCTATTACACCCAGCACTTAACTGCTCCTAAAACTCAAGAAGCCAGTTTCTTGCCTATATCCTGTGTTGGAATGCTTCCTAATTGTGTCCTGTGTCTCTGTGCACACAAGGGTATTTCTGTGTGTGTGTTTTAAGTGCTTAAATATCATATGCCTTTTCCTAAGATGTAGAAAATGTAACTAATTGCCTTTCAGTAATAACCTTTCGTTGAATACCTAAATACTACTACAGGGAATGACTATAATCTGATAGCGCCTGATCCCTGTTAGATGGCACAGTACTGCTGTGGTCAGTTGGCGACGGTGTTTGCATGGAATGTCAAGGTTAGGGAAGCTTACATCTCTCTTGGTTGGCCTGCTTCACTCCCTCTCTAGTCCTTTCTCCTGGATCTCGTCCCCTGAGTACCACTTTCAGCGTCTTCTGGATTTTAGTGTTTGAAGAGCTCTTTACATGCTTTCTCCACCATAATTTGCCTTCCTGAAATGACCCAATTCTGACTTGGGTTGGTTGTGCACCTTGCCTTTATACAAGGCACGAGACTGTTGAGTGGCCTTCTCACGGGGCGCGATGCCTGCAGTCTGTTTCTTGACGTGTCCTCACTGCTGTGCTCGTTGTGCTTTGTTACCAACAGAGCCAGTCATTCCAACCACCTGTACAAACGCTGTAAGCCTCCCAGTGCCTAGAACAGGGCCAGCAAATGATTCTGTTTCAGGTGCCAATTCCAGTTGGTGGGTAGTGGCTCCCTGAAGTGTAATAAAGTGCTGTGATGTGTAGTATCTGACATGTGTGGGGAGAGGAGTGATAGCAGATGTGCTGTCTTCCTTAGCCAAGAGGAGAAGGTGTAAAGTACTAAACATTGCACGTAGGTCTCTTCCTGGTCTGGTTTCTTCTTACCAATCACGTCCCGCTCCCCAGCCCGCATCTTCCCATGATGCACTGCTTCCCCAGCACCCTTGCTGTCGTGCCAGCATGGCTTTGCATCTGCCAAACTTCTGCCTGAAATTCCTTGCATCTGCCAAACTTCTGCCTGAAATTCCTTGCTTCTTGTTTCTCCACTGCTTCCTCATCCTTTGGCACCCGACTTGACTATTACTGCCTTTGAAGCTTCCTCACCTTTTTGCCCCTTAGCTAAGCCCTGCAAAATCACTTTCTTTTTTCTTTAGTTTCTCATTGCATTCTGCATATATGTATTATTAACAAATTAGATTGTAATCACTTAGTCGTGTATCTGCTCTTCTGCTAGGCTGCTTTGTGGGAAGATCAATACTGATTGAGTTTCTTCCATATCCTAAATACACCGGGAAGAGCTGCCCATCTGGGAAGCCCCGTGGAGTAGGAAGACAAGAGGGTTTTGAAGCTGACTTCCTGGTTGGAGTCCTGCTTTTTTACTAATGGGGAGGACATGCCATTTCTGAGTCTCAGGTTATTCAATATTGCAAATTAGGAATCATAATACTTAGGCCAGGTTATTGAGTGGTTTAGAAATAGGATTTCTAAAATGTGAGCATGTAATAGTAAGTCCTCAATAAATGGCGACTATTATTGGTTATCTAATTTATCTCAATTTTGTGTGGTGCAGTCAGAATTAATTTTAAATGCAGCTGAGCCTCAAATTACTTCCTTAAGGTCATAGATCAAATAAATTACTAAGTTAGAATTCAAACTCAGGTCCTAGTGGCATCAGGGCCAGTGTCCTCTTAAATGTATTATTACAAAAAATTGCAGTGGTCTCAGACTTACAGAATTCTCTGTTCTGTTTTTACAATTTTGTGTATCCCCTTCACCTCAGCCAGATTTTCTAATTAATGTTTTACCTTAAGTTTTGGTCACCCTCTCTTTCTTTCTACACATATGTGTGGACACATCTGTTTCTGATATGCTCATCACCCCAATGTCCCAAACAAGGACCTCTCCTCCTGCATTATCATTGTACAAGCATCCCACCAGGAGATCAGTGTTGATAAAATACTCACTATACAATCCACAGACCCTATTCATATTTATCCAAGCATTCCAACAATGTCCCTTTTTATTTCTGGTCCAAGATCCTATCTAGGAACTTGTATTCTATGTAATTAACCTCATTTCATCAGTATTCTTTAACGTGAAAACATTCTTTGATCTTTTCCTTGTGTCTCATGCCCTTGGTAGGCCTTTGATTCTGTAGGACAACCTTCCACTTGGGTTGATCCATAGACTGAGGCCATGCACTGAGCTTTGTCTGGTGCATCACGTCAAGAGACACATGATGATGACCCATCTTATCATTGGTGATGTTAACCTTGATCATCTGGTCAAGTTGAGGTCTGCCAGGTGTCTCCACTGTAAAGCTGCCATTTTCCCTTTGTGTTTGATTAGTTTGGTGTATAGTATTACACCAGTATACCGTTCCTTATCAAAAAATCACCCATCAACCTTAGTATCCATGCTCGACTCCCACCTGCATCCATCACCACCATGGTTGCTGAGTGGCAATGGTCTGTTTCTATCATTTCTACATTTATTACTTGGCTTTCTACTATAGGAAGGAGGGTTCCCTGCTTCGCTTCTATATGTATTTTCAGTGTGGACTCATGGTTCTGTTTTAAGAAATGAATTATAACCTGTTAACCATCATTTTAATCCTCAAATTGTTCCTGATTCGAGTTTCTTCAAGGTGGCTTTTGTGTCCTCTTGACAGATACATATTTTCTTCCTTTCTTCCTTTCTTTCTTCCTTTATGAAGTATAGTTGATTTACAATGTTGTGTTAGTTTCTGGTGTATAGCATAATATTTCTGATACATATACTTTTTCATTATTAGTTATTACAAGCTATTGAATATAGTTCCCTGTCCTGTACAGTAGGACCTTATTGTTTAGCTATTCTGTATGTAGTAATTAGTATCTGCTAATCCCGAATTCCTAATTTATCCCTCCCCTCTCCTTTCCTTTTTGGTAACCATAAGTTTGTTTTCTATGTATGTAAGCCTGTTTCTGTTT
Source organism: Vicugna pacos (assembly GCF_048564905.1). Taxonomy (NCBI): domain Eukaryota; kingdom Metazoa; phylum Chordata; class Mammalia; order Artiodactyla; family Camelidae; genus Vicugna; species Vicugna pacos. The sequence continues at coordinate 21,633,807 of NC_132990.1, forward strand.
TGTAAATAAGCTCATTTGTGTCATTTTTTAGATTCTCCACATAAGTGAGATTACGTGATATTTGTCTTTCTCTGACTTACTTCGCTTAGTATGATAACCTCCAGGTCCATCCATGTTGCTGCAAATGGCATTTTCATTCTTTTTATGGCTGAGTAGTATTCCATTGTATAAATATACCACAACTTCTTTATCCAGTCATCTGTTGATGGGCACTTGGGTTGCTTCGATGTCTTGGCTATTGTACATAGTGCTGCTATGAACATTGGGGTGCATTTATCTTTTTGAATTAGTTTTCTCTGGATATATGCCCAAGAGTGGGATTGCTGGATCATAAGGTAACTCTATTTTTAATTTTTTTTTTTTGTTTTTAAGGAATATCCATACTAATTTCCATAATGGCTGCCCCAAACTACATTCCCACCAACAGTGTAGGAGGGTTCCCTTTTCCTCCACACCCTCTCCTGCATTTATCATTTAAAGACCTTAGTGATGGCCATTCTGACCAGTATGGAGTGGTATCTCATTGCAGTTTTGATTTGCATTTCTCTGATAATTAGTGATGCTGAGCATCTTTTCACGTGCCTGTTGGCCATCTGTATGTCTTCACTGAGGAAACGTCTGTTTAGGTCTTTGCCCATTTTTTGATTGGGTTGTTTTTCTTTTTTGTTATTGAGCTGTACGAACTGTTTATATATTCTGGAGGTTAAGCCCTTGTCAGTCGATGCCCATCATTTATTAAGCATTTCCTTACTTTCTGGCACAAGATGTTCCAGGCTTATCTTGTATTTTCTCTGCTCCAACCCTGAAGTCAACTTTTCTTCAAATTGTTCTGAGTCATTTTAGTGGAGGATGATATTTAGAAACCAAAATCTGATTGCTCACTGTGCTCATTACAACTATATGTGCACACACCATCATACGTATAAGTATATACGTGTGAAAATGTGAAAGTAAGTAATCTCTTTGTATGTACTGAAAGCCCATCACTTCATACCAATACTTCTAATTTAATCCAGCACCTCAGAGGTCTTTCTAGCCTTTTCCCCATGTTTAGAAATCCCTTCTCAGAATGAGAAACCTGGCTCCTTGTATTCTCAACATATTCACTTACTTGTGCAGTGCAACCAATCTTCCTAAGTATTCTGGCTGCCTCTTGTGTCTGCCACCTCCATATCTCCTACCTCTTATTGCCTGCTTTCTTAGTCCTTGGGGACACTGCCATCAATGTATTCCTTAGACATGAGGACTTCATTTGCCTCCTCACATTTTTGAATGCTGAGCACCAGTGTCAAGTTGAAATAGGAAGTAATGGACATGTACTTTTAGGCAGGGAATGTGTGCTTTTTCTTTTCAACACCGAACACAGTACCGGGCATACAATAGGAGCTTTGTGAATGCTGTATGAATGAGTGAATGAATAAATGGGTAAATGAACAAATGCAGGAGAGAACAAACTTGTACTACTACTGTGCATTGTTTAACTTATGAGTGTTATGTTGGGGTTATCAGGGAATGAGAATAGAGTAGGTAAGACCAAAGCATCTTCTCTATCTGGGAAAACTTTTGTGTCTCTTCACCCTTGCAAGCAGTTTTAAAAGGCTACAGGGGAAAGGGGCACATATGGGAATAACCTGCTCAAGCAGCCGGAGGAGCTGAATGAGACTCTGGTCTGGAGTCAGTTGACAGATGAGGCCTCTGGCCTGTCTTTGGTATCCAACACAGCTCCAGGGACCATGGGACTGGGGACTGTTTAATCAGGAGGTGTAATGATGAGAAGAGGTGAGAGGCACCATCTGAGCTTTGACTGCTTCATTTCTTTGAGATTCCTGTGTGTGTGTGTGTGTGTGTGTGTGTTAGAACTAAGGCAACAGTCTGAGTAAAGAGTTCCTGTCCACCTATGTGTTTTTCAGAAATTCCATTTGGCTTGCAGTATTCCATGACATTTTTGTCCAGCTCTATTTGGATGTGCAACTTAATGGCAACTATGCTGACAATTGCTGGAGGCAGTCACTAATCTAAAGGTGCTAGTGCTTTAGAATCAGAGTTCTTCTCTAATAATGGGCAACTGTAAATAAATATACATAATATTAGTTTTGTGGATATTTAAAACCCATTACCGTTCCATCAGAGTTTTCACTGACTACATGTACAACATGAGAATCCATAAAAATGCCTTGTTTTATTATAATCACCTTGACAGCAGATTCTGTTGAGTGACCACACAAAGTATCCTCATCTCTCTTGCCTGTTGCCCACTGTGGTGACCGAAGAAGCCTGACCCTTGACTTCACAGCTCCCCTTGCAGCTGGGGGTGGCTTAGGACCTGATGCCAGTTAGTGGAAAGGTCATGGAAGGTGGTTTTCACTTTTCCTTTGTCTGGTTGCAGAGGGTCAGATTCCTGAGTCCCTGGGGCTGCTGATGCTGTGTTCTCTCTATGGACTTTGTCTCTGAGTGTCCTCTGGATTGGGGGTGGTCTCTGTCTTAGATCCTGAAAGACTCAAGGTTTAGTGTCATGTGAGCACCAAGAGGAAATCAAGAGGTGGGGGAAGAGCAGAGGGGAGAGTGTGAGGAGAGAGGTGGAGTCTGATGGAAGCTGGAGGGGGCCCGCCCTTGCGCTTCAGGCTTCCTAGAGTTTCAGAGATGGACACCCAGGTCCACTCCCCCATTAATGCCCTGTGTGCCTTTTGTGCTGAGCTGGTCCTCTGTCCTCTGCAGCCCTAGGCTCTGTACAGCATGACTCACATTGAGGTTTTGGGTCTTTTGGAAGCCTTCTGGTCGAAGGTTGAGATAATACAGAGTTAAGAGCTGTGCCTTGTACATAGTGCTCAGGAGATGTTAAGTATTCATATTGTTACCTTTGAAAGTATACAAATCTATTGGTGGACGTATTTTCTACCTTAATGAACAAAAGCTAAAGGCCTCATGGAGAACAGTTTTCATCCAGGCTAATAGAAACATATAGTGTTTATTTCTTCAGTGATTTGAGAAGAGAAAAAGGAGGTCACTTTGCAAAGATTATAGAGAGCCAAGAATTTTAGGTCTGTGAATCTTCCTCCTCTCTCTCTATTTTTTTTTTTTTTTGCAAAGAAAGACTGTCTTCTACCCAAAATCAAGAATGGAATTAACACCCATCGTGTGTATATATCTGCCTGTTCTCTCCTAACACCTCCTCATTCCCTAGGACTTGGCCAGCATCTGGGAGGTCCAGGAAGAAATGCTCTTTAAATCCTCTGCATTCTTCCAGAAGCCCAAGGGATTTAACAAGTTCTGATTTTAGCTAAAACATATAAACCAAAAAAAAAAAAAAAAAAGAAAAAAGTACCATTTCTGTAACTCGGTTCTTAATGCCAGAAATTTTTGTGTTTGTCAAGTAACAAAGTAAAATTTGGGTCTTTTGTTATCCATTATTGGGCTGTCATTATAAAATAGGATATTTGTTTAGAGATAGAGTGGGTTGCCTTTAACATTTTATAAGGTCGTATTTTACTGAATGAGTGGGTTTCACACTGTCAGTATTAAGACACTATCAGTAAACTTGAATTTCCAGAGAAAGGAGTATATTGAAAAAGTACCATTGGAAAGAGGTAATTTAAAGAATTTCCCTTTAATCTGGACATCTGAGAAGTAGAGAAAAATCATAAACGAAATCAGAGACCACTTTGTCGTAATGAATTACGAACATACAGCATAGTGAAGTAATTTCATTCTAGCTGTTCATCTGTGGTAATCATTAAACTAGAAATTCAGCCTTCTGCTTTCGTGGGGAAGAGGGAAGGGGTGTCTTGTAATAGTGACTTCAGTCCCTAAGAATCAAATGCTTGTTTAAAAATATTTATGGTGCTCAAAGGACTGAATTTAGTGCAGTAAAGCTATTTTTCTAAAAATCATTCCACTCATTGTTTAAATTATTTTTCTTTCACCTTAATAACATTATAGGAGATTTGGCTCAAGTTTTGAAAAGCTCCTTAGAGGCAGAGGGGAAAAAAATGTAGATTAGCATTGGTAAATCTTTTTTGACGATGACTATAACAGTTGTTGAAATTTTGGTATCAGTTGAAATTCTGAAGGTTTCCAGAATTGAAGCAAGCAGCTCTGGGGCATGGGGAATACTCAGTTTATGATGGGAAAGTCAGTAGCTTTCGAGTGAACAGTGGAGAAAATCCTCACTGTTTAAATTAGGCATTGGCTACTAGATTCAGATCCTTTCTGTCTATGTGTCTTGGTCTGCTGCCTGCTGCTGTGCAGGACAAAAGTGTCCCTATCTGTGGCTGCTCAGGTGGGAAATGAAATTGGGTAGGAGGGCTGGGGCTGGGGAGAGGTGATGGGAGATAGTTCCTCTCCATTACACACAGCATGAGACAAGTCCATGGTTAGAGAAGGAACGGTCCCAGAAATTTTGACATAGTAAGACGTTGGCATTAAAAGTCTGACATGGGGGCTGAGATACCTCAGCAGTAATTCTTGGAGCCCAAGGCAATGGAACATATATTAACACTGAGGTGCCTGGTAATTCCACAGTAATTCACAAGGCCTTGACAGCTCCCAGGCCTTTCAGTAACTCCTGGTAGGACATAAAAAGCAGGTTTGTACCCTAGAGATGGGATGTTAGGCCGCTTTTCTGAAGGAGATGGAGTGCAGCTGTGCCTGGAGCCCTGATCTTTGGACCTTTGGCCCCATACAAATTGTCGCCAGTTCACCTGCTGAAAATGCAGAAATCCAGAGCTGTGGTGGATGCGTGCGTACATGAGTCTGGGCAGTGAGTGCACCTCAGCTGATGGCCAGTGTTTTATTTATAGACTTACCAGAACGTCCAGTTCTTTCCCCAAACTTGAAGCTAAGAGAGGAGGAGGAGTCTTTTGTGAACTACTGATTGGGGATAGTCTGACCTCAAAGATGACAGCTCAGGATAATCCTAGCCAGTCCCTGATCCTTCCAAAGGGGCTGTGAAAACAGCACTTGGTTATTTACGCAAAATGAGAAAAGGGGCGTGTCTGAAGGCAGAAATTATGAAACAAATTAATGCATGTTGAGCTGTTGATGTCAGCTGGCTGGTGGAAATTAACATGGTGTATAGCGTTAAGTGTTGTCTTTTTACTTTAATTCTATGAGACATGTAACATGTTGAAACATCAAGCCAAACATCTGGGGTTTTATGGCTGGTGGTGTTTATCCAACTGTTTACTCTCCCTGCTATCCGAATAAGATCCATGCTCAGTGGGTCCTGTTCACTCTTAAATTTAGTAAGTTCAGAGGCCACACCATCCCAAACTCCAAGCTCTTTGATTGTGGGAAGAGAAGTGTCTCGTATTTCGAGTGATCAACTTGAATTTTCGTCAGAAGGGAATTTGATATGTTGAAAAGAACATCTCAAGGAGTTAGCAAAACTGGCGCTGGTCCTGGTTTTACCACTGATTGTTCTGTGAGATTGAGCATATCTTGAACCCCTCCTCGGCCTTGCTTCCTTACCTGGGATATTGAGGGGCAGTTAATAATTTCTGCCCTGCTAAGCTTTTAGAATTGTGGGAAGACTAAGATGAGACCACATGGAAAAGCTCTGTAATCTGTACGTGTCTTACACATTGTTTATCCAGCTATCCAAAAATATTTTAGGCATTATGCTTAGCTGGTTATATAATATTGAACAAGGTACCCTCCTTTCCCCCACTCCAAGGAGCCTAGTCTGGGCAACAAACAAGCATCCTTTAATATTGTGGGATAAATGTGATGATAAGAATAATTACAGGGTGCTATGGCTGCAGCGCAATCTTGGTTTGGTGCTGAGGTGGTGGGTCAAAGACAGTTATTGTTTTAAGATAAGGATTAAAGAGGCTTGGGTTGTTTTTTCGCAATGCCTGGAGGAGAGCCTTGGGAAGATTTGTTGAGCACAGCTGTCGGGTTTCATCCGAAATTCATGGGGTACTCACTAGAGGTCTTGAGAGAGTGAAACTGCAGTTAAGTATGGGAGCTTGCTGCTTTTTGGCTGGAGGACACTCAAAGGCCATGTGGGAACAAGCCCGGTGCAGCTGACACAGACTTCAGAGTGTGAGAAGGAGAGCTTCCTTTGGTTGCTGGCTCTGCACTTATCATCAGCTTAAATCAAGATCCTGTTTTGTCCCAGGTGGTTGGACCAAAGCCGTGTTAACCTCGAGGGAACTCTTGCTTAAGCAGATGCACACTTGTTTTATGTGGGCCCTGCCTCATAGGGATTTGTTTTAATATTTTGTTAATTAAAAAAAACTTAAATCTGCAAAAAAGAGAATAGTGATGAACCCGCATCATTAATAATCAAGATTTTGCCACATTTGGTTCATCCATCAACTCCAGGCATCTTGTCATTTCACCCTACGTACTTCATCATACTTCTCTAGACGTGTGGACATTTTCTTACTTAACCACAATGCCTTGATCACATCTAAAAATAGAGGATTTTTAGAAACCTTCTTGCTCTCTTTCCTCCCCAACATTTTATTATGAAAATTTTCGAGCCTACAACAAAGTTGAGTATTTATTTATTTTTAAAAATATTTTATTTTTAAATTTTTTGTTGGGGGATAATTAGATTTATTTATTTAATGGAGGTACAGAGGATTGAACCCAGGACCTTGTGCATGCTAAGCACACACTCTACCACTGAGCTATACCCTCCCCCTGCAAAGTTGAGAATTTAAGAGTGCATGGCTGTGTATTCGCTTCTTAGAGTATTCGAACATTGACACGTCTCTCCATCTGGTCATCCCATTTTCCTTCCATCTATCAATCCATCTTTTTAAATGTGTTTCACTGTAAATCGCAGACAGTAAACTTCTTCCCTTAAGAGTTTAGCATTCATATCATTAAGATTTTAATCCCGGTTTCCTTTTTCTTTTGAGGTACATTTGCAGTGAAATGTACAAATCTTGAGGTGTGTTTGCTGCGTTTTTCAAATTCATGTGTAACTCAAATCTCTATCAAGATACAGAACCATACCTGCACCCTGGAAAGTTCCTGCATACCCCTCCCCAATTAATCCCTTTTCTTTCTCCCTGTGGTAACCACTGATCTGATTTTTTTTTTATTAAAGGTTAGTTCTTCTATTCCAGAATTTCATATAAATGAAATCATAAAGTGTGCACTCTTTTGATTTTGTTCACTCGGCAAAATGTTCTTGTGATTTACCCACATTGTTGTGTATCTGCTGTGTGGCTGCAAGCAGTTTGTGTCTTTGAATTGTTGAGTAGTATTCCATTGAATGTTTATACCACAGTTTATCTCTTCTCCTACTGATAGACACTTGGGGTGTTTCTACTTCTGGTGATATGAATTAGCTTCTATGAACATTCTTGTCCAACTCCTTTTGTGAATGTGTGGTTTTTATTTCTTTGGATAACTCCCCTGGAATGGAACTGCTGGACTAGGAGGTAGCCCAGCATGTAGAAACTGTCATACCTTTGCCAAATTGTTTGAACCATTTCACATTCTTACCAACAATGAATGACAATTCTGGTTATTCCACCTAGCCAATGATAAGTTTTGTCAGTCTTTTTAATTTTAGCTGTTCTAGTGTGTGTATCATGATATCTCATTGTATTTTTGGGGGGCGGGTTGGTAATTAGGTTTGTTTATTATTATTTCTACTTTTTATTTCATGGAAGTACTGAGGATCGAACCCATGACCTCGTGCATGCTGGGCATGCACTCTACCATGGGGCTATACCCTCCCCACTCATTGTGGTTTAAACTCTCCTTTCCCTGATGACTCATGATGTTGAGCACTTTTGTATATGTTTATTGTCCATTTGCATATTTCTTGTGATGTGTCTGTTCAGATTTTTGCCTATTATTTTTGTGCCCTTATTATTGAGTTATAGATGATGTTTATGTATCCTGGATGCCAGTCCTTTGCTAGATGTCTGTTTTGCAAATATTATTTCCAAATGTGTGACTTGCTTATTTTCTTAATCATATCTTTTGATGAGCAGAAGCTTTTGCCTTTGTCTATTTAGCCAGTTCCTTCTATTATGGTTATTACTTTCTGTGACCTAAGAAGTCTTTGTCTTCTAAGTTAAAAATATATTTGCCTGTGTTTCCCTCTAAAATCTTTATAATTCTAGCTTTCACATTTAGATTCATGATCCAGTTCGAGTGATTTGTGTGTGTGATTTGAGGTTGGATTCAGGGATTTCTTTTTCAAAACCAATTTCTAGGCTTTGTTTACCCAGGAAGTGTCACACAACAGGGGTGAACAAATATGAGTCTAGCTGCGGGGTTTTCTTTTAAGCATTTGTAAATGTGCTGCTGGGTCAGGCCACAGTGGACACGAATGAGTCCCCTAGGGTACTTGCCCCTGTTCCTCTTGTGTGCTTTCAGCAATCAAGTATTGAATGTCCACCGTGTGCCCTGCGCTGAGGCAGTGGTACCCAAGACCTGGCTGGCAGGACACCAGACTGAGCAAGGGGCTGCCAGCATGTGGTGTGTGAAAGCGGGGGAGAGCAGAATGAACGTGATTGGGGGGTCCCCGGAAGGCCTCCTGGCAGGAGGGATTTTTGAGCTGAAATCTGGAGGAAGTGAAGGGGGATGAGTAAAATAGGGTTCTGGGCAGAGTGTTGCTGGAGCTGAGGGGGAGGAGACATGCCAAGTTAGAACAGCCGAAGTCCACAGGCTCCCCTCACCCATCCCCGCACCAAGGGTTGATTGTGTAAGAGAAAGAAAAGGTGCCTTGATGTTTGGCATGTTTCTTTCTGTGTCTCTCGCCAGGCCTCAGTGGGGCATTGCCAAAATGCCTGCCCTGTATCTCCTAGGGGTGCCTTGACCGATTGCACCTTCCTCAGTTCATCCAAATATGTTTTTCACAGAAGAAACTCTCCTTCCTTTTGACTCCTGAAGAGGAAGGGACTGGGAGAGCCCCTGAGGCCCTCTTCTGTAGCCCTGAACACACTCTCTGTTGCTCTCTCCAGGCTCTTGGCTTCTCCAAGGACCACTGGCTTTTGCTGACTTCCCTCCTGCCCACTCAGCCTGATGGCTGCACGTCCCAGCAGAGCTCCTCTCCTCAGCACCCGTCGTCCCTCAAGTCCTGTAGCCTTGCCTTCTGCTGACCCAGAGTATCTTTCCCCAGAACTCCTGAGCATCGCTGCACAAAGTCCTAGTTGGGCGCCTCTCCCTCTCCATCACTCCTCCTTGGAAGCAGTTCTGCACTCTCTTCTTGACTGCACTCCTGAGAGTGCCCTGTTCCTGCCTTGAGCCTCTCCACCTCATCTGCTTGCTTTCTCTTGATGCCTTTGTGCCCCGGGTCAGGGCCACCAGACTGGTGCTGCTCACGTTTCCATTTCACCTCTCATTGTCTCTTTAACCTCCCTTACCTTCTTCCCTCCTTAATCATACCTCCTTTGTAGTCCAGGCTCTGGCTCCATCACTTGTTTTTGCTTATCAGAGAATCCCTGTCTGCTCATCTGTTCCTCTACCTACGAAGATGACCTGATTTCACTTCTTTTTTCCTGTACCCCATGATGATAATCACATAGTTGACAATTCTTGTGTACACCCTGGGTAACGTCTGGAGCTCCTGTAGGACTTTGCTTGTTGCTCCTGCCCTCAGATTTTTCAGCCTGGTCTCTCTCTCCACCTCCACTTCCTCAGCAGCACCCATTACCTGGTTCTAGCCCAGTCACTCTACTGCAGCTGCCCTCTACTCACCATGTGAGATTTTTCTGTGGCATTTAACTCTTGGACACTTTAAATCTTTCATTTGATCTGTCACTGAATTTTCTTTTGTCAGTTTTCCCTCCTGAATCTTTATCCTGCTCCCTAAATATGGCGTTTGTCAAGTTTGGGCCTTGGTTTTATTCCCTCTTCATTCATGCTTTTATGCCTTGGTTATTGATGTCTTCCAAACGTGTGATTCCTGTAAGTCAACATTTTGAACACTCTTGGGACATTTCCACCAGAATTCGCTCCCTCCTCTTCCTTCCCTTTTGTGCATGGGTTCATTCATTCATTCATTGATCGCCCATCCCCATTTTCCTGACCCAGTACCCTTGACAGACATGGCTAATCAATCAGTATGGTTGTTCTCACTAAACTTGGCTGTGACCTATGAATTTTTCAGTGTGGCCCCCTGGCAGCTATGGCTCGTTGGTACATCAGTTGCATCTATTTGTCATATTTGTACCGGATGGCCTTTAAGGTTGCTGGCTCTCCCTCACATATTTAAGGGTTTAGCTCTGCCTTGTGTTACCCCAGATCTGGTCCCCAGAGGGATCAGTCACCATCAAAGTGTTTAGTTTGTAATTCCATCTCAATTCCGTAGCAGTATGGGCAGAATATAAGCTGAAGTTTCTCAGATTTCTCATAGTGCTTTGTTTCTTTAAAGATGTAGAAGAGCTAGGTAAGGGGAAGGGTGAGTCGTCTTGTCTCAAGATTGGTATGAACTATATCCATGTGTGTTCAACTGGGGTCTTACTTTGCAGTTCATAAAAGCATTCTCACTTGTCCTTTTGCCTCTGGGTATATTATAAATATGAGAGAACAAATTTTACTAATTTTACTAAATATTTTAAAAGTTTAAAAGCCACTGCAGGTGGTTGAATACACATGCATTTCAGGAAAATCACTGGCTTTGTCCATCCCCAGAGGCTAATTGGGTTGGCTTTGTGAGCTGTTCAGGGAGAAGATGGTTCCAGAGACCCATGTCCTCCGCTGAGAAGACCCTGCCTCCTGGGATCTCAGCGTTCTTGTTATTCCAGACACCCTGGAATCTTTCTAAACCATCAGTGTAGAACAAGGACTTTTTGGCTTGAGGTTTGTTGATGGACCTCCCCTGCTGCTAGACCAAGAATGCATTTTCTGCTCTAAGCATTTTCCTCCCTCGCACAGCAGCTGCGACAGGTCACAGGCTCCCAACTACTGGGCAGAAGGAAAAATGGGCTGCAAATCCTTGAAGAGTCTGCACTTTGAGCTTTAAATTGGGTTGTAAATGGAAGTGAATTATGTGGGAGTTGTTAGGAGACCTGTGTGGGCGGATGCTGCTGCTGACGGGCGGTGTGACCTTGGGCAGTACCCCAACGTCTCCCGGTCTCCATGTCCACATCTGCATGAAGCTGAAGGGCCGGCTGATCTCAAGGGTCCTTCTAGACCCAGCGTTCCGTGTGCTTTGTTTTCCTGTTTGTTGTTATTACTTCATCTAATAAGATTGTCAGGTTTAGACAGGAAAGAAAGTTCTGTGGAAGGATCAGAGTTTTAGAAAGCATTTGGAGTTGTATCTGTTTGTTGGTTTATATTATAAGGGTTCTGGGATCCTCTGGGAAGGGGAGCACACCCTGCCTTGGAGGGCTGAGTGGAGCTGAGGGACAGGGAAGGAGCAGGTCTAAGAGCTGCCTATTAACTGACTGTGCTTAGGTTTATCAGAGCAGCCGGGAAGCAGAGTTGCCTGGTACAGGCGGCATCCCACCTAGCCGCACAGTGTATGGCTGTGACAAGCTCTGGAATCAGGCAGAAGACCTGGGGTTCTAGTCCTGACTTCATCACCAAGGCTATGTTGAGAGAACATCTCCTAAACCTCAGTTTTCTTGTTTGTAAAATGGGGGCAACGAGAGTGCTTCCCCTCATGGCACTGCTGTGAGGACCAGGTGGAGTAATACAATAGAACTCTTAGCCCATGGGGTGTAGAGTAATTGCTCAATAAACATAGCCTGTTAATTACAGAGTGCTTGCCTTAGACTGGGCTGAGTGTTTTCCTCCAGTATCTGATTTAATGCACAAAATCATACTAAGTGGAAGCAGTTGTTATCCACGTCCTACAGAGGAAGGAATCAAAGTTAGGAAGCATGAAGTAATTTTCTCAACGTTGCACAAGCAGTTAGTGACAGAGCTAGGACTGGAAACCAGATCTTTTTGCCTCCAAAGTCCTGTTCCGCCATGCACTCTGCCTTCTGGTGTGGAGAGCCTCCTCATGGCTCAGCGGGGGATTCTGAAAGACCGTGGAAGAGGTGAGACCGGTCATGAGTGTCCACCTGATGCTGTTCTGCTTCCAAACAGGTTGGAAAGTTCATTTTGGCAGTCCAAAGTTATGTTATAGTAGCTGCTATTCATGCTGCCTCTTGATGGCGGGAAGAATTACCAGGCTTTTTTTCTGATGAACAGCCTCATTTGCAATCATGAAAATTCTTAACCTTAAAACTTATAAGCAGAGGACCAAGCACAGCAGTGTAGAAGGTAAAGGGTCCTAAAGGAGGGAGGAGGGACACAACGCCATGGAGACTCAGGAGAGAGAGTCACAGCCAGGGACAGGGTGCAGTGGGGTCCTCAGTAACTTCCTGGTGGCAGGTGGTGGCAGTGGTGGTGATGGCATTCAAGATGGGTCTTGAAGGAAGCGAAGCATTTTGGAAAAGTGGAGGTGGCAGGAAAGAGCAGCTACAGGGTGCATTGCAGGTGCATAAAACTGAAGTTCAGCTCTATGGAGTGAGGAGATAATGAAAAAATCCTCCAACAAATTTTTCATGTCTTTTAATGCCTTTGACTGTGTCACATGAAGCCTGGTCAGAGAGTCTAAAAGGCAAATCCCTATGTGTCAACAAAAATATTTCCAGGCATCTTTGTCTTTCCTCCACTGTATAGAGAACTTCTAGCATCCAGGTGCTTGCAGCTCTTCTGTCTGTCCCTTCACATTCTGAACCTGCACTTTCCAACAGGGAAGCCCCCACCGCATGTGGCCACTGAGCCCTTGAAATGTGGGAGACCTGAGATGTGCTGTCTGTGTAAGACATACTGGATTCTGAAGATGTAGTAAGAAAGTAAAATATCTCAATTTTAAAAATATTGATTGTGTTGAAATGATAATATTTTGAATAGATTGGGTTAAAAGTAAACTATTAAAAGTAACTTTACCTGTTCTTTTTTTCTTTTTAATGGGGCTACTAGAAAATTTAAAATAATGTGTGGTTCTCATTCATGGCTGGCATTCTATTTGTATTGGATGGTGCTATTCTAAGGTACTTGTTGCATCCTTAAAGTTCCATCACCCATTCTAGGGTTATCTGAGTCACAGATGGCTTTGATTAGGTGCATGTCAGGAAAAGGGCTTGGCAGTTTAGATGTGTTAGAGACCTAGGTTCTGTCTGTGGCAACGTTACATACATTGTTCTCTGAGCTTCAGATTTTTCATCTGCATAGTGGGGACATTGGATCAGATATTCTTCATGACCCCTTTTGATTAAAAAAATTCTATAATTCTAGGTTGGCACCAACTATTGTTAATCTTTCCTGGGTTCCACTGAAAGGTCTCTGTTGCTCCCTTTACCAAATATCGGAAAAAGTGTGGATTATTTCCTTTTACTTCTGGTCCTTTAGTCTTTCCTGGAGTGGAAAGACTTTAGAGTTCATATAGATTAAGGAAACTTTCTTACTCTCTTTTCTTTGTTTGTTGGCCCCAGCTAGGCTTGTTTGAGTCTGTTCCTGAGCGAGGTGGCCAAGGCAGCTCCTGAAATGGTACGAGTATCGGAGAGCTTGGAGAAGAGGTCTCATTTTTTTTGGTTCATGATTGTGGAGACTACTTTTGAATACCCCATGCATAGTGATTCCACAGACTTTATTTACACACTATCTTGGTCCATAAAAACTGAGAATCTTATCTTTCTTTTCTCTTTTGGCTTCACCAATGTTAGAACAAATCAGTCATTTCTTTGTAAATGTCTTTCATCAGTTCTTCCTCCTATGCACTGTCCATCTATTAAATAAATATATCAGGCATTGGGCTAGCTTCCAGAACGCAGAGGTGTGAGGCTTGATCTTTATCTTTGAGGAACTTGTGGATAAAGGTGAAGACATGGTGCTTGGTGCCTTGAGAGGGATATTCAGGCTGGGTGGGGACAGATAAGGAAGGGTGACACCATGAGCAAGCTCAGGCAGTGAAACATTTATTTGGAAGTGAGAGTTTTTGATATTTCAAAGTGAGACAAGGTCTTAGTTAACTAGCAACAAGTCATATAAATAAAATCTGCCTGTGAATATATATTTGATATAATTCCCTTTAATGGAAGATCAGTGTCTGGATGGAAATGTGTTGCTACACTGAAATCCTCTCTCAGGATACCAGTTACAATGGAGTTTTTTGCCATTAAATTTATTTTTCTTTAGGAATAAGCCTTTACAGTATGTTACATTTTTAAAAAAGTAACAATATAGAAAAGGGGTCATATAAAAGCCAGGTTTTACTGGTTTAAAGAACAAGAGCACCGGAGAGAGAAAATATTGCTAGGCCTATGGAACCCATTTTATTGCCAGTGCCTGAATCTAAGTTACCCTTGATAAAATCTTGATATTTCTCTGAGTATAGGTGAATAAAATAAATCTGCAGGGGTATGTTTGGGTAGCCAGCAGTTCTTGGCTTTTGATTTGAGGTTTGTGGGAATCCTAAAATGACAGGGTACTAATTATCTTAAATTGAAATCTCCAAAAATTGAACTGATTTTGATCATAGAAATGGTAATAATATCTAATGTTTATATACTGTGGGAGATGTATTTCATAGTAAACAAAATTAACAGGAGTTATCTCTTCAGTGGACAGATTAAAGCACTCAACAACTTATGTACCTAGTCTTAGAAGAAACTTTATTAAATATATATAAAATATAAATACGTATGTATCTTTGTACATTAAATGCCAACAATAATGTACATTTTAAAAAAGGAAAATGAAACTTTTGAGTGTATTTCACACTGAAATTCAGATACTCATACTATAAGGACAGCATTTTTGTGGAAGGTTTCCTTGTAAATTAGGAAAATCTAAAACATTCACCTTGAACCAAGAGTATTTTTATAATAACAAAAATGAAAAGTAACTATAACAAGTTTATACCATCTTAAGGCTTTTCTGATACACAAATCTCCAAATGAGACAAAAACAGGGCTGTTTCTAAAGGTACTTGTTCATACGTGGTCCTAGCCGTGTGAGCAGTGCTAGTGGCGATCGCTTCCCTTGGGGGTTGGGAGGCTCAGGATGCTCAGAAACAGCGGTGGCAGTATTTACGTAGAGGGTTGGACCTACAAACGACAGAGCTGCATGCTGATTGTTGCCTGGAAACCAGCTTTCAATTGAAACAGTGATGAGTTCTCTGTATGTCTAATTCTCTTTCTCTTCTTCCTGGTGTGCTGTCAGAATACTGTGTATTTTAGTTTCTGGGATCAAAATTGGGTTGGTGTAAAAAATTAGTAAAAATAATTCTATGCCATTTCTCGATATAGTTACACTGAAAATCACTAACATGGAATTTTGTTGATGTGACGATGTCTGTTGATTAGAAGTGACCCAACTGGTTTGTAAGAACTATATGTGGGCATATGAATAATTGATACACTACTTAATTTTTTAAAATCGAAGTGTGGTTGGTTTACAATGTTTCAGATGTATAGCAAAATGATTCAGTTATACACATGCATACATATATATTTTTTCAGATTCTTTTCCATTATATGTTGTTGTAAGAAATTGAATATAGTTCCCTGTGCTATACAGTAGGTACTTGTTGATTATTTCATAGATAGTGGTGTGTTAATCTGTTTATCCTAAACTTCTTATCCCTCCCCTGCCCTTTCCCCTCCCTACACTACTTAATTTTTGACAACTCAAACAGCTGCCCTTTATCCACCTGTAAATAGAATAATATGGTCATGTATTTTCATGACTGTAAAATATAGAAACTCACTATAAATTACAATTTCAAATTATTATCTATTTATCATCTACCTGCATAATGAGGTATAAAGTTTACTTAAGCATTCATTTATATACTCAGTATTCGTTTAATAAATGTTTGAATGCCTACTGTGGGGCAGGCAGGATACGAGAGGTACCAGGAATGTAGCAGTGAACAAGATAGAAAAAGGTTCCGAGCTTCATTGATGACACAGGCAATAAACTCAGCAACAAGTGTGTTGACTACAGATGACAATAAGAGATGGGAAAGGCATGCACGTGATGAGCGAAACCGTGAGAGGGGAGCAGGGATGGGATTGTTCTGGGGTTGTTCTACGTAAGGATGATCAGTGGAAGTCTACGGAGGCAGCATTTGAAGTGACGTGAGAGACTAAAGGAGCCAGACTTTGAGTGTAGAAATGGCTTCATGTGGTCCATGGTGGGTAGTGTACTCAGCACTGAAGTGGTTCTGCTATGTGTGACGCCACTTGTGTACAAGAGTCATATTCTGAATTGACCCAGGAACCAATGAGGAAAGATAGTATCCTGGCCCTAGAGCACAGCCTTGGAGCCCCCTGTAAGGTCAGGTATTAAGCCCTTAACTGCTGGGTGATTGGGAGGTGCAGGGAGGGCTCAGGGGAGGGACTGGGTTGGCTCTGAGAGGGCTTGGGGGCCACAGCCATGCACCTATTATGGAATGGAAGTGTTTCAGTATTTAAACAAGCAGCATGGTGCATGCAATGGCTGCCCATCAGCCGTGGTTGGGTTTGACTTTAAGATCTGGGGAATTTTGACAGTTAACCAATTGTAGTTACAAATTATTTAAAAAATTCTGGCCAATTCACATAGTTTATTAGAGAAAAGGAAGGGTTGAATTCCTGTTTCTATGCCGGGCAGGCAGTCATGACTTTATAGTCCGGGTCACATTTTGAGGAGGTAGCAAACTTGATGTATTCTTCGCAAGAAGCTAACTAACCTAACTTTTATTTTTATTTTAATAGGCGACATCACTGTCCGCACATCCCTACTAAGATTTATGATACAACAGACAAACCATGTCTTCTCTCCGAATATACCGAGAACTACCCTCTCTATCACTCTTACCTGCCCAGAGAGTCCTTCAAGCCCAAGCTGGAGTACCAGAAAGGGTGCACGCCAGTGGAAGGGCTGACCACATCGAGGTGAGGGCAGTAGTGTGAATATATGAATGTACAGCATGAATGGAGTGATGTACAGTATTAAGGTAATGTTCAATGTTGCAGTAATGTGCACTGTCAAGATGTACTATTACTGCCTTAATGTTAATTTATTGTATCTCTGAAAAAAAATCCTGCATTTATTAGCCTGTTTAATTTTTCCCCACAACCTCTTGAAGAGAATGGATTCTTGGGTGTGGGAGGAAGGCAAGATTAAATTGATCTACGCAAGAGCTGGAGGTTAAGTAAAGTAATAAAGAGAAATAATAACTAGTAAAGGGGGGCTGCTGCGGAAAAAGGAGTTTGGGGCTTTTGCACCTAAGCTCCAGGGCAGCTTGGGTGGTGGTAGTGATGTTGGTAGTGGTAAAAGAGAACTTGAGTGATTTTGGAACCATACTATAGATTTTGGACTAGGATCCCCTTGAGTGTTCTTCAAGAATATGAACAAAGAATATTTCCATTTAAATTACTCTTGACTTTTAAACTCTGATTCTATAGATCCAGGACTGTGCAGAGACTGAATCCCCTGTCTCAGGGTGTCACGGCTGCAGCAGTGTCTGTATCGACAGGGTGGGGCAACATGGTCAATCTCAGGATTGTTCTACGTGCTCTGACAGAATCTGCTGTTGACAACTCAGTGACCTTCAGTTGGTGACCTGAGCCTGGTGACTCAGTGGAGTAGAAACATCTTTGAAAGTGACGGGCAGCATTTCATGTTGTGTAGCTTAGTCCCCAGATGAGACCTGAGAGATGGACATGTTCTCTGCTTCTGATGTTTCTCCTCCCTTCGGGGTAGAATTGCTGTCAGGTGGAGATGAAATTGTTGCAGCACAACGCTCACACGTTTCATGGTAAATTTTCTCCCTGTTTCTCCCTCTTTCTCTCATAATTTTGTGCTTCTCTAGTGAAGGTCGCAGATGGCCCAGGCTAAGCAGAACACTAATTCATCCTGCCCCCAGATTTCCCCCAGGATAGGCCTGGAAACATCCTCTGTTGAGGACGTGAGTGGAGGCATAGCGTGTTCTACTGAAAGCTGCTGTCTTCTAGATCCAAAGGAAGAAGTCCCGTGTCTGGGTTATGGGGCAGAAAAGATCCACAAGGGGTGGAATGAAGCCAAGGGATTCCTGGGCTTGGTGGGAACCTCTGGGCAGGTGCAGCTTGAGAATGGGAGGGAGTCGAGGGTCTTGTCTGACTCTTGACTTGAGTCAGACCAATTTTACACTGAATAGTTGTCTTAAATGATTTGGTGTAAGCATGAGGTTTCTGGGTCCTGCTTCATGAGAAAAAATTGTAACCTACACAACCTGTTTTTCAACCTGTGACTTACTAAACAATATGAACTTTAAAGTTTGGGCTTCTGTTGACCAAGGAAACAGCATCCTTAGTTTCTAAGTGTCTAAATACGACAGCAAGAGAAGTGGACCTTTCCGGAGCCTTGCTTTTCCTTTTAAGAAGCCATGGTCAACGCTGATGAAAAGAACTACGCTTGTTTGTAAGAGATGTGTGATTGGTAGAAAAGAAGAAGAGCAGTGTTGAGGAGTGGCTTGCAGATCTCACACTCAGCTTCTAGATGCTGGTCTTCACATCTCTTTGTACCCAATTTACAGGGAATCAAGAGCATCTTATGGAAGGTAAAGCATAGGTTGCCTTCAGGTGCTGTTATATTAGGAATATGTTTCCTGTCCTAGAAATATTTGGATACTTTGAGGGTTGGATGTTGAGGGATGCTTTTGTTTGTTGCCCAGGTGCTTTGGAGAATGAAGACACATCCTTTCTCTGGAGCAGGAGCCCTGACCCATCCCCTGCGCTGAGGCCCCAGTAGAGCCCCGCATGCCCGCCCTCTTCCCGATGGTGCTTTGCAAAACAAAAACTTGCCCTTTGACCTGTCTTAAATTATCCTTGCCTTGTGTCACTTAGAGCAATAAACATATCACCTGGAAGGGCCCTCTGTCCCTGCCAGAGCCAGAATAACAAAATCATTCATGTTAAGATGTGGCCAGAGTGGAGGCATGCAGATACTGAAAGAATTTCCAAAACTAGTTGTTAATGATCATAAGGGCCTTAAAAAGAAGTGGCAGCATTAAGGTTACCCATGGGAAAGAAAAAGAACAGAAATCCTTCTCTTCTGTCTTTCATTTCCTTCCCAGAAAGAGGACTGAGGGAGATGATAAGCTGTTTCTTCTCTCCCTAGTACCTCAATTTCATCGTTTCTCAGCTCTGTGCCTGCCGTGCTGGGCACTAGTTTTTAGAGGGCCATAGTTTTGTTCTCAGTCTCTCAAGATGCCTTTTTTTTTTTTTAAGCTCCAGTGGGCTCAAAAAAGTAAGATAAATTAACAAAAATCAGGATTTTACCAACCATCTTTTCTGAACCTTCTAAACTCTGCAGAAACTCTAGTCCATATATGTGTACTTACAACAAACTGTGCCCCATTAGGAAGTGTAGAGATGCTGTCATCTGGGTGCTCAGCCAGAGGGTGCTGGGGGGTGGCATGGGTCAGCCCTGTGTCTGTCCACCCCTGTGTCTGCGTGGATGGCCACCCTTCTGCCCTTAGAACTCTTGTTGTCAGACTGTCCCACCTACTTCCCTATCTAAGGGTGGACTCGGCTTAGTTTCTGAGATTGGACGTGGGGCTGCCACCTGCCGCATGGAAAAGTCATGTAGCCCAGGGCTTGGCTGGGCTTGGTGATTAAGCCCAGACACAAAAAACACCTGGTTTCTGGAAAGGTTATCATCTCAGCATGAGGCATGACTACAGCTGCATACAACTCTTACTGACTGTAAATCTTGGGGATTTACGGCAGGTGCCGGGAGGGGAATGCTTGTGCTTTGCAGCCCTCCTTGATATTGAGTTGTTTCTTGCAGCCCTTGGTAATTCCCTCGCATACGATCTGCCTTTGGTTCGGATAGACCTGAGATCAATTTATGAATAGGAGGTTTACACTTCAAGCCTCATTTCCCCTCAGGCATGTCACTATGTGAAACACTTGGGCCCCATTTTGGGACGTTATTTTGTTAGCTAAGTGAGATTCCCTAATGATGGGCCAAGTGGATGGCCTCAGAAGAGATACGTCATCAAGATGGTGTTAGACCTGGATTCTAAAGGGAGCGAGGGCATGGGTAGGATGAAATGGAGGTTCAGAAGGGGAGGACGGAATAGGGTTCACACTTGATGAGTCTGGCTGCAGGGAAGAGGGCAGAAAGTTGGTGGCACAGGTTTCTTCATTTATTGGCAAGACTGATAAAGTAGGAGGAAGAGCTAAAAGAGAAAGGGCATTTGAAATCCTCTCCAAAAGCCAAGAAACAAGCAAGAAAGTTGGTAGTAGGCTTGAGTTTTTCCCTCCCTACTGAATTTTACACATTTTATGTTCAAGTACGTACTTCTCTACTCACAGCTATACCACTGGAGATACTTTCTCACTTCTATTGACTGAGCCTGAAGATTAATGAAGACATTAATTGCTTCAGTAAAAGGTCTCGGTACTAGACTTGCCTGCATAATTTAAAAGCCTTTGATGTGTGTCTTTAATTAAAGTTGGGGACATTTTGGCCATTATTTCTTCAAGTTTTTTTTTGTCCCTGAGACCGTTCATTTCTTTCCCCCAATCTTTTTTTCTCTGTCCTTCAGATTGGACAGCTTCTATTCCTCTATTTTCAAGTTCACTGAGTCTTCCTCTGCCTCCATTCTGCTATTAAGCTGATCCAGTGAATGCTTTTATTTCAGATACTGTGTTTTTCAGTTTTAGAATTTGGATGTGGTTCTTTATATATATATTTTTTGCTTCTCTTGTGATTTCCTGTCTTTTCATTCATTATGACCTTGTTTTCCTTTTTGTACCTGAGCATAGTTAAAATAGCTGCTTTATAATCCCTGTCCGCTAATTGCAACATCTGGGTCTGCTTGGAGTTGGTCTTCATGATTATCTTTTTTTTTTTCCTTGAGACTGGGTCACATTTTCTGTTAGTACGTCAAATAGTTTTGGATTGATCCTGTACATTGTTAATGTTATGTTGTGGAGACTCTGGATTTTTTTTACATTCCTCTGAAGAGGTTTTTTTTTGTGTGTGTTTTCTGTTTTATAAGCAGGTAGTAGGTTGATTGGGCTTAAAATGCAAACTCTGTGTCTTGGGTGTCAGTTCAAATTTCAGTTCAGTTCTTTATCTTTAGCATGATTGCCTAAAGTCTGTCCCATGCATGTGAGGTCAGCCAGAGTTTTGGGCCCAGTTTATAAACAGAATTTGAGCCTTCCTGTCTCTGTTCTCTCCTTTTCAGGATTCATTCCTCACTTTCCGGCATCTGTGGTTGTCTCAAACTTTGTCCTCTGGTTCTTCAGTCAAGAAAGATGGAAGGTTTTCTGTTCCCATTTTAGCTGCCCTGCCTGGCACAGATTGGAGCCTGCCTTCAGATTGGAAACGCTGGGAAAAAAAAAAAAGGGAACTTACACAGACTCACCCAGTACCATTCTCTTCTTCACCTGTTGGTTCTACTTCAGAATCTGCCTGTCTTGGTTGCTCTTTAGTGCTCACAGGTAGTTGCTTTTCACATTTTGTCCAGAGTTTATATGAAACAGTGACAGGTGTTATCTTCAGCTTTAGTGTAGTTTGGGAGATGAGAGAGTAGAGAGGGAGACGGGTACAGTCAGCCCTCCAGCTCTGTGGGTTCCACATCCATGGATTCAACTAAATGTAGATTGAAAATAAATAATTTCAGAAAGTTCCAAAAAGCCAAACTTGAATTTGCTATGCACTGGCAATTATTGACATAGCCTTATATTGTATTGGATATTATAAGTAATTTAGAGATGATTTAAAGTGTACGAGGGAGTATCTGTAGGTTATATGCAAATTCTGTACCATTTCATATAAGGGACTTGAGCATCCATGGATTTTGGTATCTACAGGAGGTCCTGGAATTAGTACCCCACAGATACCAAGGGGTGTCTGTACTGTGTAATTTAAATTCTGGAGGCATATACTTGGAGCCCCATCTGTCACAGGGAAGATAAGAAGGGCTCAGTATGTCCTTATCAAGGTCAGGGGCACAAAGCAAGCCCCATGAATCAGTCTAGGGATCTTTCTTAGTGTACTGGAATGGGCTCCTCTGCCTGTCTGCGGTGACATAGTGGTTTCTTCAGAGGATTCCTGTAACCTGGGGGAGTTTCAGGATTAGGTGTGTGAGTCACAGAATCAAATCAATTGACACACAAAGAGCAAAGCCCCATAGAAGAGATGAAGAGGACAAATCACGAGGAGGAGTATCAAAGGAGTCAAGGGAGAGAGTATTACAAAAATGAGTGAGAGGATGGATGCTGTGAAGATGGTGCATGAGGATAAAGGCCCCGGGAGCAGTGACTGGGTTTGGAAATAAGGTGGTACTTTGGAGGGCTTGGCTTGAGCGAGGAGTGAGTAGAATCAGATTTGACGGGTGGAGCATGAGTAAGGGATGAGGAGGGCAAGTCTGTATCTGTAGACAGCCCTTTCTAGAGGAGAGAAGGGGAGGGGAAAGGACCAGAGGGGAGTGGACTCCTGGGATGATTGTTTTAGTGTATTGTTTTCCTATAAAAATGAGAAAGTCTGGAGCATGTTTAAATACTAACAGAAAGGATCCAGTAGGAAGAAAGGTTAAACCACTGACGGGCTCCTCAGGGAGGGGTCCTTGAGAAAGACAGAGGAGATTTAAGGCAGAGGTAAAGAAGACTGGCTTTAGGTAAGATGGGGAACTCTTTGTTGAGGTATAGTTGATGTACAATATTATACAAGTTACAGGTGTAGTGATTAATAATTTTTAAAGGTTATACTCCATTTATAGATATTTAAAAATATTGGCTATATTCCCTGTATTGTATAATATATCCTTGTAGTTTATTTTACACATAATAGTTTGTACCTCTTAATCCCCTACCCCTATATTGCCCTCCCCTCTTCTCTTTCCACTGGTAACTACTAGTTTGTTCTATCTGTGCATCTGTTTCTTTTTTTGTCATATTCACTGGTTTGTTGCAATTTCTAGATTCAACACATGTATGTGATATCATACTGTATTTGTCTTTCTCTGTCTGACTTTATTTCACTTAGATGAATGTCCTCCAAGTCCATCCATGATGTTGCAAATGGCAAAAGTTCATTCTTTTTTATGGCTGAGTAGTATTCCAGTGTATATATGTACATACCACATCTTTATCCAGTCATCTGTTGATGATGATCAACATGACGATGAACACACTTAGGTTGACTCTATATCTTGGCAATTGTAAATAGTGCTACTGTGAACATTGGGGTGCAAAGCATCTTTTCAAATTAGTGTTTTTGTTTCTTTTCATTGTAATTGCTGGGTCATATGGTAGTTCCATTTTTAGTTTTTTGAGAAACCTCCATACTATTGTCCACAGTGGCTGCACCAATTTACATTCCTATCAACAGTGTAGGAGGGTTTCCTTTTCTCCACATCCTCGCCAACATTTGTTGTTTGTATTCTTTCTGCTGATAGCCATTCTGACAGGTGTGAGGTGATATCTCATTGTGGTTTTGATTTGCATTTCCTTGACAGTTAGCATTGTTGAGCATCTTCTTGTGTGCCTGTTGGCCATCTGCATGTCTTCTTTGGAAAAAATGTCTGTTTGGATCTTTTGCCCATTTTTTAATCAGAGTTTTTTTTTGAAGTTGATTTGTATGAGCTATTTATATACATTGGGTATTAACCCCTTATCGGTCATATCTTTTGCAAATATTTTCTCCCATTCTGTACATTATCTTTTCATTTTGTCAATAGTTTCCTTTGCTGTGCAAAAACTTTTAAGTTTAATTAGGTCTCATTTGTTTTTGTTTTTATTTTCTTTGCTTTAGGAGACAGATCCAAAAAAAATATTGCTACAATTTATGTCAAAGAGCATTGTCTATGTTTTCCTCTAGGAATTTTATGGCTTCTGGTCTTTCATTTAGAACTTTAATCCATTTTGAGTTTATTTTTGTATATGGTGTCAGAGAATGTTCTGATTTCATTGTTTTACACCAGGCTGTCCTGTTTTCCCAGAACCATTTATTGAAGAGACTGTCTTTTCTCCATTGTGTATTCTTGCCTCCTTTGGCGTAGACCGATTGACCATCTGCTGTGCATGGGCTTATTTCTGGACAGGAACTTGTCTTAAAATCGATTCCATTTAATATTATTGACTATTTGGGCATACTAACAAATTCTGAAGTTTGCATTGGTCAACATTAAAAATGGATTAAAAAAGAAGTATTGCGTGGCCCCTTTATCATGGTGAAAATAGCCTCTTCTCACTTCCAGGCTCATGACCCTTGTTAGCTGTTAGGTTATAGTTTCTTTCCTTTTGCCAGGCTCCTGTCAAAAACCTTTCTTTAGCTTTGCCTAATGACTGGAAATCAAACTGTTACGACTTCCCAGCAGGCCCGCTTTAACCTTTCCTTAACTCATAGTTTAACTCGGGGCCTTCCACATTAGATAAGTTTTATGGCTACGCACCTAAAAGAAACTTAATATCTTTGACCAGTTGTTTTCTTGGTTCACAGTCAGAATAGGGACAGGGACCAGGAAATAGACCACAGGAAGAGAGGGAAGTGTTCTGAAAAAGAAAAAAATAAAAGCTACTAAATTTGAGCAATTTCTGGGAAGAATAAAATACTTTTACGTGAACTAAAAGGCTGTAAGATTATGTGAGGTTGGGGACACGCAGTTATGTTGTGGTTAATGATAGGTTTCCGTGAATGTTCTCAACATAAAAACATAATGAGGAGACACATAAATTCTGATTAAATTCACTCTTAGGTCACAGTAAATATTTTTGGATGGAGGATAAATGAATTAAACTTTAAACTTTTTTCTTCTCTTCAGAGGTATATTACCAACCCCCCGCCCCCAGCCCCGCCAAATCATTTGCCTTAGTTATAGCTGGTCAGTAAATTCAACTGTAGATGTCCTTTTAAAACAGAACTTGAGTTTTGTGCTGGAAAGGAGAGTCAGTTGACAATTTCATTCCTTAAACGTGGTAAACAAGAATTTTGCTGCATTGTGTTTTGCTTTTGAGAAATCAAGCTTCAGGAAAGTCCATGGATTGGTGAGTTTGGCTGTGGGTGTTTATTAGTTTTCCTGTAGAAATAGCAGGAAATGGGGATATCAGCACATTTTAGTTGCCAGAGAGATGGGGCGCCCTGGTAGGAAGGTTCTCGCAGCATCTCTGGGAGGAAGTTGGTTCCCTGAGTAGAAGCTCACAGCAGGAGAGGCTGTCACGGCCTGTGTGCAAGGGTCCCAGGGTGCTGTGGGCCTGTGACAGGAGACTGCTGCTGGCTGCTCTGGGGTTGGGAGGGGGCCCCACGGGGCAGCTGGGGCATCAGCCTTGTCCCTCATGACCCCTGCCCCTGGTATCCCATGACACTCTTTCTTGGGAGCAGAGAGGGCTGGACCCTTGGGTCACCATCAGTGAGCACAGGTTTGTAAGGAGCTGTGTGGTCTCAGGCTGCCTCCAGACCCCACTCCACCGCTTTGCAGTTAACAGGTTTTCACCCAGGGTTTTCAGGGCTTTTCCGTTTCTCTCTGCAGCCTAGGGACTGAGGTTCCCAGCTCCCTGCTGCAGTGGGGTTAGCACTGAACAGACACCAGCCTGAGGTCCTTGCACACTAAGAAGGGTGGAAGCGTGGAGCTGACTCTTGGGTTCTTGCTCAGCCTGTTCCCTCCAGCCGCCTCAGGTCCCTGGGCTTCCTCTTGCTGTTGGCTGACCTGCCCCCCGCCCCACTCCCCCAAGGGAGCCCAGGCCACAGGCCGGGTAACTGCTGCTGAGATGTATTTTTAAATCTACCTAGAGGGTGTTACCAGGAGTTCAACTGAAGCATCTCCTATTTCCCCCTTCAAGCCCTAGAGAGACTAATTCCCTGCTTCCTAACTCCCTCCTCCCATCCTACCAAGCATTTTCAGGCCCCGGTTTGGGTTTATTGACAATCATGTGTATAATTCATGCGAGACAGGTTACAGCGGAGCGTGTTACCTCTGCTAGTCAAGCATGGCTCAGTCACGCTGCTCCAGATTTCAGCCGGGAAGTAGGTTTTATTAGTGTTTGGGCCTGATGTTTTCCTGTCCGGAAACCTTCCCCTTCCCTTGGCGAGGCTGTTTTGGCAAGCACCGTCAGGGAAAACCTACCTTCTCCTTGTCTAGTTGGATGACTAGGTTCCAGGCAAAGACAGGCTGTTGTGTAAAGCAGAAGCCCTTGGGGCGGGGTTGGGGGTGGTGGAGGGAGATGTTTGCTCAAGAGAGTTTGCCTGGGGCAGCAGGAGGCTGAGACCGCCCTGGTGGGTGGTGCGTACCCAGGCTGAGCCCTGCTGTTGCAGGGTGCTCCGTGGTGGTGGTGGGGGTGGTGGTGGTGGTGGTGGTGGTGCCGTGCAGTGGCATCACCTTTAGGACTGGGATGCTTTGGGAAGGGACTACTTCCTGTTCAGTGAAGAGCATCATGCCTTTTCTATCCCATTGTTTTCATGTACCCTGAAATAATGGGGGTACTGATGCCCGAAAGCCAAGGAATGAAAGATGCATTATCTCCATTTCTTGTCCTTTTCTTCTGGGTTTTCTGTAAGATCAAGTAGAGGAAGGAGGTAAATGTAAATATCAGCAGGAGCCATTGGGAGCGCAGAGGAGGAGGAGGTGGTACCTGAAAAATGCGAGTTAGCTCCACAGTGAGCAGGTTGGTGAAGAAGGTGGGGAGAGCTGGCGCAGGAGAGAGACCTTCTCAGTGGTCCAGAGTGGCGCGAGGGGAGAGCGGAGAGATGGGGTTGAGGAGAAAGGCGGTGGCAGGTCCAGGAAAACTTCCATACCGTGCTAGAAAGTTGGGTTTTATCTGGAAGATTTTTAAGCTGGGGAGTGAAGTGGCGGGATTTTTGTTTTAGAGAGTTTGCTTTGGCCTCACTCTGAGGATTGAAGTAGGAGTGGCGGAAGGATGCAGGGAGCCCAGGTGATAGGTGTCACATGACCACCTGAGAAATGCTCAGCCTGGACCTAGGGGGAAAGACAGACCAACGAGGTGGGGGGGGGGCCGTGCTTGGTGAATGACTGTCTGGAGCCATGGGGGTTGGGAAGGCGCAAGTCCAGGCACCTGACTTGGATGAGAAGTGAGTGGTGGTGTCTTCCTTGAAAGTGGGAAATAGGAGGAGGTGCAATTAAGGGATAAAAGAGAGGGTGACTTGTCAGCAAGCATTTGTAGAATTGGGTGGAATGGAAACCATGAGTCTGATTCCCAGGCAAGGGCCCCATGACACGTGCTTATACTTACCTTACAGGAGAGATTTTGGGCCTCACAAAGTGTTACCCGTGAAGATCCACCAGCCCAACCAGTTTGTCCCAAGTGAAGAGCATATGGATCTGCTCACAACGTATAAACAAGATTACAACCCCTACCCTATCTGTCGTGTGGACCTCATCAAACCTCGGGACAGCAAATACCCATGTGGTGATAAGATGGAGTGCCTACCTACTTATAAAGGTGGGAGCGTGCCTGAGGGGGAGGAGGGGCTGTGCCAGTGTGCAGGTCAGGAAATGGGTTTTATACACTGCCCTCCAACCCCGCGCCATAATGTTGAAGTTCGGCAAACGACTTTCTGTGGCTGAATCTGGCCTGTAGCCTGTTTTGGTACAGCTGGAGAGCTAAGAGTGGCTTTAAAATTTTTGAATGATTTAAAAAAAAATGAGAAAAAGGCTGTTATTTTAGGGCATGTGTATGTGATATGAAATTCAAAGTTCAGGGTTCATAAGTCTGTTCTATTGAAACACAGCCACACCCACTTATTTTATGCATCACCTGTGGCTACCTGTGTGCTACCACGGCGAAGGTGAGTAGCTGTGACAGAGACCGAAGACATTTAATATCTGGTCTCATAGAAAATATTTGCCGACACCTGCCTCAGCTTGCTGTTTGAATCCTGTATTGGGGAAGCATTTCAAGTTTAAGCTAAGTTGGGTTCCACCACTGATGGATTCATTCATGCATTTAAAAATTATTAAAATGTAACATACAGAAAAATGTACAAATATGATTATACAGACCAGTGAATTTTGAGTGAACATACATACAAATAGGACCCAGACTGAGAAATATGGCACTGATACTCCCATCCAGTAACTGTCCCCATCCAGGATAGAATCATCATGCTGACTTTTAACATCATAAATTAGTTTTGTCAATTTTGAGCTTCAAATAAGTGAATTGCATTCATTCTGTACTGAGCATCTACTGCATTCCAGGCACGGTGTTAGGAGCTGGGAAGGGAGCATCATGACCTGCCCGTGACTTCATAGTCTAGCGGGGGAGAGAGGATGTGGAGCTGTAAGTGTGGTGCGAGCCGTGTAGCAGTTGCCCACTCTCTGGAGTGCAAGCTGTGAGGCTGAGACCGTGGGAATGGAGGCCAGGTTTGTGCCAGTAACTTTGCAGCTTTCGATGCACGTGGTTGTCCAAAGAATATGTGCTAACCTGTTGCTGTCGCATGTTTGTGGATCTCTAAATGACTGCGACGAGAGTGGTTTTATTCAGCCAAGCCAAGGCTTAGCAGAGGGGAGGTGGGGAGGCTGGAGAGGATGCAGCCATCTTCCTGAAGCCCTTACAGGAGCTCCAAGTCTGTTATTCTGGAAGATTCCTCATGTGACTGAGCGTCTCTGCCTTTCTTTTTCCTTTTATCCTTTACCTTTGTGTCGTCCTTTTCCATTCTTCCAGAGCCACCTTCTGCCAAGCCACATCATCAAACCCCCTAGTGGCTCCACCTTCATGTCCTCCGACATCCAGTTCTTCTGGCTTGCTCTCTATTTATGTGACAGTCCTGGCCTCGTTGGGACCTCCCGCCCACCGATGCCTCAGTCTCCCTTCTCACTGTCAGCCCTTCCGGTGTCTGTTCCCCGTGTAGCCTACTCCCTGTTAGGTAGCCCATCTTTACTCCCCTACTCTCCTGTCCTTCTGTTGCTTCCTCCTGGCAACAATCTAACCCCGCCTTACCCCCATCGATACCTGGACACAGCTGAGCATCTCTCCAGTCTTGTCAGCGTGTATCTGTTGTCCACAGAAAGGAACCAGAGAGGTCTTTTGAAAATGGAAATGGCAGTTGTATCTGATCTCTTCTCTACTTACAGCTCCTCAAATAATTGTTTCTTAGGATAAAATTGCAAACCTTTACCAACTCCTGAGATGCCTTTCAAATTTTGGCTCTTCCTCTTTGAACTCCTCTACTCCGGCCACAGGAACTTCTTTCAGATCCTTTCCTCCATTTCCTTTCTGTCTCAGGGCATTTTGCACTGCTAGGCCCTCTGTATGGAGCCCTCCTCCCTTCCCCCATCCAGTCCTCATCCTTCAGCGAGTGGTGGAAACATCACCCCTTCAGAGGGCCTCCCAGGCCTTCCCCAGTGCCAGACCAGACACACCGTGTTAGATGTTCTAAGAGTGACTTGTATTCCTCATTTTGTAATTCACTGTGTAATTTTGTTTAACATTGTCTTCTTGGCCATCCTACAAACCCCAAGAGGGCAGAGATCTCTTTCCTTGCCAGTTGCCCTCAAGAAGGCAGGCACCATGGCAGACGCTTTACGAAGGAGTCAGCACGAGTTGGGTGCGTGGTGGGGCGGCACTCATGCCTCTGCAGGGCTCCTCTGTCTTCCTCTTATCCAATGTTTCTGGAGAGCAAAAAATGGGCACTGAGCAGGTAGGAAAGAAGAGGGCAAAGCCAGGGCCCTAACCTTCAGCAGGGGAGGGGGCAGGATTGCCATGGTGCACATCCAGCTACATCCTCTCCTTTCCGCATCCTCTCTGTGGGTCACCCAGATTTATGAATCTTGGCAAAGTTAGAGGCTCTTCAGGGCAACTGCCTGCTCTGCTCCGTTTCCCTTCCCCTGCTGGCCCTAGGTGCAAGGAGAAGTGTGGGGTGAGAAATGCTCCTTGCCTTACTTAGAAGTTGGCAAGGATGGAGTAGCCCAGTGGCATGGTTTAAAGGGCAGTCCCCCCAGTCCTCCTACAAAATACTCACCCCTCAGAGCAAACACACAGAAAAAGAAAACAATCTAATACTTAGGCTTTAATCTGTCCCACGTTCCTCCCCTTCTCCAAACAGTTACATCTCAGATTGCCCTCTGCAAACCAGAGAGCAGAATTCTCCTGCTAAAATTGCATCATGGCTAACTTTTTCCTATTGAGAAAGTTAACATCGAGAAAGCCCTATTCTTTCCTCTTTAATTCTTCTTAAACTTCTGGCCCCTGCTGACTGCTTATCTGCTTACACAGAATTAATGAGCGAACACCAGTGAGGTATCAGCGGGACTGTTCTGAACCAGACATGCTTAGACCTTCAGTTCTGTTCTGGATCCATGTGTGCTTGAGGGTGGATTTCATTGTTCTCCTCTGCGATTCAGACTTGAAAACAAAGAAATCAGCTTGTAGCTGAAGGAAACATATTTGTAGTTAGAATTGACCTAGAGGTGCCAGTTTGCAACCTATCTGTCTTACTAGTTTTTTTTTTTTGAGTAATACTTATCAGATTCTGTTAATTTAAATGATTAATTTGTTCCCTTCCTCCCCTGATAATGGCTTCTGAAACTGGGCCTAGAATGCCAAACATGTATTCTCAGTTTTTAACACAGGGGATGCCTCAAAGAAGATGTATTTAGTGAGGGAATAAATGAATGAGTGGTTCTAGGTGACACAGTTTGGCATTAGATTTACACAGATCCCCACTCAACCTGTTACTCTGTGGGTCCAGGCCAAGTGTAGGAGTGAAGCTTGGGGAAGACCCACGACATTTACTCTGCCCTTTGGTTGGTCCTGCACAACCTCATGCATGTTTGAGGGGCCACATCCTTGCCTTATCTCTTGGTTTATTACTCACTTGATGACTTGTTCCTCTCATGGAAATTTGCTTCCATAAGTCTTCCTTCATGGTTTTATGGCCATATATTGATTCTCCTTCCAAAGGGGGTGGAAAAAAGAAACCTATGATCGAGGTCTTTAAATATATGTATTTCAGTGGGTGCATCTGTATTATGTCTATATGCTCTGCTTACTGTGGTTCCATAGGAAAAATATGCAAACTTTTCTCTTTCTGCTCTTATGGCCAGCGCCTTTACTGGGCTTGAGAAAACCACCAGTAAAATATGCTCCAGCAGCATTTGGTTGTAATTTTGACATTTTCAAAACACTGTGCAATTGGAAAGATTGAGAGTGTAATTACTTGATGCTCAGCTTTAGGTTTAGCTAAGTTTTTTTTTTTTTTAAGACATTATTGAATGGAATCCCTTTTAAAGAGATTCTTGCCAATTAACCATATGACACTCTGGCCCTGAAGGGCTTGTCCTGATGGCTTTTCAGGCATGTGAATAGTTTGTCTTGTGGAATTCTGAGGTTTTCAGGGTCCTGTGGAGGTGTTTTTTAATAATATATGCTGGATGGAGGAAGTTAGGAGGTTGGATAATAATGTGGTTTCAACTGTATTGTTGGGTATCAGAAATCACACGAGGCAACTTTCAGTTTAGGAACCTGTTTTCTTAACACTTCATCCATCACGGAAGAGGGCCAGGAAACCCTGTCTTCCCACCCCCGTGCACCTCAAGGCAGAGTGTAGGCACCTACAGGTAGATGCCCCTGTTTCAGTGAGGCTTGAAGTCTGAGGGGGAAACATGTGGTTTGTATTCAGCAAGATGGTTCCTTCTAAAGCCCCTAATGTTTTCAAGATGCTGATAGAGCCATTAATGGCTCTTGGAGAAAGATTAGATTTTCAATTAAAATGAAGCCAATTTAAAATAAATAGTTGGTAGTATTATTAGCCTAAAATAAGCTTAAGAGGGTGCCTGGGGGTGGGAATGTCAGGACTTAACAGAGTGGTAGAGTGAGGAGCTTGACAAATTCTCTTCCCCAAAAAAGCAACAATAAAACTGGACAAAATAGTAAAAATCAACCGTTTTAGGGTCTGGAAATCAACCAACGGCATACAACAAATTGAGAAGCATTTATTCAAGAAAAACTACTAAACCTTGGTTATGAACAGTGGGAGTGTGTGTTATTTTATCCTGGACTGCTTCTGTCACCCCCCCCCCGCCCCAGTTCCATCTATGTGGTGGTTCTGCCTGGGCAGGCTAGGCTGTGAAAACCGGCAGCTCTGCTGCCAGTGGGGGCTGATTGGAGTAAAGTGCATACCCGGGCATTTCAGTAAAAACAGTAGGGATCTCAATAGCAAAAAATTAGGAAGACAACTTCTGCAGTTAGTCTGAGGTTGCAGTACTAGTTGGAGCAAGCAGCAGGCCAGTAGACCAGTCAGATTTAACAAGGAGATCCAGAGAATGAGACAGACAGAGAGTGGGCCTTGATAAACTCATACATATTCCTTGTGGTCTGGAAGACTGTGCGTATGGGCAAAACAGTGTGCAGAGTCAAGAGAGATCAGAGAAAGGGCCTAGAAAGGGCTTACTCATCTTTCCTGACTGAATATGATGCCTAGTGCATGTGCGGAGCAGATGTGGCCAGCCCAGCAGAAAACAAAACCCAGGGAAGACTCGTAAACTGCCTAATCTTTGACTATGTTCTCCAACCCATACACAGATCCATTAGTAAGAGGTGAAAGCCTTAGTGGCTTAAGGTGCTTAAATATAACTTCTAAGTTAATTGTAGGCTGATGACTAGATTATGTTGGTATAGGGTGGCTCTAAGGAATCTAGACTTAAAAATAAAATAATTTAAAAAAGAAAAAAACTGAGCCAAGACATCAGTGGCCACACATTGCAGGGGAGATAAGACTCTAGAATTAGTGCTGGCAAGTCATTAAACAAACAGCAAAAAATACTTCCCAGTGGGAGATGAGAAACCAGAGTTGCTGCATCGTATTATCTAAAGTGCTGAGTTTTTAATGATTCACTAAGAGTCATAAAAAGAAGTAGGGAAGTGCGATTCATGAATAGTTTCTATTATTTTTTCCTATCTCTGAAGGGGCCCAGATGTTAGACTTAGCAGACAAATATTTCAAAATAGGTATTACACATATTTTCAAAGAACAACAGGAAACCACAGTTAAATAAATTATGACAACAATTACCCATCAAATAGGGAATACTATAAAGGGAAATCATAAAAAAGAATGGAATGAAAACTATAGTTGAAAGGACAATAATCAAAATAAAAAATTCATTAGAAGTGCTTATTAGCAGATATGAGCTGGCAGAAGAAAGAATCAGTGAAGATGGATATATCAAGAGAGGTTATCCAGTCTGAAGAATGAGAAACAATTGAGAAAAATGAACAGAAACTCCAGGACTTGTAAGATACCATTAAGTGTGGCAACAGACAGGTAATGGGAGCCTTAGAAGAAGAAAGGGGCAGAAAAACATTTAACTGTCAGAGCTCCTAAATTTCATGAAAAGTATTAATCTGTACATCCACGAAGCACAATCTAAATAGAGTAAATGCAAAGGGAGCCACACCTAGTCACATGATAGTAAAACTGTTGAAAGCCAAAGATCTGGAAGAAGCAAAAGAGAAACAACTCATCACATACAGGGAAATGAAAATAATTAATTTTCATTAGAAATAGTGGAGGGCTGAAGGTAGTGGGATGACATATTCAAAGTACTGAAGGGAAAAAAAAGAATTCTGTCAACCAAGAATTCTATAACTAGTAAAAGATAATGCTTCAAAAATGATAGAAAAATAAAGATATTGCCAGATAAAAAAAGACTGGGTGAATGTGTAGCTCACTGACTTGGCTTGCAAGAAATAATAAAGGAAGTCATTCAGATTGAAAGAAAATAATACAGAATGGTAACACAAATCCACACAAAGAAATAAAGAGCACTGATAAAGGTCATTATGGAGGTAAATATATACTTTTCTTTTAATTAAAAGGCAGTTACAGAACCAATAATTGTAAAACTGGGGTTTATGCTAGGAATGCAAGGTTGGTTTAACATCAGTAAACAAATTAATGTAATACACCATATTAATAAAGTAGAAGGCAAACCTACATGATTGAAAGTCACAGAGAAAGCATTTGACAAGATCTGATACCCATAAAAGCTCTCAACAAGCTAGGAATAGAAGGAAACTTCCTCAGCTTGATAAAGGGCTTCCACAGAAAACCCTATAGCTAACATCATATATAACGTGGGAAGACTTTCTCCCTAAAGTTGATAAGAAGGCTAGGATGTCACCTCTCACCAGTTTCATTCAACAGTGTATTGGAGGTTCTGGCCAGTGCAGTAATGCAAGAAAAACAAATGCATCTAAATTAGAGAGGAAGAAATAAAACTGTCTTTATTCCCAGATAAGATAATCCTAAGAAATCCACAAAAAACTATTAGAATATGAATTCAGGAAGGTGTCAGTGTTGAAGATTAATATACAGAAATAAATTGTATTTCTATGTATTAGCATTGAAAATCTGAAAACAAAATTAAGAAAACAGTTTTCTTAACAATAGCTTCAAAATAAGTAAAATATTTAGGATAAATTTTTTAAAAAGCAATGTAAGACTTGTACACTGTAAAGTACAAAATAGTGCTGAGAGAAGTTAAATAATATCTAAACAGATGATCAGAGTCATCTTATCATAGACTGGATGTTCATAGATGGGAAAATTTTGATATAGGTAAGATGGAGTTCTACCCAAATTGATTTATAGATTCAATGCTATTCCTATCAAAATTCCAGCAGGGTTTTTGTTGTTGTCATTTGTAGGTTGTCATTTTGTTTTGCTTATGGTTTCCTTTGCTGTGCAAAAGCTTACAGGTTTAATTAGGACCTGTTTGTTCATTTTTGCTCTTACTCCTTTTGCCTGGATAGACTGCCCTAGGAGAACATTGCTCAGATTTATGTCAAAATGTTTTGCATGTGTTTTCTTCTAGGAGATTTATGATGTCTTGTCTTACATTTAAGTCTTTAAGCCATTTTGAGTTTATTTTTGTGTATGGAGTGAGGGAGTGTTCTAACTTCATTGATTTAAATGCTACTGTCGAGTTTTCCCAGTACCACTTGCTGAAGAGACTGTCTTTTCTCCACTGTGTATTCTTGCCTCCTTTGTTGAAGATTAATTTACCATAGGTCTGTGGGTTTATTTCTGGGCTCTCTATTCTGTTTCATTGATCTGTATGTCTGCTTTTATGTCAATACCACACTGTTTTGATTACTGTAGCTCTGTCGTATTGTCTGAAGTTTGAGAGGGTTATTCCTCCAGCATCATTCTTTTTCTTCAAAATTGCTTTGGTAATTCTGGGTCTTGTGTGATTCCATATAAATTTTAGGATTGTCTGTTCTAGTTCTGTGAAAAATATCCTGGTTAATTTGACAGGGATTGCATTAAATCTGTAGATTGCCTTGGACAGTATGGCCATTTTAATGAAATTGATTCTTCCAATCCAAGAGCATAGTATATCTTTCCATTTCTTTAAGTCATCTTTAATTTCCTTAATCAATGTTTTATAGTTCTCCATGTATAATCTTTCACCTCCTTGGTCAGATTTCTTCCCAAGTATTTTATTGTTTTGAATGCGATTTTAAAAGGGATTGTTTCTTTACTTTCTTTTTCTGCTAATTCATTGTTAGTGTAAAGAAGTGCAACTGATATTTGTTAATCTTGTGTCCTGCTACCTTGCTAGATTCTTTTATCAGCTCTAGTAGTTTTTCTGTGGCGCTTTTAAGGTTTTCTATATATAGTATCATGTCCACATACAGTGACAATTCTCATATTCACATAGTGTCTTCCAATTTGGATCCCTTTTATTTCTTTTTGTTGCCTGAGTGCTGTGGTTAGGGCTGCCAAGACTATGTTAAATACAGGTGGTGGGAGTGGGCATCCTTGTCTTGTTCCAGATTTTAGTGGGAAGGCTTTCAGTTTTTCAGCGTTGAGTATTAGGCTGGCTGTGGGTTTGTCATGAATAGCTTTTATTATGTTGAAATATGTTCCATCTATACCCACTTTGGTAAGAGTTTTTATCATAAATGGGTGTTGAGTTTTATCAAATGGTTTTTCTGCATCTGTTGAGGTGATCATGCAGTTTTTGTCCTTTCTTTTGTTGATGTGGTGTATCACATTGATTGATTTGCATATGTTGAACCATCCTTGTGTCCCTGGGATGAATCCAACCTGATCATGGTGTATGATCTTTTTTATGTGCTGTTGGAGTCTGTTTGCTAATGCTTTGTTGAGGATTTTGATTACAGATAGTTGCACAGTTCTGTAAAAGCTATTGAATTGTGTATGTAAGATGGTGCATTTTATGTTACACAACTTATACCTCAGTGAAGCTGTTTTTGTTTTTTTAAGTGTGCCTATGGACTCCACTGGTTTTGGCTATGTACTTCCAAGACTGCTAGGAAGCTGCTTTGGTTCTAATCCGTTGTAAACTTGTAAGCAAGAGAATTCCCTGTGGATTCAGAGAGTTTGCTAGGGTTCCATATTGGTTACTTTAGAAGTAGTAATTGATGGACATGATGGGGGCAGTGTAGGACTTGGATGTGAGCCACGTATTATGAACAGAATGGCAACAGTGTAAGAGTGGCTGAATGGCAGGCTTGCTGTTTTATTTTACCTGAATTTCCAATTGCATAGCTGCTCGGAGGATCTGTGTGGTGAAGCTACTTTGAAAACCTCCGCAGTGCTGTCTGAGGCTGACATCTGCTCCTCAGGACGCACGGGGGTCGTCTCTAGAGCAGAGGTCCTTTGGGTGCAGGCCTCGTGTTAGCGTGGCCATCCCAGTTCCACAGCAGAAGTTCCTCTTGAGACAGACATCCCCTAGGTATAGCTGGCCAGCCTTTTCATTTTTAATAAGTGAAATACAGTGCTTCTGTGATACGGGCTGTCAGAAGAGCCTGGCTTTGGAGTAAACTATGTAGTTCAAATTCTAGCTCTTTACACCATAGCCTTGTGACTTCTGGGACAGTTTCTGAGCTTTGCTTTTGGAAATCTGTAAAATGGAGATAGTCGTATCATTACAAAGAGTTATTAATGAAGATGAAACATAATTGTGTATAAAAAGCCCTGAGCATAATTGGCTGACATAGTCGGTGTCCCTTAATTGTCAGACCCAGATAGTAGAGTGGATTAGAGCATGGATTCTGGATATGGATTTGCATCGATGCTTTTCTACTAATAGCCAAGTGACCTTGGGCAAGTTCCTTATTTTTTCTGTGGCTCTGTTTCTGCATGTATAAAATCCCACCTTATTAGGGATGCCTGAAGATTAAAAGAGTTAATATAGAAAGCGTTTAAAATACTGCCTATCACATAATCAGCTCCGCTGTTCTGTCACCAGCCAACACAGTGCCCTGATGCTCTTGGGGTGCCATATTTGATTTATGTGATTATATGTGTAGACTACAGGGACACGATGGCAGTCACCCAATCGACAGCCAGGGTTGTGAATCCCCTATCTCACTATACCCAGTGCTCCCTTCCAGTCACTCTGCTGATTCACAGGGGGCACCTTGCTCCCAGAGGAATGAAACCGTTTTTGGATCAGGTAAACCAGTGGTTGCACTCTCCTGTTGGAATCAGTTTTCTGGCTCCTCCCATAGCTGTGGACCCTCTAAAATCCCTGCATGCAGCATTGGTATGATGAGACTCCTGTGAATTTGTTCTGTGCAACAGCCTGCGTAAAGCTGAGGCATCACGCTCTTGGTTGAGGTGGTGGCAGCGATCTGCTCTGTTCTTCCTTTGTTCCTGGAACACCTCACTGGAGACTGGCTTGTGGCTTTGGGGCTCCTTGGAATACATGCAGGTTGAGTGACTTGATTTATGAGTAACTACCACTTCTGCTTTATTTTCAGCCGATTATTTACCCTGGAACCAACCAAGACGAGAACTGCTTCGTCCGCCACACAACTACCAGCCGGCATCAACCAAGTTTGATAGTAGAACCACACACCAGGACGACTACTCCATGAAGGGCCTAGTGAATACCGTGAGCTGTAAGCCTCCGGTGGTGCCCAAGCTCTGTCACGTCCCCCTGGAGGATCTGACCAACTACAAGATGAGCTACGTGGCCCACCCTTTGGAGAAGCGCTTTGTCTATGAGCCAGAGAAGTTCAGACCCTCTGAAATCCCCTTCGAAAGCTTCACCACCCACAAAGAGTCATACCGGGGCCTGATGGGGGAGGCAGCCAAGAGCTTGAAGCCTCCAGCCAGGCCTTGTGGGCGAGACACGCCTTTCTCAACCACCACCGAGTTTCGCGATAAGTACCAAGCTTGGCCAACGCCCCAGGTGTTCTCCAGAGCTCCCGCCGCCTACATCCCTCCTGAAGAGAAGATGGACCTTCTGACAACAGTGCAGGCCCACTACACGTACCCTAAGGGGGCCCCAGCTCAGTCCTGCCGACCAGTGCGCTCGGTCAAGAAGGGTGGCCGCTTTGAAAGCTCCACCACGACCAAAGATGACTACAGGCAGTGGGCCAGCGTGCGCACAGGGCCGGTCAGGCCTGTCCCCCAGCTGAACCTCCCCACCGAGCCCTTGGACTGCCTGACCACCACACGAGCCCACTACGTGCCCCACCCGCCCATCGCTACCAAAAGCTGTAAGCCCCCCTGGGCTGGCCCCCGAGGAAACATCCCTGTGGAGGGCCAGACCACGTACACCATCAGCTTCACGCCTAAGGAAATGAGCAGGTGCCTGGCTTCGTACCCGGAGCCCCCCGGCTACATCTTTGAGGAAACAGATGCTTTGGGGCACAGAATATACAGGCCAATTTCCCAGACAGGCTCTCGGCGGAGCAGCTGTCTTTCTGTGGGTGATTCGGAAAATCCCAACCAGCAGGAGTTGGCAGTCTCAGCTTGATTGTTAAAAATTATAATTTAGAAATTGCACAGTACTTTTAAAATCAGATGATTGAGTTATTTGTTGGATCAAAAAAAATTCCTCAAAATGAAAAAAAATCTTCGTCATCATTTCCAGGACGCTTGAATAAAATGAGAATTAGTTGACTCAAGGAAAATGACATTTAATCATTGGTTAATTAGTCCCCTTAACCCTTCCTTAACTGTCTCCCCCTCTGGGACCCTTTACCCTTGTGCTCACGAAATCAAAGCTGGTCTCTGAGGTTTTCCCCACCCAGAAGTATTTTATTAATTTAATCATTGTATAAATTGACATTATGATTAACCCTTGCCAAGTATGAAGTGCCAAAGAATAAACTTTATTTTGGGGGGATTGAATGTGCAGGTATGTGCTTTCACCCCACATGCTGTCTCTGCAGAGAGCAGGCTGTGTTCCTCGTGACCTTTGGGCAGATTTCAGGCTGACCTTCTCATTGCCTTCCTGTACTGATGGGAGTGCCTTGGGCCTGGTCTGGAGTCTTGTTTTGGGTTCTCTCTGCCCAGGGTTGCGTCACACATCATTTTTTAATCTCTTCACGTTGTGATGTACCAGCAAGAACAGTATTGTCTGATGTGGTGTGCGTCTAGTCCTGAGAGACGGAGGGGGAGGAAGAGACTCTATGGCAGTCCCAGGAGAACATGGACCTGCCAGACCTGTCCCACCCCAAACCAGTGCAGGCTCTGAGTCCAGGGAGGGCCAGTGGGGAAGGGACCCTTGGCAACCAGGCAGTCAGCAGCCAGTCCTTGGGCTGTGAGCTCTTCCAAATGCTCAGAACCTGGAAAAAATGGGTTGGGATCTACATCATGTTATACGGTTGATCTGGATGGCATCTGGATGCCTGCCCTGTGGGGTAAAGAAGCTCCGAGAGATTATACACCTTGCCTAGGGTCCCAGAGCTTGGAACACCAAAGCCACGATCGGAACCCAGGTCTTCTGTTTCAAGATCCAGGGCTCTTGGCTTCCCAATGCCAGGCACCTTCCATCTGGGATGTCTTGGACCTCATGGCTCCACAAACCACATCAGACCACGTTGTCTCTGTTTGAACTCTTTTCTGAAGTCTATTCAGCTAAAGGGAACTATGAAGTGGGGTAGGTTTCATTATTTGTGTTTCATCATTTTTCACAAATCAAAGAAATCTTGGCACTTGATTTAAAAACCAAATGGTGCTAAAATGCTTATAAAAATGCAGCAACCTCTTAAGCGCCAGCCCCTTGGCCTCTAGTATGGCTTCCCCAGAGAACAACTGTAAATTTTTTGATCTGTCTCTGCTAATATTTTCCTTCACATTCCTAAATAATGTACATATACTGCTGTCTGTTGACTCATCGATTTGAGACCTGGTCTGTTTTGGTGGATTAGGAGTTCTAATTCTTATACATTCCTTTCTTCTCTCCCCCTTCTTCTCATTATAGTTACATGACAGTGTGTGGTTGTATCAAAGCTAATAAGCTTTTCTAATGTTTCTGATGAGTGGGAGGAAGACTGAAGAAGGATGGATGGACCTGGCTGACTGAGGAGCACTGAGCCCTCTTGGGGTGAGAAATTTCCTTTGAGCCCTTCCTTTGTGACATTTGGGGTCACCTCCGGGGTGACCCCAGGCTAGCTGAGTCCCCCAGGGCATCCCTGCCTTGCATGTCTCTCTAGAATGTAAGGAATTGGCTCTTCCTTACTGTGAAAGTAGTTAGTACAAGTGAAAAATTCATGAAATAGGTAAAGAAGGACACAAGTGGCTGTTGCGGGTGCTAGTGGAATACGCTGGCTCAGAGCGCACAAGGGGAGTCCAGCAGACCCGGCTTGCATCTTGTCCCTTGTCACCCACTAGCTATGGGACCTTGTCCCATTTTTTAAAGTGTGGATAAAGCAATACTGGTCTCATGGTTTTGTTGTTTGGGTTGAATATAAGTCAGTCACTTCGACCTGGCTCACAGTGAATTCATTAAATGTAGGTGAGGATGAGGACAATGGTGGTGGTGATGAAGATGGTTGCTGAATTCTGCCTGCTGAATCTGCCTGTGATTTCATCGGTCGGTGTTTACAAGGTGCAGGTAAGGATAACTGCTCTTCTTTCAAGTTTTGTATATTTTGCAAAGTTAAAATACTTTTTTCATATAGTTGAATTACTTTCTAGTTGTTCTGAGTCAAGGTTGTTAACTGCCTCCCTGGAAATGTCATTTTAGGAAGTTAACTTGGGAACTTCCACAGGGAGGGAAAGAGAGGGTGAGCTGAGCCGACGGGGCCTTGCTTCCCCTCCCCTGCTCTGTCATAGCTGCTTCTTATAATCAGTTCTGTGTATTGGGCTTCCATATAGGGCTTTGTTGGAAAAAGATTCTTTTACAGCTGTGGAAACACATGTACCCTGTGCACACGCTGCTCTAATACCCCAGAGCCGCCTATTCAGCAAGCTTTGATGATCGAAGGCTTCAAACACATGGTCTTCTCTTGCAAATATGCACACATAATTTATGTCATATATTTCTTACCTGTTAGAATGAAGTGGGAGCTTAGTCACCTACCACAGCCCAGGGTTCTTTAAGGCTTTCGGCATGTTATAAAAGAAAACTGTTGGAGACCAAAAATAGAACACACAGAGAAAGGTTATGGCCAAACAGGGACCCTGCTCCAGAGCAGAATCCAGTACGCTCTGGGGATGAGGTTTTAGAGAGGAAAACAGGTAGGGCTTTTAAAGCCCAAAGGTGGCAAACTCTCCCATTTGAGGAAACTGGAGTTTCTGAGTGAGGCTGATTGGCAGGAGATAGGGGGGTTAGTTGGCGTGGAGCCCCTGTGTGGGGCGGATGTGGTCTGCTAGTTTGGGATATGGTACCCAGGAGCGTCTGCTGGGATGTCCCACTCCGATAGTGGTGTCTCCCTGCCTGTGCTGTGCGTGGGGCAGCCCCTGTGCCGGCAGGCTAGGTGGCCAGGGCAGGTCTTATCCCCTGGTTCACCTTCCAGCGGGGCCACCTGGGTGGGTAGACCTTGGCACATCACTTGTAATTTTTGGAGACCAGGAATCCCCTCTCTACTTTGCCTCCTAATTAAGGTATAAATACAGCATCAGGAACTCTCCGTTCTGCTGCTTGCCACATTTTCACAAGAGTCTTTGAATGTGGGCCCCCCTTTTTTGGCTTGGCTCTGAGATCTTATGCTGGGCAGTGGCTGGAGGGTGGGGAAGGTGGGACCCATTGTCAGTGATTCTTTCAGCAACCGCCATTTGTCACTCTGCTTTCTGAGGGACCTGGTATTGCCGATCGTGAACCCCGGCCAGGCTCTGTCCAGAGTTCTGCTCCCCATCAGCCCCAGCTTTCTTGCAGCGTTTTCATTCTGGTCTTGTAAGTTCTGCACGTGTCAGTCATCACTCTGCCATCTACTTCCTTTCTTCCAATTTCTTGAAAACCTTTGTTCACTGATAACCCTCCTGCCATCCTCCCTCGGGTGTCTTATAATTTCATTATTGCTTTATTGGTGTTGAATGGGGTACGTGAAGGGGTGAGAAGGGGATAAGCTCCAGTTGGCTGCCACCGTGTGACCTGGCAGAGAGCCCGTTGAGGGTGATGAAACACTAATGGACTTTCATGGGGTCTTCTCAACTAGAAAGCACACCTGGAAGGGGACTTTCCCCCTGGCGGGGCTGAAAGGCAAACCTGGGCAGTCAGTGCAGCGTAAGTGCCAGGCCCACCAGTGTATGCCAGTCAGGGGGGCCCTGGATCTTGGGCCGTTCCCTAGGGCTGTGCAGACAGTGCCCCCCCAACTGTGTCCTCGGCCCCAGTCATCCTCCTTCCTGCCCCTTTCAGACATTGCTAGTGACTTCATGGAATAGGGTCTGGGGGCTCAGAGAGAGCCCTCCACTGAGCAGAAACCGCAGCCCCGTTCTGACATCAGGAGCAGCCGGGGCCTTGCTGGGGCTGCCTGGCGGGGGAGCAAACACCCCCGCTCTGTCTCATGGTTTTGCTTTTACGTGGTGTCCTCCACGTACATCTTCATTGTAGTCACATGGCCCTAAAAGCATTTGCCACTGTGTACACGGTGAGGGTAACTGTCCTTCCCAGGCTTCTCCATTCTTCTGCCTCTAACGCGGGAGTGAAGCAGGCTCCCATGGCCGTGGGATCAGTGCAACAAAACTTTACCGGCGGGGAGCGGGGCCGCCTTTTGGGATCTGGTCATTTAGGGCCTTAAGATGAGCAGAGAGACCCACTTCCTCTAAGTGTGCTCCTCAGCTGTGCAGGTGTGAGAGGCAGTGGGCGGGGCAGGTGGGGGTGTGCATAGGTCCTAATTGCAGATCAAATGGCCCCCTGGCTCCTCGGGCCTGCCCAGGCCCACATCTGGCTCTCAGGCCTTGAAGGGAAGCGGAGGAGCGGAGGACGGAGGCCCTTCTGAGCAGGAACGCTGGGGGCGGTGGCAGGCAGCGGTGTGCACTCCGCCGGGCAGGCTCAGAGTTTCCACGCGGCTGGCTGAGCAGGTGCTTGGCTTCTCCCCACTTTGGGGGAGCCCAGGAGCCTGTGAACCTTTCAGAACACGCACTCTGGATTCTGGAAAAGGCATCAGGACAATGCTATGCAGGGCTTCTTTTTAAGCCACATTTCTGGGTCACAGGCGCCCTGGTCTGCCTTTGGATCCTTGGATGCCGGCATATGAGAAGTCCTGATGGCTTTTCCTCACCAAGCCTTGAAGTGTGGCTGCACACCCAACTTGATGCTAACTGAGAGGATTCAGGAACTTTCCACTCCTGTGACTGAATCTAAAACACTGATATTCTTGGGCTTTTACTGCCCAGACCAGCCAGGCCGCCTGCCCGTCTGTGACCTGCCCACCTCACTAGGACCAAGGCTCTTCTCTCAATGACAAGGGTGAAGCTTGGCTGCTTCCCTGATGTCCTCAATCCCCATCCACTGCATGCTGCAGGGGCAAAAAGCAGGGGGCCCACAAAGACCCTTTGAACAGGCAGGCAGCTACTCGAGAGTTCCAGGCAGACAACATGCCTGAAAAATGACTGAAATTTGACATCTGTGCCAGTGAATGACTTATAAACTAAGAAATGGAATTTTTGTGGACTATAGGCTCTCCTGGGCTTAAAAAGAAACCAAAACTTTTCATTTTAAAGTTTCTAAGCAGGACTCAGTGCTTACCGTCAACTTGGAGGGGCTCATTTCTTGGCAAAGTTTTGTTAACACCTCTTATATTCGAAGATCAGTTATTTGGAAACTTCAGCTGTCCAAAACTGAGGCAAGAACCTGGAAACAAGCAGCTTTTAAGTTGCCAAAATCATTGACATGCATTTCACGTATGGAAACTCAGGTGCCGTGAGCAGCGCTCACTCAGCATATTGGCTCCACGCCCCCACTTTTTTTTTTTTTAACACACACAGTTCTGATGAGCTGCTCTTACCTGGTGTCCTCATCCACAGAAGACAAGGCAGACACATCTGGAGCAGAAAGGAGTGACATCTAATAGCTGGCGGTAGAGGCCAAAAACATTTTTTCTAAATGCAGAGCTCAAAAGCATGGCAGCTCATGAATTATCCCAATATGACACACACACACACACACACACACACACACACACACACACACACACACGCAACACACATGTTCATACATGCATATTTTATTAAGTCTGGAAAATAGACCATAGTTTGTGCTTATGAAGCCAATTTAGTAAAAAGAATAAAAAATCATACACACATTTTAAGTCTGGACAAATGTGTCAGCAGTGTTGGATAAATGAATTCCCCTTTGTCTCCTTTATCCAGAATAATAGGGGAGTGGGGATTTGGAGTATTTTAATAGGAAGTTAACCTCCAGGTAATAAGTGTTAGCCCAAGGTGTTTTCTGGGGAACCCCAGCCCTGTGATACGGGCTTCAGAAATGTTCACTGGACATAAAAGCTTGCAGATTATATCCTCTTATTGGGGATTCATGATGCGTGTTAATATTTTCAAGGCTCTATGAAACCCTATAGTAAAAGCACCTTGTTTAACTTTGTACAACCCAGGCTCTGAATCAGCATCCTTGCAATTACAAGTGCTCAAACCAGGAAAGGAATTCACTGGTTCGGGCAGTTGAACAGTTTAGGGCTTTATCCGTGGGCTTTAGGCACAGCTGGATCAAGGGGCTCGAATGAGGGTGTGGGGCTTGGTCTTCAGCGTTTGGCTTTATTTTCTTCTGCATTCCCTCCTTGGGCAGACCCTTTCCATGTGGTGGTTTCTAGCAGTTCTAAGCTTACAGCATCCTTTTAGCTAAAGGGCTTCTCCTTT
Organism: Vicugna pacos; assembly: GCF_048564905.1. Taxonomy (NCBI): domain Eukaryota; kingdom Metazoa; phylum Chordata; class Mammalia; order Artiodactyla; family Camelidae; genus Vicugna; species Vicugna pacos. Next base: position 21,678,741 of record NC_132990.1, read on the forward strand.
CCTGTGGTTTCAGTAGAATTCCCTGAATTGAGTCTCTTTTGCCTGGCTGTCTCATGCTGATCCCTGAACTGATGGCCACGGCCAGGGACTTGGAAAATACTCATTATCTGGGTCAGAACGGGGGCCCACCCCTGGACCAGGTAAACTACACGAACTGTGAGAGGGCTGGGGGTGAGGTGGGTGCCCGAAAGAAAACTGGGATATGGTTTCTGGGGAAGGGAGGGATGAATGCTGAGCAGGCGGAAACAAGTTTCCAAGTCTGACAATAGAAGCCTTTTTATCATGCAAAATCTACTGGAACACAAATGGAGAAACACTGCCAAGAGCTCATCATCTCTTTTTCAAGGAAGTTTAGAATAGAATACAATAAAATACACACGCATGCAAACATGTGGTTGAACGTTCCTTTGATGCAGAAACTCTGTGGATCCTGCCCCACCTCAGGGTCACCTCTGAGCCTGAAACATCCTGCTTGCTGACCGTGGGGACTGCTGCGCCTGTTGATAAATGGGAGGTTACGGTGCAGCCCGGGCACAGGGAGCCTGGGAAAGTTCAGGTACTGCACGGCGGATGCGAGTCTCCCGTGTCGTGCTCTCTCAAGTCCCCACAGCACCAGCACACGCCACCTCCCTTTAGCCACACACACCCTCTCTGTGCTGGTTACTCTCCTGTCCCGGCAGGGAGTTGAGGCTCAGAGAGGGCAAGCAACTTGGCAAATTGCCAACAGGCTTGCTCAGGGCATTTGATGAAATGATGTTTGTAAAACAAATCTCGTGAACAGTGAAGACATTTTCAAATGATGCCACAGAATTGGGAGAAAGGGGAGTGCTAGCTAGAGAGATGCAAGAAGCTACTGAGGGAAGAGAATGGATTTTGGAATTTTTTTGTTCTTGTTTGTCAAATAACCCTTTCTTAAATCATTTTTCTTGTAGTTCCTAACTCGCTGGGCGTTCCACCGCACCGCTGCTCATGTCCTCTGTGTTGTCTTGAGGGTGGTGGCCATCAGCGCTGCAGCCCACAGACTGGGCGGTCCCGGAGGCTTCTGTAGCTGAAGGCCAGTGCTGCATCTGTTGGGCAGAGCTGATAGTTTGATCGAAAGTGATGTTTCCACTGTGCTTAATGTTTTTCTGTTTCTTTCTGTCTCTCAGTGGTTCCTTGAGGACTTTGATGCTCAGGGCAGAGGCAGAAGGTACCAACCTCGGTCTGGGCCTGTCAGTTTCACTGTAATCCTCAGACTCTTCCAGTCGCCAGTTGCCTTGGTGATGTCGTCACCAGCCTTTCCTGGAGACCGACCCAGGGGGCTGATCTTGGAGGCCAAGGCTGATGTGGACTGGCTTCCCTACGAGTACACGTCAGGTATATGACTTTGATCTCACTGGGGTCGGACTTAGGCAGCACGGTGGAGGTGGCTGGTGTCAGATGAACCCGGATTTGAAGAAAGTTGCATCTTGGCCTCCTCTAAGCCGAAAGCTGAAAGCTGGAATGCTTTTTTTTTTTTTTTTAAGGGGCAATGGCTTCAGAAATCAAGGGTTGAAAGAACTTTGGGAATGGTAACTGCATGTGTGTGTCCAGTGACTCCCCACTGCACAAGATACTGAGTTAGCATTCAGACCTAGTCACTAATGGCTTCTGGACACACACAGACAGACACACAGAAATGTTGAGCAGGTTACAGTCGAGCTTCTTCATGTGATGCTCACTTACAAGTCTAATATGTAAAAAGGAGTGATTACATCCAGGAGGTGGAGATTATTTGAAGAGCTCTTTAAGTATTTAAGCGTTTGGTTTAAAATAGTTAAATCACTTTAGACTCTAGAAAAAGATCCCTTGGGATTTTCCAAGGAAAAAGGTATTTTCACCTTGTGATTTGGTAACATACAGTCACATCTGCTGTGTCTGTTTTATTTTAAGCTCTCAAAGGGAGGCTGTGTCCTCCTGATTACCAAGCTCTTGACGGTTGAGCTCTGAAGATCTCACGCATCTCCTACCTCTGTTTGCCCATCTGGCCCAGGGGTCCATCTGACTTGAGACTGTTATGGTGCCTGTGCAGCCCTCTTCCCACGCTCCCAGGTGAGCCACAGTTCTCACCATGCCCTGGCCCTGGGCGCACCTCCAGGGGACCCACCCGCAGAGCACTCCGGGGCTCCCCAGCGTCTCCCTGGCTTTCATTTCCTTTACTCCATCCAGTGAGTTTCTGGTCTGATGGGTGGTTACCCAGAAACCTTGCCTTCTCCCCCTAGATGTGCCTCCCTCTCCCCCTACAGAAGCTGCCATACACCTGTCATAGCACTGACCACGCTTCCCCCCCAACCCATCTGTACACACATACACATGTGCACATACATATACACATCAATTCACACTGATGTATTTGCAGGCAATAAAACAATAGTTCTAGCTGCTGTATGGGAGGTGGGTTGGAGGAGACCTGTCAGGATACCTTTGCAAAAGCCCCAGTGAGAGAGTATTAGGAATAAAAGTAGCAATCCCTCGGTGCCGACTGTGGAAAGAACCAATGGGGAAGAAAACTGGGCTGGAGATTCCCCAACACTTGGCCTTTGTAATCGGAGCAGGACACGTTGCTGTTAGTGGTGGGTGTGTCTGCTTTCCCGACTGGACTCCGAGCTCCTTGAGTCTCAGCGCAGGGGCTAGGCTTTTGCCCCTGTGTCCTCAGGGCCCAGCGTGGGCCTGGCAGAGAGCTGATGCTTAGCCAGAGTTTGGCTCTGAGGGAAAGGAAAGGTATGTGATGGGAAAAGGAATTAGGGAGAAGATGAGGTGAGATGAGAATGGATAAAGGGTCAAGCAGGACCATTAGGACCAAATGAAGAGGATGGTAATTTTCCATCCCAGCTGGACCCAAGTTGCAAAGGCAAGATCCTCATGGTGTAAAGGGAGTGGAGGATTCAGGTCATGGGGTTTGCTCTCAGGGGTCGTGGGTCTCCACCCCTTAGGAGGGCCTGTGCAGGTGAAGCACTGCAGCTCCGGAGTGACTGGTCCACAAACTGGACACCTGCCGTGGACCCTGGCTCTGTGACACGCTGAGCTCCAGCTCTGGGACAGGATGGCCTGGATGACTGATGCACAACTTCACCATCCTTCAGCTGACCCCAGCGAAGTCATTTCCTGGCCCTTTGCTTATTACTTAATGATGGTGGGGATTGGGGAAAGTCAACCAAGCCTAGGACACACGTCATCACCACACTCCTTGCCCTGACCAGTAGACATTTGCTAGAGTTGCCCACGTGCTAACTAAGTTGTTCACAGCTCGTCTACCACCCTTCATGGATTTGTAACGAGGTCACCCCGGGCCATCCCAGGGACCTGGAGGAGAGCTGTTTATGTCATCCTGCAGAGGGAGGCAGGTTTCCCAGGCACACTTTCTGGTCTGCATGCTGACTGTGCTATCTCTAAGGCCCTCCTAAGCGTTCTGCTTAAACAAACATTATTTATGTTCGGCAGGAGAACTATTCCCCACTATCTGCTTTCTCTTCAGTCACATAAAACTGCACATTTAATTTCTGTTTACACATAGATAAACTATATCTTTAGGAGCCGCCTGGGAAATCCTTGGTTGAAGACGGATTTTTGCCTTTGGAAAACACAGAGGTGAGTGACATCTGTATATTGTGTTATCAGAAGCGTGACACGTGTGGTTGATTGGGACCAGGTGCTTCACAGAATCCATCTGAGTGAAGTTGTAAACCTCTAGTTGACAGGCAGGGTGACAGCCACTTCTTGTTAGCAGAGGCTCAATGACCAGTACCTGTCTTCCGGTTTTAGGGGTGGCAAAAAACAGTTGAAAACCTTGAGGTGCTATGAGTAAGAAGCTGAGGTTTGGTCAGAAAGAACAATCTCTGCTCAGCTCACACACATTTGACCTGTGAAAGCATCTCCAAGTGGACAGGACGGGTGGGTGAGGGGCAGACAGTAATTTTAGAGTCATCTTGGAGGACTGGCAGAATTGGGTTTTCAGTTCTTCACTGTTTACTTCAAGGCTTGCATCAACCCCGGTATTTGCCCCACTGGCAGTATGTGACTTGCATAAATAACCTGCCCTGATTTAACTCACATTCAGTGCAGTCTGAGTCTGAATCCTGAAGTCCTTAAACCACAGCTGGTTCGTTGAACAAAATGAGGGACAGAGAGAGAAAAAAATGAAAGCAGTGTCACCTTATTCAGTTTTCTAATATATTAGGAAAATTCACTTCCTTGGGTTAATTCTCCAAACAGGTCAGCTTTCACTGGGTTATTTCCCCAAACCTCCATCCTTCTCTCTATCCTCTGTGAGTGAATTTGCCAGTTTCAGGGGGCCCTACAGATAGATCTCAATAACCTAACTTGTCTCATTTTAGCTGAGAACCACAAGTAAAATTGGATTATTTCCTTTAGTTTATTTGCAGGATGAGGTGAGGGGCTAATACTACGCTGTTTATGAGAAAATCTACCATTGGTAAGTGAGAGATGCTTAATTTTATCTTTTGTATATTTGCTATTCGCTCATGAGTGACTTTTTTTTCTTTTTAAATCAGAGAAGATGTTACATGTACACTTGGGTATTTTGAATTGGGACTAGGATGTACATTGGGATTAGAAAGTAACCTCTGTCTTGGGAGGTATTTCTGGAAGTTTTTGAGTATTTTGGTCAATCTTTGAGTTGCCTACGTGGACTGTTGTATTTTCTTCCAAGATACAGAGCTTGGTTCAGGAGCGCCTCCCTTGTTTACACTCTGTGCTATTGGACAGTGAAGGAATGACTGGGGTCTTTCTCAATCAAAAGTGGGAACAAAGGGGAGAGTCTTTCAAAGCTGACAAAGGGAAGTCATGTGAAATGGCAAACTTTCTGCCAGCCCTGCCCTTCCTCTCCCCGAAGTCTCTCCAAGGTAGCCTGGCAGGTGAGGAGTGCCAGGCACCCTTCTGTTTCCTCAGCAGGGATTAACCAGTTTGCCACAACTAATTCCATGGGTATCCTCTCTCCAAAGGGGAGGAATTTGGGGCGTAAGTGAGCTTTGGGGATGGTGGTTGATGATGCTGGTCCCGATGGGCCCACAGATTGCCTGGGCTTGTCTTGTCAAAGTCCTGGAAACTTGTGAGGCCAAGCCGGGGGCTCTAGCACAAGAAGTTACGACCCAGGACTGGCCTGTGGGTAAGATTGCAAACTTTTACACTGTGGTTGGTGGCCGCTCGGCAGAATCTCGCTTTTCTTCCCCGCTGAGCTCCGTGGTTTGGCTGGAAAATTTTCCATACGTTCTGTCGGAGCCCTTCCCACCCTTTGCGCCTTCCTGGGTTTGTGCTCTGGCCTGACTCCTTCTCCCCCCCCTCCCCGGGGGTCTCCGTAGGACATCGGTTGCTGGCGTGTGAGGATTTATAGTTCTAGTGTTGGTCTTTTCTTTAAAGCAAAACCCACAGCTCTTTAGGAAGTAATTGGAATTTCAAGAAGAGCTTGCTGGCACATTTTGACGGTGCTCACAGTGTCATGTGCTGGGTGAGTTGCTGGAAAACAGGCTGGAGCTTGGCTTTCAGGCGGGGGTCCTCTGGAGCGTCTCTCACAAAGGTCCCTGCAGGGACATCATCCGGGTCTGGGGACATGTGCCCTTTCACCGGAGCCTGTTCAAAAAGAACTCTACAAATATGCTTTTTCCCCCTGGACTTTCTATGGTAGCTTTATTTCTATTAAAATGCTTTAAAAATAGGGAGCTAGGAGGCCTAGAATGCCATGAGAATCGACTTCAGAGGGTGAGAGAGCAACAACTCCATTAAATGTCCCTCTGTCATCTCCTACCAACCTCTGAACGGTAGGAAAGAATGGTGCACGCACCTGGGTGGCCACGCACGGTAGGAGCTGGGGACAGACAGCTTAGTGGGTTAGAGCAAGGCTCTGGCTAAAAAGCTAGACTGCTCAAGGTTTAGTCCTGGGGGACCTTGGGCTTCTCTGGGCTTGTCTACCCACGTGTAAATGGAGATAAGATCAGGGTGTGAGGATTGTGTGTCACAATGCTATGGATGGGAGCCCCGCCAGTGGTGCACACCCCCGTGGGCAGGAAGCCTGGCTTGGAGCGAGGCTACTCCTGTACCTGGGTCTGCACACCCCCCGCAGAGATGCCCGAGCTGGCTCTTCTTCCTCAGGGTGCCGTGGCTCCCGTCTTCCCACCACAGGCATACCGCGTTTTATTGCGCTTTGCTCTACTGTAGTTCGCAGATACTGTGTTTTTTACAAATTGAAGGTTTGTGGAAACCCTGTGTGTAACAAGTCTATCAATCAGTACCATTTTTTCCAACAGCGCTTGGACAAAATGTGTCCAGACTTTGTGTCTCTGTTACGTTTTGGTGATTCTCACAATATTTCAAGTTTTCATCATTATTATATTTGTTATGGTGATGTGGTCAGTGATCTTTGTTGCTCCTGTGACTTGCTGAAGGCTCAGGTGATTGTTAGCATTTTTTAGTTTTAAAAGTGCAACTTTATATGTACTGGGAGACCAAACTATTCATATGACTTACTTTCTTGTGATGTTTGCTTTATTGTGGTGGTGGTCTGGAACCGAACCCTCACTATCTCCGAGGTATCCTATACACAGGACTGTGGATGAGATGATTGTCAAAGGCAGCCCTTGCCTTAAGTTGTGCCTCTCTAGCTCCTCGGGGTTCATTTACAGAGCTGGTCCTTCCAGGTACGGTCCCCAGCATCCCCTGCAAAGCTGAAAACTGCAATTCTTCCATTTTAGGCAAACACACATAAGTGGCCAGGAACCCCCTCACCCCCTGCCCAGAACAAGATGGGAAGGCTGAGCTTAAGAGAGACTCAGACGACAAGATGTAAATAAATAAGCTGTATTATCTGTACAAAAAAATATAAATACAGTTTTGTGTTTTAGAGGAGGAAGTGCCTCCTTCCACATTATTCAGCAGCCCTCATAATCTTCTGGCACTGCTGAGTCACAATTCACAGAACAAACAGTAAATGTACATTCATCTCATGCAAGGAGCACGCTGCTTCCCACCCCAGACCTAGGTCCTCCAAGCTTGCTGAAACCCACCTGAAACTGCTGCAGCCCGACACGCGCCGGAGCTGGAGGATACTTGCTCTTTAGGAAATGTAAATATTGGCCACTGGTTTTCAATAGCTACTCAACTAGAAGTGATCAACCACATTAGTAGTAGTTCGGAATCTGTCTTCTGCATTCCATGCGTAACTATGGTGTCCCAAACACATCCCCTCTTCCTGCCCCATCATCCCGTGTTAGCTTTTAGAACATATTCTGTACACAGTAAAAGGATCCAGAGTTAAACACCAGGTTCTATTAAAAATAGGAACAATACCATAATCAATCACCACTGAGTTTACAGGAACATAACTGCAGGAAGTTAATAAAAAGGCCCCCAAATACTGTGTTTTTCTGGATGACAATGTACAATTAATATTGCACTTTTTTATACAAGAAATCCTAATAAATATTCACAAAAGATATACAGACATAAAAACATTCTCTTTTATTTTAAATAAACCTTACACTGAATTTTAGTAACATGATTTTCTTAGAGCCCATTATTGTGGTGAGGAAGAAAGAGACCCACCTCAACTGCCCATAGCTCATCTGGGGAGAACACAGATCATACTGTCTCCACCCACCCCCGCAACCCCAAACTTTTACTTGCAGGCTGGCTGGAAGATGCAGCCCTGATGTCCGTGGTGGCCCCGTGGGGTAAGTGACATTTTGCGAGTCTATATGAGAGGGGGCAGTTTGTCTGAGGGATCAGTGACTTTGGCCGCCCCGCCGCACCCCAGCTGCTGCTGAACGGTGGCTACTTGGGGGGCGATGGCCAAAATTATTTGCCCAAAACCACTCATTTGCCAAATAGTCCCAGATTTTCAGTTTCACCCACTGACTTTGCTAAGCTGACAGGCGGTACTGAGTGTAGATGCTGCGCTGCCCATGAACTACTAAAAGTGATGTCTATTAATTCCGTAAAATTTATAATATTTCATTGTTTTGGGGGGAATGAGTTGAAAAGCCTTCCGGGCAGTCTGGGAAGTTATCCCTGGGCTTTGCTGCTCTGTTCCATCACCCCTCCCCCACCTGTTGTATGAACATAAGGGGAACTCACTGTGCCCGGGAGGGGCCCCGCTCGCGTCCCGCCTGGCTCTGGAAGGAAGCGGTCGCTCCATCTGCTGGATACTCTGGCACGTTGGTCAGTGGACTGGTTTTTGACAAGTTGACCCCAGTCCCTGGCCCTCAAGTGGAACAGCAGAGGCCATGTAGGCAGGAAACCCAGCCTATTCATGGTCACAATGGCCCTGGCCTGCGGCAGTTAGTCCTGGGCTTGGGAGCCCTTGACTTAGATGGAGACGGCGGGGGGCGGCCTGACGGCACAGCCAGACCCTGCTGGCTCACTGCTTCGGCCACGGATGTACAGGCAGAGGGTTCACTGAGACGGTGTGGGAACTCCTGTCCACCTGGAGAGGGCGTGTCTCCTGCCAGGAAGTGGAGGCCCCTGGCCAGGCCGTGCCCTTGTTGGGGCAGCAGAGATTGGAGCACCTCCAGCCTCCCCTGAGCCCGCAGGGGTGCCGCCAGGCATGCAGGCCTGGGTTCAGAGCTTCACGCAGTGGCCTGCTCACTCCCGTCTGTCCCCTCCCTCCCTGCCTCATTTTCTGCATCGCCGTGTGCTTTAGGCCTGCTTGGACTGGCTCCCCTCTACATCTACCGTGTTTCTCTCTACCGTGTTGCTTCTCGTCACTCTGTGCCCCCTGCGTGAGTTCTGGGCTAGGGTCTCGGCTTGGATGGTGTCCTCCCTCCCCTACCTGCTCTTCCCACGCTGAGGGACAGAGGCGGCGGCAGAGACGCGTCTTCAAACTCTGTCCGGATGCTTTACAAGCCCTCTGGCCACCTACCCTCCTGCCGTGAGTTATCTGCGGTTGGCTCCGGCGCCCTGCTGTCTGTCCCCTGGGGGCTGCGCTGGCGTCTTCTGACACCACCTTCTGAGGTGTCTCTGGGACCCAGGCTTGGGAGGGAGCCGGCCCTGCCAGGGAGCTCCTGCTGTCTGGCCTGGTCTGCTCTGCCGCCTCCTTTACACGTCTGTCCTCCAGCAACTGAAAGGGAAGGTGCGCCAGCAGGGGAGGAGGTTGATGAGGGTGTGTGGTGGGGCGGGGGAAATAAATAAATAAAATGAAGAAAGCTTAAGTCCTGTCCCGGGGGTTGCGCAGGTCCTCTGTGCAGCGGTAGCGTCCTTCCCCGCGCAGCGTCGTCACGCTTTGCCACAAGTTCCACAGCAGCGAGACTTGAACTGGCTGAGCTGGCAGAGTTTGAGCTGTTTGACCTTCTCACAGTACCGGGTGGTGTCTCTGCACTCCGCTGGGGAAGGGGACAGAAAGGACATGGGGAACAGAGGCTCAGTACCGGCTCAGGCCAGTGGGGCCGCGGTCCAGCATCTCCGGGCTGCTGTTGGGGGCCGAATGCGAGGGCTTGGCTGCCCTCTTGATAGCCCTCTTCTGTCCTGGGGGTGCTTGTCACCTACCTTCCCTCAGGACCTCAGAGGCTGGCTTGCCTTTTCCCGTGGCATTTGAGTACACGTCTCTCTTCCTTCCTGAGATGGTTCCCAGGACTAAATTCTTCACTTCAGGGTGGCGCGCAAGTGAGGCCCTGGCTGGGGGTCCCGCCCCCTGCAGTGGGGACCTTCCTTCCTCTGTGAAGCTTTGTGGGCTTGTAATCTCCCCGAGCCTCTGCCCCTCCCCCCGACCGTGGCTGACCAGAGCACTGGCGTCCCAGTTCGGCATTGGCCCAGACTAGAGGGCTCTTCAGTACTGGCGCTGACGTGGGCTGTGGATATCTGGGACCAACACAGTGAGTTTGAAATACTTTCCTACAACAGTGGTCCTGGGTGTGGGGGCTGCTGACAGAGGGGTGAGACTACACAAGAGAGCACAGGCAATCCTCTGCAGCGTGTGAAAAGCCGTGGGACTGTCTGCTCACAGGGCATCTGTCTCAGCATGGGGAGGCCCTGGTTGGGGGGAAAACTGCACTGCAACATTTAACAGTTTCCTCTTTGCCTCATGCTTTGTGTCCTTCCCTGGGGGGCAGCACCTCCAGTTTGTTCTGGGGCTAGAGGCAGAAAAAGTAGGTGCCCCACCCAGCTGGGATGCTGGTGCTGGGCAGAAGAGAACCCAGACTCGAGGGAGGACGGGGACAGTGACTGTCAGACCCGAGGGCGCGGCTCCTGCACAGACCAAGCGGTGCACGTGGGGCCGGGAAGGAGGGAGGGGGCTGGCAGGTCATTGTTCTGTGAGAAGTGGAGCCCTGATGGGTCTGCTACTGGGAGGTGCTCTGTGTGTTGCTTCAATGTGAACGGTGCTTTCTCCCCAAAAGCCGTCGTTCTACTACTGTCAGTGAGCTGGAGGCTGATTTCACCCAGCACTTGGGCCACACCCAGCCATCTGTCTTGGGCCGGGAGACGTGCACATTTGTGGTTGCGAACCCATGCGCCCCTCGGAAGATGCCCAACTCTGGCCCCAGCTCACAGTCCTTGGGACAGCTGATCTAACGCCCTCGGCTCGGAGGGCTCGGGCCCGGGCCCCACCCCCTGTACCAGATGCCTTGCGGGGAGTTGCAGAGGCTCTCTGGGGTGGGAACGTACTGTTTTCACACGGGGTGATGTTGCAGCGCTGCCAGTTGGCGGGCCGGGGCCCCCAGGAGCACAAGTGCTCGGGCACCGCCTTGTTGGTGCGGGCGTGCACGCACTCCACGCGCCGGGATTGGAAGCCGTAGTTGCCGCAGGTCGCTGTGCACAGGGTCCACAGGCTGACCCTCCAGTGTACGCTGCAGGCTTCTGACCAGCAGTTCTGGGTGCTGATGGGCCTGCAGGAGGAGCGTGGCAGGGTTAGGGTCTGCCACTGTGGGGGCCAGATCACGAGGTTGGGGTGAGCAGATGTGAAAACAATGCTACAAACCCCAGCATGTCAGGGAACCCTCAGGAATTCCCAATGCTGCCAGACCTGGACTCTGATCTCTGCTCCGTTACTGAATGGTGCTGGGATCTCAGAGGGCCCCTTCCTCTAACTGGGTCTCTGTCTGCGCATCCCTGCAATGTTCGTGTCACTGCATGACCTGAAAACAAGCTCTACCAGGGTGGGGGCTGGGGCCTCTGGTGGGGGTAGGGGAACGCTACAAGGAAGTAGGACAGGGGCTGGATAGGAATGTAGGTTGAGACCCAGGGACAAGGGTCTCAGTGTAGCTTCTAGAGGGAGGGGCTGGTGGCCACTTTGTGGACCTGACCCCCTGCCCACCCCGTGCTATCATTCATCTCACAGGAAAGCCCAGCCGGGCCCATTCAGTAAGCACAAGGTTACTACTGCGCTGTCTACCGTTAGGGGAGAAACCGTTAGGGGAGAATGGAGGTGAAAGGGAATGGAGTCTGACTACGTGGACCATGGGCTGTTGGAGGAGAAATGTTTACTCACCACCGTCTCTCTGTGCTATTGACACCAGGGCTGGGGAAAGGAGGTTCGTGGCTTCTCTTACCTCGGAAGGGCACTGCACTGCTCCGATGGTAAGGTGATGCCATCTCGCGTCTGGCAGAAGACTTGTCTGTGCTGCACAGCGAGGCCGGGCCCGATGCAAGGCCCACTGCACTGGGAAGCAGAGAAAGGTGACATCTGTTACGTTAGCCAAGTCATGGGGGAGGCTGCGTGGGACACAGGATCCTGGTGCAGGTGTCTGAGGTCTTCAGATCATTTATCTTGGTCCTCTTTGGGCCAACTTAAAGGATACTCACCAGCCCAGTTTCTTTCCTTAGTGCCACAGCAGAAGGGTTAGCTTTGCTGTGGTCTGTGAGCATTCTGCCGTTGGCTAATGGTGGTGCACAGCCAGTTCGAGGTGTCTGCCCCCTCCCAGATGAACCATATGAAAGGTTGCTTGGCAGAACGTACTAGGAATGGGTTGGTAAGCTTTAGAGCTAAAGACCTCTAAATAAGCCCTCTTCCCTCTTTCAGTCCAGAGGGTCATTTAGTTTACTGTTCTCTTGCTAAATTCATCCAAATCCATCATTTCTTTTCCTTTCTTTGGGTTTTCTTCAAGATGAACCCCTGGAGGCTGAACAGAGGTAGACTTAGATGTGTAGTCAGTCCATGCTCCTGGAGTTTGCAGAGCCAGACTGTCATGGTCAATACCCTGACCAACAATGGTGTCTGTGAAGTACAAAAGTTGCACGCCCTCAGCCAACCTGTTATTTGAGTAGAGCAAGGGGACAGATATCCCTTGGAGGTCACTCATTTTAGAACATAAAAAATGTTTTTAAAAATTTGCATTCTTTTTTATTGAAGTATATAGTCTGTTTACAATGTTGTGTCAATTTCTGGTGTCAGCATAATGTTTCATTTTCATATTCGTTTTACCATAGGTTACTACAAGATATTGAATATGGTTCCCTGTGCTATACAGAAGACACTTGTTGTTTATCTATTTCATATATAGTAGTTAGTATCTGTAAATCTTGAACAAAGGTTCTTAACTTGGAAGTATTCAGACTCCCAGGGGCTCACAAGGGGGCTGTTAATCCTTAAAATTATAGGCAGAAACCTTGTTTAAATTTTTTTCTTTTAAATTTCTGACCCCCTTTACCCATTACTCCCACCCTCCAGCAACCACCACTATGAGAGAGACCATATGGTATTTGTCTTTCTCTGACATATTTAACTTAGCATAATGGCTTTGAGGTCCATCCATGTTGTTGCAAATAGCAAAATTTCATTTTTTATGGGTGAATGAAATTCCATTATATATACATACCCCATCTTCATCTGTTCATCTAACAATGGACACTTAGGTTGTTTCCATATGTAGGTTATTGTAAATAATGCTGCAATAAACAAAGGTGCAGATACCTTTTCAGGTTAGTATTTTCATTTTCTTCAGTTAAATACCCAGGAATGGAATTGCTGGATCATATGGTAGTTCTATTTTAAATTTTTTGAGGAATCTTCATACGTTCCATAGTAGGTACACCAATTTACATTCCCACTAACAGTGCCTGCGGGTTCCCTTTGCTTCACATCCTCACCAGCCCTTGTCATCTCTTGGCTTTTTGTTAATGGCGATTGTGACAGGTGTATAATGATATCTCAGTGTAGTTTTGATTAGTATTTCTCTGATGATTGATGATGTTGAGTGAACATCTTTTCATGAACCTGCTGGCCACTTGTATGTCTTTGAAAAAATGGTCTATTCAAATCTTCTGTTCACTGTAAATCAAAATTTTTTCCTATTGGGTTGTATGAATTCTTTATAATTTGGGATCTTAAAACCCTTATGAGATATATGAGCCACAAATATTTTCTTCTATTCAGTAGATTATCTTTTCATTGTATTGATGGTTTCCTTTCTTGTACAGAAGATTTTGAGTATGATGTGGTTCCATTTGTTCATTTTTGCTTTGGTTGTCTTAGATTTTGGTGTCAAATTTTTAAAAAAATCACCAAGACTAATGTTAAGTTTACTACCTACCTCATACCATACACAAAAACAAACTCAAAATGGCTTAAAGACTTAAACTTAAGACACTATAAACCTCTTAGAAGAAAACATAGGCAAATATCCTCTGACATAAATCTCAGCAATGTTCTTCTAGGGCAGTCTACCCAGGCAGTAGAAATAAAAGCAAAAATAAACAAATGGGACCTAATTAAACTTACAAGCTTTTGTAAAGCAAAGGAAACCAGAAGCAAAACTAAAAGATAACCTCAGAATGGGAGAAAATGTTTGCAGAAGATGAGACTGACAAGGGCTTAATTTCCAGACTATATAAACAGTTCATACAACTTAATAACAAAAATAACAAACAACCCAATTCAAAAATGGGCAGAAGACCTTAACAAGCAATTCTCCAATGAAGACATACAAATGGCCAATAGGCTCACACACAAAATGGTCAATATTGCTAATTATCAGAGAAATGCAAATCAAAAATACCATGAGGTATCACCTCACACCGGTCAGAATGGCTGTCAATCAAAAGTCCACAGATGATAAATGCTGGGGAGGGTGTGGAGAAAAGGGAACCCTCCTACACTGCTGGTGGGAATGTAGTTTGGGGCAGCCATTATGGAAAACAGTACAGAGATTTCTCAAAAGATTGAAAACAGACTTACCATATGATCCAGCAATCCCACTCCTGGGCATATATCCCGAGGGAACCTTAATTCAAAAACACACATGAACCCCAATGTTCATAGCAGCACTATTTACAATAGTCAAGACATGGAAACAACCTATTGAGGTTGTTTCATCAACAGATGACTGGAGAAAGCAGCTGTGGTATAGTTCTACAATGGAATACTACTCAGCCATAAAAATTGCCATTTGCAGTAACATGGATGGACCTGGAGACTGTCATTCTAAGTGAAGTAAGCCAGAAGGAGAAAAAAAATACCATAAGATATCACTCATATGTGGAATCTAAAAAAAAAAAAAGAAGACACAAATGAACTTACAAAACAAACGGACTCACAGACGTAGAAAACAAATATGATTACCAGGGGGAAGGGGGTGGGAAGAGATAAATTGGGAGTTCAAGATCTGCAGATACTAACTACTGTATATAAAATAGGTAAATAACAAGTTTCTATTGTATAGCACAGGGAACTATATTCAATACCTTGTAATGGCCTATAATGAAAAAATATAAAAAGAAATATGTACGTATATAACTGAATCACTATGCTGCACACCAGAAATTGACACATTGTAAACTGATTATAAATAAAATATACGTGCAGAAAATCAAACCAAAATAAAAGCACATTTCACATCCATCTGGAATAAACAAAATCTGATTTTTTAAAAAAGAAGTTTACCACCTATGTTTCTTTTAGGAGTTTTATGGTTTCAGGTCTTTCATTCAAGTCTTTAATCCATTTTCAGTTAATTTTTGTGTATGATGTAAGGCAGTGGCCCAGCTTCATTCTTTTGCATCTACTTGTCAGTGTTCCCAGTAATATCTTTTGAAAAGACTGTCCTTTCCCCATTGCACTGTATATTCCTGGCTCCTTTGTTGTAAGTTAATTGACCAGATATGTATAGGTTATTTCTGATTTGTTTGTGTTCATCTTATTTGGAACCCTATGGGCTTCCTGGAGTTGGATGTCTGTTTCCTTCCCCAGGTTAGGGATTATTTCAGTATTTCTTCAAACAAACAAGATTTCTGCCCGTTTCTCTCCCTTTTTCCCTTCTGGGACTTAAGTAATGCAAGCTCCTTCATCTGCTGTCACTTTTTCTTTTATTTTTCTCTTGCTCCGACTGGGTGAGTTCCACTGCTGTAACTTCTGTTTAGTACTTACATTTTCTATCTCTTTGTTTAAATTCTCACCCTATTCCCCTAGCTTAATTCATCCATGCTGAATTTCTGAAAGCTCTTAGGTGATGCCAATGTTATCGGTCCATGCACTACACTTCAAAGAGCAGCACGGCTTGAGGCATTACAAGTTACAGGGAATTACTTGATCTCAAAATCCTTTTGATATTTTTTGTATTGGTGATATTACTGGGATGTGCTTCAAACTATAGCTGCCCGCCAAACCTCCATATTCTACTCCTGTAAGAATGAAAATGGTAATTTCTGACAAGAAAATCCAGATACAAAGATCTGCTCCTTCATCTTCCTACCTCTTTGAAGTCTATGAAAGCCTGTTTTTTTTTGCTGATTTCAGTCTAAGTAGAACTAAGCACCACCACCTCAGCTCTAACAACCTGGGTTCATGTAATAATTCAACTTTCTTTTAGTTCAGTGTACATTTATGAGGCACCTGTCTTGGGTGGGGAATGTGTTCGATAAAAGCACGTGTGAAGGAATGATGGCAAAAACAGCCCTGGAATGTTTGCAGGAGAATTATATGAAAGGTAGAAATATAAATGTGACTGTCAAACATGTGCCAGATCATGAGGAATACTGTATGCCATCTGACGAGCCTGGATTTTAGTATAAAATGCCACTTTGTTGGGGAGGCACCTAGAAGGATTTTTTAAGCAGGAGTGTCATGATTGGGGTTGCCCTTCAGAAAGATAATTGAATTGGAAAGTGAATAGACTGGAGAAAGAAATTAATCTCGGTAACAAATTATGCTGATTAAAATGAAGGCACTGGGAAAAGGAAGTGGAGAGCCTCTGGAAGTGGGATTGACATGGCCTCACTGGTGCCCTGACAGGGGTAAGAGGCAGGGAGGGCACTAAGGTAAGTCTTAGGTTTATACTGAACAACTGGGTCAGAATTTGTTTTGAAGATGTTTAGTATGAAATGGGTATGAAGTATCCAAGTAGATATGTTTATTAAGCATGTGGATATATAAATCTGTGATGTAAAAGAGAGCCGTGCTACACATTATCCATGTGTGCAAGTCACTAATAAACAAATGGTGGCTTGGAGTTAAAGGTAGTATGAGGGGAGGGGAAGCATGAGATGAAGAAAAGGCTTAGGGCAGAACCCTGGGGGACACTAATTAAACTGCAGGAAGAGGAGGAAAAAAAGAGAAACTCATGAAGTATAATCACAAAGACCAACAAAGGAGTTTTGAGAGAAAAGGGTCAGTGGTATCAAAATGCATCAAAAAGAACTAACAAGGTAGAGTACGAATTTGCCACTACCCAGTGGAACCTGACTCACAGGCCGTTTCAATGTGGCAATTGGCAAAGAAGTCAAACCAGCAATGAGTAGAGAGACGAATGAGAATGGAAGAAACAGGGCTCTGGGGAATTCCTTCAAGACTTCTGGTTGTGGTCAAGGGACATGAACCAAACGGCAGACCAGGTAGCTCTAAGTCCTTATTCCCACACAGAAACATCAAGCAGCAGCTGGAAACTGGCTGAACTAACCTTATAGGAATTCTGAAAAAGTTCAAGGTCTACAGCAACTTAGGAAAACTTAATAAAGAAAAATCCACCTTCAAAACAATAGGAAAATTTGGGGTGTTTTCACTTGTCCTTCCCCAGCATTTGGCTTTGGTCTAGAGGCAGCAGCAGCCCATCATCCTCCCGCAATCTGCAGGGAGCAAAGAAGATCCTATTTGCAATGTGCGACGTCCTAACCTGTTAGAGGGCTACCTGAAGGACTAGGCTCTGAGTCACCTGACTCAGACCTCAGGTGGGGCAAAGTGGCAGCCACTGCTGGTGAAAGCTGTAGGGGGGCTCCTGTCACTTGGGGCAAGAGGTCACAGAGACATGCAGTAGGCTACCTGAGGCCCTGTGGTGAGAACACCTTGGAAATTAAGACATTCAAAGCAGCCATATATAAAGTGGAATTCAGAAAGCAACAAGCAAACTCAAGCAAGACATGCTCAGAAAAGACCTAAGAAGACCTGACTTTTTCAGACAGATTCAAAGACTGGGAGAGATGTCTTGTTTTTCAAAGGTTCAATTTCCCTGAATAAATTATATACCATACAAAAGAAATAGGGCATCAAATATATTACACAAAGATTTTAAAACTGTCATAAGCATGTTCAGAGATCTAAAGGAAAACGTGAATAAAGAATGAAAGGAAATCAGAACAGTAAACAAATTTTGGAGCTGAAAAATACAATATCTGAATTGAAAACTTAATTAGAAATGTTCAACAGCAAGCAGAAGAAACAATTAGCAAACCTGAAAATAGGAAAGTTGAAATTAGTGAGTCTAAGGAGCTGAAAGGAAAAAAAAATGAAGAAAAAGTGCGACCAGCATAGATCTGTGGAAGTCCCAGAAGGAGAGAAAGGGGCAGAGCATTCATCTGACGAAATAATGGCCAAAATTTCCAAATGTGATGGAAGATGCAAATCTGCAAAGGGAACCACACTGAGATACATTATAATCAAACTGTTTTACAGATAAACACAAAGAATCCTGAAATCACCAAGACAGACTCATCGGGTACAAGGGATCGATCCTCAGTAAGATTATGAGGTGATCTCAGCTGAACCCGTGCAGGCCAGAAAGTAGTAGAACTGTATCTTTAAAGTGCTAAAAGAAAACAAAAAACAAAAAATTATGAACCTAGAATTCCATATCCAATGAAAATGTCATTCAAAAATGAGGGAGAAATTAAGAGATTCCCAGATAAAATCAGAGGGAGATGAATACCACTCTACCTGACTGCCAGAAACATGAAAGGGATCGCCTCAGGTTAAAGAGAAAGGCTGCTACACAGTAACTCCGAGGCATGTGAAGATCTAAATATCGCCAGAAAAATGTAAACACACAGGCAAATATAAAAATTGGTATTCTAAGTTTGGTTTGTAACTCCAGTTCTTATTTTCTATAGGATTTCAATGACAAATGCATTAATAGTTATAAATGTGTTGGTGGATATGCTGTGTATAAAAGATGTGATTTTTACATTATTAACAAGTGGGGGAAGGGGAAAGAGCTGTATAGGAAGAGTTTGTGTCTGGTTGAAGGTAAGCTGGTGTAAATTAAAATGAGATTGTTATAACTTTAGGATGTTATATGTAATTTTGATAGAAACCAAATTAAATAGCTACAGACTATACTCCCAAGGGGAAAAAAAGAGAAAGGAATCAAAACATCAACTAAACACAAAAGACAGTAATGGAGGGAATGCTTTAAGACACTTGAAACAAATACCAAAACTAAGTCAATTCTTTCTCATCGGTAATTACTTTAAATGTAAATAGAAAAACAAACTTCTCTAATCAAAAGGCATAGTATCTTTTCACCACAGTGGATGAAACTAGAAGTCAGCAGCAGAAGGAAGACAGCAAAATTCATAAATATGTGGAAATCAGCACTCACTTCAACAATGAGTCAAAGGAAAAAAATCACAAGAGAAATTAGAAAGTACCTGAGACAAGTCAAAACATGCGATGCAGGAAAAGCAGTGCAGAAACAGAACGAGCAAGCCTTGGGGAACTAAAATAAGAGCAGCAAACTAAACCCCAAGCTGATGGAGGGAAGGAAATGATAACGAGCAGAGAAACTGTAGAGAAAAATCAATGAAACCAAAAGTTGGTTCTCCCACAAGATCTACAAGCAATCAACTTTTGGCTACATTGACTGACTGAGAAGAAGAGAGAAGACTCAGTTATTAAAATACACAATAAAAGTGGTAATAGTATGAATGATTTTATAGAAATTAAAAAGATTGAATAAGAGTACTATGAACAACTATACACCAGAAAACTGGATCATCAGATACGATGGACAGTTTTTCCTAGAAACAGGCAACCCATCAAGACTGAATCATGAAGTAAAAATCTGAATACACCCATGACTAGTAAGGAGATTGAACCAGCAATCACAGGCCTCCCAACAAAGAAAAGCGCTGGATGAGAGAGCCTCACTGGTGAATTCTACCAGTATTTAAAAAAGAAATTATGCCAACTCTTCTCAAACTCATCCTAAAAACTGAAGGAGAGGGAACACTAACTCTCCCTAACTCATTCTGTGGGGCCAGCATTACCCTGATACCAAAGCCATGGACACTCCAAGAAAAGTAAAGAACAGTAGCCCTTCTGATTATTGATGATGAAATTCTCAATAAAATACAAGCAAACCAAATTTAGCAGAATAATAAGATTGTACACCAGGAACAGGCAGGATTTATTCCTGGAATGCAAGATGGTTCTAAATCACTGTAATGCAGAAAATTGATGCAGAAAAAGCCTTTAACAAAATTCAACACCCTTTCAGGATAAGAACATAAGAACACTAAAAAAACTTGGAATAGAAAGAAACTACCTCAAAATAATAATGATGATATATGAAAAACCCACAACATCCTCCTCAACAGTGAAGACTGAAAACTTCTCTTATGATGAGGAACAAGAGTGCAGTGTTCACCATGTCCATTCAACATATAGTATTGGAAATTCAGAATAATTAGGCAGGAAAAAAAGAAGCCATCCAAACTGGTTAGGAAGAAGCAAAATTATCTCTTCACAGAGACACATAAAAACCCTAAAAATCCCAAGAGCAACATTAAAAAACCCTCTTAGAGCTAATAAATTCAACAAAGTTTAAAGATAGAAAATCAATATATAAAAATCAGTTGCCTTTCTATACATAAATGATAAACAATCTGAAAAGGAAATTAAGGAAACAATTTCATTTATAATAGCACCAAAAAGAATAAAATACTTAGGAATAAACCAAAGAAGTGAAAGATTTGTACACAGAAAACTTCAAAATGTTGCTAAAAGAAATTAAAAACGCATAGCTAAAACAATCTGGAAAAAAAAAAAGGGAGGTCTCACACTTCATGATTTCAAAACTTACTATAGAGCTTCAGTAGTCAGTGCAGTTCTAGCATGCAGTCAGATATATGGACAAATGGAACAGAACAGAGGGCCTAGAAATAAACTCTTGCATATATGGTCACATGAAGGGTGCCAAGACCTTTCAATGGGGAAAGGACAGTCTTAAAACAAATGGTTCTGGGAAAGCTGGATCTCCACAGGCAAAAGAATGAAAGTGGATCTTTACTTTACACCATATAAAAATTAACTCAAAATGGACCAGTGATTTAAATGAAAGAGTTAAAAGCACAAAACTATTAGGGAAGAGCTTCATGTTAACTGAATTTAGTAATCAAAAGCACAAGCAACAACAAAAAGTAGATAAACTGAACATCATCAAAATTAAAATTTCTTCATCAAAGGACACTATTAACAGTGAAAAGGCAACCTACAGAATGGGAGAAAATATTTGCAAATCACAGATATGATAAAGGATTAATATTCAATATATAGAGGAAAAGTACAACAAAACACAAAGCCTTGAATAGACATTTCTCCCCAGAAGATGTATGACTCGCCAATATGCACATGAAGATATGTTCAATCACTAGTACTTAGGGAAATAAAATCAAAAGTACAACAAGGTAGCATTTCACATCCATTAGGATGGCTACTATCAAAAAACACCAGAAAAAATAACAAGGGTTGGATGATGTGGAACAATTTGGACTTCTATGCACTGTTGGTGAAAATGTAAAATGATCTAGCTGCTGCTGTAGGAAACAGTTTGGCAGTTCCCTCCAAAATTAAACATAGACTTACCATATAATCCTGCAGTTCTGGGCATATACTCGGAAGATGAAAGCAGGGACTTGAAAAGATACTTGCATACTAATGTGCATTATTCATTATTCACGATAGCGAAAGATGGAAACAACCCACATGTCCGTTGATGGATGTATAAACAAAATGTGATATGTACTTACAGTGGAATATTATTCAGCCTTAAAAAGGAATGAAATTCTGATGCAACACAGATGAATCTTGAAAACATTACTTAAAGTGATGGAAGCCAGACAGGAAAGGACAAATGCTGTAAGATTCCACTTATAAGAGGTACCTAGTATAGTCAAATTCATAGAAACAAAGTAGAACAGTGGTTACCAGGGACCGGCAGAAAGGGATAATGGGAAGCTGTTGTTTAATGGGTACTGAGTTTAGTTTGGGATGATGAAAAAGTTCTGAATATGGATAGTGGTGATGGTTGTACAATATGAATGTACTTAATGTCACTAAATTGTGCACTTACAATAGTTAAAATGTTGAATTCTTATGTATATTTATCACAATAATAATTTTAAACAGAACTTCCAGTTGTCAATGTTAAGGAAGCATTTGTACACTTTCTCTAGCCCTTCTGTCTTCTGTGTCTTTGTGAACAACAGTGTCACCCTAGAGCCTTCAGAGCCCTGCCTTTTATCTTCTGATTTCATGCCTTCTAGCATCATTTGATCAGAGAAACAGATGTAGTTGGCAAGACTTAGGCATACTCGGCCATAGCAGGAGGAGCAGTAACTGGCTTTAGACATACTTGCCCAACCTAAGAGGACAGCTTTTACCTTAAATCCTTCTCTTTCTGTGCTCTGTAAACTTCAAGGTTCTTTAAGCATCTGATGAAACCTGGAGCATGGTGGTAAAGAAAATGTCAAAAAATACAAGATTTGGGGTTCTAGTTCAAGATGGTGATACAGGAAAATCCCCAATTCACCTCACACAGATAGTATACTGAGTTTACAGCTACGTATGGGAAAATTTCTCCTTAAAACCTAAAGGCTGGCTGAATGACAACCCTATATATCAGGCAAATGAGAAGAAAACCACATCAAAGCAGAAAGGAGAGGCTGGGACACAATCTTGCCATCAACCCTGCCCTTGGTGAGGCCACCCCTAATTGGGAGAAAACTCAAAACTTGGAGCTCTTCCCAAGGAGCAAAGGGTTCAAATCCCATGTTAGGCATCTAAGCTTTTGGGACCTGTATCTGAGAGATGGGCCCCGAACATCTAACTTTGAAAACCAGTGAGGCTCTTGTCCCAAGACCTACTGGACTGTAGGAATTTGGGAGACAGCTCTTAAGGGGCCCATGCATTCAAACTTACCGCTCTCCCTGCCACCCTCACCCCCTGACAGAGGCCCAGCGAGAGACAGCTGATTCCCACCCAGACTTAGAATAACGGAGGCTCATCTGCTTAGAGTCAAGCCTCTGCCTGGCAGTAGGCACCTAATTTATCCTGCAAATCCAGGGGCCTGCTGGGGCCTGGCCAGGAGTGATACCAGCGAGCCCCAGCACCTCCTGGCGGGGAGGCCTCCTGCGTGCTTGGCCCTGGAGGCCGGAGGAGTTCACATTCCTGTCCCCGGGACTGTAAGAACCGGTGTCACCCCAGAAGGAGCTCGTAGCCCTGTCTGGGGCTCCAATTTTTACGCTGCTGCCAAGGGACACCTCTACACAGCCTGGCTCTGGCAACCAGCGGGGCTTATGCTTGTGGGTCCCACAGGCCTGTAAACAATGGAGAAAAGAGTTCTTAAACAATGAGCACCCTGAGGGCACAGCAAGAGGCCACAGCTTGGCATTGCCGAGAAGGAGTCCAATTTGCTAATCATCTTGGTTGTGGCCTGAGGGGCAGGGTTCTAATTAAACATGTGTCTAGAGTCTGGCTGGAATCCTTTCCAGACACCTCAGAGGGTCAGCACTGTTCTGCACTTTCCCTCTGCTATACTCCAAAAGTGCGTGTCTCCTGGAGAGCTTTACCTGCAGCTGGTGCCCTGGTTTTTGCAGCTGCCACCCCAGGGATGCCCCCTGATTGCCTGGCTGTGGTGAGCAGGGGTACTTATATTCTTCGGTCCCACGTGACTGTGGCGATTGCATAGATGGTTCGTTCCCGGCTACCACCCCTGGGGCATTGTGCATACAGCAGACGGGGGCACACCTCCCAGTCTCTCTGTGGAGGAAACCTCTTTCCTTGTCCTGGAAAGCTCTGGGCTTATGGCCAGGCTTCAGGTTTGGCACACATCTCGTGGCCCACACAGCTCCTCTCAAGGAATGGAGGCTGTGGATGCTGTCTTGGCACTCTCCCTCTGCATTGCTCCAGTTCTCCTGTATCTCCCAGGAAAGCCTGCACACTCATCTGGAGCCCTGATATTTGCGGCAGCCATCCAGGGGATCCTACCGGATCACCTGGCCAGTGGAAGTGGCACTTGCAGTCCCACAGGACGGTACAGATCTGCATACTTTCAGAGGCTGCTGCATGAGAATTTGGCTTCCCAACAGCCTGAATCTAGGTGCTGAGAGCCTCTCCTTGGGGACACTGACAAGCCTTGGCACATCCTCAATCACGGGAACTACTGAAAATATAATAGGCTGCTGGGACAAAGCACAAAGCTTTGAGAGACGACAGAGAGCTGGAGTAGGGTCAGAAGATAAGGCTCATCTTCCACACAAGCCACTTCTTCAAGACTGGGAGAGGCGGTACAGAGCCAACAACGACTCAGCAAAATGAAGAAACTGAGGAATACGTTTCAGATGAAAGAACAAGATAAAACCTCAAGGAAAAAAAAAATCTCAATGAACTGAAGATAAGTTACTTATCCGGAAAAGAATTCAAAATAATGGTCATAAAGATGCTCACCAAACTAAGAAGAAAAATGGATGAACACAGTGAGAACTTCAAAAAAGAGATGGAAAATGTAACAAAGTACCACAGAAGTCATGGAGCTGAAAAATACAATAACTGAACTGAAAAATACAGTACAGGGATTCAACAGATGAAGCAAAAGAAATCATCAGTCAACCTGAAGACAAGGCAGTGAAACTCACCCAATCAGAGGAGCATAAAGAATAAGAACAAGTGAAGAGAGCTTAAGGGCTTGTGGGACAACAGCTAACACACTAACATTCACACTGGGGGTCACAGAAGACAGAGAAAAGGACTCAAAACCTCCCTATCCTCGGGAAGGAGGTGGACATCCAGTTTCAGGAAGTCCAAAGTGTTCCCAACAAGATAATCACAAAACAGTCCTACAGCAAGACACATTATAATTAAAATGGCAAAAGTTAAAGGCAAAGGAGATAATCTCAAAAGCAGTAAGAGAAAAACAACCTTTTATATACAAGGAAGGCCCCGTAAGACTTAAAAGCAGATTTTTAGCAGAAACTTGGTAAGCTAGAAGGAAGTGACATTATATATTCAAAGTGCTGAAAGAAAAAAACTTCCAACCAAGAATACCCTACCTAGCAAAGTTACCATTAAGAATTGAAGGTGGGATAAAAAGTCTTTTACATATGCAAAAGCTAAAAGTTCATCACCACTAAACTGGCCTCTTAAGAAATGTTAAAGGGACTTCTTTAAGCTGAAAAGAAAGGGTACTAATTAGTAACAAGAAAATATATGAAAAATAAATCTCATTGGAAAGGTAAATATGCAGAAAAGGTAGTGGATTAATCACTTACAGAGCTAGTATGAAGGTTAAAAGGACAAACATAGTAAAAATAACTATGATCATCATAATTGGTTAAGGGATACACAAGATAAAATATGGGACTGACAAGGGCTTAATCTCCAGAATTAATAAGCAGCTCATACAACTTAGTAACAAAAATACAAACAACCAATCCAAAAATGGACAGGAGATCTAGACTAGCAGTTCTCCAATGACTGACAAATGGCCACAGGCACATGAAAAAATGCTCAGTATCACTAATTATCAGAGAAATGCAAATCAAAACTACAGTGATGTATCACCTCACACCAGCCAGAATGGCCATCATTCAAAAGTCCACAGATAAATGCTGGAGAGGCTGTGGAGAAAAGGGAACCTTCCTACACTGTTGGTGGGAATGTAGTTTCAAGCAGCCATTATGAAAAACAGTATAGAGATTCCTCAAAAGACTAAAAATAGACTTACCATATGATCCAGCAATCCCACTCCTGGGCATATATACGGAGGGAGCCTTAATTCAAAAAGATACATGCACCCCAGTGTTCATAGCAGCACTATTTACATTAGCCAAGACATGTAAACAACCTAAATGTCCCTCGACAGAGGACTGGATAAAGAAGCCATAGTATAATTTCTACAATGGAATATTACTCAGCCATAAAAAAGAATGAAACAATGCCATTTGCAGTAACATGGATGGACCTGGAGACTGTCACTCTAAGTGAAGTAAGCCAGAAAGAGAAAGAAAAATACCATAAGATATCACTCATATATGGAACAACAACAACAACAAAAAAGACAAATGAACTTATTTACAAAACAGAAACAGACTTACAAAGAAAACAAACTTACGGTTACCAGAGAGGAAAGGGGATGGGAAGGGATAAATTGGGAATTGGAGATTTGCAGATACTAATTAATATAAAATAAATAAACAGCAACATCCTACTGCATAGCACAGGGAACTATATTAGATATCTTGTAGTAACTTGTGGTGAAACAGAATATGAAAACGAATGTATGTATGTTCATGTATGACTGAAGCATTATGCTGTACACAGGAAATTGGCACATTGTAAACTGACTATACTTCAATAAAAATTTAAAAAAAGATATAAAATGTGATGTCAAAATCATAAAACATGGAGGAGGAAGAGTAAAATGTTGAGCTTTAGAATGGGTTTGAATTTAATTTAAAATATACTGTTGGAGATATGCTGCTACAGATAAGCCTCTTGATAACCACAAAACAAAAAACCTATAGTAAATACACAAAAGATTTTAAAAAAGAAATATAAGTATACCATTTAAAAAAGTCATCAAACCACAAAGGGAGAAAACAAGAGAGAGGAACTACAAAACATTAATAAATGGTAGTAAGTACTTACCTACCAGTATATTTTTAAATGTAAATGACCTAAATTCTCAATTCAAAAGACAAAGTATCTGGGTGGATAAAAAAAACAAGACCCCTTTATATACTACCTACAAGAGACTCCCCTTCAGAAGTCAGAACACACAAACTGAAAATGAAGAGATGCAAAAGGACATTGCATGACAATGGAACCCCAAAGAAACTGGGGGCCACACTTATACCAGAAAAATTAGACTTTTAAAGACTGTAATAAGAGACAAAGAAGGGAACTGCATAACATTTGTAAATGTTTATGCTCCCAACACATGAGCACCTATATATTTAAAGTCAAATATTACAGACCTAAAGGGAGAAATAGCAATACAAAAATAGTGAGAGACTGTAATACCCGACTTGTATCAATGGATAGATCATTCAGACAGAAAACAAGTAAGGAAACACTGGCCTTTAACGTAATATGTTAGGCCAGAAGCACTGAACAGTTATGGACAGAGGACTCCATCCAACAGCAACAATACACATTCTTCCCGAGTGCACATGGAACACCTTCCAGAACGGATCATATGACAGACCATAAAATAAGTTGCAATAAGTTTAAGATTGAAATCATATCAAGCATCATTTCTGACCACAATGGTATGAAACTAGAAATAAAGTACAAGAAAACTGGAAAATTTGCAAGTATGTGAAGATTAAACAACATGCTGAATAATCGATGAGTCAAAAGAGAAAAAATATCTTGAGACAAATGAAATTGAAGTATTATATATCAAAACTTGTGGGGAGAAGCAAAAGCAGTTCTAACATGGAAGTTCACAGAGATACATGCCTACCTTAAGAAACAAGGGAAGTCTCAAACAGCCTAACTTAACATCTTGAGGAAATGGAAAAAGAACAAATGATGGCCAAAATGCGCTGAAAAGAGCAAATAGCAAAGATTAGAGCAGAAATACAAGTCAAAACCACAGTGAGACACCACCTCACACCTCTTAGAATGGCTATTATCAAAAAGAATAAATAATGAGTGTTGGTGAGGCTATGGGGAAAAGGGAACCCTTGTGAACTCTTGGTGGGAATGTAAATGGAGAACCACTATGGAGAACTGTATGGAAGAGCCTCAAAAAATTAAAAATAGAACTTTGAACCACCATTCCACTTCTGGGTATGTACCTAAAGCAAATGAAAACACTAATTTGAAAAGATATATGTACCCCCCTGTTCACTGCAGCATTATTTATAATAGCCAAGATATAAAGACAACTGAAGTGTCCACCTGTGGATGAATGGATAAATATGTGTGCATATGTGTGTATGTATACACACACACACACTCATGCATACAGACACAGGAATATTAATCAGCCATAAAAAATAAAATCTTGCCATTTGTGACAACACTTATGGACCTGAGGGCAATATACTAAATAAAATATGTCAGACAGAGAAAGACAAATACCATATGATCTCATTTGTATGTGGAATCTAAACAAACCAAAAAACAAAATAGATACACAGAACAGACTGGTAGTTGCCAGAGGTAAGGGGTGAGGGTGGGTGAAATAGTGAAGGGGATCAAAAGATACAAACTTCCAGTTATAAGATAAGTAAGTCTTGGAGATGTAATATACAGCAGGATGACTATACTTAATACTGTATTGTATATTTGGAAGTTGCTAGGAGAATAGATCTTAAAAGTTCGCATTAGAAAAAAAATTTTCTTTGGTAACTGTGTACTGAAGGATATTAATTAGACTTACTGTGGCGATCATTCTGAAATGAACACAAATATCAAATCATTATGCTGTACACCTGAAACTAATACAATGTTATGTCAATTATACCTCAATTAGAAAAGCGAACCCTCCTACACTGTAGGTGTGAGTGTAGTTTGGTGCAGCCATTATGGAAAACAGTGTTTTCCATAAAACAGTCTTTTCCTCAAAAGACTAAAAATAGACTTACCATATGATCCAGAAATCCCACTCCTGGGCATATATCCAGAGGGAAGCTTAATTCAAAAAGCTACATGCACCCGTATGTTCACAGCAGCACTATTTACAATAGGCAAGACATGGAAACAACCTAAATGTCCATTGACAGAGGACTGGATAAAGAAGCTGCAGTATATTTCTGCAATGAAATACTACTCAGCCATAAAAAAGAATGAAATAATGTCGTTTGCAGCAACATGGATGGAAGTAGAGATTGTCATTCTAAGTGAAGTAAGCCAGAAAGAGAAAGAAAAATACCATATGATATCACATATATGTGGAATCTAAAAAAAAAAAAAGATACAAATGAACTTATTTGCAAAACAGAAACAGACTCTCAAACAGAGAGAACAAACTTGTGGTTCCCGGGCGGGGGGGAGGGGAAGGAGGGGATAAATTGGGATTAGAGATTTACAGATACTAACTTATATATATATTCGAGATATATATATAATAAATGAGTTTATACTGTATAGTGCAGAGAACTATATTAGATATCTTGTAACTTATGGTGAAAAAGAATATGAAAACAAATATGTATATGTTGATATATGACCGAAGCATTATGCTGTACCTCAGAAATGGACACATTGTAACCTGACTATATTTCAATAAAAAAAATATATATGTTTAAAAATTATACCTCAATTAAAAATTCAGCATCCAAAGCCCTACTCCAGACCTGCTATATGAGAATTTGCATTCTTAACAAAATCCACAGGTGATTCACATTAAAGCTTGAGACATACTTGCCTAAAGAGTTTCAGAAGAAAGAAGGGGGTGAAAATGTTTGAGAGGAATGAAGGTGGAAAGAGCTATTTTTCTGTCTTCTAGGAAAAATAAGCACCGAGAATGATCAATGTGCACGTATGTGCCCTTGAGTGACCTCAATGATACGATGCAGAAACATCTCCCATGTGTAGTCAGATCTGTTCCCAACTGTAATTTCACAAGCTGCCAATAAGCCTTCAGGGCCTAGAAGCAGCTCTGCCTTGGGCTGAATGAGCGCTATCAGAAGGGGCTTTTCCAGGTAAGAGAAAGATGATCTCTCCCAGGTGACGAAGCAAGGGGGAGCTCATGCCTCTCTGATTATGAAGCACATATGTGAGGTCACTGGAACTAAGGAGGGGTTGGCAGAGGCCCCAGAAAGGAGCCTCGGGCTGAGTGTGTTGATTGTCCAGCATTGAGCATTATCCCCGGACTTACCTGAGACAGAAATGGCTTATATACTGCAAGTGAGTTCTGTGGCCACATTTCCCCCAAATCACATTTGACCTTCATTAGAGATGGCTACAGTGTATTAACTTAATTGGAAGCTCCAAATGATTGTTTTTCAAAGAACACATCTCATGGTGGGGATGGAGGAACATGAATGCAGTGATGTGTAGATACCAGTTCTAGTAAGTTCAAGTTGCTAACTGCCCCCAAAACATTCAGTCACATTAGTTCACACACTTACACAAGGAATTAGGAGCCTTGTGGCTGCTCTGAAGTGATCCCACAGGGCAATCTTAATGGTATGTTTCAGACACCAACCAATCAGAAACTATGTCTGACCAATCAGAATGGTCATCCTACCGATTAGCACCAGCCTCTGACAAACCACAACAGTCATTCCCACATGGTGGGTACCAGCTGACTGTCAGCCCTGGCAGGCAGGTCTTCGATGCCCAATAGATCTCCAGTAGGTTTGGAACCCAGACTTGGGGAGGAGCAGAGTACATACAATTATATCACTGCAAACAGGATTCTAAAACAGAGAAGGGGTCAAATGAGTAAAACAACTATTACTTGTTTAAATAGACACCCCATCTCCCTGCACTGGGGGAAACCTAGCCTCTAATTACAACAGGAGATCCAGACTTGTGCTCAGTCCTGCCTGGCCCAGAAATGACAGCAGTGAGGCCCCGTCAGCGCCCACATCCCTGGGCTGCTTCTGTCCTGGCCTGGTGTGTGTGTCACTGTTCAGGTCTGCTCTTCCCCATGAAGAATCTTCAGTTTGTGTTGGTCTTTCTTCCAAGTCATAACTAAACATAAAATTTCCATTCCAAATGGAGAGAGTCATTGTGCCTCCTCCCTACATCCAGCTGATGCCCTATTTCTGCTCTCTGGGGAGCTCTCCTGGGACTTGTTAACCTCCAGCAGAGAATCAAGAAAGGAGTTGGTGGTACCATCAAGGCTTCAAATTTTCTTTGGCTTGAAACAGTGGTTCTCTACCTTGGCTACCCATCAGAATCACCTGGGGGGGCTCCTAAACTGTGTCCATGCTTGGATCCTACCCCTGAGCAACTGAGTTAGAATCCCTGGAGAAACTTCTCTCAAAAGACCAATGTCCAGGCTGCATCTCCTGGAGATGCTCACTGTGCAACCCCAGG
Organism: Vicugna pacos; assembly: GCF_048564905.1. NCBI lineage: Eukaryota > Metazoa > Chordata > Mammalia > Artiodactyla > Camelidae > Vicugna > Vicugna pacos. Next base: position 21,709,183 of record NC_132990.1, read on the forward strand.
CCCAGAACAACACTGCTGCCCCCAGCTGGCTCTCATCAGACCTTTACGTCACCAGCTCCAGCACAACCAGTGAGAAGAGGTGGCCGCAGAGAAAATGAGTCTGAAGGTCCCATGATGGTCTGAGAATGGGAAGACAGAGTGGAGGGAAATCAAAAGGGAAGTTTCATGGCTGTGGGGCAGGTGTGTTAGTGTTAGAGAAGAACGGCCAGACACTTCCGGCTTTAGGAAGCGTCCTGGGCAGGGTTAGTTGACAAATGAGAATGTGAAAGGTCGACCATCATAGAGGATGCGGCCGAGGCAGCAGTGCACTTCCTACTGTGGCAGGGTCCACACCTTCAGATTACGTTTCTAGTAAAACTCTCTTACCTGTCCCCAGCTGGAGAAGGCCCACTCCACACACAGCTGTTGGTTACAGGCCTGGGTGTCCACTGGCCGCTTGGCAAGCTGCGTGCACATGTCATTGGATACAGGAGTGGAGATCCCAGAGGCTTTCAGCTTCTGGCAGGTCACCCGGCGGGTCTGGACGCCTCCCCCACAGCTCCGGGTACAGGCGGACCAGGAGGTCACCATCCAGCTGGAAGAGGAAGAGTCAGGGCAAAGGGTCAAGCCTTGAGGAGAGGAACACTGCCGTGTACTCTCGGAAAAGGAGCCCCGTCCATCCTCCTGTCCTCATCACACAGCAGCTAACTGCGGGGCCGTGTCCCTTCTCACAGTGTATGCTTGGAGTGGTGGGCTGAAAATCCCCCTCCCGCCCCGCCAAAATAGCTACATCATATCCCTGGAACTTGTGAATGCTACCTCATTTGGACAAAGGGTCTTTACAGATGCAGGTGAAGATTTTGAGATGAGATTGACCTACACTATCTGGGTAGGCACTGAATATCATCACAGGTCCTTAAAAGAGAAAGGCAGAGGGACACTGGACACAGAAGAGGAGAAGACAGTGTGACCACAGAGGCAGAGGAAGGTGTGACGGGGCCACACCTGGGGCCACAGCCAAAGGACACCTGGAGCCACTAGGAGCTGCAATGGCTGAGGGACAGGCTCTCCCCTAGAGCCTTTGGAGGGGGTGCAGTCCTGCTGACACCTTGAATTTGGACTTCTGGCCTCTAAAATTGTAAGAGAATAAACTTTTGTCTTAAGCAACCATGTTTCCAGTAATTTGTTGTTGCAGCCACAGGAAACAGATATATTTGCAAATTGACTAAAAAGGAGTATCCTGAAAGAGTTTTCTGAAGATCAGTAGCCCTATGGCCCCAAAAGCCGTGATTTTACAGATGGAACACGATGGTCCTTGAGCTGGTCATGCTGCAGTGTGGTTCTGGTGCTTCCTAAAGGCATCCAAGCATGTGGCAGAGAAGGGACAGTTTCCTAGGGAAATCAGATCCAAACCTGGGTTGCTTCCTGACCTCAGAGGCAATCGGGGTCTCAGCTAAGGCAAGTTCTGTCTGCTAGTACTCATTTTCCTTACCTCGCCTTAACCCACGTCTCATTTGATTTTGTTTGATTCACTCAGAAACAGACAAAGTTCCTTCCAGCTTTCTGGAGTAATTTCCCACCTCCATTAGTCACAGTCCATAGGTCTTAGATCTCTAATACTGCATACGTGGTGAAAGTAATTGTTCTCAGAATGTTAGGTTCCAAATACAATTCAGACCCTCCGATGTGAGGCTGACAAAGACTGACAAATGGCTTTTCTCGTCAGGCCAACCTGTAAGCTGGGTGACACTCGGATGGTCCATATACAGATGCAAAGGGGTTTTCTTTGGATGTGTGCACCCTGGGTTAATTCTCAGGGAGGAGGGGAGGCAGTTTGGGGAAAGGTCAGAAAAGATGTGCTTTCCAGCCATTTCGTTCCATCTAGAGGAAACATTCCTTGGTTCTACTGCCTGGTGAAAAAAAATTGTCTAAATGAAGTGGTTGAAGCAGCTGCCTGGGTCAAAGCAGGACTTCCCAGGACTATTCAAAAAGCCCACCAGGGCGACCCCTGCTTGTGTGCCAAGACAGGGGCTGACATGCCCGGGAAGCTTGGTGGGGAGACCAGTCAGCGGTGGCCTGTGGCCGCTTTCTGGTTCAGTGGAGCCCCGTCTGGCTTTGAGGAGAGGCAAGTAGCAGGGATGGGGAGCAAATTCCTCCTAAATCTGGATCTGTGACTTGTTTAGTCTGGTGGAACTTCCTCCCTGCACTCGCGTGGGGAGAGATACTGCGTGCAGATTTCCAGCCCGCAGGAGCAGAGCCACTTAGGAAGCAGGCAGAAGGTGTTTTAAAGCTCCGGGGGGCACTGAAACCCAAGCAGACAAGCCATTATTTCATCCACAGAAGCAAATGAGGCTGACTGACTCCGACTGTCACCACAGCACACCAAAAAGCCCCCGGCATGTCCACGACCTCTTCTTTTCACACAGCTTGGCAAGGGCAGTCTTCCAGCCCCTCGTATCCGTGGTGAATGTCAGGCCTGCCTCTCAATCAACTTTTATTCCCAAATATCCATTTCAGCAGTTTTTCAGGAGCTGGGGCGGGGGCTTTGCGAAAGGAGAGGTACGGGCTATGTTACAGTTCAGGAAGGGTATAAAAGGACATTAATCATTCCCATGGAAACCTTCCCGTCAGCAAGTCAAACTGCTGATATTAATGAGTGTGTTTCATATTTCATTGAGGCTCTCCTGGTTTCAGCTGCTCCCTATGACTCAGCTGGCAAAAGACAAAGCGGCTGCCCAAGGAGTGGATGAATGTCCCACAGATAGGGGAGTAAAGGGGCGTTTCAGGGTCCAGCCAAGTCCGCCCAGGCGCGGGGTGCCATGCTGGTGCCAGCTCGAAGCCCATCCATTATCCCTTCGGCTACTGCCTGCAGGCTGGGTCGGGGCTGGGGGCACTGCTCAGGGGGAGCTGCTCAAAGCTTGAGGAAGACGGAGAGAGGCAGAGACTGAGGGCATCATTCTGGGCTATACAAGGGACCCAAATACAGAGAATGGACAGTTGACCCTTATACAACGTGGGTTTGAATTGCACGGGTCCACTTACATTTGGGGTTTTTTTCCCCACTAAATACCTACACTACAGTACTACACCATCCAAGGTTATGGAACTGCAGCTATGGAGGACCGACTCTTAACTTATAGGTGGGTTTTTGATTGCATGGGGTTGAAGTCTGTAACCTATGTGTCACGCAAGGGTCAACTGTAAACTTGAAGTTGAGGAAACTATGGGAAATGGAAACTTTCAACTTTAGTAGGATGCAACCCTTTGTAGAAGGGACAAAATTTCCTCAGCTAAACTGCAGGACTAATTAGCACAGGTATTTACAGTTAGAAGAAAGGGGGAGGGGCTGGGATCCAGGCTAGTCATCACTACCCCTAAGCACTTGAATGCAAACACATAGCTTCTCTTACAAACCAAAGAGCTGGTTTCTCACTGCAGGATGGGACCTCTCTCTTGCCAGGGCCTGGGGTGCTCCTGCTCCCTGGCCCTTGGGAAGCCCGGGCAGGAGCGCGAGGGAACAAACAGCTGAGGGAGGAGGCTCATCCAGGGGGATGTTTTCTACACGGTAAAGAGGCTGGCAGGCCTGTAGGAAAGGGCAGCTCCTTGGAGATGTCAGGCCCCCTCAGTTGCACTCAGCATCTCTCACTCTCACGGTGCCAGACAAGGGCTGGCCGTGAACTTGGCTAAAAGTCCAGGCCCATCCTTGGGCAGTGGGCGGCCCGAGCCGGCATCTAGCGCACTCACCGGGAAGGACAGTCTCTCCGGTTGCAGGCGATGGGCTGCACGGCAGGGCGCACCTTCCCAGCGCAGTGAGCGGGGCTGACCTCTGTGTTGTTCAGGAGACACCTCAGGCGGGGCTGCTGGACCCCCCTGTTCCCACAGGAGGCTGAGCAGGTCGCCAATCTGTCTACAGACCACCAGTAATCTGGATCAGTAGGGAAAAGAAGATGGAGTTGATGTCCATGCACTCTGTTCCTTCTGAGCAGGGGCGGGGGGGGGGGGCGGGCATGAGATGCTGTTACGCATAAAGTTCGGCCCCGAGGGGGGCTCCATTCCCAGCCTCTCGTAGACAAACCCTGTGGTCTCCAGGAACCTCAGACGGCTCATCCACAAGGAGGGTACGATAACCCTTGTCTCATCAGCTGCTTCGAGGTCTGAAAAGAAAGTGCAGGCCCCAGCCCAGCGCCTGGCACACGAGCCTTTCTCAGTGGCTGCAGCTGTTGTAGTTTTAAGCCTACTTCCTAAAGTACTTTTTGTTCATATGGGTTTACCAGAAAGTGGCTGTTTTTCTACAAAGAGATATAAAAATCTGAGAGTTACTTAAAAATCATCTTTAAGAGTATGCATCTGAGTTGGGCCTTGTTACAGAAGAGCAGCCTATCCAGAGAGCAGTCATTTACATGAGACAGTGACATCAGTCAGAGAGGCTGTTTCTTTAGATTTTCTATCTGGGGGTCTGGGGCGTCCTGGTAGGAAAGCTGTTAAAAAGAACTGTGGGCTGGTAAATTTTGAGTGCTTATTTGCAAAGTTGTGTATTAAAAATCTCGCAGATAGGCACTGCCTTCTGGTTTTCAGCAGAGAATGGCTGGCTGGCAAGAAAATGGAGTGTTTACTTTCCTGTCTGGAAAGCCAGATGGTGGGGGAGGATGCTTAAGGGGAAAATCTTTGTGCTCAGAAAGATCTCTCTCCTTATGTGCTAATACTGGCACAAACTCTATCCTTCCCCATGGAACCCTCCATTTCACAATACATGCAGCACAATTTTATCTTCCCTAAAAGTATCACACGTAAGCCACAGGTAGAACCAGCCCATGGAAAACCCAAAAGCCTCACTTATTTCTATAACAAGGCCAGTTTTGGCTCTTTTCTCATGTTTTGGGTTCATTCACAGCCCTTTCTTGGGCTAGCGAGTGCTGGGCCCCACTTTCAGGGCTCTCTGACCTGCCCCTGTGCCTGGAAAGTTCACGCGTGAGCCACACAGGCTTCTCCGTCTGTTCATGGACAGGCCACAGGGAGGATGTCTGGTAAGCACTCGTCCTGTGAATGCAGCTGAAGACTCTCTTGGATGATCAGGAAGTCCCAGCACCAGCCCTGACCCCCAGGGTAGGGGATAGTAACCACACGGTTCAGATCAAGAGGTATTTTGAAACCAACCCAACAGAGAAATCTTGCATTTTCTTTCTTAACAAGCAACTTTGCATGTGTGATCTTTACTAGTTAAACCAGCACCAAGGAAACACATGTGCCTTTGCTCTATGGTGGTATCTCCTTGGTCCCGAGTAGCAGCAACATGATGAGCAGAGGGCCCATTTATGAAAGCAGCACTGACTTGTCCAGGTTCTGCTCAGGTGGGGCCGGGGGGCTTTTCTGAAGAGCCTCACTGTATGGAGACACGGTTCAGCTTCAGTGTTTACGCTCTAGGAGCCACTGGAGGTCAGAAATCACTTTGTTCTACTAGAGAATTAGATTCTCAAGAAGAATTCAAGAAGCAAGCCTGGCACCAGAAGCCTGAAGAGTTTCTTACCTTGGATCACTAAGGAGGCCTTCTGCACGAGCATTCCCGCCTCATTCTGAGCAAGGCAGCTGAATTCCCTCTGAGACCCGCCACTAAGATTTGCAACCTGGAGAATCTGTCCGGCTGCCAAAATGTGATGTGTCAGTCCTGCGACAGTGGCAACTGGCTGGCCATCGTGGAACCAGGTGATATTAGGGGTAGGCTGGCCTTTGACGGGGCAGCCTGGAAGGAAAGGAGAGAAGTGAGCCATTGATAAAGCCAGAGAGGACACATTCCTGATGAGCTGCTTCAGTGTTTCCATGGACTTGGAGGCCACACATATGACGTGGCTTCCCTGTGGCTTTTTTTTTTTTTTTTGCTTCCCATTCCCAAGCAAACAGGGAATGTTTTTATTCTCTGGGATTCTGGGATGGTGACTGTTATTCAATTAAATAAAAATTCTTGGGGAACACAAAGTGCTTATTTCTGTCTATGTCCCTGTAATAAGTTTAAAAAACGAAGCAATTGAGATTTACTCATTGAACATTTTCTTCAAGTTAATTAGTTCCTACATCAATTTTACGATGAAAGAAATCACCTCTTCAAATGCAATGAGCTGAGAAAAAAGCCACATACTATGTCTAAGAATCAAACTTTAATTGGTAAAAGTCTGATGTCTGCCTTCATTTTATTCTTTATGTGATTTTCAAGCCAAAAGTTTTCAACAGAGACTAGGAAAACAATCTTAAACACTGATCTCATTTCTCTCTAAGTCAAGAACCTTGGCCTTCTGACAGCTCTTCCGACAACCAAGCCTGCATCGGACGTGTAGCAGTGTTATACTTACTTACATAGTCATCGAACGTATTTTGATACATTAAAAGTCCAAACTATTAAACTGAGATATGGTGTCTACTCAAGCCTGTGTAGCACAGAATTAGTAAAATACTGATTGCAATTGTAAGAGAAAACTCTAAAGTTGTATTTGCTGAATTTGCTGTTGTGACTCCAGAAACTTAGCTTCCAGAGAAAATTTATCTGGAAGTTTAAACACATGATAAATTATTCAAAATTAAAGATATGGGAGTTCAGTTTTGTTAAAAAATAACTACTTAGTGCCTACCGTTCTGGAGACAGTTAAGTTAGTTAAGACTATCTTCTCTCTTACAAGGAGATCCCAGCTGGTAAGGGATGAAAGATAGCACACCAATAAAACTGAGATGTAAGGCAGAAGATGAGCTCAATGAGACGCACAGACGGCCACCTGCATGGGTGTGTGTGCCTGTGAATGGATTTTCTCACGTTGGCTTGTTCTGTATTCTGGGGACAGCACCATTAGAATTTTTATAGGATGGCAGCATTAACACAGGAGATGTTTTTAGAGATTATCTAGCTTCCTGCCACAGGAGAAAAATGAGGCCCAGAGTTGTTAAGATATCTTCCAAAGATTGAGGCAAGCCTTTTATCTGACTCCTTGTCTTGTGTTCTATCCCCTAGGCCTGCTACTTGCCTCTTTTACTAATTCTATGCGACAAAGGCTTTGGTAATGATTTATTGGATATGACACTAAAGGCACAGGCAGCAAAAGAAAAATTAGATAAATGGGACACCATCAAAATTAAAAACTTTTGTATATCGAAGGACATTATCCACAGAGTGAGAAGGAAACCCACAGAATGGAAGAAAAAATTTACAAATCATAGATCTGTTAAGAGATTAATTCTTACAACTCAACAACAAAAGCAACCAACCAAATTAAAAAATGAGCAAAACACTTGAATAGGCATTTCTCAAAGACACAAATGATTAATAAGCACATGGAAAGATGCTCAACATCATGAACTATTACAGAGATGCAAATCAGAACCACAATGAGATACCACTGTATATCCATTAGGATGGCTATTATTTTTTTAAAAAATTAACTAGAGTTGGTGAAGATGTGGGAAAATGGTAACACTTGTGCATTGCTGGTGGAAGTGTAAAATGGCACAGAAAATATTATTACAGTTCCTAAAAAAATGAGAGTTACCATATGATCCAGCAAATCCACTTCTGGGTATATACCCAAAAGATCTGAAAGCAGAACTTAGACATTTGTATACTGATATTCATGGCAGAATTTATGATATATTATTCATGATAGCCAAAAGGTGGAAACAACCCAAAAGTCCATCAATGGATGGATGGATAAGCAAAATGTATGACAAAATATTATTCAACCTTAAAAAGGAATAAAATTCTGAAAGATGGACAACATGAATTACACTTGAAAACATTCATTTCAGTGAAGGAAGCCAGACACAAAAGGACAAATATTGTATGATACACCTTATATGAGAAACTTAGAGTGGCCAAATTCATAGAAACAGAAAGTAGAACAGTAATTAGCAGGGGCTCGGGGAAGGAGGAAATGGTAAAGTATTTAATGGGTACAAGTTTCAGTTTGGGATGATGAGAAAGTTCTGGAGATGGATAGTGTGAGGTTGTACAACAGTGAGAATGTCAGTGCCACTGAACTGCACACTTAAAAATGGTTCAAGGAGTAGATTTCATGTTACATATGTTTTACCATAAGTAAAAGAAATGAGGCTGCAGCTGTGCTGGTGGACCAGTTTCAGTCCCAGACCTCAAGGGACCATGTGAGTGTTTGCTTGTGCTCTTGTGCCTTTGCCATCACTGTAGGAGAACAGGCCTGGTCATCCCAAGGGAGGATGAGACAACAGTGGAGAACAGCCAAGTCACTCCAGCCAAACCTGTTTAGATTAACTGAACTGAGTAAGATTGGCAAGAATAAATGATTGTTACTGTTAAGCCACTGAATCTTGGGTTTATTTTAATGCAGCCTTCTTTTTTTTGAAGGTGGGGTGGTGGGCAACAGCTAATTGATACATTTAAGGAGTAGGGGCTTCCAGATCTTTCCCTGGGCCCACGGATCCAAGGCTTCCAGTGGGGTAGAGTTTCCCCCTGGGTGCTGACCTCGCTCTCACCTGACCTGGAACCTTCTTACTCAGCTACTCCCCACGTGCTCCTGGTGGCATCTAGGCATCTAACTGTCATGTGGTCTGTGGTGGTGTCGCTGCACTCCCGTTATGGAGTGCGGGTGGGAATGGCCTTGGGGAGAGATAGAGAGAAATCAGCCCATTGCGATGGATGAGAGTTGCAATGGGGAGGATTTTAAAGGCCAGAATCTTGTCTTTTGGGAGCCCCTGCAGGTTTCTGAAGAGGAAGAGGAATCTAGGCTGGCTTTAGAAGAGTCATTACAGTGGTTCTTTGCAAGAGTCAGTGGCTTGAGAGAAAGGAGAATCTAGGATATCAGTTCAGGTGTGGCAAGAAATGAGACATACCTGCAAAGTTAGCTCTGACAGAATATGAGGAGGGGGTGGTGGAGACAAAGAAGAGAAGGAGACTGAAACACTAGTGAGATTATTAATTGAAGTACGTAAATCAGGAAGAGAAGCCATTTCTTATGTCCACCCTAGAAGATAGTTAAGTTTAGTTTTAAGCATGTTGACTTTAAAGGTTGTGATAGGACCAAAGGATAGAAAAACCCATCGAGATGATAAAAATAAAAATGGAAGTGAGCGATAAGAACTGGCGACAGATTTTTGGAAAGAAGTCTCAAAGATGTGTGGAAGAAGTCTTCATGAAAAGAGGTCAGGTCTCAGGACAAAACGGTGGGAGAACTCTAACACTCAGTGATTGAAGACGGAAGAAAACGTATTAAAGGGGCCTGTGGGACAGGAAGAAAATTGAGACCCTGTAATGTCATGGGAAACCAGAGGGGAAAGTGATTAAAGAAACAGATTGTTAGCAAATAAGTGATTTCTATAAGAACTTGTGGAATGAATAAGTGGTTTCATTTGTTTATGAAAATAATTGACAAGACGTACTGTTCCCGCAACCACCCTCCACCCCCTGCCCAGGTCATATAAAGGCAAACTTCATTCTAACTCACATTTGAATGATCAGGAATTCCAAGTTAGTGGAATTGTAAATAAAAGTGCTCTGTATAATCAAAACATCCCATTAATGCTATGCATGCATATTTCTTATTTAACTTAATTTAAATAAATTTACTTCTGGGTCTTGAATCTTTAGAAGTGTACCAACAGCTGTATTATTAAGAAGATAAAGGATTAAAGCCAGGGTGCATGGGAATGCTTCAAATATTGCAAAACAGGAACAGAGTAGATTTTGGCTAGAAAACTCTCAAAACAACTTGACTGGGCATTCTAGCTTCCAATAAGGGTGAGTAACTTGGCTGGTCTAGACTTCCTGCAGACAACAATCATAAAATTTAAACAACAACAACAACAACAAAATACGTGAAACAACAACTCTTGGAAAGCACTGAAGAGTGACCAAAAGCAGTGGCAGAAACAGAAGATGACTGTATCCTAGAAACCCAGAAACTACAACAGGTGTGATATGCTACCTAGTGGCTTTTTGCCGAGGAAATTCCTCAGTCCTCAGCTGGCTCAGGTTGTTGGAAAATGTATAGCTTCACTGGCTTGAGATGTCAGAGGACAGTGTCTGGGGACTGTCAGAATAGCTGGAAGATTATAGGGGAAATCCTCTAAGAGTCACAGAAGTGATAAACCTTAAAATCTGAATAAATCCTGCCCAAATTCTTGTTAGCTGATCCCAGGCAAATCCAGCAAAAGGCCAGCAGCTAGATGCTGACAGAACAGAGTGGAGAATTCAGTTGGTGCCTACTTCAGGGAAGACAGAGGTTGGAATTAGAGTCTAGCTAAATTAACTGCCTTTTAGAACAAAAACCAAACACTCTTTAGAGGAACATAACAGGATTCGAGTTCTCCCCAGTATATCATCTATAATTTTCAATATACGACTAAAACCCACTAGATAAGAAGAAATGTGACCCACACTCAAGAGAAACAGCAGTCAACAGAAACTGATCTTGAGAGGATGTAAATGTTGTAATGAGTAGACAGTGACTTTTTTTTTTTTAAAGAGTCAAATAAAAAACGTATTTCATTCACTCTGTAGAGTGCTTGGAACATAGAAGATGTCCAGTAGTTTTTCTAATGAATCCATAAATAAATTCCAAGACTCCCACAGTTATTTCTGCAGATCCTCAATGTAGTTAGCCCCCACCTTCAACATCATAAGAAAATACAAAATCAGTGAAAGCTTATAGAGTTATCTGTCCTGATCACTGGACTGGCCAAAGCTCCCATTCAGGGCTGTACATATTTAGATTTGGTGATTAGCCAATTTACTCCCATATTAGTTAGTTGGGTGTTTTTAATTCCATGCTTAAAAGGAAGACTATATGACATTTTCTCCTGAGATAAGTCACTAATTCAGAGGGGGAATGACGGTGGGGGTGACTGTGTCTCTGAAGGTTTAGGGTAATGAAATTCCAATAAATGGATTAGTGAGACTTCGCCCATGATTGCTATCAATAGCCATGCAGTATTTAGGTCAAGAATGAGGTGCATTCTAAATAAGGAGCTTGCAGATGCTTCCATGAGGTCTCAGCATCGATATGGAATTTTTGTTCTGCTATAATTATGTTATCACATTGAAAGATGGCTTAGTGAGAAATGGCTGTAAAAATGATTTGCTAGAATTACGTATTTATGAGAGAAGATATATATGGATTCCTTTGTTTACTGACAATAGGGAAGACATTGAATTTCTATTTTGTAAACTTTAAAGTCCTTCAACTGCAAAGGACCTTTCCCTTAATACCATCTTTGCCAGAGTTTATCAGAAGATCTTTTAAGTGTTTCCTTGAGCAGGTCATTTATTAATTCTGTTTTTATTTCAGCTCCTAATTTATTAACTCGTCCAAAACAAGATTTCATGCCTATATTCTTCATGGCTCCTTTTTCCTCATTTAATCTCTTTTTGGAGATGGCAATTAATATTCCTAGACTAGAAGCCAACGGAGGTCTGTTAACACGTACATATGTGTACACAGACACAATTATTTTCTTTTTTTTGTTTTGTTTTTGCTTTTTACATTTTTTATTGAGTAATAGTTATTTTACAATGTTGTGTCAAATTCTAGTGTAGAGCACAATTTTTCAGTTATACATGAACATATATATATATATATATTCACTGTCACTTTTTTTTTCGCTATGTGCTACCACAAGATCTTGTATATATTTCCCTGTGCTATACAGTATAATCTTGTTTATCTATTCTGCATTTTAAAATCCCAGTCTGTCCCTTCCTACCCTCTGCCCCCTTGGCAACCACAAGTTTGTATTCTATGTCTATGAGTCTATTTCTGTTTTGTATTTATGTTTTTTGTTTGTTTGTTTGTTTTAGATTCCTCATATAAGCGATCTCATATGGTATTTTTCTTTCTCTTTCTGGCTTACTTCACTCTGAATGACATTCTCCAGGAACACCCATGTTGCTGCAAATGGCATTATGTTGTTGGTTTTTGCGGCTGAATAGTATTCCATTGTATAAATACATCACATCTTCTTTATTCAGTCATCTGTTGATGGACATCTAGGCTGCTTCCATATCTTGGCTATTGTAAATAGTGCTGCTATGAACATTGGGGTGCAGGTGTCACCTTGCAGTAGGGTTCCTTCTGGATAGATGCCCAGGAGCGGGACTTCTGGGTCCTATGGTAAGTCTATTCCTAGTCTTTTGAGGAATCTCCATACTGTTTTCCACAGTGGCTTTCCTTGCTTCCCTCTCCCACTATTAATTATTTAGATGTCTTCTTTTACAATTTTGTGTTTATTCTTTTTGTAATTCATGGCAGTTATCTCCTTTCCATTTATGAGTTTCTTATTTTTGTAGCATCCTGCTGCTTTTCTATTTAGAGTAGACGTGTCAATATTTCTTTTAGCATGGGTTTAGTGTCGCTAAACTCTTTGAATTTTTGCCTGTCTGTGAAGTTCTTTATCTCTCTTTCTATTCTAAAGGATAGCCTTGCTGGATAGAGTATCCTAGGCTTCATCTTTATTTCATTCAGGACTTTGAATATATCTTGCCACTCCCTTCTGGCTTGTAGTGTTTCTGTAGAGAAATCAGCTGAGAGCCTTATGGGGGGTTCCCTTGTAACTCACTCTTTGTCTTTCTCTTGCTGCCTTTAGGATCCTTTCTTTATCTTTGACTCTGGCCATCTTGATTATGATATGTCTTGGTGTAGGTCTGTTTGGATTCTTCCTGTTTGGGACCCTCTGAGCCTCCTGTACTTGGATATCTGATTCCTTTAGGTTGGGAAGTTTTCAGACATGATTTCTTCAAGTATCTTTTCAATCCCCTTTGTTCTTTCTTCCTCTTCTGGAGCCCTTATTATGCATAGATTGGCACACTTTATATTATCCCATAGGTCCCTTATATTGTTTTCATTGTTTTTTAATTTGTTTTTCTCTCAGCTGTTCTGACTGGGTGCTTTCTGTTGCCCTGTCTTCTAGGTCACTTATTCGTTCCTCTGTATTATCTAGCCTGCTTTGCACAGCCTTTAGGTCAGCTCTGATCTCAGCAAATGAGTTTACTAATTCTACTTGGTTCTTTTTTATAGCTTCTATTTTATTTTTGACATACTTAATATCGCTAAACACTATTTCTTTTAGTTCCTTCAGTACTTTGATCAGTCCTTTTTTGAAATCTTGATCTAGTAGGCCATCTATGTCTATTTCCTTGATTGTGCTTTCAGGGGATTTTTCTTGATCTTTTAATTGGGAGTGGTTCCTCTGCTTCATATTGCTCACATCTCTCTGGTACTGTGGCTTAAGGAGTATCATTTATCAATAGTTCTCTTGAAGACAGTGTGCTCTTAATGACTTTATTGAGAGGTCTTTGTGTCTTCACCCTGTTTCGCGAACTCAGCTTGCTGTTTCCAGAGGCCCTCTGTTGGCACCCTCATCTTTGCTGCTCTGAGTTGCTGGCTGTTGGACAGCAGATCACGCCCCCTCCCAACACTGGGTCAGGAGCTGAGCTCTTAACCAGTGGGTGGGCGGGTCACCCCCCCCAATGCCACACTCAGATGCTGCGCTTGGGTGAAGCATGTGGGTGGATCGTGCCCCGTCCCAGCACCGTGGGCAGGTGCTGCGTTCCTGCCAAGAAGTGGGGTGGCTGCCTGCCCTCTCCCGGTGCTGGTCGCTCTGCTGCTCTGTGCAGCTGCCCACTCCGCCTTGGGTCGGCGCTCTGAAGGCGGGCTTGGGGAAGACTGCAGAACGGCCCCCCCCCTGCTTCATGCCAAATCTCAGCTCCTTGTTTGTCTTGGTGGCATGAGTTCTTTGAGGTGCCAGGGCAGAAAGAGCCTATTTGCCTCAGGCTGTAAACAAGTCTCAGTCCTGCCTAGGAGGTTGCAGACCCCGGGGTGTGGATTCAGGGCTTGGCTCTGCCCCAGCCTGGGCGCTGCGCACAGGAGATGGTGGCCGTGGCTGCGCCCCGCCTCTCTTCTCGTGAGAAGTGCCAGTAATGGCAGCGCAGGTCTGAGGAGACAAAGGCCACAGTGCCCCTCCCCCCAGGCACACCAACCGTGTTGCTTTGCTTTTCTCACAATTTATGGGGGACCGCGGTGGTTCTACTCCTTATCTACCCCCAGCCACAGCGCGCAGCACCTTGCAGTCCACTGGGGCTGCCTCAGTGCAGCCACCTCAGTCATTTGCCCGGCTCAGGTGGCCCGTCCCGGCCCCAGCTGCTGGCTCGTGTCTCGGACTGGGTGTCGCAGGGACCCTTTGTGCCTGTTTAACTCAGTTCTGTCGGTCAAGGGGTGCTTGGGGCAGATGTGAGCTTTGGAGGCTCCCCCTCTATCCCGCTGGCCTCTCTGTTGGAGGTGGGACACCCAGAGAACAAGCACCAGTCCTCCTTTGCTGCTCCCTCCCTGCGGGATTAGTCCCACACTGTTTTGCCTTTTTTTCTTTCTTTTTTCCTCTTCTCCTACCAGATTTTTGGCATCTTTGTCTTTCGAAGAGGGCGATGTTCTGTCGGAGCTCAGCAGGTGCTCTGGTTGGCTGAGTGGGTCCGTAGATGTGAGTTTTGGTGTATTTGTGGGAGAGGGTGAGCTACAAGCATCCTTCAACTCCGCCATCTTGCTTCTCTCTGACCAACAGTGACTTTAAAGCAAGTATTATAAATACAGTTAAGGATGCAGAGGAAAATATACCCATGATAAATGAAAAGATCGAGTAGCTCAGTAGAGAAGTGGAAACTATGAAAACAAATTCTAGAGTTGCAATGTACAAAAAATGAAATTAAAAATTCACTAGATAGGCCTAACAGAAAATTGGAGATGGCAGGAGAAAGTGTTAGTGAACTTAAAGATAGTTCCACAGAAACTGGCCAATGTGAAGAACAGAGGGGAAAAAAGGATGAAGGAAAATAGAGCCCCATGGACCTGTGAAAAAAAGTCTAATATACATGTAATTGGAGCCCAGTAAGGAAAGAAATGAGAATATGAGAAAATAAAGGAGAAAATTAGACAGAAAAATATTGGAAGAAATAAAACTGCCCAACCTCCCAAAATTTGGGGAAAACAATAAAGTTCAAGAACTAGGCACAGTATAGTCAAAGTGATTAAATTAGAAGATTAAAAAAGATTTTGAAAGCCATGGAGTAATGAGGACTGGGTTTACTCTCTTGCTGTACATAACTAGAAAACTGGACAAAAATGTATGAAATGACTGTTTTAAGACATCAGACGACAGACAGTAGAGGGCTGTGATCCCTGGAAGAAGAGAAACAGATTATGAATGCCATGAATTCCCTGCCTTCCTGCCTGGAAGTACACCTTGAGGTGCAGAGTAGGGAGGATGTATTAGTTTCCTGGGGTTGCCAGAACATAGTACTGCAACTGGTGTGGTGTCTAACAGTTCTGGAGTCTAGAAGTTTGAGACTGAAGTGTCACAGCCTTAGTGTCTTTGAGGGCTGTAGGGGTAACCTGTTCTGTCTGCTCCAGCTCCTGCCGGTTTGCTGGCTGTCTTTAGTGTCCCTTGGCTTGTCATCACTCCCATCTCTGCTTTTATGTTCACATGGAGTTCTCCTTTGAATGCGTGCCTGTCTCTGTGTCCAAAATTCTCTTTTTCATAATGACACCCGTCAAATTAGATTAGAGCCCATCCTAATGACCTCAACTTAATCATGTGCAAAGACTGTATTTCCAAAGAAGGTCACATTCACAGGTTCCGAGGGTTAGAGATTTCAGCATCTTTGGGGAGACACAGTTTAACCCACAGCAGAGGACTATCCCAGGCAGAGCACAGCAGTCTGGACTAATTAATGAGGCAAAGAACAGAGTTCAATGAAGCTGAGGCACCTGGAAGTTGAGCAGAATTGTGGAAATGAGGGTGTTATGTAGAAAAAGAGCTCTAGAAACATGCATACATTCTTCCTGAGTCTTTGCCCAATTGAAGAATTACATGCATAGAGCAAAACTCTACAAGACTGAGCAAAGAGAAACCAGGGAGCTGTGAGCTTTAATATTCCCTAGAGTTCAAAGAGGGCTAGAAGACCTTCCAGTTCTGACCAGCCAGAGTGGAACATCCTTGTTCATCGTTGGAAGAATTCAGTAGAGACCCCAGAAGGGCCCTAGAGGAAAGACCACCATAGACCTGCCCTAATCAAATTTCAGAACAAGCTTTAAAAAGATCAGGTTAAACTCTGAATAACCTAAATGCTTCAGAGAAGAAAATCCAACAATTACTAGAAGAAGACAACAAAATTGAGACATTTAATGGTATAAAATTTATACCATCTAGCATTCAGTCACATCTTGGTAAGTCAAGAAGCAGGAAAATGTGACCCCTAACCAAGACAAAAATCAGTCAGTGGAAGCAGATCTAGAAATGACAGGGATGATGGAATTAGTAGACAAGGCTATTACAACAGGATATTAAAATATGTTAAATATTTAAAGTAAGAAAATGGAAGAGAATCAAATGCACTTCTAGAAATGAAACATTTTTATGAAGTGAAAAATTCACTGGATAGGATTAATAGAAGATTAAATGCTATAGAAAAGAGATTTGTGAAATTGAAGATGTAGTAATAGAAATTAGTCAGACCAAAGCAGAGAGAAAAAAGACTGAAAAAAAAAATCAAGTGGTCAGACATATGTTGGACAAAGATATGGTTACATGGGTATATCTGCCAAATGTGTATGGTTAAGATCTGTGCATTTTCCAGGAACTATATTCAGTATTTTGTAATAGCCAGTAATGAAAAAAAAATGAAAAGGAATATATATATGTACAACTCAATCACTCTGCTGTACACCAGAAGTTAATACAATGTTTTAAATTGACTATACTTCAATAAAAAATACATAAAATAAGCTACAAGGATATACTGTGTGACACAGGGAATACAGGCAATATTTTATAATAACTATAAATGGAACATAACCTTTAAAATTTGTGAATCACTAATTTGGACACCTGTGACATCATATTGTACATTAACTATACTTCAATAGAAATAAATAACTAAATATTAAAAAGATTTGTGCATTTTAATAAATGTAAATTTTACTAAAAAGGATAATTGAGTAGGGAGAGGGGTGGGAAGTAGGTGGAAATACAGACCAGGAATGGCAGATGTTGTTTGTGGAAGCTGGGTGTGGAGTGAATGTCGTTCATTATGCTGCCCTGTTTACTTCGTACATGTGTGAAATTACCCATAATAGAGAGAAATCACATTTGCACTGCCTGAATCATTGATCATCAGAAATAACTCTGTCCAAAAGAACTACTTTTCACCTTTTCATGTATTCTGCTTATTCAGCTCTATGCTTTTTCTCTAAGGTTTTTTTTTTAACAAGTATTAAAAAAACCCCTGCTGTTTCAGCCTGTTATTTGCAGATGTTTCCTCAAATATTTTATAATCTGCCCAACTTAAAAATTCCTCCTGGTAGGTTCACCTTGGTTCATTCAGCTCCACTGAAGTCAGGGATCACTTTGACTTGTACCCCAATTCCACCAACTTTAGTGTGGTCGCTCTGTATGGCAGAAACTGCGGTTATCCTCTCATATCTGCCCTCTCCTCCTTAGTGTAAGTATAGCCCTGAGTTTTAGTTAGGTACACAGTCACTTGGAATAGAGACATTTCCCTCCCCCGCTTTAAATAACGTGTGGACCATGTGATTCCATTCAGTGCCACGAGAGGGAGAGGGCTGCGTGCCCCTCCTGGGACATGGCTTTCACAGAAAAGAACTTGCTCTTCTGCCCTTTCCTCCGTCCTGGTACTGAGATCGTGTATGTGGAGCAAACCGTCTTGTCTTGGCTCACGTAGATGAGGACAATACTTCCAGATGTCAGAGCATCAGGAGTTAAAAAAATAACCTTTTGCCTAGGTCCCTAGGTGACATGGTGGGTTGCCAGACCACGCCTGGAACGTCTTTTTGTGGACTTCTGTGTGAGACAGGAATATATTCCTGTCTTGTTGATCATTATTTTGGGTCTTTGCTGTAGGTTGCTGAATGTATATCCTAACTATGACAGTCCTGAATATTCCTTCCTTACTGAGGCAGCCTCCCTCTGCCAGACAGGTTACTGTACTTGCCTTCACATCTGGACACTGACCATGGACAGTGTGTGTGACCACTCATCTTGGATTGAAAATGCTCTTAGGAAAGTCTACTTTAAATAGGAAAAGGAAAGTAAAGAAGACCAAAATTAATTTTAACTAAATCAAACCACCAAAATTACAGGTCATCTGCCTTTTCCATCACTCATCTGTCTTTCAGTGCTTTTAATCAAATATATAACTTCTCCTTAAAAACTTCCTTTGTACTCAGAATTGGTATCCCCTCAGCACACATGGAGTACAGGCCCCTGTACTTCTATATACATATTTATGTGCATGTCTGTGTGTGTACACAGCGGTCTATGAGGTTTGCCAGCAGCAAAAGTCAAAAGAAGGAATCTAACACGAATTCCCACTGTGTATGTTCCCAGTGAATAATTATCCATGTTTCACGGCTAATGAGAAAACCTGGCTCGTCATGGGGGTTCCTTTCTGTCACGGACGTTTCTCATTTGTTGAAGTAAAAGAAGTATCAATCATTCTTTAAAGGTGAGCAAGCTCTCTGTGTGCCACTTGCAAGGACACGAGGAACCGTGTGCCAACGTACTCCTTGCCTCTAGAGAGACCCTGTTATAAGCCGTGCCTCCTACCCCTTTGCTTCGATGAACACATTAACAGTGTTTCATGCAGTGGCGAGCATCTCTTTTTCTGCCTCCCTCCCAGCTACGTGAACACTGACCATTTCCATCCTCCCAACCTGAACGTCTACCCCAGGAAACAGTCCATCACCAGGGAACGACAGTGCTCTCTCTCTTAGGCCTCGGGGATTACAGGTCCTGGGTTGGGTAGACGGCCGAGAAGGAAGGGAAGGCTGTCGGGCTAATCACAGTTCTGGCCGCAGAAAGCCCCGGTCGATCAGTGCTCCTTAACCAGTGAAAGAAAATACTGCCTTTAGGCCTCCATTCTGGGGTCCACTGTGGCTCTAAATTGAGCCAAAGCCTGGTGTGATTCACATACGTGTGAGGATTTTCCTCCTAGCTTCACCTCCTTTTTCCTTTTTTTAACCACGTTAACAGGAGAGTGGTAAAAATTTAGAATGGGGAGATGTGTACAATAAGAAATCAAATTCCATATGAAATTGCATCTGCTGGGAGTCAGTTTAGCTGTGACCTGCCATTAGTTGACATGCCTGATCATGTCAAATTGACCTCCCTGACTTTCTTCACTGTTGTCTCCTGTTTCACGTGAGTTCCTGTAACTAAAATAGCCTCACTCAGGGAAACAGCCTGAGTTCAACAGGTGAGGGAAACGGGAGGAACAGGAAACCGGGAGGCCGGGTGGCCCTTGGCTTCCACTTTCTTGCACCCACCGTGGAAGATGGAAGAGGCTGGCTCACCTTAAAGGCAGTGGGATAGGCTGCCTTTGACTCAGCCGTCTAGAAAGAAGCCCTGACCTCATGACGGGCATTACTTAGTGGATATTTCTGTTGAAGGGCTGAAAAGCAGCAGGATTTCTGGTCAGCTAAGAGATAGGGAAGCAGCTTGATTTGTGGGCTTCTTTGTAGGACAGAGCAAGCCAACTCAGGCACTCATCAGCGGCCTGTCACTTATGTGAGCCACACATCCGGAGTTTATTTTCATGAGTTCTTAGCCTTAATGAGAAGAAGGCAAGAGTTCAGACTTGGGTAATCTCCCTTCTCTCCTCTCTTTCCAGCCAAAGAGCTCAGAAAAAGACAGCTGAGCTTGATAAACCGATTACACAGAGAAAAATGTAGATGGGCCGAAAGAGGTTTCCAAGGCAGGATGGTTGGAACATGGGGGTACGCCGCCTAAAAGAGGAGAGGAAAGCAGGGGCTAGGGGTGTTGCCTTATGTACCTGTCACCTAAAGGGGAAGGAAGCCGTGGCAGATTAGGACATGCTGTGCAAAGACAGCAACGATGTGGCACTGTTACATCACGGGCCGGCTCCGGGCCTGGCAGCATTTTCATTTTAATCCTGTATTTTTCACAGAGTTAAAACTTACTATAAAAATGATGTGTGCTGGGATGAAACTTGGCCCTTGGTGCAGTCAGTCTGGGAGTCCTTTCTTTAATTTAATTTTGCAAAACTGGAGAACACTCACTCAGTCCTTTAAAATTTATGGCAGGCTCTCCGTTCTGTGTGAGGCAGCTGGTGGGTACAGGCCTCACCCTGACGCTGCGCGGGGACCGGACAAGCAAAGGCAGGGCAGCGGCCTCACTGCACTTTCTGGTGGAATCCCCTTTTAGGTTTGGGGTCCCCACTGGGTGACAGAGCTGCTCTCTAAAGCAACACTGAACACTCGAGTGGGAACTGGCAGGAAGCTGAGAGACGTGATTAATTCATGTCGGTAAAAAACCTCAGTTCCTTACTCCTCATTTGTCAGCTGGACCCCAGAAGGCTGTGGGAGAAGACAAGCAACTTTAATTTTCACTCTGATTTCTAGGACCTCCCAATACGCTGGTCAAATAAGCAGGCCAAGACTATTCCCATGTACATTTGCCCAAAGAAAACGAACATTAAAACATTCCTGGAAAAAAAGGAACTCTGCAAGCCCATTTTCCATTCCCCAAATGTCTTTTTTACCCCTTGGGCAAGCTGTGGGTTTCCATTGGCAGGGGGCACACTAATGTCTCCATGTCCCCGGGCATCTGGTGGAAGAACTTGATCTATTTCTCAGCATGAGAAGTAGCTCCGGCCAGATTTATGACTTGGTGAAGGCCTTGCCTTCTCCAAAATGATTTAGTTATTGCTCGACCACTGCCCCCACCCATAACCTTGGGACCCGGTTATCTGTTGGAGGTAAGGAAGGTGAGGTGCTACTTAGGATGTGCACGTGGACAGTCTTGGCCCTGAAAATGTGACGGCACTGTCTAAGTTAGAGTCCGGCAGTGCTGAACAATGTGCTTACCCAGCGGTGCCTGGGCCACCTTTCAGGGGAGGGGACTTTGGGAAATTGGTCCAATTTCTTTAAATTCACAGTAGTGTTGATTGGGACCGAAGCTATCTCAAGTGAATCACACACAGAGTTCCCAAGCGTTCTTCTTTGCCAGCAGCTCTTGGCATAAAACACATCTTTAAAAACACATCAGCATTTTTTAAAAGTTTCAAATTTCTGGGTTTATAAGTCCCTGGTTGACTCTACCCTCAGGCTGCTGGCAGGTGCTACCTGGCCTGCAGGACGGAAGACTGGGATGACCCCAGAGGAGGTCTGGCTGCAGGCCGCCTGGGGCCTGGGGCTGAGGAGGGAGTTTCAATCCACTGATGAGATGGCCTTTGAATGAACCCCAGAATGCAGATCATACTTGGGCCATACCATACTTTCGAGGAGGGTCCTCAGTCAGAACTCCCCTCTCTGTGTACATTTATGGATTACACCCACCGAGCCTAGATTCTGTAAGGAAGGAGATGGATAGTTCACATTTGGTCCAAAATGGGACAATATTTCAGGACTTTCAGGAAGTGCTCTGTATAATCAAGGTGCTACTGCTGTGAGAAGGAAATGACAGTTTCAGAGTAAAAGCCATGGGCTCTATGACTATTCCCTGCCCCTGAGTAATATAACCAAGTCACCCCCTCACCAACTCCAGCCAATGGAGAGGCAAGTGAGAAAATATCCAGATTAGGTTGGGGAAAAAAACAAAAGCCAGCAGCAGCTCAGGGCCAACAGGCCTTCAGGAACTTAGCCGAGGTTTGGCTCGGTTTATGGGCCAGAGCCTTTGCAAAAGAAATAAAACCCCACACACTCAAAAAAAAAAGAGCCTCTGCTCACGGCCTTGTCCACACCCCATTTCAGCTCTCTTCTGTTGAACCAAAGCCGCAGAACAGCAGTGGAGATGGAGAATGGCTAATTTTCCTAGCAGGTATCCTGAGAGGCCTCCCCAGGGCGCGCCGCAGGGTTCAGCGGCAAGTCACAGGAAGGAGGGCTGCCGACGGGGGCTCCAGAGCGAGCGCCAGCAGCGGAGCTGCCGGCCCAGCCTGAACACCTCTCCCAAATGTATGATGGCTCTATATGGCTCCTGGGGCTTGAGGCTCCAGAAACTTCTCAACAAAGTAAAGAAAACAATAAACAGTGTGAGTGAAGTGAATGGGGGTGGGCAGTTAAGCAGGTGAGCTGAAGCAGGGACACGAGCCATGAAGGGGGAGAAAGAAGTGAGCGTTTGTGAGGATGCTGCCAGCTGACTCAGCCGGGGGAGTCACAGGTTGTGGCAGGTGAGGTCTGGCCTTTGGCAGCCAAGCCTGAAGAGTGTGTGGTTTGTCAGGGACCCCTAAATAGAGATGTCCTTGGAAGAAGAAGTTAGAAACCTACCACCCTGACTGGAAAGGCCAGGGAAGCGATATCACGTGCATCTAAAGAGTGGAGAGCAGTCGTCCAGATGCCTCCTCCTTGTCTCACAACATAGATTTCTAGGACAGATTTGCTTTGAATCCTAATCCTCTTTGCATTTGGTTCCCAGATCTGCCTTGGTCCTGTATATTCCAGAGACTCCCCTGCAGCATTCAGTGGGCTCCCTGAAGGCTTATGGGGGAGGTAGTATGGTTTGGATCCCTGGGGCCAATTTTGATCTTTGAAAGAACCATCTGGTTTTAGAGGCTCCTAGATGCAATGTAGTTTCTTTAGGAAACCTGGGACTCAGGACCATCTAGGCCTGAGTGTGGCCGAGCACACGGTGTGCTGTTGGGAACAGATAACTTCTTGATCAAACTCACTCTTTTTTTGGCTTCCGCATTCTCCACGCCACTTACACTGGGTAAAGGTGGAAGGTCTAGAGAGGAAAACGCACTGTGAAACAGAGGTGTTTACCTGAACTCTAAACAGCTACTGAAACTGAGAACTGATGTTCTCAAAGGCATTCTGAGCTTCTCAAAGGCATTCTGAGGACATCAGAGATAAGAAAGCCTCAGTGTCCAGGTGTGGGCAGAGCAAGCACAGTGTGAGGGAGGGGCACGCACGTTATTCAGTGACCTCACTGGGCACCCATACTCCACGGGGGTTCTGCTCCTAGCGCTCTTTAAAGACTAAAGCTGGGAAACTCCAGAAAGCTGAGAAGAAAAGGCAACTTTTCCCTAGAGTAGTTAAGTTTTTCCCCCTAACATGCATTTTGGGGTTCTGATTTTTGGAGGGGCGGCATGAAAGGAAAGTGTTTACAATAAAGTGCTCACATGTTGCCATCTCTTTGTCAAATAGTTTCTTAAAAATAAAGCAGTAGAAAGACTTTTATCATTGCTGTTTGTAAGGAAGCCTAGAGCAGGAGTTGGCAAATATTTTTTAGTAAAAGGTCACATAGTCAATATTTGAGATTTTGTGGGCCATATGGTCTCTGTCACAACTACTCAACTCTGCCAGTGTAACTTGAAAGCAGCGATGGACAGTATCTAAATGAAAGGGGTCTGGCTGTGCACAAACAAAACCTTACTTACAGCAGGTGGTAAAACAGACCTGGCCCAAGGGCCAGCCCCTGGTCTAGGGTATGAGATCATTAGAGTTTCTGTACCCTGAGAGCACACCATGTAGAAAGTCACTAAGTGCCTGTGCAGGATCTATTTTTACCTCCAAAGACAACTCCCATTTTCGTGAGAAGGAAGATAAATCCAGTACCTTCTTTGCCAATTAATAGGCTCAACTTGTCTTTAAAAATACCCATGCATGCTCATCACAGATTAAAAGTTAAGAAAAAATATAAAAATAAAAAAATCATAACCACTATATTGTTTCTTCACATATGTGTGTCTATCACTGAATAGATTAATAAATCTTGGCTAGTCTGTCTGTCTGTCTATCTCATCCTTTTAAGTTGCTGCTTAAGATTTTGTATATGAATGTATCAGAACTTTTATTTGGTCAAGTCTCTATTTACAAACGATTACACTGCTTCAATTTTTCACTAACATAATCTACTGTCTGGTGACATTTTCAGTATATACCTCTCTGTATCCAAATATCTCTTTAGGTTATATTACTGAAGTGACACTGCTGGTTTAAAAATATTGGTACATATTGTCAAGGTGCCCTCCAGAAATGTTACACTAATTTATATTTTGGGCAACAACGTATGATAGTACATGTCAACCAATTGTTGGCTATTGTGGCTGGCAGGCACAACAATTGCCCCTTAAAGGTGTCCACGTCCTAATCCCTGTTACCTCACATGGCAAAAGAGGCTTTACAGCTGTGACTAAGAAAGCAGGTGAGATGGGAGATTGTCCCGGACTGTCCAGGTAGGCCCAACGTAATCACAAGGGTCCTAACAGTTGGGAGAATAGAGGGTGAGGGTCAGAATCAGAGAGATGTGAAGGGACCAGCTATTGGTCTTGCAGACAGAGGAAGGGTCAAAGGGTATGCATGACTCTGGAAGCTGGAAAAGGCAAGAAGCTGGCTTTCCCCCAGAGATTCCAGAAGGAATGCACTCAGCCCACCTTGACTTTAGCCCAGTAAGACTCCTTTAGACTTCTGATCTCCAAAACTGTAAGAATAAATTTGTGTTGTTTTAAGCCACTAAATTTGTGGTACTTTGTTATACCAGCAATAGGAAATTAATACAAATTTCACAAATGTTTTCCCTCTTCACTAACCTCATATACAACAAATATCTCATTTTTATTTTTCCTTGATTAATAGTAAGATTAAATTGGTTTTTAACCTTTGATGTATAGCAAGTAGTGAATGTTGCTGGGTCACAGATCTCTTTGAGAATCTCAAGAAAGCTGTGATTCTGTCACCAGAGAAAAGCACCCTTGCACGTATACTAGGGGGCTTACAGAGTCCCCAGGGCTCATGGACCCCAGGTTCCCAACTCCTGAGCTAGAGAACAGGAGTGAAAAGCGTCCCAGCGATGCACTCGCCCATTCAAGGTCAGAGGCTTGAAACACAGCAGCATTCTCTGGCCACACAAGAACTGATCTTGTAAAAAGTGCTTGACCTAAAGGGCAGTCATCAGCACTCTGGCCAAGCTGAGCCTTCCTGCAACACAAAGTAGAAAGGGTGGGCACTGCCCAGGGCCCACTCCTCTAGTTCTCCCCCTGTCTTACTCTTTAGCTTCTAAGGTGGAAAGCAATGTGGTTGCTGTTTAGAAATTCTCACACCAGCAGTGTGTAGGGGTTGAGGCAGTGGTGAGAGGAGATTGGTTTATAGAGCAGGCTTGACTGAGTAAGTAAATGCATTAAGGAGAGTATTACAAATATGGAAAGGGCGAAAAACAGAATAAATCCTGTGGTGTTAGATAAGAATTGGGGATACAAGGAAGGACTCACGGTCCCAACGTACAGATAAATGTGGAAATAGTGTGTTTGTGTGTGTGTGTTTGCGTGTACATACATATATTCTTTACTTCTGTGCACTGAGAAGACCTGAGAGGAGTGACACTCCAATAGCAACAAATAAATCTGACCTGGAGATCTTGGCTCCTAAATACTGTTCTGCAAAACTGGAGCAGGGCAAGGTCAAGGTGAGCTTGACCTGACAAAGTAATGAAGTTCTCAAAAAATGATATGGACATGTCAGAAGGTACAGGAGTCATCTTAAGGGGGCTCTCCTTGGCCAAATCTTGGATTTTTTTTTACCTCGAAATAATAGAAGGATAGCAATCAATTACAGCCCACTGGATATGACAGGAATCCATGAGTCCATGTAGATATAAAGAAGTAAATGAATAAACTGTAAGTTCAGTGAGGAATGAGGTATCTACCATAGTCTCAAAGCACCTTTTCACAAAATACTCATTACAAGAGAAAAAGAGTAACTTTAAGATCAAAAAGCCTGGCAGATACCACCTCGATCAAGTGACTGCAATTAACACCAGCTGTAATGGTACAAAGGCAGTCATGGTCATGTGATTGGTGGCAACGAGAAAAGCCCAGCATCACTTCCGTGCTGTTCCTCCCAAAGATGCGTAACTTGAATATAATTGTTGAGGAAATATGAGACCAATCCAAACTGAGGAACACATTTCAAAATAGCAGGCCCATAATCTTCAAAATGGTTACGGTCATGAAAGCCAAGGGAAGCCCAAGGAATTGTGCCAGATTGAAAAAGACATGAGATGTGAGACATGACAAGTCAATGCACTGTGTGATCAGGGGCTGGTTGCTTTTGCTAGTTAGGACATTACTGGGACAACCGGCAAAAATGGGAGGAAATATACACTGGGGGATGGGCTATCAGGTCAACTCTCAAATGGATCAGGTAGAAAAGCTCTTTCTATTACACTTCCCAACATTTTTTGTAAAGTTGAGATTCTTTCAAAATAAAAGTTTGGTAATTTTTCATTACCATAAGAAATTCTTGTACCAAATCAAGAAATAAAACAACATGGGAAAGGAGAGAGAAAGACCTGTTTTATACATCAAGACCTCAAGATCTGGAGGACTGGGGAACTGATAAAGGTAACCATACAAAGTGGCAAAACTGCTGGTGACTCAGAAAATGAGGTTGTTAGGGTTTCATTTCACATAGGTTTAATCAATTTTAATTATTTTTTTAAGACTTGAGAAGAAATCTCAAGCAGCACTGAGTAAGACAAAGTTATTATGTTACAGACTTCGAGTTGTCTGTGGTATTTAACGGCTAGAGAGGACCCATTTTCAGAGGAGAAGCTGGATGGAGAAAGGAGAGAAAATCCTTCAAAAGTCATGGAACAGGATCTGTTTGTTGGTTTCTTAAAAATACAAAAGGCTTATATTTAATGCTCAGTAAAGCCTACTTAGCACAGGTTTTATTTTGCCTCTAATTTAACTTTTTATAGTATTTTTTCCCGCTGCAACCATGCCATTTTAGGAATGATTTTAATGTGCTTGGAAGAAAGATCTTCAGCAAAATCTCCAGGCATTCTCCATCACCCTGTTAGGCATTTCTGAACTCATGCCGATGAGTCAGTGCCTAAACCATGGCTTTCAGCAAAGATCTGAGATGCCGCGAAAGTTCATTAAAGTCAAGAACAGCAGGATTACAAGAAGAATTAAGAGGAGGTACAGCTGTATTGTGCAGAGAGGAACACTGTGGTCATTTTCTTCTGTGCCTAAATTCTTTTTCTGGGCTCAGGAAGCTGGCAGGACAACAGACACAGAGACTTGCGCTGGCTTATCTCTCCTGATAGCATTTCAAAGAGTCACACATTAGATACAACGGTCCCTGCCATGTTCCAGAAAGGGCCTTGAATGAATTTTTGGTCTTATCTCCTTAGCAACAGGAATTACAGGGAGCTCATTATTTCTGAGCAGGCACTGCCAACAAAGAGATGGAGAATTCCATAATCATAATGGATTTTTCACATAAAAAGATTCCCGACAGAATGTTTTTGGAATGAAACTTGTCTTTCTACATACCTCTCAGAGATAAAGTATCAAAGGTGAAGGATGAAAGAGAGTTTGAACTTTCCAATAGATGGAGACATATGACTAGGTTATGTTTCCAGAATAAGAGTACCATTATTATTATCATCATTTTTTCCTTTGGCCTAACCTACCTCTGGCCCAATCTACCTTCTAAAAGATTTGCTTTCATAGGCTGAAGTGGGTAGGGAAAGGCAGATGGTCAACAAAATCCTTTTTGAGCTGTATAGGTTTTCAAAGACAGTGCAAATCTTTTTCTATTTTCAGGAATGTTACCAGCAGCCCTGGCATGGGGGCGTCCTGGCAAAATATCTCCCCAGGAATGCTCATGAAAACACTGAAACAAAATCAGCACTCAGCCATACCGTGTGTTCCTTGCTGGGATCTTAAGGGTGCTGAAATGTGATTCTGCCTCTCTTCCCTGCTCTCCTTTCTGCCAGCAGAGGGAGGGTGTCTTCCCAAGTGGTAGCCCTGTGTTTCCATGAAATGGGAGGCCCAGACTGTAAGCTGTGTGACAGTCAAGATATCATGGAGTTCCTGGCACATAGTAGAGGTGTGAGAAATACTGGTGGAATGGAGCTAGGTTTCAAGTCCAGATTTTATTCATTTATTCTTGAAGAGTTAATGTATGATTCAAAATTTAAAAGGGAACAAAAGGGAATGCTGTACAATTCTCCCTCTCACCCCTTTCCCCCTCACGAACTTCCTGGTTCCTCTCCTCTTAGGCAAACAGCATTCCCAGTTTCTTGAGTATCTGTAAGGTACTTTTTTGACATGAAAAAGGATATTCAAGTTGATACCCCAAAGAAAAATCATACCTTCCTTTTTTTTTTTCCCTTTCAAGGGCGAAGTATAATTAAATAGGCTTAAAAAAAATTCTTTTCAAAACTCTGGAGGCCTTAAGGTCTAAGGAAGCCGTGACGTTAGACTATCAATGCCAACATCCACAGACAAGGAGAGGAAGTGAAAGGGTGGGTTTGGGTGTGAGACAGAGAGAGGTGGGAATGACTTCAAAACTTTTATCCAGAAGACAAAAGGTATCCTAAAACAGAAGCTGGGTAGTAATTTTCCTGTTTCACAAAAGGTAGAAAAAACTAGAGCTAATTAGGGTAGGAGGTTAAATAAACTTGATCTCCATAATATTTGCCAAACTCAACTCTTCCAAATCTTTCCTAAAGACAGCAGGGTATAACACATGAAAAGGTGGAAGACTGCAAACCCCCACAAGCAGCCAACAGGTGAGTGACTGGAGATAACACCCTGCCTGAGTTTTGATTCCGGAATAGTCATAGATTTGCATGAAAAACCAAGTGAATCCAGGCATCTGGCCTCCATAGACCAAGCACTGGATATAGAGCAGGCCCTTGTCCTCTGCTTTCCAGTACTCCAGTCTCACTTGGAGGGTCAGCTAATCCACACCCGTGTTCCTTTCCTGGCCTGTCTAATCCCATATCCTTCTTGGTGTTGCCTAGGACCCATTTCCCCATCAAGTCTACTCAGATGGGATGAGTTCTCTGTATTTTATGAGCGACATTCTCCAGGACAGTCAGCATCCTCTCCTAAGGCCCCTTAGGAAAACAACAGTGCAATCTGTATTCCTGTGAAGAGGAGCAAGTAAGGAAACTTTTCATCTCATGTGACTCTCAAATCAGTCCTAGCAAACAGGTTACGAACCCCTTTCAGTGATGAGAAAGCTTGAAGACACACAAAGGTTGTGTGACTTGACCATAATTCATCTCTGATTCATGCTCTTTAGATCATGCTCTTTACACCTGTCTGGGTTCAGGAGTGAGCAAAAACTCTTTCCTTCTTCTTGCTTAATTTACCTGAGATAGGCTGGAATTGTCAAAGAAACTTGACTAAAGTGTATATTAAATTAACTAGCCAACATGTAAAGGAAATACAAGTAGCATAATATGGGTAAGTGAAGGAAAAGGTAGGTTGACTTGAGGCCTGAATCTAGCTTCTTTATCCCTGCCTCCAGGACCTGGCCCCCACAGGCATTCTTTTTTTTTTATTCTTCTTCTTCTTTTCTAGCTTTTATTGATACAATCGACATATAATGCTATATAAGTTTAAGGTGTACAAAGTGTTGATTTAATACACTTAGTTACTGCAAAATGATCACCACCATAGTGTCAGCTAACACCTCCATCGCCTCACATAATTACCATTTCTTTTCGTGGTGAGAACATTTCAGATTCACTCTCTTAGCAACTTTCAAGTATATAATAATACAGTATCCCAGGGGCATTCTTAAGTTCCTTGTTCCTCTACTTCAAGAAGGGGAGGGCTGGGGCAAGAGCAGGTACTGCCAAGGTAATGATGACTGAAATTAACCGAGTACTTACTGCGTGCCAAGGCACAAGTGCTTTACACACATCACCTCGTTTACTCTTTTCAAAAAACCCTGGGGGTATATATACAGTTATTACCTCCACTTTACAGTCAAAGGCAGAGGAATTCCAGAACTTGCTCAAGGTCATGCAGCTGCTGGCATGTGGCAGAGCCAGGCCTTCTGGCTTCAGAGCCAGTGCTTCCAGCTGCTGTGCTCAGCGAGCTCTAATGTGCGTGTGAATGGCCCCAAAAGACAGCATGGGGCAGATGAAGAGATGGGAAGAGAACTTCTAGAAGAAGAGGGAAACCTTAGTCTTTTATTATAAATTCACAGCTATTCTTCCTCATGGACTTACCACTGCTTCCCCGCCATTCTTTCTGTGCTGATCTTTTCTCTCTCACTAGATTCGAAGTTCTTTATGTCAGGGGACACACCTCATGCTTCTCTGCTCCTACCCAGAACCCGGCACACAGTGAACTCTTCTACAAGGCACCGATCTCCTGAGTGATTTTCAACCAGTAATTCGCACTCACAATGGCAACACATTCCTATAAGAAAGAACTTGTGGCAGATCCTAGTGAAGAAGAGAACGGAATGGACTTCTTGGTTCACAGTCAGTTACGGAGGCAAGAAGGTAACATACTTTAGGATCTACTTCATACCAGGCACTAAACTGGGCAGGCTGCAGATGATCTCTCATTTAACCCTTAGTACAATTAATTCTGTCAGATGGGTATTACTGCTATGGTCTGCATGTTAGTGTCTCCCCCTGCCCAAATTCATATGTTGAAATCTTAATGCCCAGTGTGATGGTATTAGGAGGTAGGACCTTCGTGGGGTGCTTAGGTCGTAAGGGTGGAGCCCTCATGAATAGGTTAGTGTTCTTATAACAGGGACTAGGGGTCCTTCCACTTTGTGAGGACACAGCGAGAAGCTGCTGGCTAGGGATCAGGAAAGGGGTCTTCACCAGAGTGTGACCATGTTGACACTGTGATCCTGGACTTCTGGCCTCTAGAACTGTGAGAAATAAATTTCTGCTGTTTATAAGCTACCCGGTCTGTGGCATTTGTTACAGCAGCCCAGACTAAGACAATTATTTATAAACGAGGAAGCAGAAGCTGAGGGTTTAGAAATGGGTCTCCTAATTGAGGTGCCCCCTCCTCTCCTCTACAAAGTGTCCTGCGAAGTGTTCTCTCTACTCAATAAAGTGTCCAAGCAACTGAGGCAGGAGGAGGTCTTAGGTCACGATCCTGCCTTGCTCTACCATGTGCCTCTGGGCCCTGAGGTGGCTGTAAACCTGCCTCTAGCACCACGCAGACAAAGAAGCACAGAACCAGCGTGGGTATTTTCAAGAGCCGGTTCAGGGCTGAGGAAGGATTTATCAGGAAAAGTGTAAGAGTTCCTCATTTTCCCACTGATGGGCTTTCAATACCTATCTATTTTAGGGACATCCACCTCATTCACGTCATTCCTGTCAAACATGGTGAGGACGGCAGATGGCCTGGGAATTGTGTCCTGGTGCCAGGAAAGGGCAGGGGCAAGTGTGTGTGAGTTTCTCAAGGTCCCCATTTCCTGACTGTTTGGAGTCTTAAAATAAGCCCGTGCCTGGATGCTTGCTGTGGCCTGGAACAGTGGCTAGGCAGGGAGATTTACTGCCTCGCTTTTTGTGTCCAACTATTTTAAGGGTCACTTATGCTCTAGTGTCTTTTTAAATTTACGAATGTTCACTCCAGTCCAAAGAGCCGCTCTGCTCCTTCCTGTGGCCCCCTCATGAATGCCCGCTGAAATACTGATTTCGTTTTACACTCTGTGTGCTACAGAGCTTCCTGCAGTTCCTATGTGCGCTCTAGTCTCTACTTGGGATTTTACTTAAAAAAAAAAAAAAAAAAGAGAGAGACACAAAGTACATAAACGTGGGCCATAAACAACCACAAAGTGCTGACTTCTTGTCTTAATAGCAAAGCATATTCTCTTTGTGGGCAAAGCTATAGGAAAACAGAAGCAGGTTCCATGTGACATAAAACGTCAGGGTCCCAATATAAGTGAGGAAACAGATGCCAACTCATGTCTCTTTGAAAAGGGTCGGGATCAATTCCTCTTCTTTCCCTTTCCTCATCAAGTATGTGAGCCTTCTCCTTCATGGTTTTTAAAAACCTTTCCTATGCATCACTTTCCATGCCACACCTGCAGTTTCTGATGGGGAGCGGCCCCCACTATGGATTAATTTTTACTTAACCTTTGACCATCAGAACTTGCTGCTTCCATAGCTATCTTTAGAGAGGAAGCAGTGATGATCTTAGTCTTCCTAACCATCATAGGAAAAGTGGCTTCCCAACAGGTGTGGCCTGGGGTCCTCACTGACTGTTGCCATGTGAATTTCCTCGTAACTGGGTTCAGGAAGTGCCCAATCTAGCCTGTACCAGAACAATCAGGAAGTGCCCCGGGGTGGGGTGAGGGTGGAGCTACGTGGGACAGATGACAGAGCTACGATTATAATAGAAATAAGAGGTGGAAATGACTCACAAGGACTTCTAAGCCAAAGCTCTGCTCCCTAGCCCTGTTTTAAATTACCTGAGAGTCTCTAAGGAGCCTCTTTCCCCAGGACCCAGGATCTAGCTGGGAGACGCAGGTGAGGAATACCTTTAGTAATACAAGGCGTTGTAGGTTAAGTGTCTCATCAGTGGTCTACAGACAAACCATGGCCTGGGGGCCAAGGCCAGCCCTGTTTCTGTAAATAAAGTTTTAGTGGACCACAGACACATCCATTCGTCTACTTATTGCCTATGGCTGCTGTACACTACAATAACAGAGTTGAGTCTTTGCAATATCTTATGGCCCTCAACACCTCAAGTTTTTCCTATCGGCTCTTTATCACAAAAGTTTGTGCACCCCTGGTCTAGAGCAGGTCCCTTAATAGGCACGCAGGGAGAGATCACTCATGCTAGAGCACTGCAGGAAGGCTTCACAGAAGGGCTTGGCTGTGCCTTGAAGACTTTCAGGATTTAGCCAGAGAGGAAGATAAGGGAGACGGTATTCCAGGCAAGGAAAACTCAAGGCCATGCAATTACTATGGGAAAGTTTGACTGGAATGGGGGGAACTCCACTCAGCCCCCTGTATCCACAGTGGATTGATTACTTGCCTAAATCAAATCCTCAATTCTCAATTCCTTTATATAAAATGGCACAGCATAGTTGGCCCTCCATGTCTGTGGGTTCCCCATCTGGGGATTCCACCAACTGCAGGTGGAAATTTTAATCTGTGGTTGGTTGAATCTATGGATGCAAAGCCAGCAAATAAGGAGAACCATTTGTATATTTATTGGGGAAAAAATGGACATGTAAGTGGACCCCTGTGCAGTTCAAATCTGTGTTGTTCAAAAGTGAACTGGATTTGACTCAGGAATAAGATGGACGGATGGATGAAGCAGCTAAGTCTGGGTAGCACAGAGCCTTGAATGCCAGGCTGAAATATTGTAAATGATAAAACATACCGTTTTCCAATACCAGCCTCTACATGGGTAGAAGAGGAGAAGGAAGTGACTTTGAAATTCCATTCAGGTTATGAGAATCCATTTTTAAAAGTACTGATGCCTAACTCCACCCCAGACCAGAGATTCCGTCTTAATTGGTGGAATACTTTTTTCCTTTTTGCTTCCTAAGTGACTCTATTGTGTAGTCAGGAACCCCTTCCTCGGTGCAGGAAATAGCCAGGCACTTGCCAGCAGGAGCCCAGCTCAGGGCCAGGTAGATGTAGCAGGTGCACAACACATGTGAATCAAATTAAGCCAGCAATATTGGCTTGTACCAGAGCCAGCCTGATAAGCCTGTGTTTTACTAGAGTCAGCTCTGTAACATTCAGTTGGCCACATGGTTGCCAATAAAAGAAATCACTTCTGCCTGCCCTTCCCTAATCCTGGAAAAGCCCGTGATGCTCAGTGCAATATTGAGTCTGTTTATAAATTTGGGCATTTATAGATTTCTTTCTCACTGTTATTTTAACATGAGCATTTACAAGGCCTTACACAATCTGTCCTCAGCCTTATTACCTCTCATCTTGTCTCTCCACACACAACCCTGATGACTCTGCTCCCGCCACCCACACCTGCCTGCCTGTTGTTCCTTGAACACACGGGCATGTCCCCGCCTCAAGGACTGCACATTTGCCCTTTCCCTGCCTACGACGCTCTTCTCTTCCTCCAGACATGGCTTAGAGCTCACATTCAAGTCTTTGCTCAAGGATTCCTGTCGCAGTCAGTCAGTCCTCTCCTGCCCATCTAATTTAAAACCGCATCCTATCCCACGTAGGCTCTAGCCATCCTTCTTCCCATAGCACTCACCCCATCTAACATACTCTGCCGTTTACTTAATTATGTTTATTTTCTATTTCCCTTACTACAATGTAAACAGTATAACAGAAGGGATTTTTTTTTAAACTACAGTGAGGTAGCACCTCACACCGGTCAGAATGGCCATCATTAAAAAGTCTACAGGCAACAAATGCTAGAAAGGGTGTGGAGAAAAGGGAACCCTCCTAAACTATAGGAGGGAATGTAGACTGGTGCAGACACTATGGAAAACAGTATGGAAACTCCCTAAAAAACTAAAAATAGAGTTACCATATGATCCAGCAATCCCACTCCTGGGCATATATCTGGAGAAAATTCTAATTCAAAAAGATACATGCATCCTAATGTTCATAGCGGCACTATTTACAATAGCCCAGACATGGAAGCAACCTAAATGTCCATCAACAGATGATTAGATAAAGAAGATGTCAAATATATATATATATATATATATATATATATATATATGGAACAATGGAACACTACTCAGCTATAAAAAGAATGAAATAATGCCATCTGCAGCAACATGGATGGAACTAGAGATTATCATACTGAATAAAGTAGGTCAGTCAGAGAAAGACAAATATGATATCACTTATATGTGGAATCTAAAAAAAAATGATACAAACTAACTTATTTATAGAACAGAAACAGACTCACAGACATAGAAAATAAACTTATGGTTACCAAAGGGGAAAGAGGTGGGGATGGTTAAATTAGGAGTTTGGGATTAGCAGATACTAACTACTATATATAAAATAGATAGACAACAAGGTCCTACTGTATAGGACAGGGAACTATATTTAGTAGCTTGTAATAACCTATAATGAAAAGGAATATGAAGAAATATATATATGTATAACTGAATCACTTTGTCGTACACAAGAAACTAAAACAACACTGTAAATCAACTATACTTCAATAAAAAGGTAACAATAATAGGAGAAGGGATTTTTATCTATTTTGTTCTCTGCTGCATCCCCAGTGCCTTCAGTGATGCCCAGAACATAGAAGGAACTCAGCAAGTATGTGTTTATTGCATCAGTGCTTGGAAGGCTTTTACTCATCCTTCAGGACTGAGTTTGAACAGTTCTTCTGTTAAACCTTCTCTGATTCCCCCTTTCTCAAAGAAAGAGACCCCCCTCCTCTCTTCCGTCTGACTTCTTCTGCAACTCTTCAGAGCTTTTCTGTCTGTCTTCCTACTTCTCAGTTCCTCCAAGGCTGGGAGCGGGGCCCAGGACCTAGCATCGATGGAGACTGAGCAACTGGGTGTAAAGGAAAGGAGTCACGATTTAACAACAGAAGCTTTGGACAAGCCTTCTCCTCATCACCACCCTCTGTGCAGTTGTACACCTATGTAGGTCTCCATTTTAATCTAACACCTTGACTTGAGTGGACTGAAATGCGTCATCACCACATAGGAGGTCCAGTAGTTGCAAAGAGAAAAGCCTAAACAGTCAGATGCTTTTACAGGAACCATATTCAGTATCTTGTAGTAACTTATGGTGAAAAAGAATATGAATATGAAAACGAATATATGTATATTCATGTATGACTGAAGCATTGTGCTGTACAGCAGAAATTGACACAACATTGTAAACTGACTATACTTCAATTAAAAGAAAAAGGACGTATTGGTTGTATGGATTATCTTTCCCTTCCATGTTAATCTATTTACCAAGTCCCAGTGGTATTACTCCCTACATATCCTTGAATTCATTCACTTCTTTCCATTCTCTCCAGTTCTCTAGTCTAAGACACGGTTATCTCTTATCTAGGATACTGCAGCCACTCCTAAATAGTGTACTTTATCTAGTCTCTTCCCCTAGAATCCACCCTCTATGTTGTGGCCAGAACGGGCTCTTAGAAATGCAAATCAGATGATGTCCTCTCCTGCTTTTAAATCATGCAGAGACTTCCCATTGTACTTAGAGCACGTGTGGAAGTCTTACAGTGGCTCAGAATGCCAGCAGTTTTCTCCCACTGCCCTCTTCAGCCTCATCTTAGGCCCCTCTTCCCTTAGTCTTTACTATGATGGTTCCTCAGATGCTTTAGATGTTCTTGCTTCAAAACCTCTGCTGGTTCCTCTGCCTGAAATGCTGTGGAATTCGTGTCTGGAATGCCCTCTCTCCACTTAGGTAACTTCCACCCTGTCTCCCAAATTCAGCCCAAATATCCCCTTCTCTGAGAAACCTTGCCTAAACTCAGATCGGGGGTGCTGTCCTGACACAGGCCCCGCAAGCACCCAGTTCCTCCTCTTTTAATCACAGTCCTCTTAACTTGAGTTACTTTCCCCACCAGACTCAAAGTGCCCCCAATAGAATTCAAACTGGCACAGAACAGGCTCTCAACAAATATTTACTGAATGAGTAAATTGATTGATCTTTGACATACTGCCTTCTTTAGGCTCTTTACCAAGGCTTTCAACTTCAAACATTGATATTTATTCAACTGTCTAATACACCCTCCTACCTTGAGAGGTTGACATGTGAACAGTACTGTAAACTCCACCTTCGACTCCAGACCCAGGTCCCCTAAATTCCAGCTCCAGCTGCCTCCTCACTGTGAGAGCATCTGTAGGAGCCACCCAGTCACAACATCAGTGTTGGACAAAGAAACATCCTTTCACCTTTGAGCATGAGATTTTGGTCCACCAGAGCATCAGTGCTCTTAGCAGAGACATCTGGAACTGCATCTCATGCCAGCTGGGCTCTGTGGTTCTCAGCCCATCAAATGAGGAGAGGGGAACCTGCCAGAAGGAAACCACCACTGCCTGACTGTGGCCTGTGGGCCACAGCCCAGCTTCTCTGGGGCTGAAAGGGCTCTGAGAAGGGAAGCTGTTCCCTGTGCAGGGCAGGGCCAGGGAGGCAAGCTGCTGCTGATGCCAGGGGCTTCTGTGTGTGTTGGCTGTGACCCTTGAGTCCCCAGCTGGGGAGAGGGGCCTCACACAATGATTTCTTTTATGGAAAGTTTTGCACACTCAGGTTTGAATGCCTGAATTGCTCTCCTCTTGGTAAATCACAAGACGTGAGAAAAGGCGTGTGCAGCATGGCTCCCTGTGGCCCTACATGACATGAATTTCTGGCAGAGATGCACGGGAGTCCCTCTGACTGGGCACTGGCGCTTATTCACAAACCCTTATGTATATATTCCGTGGACATTCTAACAGGTTCTGGACCTAAAGAAGCTATACGAAAAAGTACTGAATTGCTTTTCTTAAGCCACAAATCATTACCTGTTTTTTTTTTGTTTGTTTGTTTGTTTGTTTTTTTTTACTGGAGGTCCCTGAGGTCATCTGATTCTGATAAAAGTCCAGGGCCTTTATAATAAGATTTTCTCTCTTTCCTAGACTTCCTGGGGAAGAACACTACTCCTGTAAGTTATGTTCACTTTTCTCTTTCAGGCCCTTGTACTTCATGGAGAAAGAAAACACAGTGGCAGGATAGAGGACAGAGTGATCCAGACTGTGATCCTCCTCGGCGACAGGAGACATGTGACCCATACGACAGACCTCGGCATCCTTTCTGCATAATGAGCAGGATGCACTTGATCAGGGGCCAGCAAACATCTCCTATAAAGGGCCAGATAGGACATAATTTGGCTTGTGGGCCACATGGTTTCTATAGTAAGCCCTCAGCTCTGACATTATGGTGTGGAAGCAGCCACAGCCAATTCCTAGGCAGGTGAGTGGGTGTGGCTGTGTGCCAATAAGGCTGTATTTACAAAAACAAGTCGTGAACTAGATTTGGCCCCTGGGCCATAGTTTGCCAACCCTGGAAGACATTATCTCTTAAAAGTAACTATGTAATAATCCTAGAACATGATTACCAAACTTGGGTACCAGCTTGATATATTTACTTATATATAAAAAATGTATGTATATATATTATATATTATATATGTATGTGTGTGTACTCACAGACACACACACATATCTGTATCTGACCAAGATGGAGTAACAGAGACTGGATTTACCCTCCTGACCAAAATAATAAGAAAGTGAACAAAAAATGAAACAGTGGTTTTCAACACACTGGACATTAGGCAATGAAGGACACTAATCCCTGAGAAATGGGTAATAAAATGAGGTGAGCCTTATGCTGCCCTGGCTTTGTGCCCTGAGAAAATTTCCAGGCTGCAGCCCAGGGAGACCCAGGTGGACTCAGTGGACTTTCTGGGTTTAGGAGAAGGAGCTGAAAGGGAAAATTTCCTGTTCCCATGAACCAGCCTGGAAAACCTCATGATTGAAAGGGCATTGGCTAGAATGTGGCTGAAAGTGACAAATACATCATTGAAACAGAATAGAGAGTCTAGAAATAAACCCACACATATAAAGACAACCGATTTTCCACAAAGGCACGATGACAATTCACTGGAGAAAGAGTAACCTTTTCAACACACAGTAATGGAACAAGTTGTGTACCCAGATGCATAAAAATGAACTTTAGTATACACCTCACACCATATATACAAACTAACTTAAAGTAAATGAGAGAGCTAACTATAAAATGTAAAATGATAAAACTTTTAGAAGAAAATATGGGAGAAAGTCTTTGAGACTATGGAGTAAGCAAGGATTTTTTAAATGTAACACCAAAAGTATCATCTGGAAAACAAAAAAATTAATAAGTTGAACTTCATCCAAATTAAAACCTGCACTCTGAAAAACAAAAGAGTGAAAAGATAGCCACTAACTAGGACATACTATTTGGAAAACATTTATTTGATAAAAGACTTGTGTCTAAAATATATAAAGAACTTCCAAAACTCAATAATAAGGAAACAAAAAACCCAACCAAAAAAACACAGAGCAAAAGCTGAATAGATATTTCACCAAAGAAGAAATCAGGATGGCAAATAAGCACAAGAATAGAAGCTCGACACTATTAGGTGTTAGGAGAATACAAATTAAAATCACAATGCCATAACTAGAAATCAACAACAGAGAAACAAAGGAGAGAAAAAAGGAAAGCATGGAGATTAAACAATATGCTATTAAAAAACCAATGGGTCAATGAGGAAATCAAAGCTGAAATTAAAAAATAACCTTAACACAAATGAAAGCACAACCACACATAATTTATGGGACACAGCAAAGGCAGTGCTAAGAGGGAAGTTGATAGCGATACAGGCCTTCCTCAAAAAAGAAGAACAACCTAAAATAAACAATTTAACCCACCAGCTGAAAGAACTAGAAAAAGAAGAACAAAAAACCACAAAAGGCAGCAGAAGGAAGGAAATTATAAAGATCAGGGAAGAAATAAATACAATAGAGATTAACAAGACCATAGAAAAAAAATCAACCAAACCAAAAGCTGTTTTTTTGAAAAAGTAAATAAAATTGACAAACCTCTGGCAAAACTCACAAAGAAGAAAAGAGAGAGCACAAATTAGCAAAATAAGAAAGGAAAATGGAGAAATTACAACAAACAAAATAGAAATATAGACTATCATATGAGAATATTATGAAAAACTATATGGAACCAAACTGGATAACCTAGAGGAGATGGACAAGTTTCTGGAAACATACAGTCCACCAAGAGTGAATCAAGAAGAAACTGACCACTTGAACAATCTGATCACTAGAAAGGAAATAGAAATAGCAATTAGAAACCTCCCTACAAATAAAAGTCCAGGACCGGACGGCTTCACCAGGGAATTCTACCAAACATACAAAGAAGAACTCATACCAGTCCTTCTCAAACTCTTCCAGACGATTGAAAAGGAGGGAATACTCCCAAACTCATTCTATGAAGCCACCATCACCCTGATACCAAAGCCAGGCAAAGACACTACAAAAAAAGAGTATTATAGGCCAATATCACTGATGAACATAGACGCCAAAATCCTCACCAAAATATTAGCAAATAGAATCCAACAACACATAAAAAAGATTATACATCATGACCAAGTGGGGCTCATCCCAGGGACACAAGGGTGGTTCAACATACACAAATCAATCGATGTAATACATCACATCAACAGGAGAAAGGACAAAAACCACATGATCATCTCAACAGATGCAGAAAAAGCATTTGATAAAATTCAACACACAATTATGATAAAAACTCTCACCAAAGTGGGTATAGAGGGAACATTATCTCAACATAATAAAAGCTATATATGACAAACAAACAGCCAGCATAGTACTCAATGGTGAAAAACTCAAAAGCTTCCCACTAAAATCTGGGACAAGACAAGGATGCCCACTATCACCACTCCTATTCAACATAGTCTTGGAAGTCCTAGCCACAGCAATCAGGCAAGAGAGAGAGATAAAAGGGATCCACATTGGAAAAGAAGAGGTAAAAATATCACTATATGCCAATGACATGTTACTATATATAGAAAACCCTAAAAGGTCCACACAAAAACTACTAGAGCTGATTGAAGAATTCAGCAAGGTGGCAGGTTACAAGATTAACCTTCAAAAATCAGCTGCATTTCTTTACACTAACGATGAATCAACAGAAAAGAAAGTAAAGAAACAATCCCCTTTAAAATAGCACCCAAAGTAATAAAATATCTGGGAATAAATCTAACCAAGGAGGGAAAAGAATTATACACAGAAAACTATAAACCAGTGATGAAGGAAATGAAAGAAGACTTTAAAAAATGGAAAGATATCCCATGCTCTTGGATTGGAAGAATCAATATTGTTAAAATGGTCACACTGCCCAAGGCAATCTACAGATTTAATGCAATCCCTATCCAATTACCCAGGGCATATTTCTCACAGAACTAGAACAAATCATAATAAAATTTACAAGGAACCATCAAAGACCTAGAATTGCCAAAGCATTACTGAAGAGAAAGAAAGAGGCTGGAGGAATAACTCTCCCAGACTTCAGACATTACTACAGAGCTACAGTCATCAAGATAGCATGGTATTGGTACAAAAACAGACATATAGACCAATGGAACAGAATAGAGAGCCCAGAAATGAACCCACAAACTTTTGGTCAACTCATCTTCGACAAAGGAGGCAAGAATATACAATGGAATAAAGACAGTCTCTTCAGCAAACAGTGTTGGGAAAACTGGACAGCAGCAAGTAAAGCAATGAAGCTAGAACACTCCCTTACACCATATACAAAAATCGACTCAAAATGGATCAAACACTTAAACATATGACAAGATACAATAAATCTCCTAGAGGAAAACATAGCAAAACATTATCTGACATACATCTCAAAAATTTTCTCCTAGAAGAAATAAAAGCAAGAATAAACAAATGGGACCTAATGAAACTTACAAGCTTCTGCACAGCAAAGGAAACCATAAGCAAAACAAGAAGGCAACCTACGGAATGGGAGAAAACTTTTGCAAATGAAACCGACAAAGGCTTCATCTCCAGAATATATAAGCAGCTCATACGACTTAATAAGAAAAAAACAAACAACCCAATCCAAAAATGGGCAGAAGACCTAAACAAGCAATTTTCCAAGGAAGACATACAAATGATCAATAGGCACATGAAAAAATGTTCAATATCACCAATTATCAGAGAAATGCAAATCCAAACTACAATGAGGTATCACCTCACACCAGTCTGAATAGCCGTCATTCAAAAATCCACAAATGACAAATGCTGGAGAGGCTATGGAGAAAGGGGAACCCTCCTTCACTGCTGATGGGAATGCAGTTTGGTGCAGCCACTGTGGAAAACAGTATGGAGATTCCTCAAAAGACTACAAATAGACTTACCATAGGACCCAGGAATCCCACTCCTGGGCACATATCCAGAAGGAATACTACTTCAAAATGACACCTGCACCCCAATGTTCATAGCAGCACTATTTACAATAGCCAAGACATGGAAACAGCCTAATTGTCCATCAACAGATGCTTGGATAAAGAAGAGGTGGTATATTTATACAATGGAATACTACTCAGCCATGAAAACCGAGAACATAACGCCATTTACAGCAACATGCATGCTTCTGGAGAATGTCATTCTAAGTGAAGTAAGCCAGAAAGAGAAAGAAAAATACCATATGAGATCGCTCATATGTGGAATCTAAAAAACAAACAAACAAACAAAGCATAAATATACAAAAATAGACTCATAGCCATAGAATACAAACTTGTGGTTGCCAAGAGGGCAGAGGGTGGGAAGGGATAGACTGGGATTTCAAAATTGTAGAATAGATAAACAAGATTATACTGTATAGCTCAGGGAAATATATACAAGATCTTATGGTAGCTCACAGAGAAAAAAATGTGACAATGAATATATAGATGTTCATGTATAACTGAAAAATTGTGCTCTACACTGGAATTTGACACAACATTGTAAAATGATTATAAATCAATAAAAAAATGTTAAAAAAAAAACCACAGTGAGAAACCACTACACACCTAGTAGAACGTTTGAAATTAAAAAGATGGACTATAGCTAGTGTTGGTCAGAATGTGAACTAGAACTGTCGGGCACTGCTGGTAGGGATGTAAATTGGGCAACCACTTTGGAAAACAGTTTGGCTATTTCTTAACATGTTAAACATCTACCTACCATATGATCCAGCTATTTAACTTTTAGGTGTTTAATCGAGGGAAGTGAAAGCATGTGTCCATACAAAGACTAGTACATGAATACATACATAAGCTTCATTTGTAACAACCAGAAATGGGAAATGGTGTCGCTCCACAGGTAAGTGACTGAACAAGCTGTTCTGTATCTGTACCATGGACACTAGTCAAAAATAGAAAGAAATGTGCTACTGATGCAAGTTACAATACGGACAAACGTCAAAATAATGATCCTGAGTGAAAGAAGCCAAATCTCCCAAAAGTATGATTCTTTTTTATGTAACATTCTAGAAATCCAATCTAATCTATACTGACAGCAGATCAGTGTTGCCTGGGGTGGGAGTGGGTAGGGCAGGGGTGTGAAGGAACAATTATAAAGGGGCACAAGGTAACTGTTGGGAATGATGGATATGTTCATTATGTTGATCATGGTAATGGTTTCATAGGTGCAGTCATATGTCAGAATATATAATTTTAGACTTTACATATGTATTATTTATTGTACATTAGTTATCTCTCAATAAGGCTGTTACAAAACTTAAAAGCTTCTATGTCATATACCTCCATGTTCACAACAGCATTATTAACAATAGCCAAGATATGGAAGCAACTTAAGTGTCCACTGACAGATGAATGGATAAAGATGATGTGGTATATACACACAACGGAATACTACTCAGCCACAAAGTCAAATGAATTTTAGCTATTTGCAACAACACTTATGGACCTGGAGGGTATTATGCTTAGTGAAATGTAAATCAACTATACTTCAATAAAAAATTTCATATCAAATATATCTATATATTGGATGTTAAAAATCAATAAAATAGGTTAAATACCTATTAAAAAATGGACAAAGAACCTGACCAGGCAATTCATAAATGAATGTAAATGACTGATAAACATTAAAAACAAAATTACTGAAAAATCATAATCAAAAGATAAAAATAAAAAATTATACCACTTTTTGTATTTTATACTACTGTATATTCACCAATTAAAATGGTAAATGTAATAACTCTTGGCCATACCTAGTGTTGATAATATTTGGGGGAAATGGGAATTCTCATATAGTGCTGGTAGATATTAACAGGGGTACAGAACCTTTTTCGAGGGCAATTTGACAACATATTGCAAAAATCTAAAATATACAAAATTCTTGAAACAGTAATCCCACTTCTAGAAATTGATTCTAAATAAACAGGGATGTACACAAGTATTTAGGATTAAGAGTATTCATCATATCTATGTTTCTATATTAGCAAAAGATGGCACAGAATTGGGAAGTTCAACATTAGAGAATTTGTTGAATAAGATATGGTACCTCCTACCAGTACAGCCATCAAAAACAAAATTATAGAAAAATATTTAGCGACAATGATTGGAAGATGGTTGTTATATACCATTAAGTGAAAAAAGTTACAAGTAGTATTTAGAGTATGATTTCATTTTAGACCAAAAATACATATAATGTATATATTAGTGGCCAGGAAAAAGAAAAGTTGCACTGGTTACCTCTGGGCTAGGTAATTATAGATCATTTTCATCATCTTTTTGCTTCTATTTTTAACTGCTCTACAGTGAAGATGTATTGCTTTTATAATAAAAACTCCAATACAAGTTATTTTTCAAATATCAAAGTTAATGCCCTATAAGTGGTACTGTGAGAAATATTAGTGTTGGCCCTTAGTGGCCACAAAAAATATTGAACAGAAGGCTGCAAAAGGGTTTAGGTGCTTTGGAGAAGGCATTTGATGCTGCTGCTTTAAAAATGGAGCCCTGCAGGGTACCGCTTGGGCCTGGAGGCATGGGCATTGGCCTTGCCCTCCAGAACAGCTGGTGCAGTTTAGGCCTCCCTGCACAAGGGCCAGCTGGGAAACAAGGACAAAAAAAAATGAGGACTTGTCTTGGCTGGGACAACAGATTCAGTGAGGCTGGGTCCACTCTGCACAGCTGAGCCTCTACTGGATATTTTCCATGTCAGAGAGCAGTGTGTGAGGATGGCAAGGGACTCACTAGTCCCAAGTCTTCATTTACAGTTATGGGACGTGAGGCCCAGATGAACCCAATGCATGTGTCACTCAGTGAACACTCCTTCTTGAAAGA
The DNA here is from genome assembly GCF_048564905.1 of Vicugna pacos. Lineage (NCBI taxonomy): Eukaryota > Metazoa > Chordata > Mammalia > Artiodactyla > Camelidae > Vicugna > Vicugna pacos. Next base: position 21,753,794 of record NC_132990.1, read on the forward strand.
TGTAGCAGTGGCTTGAAGTGAAATCAATGCCAGAGTGTCTGAAAACTGAAACAGCCCTTTCTGGAACAGATGCACCTACTGGGAGTCTCAACACTCAAATCTTTATGCAGAAGAGTTAGCTCTGACACACGACTTTAAAAACCCCAAATCTCCCTTCTCCCCTTCCTCCCACGAAACCATAGAATCAAAGCCCATGAGTTATTGTCCCTGTGCCACAGAATCAGGGAGTTCTTTCAATGTGTTGCAGCCAAATACCTTGTAGATGGGAGAAATACACACACAGCAGTCTCTACATTTACTGGCTGCAGTGGCGCTGGCAAATGGCTTTTCTCCTGTGTATCAACTGCCAGTGTGCTTCGTGGGAACGTTAAGATGAATTCCAAGTCAGAGCCTGGGCTGAGTGAGTGCCATGGATTGATTAGGGGTGACTTGGCTGTGGAAGGGGTGATTAACAAGGCTCTTTGCCACATATTTCCATCCTGATCTAGAACATCTGTTACCCTGAAAGTAGTGTTTCTTCATTAACTCTCCCACTACTGATTACTCACTCTTATAGAATGTCAGACTCATCTTTCAAATATTACTTTAACTGCATCAGTCTCCTACTTAAACACCCTCTGAAGATCTCTCCACACAGATCTATTTCCATAGTCTAATAATCAAGGTCCTCCAAGATTTAATGCCGTTTACCATTCTAAGTTCTGAGCAGCCCTATGCAGAATCTCTTCTTTGGCCTCTCTTTGGCCTATTTCATATACCCAGAATGCACACTCTGGTCTGAAAGGACCACCAATAGGAGCCAGGGATGGGAGCTGGTCCAAACGGGAAGGAATGAACTAACAGATCAGGATGAGTCACTAGCCGGGAGGCTCGAGATAGAAGGAGGCTCTTGGAACATTTGCGGTAAGGGCTGGAGTCAAACCTGAGTGGACAAGCTCTGGCTGAGGCTTGTTCCTTTAGAAGGCCTACTTTCTACCCCAGTTTAGCTGCCTATCATCAGTTTTAAAGGAGAGGATTTTACAGCTTTTTCTGAGCAGATACCTCATACACATCCCACACATTTTCATCTCTGGGCTCATGGCATCTTCCTCACCGTGAGTGCCTGTTTCCTTTCCTTTGTGCCTATTTGAATCCCCACCCCAGTTCCTTCAGTGCTCAGCTCCAAAGCCTAACAATGAGGCTATGTCTCAGTGACCTTCTTCTCAGAGTCCTGGTACTTGACATCATTCCCTAATTCATCTCCACAATTCCACGTGGATCTCTCCTAGTTCTATAGTGTTGGCAAGACACTGACATTGACCACTAGAGTCCATTTTGCCCACACAGTTACTTTCAGGGGCTTTATGGATACTGACTCAGTGGTTTATTCAAGTAGAGCAATCTGTATATGAACTAGGGCATTAAGGTATCTCTTAACGGTCAGATTTAAATACCAGTCTAAGGTAACAAAGCCCCATAAACTGGAAATGGAATGCAGCAGCATAAAGCACACTAAATTCTTATTGCCTAAAATGAGACAAAATATTATTCCAGAATACGGGAGAAAGAAAGTAAAGTTATCATGGAAAAATATGAGCAGGTTAACTTCTCCAGGATGCTGAATGGCACTGAGTGACCCAAGAGTTACTGATTTTGAAAATAAACTGTTGCTGCACACCCTGCTAGTGACTGGGCTATGATAAATATTATGACAATCTCTCAGAGTGACGGGTCTAAAATAAAAAAGGTTTACAATGCACACATTTAATCTAATAAATTTACCACTTAGATGCACCCTCTGACAGTTTTAAACTATGAATTCTGATGCCAAGTTTCTCTAAGTTATGAGAAACAGAAGAGGGCTGCCTTTTACTCTATCTGTGTCTTGTTTTCACCCAGATCAGAAACAAAGAAATCAGAAGCTTTTTGCCTATGCGCATATGCATTCTTCACTAATTTCAGATGATAACAAAAACTGAAGGTAATCTTCCTGTGTTATTGCCCTAAAGATACCAAGCCTTGTAGCCATGTTACCACTAGTATGACTGGGAACCCATGGGCCTCCTGTTCCCTGCTAGTGGGTGAGGGTAAGGGTAGAGGTAGAGGAACTTTCCACACTGAGCCAAGGGAATAATTCTGGTTACCACGACCAACATCTGGGGCGAAGACTTCCTCCATTTTGTAGACCTGATTTTCCCAGGCCTTGAAGGCCAAAGAATTCTTTTCCATCCTGACCATCTCCAGAGGTCATGCTGGGATTGTAGAGGTTGTTCTGGCATCTCCATGGTCCTGGTGTGAGGGGCCCAGGACCTGGATACAATTCTCTGCTACATGAGGCACCAGCCATGTGGGCAATAACTGGGTGAAGGTTCCCAATGACAGATTCCAGGGAAATTGTACCTGGTGGCATTAAACACTTGCCTTGAGGAGTCTGTCTGGGTTGGTATTAAGCCCTAGCTACTGAAGGAGGCTTAAACAGATTGCCTGGCCTTGGAGAGGTACTGATAATGCCATTTTCTCCTTGAAAGGTTGTTATAGCTCTAATTTAGGTAAGAGGAGGTCATAGGGGAGTCCTGGGATACAATTGGCAAAGGGAGATGAGATATAGAAGCTGTTCTTTAATGCTTTATCCTTCTCAGAGTTCAGAGCATCAATCTGATTGAGAGGATCTGGACTGTGGCATCAGCCCCAGAGGATTCAGAACGGAGCCACACTGGACTTTGAACAAGCTGGAGTCCAGACTAAGAACTGCATTCACCTCAGATGGAAAGTCAGCCAAGTTTCCACTAGTGAGTCTGGATCCTGTAGGCAATTTAGTGATTTCCTGTTGGCCACCCCCCACTGCTGCCTCCCTCCCACCTACGAGCAGTCACCCATCCATAAATCCTGTCCAGCCCTGGATTTCTGCCTAATGTTCCAGAGGGTTGGACTCACCAAGGAGAGCGGAATTCCCAGGATCCAGGACCAGCTGTGTTCCCACAGGAGACGTCAGCACCGAAGGAAGGTTCGGTCCAGTGGCTGAAAGCATGGCCCTGATGTCTTCCAACTGCGTGGGGACGTGGGGGGGATCTGTGAGAAGGCAGATGGTGGATCAGGCAGGTTGAAGCATCACTGCTGTTTAAGGGGAGAGGGAGAGGTGGGCATGCGTGTAAGTGTGTCTGTGTGTAAGGCGGGCATTACTATCATTGCCTTTAATATTGTTTTTCCCATAGAGAAGATGTTCCTATCAAGGTGAGTCAGAATTTCAAACATAATATTTGGTGCCTGAAACAGTAAAGTTAGTAATAAGCATCAGGCATGCTGATTTCTGGAATTCCTTACTGTATACCACTTTATACCGTGGTACCACTGGGTACTCTATAGATGTGCAGGTAAATGGAAGCACACTATAAAGACACTTGAAAAACCCAACACTTCTTCAGCATTTACTGTATGCCAAGTCCTGTGCTAAAATATTTTATACTCCTTGATTTATTTAACTCTTAGAACATCGTTTAGAGGGAGGTACTTTCTTTTGGTCTCCACAGACGGGGATACACCACAGGAATTTCTTAGGTAAAAGGATCCTGTGAGTGTTTTTTTCTTTGAAGAAAAGGGTCCAGAAAATTGTGAAGCTGGCAATTTGCTTTGTGATCTGGATTTTTATGCCCAAGTAGGACCAGATAAGGACAGGGATGACTTGTTATTCAAAATCTTATAAGGAGTCAGGGCTGACATCATTAGGAACCACAGTTAACCAGAGCTAAAAGTGACAAAAATGGGGAATGTGGCGACTTGTTTACTATTTCCATATAACAAATAAAGAGGCAGGGACCGGCTAAATGTAGTGGTAGGATGACCCCAGATTCTCCTGGGAAGGAAGCAGGAGTCCGTCCCCCTCTTGCTGCGTCTCCTGCAGCACTGCAATTCACATTCCAAGGCCAAACCCCCAGCACTTTTTCTCTAGAGCACTTGTTGCAGTGGAAAGAGAAGCAGGAATGCTGCCCTCTAACTGATGGTCATTTCAGCAGTGTTCAGTGAGGGCCTACTGTGTGCTTGCCACCTTGTTCAGTACTTGTTAGGGATGGCAAAGAAATCCGTCACAATGCTGTTTGAATCTACTTCAAGCCTTGGTAAAAGACTTTCACATACAGAAAACAATGATGAGCTTGATATATATAATTTAAGCATTATAAAGACATTATATATATATAATGGATAATCTAAAAATATTCTTTACATGGTATACTGTAAAAACATCATGATCGGATTCAAGGACCCTCAATGTGAGCTCTGGCTCTTTTATTCACTAACTTGGGCAAGTCACTTACTCCAAGCCTTAGCTTTCCTCATCTATAAAAGGATGACAAACCTCATCATTCCCAAGGTCTCTTTCTACTATGAAACACCGTGATTTTAGTTGATAGTGACAGTTTATTCACACCTAGACTTTCTTCCTCTCTTCCTTTTTAATATTCCCTCAAAAACATTGAAATTGAATATTGAGAGACATGGAATTCCCTCAAGACTACTGAAATTGAGTAGTGAATAGTCCTTCAAGAATATTAAACTCAAGAAGCCTTTGTTTATTTAGTAAGATACAAAACGGGAGATTATGTCCCCTCTTCAAAACCATTGATCTTTCTGGGCCAAACGTCAGCCCCACCGGACGCCCTCACAGCTTCTATCATAATTTACTTTTTCAGGGCATATCCTGACAATCTTCCTAGGGGAACTGTAAATTCCCCAAGGACAGAAGTCACCACTTGTATTTATCCTAAAGCTCTACACGGGACTTAGAGGCAACCCTTAATGAATATTCGTCCAATGGCTATATGAATGCAGGAATGAGAGTCAGCCTCACGACACTTCAGGTCTCCATGTTACAGGTTAAGTCACACACTGTGGCATCAAACCTCAGCTTTACACAGGAAATCCCTCATTTAAAAACGAAGTCACATTTTGGGCTGATTTAAAAAAAGAAAAACATTACTCCTAGGTCCGTAAAGTACCTATAAAAATGAACAAACTGATGAATAAAACCAAGACTTCTGATTGAGGAAAGCCCTAAAATTAAGGATCTAAGTAGTGACTTTTTTCCCCATCCAGTTTGATTAAAATAGGAAGCCATTATGCTCTCCAAACGCCACGTGCACGGTCACACCGAATTGGAGCTGGAACGCAGCAGCCCCGGCTCCCGGAGCCGGCACACTTCATCAGCGGAACTGCAGTAGCTGCTACAGGTCCCATGCTTTCATCTCTCTAGTGGAGGCCACGAGGAAGGGCTATTAAGGAGGAAAACCCCATGGCAGGCACCGTAACTCAGTGTGGGGCAACGGTCTCTGGGCCTCGGGCTCCAGACTAGCAGCGCAGCCAGATGAAACCCAACACGAAACAAATAACATCCTTCATGGAGCTGATTTTCTGTGGCTTCTTAAGATGACTAGAAGTTTATGCAGCCACTGGTGAGATGAAAACCCATCTGGGCCTCTCTGAAATCTGAGCGGGCAGGGGCTGGAGACTCTGTGCTTTGGTACATCATCAATTTGGGGTGGGAAAATACAAGCATAAAGTTTACTTATTTTCCCTGAGGAAGTCCATCGTGTGTGTGTGTGTGTGTGTGTGTGTGTGTGTGTGTGTGTGTGTGTGTGTGTGTGTGTGCACGCTCTAATAATTGACTTTTTTTTTTTTAAAAGCAAGACAAAACAAGCTTCTTTACCGCATCCCACTAAATTCCAGACTCTGTGAGGAAGAGAAAGAGGGTTCCTAATCCAGGGGACAAAAGGGTTATAGCTGGAATTCAGCCTCGGGCATCAGTGAGTGTGGGGTGGTGTCCCAGCAACTGTTGTTATTTTAAAATAACTATTTTATGCCAGGAACTGTGTTAGACTCAGGGGTTCTCATGTTTGGGGGTGCTAAAGTCTGAATGTTTGTGTCCCCCAAAATTTGTATGTTGAAATCCTAACCCCTTCAAGGTGATGGTGGGGCCTTTGGGAGATGATTAGCTCATGAGGGTGGGGCCCTCATGATGGGGACTAATGCCCTCGGAGAAGAGACCCCAGAGAGCTGGCTCTTCCCTTCTGCTACATGAGGACACAGCAAGAAGCCATCATTCCTCAGCCAGGCAGAGGGCCTTCACCATAGCCCCACCATACGGGCACCCAGATCCTGGACTTCCAGTTTCTCTCAGTTTCTGTGAGAAACAAATTTCTGTTGTTTCTAAGCTACCTGGTTTGTGGTGATTTGCTATAGCAGCCCAAACGGACTAAGACAGGGGGTACAAGTGTGGATGTGAGGTGGGCTGGACCATGAATGAACTTCCTGAAATTATTTGAAAAATTTTGCATGCATAAACTTTTCTGGAGAAGGTCTTCTATAGCTTTTTTTCTGATTCTCAAAGAAGTCCTTAACACAGGAGGTAAGAATAACTGCTTTACTTCCATTGCCTGTTTGCCACATACCACCCCAAATATAGGCAGTCCTCACACTGCAGGTTTCTACACAGAGACCAGCATCTACAGCTTAGCAAGGTTAAGTGTCTTGCCCAAGGTCACACAGTGAGTTAGCAGTAGAGCCAAGGTTCAAACTGATGCCTGCTTGACCCCAAAGTCTGTTTTCTCTCTAGCGGATGGCCCCTAGGTGAGGGAAGAGAAGGGATATTGATTCTACCTTTATGCACTTAACCAGATGAGGGACAAGAGGAGGTGGAGAGGGTGGGTTAGACAGGCCCCTCAGCGGGGTTCACCAGGGGCAGCCAGCCTCGAGGTGTTTACCTAGGATCAGTAGCTGGGTGTTCTCGGTCAGCTCCCCATGCAGATTGGCTGCCCGGCAGGAGTACAGGCCTTGATCCGAGGAGGACACGGCTGTGAGCAGCAAGGAGCCCTCGTGCAGATGGTAGGGGGAGCCCAGTTTGCTTTTATTCCTGAACCAAGTTACTTCAGCTTCAGGCACACCTAGGAAGAAAAAAAACAAACTTATAGGCCAACACATTCAGGTGATCCCCGAGACATTTACAGCCTCTAGGCGGGCCCGCCCCGGGGCTGCCCTGCAGGAAGCACCTGCCTGGGCGTCTTCTACTGTCCTTCAGCCAAACTAAATAAGGCCTCCGACCTCTCAGCTGTCTTGAGATCTTTTGGTTTTTAAAACTGACACTGATGAGGCAGGAAGAGAGAGGTTGGTTAAAAGAAGAGGAAGGAGGCAGCTGGGAAAGGGCACTTGCCAGGATGGAAGAAGGGTACCCCCATTCTTTGGAGAAAACACCTAAGAATCAAACCTATATATCAGTGAAAATGAATGACTGACAGAGACAGGAAACAAACACAACACTTTTTTTTTTTAATTGAAGTACAGTCGAAGTATATCTATGTGCTAGTTTCTGGTGTATAGCATAGTGACTCAGTTTTGCTTATATATATTCTTTTTCGTGTTCTTTTCAATTATAGGTTATTATAAGATACTGTAATATCTTCCCCTCCCCCCTTCCCCTTTGGCAACCATGTTTGTTTTCATATTTTTTTCCATTAAGGGTTATTACAAGATATTGAATGAACATAGTTTGCTGTGCTATACAAAAGAAACTTAAAAAAAATCTATTTCTATATATAGTGGCTAACATTTGTAAATATCAAACTCCCAAATGTATTCTGCCCTCTCCTCAATCCAAGTTCACTGTTGTGAGAGCAAGCTGGGGAGAGTGTGGGCACATGAATTGGGATGGGGTTCCTGTCTCTGGAAGTCAGGCTCTGTCCTCTAGGACTGTTTGGGACTGAATGTGTCCTCTACAGATTCATATGTTGAAGTCCTAATCACCCACAGTGTGATGGTGTTAGGAGGTGGGGCCTTTGGAGATTTTTAGGTTTAGATGAGATTACGATAGGGAAGGGGCCCTTGTGATGGGATTAGTGCCCTTGTAAGAAGACACCAGAGAGCTAGCTTGCTCGTGCTCTCTCTCCATCATGTGAGGAGATAGCTGTCTGCAAGCCAGACAGAGTCCTTGTCAGGGACTGAATGGGCTGGCACCTTGATCTTGGAATTCCCAGCCTCCAGAACTGTGACAGACAAACTTCTGCTGTTCAAGTTACCCAAAGCATTTGTTGGAGCAGCCTGAATAGACTAGGAAGGGAATGGCTTTAATTCCTGAGGAAGTTTCCCTGTGGTTAACATGCTGGAGGCTTCAGTATAGGACAAGCCTTTGGAAGTGGAGACTTCATAGGTGGCCAAGCTCTGAGTGAGCTGAGAGTCAAAAAGTATGTGGCATTAATCCACAGGTCTCCAGGGAACAGAAAATTCCATCCCTTGCACTATCTAGGCTGCTGACTCAGCTCACAGAATTTGCTCATAAAATTCTTGGACATGCATTCAGGGCATGTTTAGAATGTCAAAGCCAGGAATAGTCAGAGCCAGAGCTTGAGTGCTTTCCCTGAGGTGGGGCTGGATTTTGCCCTTAGGGTGAGGGCAGCGCTACCTTTAATGGGTAGCCTACCTTTAATGGGCAGCCTACTATTGAGAATGCAGATGCCTTCAAGAGTTACTCGTGTACCTGTTGGTTGTCGTCGATGAACACAATTTACCCACAGTCCACTCTGTGACAGCCAGCTCATCAGCCCTCATTTTGGTCCCTAAAGCACCTGTGGTTCCCAAGATCCAAGTGGCAGGAAGTAGAGAGGGGTGGGGTGCTCTCCTGCTCCCTCACTACCAATGAGCTGCCTTGTGTGAATTCACTGGTGTCCCAGCTGCCCTGCTGCTGTAGGTGGGATTTCCAGTGGTGGAATGGTGGCCTAAGGTGTATGGCCAACATGGTCAATCTGAAGGGCCTTTCTCCCTGTTAATGGGGAACAGAAGAGTGAGGCTCGGGTCCCCTCTTTTGTTCAGATTACCCATGATTCAGTCTGAAATCATTAGGGACTGGTGAACTGGCTGAGGAAGGAGGCAGGGCTGCTGAAAAGAGTGGAGACTTGGGTACTGCAGCCCCGTCCCATCAGGGAGGGGCACACACTGCGATAGTTAACGCTCAAGTGCACGAGAGGGCCAGGCTGGCACTGTCTCTAGTGCACCTGGAGAAATCATGCAGGTAAAAGACAGAAAAGCTGAGTTTTCATTGCAACACCACTAGGGAGAGCAAGAGCATCATGATGCCCAGCTGTGCCAGCTAGGACTTTGGACCCTGAGATCTAGTTTCATGCTGGAAAAAAAGTTCCACAGTATTCAGGGGAAAGCCTCTGAAAAGTAAGTTGAAGAAAACCCTCCTAGTCATTTCTCTCCTGAAAGTGCAAGGAAAAATGAGGGCCTACAAACCATCTTCTGCAAGCACTCACCCCTTTCCCTCACCATGAACTGCCCACATACAGCCCCGGTGGGCACCTTCCTCCGAGGAGAGCCGTGGGCAGCAAGCAAACAATCCCTGATAGGAACTGAGGCTGTTCCTGAGCGAGGAGGCAGAGTGACAGAGCTGCACTAAACAGGCTTTCAGCTCCACCAACAAAAGCGTGCTGACCAAGTGAAGGGTGGGGGTGAATGCTCTCGTTCTGAGACTGTGCCCGTGGACCACAGTGTGCGCACCTCCAGGGCCAGCACTCGTGGCGCCTTCTCCGCGTGTCACACAGGCAGCTCCTGCTGCTCCCCTATGTGTCCTTCTCCGGTCAGGGACGGGGCCCCTGCAGGGCAGCCCAGGGGCAGAGACAGGGATGGTGAGAAAGAGGAGGAGGAGGGAGAGAGAGACAGCCTAGGGATAGAGCCATTTCTCAAGTCTCCCGGAAGTGGCTGTAAACATCTTCCAGTCCCTTCATCACTCTGTACCTCATTCCTCTGTGAGATCAAGTGTGTTTAACAGGGTAACACAGGGTTTTTACCAAAAGGGCTGAACTCCTCAGGTGAGAGCAGAGGGGATCATGGGAGAAATGGAAATGTTCAGGACAACAAAGGGTAGAAGGAAGTGACCTCCAGTCTCTGTAACACTGGAGACACAGAAGCGACGGCAGTGCCAAGGAAAGACAAATGATTTAGGAATTGTTCCTTAATACATATGCTAGCAAACCTCTCTGAGACTTGGTCAAACACGGGCCTGTGTCATGAACTTGCCAATGGAGGTAGAGTTGCTGGTGTCACATTTTGGGGGAATCCTGCCCGAGATTGTGAGCCTTAGGTAGAGAATGGCATCAAGAAGATGCTTCAAAATGACAGCCCATCCTGCCATGACTGGCTCTGACAAAGTTGGAACAAGGGAAGAGGGAAAATAAACAAGGCATCGTAGAGTTCTTTTCTTTTTCTCTCGCGATGACAATGATGCTTCAGAAAGTATCACCAGCCCTCATGTATGCCAGAGTCCCTTGAAAAGGCACCAGATATACATGCCTGACACTGACGTTTCGAATGCCTAGACGTTAGGAATGCACTGAGGTCAGGAGCTATGCCCAAGTATCCTGAACATGTCAGAGAGAGAAGGAACATTTGCTTAGTATTTGCAATAAGCCAAACATTTAATAAGCATAATCACTCCTGTTTCACAAAGATCCTATGAAGCATTATTATCAACTCAATTTTACTAAAGAGGAAAATGGGACTCAAAGAAATTGAGAAATCTGCCTAAAGTGACGTTAGTTTGGATTCCTGAATGATTACATGGGCTCAAAGCCCCTGTACTCCTCCTACTCCCTACCTAGCACCAGTGACCTACAGCAAGCAGGTGGGGATCCGAACTTAGATACATCTGATGCCACAGATTCGCATCTTAACAAGGATGTGGCACTGCCTGCCCTTATACCAGACTGCCTCCCTCAAGAAGCTCTGATGGCTGCCTTATTATTTCTAGTGCCAAATCCTTAAATATTTTCTACCTTTGGAATTTACCTTTCTGCTGTAAATGTAACACCAAGATTATTGTTAAGAGGGAAATTTCTAAAATCCACGGGTACTGGCTTGGTAGTGCCCTTGTTGAGAAGCTTGGTCAGGGTGTGAAAGATTATTATTATTTTTTTTTTCGTAGACTGTCGTGATATGACAGCACATTCTACAGACAGGAAAGTCTGAAAAATGAGAGAAAATATACTCGAGCACAGAACAAAGTCCAAAGCTGTGCTGCTGACAAGTTACGGGGAGAGGCTGCACACTCTGGACTCCCTGGTGTGACCTGTGTCTAAAAAAGGAAAAGGAAAAGGAAAAGGACCAGCCTTTGCTTTTCCCCTCTGGTGACATATCTTATCAGCAACACAGTGCCCTCTCTGCTGCTCAAAAGGATCAATAAATGAGCGTAGTCATAATGGGTTGTAACTTGACATGATTATAAGGATTAGTGTCTTTAATCTCCACTGAGCTGCCAGGTCGGGTGATGCTGGAATATTCTCTTTTAAACTCCCAGGCAGGATCTTCTTGTTAACTAGACTGCTCGCTGTACTTAGAAGGCGCTTGCCCCATGACAGAATCAACACCTTGAAGTAGGGCATCCACTGAAAGGTGCGCCTTGACATAAGTTCGAGAAGCCTCTTCGAGGGCTTGGAGCAAGACAAGGAAAGGCTAGTGTAACTGCAAAGGCAGCCTTGGCAATTATTGTAAAGAACATGGAGGTCCGGAGGGCAGGTTTTCAGTCCTCCACGTTTCTGCACGCTGACTGAGGCAGATGCTGATGGCTGTTTCTTCTCCTTCCTGGGCACCCAGGCAGCCTACACATCCCAACATGCCTTGCAGCTGTGAGTGGCCACATGACTAAGAGGGACTGTGAGAAGTAGTAATGTGTGCTGCTTCCAGGTATGGCCCTTAAAACCTTCACAGCCACCCTCCACACTTTGCTTTTCTCTCTTCTGGTCGGCAGGAGTAGAGAGAGCTTCTGGGGAGACTTTGGAGGGCATGTGTTCAAGGTCACAGGGCCACCAGTGCTGTGTGATGCTGAGTGACTGTGTGGGGCAGATTCTCTCCAGCTGACTCAGGAACACTCTTTGGACTCCTACATAGGCAGTAATAAACTTCTATTGTTTATTGTTTGAGTCATGATACATTTGGGGGTCTACTTGTTACCAGAATCTAGCCTACTCTACCTAACACACTGCCTATCCTTGACACCTCAACTAGTGATTTCTACATGGCTAGTCCTGGCAATTTTATCTCCTAAGTCTTCAAAAGCTTCCCTTGTTCCAAACAAACTGTACCATAGTCTAGGAAAGCATGTAATATCTAGACCTTGCCTCCTCTTCCCTACCTCCCAGTCACACATCACACTACTTTCTTTTCTGTTCTCCATACTAGAGCCACACCAGCCATATTTTACTCTTTCAGATGTAACACATTCTTTCTACCTCAGGCCCTTTGCACATCCTGTTCCCAATGATTGATATACTCCCTCCTCCCTCAACCCTTTATCTCTGATTTATTTTCCTGAATTCGTCTCAGAGAACAAGTATGGGACTGGTATAATGGATTGGATCACTTTTCAAGGAGAAGCTTCATCTTATTGCTTAGTGCTTTTTATGCTTAAGGGTTGGGAAGAATTTGTGAGGCTGCATTTTACATGTTGAAAGCATATGTGTGCAAAAAGTTATTTAATGAAAAACTGCTAACAATTCAAACATGTAAGACATGAGTTACTTTGTGTAAATTATATAATATTCTTAAAAATAGACTATTGTATAGCCATTAAAATTATGTCACAAGAGAGCCATAAAAGCCACTTGAAGCATCAAAGTACAAATAGTTTCCTCTGCCATTCAGCATTACAGCTGTCAGTATTTTGACTGGAGACTCAACTCAAGAATGATTTCTTTGTCCAGTACATTCACAGACCAACAGTTTAATTAAAAGCAGGCTCTTTCCCATTTGTGTTGAATAAAAACCTTATTTAATCAAAGGCATAATGACAGAGACACACAAATTTATTTTAGTTAACCATGATTAACGCAAACGGTTCTACGAATAAAAATTAAAACAAAGAATGTAATGGGCATGGCCAGGTAAACACTGTACTTAATAATCTAGGATTTCCCCATCAGGTTACCAAGAGTGAGTCTGCATGAAGTCAGGAGACATGGCCCTCGGTGGCATGGAAGAGTTGACCAAAGCTGGTTCAACTGTCCTGGGTTCCCCATGATAAATACTTCTCTACCTGGATTCTGGCTCTCTCAGTCACCTTCAAATGCCCAGTTCCTTGTTCTGCTGTCCTTTGCTTTCCATTCATTTAATCCTACCAATCTCAAACCTCAAGAGGAGACCCAACATAGTCCATTAGTTTGGTGCTCCATCTTCAAGGCACATGTTCCTAGTGATCAACTGGGGAGTGAGGATTCTGCACAAAGGACCCTGCCTTTGTCATCAGTGCCTGCATGGAGGTGCAACTCATTCATGGGAAGCCCTGTCAGAGGTTTCATCTTACTCCTGTCTGGGAGTACAGAGCCTGAAGGGACTGAGTTCTAGAAGCTTTCACTGATGAGGTTGGATGCATAGGCCAAAGGAAGCCTTACCAAGAAGAAGCTAAATTATGATGAAAGAGAATGATTTATATTTTATACACACACACACACACACACACACACACACAATGGAATATTACTCAGCCATAAAAAAGAATGAAATAATGCCATTTGCAGCAACATGGATGGACCCAGAGATTATCATACTAAGTGAAGTAAGTCATGAAGTAAGACAGAGAAAGACAAATATCATATGGTATCACTTAGATGTGGAATCTAAAAAAAATTATTCATTTGAATTTATTTATAAAACACAGACTAACAGACATCGAAAACAAACTTATGGTTACCAAAAGGGAAAGGTTGGGGGAGGGGTAAATTAGGAGTTTGGGATTAGCAGATATAAACCACTATATATGAAACAGACAAACAACAGGGTCCTACTGTATAGCATAGGGAATTGTAGTCAGTATCTTGTAATAAACTATAATGGAAAAGAAACTGAAAATATAAATATAAATATAAATATAAATAATATAAATATAAATTATCTATCTATCTGAATCTCTTCAATGTTCATCAGAAACTAACACAACATTGTAAACCAACTATACTTCAACAAAAAAGACAACCCTTCTGCCCCACCCAAAACCAAAAAATCCCTCTCACCATGTGGGTGAGTTGATTGGTGAATTTGGTTCCTGTTTTTCCATTCTTTGGCCACTGAATAAAGCTTGTGCGGCATTGATCTCAGCTTCAGTTTTGTTATTTGGCTACGTGAACCTGAACAGTAAAACAAACTTTTCCTGCAGAGGCAGAGGACTTCGACTGGGCTAGGGCCCGAGTAGGGTTCAAATAACTTAATTCGATAACTGCAGTAGGGTGTATCTGATGAAGACAGCAATCAGGGGCCTGTCGCTGGGCCCTTGCACAAGAGCCACCCACTTCTTCTCTATGTCTGGGAGTGAAAACCCTTAGGATGGACGTTACAAGCTAGCAGTTCAGATGAAGGGAGCATTGGTGGCTGAGCTTTGTTCTGTCCTATCTTGGTGTGTTTGTTTTTTCATTGAAGGTAAACACCTTTATGAAGAGCATACTACCACTTCCTATTGCCTACTACTCCTCCACTTCCCTGTGACTTTCTGGCCCCTATAGGCCTCTGAGTTTGCGAGGCCTACCCAACGGTAATGCCTACATCGCAACTCTAAACAGAACTGGCTGTTTTCATTAATGACTTCTACCTCCTTTTGATGTGAGTAAGCCCCAGGCTTCTGTTGGTCTTACCCCTACCATCCACTCCTGAACTTTTCACCACCACTGCCCTTGAGACAGGCTGGGACCTGGGACCCTTTGCTGCAGTGCCTACACCTGGACTAACATCTCCTTGAGCAACAGAATACAAAGAAACTATAAGGGATAAAAATAACTGTGTGCGTTTGCAGTTGGGGCAAATGATGAACAACAAGATACAAAAAAGACCAAAAACACAACTGCCACATCTGAGGTGTTGGGAGCAAAAGCAGGGTACTGCGCATGACCCCTGCACACAACACCGCCAGGGGAGGGGGCAGACCACCTAAGCCACCCCTTCAGCCAGACCCCTGGACCCACCCCTACCTTCACCCCATTTAAGGGACTGGCTCCCCCTGCCTCAGGGAGCAAAGAAGGGAACCTGTTACTTCTTTTTGCTCCCTTGTGCTGCAGCACGAGTCCCTGTAAAGCCTTGCCTGAGTTTCCTGTTCTAGCCTCTTACCAATTTCTACCAATTAAGGAATCCAAGAACCCGGCTCCCAGTATCTCTCCTCTAAACTACCATGAGGGCTTCTTAACTGGCCTCTCTGTTTCAGTATTTCTTTTCTTCATTTCACTTCATGCACTGCATGGCTCCTTAACGTCACTCTGAATTTACTTTTGTCTGAAGCCCTCATCCAAGCATTCAAAGTCTCCCACGGCACAGTTGCAACCCACGCTACTGCCCTTCCACACCATCTCTGCACTCTGGGTTCCAGCCAGACCAAAGCACCCACTGTTCCCTTAAAGTCCTGAGGCTTTCCTACTTTCATGGATTTTCTCACACTACTTCATCCCCCTGGAACACTCTTTGCCCCCATCTCTGCATGCACTCTACCAGTCTGCAAGACGGCGATGAAACCCTCTCTTCATCTGCCGCTGTTTTCCTCTTCTAAACTTCTGCAGCACTTTCTACTTTCACAATGACTGAGGGTCATGCTTTAGCTTTCCTACTAGTCCTAAGTCTCTGAGAGCAGAACTTGTACATATCTTTTTATTCCCCAACCTAGTACGAGGCTCCATTAATACCTGAACAAGTGAATTAACACAGGAATGAGTTTCTCACCTGCAACTTGGCAGTTAATAGTCACATTGACTCCTCCCACTGTTTTGATGGTGCTTCCTACATCGACTGTGATGGCGGGCTCCTCTGTGTTGATCACCGTCCCTCGGGATGTCTTCACTAGTGGCTTTCCTGAGGATGAGAAGGAACGTGACATTATATTAGATGGTGGCAGTGGGCATTCCCTTGAAACATGAGATGATCAATGATGAACAGATGATATACCCAGGCTTTTTCCACTGACCATGTTTTCCTTTGAAGAAACCGTAACTACACAATATAAAAACCATTCATCCACCCATTTACCCATCTAGCTACCATAGAATTCTCAGAAAAAGAACAAGGACTGAAGAATCTGAGGATAGAGCATGGAATCTAACAAGTGGGGATGATTTGTGCCTCTCATCATTAACAAATGATCCAATGCATTCCACTTTTTTAGGGTTAGTCAAACTTTTCTACCTTGAGATCACTGCAGATTCACATGCAGTTGTAAGAAATAGCACAGAGCAATCCTGCTTACCCTCTACCCAGTTTCCTCCAATGGCAATATCTTACAAGCTAGAGAACAGTATTATGACTATGGCACTGACATCCATAACGTTAAGCTGTACAACAACATTCGCATCACTACAAGGATCCCTCATCTGCCCCCAACCCTGCGTTAATATTTTGGCAAACTTTAATTTGGTCTCCATTTCTATAATTTTGTCATTTTAAGAATGTTACATAGATGGAATCATACAGTATGTAACTTTTTTGATGGGCTTTTTTTCCCACTCAGGATCATTCTCTGGAGACTCTTCCAGAACTCACACGGTACCAGCCACAGTTACATGTATCAATGGTGTGTTCCCTTTTATTGCTGAGTGGTATTCTACGGTATGGATGTGCCAAGTGTGTTCAGTCATTCACCTGCTGAAGGACATCTGGGGTTGTTTTCACATTTTGGCTATTCAAATAAAGTGTCTATAAACATTCCTGTTCAAGTTTCTGTGAACATATGTCTTCATTTCCTCTGGGATAAATGCCCAGGAGTGTAATTGCTAGGTCATATGGTAGTTACATGTTTAGTTTTTTAAGGAACTGCTGAACTGTTTTCCAGAGTGGCTGGATCATTTCACATTCCCACCAGGAATGTATGAATGGTCCAGTTTCTCTGCATCCTTGCCAGCATTTGGTGTTGTTATTAGTTTAAATTTTAGCCTTTCTAATGGGTATGTAGTGGTACCTCACTGTGATTTTAAGTTCCATTTCTCCAGTGGCTAATGACATTGAATATCTTTTGATGTGCTTATCTGCCATCTTTACATTCTCTTTGATGAATAGTTCTTCATGTCCTTAAGCATTTTCTACTTGGATTGTGTGGTTTTTACTGTTGAGTTCTGAGCATTCTTTACATTTTAGATACAAGTCATTGTCACATACATGGTTTGCAGTAACTTTCTCCCTGTCCATAGAGTCCACTCCCCACTCTTTTAGCTTTTGTTTTGCTTTGTTTTGTTTGGTGTGGGGGGGAGGTAATTAGCTTTACTTACTTAATTACTTACTTACTTAGTGGAGGTACTGGGGATTGAACCCAGGACCTTGTGCATGCTAAGCACACAATTTACCACTGAGCTATCCCCTCCCCTCCCCCACATCTTAACAGACCCTTTCACAGAGCAAAAGTGTTTACCTTTGATGAAGTCCAATTTGCCAAGTTGTCCTTTCATGGATTATGCTTTTAATGTTAAATGTAAGAAGTGTTTTATCTAGCCTTAGGCACTGAAAATTTTTTCCTACTTTTCTTCTACAAGTTCATAGTTGTACATTCTACATTTAAGTCTGTGCTACATTTGGAGTTAATTTTTGTATATGGTATGAGACTTAGGCTAAAGTGCATTTGCTTTTTGCCTATGGATGTGGAATTGCTCCAACACCATTTACCGAACAAGCTCTTTCTTCCACTGCATTGCTTTTGTGTCTTTGTCAGAATCCGCTGGGTGTATTTGTGTCGTCTTCTGTGTTCTCTCTTCTGTTCTGATTTACACGTCTCTCTCTCTACCAAACCACACAGTTTTAATTATTGTAGTTGCAACTGATCTTGAAATTGATTCTTGAGGCTGAGTCTTCCCACTTTATTCCTTGCTATTCTAGTTTCTTTGCCTTTCTACATAAACATTAGAGGAACCTTGTCTACAACTATAAAACTCTGCTACAGTTTTGACAGGAATTACACAAATCTGTATATCGATTTGGAGAGAACTGACACATCTAGCGTGTTGAGCCTTCTAATCCATGAACACTGCATGTCTATTTATTTAGATTTCCCTTACTTTCTTTCATCAGAGTTTTGTAGGTTCCAGCGTACAAGTCCTGTACATATTTTGTTAGATTTATACCCAATTATTTTTTCCAGGGATAGTAAATGATATCATATTTTCAATATCAGCATCCATTTGTTCATTGCTAGTTACAGAAACAGTTGAGTTTTGTATAGTGTGTGACCTTGCTAAACTTTTATATTTGTTTTAGAACTTTTTTTTGGTAGATTCCTTGGGATTTTCTAAGTAGGTGATCATTCCTTCTGCAAATAGTTGTACTCCTTCATTTTCAATCTATATGCCTTTTATTTCTTTTTCTTGGATTATTCCACTGGATAGAACTTACAGCATTATGTTGAATAAAAGTGCTAAAAGTGGGGTTTTGGTATTTTCAGTTGAAACCTGGACATTTTCACGTTACATTATGCAACTCTGGATCTTACTTAAATCTGTTTGAGCTGGCATTCTCTGAAATTACCCAGGTCAGGGAGCAGGGAGGTGCCACCTGGCTACTACCCAGTGAAAGCAGAAGTCCAGGTTCTCCACTTGGCCTCCTCTGTGACCCATTAGGGGCTCCTCACTACTGCTGGGCACGGGTGGAGCTTCTGGCTCTCCATCTAGTCTCCCCTAACACTGCTGAGGGAGGGGCCTTGTTACTGCTGGGTGGTGGTGAAGACTCGAATTCTCTAGGAGGCTTTCTCTACCACCACCCCAGAGGGGAGAGTAAGGGGGGCACTGCGGGGGGAGGGTGGAACTCCAGGATCCCCATGTGGTCCCCACATTGCGCCCTTGTGGGAAAGAAATCTGTCTTCTCAGATACCATGTCTGTGGGGGTGCTGGGGAACCTCATTTCAGTCTGACAAGGAGTCTAGTCTCCACACCAGGCTTTGCTGGTGTGGGTGATGGTGGGTCATAGTGTTTTCTGTGATGTTTGGAGTAGAGAAATAGTTCCTAGAAGTTTTCTGTCTTGCTAGATTGCCCTTTCCTAGTTCTCTGGCTGCAGGAAGCAGGCTTTCATTGAGACATTCTGCTGTTGTCATTCCTGTTGTATTTCCTGGTGGCTGGCTTCTTTAGCTCCAAGTTTAGGATTTGTGAAGAAAAAGGAAACCCCAAGGAAGTCACAGTTGTATCACTCCTCAGTACCCAAGGTCCCTAGCCAGTCTGCTTTCTCCTGTCCACTTTCTGGTCTTCTTACATTTGTTTTATATATAATGTCTGAATTTTAGCTGTATTCACTGAGAGGAAGAGGGAAAAGTGCATCTACACTATCTTCACAGAAGTAGAAGTTCTGTGCACGTTACATTTTAATTGGCCTTTATCAGCTGAGGATAAAAATACTGCACACTTCATGTACATGACCACAAAACACAATGAAAAGATTAATTTACTGAGCACCTTGGGGAAATAAGGGTCTACATGAGATCATTTTCATATACCCAAAGCTTAATTCTTTTGTAAGCCAAATGGATTTAATTTTGTTCCAATCATTTTACAGGCAGAACAATCTGCAATGGCATTCACTCTTCTGTGCCTTCATTAATAGTGAAGAAAACCGTAATTAACAGGGCCCTTTGCAGTCCTGTACCTGCTTTTCAGACTTTGTTTTCTTTGTCATCCATTTATCCTTTCTTTCTGCTTGCACTGTCACACAGCCTCGTATTAGAAGTCGTCCCTCCTTCTTCTCCTCTCCCTTTTAACTGCCTTCTAGGCACAGGTTATTAGCTCATTAGATCTACGTTTAAGGACAGAAACTTGAGTAAGGTTCTGAGGAGTTCACCTTTGAATATACGCATAGACTCTCTCTACCTATTTGGACTATTTGGGGGCCTTTTCCCTTATTTCACTTATTTTCAATACTTTCGAGATTATGTATGGAGAATGCAGTATTATTCCAGCTGCATTCTCTCATTAGCACCTGCATTAATTAGTCTCAGAAATCATTATAGTATGAAATCACTCATCTCCACATCAGATCATACATAATCTCAAATGTATTGAATATAAGTGAAGTAACAAGTGAATTACCACTAGCATCTTTACCTTACCTCCCTACCCTAAGAAGCTCTAGCTCCAAATATACCTTAAATCTAACCAGCCCCTCTACTCCTATAATCTGATGCTGCCATGTTCTCTGGCTGGATTACTCCACAGCCTAACCGGTCTCTTTGCTCCCACTGTCCCTTCACTATAGTCTCTTCTCACGACAGCCAGGGTGACCTTTCTAAAACATGAATCAGATCACACAATTCCTCTGCTTAAATTATTGTGTGTGTGTGTGTGTGTGTGTGTGTGTGTGTGTGTGTGTGTGTTTCTTTCAGTGCAGTCAGGACAAAATTTCAAGCCCCTTTCATGACCAATCATCCCCTACTTGTTCAGGCTCAGCTGTTGACCCCTCCTGCCTCACTGAGGCCACACTCTGCATCGATCACTGCTGGTCTGGCCACACTGGCCTGTGGTCCCTGCCTCCAAAACATCAACTCATCTGTCCCAGACGTTCTTTCCCTACAGACATCCACCTACAGACTTCTGCACAGCTATCTTCTGGTCATTCATGTTTCCATGCAAATAGCAGCTTCTGCTGGAGCTTTTCCTAGCCATCTCATCTAAAACGTGCAACCCTTCACTCCCCCGCCAGCCATTACGTAGCTCAATGCCAATTTTGTTTTCTTCCTAAGCACCAGAACTATCCAAATTTACCTTATTTATTTGTGTGTTCTCTGCCTCCTGCCCATCACCATGTAACTTCCATAAAATGAAGGATCACATCCCTCTTGTCTTCTTCTTTATTCCTATCACTTAGTCCTACACATAGTAGGTCCTCAAAAAATGTCTAGTAAATCAATCTAAGTGTGCATATGGTGTGGTATGTGCATTACCTGCATTTGTTTTTTTCGTCATAAAAACCCTGAGAGGCAGGTAAAAAATTTCCCATCTTTAATACAGATGAGGCACTTAAGTTAAGAAAAGTCCCACGGTTTGTCCAAGGCAAAAGAACAAGCAAGTAGTAGGGCTGAACAAGACCCCAGAACTTGGACCTCAAGTCCAGTGCTTATAACTGGGGATTCCAAACCCTGTCTGTGGACTGGCTGCCTCAGAACCCCCTGGGCACTTATTAAAAACATAATCTGTCCTGCTACATAAATAGTTGCCTCACTGTGTAATAAAAACAACTGTCAATGGGGAAAAGCAGGTTAGGGACCAGAGAGCTTCAGACTTACAATTACCAAGTTGTTTTTCCTACAGGAATTTTAATAATAAAGGTGGTTTTATAGTTGCAAGTGTATAGCTATAAAATTCAAATGTCACTGAATTAAATCCAGCCCTTAATTAATTATACTGAGCTTCTGCTGAAAAGTAACGGCCTTTTGTCCTGTCACTAGAGGCACTGTTGTGAACACATCTCCTTATGCATTCTTATTACCTTCATAATCCGTTGTTAAGACAAAGCACAGTTACCCAAGTACCTATAATTAATTGAAATTTAGACTGAAATGATGCTTCTTAATCAACAGACCCTCTAAATCTATTAGAAAAACCCTGCACGTATTACTAAGTCACATTCTTGGACCTATGAAACCTGAATCTCAGGTGGTGGCATGGAACCTCTAGTTTCTATTTTGAATGACTTCCTAGCTGATTCTGACTTGTAGTCAGGTTTGTTAATTAATTAATTACACAGTGTTAGTTTTTCTTGAGTCCTGGTGAGAGCTGAGATTTCTTTTGAGAGACCACTACTTCTCTAGCAGAAAATTCCAAGTTGGAATTCTTATTTCAATGGTCAACTACAAAGCAAAACAAAAACACTTAAGCCCGTTTTAGATAACCTGGGTCTTCCCTCAGTGAGTGAGTACTGCTGTGTGATGCCATGCCTCTGTGCTTGATTACAACCCCATTAACTAATATTACTTTACATGGAAGAAGAAAGAAAAAGAAAGAAAAAGAAAGAGAGATGCAGAGGGGGAGTGAAATGATAAATTATGTATTTGTGCTAAGAGAATGCTAAAAAAAAAAAAAAGTCACAGCATGCCTGGCCAAAGACTTTCACTATAGATTAAAGGAAAAAAGAGCACAAAGAGGGCTGAGCAATGATCACAGAGCCTCGGCAGTGTGCGCGGAACCTCAGCCCTCAGGCCCCCGCCCACCTGGAAGCCACCACGTCATTCCTGTGGGTCAGCGTCAGCTAGCAGATTACATAAGCATTCTTTTACAGAAATCGATGGGGTTTACAGCTTACTCTTTCACTGAATCTGTAAATCTGTGTTAGTTGCATGAGAGCTATACATCTAAGGCGATTAAGCCTAGTTTTATATCTATATACATTTATGAAAAATGAGAACATGGAAACAAAGGCAAGCTTTTCAATTTATCAGGTCCAACATAAGCAATCAAGCCTCTTTAAGAGAGTCAGACATAGAAACAGAAGCATTAAGAGAATCATTTATTGTTCATTTCCTTCAGACCTCATCATACCCTTAGCTTTTGGATTCTGGCTCCTGTCGAAGTGACAAGGAACAGGGGATTCAGAGCCTCAGTGGTAAGCAAGGGTGAACCTGAGGTGAGCGAACACTCGCATGTCAGTATCCACTGATGTGGAGCCGTGGCACCTTGGGATGCCTTTCCAGCAGAGGTGTTTGACTAAACAGGCACTGTCCTGACCCTGAAGGACCAGTAGCTGGAGAGACCAGCAGGACAGATGAGCAGCCCAAGGAGCAATGCTTGGAAATACATTACTGTGCATAGTCTGGGTTCTGCCTTACGCCTCGCTCCCTTGTGTGTGACTCTGGGTAAGATCAAAACCCAATGGGGAAAAAAAAATCTAAAGATATGTGCTTGAAAAATATCTTTGGCCCAGGAGAAGGGTGACTGAGAGAGGAGCCAGAGGAGATGAAGGTTTGTTTTTTGAGTGCAGCCAAGAGCAGAGAGCATTCTAAGTAACTCTTTCTCAGGCCCAAAGTCCAAGCCTCTGCTAAGAGAACTTTGTTTTCAACAGCAAGACGCCTTCCATTTTAGAAGCCCCGGCTGAGACAGATCTGCTACTAACCAAATCCCTTTCTTCTTCTTCCTGGGCACACAGTGGGGTATGTCCCAGTCTCTTTGCAGTTAGGTGAGGGCAAGGCACTGAGTTCTAGCAGACGGAAGGCAAGCACAAGTCAAAGGTGCCACTTCTTGACCCAAACCATAGAAACCCTCTGGTGCTGTAATTTGTTTGAGACATGATGTGAGCAAGAAATAATTGACTACATTTTAACCATCATATATTTATGATTTTGTTTGTAAAGGTGGTTAGCAAATGCTAATTAATCCAGGTTTAATGAATATTTTTAATTCATTGATTGAATGAATCAAATCGGTTCTCTTTCAATCCTTCGAACATTGTAAGTCACAAACGTCATTTAAAAATGGTTCTTTATGACCCTTAGCCACCAAAAATGAACTGAACTTTGAAGACTTCAGATTCTCCCTCTTAAGCTAGAGGTGATTTATGCTAGGAAGCGCTTATGTGCTTTCATTCCCAAGGAGAACAAGAAGACTTGTTGAAAGTGACTGGGAAACTGGGCAATGACAGAAACCGGGACTGCAGGACGCAGGCTTGGAGATAACCTTAGAGCTCCAGGAAGGATGCCAAAATGGCAAATAGGTTTGAGATTATGATGCCTAAACTAGCAACTGGCAGAGTCTTCTTGGAGGTCTGCTCAGATATGGATTCTGGGTTATATTCATGAGGATTGAGCAACAAAAGTGCGTGGTAAGTAGTGATGCCCGAAGCAGGCATGGGCGTGAGAAATGGAACCTATATGATAGGTGTTTAGACTCTATCACAACAGCTAAACGGCCTTAGGCAAGTTATTTAATCTCTTTGTGCCTTGGTTTTCTACTTCTACTGGCTGACAGTATATAAGAGAGTACGGTAAGTACACTAATGCTTGTAAAATTGTTTGAATGATTCCTTCCTCCGCACAGCATGAGGTCTGAATAAATGTTGGCTATCATCAGCGTTATCTCCACTATGATACAGGAAGAAGATGCTCTGAGGAACAGTGCTGATAAACCGATACTTAGTTTTTGATAAACCAAGAAAACACGCAGGAAGGGCAAGTTTAAAGAAACAAGAAAAGGCAGGAAAGAGGAAAAGAAACAAATCCATTAGTGAGAAGGAACTTGACTGCTTCTATTTTGAAGAACTGTGGGGGTTTCAGGATAATTAGAAGAAGAAATACTTTGGCTTCTCCTGAAACTGGTATCAGTCTCTGGACAGAGAGGGAAAGTTTAAGGATGCTCTCGTTGGATACCCCAGGAAGTATCTACTTCCAGAGAAGCTGTGAAACAACATCCGCCAGGCTGACTTGCTGGGGTTGCCCACAACACTGTTCAAGAAAAATTGTAGGGGCACCTACAGCAGCCCCAGATCTGATTTCAAGAGAAAAGTGAACAAGATAGTGATGCCCACTAATTAAAATATTTGCGTATACGGCAATATGATGCTGTAAGTTTCACACACTTTCAATACCTAAAACTAAGTAAATTATATTTCATCCAGCTTTAATCAATGGATAATGCCTGTAACAGGTGAGACTATCAAAGCAATGCCTTAAAAAATGCTAGCCTCAACTTATACTGCAATTATCATAGGCCTCTCATAAGGGCCACTGGAGCTGAATCTGTGAAAACTCTCTGAAATGAGAATTTACAGTTGAAGAATTAAAGAACTCATGAGTCGAATAAAGTTTAAGGGACCACAATCTGTGTGAACCAATGAAAGCGTCTATAAAAATACCAACAACATCTTATACATTTGAAATCAGTAATGAAAAATCATGGCCAGTCATGTTCAGTTACCATCCCATGCTGGCCAGAAACTTCAGAGGATCTGGCTACCTGGCAATTCAACAAGAGTTGCTTTGTTACAGATAATAGTTTTACATTAATATGCATGATATTTTCCTTAGTCTGGTTGTCCTTCCAAATGCCTTTCACTTTTTATAGGTCAGGAATTTTTAACTCCTTCTTGTCCTGCTGTCTCTCTTGCAAGGTTTCCTTCACTCCCACCTGCTGAGTCAGTGTTTGAACTTTTAGTCACCTTTATCCCCTTTCTCTTCACCTGTCCTACGATACCTTTTCCCTTCATCTGTAATTTTTCCTGGACTTCACTGCAAAAGCTCTACTTCTTCGCCGTCTAGTCTTCTAGTCTCCCAAAGATAAAGGAAGTAAATTTGCAAATGTTAGAATTTCAAGTGAGGGGAGTTTACAGTTGGTAGTGGTGGATGGAGATTGCTGTTCTTTATTTGTATGTAAGAGATTCATGAACTCTTAGGTCTAAAAAAGACCCAAGTGTGCATCTATTGAAAATCCCTCTGTTTACAGTAAGGACACAGGTTTATAATTCTAAATCTGCTCTAAGTTTTGTAATGAGGCAAATTCTTTCCCCCAAATCTTACTTATTATTACAATAAGCTTCCTTTTTAATAGTAGTAAAAAACAAATATTTCTCTCCCATCCAAATCATTACCTGGTTTTAGTTAATGTAATTTATAATCTAATAAAATAAATGACTACACTTTGGTAACACTCTAACTATACTGGAGAATGAGATATAACATAGGAGCAGAGAATACAGAAAATGGAAGATTTAACCAGAGGGCACTGGTAGCCTCCAGGCTATGTTCAGATCACTGACATGTTTAGTCTGGAAAGAATTTGTAAAAATTTGAGTTAGTTAGGCTCAGTTAAAAATGGAAAGATTAAAAAAAAGATGTGTGTGTTTTGGTTTGGCTTATGTGGAAAAATTGGAAGGGCCATCAGAATTAGATTTGCATTTGTCTTTGAGGCGTCTACATCCTAATCCTTCGAATCTGTGACCATGTTGTATTACACAGAAAAAGGAAATTAAAATTGCAGCTGGAATTAAGGTTGCTAATGAACTGACTTAAGATAGGGAAATTATCCTAGATTATCTAGGTGGGCCATCTAACCACCCGAGCTCTTAAGTCAGAAGAGGGAGACAGAAGAGCTTGTCAGAGAGAGGCAATATGAGAAAGACTCAGCTCACCATTGCTAGCTTTAAAGGTGGAGGAAGAGGACCAAGAGCTAAGGAATGCAGCAGCCTCCAGAACCTGTTTACAGCCAGCAAGAAAACAGGGACCACAGTCCTAGGTCACAAGGAGCTAAATTCTGCCAACAACCCAAATGAAAAGGAAAATCACTCTCCCTTGGAGCTTACAGAAAGGCGTGCACCTCGCTGACACTTCAGTTTTATCCTGGTAAGGCTATTCCTGATTTTTTACCGACAGGACTCTTAAGATGATATATTTGTGTTGCTCTGAGACTCTAAGCTTGTGGTAATTTGTTATAGCAGCAATAAAAATACTAATATACAGGCCATATACACTGTCTATATCACCAAAGTTGCTACTGCAACAAATAAGATGTATAAACAACTAATAAGCATATGAAAAGATGCTCAACATCATTAGTTACTAGAGAAATGTAAATTAAAACCACAATGAATTATCACTTTACATCCATAAGGATGGTGGTAAAAAAAAAAAAGACAATAACAAGTGTTGGTGAGGATGTGGAGACTCTGGAATCCACAGATGCTGCTGATGGAAATGTAAAATGGTGTAGCCACTTTGTAACATAACTGGTAAGTTTCTTAAAAAGTTAAATATAAATGTGCCACACAATCCAGCAATTCCACTTTTAGGTATATATACCCAAGAGATATGAAAACATATGTCCACACAAAAACTTGCACATGAATGTTCACTGCAGCACTATTTATGATAGTCAAAAACTGGAAACAGCCCAAATGTCCATCAACTGATGAATGGAATAAAATGTGGCATATTCATTAAGTGGACTATTACTCCACCATAAAAAGGAGTGCAGCATACATGCCACAACATGGGTGAACCCTGATCACATTATGCCAAGTCAGTAACAAAGGACCATATGTAACTCCATTTATTTGAAGGGTCTAGAACAGGCAGACCTATGAAGACACAGTGTATTAGTGGTTACCCAGGATTAGAGGGGATGGAGGAGTTGGGGAGTGATGACTAAGAGGCGTGGAATTTACTTTGTGATACTGAAAGTATTCTAAAATTGAGTGTGGTGATGGATGCACGGGTCTGAAAGTGCTAAAAGCCACTGAGTTGTATATTTTAAATGGCTGACTTATGCAGTGTGTTTTTAAGAAAAGTTTTTAGGAAAACAACAACCTTGGCTCGTAGTGATGGCTACACAACTTAAAAGATTTGCTAAAATATCACTGAATTGAAAACTTACAATGGGTGAATTCTATGGTATGTAAATTGCACCTCAACAAAACTGACAAAATAGTTTTGACCTAATTTAACCTTTTCTTGATGAGTCAGGGTCAGCACTGTGACTACTAATTAATTATCTTGCACAAAAAATGAGGAAGAATTGGTACTTCTTTGCCCTTGAGATGCTGTTTAGTTGGCGTGCCTTCGGTATAAATATCGCAGGGCCCTTAGGATCTAAGGAAGTAGGTAGGGCTTGGACTGCCCTTTCCTGAACACACCCAGGCTGGATGGCTTTCTTCTGTTCCCTTGTTTCCACTGCCATTCCCTGAAGACACTTTTTGCCAATGCCGGTGTGTTCAGCTATTCAGGTTACTGTCACTATCTCTTCTAATCATGCAATTGAAGTTGATGACTCCTCAAGATGCTGTGGGAGCAAGTGATGCTGTCATAACTTCTTTCGCATGTGCCACTGCAGGGGCCCAGACAAAGACCCCCCACCTAGCACAGCTGCATGATGCTGCAGCCTCTCCTAGAAACAACTGGCCAAGGATACAGTGTATCCCACTGCCTGTCCAACCACCCACCCTTTCCTCACCCTACTGGACAGATGCGGTAATTGCTTTCTCAGGATGTGCGACAGGCTGGCCTAGAACACTTGTACTGCCCTGTTTGTCTCCTCTAACCTACTGGGGAGCAGAGTAAGCTGGATTCTCCTGCTATACTCTCATCCATTTTACCTAAATTCTGTCAACACCAGGCCTCTTTGATGGGCATGCTACACATCTATACAGATGGGGGAAAACTTAAGGGCCTTGGATACTAAGTATTGGATCAGATAATGAGGTACCTGGACGGCAGCGTGAAGTAGGTAATGGCCACTGCCCGTTGTTCAGAGCACCACCAGGAACAGAGCCCAACCTGTGTGCCTTTCTCTCTGATCTAGTGCACCGAGCACACCTTCCTGTGTCAGTCTCTGCCACTGACGACAAAGCCCTTGTTGAGTCTAACTCTCTACGAAGCCAAATCCTCCTCTGGTTAACAGAGCTGCTGGATGAAAAATTCAGAAATGCCAATTCAAAATGACTTACATTATGAAAACCTTACAAAACTGCTTGTCTTTTATTGTAGCTACTAAGTCATAATGAGGAAGGGGCAGAGAAAGAAGAATTTAAAAAGAACACAATTGCCTTTTTTATTTTTATTTTCCCAGTGAGGTTTCTGTGATCTCTTTATTAGACACAATATGTGTCAGCTATTCAACTCATAAAAAAGCAGAAAAACATGCCAGGAAAGGAGAAATATTTTCTGTCTCTCTTTTCCTATGAAAACTTTGGGTGAGCTCATCTGTCTTCTCTTCTTTCAATGAAAGATATGCTCATCCCCCAGCCCCCATCTTCTCATTTTCCATTGATAATGTCAAGCAGGCCTTACAGTATCTCTTTTGTGATCTTATAAAATCAATGACAACCGAAAACGTTTCCCTTATGGCTATGACCTCATCAGTGGTCTACACCTGTGCAGGCCTCATCTGCATTGCTAAGTAGAGCGCCACTCCACTGATCCAGCCTGAAGCAATTTACCAGGAAACTACTGCTTTCCTTCAAAACGCTGCCTACCCCATTCAGATCTGGAAGCTTTCTGAGCAACCTGGCTGAGTGCTGAATCCGACTAGTTAAGATGGCTCTTGAAACTTTTCTTTGTGCCCACCAGACACGCTCCTTTACCTAACTCTGTTTATACCTGCACACAAAGTATTCAGGTGTTCAGAATGTTACATTTTGGTGATAATCTTATACTCCTCCCTACCTCCTGCTACCCTCCCTTCTCATCGACAACCTGAGCAGTGAAACAGGCATCCAATTAAGTCAACTGAGGACAGAGAGGAACTCTGTGCCACTGGGTCGACATGGCTGTGAGTTTCCTGGCCCAGGGAGGCAGATAAAGGAATATTAGCCTTCTCCATGCTGAGAGATACTTGAAAAGTACTCTCAGATCTCTGGAGCTTAAAAGATAAAATCAACACATAACTGGATGAGTTCAGAGAGAAGAAAAGGGCACTAAAAAACACATTCTATAGGCCCAAAGAGGGCAGAGCAGGGAAGGTTTGGCTGTGTTGGTATGTCTAAAACTAAATGGTGTTTATATATTTAAATAAAAATCCTGTAGAGAGTAGCAATGGACCTACAACAAACCTGAGAGGCTGAACTGGCAACACACTCAACTCAGGGTGGGGCAACTCAACGGGAGAGGTCTAGTCACAGACCGGGGAGAGTTCCTGTGGCCCGTGTGAAACAGTCCTCGTGAACTCACCTCCCTTGCCCTGAATCCAGGCGCTCCAGCCACTTTTCAGATGGCTAATTCAGCTTCCCCCTTGATACTGAGACACTGAGTTGTTAAGACATTAGAGAGGGGGGCTCTACAAAGGGTTTCTGTCTCTGAAAAGGCATCTCCCCTACTGTGAAAATAACCTGGCTTTTGTTTTATCCTTACAATAATAACCATAGCTAACAACTTTTGAGTGCTTGCTACATGCTGGCACATGCATTAGCATTTTACAAGAATAATATGCATTTCATCTTCACGAGAACCCTCTGAGTCAAACACCGTTATTACTACCATTTTACAAATGTAGTCGGAATTGGGAGGCTGAAGAAGCCACTGAGGGTTATGTAGTTTGGAAATCACAAAGCCAGGATTCAAATCCAGACCTTGCAGGCTTATCTGCCATGCTCTGCCTGCTCTTATGAATTAACTGTAAACAAATTTCCCCACATCTGGTCAACTCAGGTGCATTGGTGAGACCAAAGCCCACACATTCCTTACAAAATCATGGGGACACCTGAGTGCTTTGAGCCTCAAAAAAAAGTTTTCCCCCTTTGGTCTACATTTATACTGACGTCAAAGAAAAGAGAAACTACAACGTCTTTAAAGTACAGAAACACTGAGATATATGAGGATTTGATTCCAGGTAAGCAGAATCAGCTCCTAAGTCCACACTTAAAAATTTTCAGTGTGAAGACACAGTGAAATATACACGGAAGCAAAGTTGGGCTAATGTTTTACATATTTTAGAATCACTTTCAGGATGTGTTTCATTTTAGAAGAGCTAGAGGAAGGAAAGGAAACATTTATTGAGTGTGAACTATGCGCCTGGCACTGGGCTAAGTGCTTTTTCACACGTGCAATCTTATTTAACCTCACAACAACCCCGTAAAAGATGATTAATTTCCCTTTTACAGATGAGAACGAAGACTCAATGAGGTTATACACTTTGCTCAAGGTCACACAACTAATGAACAGTAAAACTGGTAATCAAACGTAGGAGTGCATGATGTTCATCATCCCCGCACCCCCACTCTTATTTACATTATATGTAGGTTGTATATACATCGCTACCCAGGATTGTGATGAGTACATTTGAAGGAAGTTGTAACTATTTCTCAATTCTAGATAGTCACATATACATTGAGCACCTTCACTAGTCTGTAAGCATCACGGAGCACAGAACTCAAGTCCTACTGCTGCTATACGGCGGTAATACTTGGCAGAGGGTGTGCTCAGAACAGTAGCTAGTGAGTCACTTAAAACTGTGCGTGTAGACGCTGACACCAGGGTAGATGATAATCCCAGGTAAAGACACAAATATAACATAAACCTCCGAGCCTTAACTTCTAGAGTGACTGTTTGACAGATTTGCCAGCAGACCTGAACAAAGCCCACCAGCCAAGCACAAGGACGCAGCTCCCTAAGCCCTGGGTGTGGTCTTCGTAAACTACTTCATCGCTCAGCCCCTCTCCCCCTTTCCCCGGGCCTCTTTGGCTGCTCTCTCTCTTCCCCGGCTTTGAACATTTTGGCAGCCTCCAACAGCTTCTTTTCAAAGAGCTGAAGACAACCCTGATTTTACAATTGCCTTGCTTAATTCCAGACAGGTTTCCATGAATCGTATTAAATTCAGGTGAACAAAGGGTATTTAGTCTGTGACAGAGCTGAACCGTATCTGGATAAATATAAACAAAAGAGTTAACCTTGTAAGAGCCACTGTTTGCCAGCAGTTGGAAGGACGTCAGCAGTGCCCTGGCCAAGGCAGGCCAGAGGGGGCAAGGCAGAAGAGATTTAACCAGACTGGTGCTGAGCATCTGGGCTCGGTATAAAGAGGGGCATAAAGATTATGACTGGAATACATAAGGGGAAAAGCAAATGTTCTATTCACAAAAAAATACACATTAATAATACCAGTCTTTAATCTACCCCAGGACCGCTAAGCTTGTCTTATTCATTGTTGGCTTTCATCTTCTCTGCAAAGCCTCCTGCTCAAGGTCCCTTCTCAGATCAGTCGCAGGTCGAGGGGCAGGAATACTGTTGCTGAACAGATATGCAAGGGAGTAGCACGTGTGACTGGAAAACAGTGTGACAACATAATCCCAGGGTGGACCGATGAGGTCAGTGTGGGGTGATGCAGCTTTTCTAGCATCTACTGAATCATCTGATGGGAGTGGCGATTGAAAAGAATAAATACAAACACATGCAACATACCGCCAAAAAGGCTGCACAGCCCAGATCTGAGAAAGGGGATCCCGGTTTGGCAGGATCGGTGGGAAGGTGGACGGAACAATGAGCTGGGAGTGAGGAGACCTCAGTTCCCCTCCCCCTGCCACCAGCTGAGTGTTTGTGTGACCTCAGGTTGTCTGGCCCCTGAGAACTGAGGGCCCTGATCCAGCTGGTATCTAAGGTCTCTCTCAGTTTCAAAGGCAAAGATCTGTCCTACGTAAGAAAGGTTTTATAAAGGAACATTACTACAAGATCACAACCTTGGGAGGCACTGTGCTCTGAACTGCAATTTTCTGCAGTCGTCACTGAATTTCTGAATATTTGCTAACCTCTATGGAAAAAGGCAAAGTATTGGCAGGTGCATTACAGCAAGAGGTTGAAGTAAAAAGAAAGAACACTTCTGCTCCAACCCACAACCACAGAATCCCAGCTACCCAGACTCTTACAGGCTTCTTTGTAACAGGTGGGACACGGAGAAACAGAAAGACCATTCAGTCGTGTCAGAGTCGCGTCAGGTCACGTTCATGTTCCCCAGCAGGCTACTTAGTTGTACACATCTCCTCTGCTCCGTGTTCTTTCTGTCTGGAGTATTTCTCACACTTCCATTTATCAAAATTCTGCTCCAAGTCTAAGACCTCCCAGGTGGAATGAAACTGCACCCTCATTGGTTATCAGCACGTACTTCATATTACACGTTAGCCCCCTTTAATTACAATGATAGATGATAAACTTGCTGAAGGCAGGGTGTGGATCTCATTTACATATGTGCCCCCCAGCCCGCTTGGTATGCTGCAGACACCCACTCAGTGATCTCTGAATTGAACGGGGATGTTCATGTTACCTGCTAACGTGACGGCAATGGAGACAGAGTCATATCCCAGGGCGTTTGTGGCATTACAAGTGTAGAAACCCACATCAGCTTCCACAGGTGACAGGATCTGTAAGGAATCATCTGGCTGTAGAAGAATCCTGGAGCAACAGAAAAGAAACGTAGACCTGGTCAGGTCGGTTGACTCCTTTTTGCCATTTGTTGTTGGCAAAGCTGGCAGGAACCTCAGGGGATATTCAGAACTGTTTTAGCAAGTGGCACAAACGAGCCACAGGAAATCAGCCTCTCTTGCCACTGTGATTGGTGAGATTGGTGTGATTCTGGTGGCAGGCCTAAATACGGAGGTTTGGGATTGCTTACGTGCTGTGTCGATTACTTGGTCTAAATGCTAAGAGTTGTTGCAGACGGTATGTGCGCACTGAGTACGTGTAACACACACATCAGGGGTGAGAGGAGATGCCAGAATGGATGGTGCAGATCGATTTGGGGAAGGCTGATTAAGGAAAAGGCAAAGCTATAAAGGAGAAGTGGGGCTTGGATCGATGGTGGAAAGTAGGCAGAGCTTCCACATATGGAGAAAGGCACCTGTTAAGGCTTGGAGGAGGGAGGGAGGCAGGTAGGAATCAAATGCTGACAAGAGAATTTTGGTGCACACATTTGAAGGAAATTACGCATGTAACTATGTCTCAATTCTACTGC
Organism: Vicugna pacos; assembly: GCF_048564905.1. Taxonomy (NCBI): domain Eukaryota; kingdom Metazoa; phylum Chordata; class Mammalia; order Artiodactyla; family Camelidae; genus Vicugna; species Vicugna pacos. The sequence continues at coordinate 21,787,147 of NC_132990.1, forward strand.
CTTCATTAGTCTGTAAATATCATCAGGCAGAACTTATTTATTGTTTTATTTCCCACATGACTTGGTAGAGGGCTCTTCTTCTGTGAAGAAGGTGCCATCAGAATGGAGGCAAAGTCTGCCCTTCAGGGTCATTCCAGAATCATCACCATATAGTTCAGATACTTTGCTTTACCTGAAAGGAATGATAAGACTCAAATTGTGAATTTCTACCATGAACTTCAAAATCCACTCCTATCTCAGTCTACCGTTTTTTTCTTTTCCAGATTGATGCCGTTTCTAAGAACTACCTGCAACATTAGGGCAGCTTAGCAGATGAATGACTAATGACGACCTGAAGCTGATGTCCTGGGGACTTGCTGAGGCTGATGATAAGTGGAATGTGTATGTGGAGGTGGGACCCCAGAAGCATTGTGGGGAAGGACTGGATGGGAACTTCGGAGATTCAGCGCCGGACCTGGCAGGGGTTTAGGTCAATAAATCATTCCACAGCACAGGAACGATTTAGTGGCAGCTTTGGGGCTCCCAGAGTCAGTCATTTCCATCTTCGTGATTATTTCCACCTCTCTAGTTTCCAAAGGCGCCAAGAACTGTTCACCTAAGATCATGTTAACATTCATCCATAGGACGCAAGCAGGTAAGGAGTCATTTTTCAAAAAGGGGAAAGAAAAAAAAAAAAAACACGAAAAGGTCAGGGGAACTCAAAAGACTTGGTGATGAAATTAAGACCAGGAGTCAGATCCCCTGTCCCAGCCGCACCGTCTCCCACTGTACAATTCTTTTTCTCCACTATGTCTCTTTCTGGGTCCTCTCCAGACTCTATGGTATTTGCCGTTTGGCACCATCTCTAGTCAGCTCTTAATTATTCTGAGGTGGGTGACTAGTCTGGCAATGAATCAGGCCTCCTCACCTCTGCTATTGGCCTTGGGCCCATTGCATTGCTTTTTCGTACCTCCTGTTGGAGGAAAGGCAGGAGACAGGAAAAGCAAAGCTTATATCAATCATTCTTCAGTCTGGCTATGTGTATGGGCAGCTCTGGTAAAAACGGGAAAGGAAAGAGAAAATCTTAGCCAAAGGGAAATTTCTGGATGGTGTGTGTTTGATTCAGTGCCATTCCAGATCATCGTTGCTCTTACAGGGACAGTCTGGCTTCTGTGGCACTGAACTAGAGTTGAGGCTTTTCGAGGGACAACATAAAGGCTAAGAGAGACTGTGAGAGAACTCACCATTCCTTCATCCACTCATCCATCAAAATTAGGGGTTTTCTCTCAAAGTCCAACAGTTACATGCTAATTGGTTAGTTTATTTCAAACTGCTAATAAGAGAAAGATGATATACAATTTACTTTCCTTTAGTAAGCCATACAATATTTTAAATAATAATATCACTATTTTAAAAACAGGAATCTTCATAGATGCAACACAGTACCCCTGCTAAATCTTTTCAGGTGTTCAGGCTGTTTTAGATTTAAAAAATGAAACACTGACTTTATGATTTAAATCTTTACGATGTCCCAGGAACATGGATGACTCCAAAACAATTTCCAGGCAAGAATCAGAAAAACAAGCTTAACCAAATTTCAAAAGAACTGACCACTTAAGATGACTGAACTTAGTAGATCATTACTCAGTTTTAGCACACTCAAAAGGCAGGGATTAAATCTGCTAAACTCCCAAGTCCGCTGGGATAGTTGCTTCCCTATCAGAACCTTATCAGAAAGGGTTCTTGAATTGAACGTTCAGAACAGGAGGCTAGAAGCCAAGTCTTTTGAACTTTATTTTGTTTCTAAGATTTACGTCATCACTGTTGGCAAATCTCTTCCTCTACCTTTCAGCTTATCAGCTTCTAAAATGCAGTTGAAGTATGTTTTCCTGTCCAGCAGAGGGAACTGTTAAAATGAAGTATATAAGGAAGCTCTGGACCACCTTTTGGTATTTCCAGAGACCTTCCCATTGGTGATATTAGACATTCCAAATGGAGACGTAAATGCGAGCAAGGAGGGGGGATGAAAAGACTGTGAGGAAGGAAGTGAGAGGGGCTCAAGATATTGGTCCACTTCCACCCCGACAATTTATTAACTCTCTATATTCTGACCATTTTTCTCTGCATAGGACTATTGCCCCTGCCTGATCTCATGCAGAGGGTCTAAGCCCCACTCCCACTCTGCGCCTGAACCACCTAAATTATTTTAAGTTGGGCTTCACTTTTACAACTGCATCAGTTTCTCCAGGCACTGGTGCTACTGAGCGAGCCATGATGCTCTCTGCCTGTATGAAGCCTGGAGAGAATTCCCACAAAGCTGGTGAACAGAAGGGGGGAGCATCCACCACACTGGGCACAGAGCCATCAGGGTCTGAACTAGGTTGGGAATAATGGAAATGGAAAGGAAGGAATCTAGATCATAAGCCTCAGCATTCACATTTTCTTTTATTCCGTAAACTGTCTACACAAAGATAAAGAAGCTGAAGTATTTGCCTTCACAAAACAGTTTAAATATTGTCTTAGGACAAAATCTATGTGTGACAAAACCTGAATTTCTCATGTATTGCGTATACTTATTGTTTTTATTCATAAAACTGAACTCTTTAGCTTAAGGAAGTACATAGTTATTTGGTGTCAGAGTCATTTCAAATAGGGTTTTTCAATCCAGTACAATTCAACCTGTCATGTCTCGCATATGCCTGTAAAATCAGTAGATGGGACTCTGGAGGCTGCCACTAGGGGGAGCAATACTTCCAGAGAGGGTTCCAATGCAAGACTCTCTAGGAAACATGACGAGGCCAAGGAAAGGGCTTGCTGGAGACTGAGGCTTGCTTTAGGCTCTCTATCTAGCCTGGCATCTAAGGAGACAGATTCTTGGAAAAAATATTTTTTTCTTTGTTTTTCAGGCATCTACTCTATTAATTTAACTAAATTTGTTGGTAGCTGATTTCTGTCAGCTTGTATTTAGGTTTCAGACTTGATAAGCCTGTTTTAGAATGCACAGGCACAGAAACATAGTGCTGCTTTCCAAGCCAAACCAGAAAGATTTCTCTGGGGTTGTTTTGGAATTTAAGGAATTACAAGATGAGGGGACACGGAATGGGGCATGATGAAGACCTACATTGCACATAGTACTGTGGTCACATTAGGTAGATTAATACTTGCTGCTTTCCTCCCATATCCACATTCCTGTTTGGTTTACTGGGCTAAAACTTACTGCTTTATTTCTCTGGCCATTGTTCTTGGCTAGAAAATGAAAGAACATTTTTGCTTTTCTGGTGGCCTTTACTTGTGTCTTTGTGACAGCTTGTCTTCTCAAGCATTCTACAAACGAAGAACCATCTGAGAGAGTACAAATAATTGTTTTAGTTACACATGGAAAGTCCTTGTCGTCCACATGAGGAGGATATGGACAAAGCGCTGTGGGCCGGTCATACCAAGCACAAGCTCCCTGAGGGGATGTGCTCTCCTGCACTGGCCACGTACAGAAAGCAAGTATGCTCATTTGAAAAGAAGACCGCTCCCGGTGTCTAGAGGAAAGGCTCTCACAATCCTGTGTGTGGGGAGCTATCATGATGCCTTCTAAATCCTTGGCTCAACAGTGACACCACTGTCTTCTGCAGGCCTACCTCTCACAGTACTGTCCACAACCCACCCTGTGAAGCTAGAGTAGAGGGGCAGGTTTCCTGACTTCAGTCAAGAGACATGGAATCGCGTGGTGGTCTTGGGCAAGCCTTTCAACCCTATGAGCCTCTAAGTTCCTTCTGCAAACTGAGGACCTCATAGAGTTCTTGCGAGGATCACAGAAAGGAGTGAGCTAACTGTTTCTACGGAACTATTTCTAAGAAACAGTTTCTTACTGTTTTCTAAGTAAAAAAGCATCAGCCTGAACATCAGATGCATCTAATAAATTAGTAATTTTTAACGGTACAGGTGGTGGTAACTTACATTACCATCTTGAAATTCTTCCTTGTCATTCCCAGTTGTCAGAGGAAAATTTCAAGCTCTGGACACAGAAATACCCATCTGCTCCATGGGCCATGATGTACCATCTCAGGCCTCTCACCCTAACAAATCATTCTTAAATCCATTTTAGGTCTCATCACAGGGCTAGAACTTGTATAGGTATATCCTCTCTCTTTAGAACAGTGTCTTCCTCATACTTGCAAAGTCACCTGCCTCACTTCCCAACACAGACTTGTCTTTCCACTCAAGGTGGCCTCTTTGACTCTCCTTGCACAGCTTTGCGCTAAATTCATGTTCTTCCTCCTGGTGATCCTTCCAAATTCTCCCCATCCCTTAAGAACAAGTTCAAGTTCAGCCTCTTGGGTTACCACAGTCCACAAGTATCCCTCCCTTTCCTGATCTTCCAGAGTTGTTCTGAGTTGTACTACAAACCCCTTTCCACTCTACAACGCCTCATTCCTTCAGTTCCACTGTCAACAAATACTTCAAGGGCTGGGACTCTTATTTCTTTTATAGTTCCTTCTTCAGTATTCAGTATAGCGCTAGCATGCTGAATAAATACTTAATAAAACACCTGTGTAGTTACCTTGAAAGAAACGGAGCTGAAAATGATCATTTTGACAACACAGCTCAGTGGTTCAGAGTACAGACTCCTGGGCCGCAGTGACCGGACCCCACCCCCAGCTGTATCACTCAGTCGCTTTATAACCTTGGACAAGTCGCTTACTTCTCAGGGACACAGTCTTCCCATCTATAAAATAAGGAGAATTACTGCCCTACCTAGGGCTGTCGTGATTATTCTGCAGGAGTTCAGGTATTCCAAGAACACAGAAAAGTACTTGACGTGTAGTAAATACTGTGGAAATGCAGTTATTATTATTATTTTGTTGTTGCTGACATCGCCATCACCATTATCACTCACTCCTCTTGTCTCAGCCTATGTATTCTGGGCACTGGGAAGAGCTGCTTTGCCATGGATAAATGACAGAGAAATGGAGGGTTTTCAAGAAAAAAATCCGTAAGTCAGGGCCATGCGGAAGGAGCAAGGGGTTTTCTGAAGGAGAGAGCAGGGTATGCGCCACAGAGTGTTTACCTTGGTGGTGGCACTGGGGGTGGGAAGAGGAACAGAGGACTGAGGCCACATGGCACACTGGGTTGGCAACTGCCTCAATTCTATTCTTGACTCAGGAATCTTGGAAAGAGGACAACTAGTTATTTCCATAACTGTTTTAACATTATTAACCAAATACTGAAATTTTAGAATACTTAAAAATAAAAGCCAGAATCCTGCCTTGCAAAAAAAAAAAAAGTATGTCCATATTAAGAGTAAAAGAATGAGAATTGGAAAAAATTAGGCTTTAGAAGCAAATAAGTTAAAGGGTACCATGCAAAGAATATCAGCTCCAAACTCCTAGGAGGAGATGAGGTCTTTTCCTTACCGTGAAATGCAGATTTTTTTTTTTTTTTCCTGCTGAGGGTTGTCTAAGATTAGGATAATCAAATCTACCACAAAGGGAGAGTGGGAACAGGTATTTAGCAGACAAGTGTACTAGCTTTATTAATTTTATTCTATCATGTGACTAGATTGTTACTATGATCCCATTTTAGAGAAGAAGCAAAGTTCAGAGAAGTAACTTGCTCAGCGGGTCCAGGGACTCAGGAAGGGAGAGCGACCTTTGACCTTTTAAAAACTGACTATCCAAGCATCCACTGGGGCCTAATAGGAAGGCACGTGGTTCGGCTTTGTTTTTGGTAGAGGGTAATTTGTGCCAAGATTTGTAGTTACTCAGGGAAATGGACAATCACTAACAAGAATATTGTGGATTTTAAATAGCTGGAAGGCATGTGGTTTGGCCTCGTTTTCTGCTGGGGGATAATTTGTGCCAAAGTTTGTAGTTACTCAGGGAGATGGACAATCACTAACAAGAATATTCTAGATTTTAAGTAGCTTGAAGCTGGAGGACACAAAGAATGCTGTGAGAAGACGTTCTCTGTGAGCAAGAATTTTTTTCTAAAACCAAAAATTATAGTAGCCCAGAGACTTGTAAGGGAGAGCTTTGTTTTGTTCAGATATTTTGGGGAACAGATTTGAGGTTCATGAAGACTTTCATATCACCATTTGGCGAGGGCAACTCTTTTTTTCAATCTTTGCTGTTTTTAATGTAATTGCCAACTAAAAGTTATTTAATGCCGGAAGCCCCATGATTGCTCCAGGTGGAAATATAGGAAATATTTCTGGAATGGGAAAGGCCACCTGACCACACATTCTTAACCCTGTCCTCACACTTTCTTCCAAACCCTTCAGTTTCCTTCTCTTCAGAAAGTCCTTAAGTCTTAATTTGCTAATACGAGTAGTTTGATTTGCCTGCTGGGTCATTCGTTTCAAACTACAGACCTGGCATGAAATGACTGACTGGGTTTCTTACTTACCTTGAAGAGAGATCATCAAACTCCAGTCGGCTGCCACCTGCTTTTGTAAATAAAGTTTTATTGGCACCCAGCCACACCAGATGAGGTATTCTCTGTGGCTGCTTTTAGGCTACAATGGCCGAACTGAGTGGTTGAGACAGAGAGAGAGAGTCTGCAAAGTTAAAATGTTTACTCTCTGGCCTTTGACAAGGTTAGTTTGCTGACCCTGACCTAGAACACAGAAGAATCTTCACTTCTGGTTTGTTTCAGTGTCTTCCTCATTTATACAAAAATGTTAACCACTTTTTCAGAACTCTACCATTTGCTAGGACCATTTTTCTAGAAGAATAAATTAACCGCTAGGGGGATATTTTGAGACCTTCTAGACTTTCAGAGAACAGACAGTGGCTGGTTGTCAATGAGTCTCGTGTCCTCTCATCTTCTCTGCTTTTGATTCATGCTGGTCATTTCCATGACCTTGCAATGATCTTCTATACTTTTTTTTTTTTTTTTGGCTAAGGCCAAACATATTTACTGGGATGGCTCCTTTTTTTACTGACTTGCTGTTCTTACACTTTTCAACTGAGAAAAACATTTGTCATCTCCATTTCCTTTAGTTCTATAAAGGAAACAAGCCAAACAAAATTGAAACTGGTTTCTCCTTCTCTCCCTATATCTGCCCAGCCTCTAGTTTTCCTATTATCTGTAAACTTAGAAACTGCATTTCATGTGCTTATGACTTTTACATATAGCATGATTCACAACTGCGGTTCTGAAACTGACCCTGGAGGCATTTTCCATCTGATTCCCTCTTCCATTCTAAGAAGTTTCCATCTGTGGATACTCTGTTGCCCAAGCTAAAGCCTTCCAAATACTCCTTAATTCATCTCCTATTCAACACTACTTTGGAACACTGTCCAAAGCTTTCTGGGAAGTATAAACATTCAGAGCATACAGATTTCCCTGTCCTACCAGATCAGAAATGCCAGCCAAAAATTGTCACTAGAGTAAAAGCATTCTCTCCTGTTGTCTGGATTTAGGCTGGTAATTCTCCATCACACTGTGTTTTACTAGACACCTTTCTATTTCTGCTCTGAACAATTGACCAGGAGTCCCCCAAGTAAGAGTGAAGCTCCTGATTTTGAGACATCCTGGAAGACGGTTTGGTAAATTGGTCTCATATCTAAGTGATAATGATTATACAGTCAAGTGAGTATCCACTGTGTGCCAGGTACTTTCCAGATATTATTTCTGTTCTTCACACCCTTGCTCTTGTGCAGGGAAGGTACGATCATTTTAATTTAACTAGTGAGAAAGCCAACGTTCAGAGAGGTTAGAGTGGACTCATGTGGCTACTAAGTAGCAGAACTGTTATTTGAACCTAACCTGCTGTGATTCTAGCCTTACTGTCCTCTACCACTGCGGGCTGTCCTCAGTGTTTGCTCCTCCTGACCAAGGGGGTGGGGGAGTGAAGTGGGCACACCCAGACCCAGAAAAGAAAGAAAGCAGGGGCGGGCTTTTCGGGATTAAAAGGCAGGAACTCCTTGGCATTAGCCTGCTCCCTAGGACTCCACATGGATGGAGTATCACCTCCGAGTCACTTCTCCACCCCTAGGAAGGAATCGGTATTTTCTTCAAAGTATACAGGCTCATAGTCTTTTTCATGTTCACCTGCATTCCTTTGAAAAATCTCATAACCATTAGGAGAGTCTTGTTTAAATGCTTTAAGACTTATATTAGCTGAGCTATGAGTAGACTGTTTATATCAGCTCCCTCTCGGACCAAAGGTTTTGACTAGCAAGCAAAGATTTCCCTGCCAGTGTGCGGCTGTCAGTGGTATTTAGATCTTTCTCAGAGGAAGGGATCAATCTTCATCCAGCTTTCCTTCCCAATTTGGTAATCCAGCTCCCTGTGCCAGTTTTGGAGAATGTGGCTTTTCTTTTCTGTTAAGAAGTTAGCAGTGTCCTTACAGTTATTGTTTCTGAAGTTGGATTCAGATGTAGGAGGACTGAATATGTATTTGTCCATAATTACATGAGCCTCCTGGTATCTGACGTGGGGAAGAGTTATGGACAAGATTTTTCAGCTAGTGCTGGCTCCTTATCCAAATGTAAATTGGAGTTGGCTTTTGCCTGAACCTTAACTCAAAATGTAGTCAAGAGTAGAAGGACCCAATAAGTGTTCAGTATTTATAAACAGTGACTGAAAAGCAAGGAACAGTTCAGCTTCATCTTGTTTGTGTCTTGTATCTAAATACAAACGTGCACAAGGCCATCAACACTGGAAACATACCCAGTTAGACACAAACACAGATGTGACAGCGACAATGTTTACTGAGTGCCTATTAGGGGTCCAGCGCTGTGCATGTTTGCAGCTGGGTGCGTATATGTAAAGGTAGCACAGATGATAGAAGAAAAGGCTTTCCCTGAAACAGGTATGTCACAATAAAAACAGAAGCCTCACAAATTGGCAATCATCTGGCTAGAAAATAGAATGTTAATTTATGCGAGGTCTAGCTGACCTCCCACCTGCCCCACCGTGGCTTCTTTCTAAAACAGTGGCAAGTCCACATACTCAACTAAGGTTAAAATCGATACAAAGAAACAGTCCCTGGAGCCAAACTGAATCTCACATCTCTGTGCTTCAATTTTAACATCTGTAAAATTGGGACAGTAACCTCAGAGGGTTATTGTAAGAATAAATGGGCACCTGTAAAGACTAGAACAGTGTGTAGCACCAAGCAAGTGCTCAATAGTTAGCAATGATGGTGAGAATGATGATGTGATGGGAGACAGGATGCCATAAGCGATCTACTCTGCACTTACTCGACAGTAGTGATTTGTAAATAATACAGCTGTGAGCCACAGAGCCTCAGGGTCCTAAAACTTCTCTAGTGGAGAACACGTGGGCAAGGTAGAAATGTTAAATTGGGAATGGGTACCCCTCCAGAACTCTGCCATAACTGCACGTTAGAGACTGGAAGTTCAGATTATGCAAAACCATGCAGACCACAGTCTCCACTGATTAGGAAACCTCCCTCTCGATCACTGGCACTCATCATTCCTTTATTCATTTGGTCACCAGTTTCTTGTTCGTTATGTGTCTGCTATGTTCTGGAATGGTGGAGAAAATGAGAACATTCTTAAACATCTGCCCTTCAGGAAGAGTAACAACATCCAGAAGGTAATATACAAAAATAACTAATTCTAACACACAGTGGTAAGGCTGAGAGGGAGTATTACACGGAGGGTGCTATGTGGGCTGTGGAGGGGGTCATCTGACCCGGGCTTGAGGGGTAGGCTTCCTGTCAGGAAGGACAGGATTAGGCAGACAAAATGGGTTGGAAGTTCTAAGGCAAATTCATCAACAGCAATTAATTGGACACTGCAGAAGGGCAGAGCTCAGTGGGGTGAAGTGAGGGGGTCTTGTAGGAGATGAAACCAGAGAAGTAGGCAGATGTCAGGTGATAAGAGGTGCTTTATATCATGCTAGGGTGTTTGGAACTTATCCCCAAGTGCTGGAAGGCCATGAAAAGAATTTTAAGCATGGGAGCAGCATGGACAATTTTGCTAGAAAGATGCTCTAGTGGTAGAATGGCAAATGATCCAGAGGAAGAGTCAGTAAACTTGTTCTGTAAAGGGACAGATGGCAGATATCTGAGGCTTTGAGGGATACCTACGGTCTCTGTTGTATATTCTAGCTTTTGTTTATATATTTTTATTAACCCTTAAAAATGCAAAAGCCATTCCTTTAATAATCCTTTAAATAACGTGGGTTCAAATCCCAGCTCCACCACTTATTAAGTGCAAGACCTCGAGCAAGTCAATCAAACAGCTTTGGGCTCAATTTCAATGGCTCTTTTAATGATCCTTTAACAGCCATTCTTAATAGTCCTTTAAAAAATGTAAAGCCACTGCCTGCCATTTGCCAACCCCTGGTCTCGAGAAGGCAAATATAGTTAGGAAGCTGCTGCAATCCTCTAGAGCTGACAAAGGTAAACCATGTACAGGGTGAGAACAGAGGGCAGTGGAGGGGTGACAGAGCCACACAGGGGCCAGAAAGGTCTAGAAGTATAGGCAGACCTCATTCTATTCTGGTTCACAGGTACTTTTTTTTTCTTTTTAATTGAAGGTTCGTGGCAACCCCATATTAAGGGGCGCCATTTCCCCCAACAGCATGTTCTTACTTTGTTTCTCTGAGTCACATTTTGGTAATTCTCACAATATTTCAAACTTTTTTCATCACTATTACATTTGTTACGGTGACCTGTGATCAGTGTCTTTGATGTTACTCCTACAATTCACTAACGGTTCAGATGATGGCCAGCATTTTTAACAATAAAGCATTTTTAGATTAAAATATATAGATGTTTTTTAAAAAGACATTAACACTATTGCATGCTTAATAGTCTATAACATAGTGTAAATACAACTTTTATATGCACTGGGAAACCAAAAGACTGTGTGACTTGCTTTATTGCAATATTTGCTTTATTGTGGTGCTCTGGAACTGAACCTGCAGTATTTCCAAGGTATGCCTGTATTTTGGCTTGGAAAGCTGAATGGATGGGGTACTCTTTACTGAGATAGGGATTCAGGAGTTTAGTTTTAGAAATACTGACTTGACCTTCTTGTGGGGCATCTGGGCTAGAATGCCCAGTGGACAGCTGTACATCTGAGTCAGAAGAGAGATTTGCTTTGGTGCCAGATAATGAGTGTCACCAGCACACAGGGGACGCTGGGGCCATGGGATGATGAGTGTAAGTAGAGTGAGATACCTAAGAGGGTAGCGAAGAGGTGGGCAGAGGAGGAGAAATCCACGAAAATGCCAAGAAAGAATAATCAGAGAAGTAGAAAGAGCCAAGTGCGTGTGGTTTCTAAAGTAGTAAGAAACTGTTTTTAGGAGGAAGGGCTCAGCCTGCGCAGAATGTTGCTGAGAGCTCAGATAAGAAATGTTGTGAGAGACAACTTTCTTCTCTTTGAATAAACAACAAATAACTTTCTTAGGGGGACGGCGCTTTATCCAAGAGAAGTGTATGTTGCATGCAGCCTGAGCATATGAGGTGGGCAAATAGAAGGCAACTCTATAATACACTGAATGGAAATATTAGGGAGGACTTGAAACATTCATAATTAACAACACTGGGGGGTTAATAAGATAGACTTCTGTACGTGAAATATTTCCAGGAAATAAACTGGCTACTTGGAGGGTATAATATTAATGTTATCAAACTACTCAGGTACCAATAATGCACTCAGCCCATGAAGTGAGGCTGGAAGACCTGTCACAATGCAGCAACATGGAGGAGCCAGTCAATGACGGATCCACATGAGCTACGCAGATTCAGTAAAGAAAGCAAAGGGAAAATGAAACAGAGTTCTCTTGTTTTCTAAATCAATTGGCACACAGCTCTCCGAAAAGGACTTTCCAACTCACCCCTGATGACTGAGCCATGAAGTCCAGTCCTCTTCTTTGTATTCAGGCTGAACTACCTCACCACACTTAGTAATTAACCTCTAATCTCTAGCTGGTCCAGAACTTTTCTAGAAAATTGGCAGACTGGGAGTCTTAACTGCCACCATATCTATACCCTCCACACACATACACTTCGTGGTCTCTCTCAAAACCTAGGTACAATGGGAACTAAATCTAACCCACATGCAAGCTGGTGGAGTCTGGGAAGGAGGCAAGAGGATGGGAGAGTGCTTGGAATTCCTAAGTGTCATTTTAGCATGGAATTCTGTCTGACTGGACCAAATCTTTTAATAGAAATGATAGCAAGTGCGTGATTCTACTCAGAGGTTCACCTTTCTCCATTTACCCTCTCAGCTCTTCTTAAACATGTTCCTTGAACCCTGAGCCTCAGAACCACCTGTAGGGTCTGTTAAGATGCAAATGACTGGGCCTTACTGTAGAAAGAGTTTCTAGGGTAGGGTACGATGGGGATGTCTGCATTTCTAACAAGTTCCTGGTATTTACTGTACACACTGAATATGGGAACCCCTCCTCTATCTCCTTTTAAAAGTTTAGAAGTTTCAAGAGAAGTATTGGGACCACTGGGGTTTAAAACAGACGTGAGGCCCAAGTTGTTGCATTCTCCACAAACCCTTCACTCTGTCTTAGTTTCCGCGGAGCAGGGACCTTTCCTTATTTACCATCTCACTGTCTGGTGCCTGTCACTGTATCTAATGCTCAACAAATACTTGGAGAGTTGAAGGGACAATTGCAAAGGGCCCCTTACTAACCCCCCAGCTTCTGCTCATGCTTCTCTCTAATCCACTCACCACAAAGCAGCCAGTGTGAGTCTATAAAAATGGAAATTAGGTCATTTCGTTTTCCTGGCTGAAATCCTCCAAAATCTCCCTGTGGTGCTTAGACTAAAACCTAAACTCCCTTTCCTGGTCTCTGGTCACCCTCGTGGCCTCATCCCACACCACCTTTACCTTCTGCCTGCTACACTCCAACCAAGTGAACTCTTTTTGGGTTCTTTCAACACAATAAAGTCATTTTCCCCTTGGGAGGGGTGGGGTGGTTTGCACTGCCTGTTCCTTGCTCAGAAACACTCTTCCTTCTGATGTCATATTGCTGGACGTTGGTCATCATTCAGCTCTTGGCTTATAGGTAACCTCCTCAGAGCACCCATCTAACATGGTCGCCAGATCATTCCTTATCAAAGACCTGTTTTAACTTTCTGCCCAACACTTTGTTGTGTGCTTTTCTGTGTTTATTGTCTTGCTTCACACTCATTCATTAATTCATTCACTATTTACTAAGAATCTGTTTAGTGCCAGGTACTCTTCCCAGCAATGGGGACACAGCAGTAAAGAGAGTCTCTACTCTTATGGACAGGCAATCAACATGTAAATGTGGAATATGTTAGATGACAATTAAATTCTGTGCATAAAAGAGCAGAGTTAAAGGGTTAGAGAGTGATGAGGAGTGTTCTTTCAGACAGAGGGATCAGGGAAGGCCTTTGTGATGTGTGCCCTTTGAGCAGATATCTGAATGTGTGAAAACTGCAAGAGGACATGGACTTCTACTTCATTCACTATAATGTTTCCAACAAATAGGTATGTATCTAACATGTAAGAGGTACATTAATAAACACCTATGGAATGAACAAATATGCATACCTCTCTCTTAGTACTTCAACACTGCAATCACTTCTCTGGTTTCCTAACTAGACTCACTGACAGTGAATGAGCCTCCTTTTTCTCCATCCCTAGTATCTAACATAGGGTCTGGCTCAGAGTAAGCACAGGAGAGTTTGTGAAGTAAAGGAAGAAGCAGGGATTATAAAGAACCAGTCTCATAATACACTGAGGGACATCCTGGAAACTAGTGTTTGAGAGGCCGACATGTGCTTCAAAGAATCATGTGAATTCATTTTAACTAGTAAATTACATATATGATGATATGAATAGTATCTGAATTGTGAGTGGTTCTGCAAACCAATTTCTTTCAAATCAAGCTCTGGCATATTTCAAAGCCAACAAGTAACAGACTTCAGTTTCTTTCTGCCTTGACCTATCTTGCTGGCTCAGGCTACTTAGAATATACTTTAATACATTTGCAAAGTCCTGTAGACCAACAGCCAGCCGAAGCTGGCAGACTCTTTCAGAAAGATGGATTTGGGTACTAAGCAAAAACAGACTAACTGAAGTATAACACTGGGCATTTCAGCACTTCTCTGTTCGAAAGTAAATTAGCATTTCTGAGCTGCTACCGCAGACAGTAATGATGACAAGCAATGAAACCCAACACAAAAGAGGTCACCAACAGCCCAGAGCAACACAGTCCCAATGGCAGCTCTGTGCCTCCTGCGTGCTCTGGGCAGATACATCCACTTCTTTTCTCAAACAGCACTTGGAAAACTGCAGAGAAAACTAAACTTCAGCATTATTTCTTACTGGCCAGCTAAGCAAAATGGAAAAATTATGATGTGAAAGATCAGAAACAGAAATCTCTTATTTTCCCCACTGCATGCCATTAACTTGCATTACAAAGCTCCGTCAAGGCTACAGGTAGGAAGAAGTCATGATAGTGGTAAAAAATGGAAAACTGTTTGCCCATTCCCCCCCACCATGTGCTTTCCCTCTCAATGTTATCCCCACTCCCACTCTGACGAATGTCCTGGTGCCTGAAGACACAGGATTTGCCCTCTCCTCTCCTAGGTCTAGAACTTTTCGTAACTTTAGCACCTGACCACCATGTTTGTTTTTCTAGCTGGATGCCACTGAAACTTCTTCATCTTAGAGCCGTTAGACTCTTAATGCCCATGAAAGTGAAAATTAAAAGGCAAAAGTCATGTTTCTAAATGGTATGTCAAGAATGATTGGTATCCTTGAGATTCCTAGGCCAAAAAATTGTTCATTGATCAAAAAAGTACTTGGAAAACACTGCATACTATACCCACTTGGAATATCACAACACACGTTGGAATGCTTAAAGGAGTTAAAAAGTAGAAAAACTAAAATGATATTCAATTGAGGGGTAGTTAAATGCATTCAAGAAAAGTAATCAACTGTTAAAAAAGGTGATACATACTACTCTGAAATGTCTCCTAGACATGTTGTTGAATAAAAATCAATTCAAACTTCTAAACATGAGTAATATCCCACTAAAAAACATGAATCCTACGTGTGTATATGTTTTATATGTAACACAATAAAAGACATAACAATTCCGAAAGGATGTATACCAAATTATTAAGGGTGACAGCCTCTGGGGAATAGGGTTGGGGGCATGAAGGAGACTTGCATTTCTGCTTTATAGATTAAGGTATTATTTGAATTGTTTTATAGCCTCTTTATTACTTTCATAATAAAAAAGAAAAAAATCAAATACTACATTAAAATAATAGAAGTAAAATCCAGCAGTAAATACATCTGTTTAGCTTTAAGTGAGGTCGTCCCCGCTGATTCCTGCGATCAATGAATCTCTACTTTGTAGAGCACTCAGAAACAAATTTTTCAACAGATTTTGAAGTTACTGTGCTCAAGGCTGTCCCCACTCTCCATCAACACATGAGTTTTAACCTCTGTGACCTTCTGTGAATGAGCAAAGGTGGTAGATGGGACCTCAGAGATGATCTGCTACAACTTCCTCATTTTAGAAATGAAGGGATTAAGGCTGAGGAAAGTGAAGGGGTTTGACAAGACAAGCCTGAAGCCCTCAATCCTCATCTAACTCCTTCCACATCTTCCCTAGTCACCAGGTGACATCAATGGCCCATGATCCTTGATTTCATAAAATAAGTTCTAGCACTCAAGGAAATTGTCGGGATCTCTGAGGAACCATAGACTCAATGTTCTCCTCGTAGTTCCAGGCAGAGCAGAGCCCTGATCGTCCCCTCCCCCTTCCCAATGGCCTGCCTTCTCCTACAGCTTTTAGGAGGAAGTAGGCTCTATTCAAAGGAAGGGACCCTGGAAAAACCTGGTAAAAAACAGCAGGGGTCTTGAGGCAACATGGTATCCCTAGTGAAGTATAGGAGATGCGTGCAAACATGAACTTT
This sequence comes from Vicugna pacos, assembly GCF_048564905.1. Taxonomy (NCBI): domain Eukaryota; kingdom Metazoa; phylum Chordata; class Mammalia; order Artiodactyla; family Camelidae; genus Vicugna; species Vicugna pacos. Next base: position 21,803,015 of record NC_132990.1, read on the forward strand.
TTCACGCAAAACAGTAAGAGCTTGAGTTGAGCAGGACTGGGTTTGAATCTGTTCTTTTGATTCTGCCTTTTACTAGCTACCGAACAGTGGTCAACTTCTTTAATTATCATGAGCTTTGGTTTCCCTACCTCTGAAATAGGGATATCTGCTCATGTGTTACACCTTGCAGTGGACATTAACTGAGTTGATGGCTATGGAAGTTGCTAGCATGGGGGCACAGTTACATTACTTAGTAAAGAAATGTTAATCCCTATGTTCTTCACACAGCCCACTGCGACTCCTTTCGATCTAAATAGTACCCATCCTGGGCAACAGGCCCAGGTAATACACAAAAAACAGTACCTATACTTGAGAAACTGGCTGGCGGGAGGCATGCATGATTTGGGCACAACAGGTGTGACTGTGCAGTGACAGAGGTGAGTTCCACTGCACCATGCACCTGAGCACCAGGATACCACTTTCAATCAGCACCCATCGTCCTGGGGTCTGACACCGGCGCTGCTTCTCCGTGACCCAGTGGCCTCAAGGGGATTGACTGCAACTTTGGTCTGACTCACAAATTCCTTACAAAGATTTCTAGAAAGAACTGCAGGGATCTGATCAAGCAGTTAAGCTCATCAAGGAAACTATAAGCTGGGGACCGAGAAGCAAACAACAGGAGCGGTTACCATCCCAGGCTCTCCAGGCACATTGTCTGCATCCAGACCTTGTCTTCAGTGTTTATATGTGGGTCCAACACCAGTGCCTCAGCTTTCTCTTTACCCATGTGGTAACAATAATGGTACTCACTCCACAGGGTTTTTTTTCTGTTTTTCCGAAGATTAAACAAGGTAATACCTTTACAGCATTGAGCACAGTGTCACAGAAAAAAATTCTTAGATTGTTATTAAAGCTATTTGATCTGTAAGTACTCAGGCTGAGAGGCACTATTATTGGCATTTCAAAAGCACAAAAGACGTGGGCAGGATAGACAGTCACATTTGTTCATTAAGTCTCAAAGAGTGGACATCAAGTCTCAGTAGAGTCCAAGGAGTACTCTTTTGGAACCACGTAAATCTGATATTGAATCCTTGGTCTGGCTCTTACTAAAGTGTGATCTTCTGGGAGCTGCTAAACCTCAACCGTCTATGTGAAACTGGAGGATAATGTCACTTTTGCAGTTGACAGTCAGAAGAAATGCAGCAACGTATAAATAAATGTGGCATTCTGCCTGGCACAATAAATCCTGGCTCCTTTCCCTCATTACTCAAAGCCAGCAAGCTAATGAAAAAGATTAGCTGAACAATAGCATTTCAAAGTACATTTAATGAAAACAGCATTCTCCATGGATTCAGAGAAGATACAAAGTTAAAATGAGGATTTTGGACTGGAGGACCTTAAAGGTTCCTCTCTCATCCATAGTCTACCCTTTTCCCATTGGCTGTTTATCTTGTTTTTGTCACATATCTTGGCTCTGCCACCTAATAAATGTGATCTTCAGCAAGTTGCTAGACTTTCTTTCCTCTTCTGTAAACCTAGTTCTTAGGACTACTGTTAGAAGTTGGTGAAATAAAGCACAAAAAGAGTTTACACTTGCCTGGTAGATAGTTACTACTCAGTCAATGCCAGCTTGTTGTCAGGGCCACTATAAAGATGAAAAGAGGATGTATGTAGGAAGCATGGCATGCTGCTTGGCACATAGGTAGGATTCAGAAAATACTGTCATTATTATTACTTCTTCCATCACTATTGATTTTACATTGTGAATGGCCATAGCCCAAGGAAACCAGTAAGTAATACATGCTGTCATCCCAGTAAAGACATATCAAAACAGAGCTACCAAGAGATACTAGAATACTTAATCACAGGTCTGACCAGGAATAAAAACTTTCTGGAATAAATAGTCTTGTCTAGTCCAGACAGAGGATGGGTTCACCCACGGGAGCAAAAGATGCTGGCTGCACTTTCTCCCCAGCCCTGGGGGACCACACACATGGAGACAGCATCCTGGTGTGTGAGCTTTTCAGCAGTTCATCTCACAAAATGGTACTGTAATAATATCTTGGCCTGGAATGATATCTTTCTGCCAAAAGTTCAAAGCTATCCAGAAAGTATCTCATTAATCTTTGGGAGCCTATGGGGATTGGGGTTGGTAGGCATTCTCACTATTATTATCTTATAAAGATGAGAGCAGAAAGTTTAGAGAAATGAACTACTTCGTCTTTGTTGCAATGGTCTATCAGCGCCGAGAGAGGGCTTGAAACCCAGGATGCAAGCAATCTCTGAGGCCCAGTGCTCTAAGCCACAGCCTTGGAAACACCTTGAAGGAAGAATGAATAGGTGCCTCCCGCAAAATGTGGCCCCTTGCCCTCCTCCCTTCCCAGCCCAGGTAACTGCAGAGCTCACCTGTCGCTGAACTGAACCTCTTCTCCGTTCCTGGCCCAGCTGATGGTAGGCTTTGGGTTGCCTATGGCCTCACAGTGCAGAAGCACACTCAGTGTCCCGCTGGCCAGGGCCACAGTCTGCCCCAGGTGGGTGACCACCTCGGAGGCTGAGAGCTGCTGGGCGGCTGAGATCTTCCGCAGGATGACGGGCTTGCGGTGTGGCCGGCGAGAGCCGCCCCCTGCCTCCCCGGTGGATGAGGTCCGCAGGAAGCTGCTGAAGCCCGACACATGATTATGAGGAGTGATCGCCACTGGAGGAATCCTTCGCTCAGGTGGCTTGAGGAGCACATCCTGGTGCTCTAGGTGGCTGCGGAAGATCTCCTGGGCCAGCTGGGCCACCAGGTGCTTGCTGTAGATGTCACTGAGCTCCTTGGGTTGCTGGGAGAGGTTCCGGAGGATATTGTCCAGGCGCTGCTGATCAATCACTATGGCGAAGGGCACAAGGGCCTGCTCGGCGTTCTGGTCCTCCTCTGAGGACGTGTTCCTTTCCGTGGAGTCCTGGACCTCCCACGAGGCCAGGGGCTCTCCAGGCCTGCCCCTCTGCTCCAGCAGCCGAGAGACAAGGTCATCATAGCGGCTCCCAGCATCAGCAGGGAGACTTCGCTTCTCAGTCTTGCTGCCGTTGGAGAAGATCCCGTTCTGGTGTTTGTGGGTCTGCAGGGTCTCCTTCGGGCTGGCCTTCCTCACTGCTAGGGCCTCCTCCTCGCTCCTCGGGCTCAAGGGCCGGGTTACCAGCTTCCGGTTGCCTCCAATGAGCTTAATCACAAACTGCTCCCGGGCAGGTCCCGCTGAGCAAGTGTAGATGCCTGCATCAGAAGGCTTGAGGCGGTGGATCATCAGGTACCCAAAAGGGGCCATGGTGACATGGGCAGAGCTGATGAGGTGCTGGCCGTCTTTCTCCCAGGTGATGAGGGGCTTGCGAAAGCGCCGCGTGGGGCACCGCAGCACCACTGTGGTCTTGGGAAGCAGGTAGGCAAATCCCCCTACAACAAAGTGCAGCTTCCTCTGCCTGCGGGTCTGGATGTATATCTTCCTGGCTGCCGCGATGTGAGGACTGTGCTTTGTGGATGGCCGTCCGGGCCCTGGAATGAAGCAATGAAAGGGAAGCCAGATGGATGGAGAAGGAATATTGGACAGCAGAGAAATAGGAGTGAGGTGCAGCGATGAGAGAAGACAAAAGAGAGGGCGAAGAGAAGAGAAAGTGAGATGTTGGGACAAAAGAGAAAAGAGGGAAAGAAGGCACTTCAGAGTTTGCTTTGTCCAGGGCCTTCATCTACCACCTTCTGTTTTCCAGGAGGAACAGGCTACCAGCTGTGGACCATCAAGCTGCTGCCACCATCAAACCCTCGAGAACTAACGGGATGCACTGGGGCAACCTGCTATCAGCCTGTTGGGCTTTCTACCCCTAAAAGCTGAAATGCAAGATTCTAGATGGAGGGTGATCCCAGGGGAAAGGCAGTTCCTCTCATTAAAGGGACTTTTAAAAAAGAAAGAAAGAAAGAAATCGGTATCATAAAAAGAGGCAGAGGACAAGAGAAGGAGAACGTCTCCCTTTTGAGTCCTGCAGAGCACCAGGGCACAGATGTACATGGAAGAGACCCGAGAAGTGTTATGCCTCTGCGGGTTAATATTAAACAGAACAAATCTGTTTAGAGTAGTTTAAAACCCTGGAGTGTGTAACATTAGACTTCATTAGTAATATGCTGACTCCAGCTTCCAGATCTCCATCTGCCAGCAAGTGAACTTTGCTCTACCTCCTGCAAACTGTTTTTCCAGTGAAAAGGAGCATCCTGCCTGTAATTAAGATTCCTTTTCCATCTCCAGCTGAGCTTACCAGCCTATTGCCCTCTGTGGGCTTTACTGACCATCTTCCGTTTGTTGGTCTGGGTTTAGGGAAAGCTACTGCTCTTGGCTCTGGCCGTCTCCCTACCCCTCCAAGCACTGGTGTACTCACTTGCACAGGTGGCCAGCATACAGGGCCTGACAGACGAGGAGAACGGCAGGGGAGGGCACAAGGAGGAATTGACAATAGTTGAGACCCCGGTTTTCATCACCTTTCGGCAAATGGCACTTCGAGTCTGGGTGCCCTCCCCGCAGCTCGTGGAACACTGGTGGGGAAAGAAAGGCCAAATGCTTGTAAATGCAGGAAACTAGAGGATAATAAGTTTTGTAGGGGCTCTCAAATTCACCCAAATATGAGAAAAACAATAGCAACTGGGAGAGAGAGTAGTATTAATTATGTAACAATGTAGGAAGACACATCCACATCGCAGCCAGGTTCTAGTCTAAGACCTTGCACTCTCACGTTTCCTGTGGACATTTCACCTGCTTTTATTTTTATTGGGCTGGGCTTTAGAGTTACACAGTCGTAGAGTCCTGTGTTCAAATCCTACTTTGCTATTTCACTAATTGGCAGGTTACTTAAATTCTCTGCATCTGTTTCAAACGTCTTATACTTATTTTGCAAGGCTGGGAATTCATATATTTTATGAATATATGATATGATACATTGTAAAACTGCACACATGGAAATGACATTTAACTAATACTAATCCCTTTCTCCTTCCTTCACAAAAAAAAAACTATAATATTCACATGTCAATTATCAGATAGTTGTTATGCAGCTACTTTGTTAGGGGGTGGGGTGCTAAATGGTATGGAACAGAGATGTGCAAGATGGTTCCTAACCTCCAGGAGTTGGCATCAAATAATGGGAAAACACCGAAATCACTGTTAAAATGAAATAACATATTAGGGACACAGAAATCAAAACCATAATGAAATACCACTTTATAGCCACTGGAATTTCCATAATCAAAAAGACAGACAATAGTGTTATTTTTATAAGTGAGGATGTGGAAAAATTAGTGCCTTCCTATATTGCTGGTGGGAATGTAAAATAGCATGGCCCTTTCAGAAAATAGTTTGATAGTTTCTGAAAAAGTTAAACATACATTTGCCCTATGACCCAGCAATTTCATTCCTGGGTATCTTTCCCAAGAGAAATGAAAACATATAGCCACACAAAGACTTGTATGCAAATGTTCATAGCAACATTATTTAAAATAGCCAAAGGTGGAAAATAAGAAGAGGAGAAGCAAGATGGTGGAGTAGAAGGACGCTTGTAGCTCACTGTCTCCCACAAATACACCAAAACTCACATCTATGGACCTACTCAGCCAACCAGAGCACCTGCTGAACTCCAAAAGAATATCACCATCTTTGAAAGACAAAGACGCCAAAAATCTGGTAGGAGAAAAGGAAAAAAGAAAGAAGAAAAAGCAAAACAGTGCAGGACCGGTCCTATGAAGAGGGAGTGGCAAAGGAGGACTGGCTCTCATTCGCTGGGTCTCCCCTCTCCAATGGAGAGGCCAGCAGGATGGAAGGGGAGCCTCCGAGGCTCAGATCTGCCCTGAGCACCCTTTGACCGACAGAACTGAGTTAAACGGGCACAAAGGGTCCCTGCGACACCCAGGACACCCAGCCCAAGACGCGAGCAGGCAGATGGGGCCAGGACAGGCCGCCCGGGCCGAGCGGAGGACTGGGGCAGCTGCACTAAGGCAGCCCCGAAGGACTGCAGGGGGCTGGGGTCATGGCTGGTGGGGGATACAGGGCAGAACCACCTCGGTCCCCCATAAATTGCGGAAAAAAAAGCAAAGCAACACGGCAGGTGTGCCCTGGGGGGAGGGGCGCCGTACCCTTTGTCTCCTCAGACCTGCGCCGCCATTACTGGCGCTTCTCCTGAGAAGAGAGGCAGGGCGGAACCACAGCCGCCACCTCCTCCTGAGTGCAGCGCCCCGGCGGGGGAGGGGCTGAGCCCTGAATCCGCACTCGGGTGTTCCACAACCTCCTAGGTAGGACTGAGATTTGTTTACAGCCTGAGGCAGATAGGATCTTTCTGCCCTTGCACCTCAGAGAATTTGCACCACCAAGACAAACAAAGAGCTGAGATTTGGCGTGGAGCAGGGGCGGGGCTGTTCCGCGGACTTCCCCAAGCCCGCCTTCAGAGCGCCGACCTGAGGCGAAGCAGGCACTGCACAGAGCAGCGGAGCCACTGGCTCCAGGAGAGGGCGGGCGGCCCGCCCCCACCCGCCGTTCTGGCAGGAGCCAGCACCTGACCATGGTGCTGGGAGGAGGCACAATAAACCCACCTGCCCCCGCCGGCGCAGCATCTGAGTGCGGCATGGGGAGGGGGAGTGACCCGCTCGCTCACCAGTTGAGCTCAGCTCCTGACCCAGTGTTAGGAGGGGGTGCAGTCTGCTAGCCGACAGCCACCGGGGGCAGCACAGACAAGGGCACCAACAGAGGGCTTCTGGAAACAGTAAGCTGAGTTCATGAAACAGGGCAAAGACACAAAGACCTCTCGATAAAATCAATAAGAGCACACTGTCTTCAGCAGAACTAGATAACTGATACTCCTTAAGCCACAGTGCTGGAGAGATATGAGCAATATGAAGAAGCAGAGGAACCATTCCCAATTAAAAGATCAAGAGAAATCCCCTGAAAGCACAATCAAGGAAATAGACATAGATGGCCTACTAGATCAAGATTTCAAAAAAGGACTGATCAAAGTACTGAAGGAACTAAAAGAAATAGTGTTTAGAGATATTAAATATGTCAAAAATGAAACAGAAGCTATAAAGAAGAACTAAGCAGAATTAGTAAACTGATTTGCTGAGATCAGAGCTGACCTAAAGGCTGTGCAAAGCAGGCTAGACAATGCAGAAGAATGAGTAAGTGACCTAGAAGAAAGGGCAACAGAAACCACACAATCAGAACAGTTGAGAGAAGAACAAATAAAAAACAATGAAAATAATATAAGGGACCTATGGGATAATATAAAGCATGCCAATCTACACATAATAGGGGCTCCAGAAGAGGAAGAAAGAACAAAGGGGATTGAAAAGGTATTGGAAGAAATCATGATTGAAAACTTCCCAAAGCTAAAGAAGGAATCAGATATCTCAGAGGGTCCCAAACAGGACGAACCCAAACAGACCCACACCAAGACATATCATAATCAAGATGGCCAGAGTCAAGGATAAAGAAAGGATCCTAAAGGCAGCAAGAGAAAGACAAAGAGTGAGTTACAAAGGAACCCACATAAAGCTCTCAGCTGATTTCTCTACACAGACACTACAGGCCAGAAGGGAGTGGCAAGATATATTCAAAGTCCTGAAAGAAAAAAAGATGCAGCCTAGGATCCTTTATCCAGCAAAGTTATCCTTTAGAATAGAAAGAGAGATAAAGAACTTCACAGAAAAGCAAAAATTCAAAGAGTTTAGCAACACTAAACCCATGTTAAAAGAAATATTGACATGTCTACTCTAAATAGAAAAGCAGCAGGATGCTACAAAAATGAGAAACTCATAACTGGAAAGGAGATAACTGCCATGAATTACAAAAAGAATAAACACAAAATTGTAAAAGAAGACATCTAAATAATTAAGAGTGGGAGAGGGAAGCAAGGAAAGCCACTGTGGAAAACAGTATGGAGATTCCTCAAAAGACTAGGAATAGACTTACCATAGGACCCAGAAGTCCCGCTCCTGGGCATCTATCCAGAAGGAACCCTACTGCAAGGTGACACCTGCACCCCAATGTTCATAGCAGCACTATTTACAATAGCCAAGACATGGAAGCAGCCTAGATGTTCATCAACAGATGACTGAATAAAGAAGATGTGATACATTTATATGATGGAATACTATTCAGCCCCAAAACCCGACAACATAACGCCATTTGCAGCAATATGGATGTTCCTGGAGAATGTCATTCAGAGTGAAGTAAGCCAGAAAGAGAAAGAAAAATACCATATGAGATCGCTTATATGAGGAATCTAAGAACAAAAACAAAAACAAAAACAAAACAAATACAAAACTGGAACAGACTCATAGACATAGAATACAAACTTGTGGTTGCCAAGGGGGCAGGGGGTGTTAAGGGACAGACTGGGATTTTAAAATGAAGAATAGATAAACAAGATTATACTGTATAGCACAGGGGAAAATATACAAGGTCTTTTGGTAGCTCATAGCAAAAAAAAAAAAGTGACAATGAATATATACATGTTCATATATGACTGAAAAATTGTGCTCTACACTAGAATTTGACACAACATTGTAAAATAACTATTACTCAATAAAAAAAAGAAGGGAAAAAAATAGCCAAAAGTGGAAACAATTCAAATACCCATCAGGTGGTGACTGGATAAATGAAACATGGTATATCTATTCCACCATAAAAAGAAATGGTCTTTTTTTTACTTTTTTAAAAATTATGATTTTTAAAAAATTATAGTTGGTTTACAATGTTGTGTCAATTTCTAGTGTACAGCATGTTTCAGTCATATGTGTACACACCTATATTCCTTTTCATATTTTCTTTATAAGTTACTACAAGATATTGAATATACTTCCCTGTGCTATACAGTAGAAACTCATTGTTTACTTATTTTATATATATAGTAATTTGTATCTGCAAATCTTGAACTCTCAATTTATCCCTTCCCATCCCTTTTCCCCCCTGGTAACCGTAAGTTTGTTTTCTATGTCTATGAGTCTGTTTCTGTTTTGTAAATAAGTTCATTTGTGTCATTTTTTTAAGATTCCACATATAAGTGATATCATATGGTATTTTTCTTTCTCTTTCTGGCTTCCTTTGCTTAGTATGACCGTCTCCAGGTCCATGCATGTTGTTGCAAATGGCATTATTTTATTATTTCTTATGGCCAAGTAGAATTCCATTGTATTAATATACCACCACAACTTTTTTATCCAGTCATCTGTTGACGGACATTTAGGTTGTTTCCATGTCTTGGCTATTGTAGTGCTGCTGTGAACATTGGGAAGAAATGTTCTGATAATGTGCTACAACACTGATAAACCTTTGAAGACATTATGATAAGCTGAATTTTATAGTATGTAAATTATACCTCAATAAAGCTAATAAAAGAATTAATAATAAAATAATTTAGTAAAAATATAAAACTAGAAGATGTGAAGTATTATAAAATTAACACTAACAACTGGTGAATGCTTATGGTATACCAGTGGTTTCTGGCCTAGTCTTGAAGATGGCTGAAGTCTGGATGGGTTTAGAGAACCAGGGCTATGCATGGGTGGCAGGGAAATATCCAGAATCAAGGTAGAAGAGTTCAGTGCACAAGTTCAAGGTAGGCTTGAGGGCAGAGCTAAACCAGCTTGACTGAACAGAGGGGCCAACTGGAGAGTGTCAGGAGCTCAAGAGGTAATTTGGGGCCAGACATTGGAGATGTTTAATTTTCAGACAGCATGTTTGGAACTATTCCATAAGGCAATGAGGAGACATTAAAGAGAGGAGTGAAATGATGAAAGAGGTGTTTTGAGAAGGTGAATCTGGCAACGGTGCCTGAGAGGGTTGGGAGTAGGAGACAGACGGCAGGCAGGGATGTCAGTTAAGGACGTTAAGCCACAGTAGTCCAGGCTTGAGATGATAAAGGCTTGAACCAGGGTCATGGCAGTGTGCCACGTTAACTTGAAAAATGACAGCAAAAGCCTCCAAAATACTATCTTCTATTTCTAAGTTTTATATGCTAGCCCATGGAAATGAACTATTTCATGCAATGCACTTTGATTTCCACCACCCTGAAAGACACTTAAGATGAAAAATATGGGGATGAGAATCAAATCAATTGCTTTTGTTCCCTGATGATGGTGGATTCCAGATTCCACCCACCCCTTATTTTCTTGTAAATGACAGCATAGCACCAAATCCAGGGATCAGGTGGGATGGAGGTAAAGAGCCTGGAAATTTTAAAAGCATGGTCATTTCAGTGCTGCCAAGGAGAAAAATGGAAAAATAGACTGGCTGTCAGAAGATCAGTTTATGATTTTGGTCCAGTTCTTTCTCTAGGCTCAATTTCCACATCTCTAAAATAGGGAAACTACCCTAGAGCCGGGTTTTCAAACTGTGTTCTTTAACATGTTGAGGAAATGATTTAGTGGCTTCTCAGGTGATCTGGAGACCCAGCCACTGGAGATCCGGGACCCCTTCCCACACTTCAACCAGGACAGCTTTGATTTGTTCTGTTTTATATTTCTGGCTTCATAGTAACATTTCAATTGAAAAAAGGGTTTTGTGGCTTTAATCTTTAAAAGAACAACTAGGCTATCGGCTCTTCTAAGTTGCCTCTAGCTGCAAAATTGACTATTCTGACTTTAACTTCTTTCATAATTTTGGGAGGGAGGAATTTCTAGAAAAATATGATTTAAAGATATTTAATAGCCAATTTTTTCCCAAGAGATGCAAGTGTTTCTTTTAAAGAAAAGAAGTAAGGTCTTCTGAGAGGTCTTTTCTCAGCATAGAATCTGAAAGCAATTTTATTTGAAGTGTTTAAAACTTTGGCTTAATTCTGTCTCTGAGGGAGTCTGTGCAGTAACCATGAGATTAAGCCCAGATAGCTAAGGATGCAAAACACCCATAGATCATCCAGGTCTTCCTCTCTCCAGGGGGAGTTGTGTGGGGGTTGTGGAATGAATGTCTCATCCTAGCCAGAGGGCCAAGGGCAGGGATGTTGGGATGACAGGCCCACGAGAGCCTCTGTGAAGACCCCCAGGAGCACTGTGTTGTGACACCAGCTTGAGTTTAATCCTAGCGCATCAGTGATTACTTCCCACCACTCCCAGCCCCCTCTCAATGTTTGGAATTTTCATTCATCTATCCAGATAATGCAGACCCGAGTAACATTCTTTGGATAATGGCTAACTATTCCTAGTTCCCCAAATGGAACTTCTGCCTCCTAGGAAGACCAGCAAAGCTGGTGGGGGGCCTCGGCCATGACCCTGGGTTCAGCCAGTCAAGTTAAGTGCTTTCTTTAATTTCTTCTCCTTTTCCTGACAATGAGGAAGGATGGAAAAAAATCATAACAATAATAATGGTTAACTTTTACTAGGCACAAAGGACTTTATACATATCATTTAATTTAAACCTCCCAATAACCATGTTAGTAGACACTATAATCATCTCCAATATTTAGCAAAGCACAGTAAGGCCTAGAAAGGTGAAGTAATTAGCCCAAGATTATATAGCCAGGAAGTGGCAGAGTCGGGATTTGAACTTAAGTTTGCCTGTCTTTGAGTCTGAACTCTTCACTACACAAGATATTGTTCTAAAGGTCTCCTTTACTTAAGGGGACTCATGGGCTTTCAATGCAGCCACCTTCTTCCCTGACTGCCTAATCACAAGGGCCACTCCTTCAAATTTCTGGGTCCCATATGCTCAGAGGCCACAAACTCGAGGAACACACAAGTGCAATGACACACACAAGTCCGTTCATCAGCATGCCACTCACGGACGTTGTAGACTTAAGAGAGCCACATCTTTTCCAACATGCCCCCAGAGAGCCACTCACCTGGCAAACACATCAGTGCTCTCTCCCGCACCACTAGTTTCCTTATGATTTTTTAATATACGATCCCACACCCCAAATCAACAGTCTGTGGAAGAACTGTCACTAATATGTTCATGCATGCTCATACACACACACACACTCATCCCACACACTTTTAATCTTCTATCCCTCTGAAATAAAATTGTTTCTAAAAGATGAAATAGTAATCACCTCCCTTCTGTTCTGAGACACGTGGGGGAGCTTCCATCAGAAGGCAATTTTACCGCCTGATTATAAAATCTATGGTGACGTGGGTTGACTATCAATGCAGTGCCCTCAGTAGGTACCATCTGATGACCTTTACATGGGCTGATAAAATACGGGGCAAGAATTCTCAGAACGTAGGTTGAAAGACAGGGCATCTTCATTTTCAGAGGCAGCTTTCCCTGCTGTGGAAGCAAGTGTCTCTGGGACGTATTTCCACCAGCAGCAGCTCCCTCCCTTGAGCTGGATATCATACAAAGGAGGCGATGAGATCAGCGAAGCCAATCCAGATGCTTCTAGGCAAGAAATGGGAGGGTCCTGAACCTGGTTTTGACACAGAGGTTTTCACTTCAGGCCTAGTAATTCTGTTCTTGGCTAAATCTGCTTGTGAGGCAATACTTCCAGGGGGATTTCTTTATGGAAGATACACAGGTCTATGAAGCAGGGGGGAGTCGTAGGTAATTTAAAGAAGGAAGCGAGGTGGAAAATAAGTTGAAGCTGGGTGGCAACAAATTAATTTATGCTTGTAAATTAGAGTAGGGATGATTTAGAAAAGTAGGTTAGTTGGGGGTGTATCCCTAACTCTGAGGTAAGTCAGGAGTGGTAAGGCGGATGCCCAAATGCGAGGCAGCAGGGGAAATCAAGTTCTCCTGCTGGGAAGCTTCTGATGATTGAGAGCCAGGAAACTGACAGGAAAGAGGCAGCATTTCCTTGGCCTTCTTTTCCTAATAAATCATGTTCCTTGTTGTCTGGTAACTTGGAAGACAAGAACGAGAGAGGCTTTGCCCTTCCTGAGGAGAGACAAGAAACATCTGGGAGGAGGAGAGGCAGGGAGATCAGGAAGGCGGGAGTGAAGGTTGAGGGCACCCAGTGTTCTGAGCAGCACGAACGAGGCCTGGTGTTGTTCCATGAAGAGCCCATTTGCCACTCCCTGCTTCTGACTGTTGAGTAGGGCCGGCCCCTTAACTCATGTCCCTGCAGCCTGGTTAAAAACTAGTTACACACTACAGTACAGATGCTTACAAAAATTCTGTTTCAAAATGTTAGGAGGATTCTCTTGTTCTGTTCTCGCCTTCTGTATGTGTAACGTTGAGTGCCTCCTTTTCTGTCCTTATTTATCCTTTGTTTCTCCTTCTGAGCCTACATACCTCTGTCCAGTTAGAGAGAAGCCACTCGCTGGGACAGTCCTCTTTCTTGCAGGCTTGCTGGGAGGCTAGTTTGGAGGCTGAACAGAAGGTCTCAGGAAGCTCCAGGAAACTGCCATCAGCCATGCGCTGTTTGCAAAGGACCTCCCGCTTCTGGGTGCCCCCTCCACAGGTCCTGGAACACTGGGGAAGGAAGAGAATGTGGACTCAATGTAGGACAGTAGCATGTCTGACTGTCAATCCTTACCTTAGCCTTGGCTGAGTGAAGAGTGAAAAAGGAAAGGAAGAAAAAAAAAAGAAAAAAAACCGAAGAAAACCCAGGAACCAGCTCAAAGGATTTTACTTCCTCCGCTTGAAAAGAATTTTGTAGCAAGATCTACACCCTCCACAATCTTTTTTTGAAGTATTCTATTTTACTTTATGTTTTTAAATTTTTAAAAATTTTAAATCAAAGTATTGAATTTTGAGTGAATTTTGTAGCAAGATCTACCCTCTCCACTCTGAAACTCAAGTATTTAACTAGAGCATCCAGGAATTTCAAGGGCCTTTAAATCTTAGAAAATGTCTCCTAAAGTATGATTTGCTGTCACCCAAGACAACTGGTTTAAAAGGTTAGTAAAATAGGGTGTTAAACATTTATGATCCAGTGAGAATAATCTGTACTGTTTCCAGAATGAACAAGGCAGAGCTCCTGCCATCAGTGTCAATCCGGAGGAATGAACCTGCAGAGAAGGCAGCCCTTTCTCTCTGAGTGTGAACATCCACTCTGCCCTAGTGGAGGGGTGGTAGAGTTGAGGCTTGGTTTTCTGAAGAACTCCCTGGAAGACATTTCTTGTAGGACTGGTGATTTCTTAGGGCAGTGGGTCCAAGAGTCACTGAAATTTGGGATACAAGAGAAATATTCTTAAGTACTATATATATGAATAAACAACAAGGTCCTACTGTGTAGCACAGGGAAACTATATTCAATACATTGTAATGGCCTATAATGAAAAAGAATAGAAAAGCAATATATATATATAATTGAATCACCAATATACCAGAAATTAACACAACACTGTAAACTGACTATACTTCAATTAAAAAAAAAAGAAAGAAAAATATTCTCATTTTAGTGGTTTTCAGCAGGACCCCAATCATACTGTTTACATGTAATTTAATAGTTCTGATCTGGTAGAATGAGGGGTCAGGAGGCTTTTATTCCAAGTTTTTGTCCCCTCCCTTGCCACTGCAAAGAAACCGTCAGTTTCTAGGTGAGCACATGACTTTCTGGCATACAGACTGTATTTGCTGACCTCCCTTGAAGGGGCATGTGACTAAGCGCTGGCCAAAGGGACATTCATGGAAGGGTTGTGTGCAAGTCCAGGGAAATGTCCATAAAGAGGGTGTGAGATCTTCCCCTTTCCTTCCCCTCCTTGCTATCTGGAATGTGAACATGATGTCTAAAATTTAACATTCCCCTTTGGACAGTGCTGGGCAAAAAGGTGGAAGCAGCCTATCTTCCTGATTGTGAAGCCACCATACCAGCCCTGGGCGGCCTGTGTTTGTATGAGAGAGAAAAACGGTTTTCTCTCTTACTTAAGCCACTGTGACCTAGGGTGTCCTGTCATTTTCAGTCAGTCTAACCCTAGCTAGAAAGACAAATAGTGTATGATATCACTTATGTGTGGAATCTAAAAAATACAACAAACTAGTGAATATAAGAAAAAGGAAGCCTACTCACAGAAACAGAAAACAAACCAGTGGTTACCAGTTTGGGGTGGGGAGACTACAGAGGTGAGGGAGTAAGAGGTACGAGCTACTGGGGTAAGGTAGGTTCAAGGACGTATTGTTCAACACAGGGAATATAGGCAATATTCTGTAATGACTGTAAATGGAACCCTTAAAATTGTATACACATTTTTAAAAAGTGAAAAAAGAGGCATAGGTACAAAAGCCAAGAAATATATAAAAGAAAAAAAAATCCAACCCTAGCTAATCTATCGACCCATAACTACTTTTTACAGCAGAAAGTCTAAGGAGTGCTCCGCTTTCTTCAAGAATAGTTCCTTTTCTTTAACCTGCTGCCTGTGTGCTTGTTGAAAATTAGTCCTGGGTGTGCAAAGCCTGGGAATTTGTGCTGCACGAGCATCTCCTGCTGTGGCAGTGGCCTCTCAGAACTCATGGGGGTCTGTGCTCAGTGGGCTGGACTCAGAAGCCAGGGGGCTTTGTGCCCACAGTCAAGGTTAGGATGGTGATACGATGTCCTGAGTACAGTCAGAACACTGCTGGGGCCCAGCTGGCACCTCTGACTCAGTGGTCTCAATCCTGATGTGCTTTAAAATCACCTGTTCTAAGTCCTGGGCCCCATCTCAGATCCATGAAACTCTGGGAGGTGTGTCCCAGGCATTAACTTTTTATATTAAAAAAAAATTTTTTTTAAATCTCCCACGTATTCCTGTGTAACCAGGATTGAGAATCATCTCTCCAAATGAATGTCCCTCCACCATTTCCAATGGGAATAAAATAAACCTGGGACCCAGGGAGGCCTTGGTTAGAACTGGTAGTTGTTTGGAGCCCCAACTGAGGAACTCTGCACTTTGTTTGCAATATGAATGGCTTGAGGTCACAGAGCTACTGGGTAATGAAATTGGAAAAGTGATCAACTTCATCTAATTAGGGCATCTAACCCTAGAGCTTTTCAAACTGTCCCAAACTATCCAAACCAGTGGTTGAATGACCTTTAGTTATGCTTTAAATGTCTAAAATTTGGAGTGAAAAGAATTTTCTTGAGTCCCACAGGGGGAAAAAAAAAGTATTTTCTTGTGGCTGGATTCAACTGCCCACCCACTAAATAAAAAAAGGCTAACAATAAAGGTGAAACCACTCTATGAAGCAGACCTTGTCTCCACTTTACAGATAAAGAAGCTGAGGCTAGAGGGATGAAATAATTTACATGAGGTGAGACCTGGTTTGTTTTCACTCCATGCAGCACTCAACTACCTCCCACTGAGTGCATGCTGTGGACTGGGAGGGGTGGACACAGCCAGAAAACCTGGCTTTTCCTTCCTGTGGTTGTAGGAATGCCTCTCTGCTTGCAGTGGAGGGGACCTGGCATGCTGCTTCAAGCTGAAGCCCCAGGCCTTCTAAGCACCAAGGCTGCCAAGAGGCTGGTCTCACTCTTTCCCCTAAATAGATGGGAGATGCTTCCCAATTCAATCCTAAGCCTCTACTCTAGGCCCAGAAGCTGGCCCACGATCCAGGTTGGAGACAAACCTTCTAAAGTAACTCATCTACATGTGGTTGCCATGGAAACATGTTCTCCCTGGATCCTTTGATTTCTGAGTGGCAAGTCTACATCTGGACACAGCTTCTAGGCTATGCCAGAAAGCTGGATGTGTAGGTTGACAACAGGCAGTGGTCTACAGCCAACTGTTACTCATCACAAATCCAAAGAGTTTCTTCTAAGAGCTGGTCTAGCACAATATTTAGCCCTAATTAAGGGAAAAAGAAATCTATGGCCTTAGAGCTAATGATTCAAGCTGTGAGTGGCCCAGACCTTTGGCTTCTCCAGCTTGTTTCTGTGATTCCTTGGCTTTTTCATTTAATGGAGAAAACAAACATTTTAGTTCTTGTTTAGTAGCAGTCCAAGAAACTGTTAAAGGATTTTACTTCTTTAATGCATTTTATGCCCATGAGGCCCTACATTGCCTTCTACAAATGTAAATCCTCAATAAATATTTGTGGAATTGAATTAAAGTTGGTGGTTGGGGGTAATTTAAATTAGTGGCTAAGAATTCCACTTACCTAGAATAACCCTTCTTGTCATATGGACAACTCAGATTTTAAATTTGGTCTTCTGCATGACTTCTTAGGCAGCCTTCTCTATTTCTGTCAAATTCTCACTCTAACTAATCAGTTATTCTATCATCAGATTAATTATAACCTTTATTGTTCAGCTGTTTTTCAAAACTCTTTTATAACTAGACAACTAATCATGTGGATTACTGATTCCTAAAGATTTGCCAAATTTAGGGACTGTATTCTTCACAATTCTTTCCATTCAATGAATTATTAAAATTCTTCCATGAACTTAATGTAATTTTAAAGTTGTTCAAATGATAACTGCTGGAATAAAAAGTCAAAATTTTAAAAAATAAGTCAAAAATTTAAATCTTAAGCTCCGAGTGATCACTCCTCTAGGCCTACTCAACATGTCCACTTAAATGCAAACAGGCATCTTGCCCTAAATATGTCCAAGATGAAACTTTGATTCTGCCTCTCCAACCTCACTCCAAATCCTCTCTTCTCCCGGCTTTCCCCATTCAATTGAATGGTGCCACAAGATCCAAGATGAAAACCTGGGGAATGTCCTTGAGTTTTTCCTCTTTCTCGCCACGTCTTCCCTGATACACAAACCATGAGCAAACACTTTCAGATTTTTCTCCAAAATAAATAAGCTTCACTTCTCTAATAAATGATAAAGTAGGATGCCACCATCTCCTGCCTGGACTGCTGCACAGATTCCTAACCAGCCTCCCGGTTTCTAGTTTTCTCAGTTAGGGCCCAGCAGGAGAGAGATGGTGCACTCAACTTGAAGACAGCTAATCTCTTCTTCTGATGGCCTGCTGGGAACATCACTGGTTGAACACAACCAGAAGCCAGAGGGTAGAGGCTACACCGGTCAGCCTCCTGGGATACAGGCAGAGAAGGTAGATAGCGGATCTATAGGAGCGGCGGAAGATATTTAGCACATATGGGATTGTGAGGGTTAAACCAAGCCATATATTTAACATGCGTGGCCTGAAGTAAGCCCTCAAGAAAATATTACCTGTTATTATCTTTCAAAGAAAAAAAAACAGGCCTGCTTAGGCTTTTGATCATGTTGTTCACTCTGGGAGCAATGCCCTTCACCTCTTTGTCCATCCAGAAACTTCCAACACACCCTTGAAGGCCCAGCTCAAAGACCACTTCTTCAGGAAAGCCTCTTCTAACCCCTCTGCCTCACGGTGTATGAGTCCCTGCCCACTCCTCACTGCCCTGGAAGTGTCCTGCCTGTCCCCTCTGAGGGCTGATTCCTGCTAGGCCTGCTATTTTCCTCCACCTCCCTGCAGGCACACAGGATTGCACAACTTTTAAGGAAAGGGAATGCACTCATCTTTCTATTCCCCCAGTGCCTAGTGGAACATCTGGCAAAGACCATACAGTTCATAAATGTTTGCTGAACTGATGATGGGATGAGCAAAAGAGCCAACAATCCAGATGTTTAAAAGATGTAAAACAAACATCCAGCTGATGGGCTGAACATCCACCTTTTATCGGGCTGTTTCATCATTAGCCAGAAGCTGCTTCTAGGTAAGTGAGCGGTGGGTTTAGGCTAGATGCAGCGTGTGCTCTGCTGGGTGCTCCAAGCCCCCAGGTATGGCGGACGACCATCTGGCTGAGCTAGTGTTGTCAGGGATGTGGCTTTCAAACGCTCGTCTCATCTTTGCTCAGTAAGTGTCCCTGGGGTGTATGCTGATGAAAAGGTGGTTTTCAAAATTTTGAAAAACCGGAGAAGATGAAATGTCAAATGAATAAAGGTTCCAAAGTCTGTGATGACTTTGTGAACATGCTGCGGTTACCTGGTGAGGTTGACTGCTCCCAAGTGAGAGGCAGAATGCAAAGAAGAAAAAATTTTAAATGGAACAGCAAAAGAAATTTAATAAAGCTAAATGAAAAATGTCTGCTTTATGAATCATCATTGAAAATAATATTGCACTATGAAGAGAGAGATCTCTGGTAATGGGTATTATTTTAAAATATAGGCCTTAACCAGAATAAACAACCCAAAATAGCATTCATATTCTTTATCCTTGTTGCCATGCATATTTCATGATATAAGGTCATGGATTCATTAGTTTTCTAAAAAAATTAAATACTATACAATAAAAAGAACACTTAAAAGTTATCTTTCTATACAAAAATGCAATGGCCTGAGTGTCTTATACTTTTAAAGATTTTCCCATGATCAGTACATTAATAAATTCTGCCTGTTTTGACATTCTGGGTTTCATGTTGGTAGTTTAATTCACTGAGAGCTGAGATCATTTCCTTGGTACCTCAAGATATGAACACAAAGTTGTACTGAGCCCAACACAAAGTGATGGCTACATTCTGTTTCTAAGGTCAACTTTCCAATTTTAACATAATGTGCTCTGCTTACAGCTTCTAACTCATCGCATTAATTTCTTCATTCACTCATTCATTCTTTCATCAAACATTTACTGAATACTTGCCGAGTGCCAGGCATTGTATTATGTGCTAGGGAATTAAGATGACCAAAGAGTGGTTACTATGCCTCAGGTATCTGCAGTCCAGCTGGGGAGAAAACATTACTCTAAAATGGGATCAGTTTTACAAAAGAGGGACTACAGAGGAGAGTGCAACTAAGTCTTTATGGAAAGTTGGGGAAGGCTTTGCAGAGGAGGTGACAGAGGAGGGGTTGGCCAGGGAGATAGAGAGAGCAGGCAGAGTCAGACCACATGTGCGTAGATGGAGGGTATGAAGGGCGGCGTATCTGTACATCCCTGAGGAGTCCTGAGAAGTCAGAGCTGAGGGCTCATGCAGACGTGCAGCTGGGAAACGAGCCCGAGAAGGCAGATGAGCAGCAGATAGTGAAGGGCCTTGGACGACGTAAATGGACATACTCTTTTGTTTTGAGGTATAGTTGGATTTACAATGTTGTGTTAGTTTCTGGTCTACAGCATAGTGATTCAGTTTTTTTTTATATATATATATATATATATATATATATGTAAATAAATATAATACATATATACTTTTTCATTATAGGTTATTACAAGGTATTGAATATAGTTTCCTGTGCTATACGTGGGACCTTGTTGTTTTATCTGTTTTACATACAGTAGTTTGTATCTGCTAATCTCAAATTCCTAATTTACCCCTCCCTACCCCTTCCTCTTTGGTAACCATAAGTTTTTTTTCTATGTCTGTGAGTCTGTTTCTGTTTTGTAAATAGGTTCATTTGTGTCATTTTTTTCGATTCCACATGTAAGTGATATCATGTAATATTTGTCTTTCTGTCTTACTTCACTTAATAGGATCATCTCTAGGCTCATTCATGTTGCAGCAAATGGCATTATTTCATCCTTTTTTATGGCAGATAGTATTCCATTGTGTGTGTGTGTGTGTGTGTGTGTGTGTGTATCAATCACATCATTTTAATCCAATCATCTGGCAATGAACATTTAAGTTGCTTATGTGGACACACTCTTAAGCCCATGGGGTGTCATTTAGGATTTTAAAGTAGGGGATAACATGATCCAATTTGTAGAAATGATTCAGGCAGCAAAGGTCAATGGTTTCCAAAGAGTTCTGCCCTGTGAGGTCTGTGTGCTATGGAGAAAAGGTTTCCTGGTCAAATAAGTCTAAGTGACAGTGCATACCATATCTTTATTTGGGGGTTCTTAGCACATATTCATATTTTAAAGACTTGACAGAGGGTCTCTAGTAAAGAACCACTGATACCAGGTTGGGAAACACTGGATCAGCATTAGGTGAGATAGCACAGGGAGTCTGAGTATGAAGCTGTCTATAGTGGTTTGGTGAGTGGTGAGGACTGGAAGCAAGGCAGTGGGGAAGGATGAGAGAGGCAGAGAGCAGTGGGGCTTGGGGAGACATAGGAAGTGGGATCAACAGTCCGCGGGTGTTGACTGAGTGTGAGGGACAGAAGAGGCTGAGATGGCTCCCGCTCCTCACTGGAGAATGGGCTAGATGGTGGCGTCAGCCACACCACAGGACCCATGAGGAAGACTGGTCTCCTGGGGACTGTGGCAGGTAGGTGGGTTCTCGACCTTGGTGTTAGACCTGTAGAATTTGAGGTAACTTTGTGATCTATGAGATCGAGAGTTTCAAAGAACAGTTAGAGAGAGGGCTTAGCAATATAATGAAGTCAAAACTGAGCCGAACAAATGATGGCTCAGAGAAACAGAAAACGTGAGGACTGGAAGCTCACTTACTAAACAAAATTATTACATGAGAACAGAATTTCTACTCCAACCACTTTTGGATTAAAATTACCTTGTTTATCAAATGTCAACCAAGCTTGCTTAACCCTGGAAGTACAAAGGGTGTACAGTGTATCTTCTGGATTTACTATTCTTGCTACTACACGAAGCAGGGGGGGTGCATCCCCACCAAAATCCAGAGCAATTATTAGAAAGAATTTTCCCCTAATATTAAAGACAGTAACACCTCATGTGTGAAACATGAATTCTGATCTCTGCTTTGCTGACATTTATAGTTGGTTTCTAAAGGTAGGATCATTTCTTTATGAAATACATGGCTAAAAATAAAATTAATATCCCAATACATTTTTTTTCTCCCCAGATACAACATTTTAAATAAACATGGTCTCTAACTTATGAGGATTTATATTTTAGTCACTGGAATATAACAAAACTGATGACTACATTGACTCTTCTTGCCAGAATTCAGCTCTCTAATAGAGACCAAAGTCATTCTTTGCTGTGTGTGTATTTCAGTCTAGAAAATGAAAAATGTAATCCTCAAGCATTTATGGTTATCATTAAAATTCTTTTTTTTCTGAATATTACCAGCAGGGACTCTTCTCTCATATATCTTTTTACACAGCAAAACTATAGGCATGTTGAATTGTAATTCTGATTTAAAAGAAAAAGAAAGGTTCGTAGGGAAATGGTCACATAATCAGTTTTAAGCAAGGGGGAAAATACGAGCTGTGGTGACTGTTTCAGTTTCTACACAGATGTGCGCAAGATGTGTGTACAGTGGGTGGGCACAATCCTGAACATGAAACACAGGCACATAGATAAATAGAAATGATGCTTCAGAGTGGACTCCTAATTCATTTCAGTTTAATCTTTCTAGCATCCTTCTCTTTTTTTCCTCCTCATTTTGTTTTAAAGTTTCTTTTTTTAGAATAAGAAAAAATAAAGAAGAAGATAGGTAAGTCCAAGGTCACAAATAGTGGCAAGAAGCAGAAGACGGACTTGTAATCTCAAGGACCTTGTGCTAATTGAGACGTACAGGGGAAACGGTGTGAGTCAGCCCACAGGAGAGCAGATGGTAGTAGGCTGAGTAATGACCCCAGAGAGATCTGTGTCCTTACCACTCGTTATCTGACATGGTAAAACGGACTTTGCAGAGGTGATTCACTTACAACTCTTGAAATGGGGAGATTACCTGGATTATCTAGGTGGACCTGATGCAGTCACAATGGCCCTTCTAAGAGGGTGGCAGGAAGATCAGAGTCAGGGAGGGAGAGTGTAAGGACAGAATCTGAGTTCGGCATGAGGCACTTTGAAGATGGAGGAAGGGGCCATGTGTGAAGGAAGTAAGTAGCCCCTCAAAGCTGAAGAGGCAATTTAACAGATTCTCCCCTAGAGCTTCCAGAAGGAACACAGACCTGCCAACACCTTGATTTTAGCCAAGGGAAACTGATTTCAGACTTCTGACCTCCTGAGCTCTAAGAGAGTAAATTCATGTTGTTTTAAAGCCCCTGACTGTGTGGTAATTTGTTACAGTAGCAGTAGGAGACACACACAGATTAACTGCCCTCAGTAAGGCAACAGGTACTAAGTTTTATGTAAACTGCTGATTTTAGAGCTAGTAGAGATTTAACACTTTAGAAAAAATCATGAAGAGGTCTTTGGAAAGCTGCACCACACAATGGAAAAGAGAATGGGTTTTGAAGCATACAGACCCCTTTTCCATTTACTGGCTATGTGAGCCGGGGCAAGCACATCTGCTCTGAGCCTTATTTCCTCAAAGGGTTGCGTAGGGATTAAAAGAGAAACTAAAGAGCGGTAGAACTAAGCCCTACCACATCAAGTCTGAGTTCATGTTAGCCTCACAGTGCTTCAGTTTGCTCATCTGTACAATGTGGATAATAGTAGTAACTATCACATTAAGGTTGGTGAAGAGTAAATGAGTTAAATACGTAAAGTGCCTACAGCTACACTCGATACAGAGTAAGTGCTGCTCTCATTAAATCTCGAAGAAGCTTCTGAAATGGAGCAAGTGTTCAGTAAGTGAAGGGGCACATGTGCTGTCTACCTTTCCAGCACCATCCTCTATGCTGTTGACATACCTGTGCGGGTGCTGTGGGGTCTCACTGAGAATCATCGCTGCTGTGACTGACCTGATGCTCTAACTTGGAAGTCATGGGAAAGCTCCTGTTCGTGGGAAGGCTATGTGACTGGTAAGTGAGCAGCACTGACCATGAAGCCATGTGGCTTCAGTGAGGGAGGACAGCAGAGGAGTCCTGGTGGGAGATATAGAACTCCTGCTGGCTTTACAGGCAGAGGGGACAGGAACCATGCATGGACAGGGAGGAGAGCGGGTAGATAGGAATGTATGAGCAGGGATGGGAGAACCACAGTTAGAGATGGGCGGAGGCAGGTGTGCAACGGGATGAAGGACTGACTAAGCCATCTGGCTTGATTACATGGCAATGGAGAGTCACTGAAAAAAATCCTAGCTGAAGACTCATGATCAAGGTGTCTCAGACTGCTTTATGCATATGTAACAGTGGTTTTCAATCATAGTGCTGTAACACACCAGTTGTAAAAATGATCTTTCGTGAGGTGTATAATAAGTAATATACAGCCGACACCGATGATGATGATGATAAGTGTGTGTATTTAATAAATTAGAGAGGATTCAGAAGACTAATGCACTAAATAAGTAAGTGTTTCAAAAGCCAATCAAAAAACCCAACAAACTATTATAGCTACATTGATAAAGATACATCTTAAATGATTCCTTCACACAAGACCAGAGATGAAAACCAAGGGTACAGTATTAAGAGGTAGAACTGCAGCAACGATGGCCCCTTAAAAACAAAGCTAGAATGAAGAGATTAGATCTGTGCTTCACTTCTGTATAACTGTTTCTAAACTAAAATTCTAACATAAATCCTTGGACTTCGTATTAGCCCCCTCCAGACCTAAAGAATGTGTAAATTTTGTCTATTTGTTATACACCAGGCAAATGCTCTACGAAGGACAAAGGAGGTTGCATTCCTTACTGGCAAATGACAATTCACATAATTTATGACCCTTGCCCCAAAGAAAAGCATATGCATGAGGTCAGTGGTAGCCCAATGTTCAAAAAGCAAGGAGGGGGAGTTTCTCCCTTCAGACAGGCCAAGGTCCATCAGGTTGTTATCTGTCTTCCTTTAAAGAAGTATTTGGTCCCCCTTCTCCTGTTCTTTCATATAAACAAAGACTCTAAACTGGGTGTTGAAGGATGACAGACCTCAGCACTATCCCCTGGTACATCCAAGCAGCGCACAGAAAAGACCCTGTGAGTGCACAGCAGGTCCCTTTGTCCTAGCAAGGACTGCCAAGGAACCAGAGGGCTAACCGGGCAAATTCATGGTCCACAGCTGATGTCTTACCTGAGCGGTGTCCCAGGACAACAGCTGATCAGCCCAGAGACACTTAAATACTCTTGACTTATTCCATACAGCATAAACAATGACTTCCTCTCTCTTAATAAATGGTCAGTAATAGCTGATTTTGCCTAAAAAACAATTTAACTCAAGAAGTAGGATTCTAGGAAATAATGTGGAAACAATAGCCTATTGTTTCCTCTAGGTTCAGAGAGAGATTCCTAAAAGTGACCAGTAACCTAAAAGTGATTCCTATGCGCCAAATGCTTAACAGGGATTTTTCTCTGGAAGATAGAACCCTTGGTGGCTTTCAATTTGTGTTCTTCATTTCTTATTATGTTTGAATATTTCTCACAATTATTATGTGTTGGGTATGAAACAAAATATTTTTAAAGGTCCTAATAAAGTGGTTCACTGGATAAACTCCAAAGAGTTTTTACTATTACTTTCATGATCTGAAAAACAGACTTAACTCTAACTCATCTCAAAGGCTTCTCCCTAATGGAAGGAAATAGAAAAAGTTTTCAGAATAAATTCATGTCCTAACAGGCCCAAGACTGACGGAAAATGGAAGAGTAAGTGACTCTTTAGAAATCTATTGTTTCAAATAGGGACACTGGGGTGGGGGTGGGGGTGGGGGTGCTGGCAATAGACCAAGAAAGGTCATGTGTATGGATGTGCTCTAAAAATGTGCTCTAAAAAAACATCAAACACGCAGTACATGTGGCTACTGAAGGAGGTTGGTGTTTGAGTGACCTTCATGGGTAGGTCAACATTATGACTTACAACTATGCAACAAACCTATCAGTAGGACAAAAAGTAAAAAAAAATTCAGGACTTGTGGGTAACACTGTTGGTGCATTCATTCAATAAACTATTCCATCCAGAACTTACTATGTACTGCATAGTAATACACAACTAATAATACAGAGACTTAGTTTCAACAATAGAGGTTGACTTGGGCTGGTTCCTTGTCTTGTGTTATCATGGGTTAGTGGTACAGTATAAAGTCATGGATTCACACGAATTAAAGGTAAAGGTATAAATGCACTAGAAATCAGGAGACATGGCTCTGGATCAGACCTGATGATCTTGGGCAAAACCATACCTAAGCCACAGTTATACCATCTGTAAAACAAAGAGGCTCATATAGAATCCCTGAGGGCCTTTTCAGCCACAGTAGTTTCCAACAATGGGATATAGTGGAAAGGATCACATAAAACTCAGCTGATGTCCAACCCTAGATTTGCTGGCTCTGTGAGCCTCAGTTTCCTCCAACCTAAAATGAAGAAAATAAAATCACTTTTCCCTAGACTCTTGTGAGGATTAACTTCAATTAGGTATGTAATAATATATGTATTTCTTAACAGAACACTGGTATCTAGATGTTAAAAATACCTAACATCCTCTTGACTTCCACAGACCATCACACAGTAGCATGGAGTTTATGAACTTAGCCACATACATTTAAGTGCTAAAAGGATATATATACACACATATATATACATACACACACACACACACACACACATACACATATATATATACAGTCAATGTTTGTTTCCAGATGCTTAAATGTTTGTGTTTTGCTCACTCATTACTATTTGATTCTTTGAGCTTTCCTAAGCCAGAGCCAAGAGAAGGGCAGGGAGAAGGAAGGGCTATGCCCACTGGCTGAGAAGAAGGACGGACAACACGTGGAAATGGCACTCACCGGCTGCCACTGTGCAGGATACCAGGCTGGGGGGCAGTTGAAGCGGTTACATGCTTGTACAGTGCTGGGCTTGGGCTGGCGACACATCTCATCAGCCAGGATGACTGTTTCATTCATCTCTCTGGAAAGTAGGTGGGAGCAGAAGACATCTCTGGTCTGTAGGCCAACCCCACAGGTGAGGCTGCACGGACTCCACTTGCCAATCTCCCACCTGGAAAGAAATCAGAAAGTAGGAGAGGGTGATAAAGTGGAACATCCAATTTTTACTCACAAAATCACCAAAAAGTGATACAACCATGTCTATTTTGAGGAAACATATAAGCTTCGTCAAAATAAGGGGGTACATTAGATAAGATATAGGTTGAGCACATAAAGGCTTTGGGTATCACATATTAAGGGGTAGGTGTAGAAGAAGGCTTTCTGCTTATTGCTCTAGTCCTCATTCTTACTAAGACTGAAACATTTGTGCTTTGTTTTACTCTGGCTTCAGAATGAAAGGTTGCTGGGTCCAACTTTCTTCAAACTTCCATCACAGCATGGAAATGTCTCTGTCTTATGTATAAATATCATCACTGCCTGGGACTGGAGAATGTAACAAAAGTGCAGGTTGCTAAATCGATCAGTCTTCTTGAGGGGGAATCAGTGGAGGGACTACATGGAGAGAACAGCTCATTATCTGGAAGAGGAAGTCAAATACACACAGATGAGCTGAGTGCAGGAGTGGGCCATTACAAATGGCCAAGTCTTGACAAGTCCATTCAGAGTGAGCTAAGGGCCTATAAAAACATCCCTCTCACTGCATTTCCCTGTTGACACAGCCTCCAAAATGGGAATGATAAAAAAAAAAAAACCAAAAAACACAAAAAACTCAGCTGCTTGGGCTTGGAATGAGAAGTGTTCTTTAATGATCCATTTTAGAAAGTCCTGTTTACAAAATGAGGCACAAAGATTCTACAAACAGAAGTTAGCCAAGAAAAGCATGGCAAGTAGACCCCTCGGTAGCTAGGCCTGCCCAGCTTTTGTAGCCGGCCCTGAAAACTGGTTTAAAAGTCTTTGGCTTTAATGTTTTCCATCAGATGGTAAAACTGAGGGTAGCTCTAATCTTTTCCTATTACTCTGATCTGTAACTACCTTTCCAATCCTGTATCTTGGCCATTTCTATACTGAACTCCTTTGTTATTCTCAGTTCATGCCTCCTGGTTTTCTAGCCCTGTCTTAACTCAAGCTGTTACTTCTAATTTGGAAGACTTTTGGTCTTTCCCTTGCCTCTCAAAATTCCTTCTATTCCTATGTAACCAAATGTAAACCATATTTAAAGGATTGTCTCCATAACTGCTCCAGACGTTGACCATTTTGTCGCTTGTACTGCAGTTATTCTGCCTGTCAAGGGCCCTACTGGAATATACACCTCTTGAAGGTAACGTCTGTGTTGGAGTCAGTTTTGTATCCCTTGCAGAGTTCATCATAGCACTTTCTAGATAGTTAATGTATGTGGTTAATATTTTTTTTTAAGAAATGAGCAAATGGAAGGGTCCTACCATCATAGTGGGCACATTATACACATCATTATCTCTTTTAATTACATCCTGACTATCATGGGGTGGGCTGTACTGATTTTACCTATTTTAAAGTTGAAGGGATCTAAGAATCAAAGAGGCTGCTTGCCCAAATATCTGTAATTATCAAGTAGTGAATTCAGAATTCAAACTAGGGTGTGTCTGGCTCCAAAGCCTTTGTACTCTCTTACTGTACCATCTTATCTCCAAGAAATACCTTGAAAATTACTGTCTAAACATTCACTAACTTTTAATTGAATTAAAGAAGACAGCTTGGGTTGAATATATTTCTTTTAGATCCTTGTGTGAATGTCTATAAACTTACTTTTAGACCCCTAGCTTGGGTAAATCCCAAGCTTTCAAATGTTGTGGGGTTATTGGTTTTAAAATCTGCCTACACATTCTTTGCCACTCCTCCATTCTGAAGATGGAGTTTTGAGTATGGGCTGAACTTACTGGCTCACTTGTAAGGAACAGTGAGGCAGATGTGACGCTATGGGACTTCCAAGGCTAAATCATAAAAGGGATCTAGACTCCACTTGGCCCTCTCTTTGCTCACTCTGGGCGAAGCCAGCCACCACATCAGGAGGACCCGCAGACAGTCTTGAGGAAAGTCCACATGCAAAGAAACTGAGGCTGCTCACAAACAGTCAGCACCAACTTGCCAGTCACATGAGGGAACTATCTGAAAGCAGCTCTGCTGGACCAGGTCTAGC
Organism: Vicugna pacos; assembly: GCF_048564905.1. Lineage (NCBI taxonomy): Eukaryota > Metazoa > Chordata > Mammalia > Artiodactyla > Camelidae > Vicugna > Vicugna pacos. Next base: position 21,831,619 of record NC_132990.1, read on the forward strand.
CTTCAGAGGATTTCAACCTCGTGAGAGACGTTGAGCCAGAACTGCCTTTCCAAGCTGCTTCTAAATTTCTCATTCATTAAACTGTGAGAGGTAATAAATGTTTATTTTTGTTGTGAGCACATCAGTTTGGGGGAAATTCATTATGGAAATAGACAACTAATACAAGTATATATTCTCCCTCCACCCCAAATGTACATATATGTCCATCAAGAGACAGAGACAAGAATATTCAAAGAAGCACTATTCCTGCTAGCCCAGCTGGGGAACAACTGATACGTCCATCAACGGTTGAGTGGATAAATAATTATGATATAGTCATACAAAACTATAATACAATGAGAATAAACTACAACAAGCAACATGGAAGAATCTCACAACCATAAAATTGCGTGAACAAAACCACAACTGCACAAATTCATACTGTGATTCCACTTACATAAAGCTAAAAACCCCAAACTAATCTACAATGTTAGAAGTGAGGGTGGTGGTCGGCCTTGGTGGGGTAGTAACTAGAAGGAGAGGATGGGGGTGGGGTGGGGGGCTTCTGGGATGCTATCCTGATCTGAGTGCTGGACCTGCATGCACTTTGTGAAAAGTCACCAGGCCACGTGTGGAGAATTTGTATATTTTTCTCTATATTTGTTATGTTTCAAAGAAGGGTGTTCTCCCCTTCCTCCACTTTCAAGTGAGATACTCAAATGTTGTGGGTATAAAATAAAATCCAACAACTATGTCCAGTGTTGATGACCATTCTGTGTACGTTTCGTAAAGGAGCTGCCTACACAGCGAGTGCTGTCCCAAGGTCAGAACTCGTACTGTCATCTCTGCACCTCCACAGCCCACTTCCGCCCTCACCTCCCGCAGAAAGTCAGTCTCAGGGATCTGGAAGCACAGGCATCTGGCAGGCGTGAGGCCACTTCAATACTGCTGGCAGAACTCACAAAATAGATGTATCTGCTTACTTGTGATAAAAGTACATGATATTCTCAAGGAAGGAGGTCAACAGAAGCTATCTGTGTATTAAGCGCTTGGCTGATTCTAGGTCAAAGTGGTTTAATCAATTTAGGCCAAAAGGGGAAAACAGACTGTCCTGCTACTCCTCTCCTGCATGGGGGCTTTAATTGTGAGCATTGGCTCCTGCTGGCTGCAGACAGCTGCCTCCCTGGATTCTGTGCTGTGGCTATTTCTGAGGGAGAGACTGTAGGCCAGTAGGAGACAGTCTGGGGGCAGGACTGGCTGTGGCTGGCAGCCTGGGAGACTTATGGGCTTTCCCTGGAATTCTGGGTTCTGGTTTCCCGTAAGCTCAGTGCTGAAGAGGACAGAGGCTCTGGGCATCAGAGGGTGAGGGCCATTAGCGCCTCTTTCCCCACTTTATCTGATCGACTTTAACTCGTCTTTTCATCTTCATTCAAAATGTTACTTCCTCAGGGAGGAAACCCTCAAAAGGGTAAAATTCTCCTCTACGATATAGTTCCATGAATACTTCTTCACTCAGAAATTCTCAACACACTTGTTGTTTTCTGTCTGTTTGTTTTAGTGTGGTAAGAACACATAACATGAGGTCTATTGCCTTAACAATATTTTAAGTGTACAATACAGATGCTGTGTTTTACAGCAAATCTCTATAAACTTACTCATCTTGCTTAACTGAAACTTTATGCCTGTCTATCATAACTCCCCATTTCCCCCTCTCCTGAGCTCCTGGCAACCACCACTCCACTCTTTGATTCTAGGCATGTGACTGTTTTAGATTCCATCTCATTGAAGTGGGATTGTAGTATTTGTCCTTCTGTGACTGGTTATTTAACTTAGCACAAAGTCTTTAAGGTTCATGCATGTTGTTACACGCTGCAGAATTTCCTTCTTTTCTAAGGCTGAGTAATATTCTACTGAATGTATACATCACATTTTTCTTTGTATATCATCTGTCAATGGGTGTTTAGGCTGTTTCCACATCTTGGAAAGAGCTACTGAGAATAGTGAGTGCTACGATGGATGGGAGAGTGCTAGTACCTCTTTCAGGTCCTGATTTCAAATCTTTTGGATCAATATCCAGAAGTGGTACTGCAGGATCATATGGTAGTTCTATTTTTAACTTTTGGAGGAACCACCATGCTGTGTCCTACAGTGGCCACACCATTTATTCTCTTACAGTATTCACCAGTATTCTCTCACAGAAAATAAACTGTGGGAGAATAAAGTGCTGTTGTTTTAAGCCACTCTGTTTGTGGTACTTCATTACGGCAGCCCTGGGAAACCAATACACCTTTGCAACCTCAGTGCCTAGGATGGTGCCTGGGACAGAGAGGATGCTCGGGAAGTCCGAGGGGACTCAGAGTGGAACCCAGGGAACTGTGTGTGTCCCTCTGGGCTTGTCACTTGGCTGGTCAATCTCTCAGCTATGTCCTCTAAACAACCGCCCACCCTCAATTTCAAATTCCCTAAAGCTCTGAATACCACGAGGTTTTCTTCAGTGTGGCACAAACTATTTGGTGACAAAGTTGGACCTGATGCCTTAACAGGCCACATCTCATTTGGTGTAAATATTTATACATTTTACTGCAGCAATATTAGCCTGTTGGATTATGGTATTTTCCACCCAGAACTTACTATGGGTGTTACATACTTTGTCTTAGTAATGCTAATGTATTTCTAAAATGTCCCAAATTCCGAATTCCAAAACACATCTGTCCCAGTGGTTTTGGCTAAAGGATCGTGGTCCTGTTATCTGGATAATGTAAGCATGTTCACAATCGTATAACTTCTAGGCTTTGGGTGTTGGTTTCATTATTGGGCTCACGGCCAAAATGTTAGGGAAAAGGGTTCCCCCAGAATCCCTTTTCTATACTATTTTCTTTCCTCTGAGTCCTTCTTCTCCACATTCCTGTTTCTTTTTGCCAAAACCTGCTTGTAGGGAAGGCTCTGAGTCAACAGATCACAGTGATGCCTTGTGCCTTCAGGCTGGACCCTGCCAAGCTCCTGCAACTGCCTCCTGACCAAGGGGAGGCAGGAGCCAGAAGGTTACCTGGCACCCACTCCCTGCCCCAAGGCTGGAACTAGTCTTTCTGCCCTCTGCCCAGCATCAGGTGTACTTGGGTTGGATTTCTGACTTTAGGCTTCGTTTCCCGATTCCCATTCTGTTTTTCCAATGGTGCTGGAGTTCTGCTCAAAGTCCACCTTACTGGAACGTGGTCCTGTCACTCCGTATCTGGCCAGTTCCTGGCCTTGGACAAGGCAGAGACCCTTTGCCATGAGCCATGATGTGACAGCAACATATTCAGCTGACATCATGAATTATCTCCAATAACAATACTAACATTTACCAGTGTTTACAATGAGTCTAATACTGTGCTAGTTGCTTTAAATGGGTTGCCTCCTTTAATCCTCTCCACCTGTGAGACAGATGCTGTTATTATTCGCATTTCCACAACAAGGAGCTGAGGCCTGGATAAGTTAAACGATGACTGTGTCAATGCCACCTGCATCACATCCAAGTCTCCCGTGACTTGGACATGTGGGCGTCAAGAATGGGGCTGCCCCTATGACAGAGGTCAGCACAATGGGTTCTCTAAGCGCAAGTCTCTTTCACTGAGGTCCCAGCAGGACTCAGGGCTAAGCTTACCCAAGATGTGGGATACATATCTGAACTTATGTACTACTTCTATCGACTCTACGAAGAAGGCCCTATCAGTTCTCCCATTTTATAGGGTGACGGAACACAGGCTCTGGCCAGTTGAATAACTTGTCCAGAGTCACAAAGCTAGTAAACAAGGAAATCAGGATTTAAACCCAGGCAGCCTGGCTACCTCTTCTTAAGGCAAGGATGACAAATCAGCAGTAAAAAGTAGATCTGAGATGCAAATTCGAGGATCCCTGGTGCTTACAATTTCAGAAAGCGACAAATGACAAAATGACAGATCTATTCCTCAATAATAGGAGCGACCACACGGATGCTGCCCAAGAACATGAACATACTGGTGGTTGTTTTTCAGTGAAGCAGCAGTGGAACTTGGCAGCCATAGGGAAAAAGCAGAGTGTGGTCCCCCTAAGCACATGTTTGTTTTTGTGAAGGTGGCCATCAGAGATAATTTGGACAATCAAGGACCCACGGTGGTTGGCGCTTTTTAGCGGCTCATGTTTGTGTTTGCTACACAAAAGGAGGAATTTTTGCCTTCCTCTGGACAAGGGCTCATTATGTGAGTTGCCAAGGTTTTGCTCCCTGCTCTTTTAGAGAGGCCTCCAGCAACTCACTATTTGTTGCTGGCATAAATGCACATAATTTCTAATGGCAGACTCTCCTCACCCCAAGCTATTATCCTAAGAACCTTGTCTTACCTTTGCTTTTGCAGCAAAGTAGGGTTTGTTTCTCTATTAAAAATTTTAAATTGCAGTTTTATTGGGAGGCAAAATACCATTATAAATTCGGCTATTTGTGAGATGCATTCTTTAAACATGTGTGTAATGCTCCAACTTGACTATCCTGCCCAACATTTCTATCCTGTGATTTTTGTCAAGGTCCCCCTCCAAAGATACTTGTTTCCTTTAGAATGAGGTCAGGAGGTAGACAGCAAAAGCCAGTAATAAAGCAGACACCATGGGGCGTGGCCAGCTCTAGAAATCCTAAGGTAGGCAATAGAGAATCCTTTTTCTAGCGGGGACACTGTCTTTGAGCTGGTCCCACTTTAAGGTTCTTGGACTATTATGAGTGGCTCCTAATTGATCTCCACGTCTTCCAGTTTCCAATCTATCCATAGCCTGAAGCTGCCCCAGTGTCAGTCCAAAATGTGAATCTGCTCACTTTACTTCCTCTGATTATAAGCCTCCCTCAGAGTTCAAGCTGAGCTTTCAGGGGAATTGGGGTCAGTGTGCCCAGGGCTCGGCTTTGGCCCAGTGCACCTAGTGGGGGGGGGGGGACTGTATGGCTGGGGCTAAACTTCCTAACTGGCTTTTCCTCCTTCCTTCCTTTGTCCACTTTTTTGGCCTGAACTTGAGCCTGAGGCTTGGTGGGGAGTGGTTCATCGGCCTGTGACAGGACTCAGCCCTGGGCAGGGATAGCTGGGAATCAAATGTCCAGTGAGGACTGAAGCAACACATACATACACGAAGGAGAATGGGAACCAGATTTCTTACTGTCAGAGAAAGGAGTTACAAATACGGGAAGTGAGAAGACAAGGATAAATCTTATAAAATTAGATTGGTACTGAAAATAGTGTGAACTCATGACTTTTAATGGATAGATACTTAGATAGACATAAATATATCAACAGATACAGACATACATATGTATATGTTTACATTATTTCTCTTGCTAAGAGATCTAGAAGCAATGACATTCTAGTAGTAGCAAGTATAGTAAGTGCCCAGATCCTGGATTCTAAATATCATTTCTCCTCTAAGGAACCAGTTCCTATAAAAATGCCTCTTGGACAGGGGCTGGGAAAATAGAAGGTGAGCCTGGAAGATCTTGTAACAGAAAACTGGGGCATACTCAAAGAATGATAGTGTGTAACTCAAAAGGACACAGGGGCCAGTTTGGAGGGGCTCCTACCAGCCTTGTCTGGGACAATTTGATTGTAGTGAATTTCAACTCTTTGAGTAAAATAGAAATTCACAATAAATAAACGACAAAGCTCTACCTACAATAGAATGCCTACTAATAATCAAGAAGGAATGACAGAATTTAGAAAGTCACCATTTGTCAGTCATCATCATAATAATAGTAATAATTGATTCAGGCAAGAATCATCAAAGAATATTAACACGTGGGTGAAAAGCTGATGAGAAACAGGGTGTTTAGCTAGATTATCTCCCTCCAAAATACTTATTTGTTACTTACTATCAATATGTTCAACGTACTTATTAAGTTTACAGTGGAAAACCTGGCTGACATCATCTTAACCAACTCATAAGAGCTGACCTCATCAGTCACGGGTGGAATGGAACACCATTCATCATCTCCTGATAAAGTGCGCTAAGAAGAACACAGCATACTTCTGCAGTGCTTCTGTCAAAATTCAAAAATCATGAGGGAACATGAAGCAAACCCAAACTGAGTGACATCTTACAGAGTAACTGGCCTGTACTCTCCAAGAATGTCCAGGACAGGAAAGACAAGAAGAGACTGTCCCAGATTGAAGGAGTCTAAAAAGAAATGGCAGCCAAAGGCAACAAAGGCCCTGGACTGGATCTCGGGCCCATAAAGGGCATTGCTGGGACACCAGGTGAAATATGAATGGAGTCTGTGCATGAGATGGTGATACTGAATCCACGTCATTTCTTGATAGATGGTTAGTTGTACGAGAGCATCCTTATTTTTAGGTAATCAGCACTGAAGTGTTAAGAGGCACATGGGATATATACCTGAAATGATTGTCAAATGGTTCCCAAATGTTAACAAATATGGAATTGAGGGGACAGGTATAAAGGAATTCTGTCTACTATTTTCACAACTTAAAAAAAAAAGAAATTATTTCAAATTAAAGGTTATAAAAAGCACCCATTGGTTCCCTGTTACCCACAGGCCAAGGGTCAAATCTTGTAATGTGCTCCACAAAGTAGTCCAAGTGTTATCTTCCTGGTGTCATCAGGAGTCACCCCTATACTCAGCTTGGCTGAGTACCCAGCAGAAGAGCACTGCTCTTCTCTTACTTGCAAACTCCTCTGCCTCTCAGGTTGGATCCTGAACATCCTCCTCCTCTCTGAATACTCTTCTGATGCCCCTTCCACAAGGCAGAGCTAGACCCTTCCCTGTATGCTACTGTCTCTTTTCCCCCAATGGCATTCTTTTCTCCGGCTCACCTTCATTGCACTGTAGTCATTTGTCTACTTATTTATCTCTCTCACCAGACTCTAATGGCTGACTCATTGATTTTAACATCTCCAGCACCTACTACAGTGCTGACACATCGTAGGTGCCCAGGGTGGCTTTGTGGCACATAATGAAGAAGACCTTTGGCTCTGGAATTGGATTCTCTGTGAATTAACTGCACTCTGCCACTCTCTAATTGCATAACCTTCAGCAAGTTAAACAATTTACTCATATTTAAAATAGCAATAATAGCAATCCTCCCTTCAAAGGGTTGTTATGAGGTTAAAGTGAAAACATCTATGGAAAGGGCTTAAGCGCAGCGCCCGGCACAGATTAAGGGCTCTGTAAACATTAGCTAATACGAACTGTTATTAGTGGGTTCTCAGTAAATATTTGTTAGATGCATGGACGATTATTGTGAGGATAAAGTTTAATGAGCAGAGTGAGAATTCTTCCTAGATTGAGTCAGTCAAAGAAGGCACAGGTTACGGACACCAGGGGAAAGGACATTAGTGACACGCCCACATGAACTTAGCAAAGCATACACTGCTAAGCACGGTGACAGATTCAGAAGGCGGAAATGAGCTCACCACTTTCAACATGATTTCAGCAAAGATGGGGAGAACTGACAAAGACCCAGGACCCAGGGCAAACAATGTTAGGTAAGTAATAAGCTAACTGCTAAACTATTTGGCTGAAGCATGAACACCGCAGAAATTCAGGAGGCAGGCAGTGTGGTGCTCATAACCACTTGTAGTTATAGGACTGACTGCAAATCACAGTCTGTTCATCTACGTTATCTCGCTTGACGTAAGCAAAGCAGGCATCACTATCTCCATTTTATAGGGTCAGCAAGCTGAGGCTCAGAGAAACAGGGGCTTTCCCCAAAATTGGGAAGGCTACTCAGCTTACTCCTTCTACCTTGCTAAGTCACTAAGGGATGGAGAAGGAAATCGAGAAGGGTCAGAGAGGACAGACAAGTTAAGAAAAGCAGTTACTCTCCACAGCAGATGGATTTGCTACACCCTCTGTGTTTTAGAAAGCTGCTTAAAGGGGCCTAGGAAAAATAAAATAAAAGATCAAAGGAGATGTTAAACAATGGAGAGTACAAACATGTTTGAAGGCCAAAAATTAACCAAAAGCATACATGGTAAATAGTGTCGTGAAAATCAGGGCTCTCTGTAAAAGAGGAGCTTACATGGCTCAGGAAACAGGAGATAGAACCATGCTTCTCTTGGAAGCCAGCCTGCTTGGCATGAGGTTTTGGCTGCATAAAAATACTTATAATCAAGATTACCAACCACCTGATATGATAAAGCACTTATTTCCACTGGAGAACAGCGTGGTCAAAGTGACGACTTTAGCCATGCTGGCTGGCCTCACCTCCTAAATCATTTCTTAAAAAAATAATCAAGGTTACGAACATTGCAAATGACTTTTTTTTTTGCTATTAAAAAAAATAGATAGCTCTTGAAAAAAAACCCAGCATTGGCAGCAAAATATACATTTACTCTCTCATTACTAGCATGCCATGTGCTTTAAACCTGCTTCCTTCACGGGGCATGTCAAAGAGCACAATGGTCCCCAAATGGCCCGAACTACAGAGCATCTCCAGCCTTCCCTCCCAGAGCCCAACATTTCTCTATGGCATCCCCCCATTGTCCAAGAAACGCCCATGTGCTGGTTTATCCACAGGCAGCTTGATTTAATTAAAATTTCTAAATTCTGTTTTCAGGTTCCTGCTCACCCAGTCTTCTGGGTGATAGGACATTCAAATTAGATAAAATTTCTGCTGGCTGTTGTGATTCAGAGAGGATTCCTGAGAAATAGGTTAGTAGGGTAGATGATCTGCCAAATCACTTTTGCCTTTACGAGTTTTGAGATTTTAGCTGGCTTGCTTAGAATTCTAGGTAGACATTTTCTCTTAAAAATAGTTGCAGGGTGGTCCTCCTTGTAGTCATGATCCTAGAAGGAATTACCCTGATCACAAACACAGGTGTCATCTGGCACTTTTCCTTTTCTCTAACACCATCTTTTGGGTTTTATTCTAGTTTTCTCTACTTTATCTTAGTGGATTAGCATCCTCAGAATGCTAAGTGAAGGTCTTCCACTAAATGAACTCCCTTCCTTTCCAGAATTACGTTCCTCAAACAGAGTGAGCTTCTGTCCAGCTTAACTACTTGTTGGCTTCCCAAAGAACCATGTTTCCTTGTTCACATCTGTGAATTTGCTTCCAATTTTTCCTTCCTGGAATGCTCTCCATGTTCCCATGTTCAGGTCTGATTCAAGCCCTTCTCCAGGGATAGTTTTCCTCACCAACTCAGCCCGTATCAACCACACCCCCTTTGCAATCCTACTGGATTTACTGTTATTTGGCCCTTGTTTATATTCTAAAGCACTGACCACGTAGTTGTTCTAAGCCAAGTCTAGAGCATCATATCTGACATAATTCTATTTGCTACGTGTTTTTCTCTAGTAATCATATCAACTAGAATATAAGGTTTTAAGATTTGGGAGTTCCAAGAGCATTGTTTGGCATCCATGAAATCAGGCCATAAAGGTCTCCATCTATTTGTTGATTTGCAGGTGACATTTCTCACTAAGACCCTAGAAACCTAAGAGTTTCTCCCTGTTATGGGTTAATAATGTCCTCCACAAAAAATATGCTGAAATCTTAACTTCCACTACCTCAGACTGTGACCTTATTTGGAAATAGGGTCTTTACAGAGATAATTAAGTTCAAATGAGGTCATCGGGTGGTTCCTAATCCAGTATGACTGGTGCCTTTATAAAAAGAGGAAACTGGATACAAAGACATGGAAAATGACCATGTAAAGAAGCAGGATTAGACAGATGCATCTTCAAGCCAATGAACATCAAAGATTGTTGAAAAACCAGCTGAAGCTAGGAAGAGACAAGAAGGATCCTTCCCCTACAGATTTCAGAGAGCATGGCTCTACTAACATGATTTAAGACTTTTAGCCTCCAGAACCGTAAGAGAATACATTTCTGCTATTCTAAGACACCCAGTTTATGGTACTCTGTTATAGTAGCCTTTGCAAACTAACACACTCCCCACCCTGAGTTTGTTCTCTTTAATCCATGTATTTATGTTGTAAATGGAAGTCTTTCTGGACATCTATATTCATGGGTTTTCTCTCTGGGTGAAATGCTTGGGAAGGCCAGACCTTTGTGTCGGGATCCACAGATCTGATTCTATTCTCTCCTGCAACATTCTGCCTCCTCTTTCCTTTCATCATAATTGCTTTTGCAGTCTTGTAGACTTAACTTTTCTTCCACCCATGTATTTGGCCACTCATATACGCATGTGTGCCCACGGCCATGCATTCACTGAATGAAAACTTACTATGTACCAAGCATTATGCTGAATGATGGGGATGCAGAGATTTTAAAAAAACTGTTGATCTTAAGGGCTTTCAGAGACAACTGTAAGACACTCTAGTAAGTGTTAGTCATTTATTTATTCATTCAGTGAGTGCTTATTGAGGACTTTATGGGGCCAGGCTCTAAGTACAGGAACAGAGTGGTAAAGGAGACAGAGACTCTATTTTCACGGGACTTACAGTTCAGTCTATGAGATGGATAAACACAAAGTATAGGAAAACACAAAAAATAGCCTGACAGTCAAAAGGGAAGTGATAGTCATGGAAAACTTGCTGCAGTCAGTGATGCCTGGGCTGAGTCCTGAAGGGTGAGTTACAGGTGGCGAGGCAAAGGCAGAAGTAAACAGAAAGTATTCCCGGAGTGGGGAGGTGTAAGAAAGCATGACGCTTTTGGGGAATTCTAATTTATTTATTTCTATGCTCAGGGTTGGAAAGAACACTGAGTTGAAAGCCTAGTAAGTTCTTGGAAAATTCTGGTTCTCACTTCTCTCTGTTTTCCTCGATGTAGTTATGGGTGGGGAAGGGAGCCTGGGAAACAGGCACTCTGGGCAGCCAAAGCCCTAATGACAAAGGTGACTTTGAGTTCAAATGCACTGCCCCCAGGATACTGCTGAGTAGCACACACCTCATCAGTTGAGGGCTGAATGCCCAGCACCTTCCCTTCCGTCCATCCCAAGGGGTGCTAGGCTTTGGTGAGAATTCCAACAGGCTCACGGCACAGGGTGACACAGTGCTTCAAACAGATCCTACACCATGTTTAATCAGACCATAAATTTCACTTCAAACTTGGTTTGGCAGAGGAAAACAGAAGATAAAGCCATTTCCCCTGGGGAGATCTCTCTGTCTCATAGTTTGATACGTGAGGAGCCCGACAAAGCAGCAGCTAGCTACTGACGCACGGTGAGAAGAAATCCATCAGCGCCGGGACCCAGGCCCGCACACAAACGCATGCGCACTGCTGCAGGCAGCGCCCGCTCTTCGCAGACCAGGAATATTTCTATTTGCACGTATGTTTCTACCCACAGGATGCGAAGAGCAGTGGTCCCTGCACTCATTAGCCCTGAAGGCTGTTTACTTGAGGAGAAGGAGTGAGGCCATTCACAAATGTTTTCATATTTGACCACACAAAAGTGACCTAAAATTATTTTTCAAGTTAGGTTCAAAGATCTCTTCAAGTAGAATGTATGTTTTACTCTTTGATGGTTTGTTATCTCAGGGTGAGTTAAGGGATTATCATCAGGCTAACGTCTGAATAAATTTAAACCCTCATATTAGGATTTATATTGGCTTATTAAATCCCTCATTTGTTTTTGATTATCCATGATGCTCATTTATTCCCGGCCCTTTTATCCCTGGAACACTATTTTAAAACATGTCTGGATCTGAATAGCACTGATGAATTGCCCTAAATCCCCGCGTTATGTTCATAAAGCAGGAGACACAGGAGCATGACATCAAAGAAGCAGACTGATCCAGAACTTTGGATTCCAACAAACCAGAGACAGAACCTACTTCCACTTGTGTTTTATAACTTTGGCCAAGCAACCCATCTTGAATGTTAACTTCCTTATCTGTTAAATGGGACAATAACTGCAATAACAACTTCCAATAGTTACTGGATGCTGGTTACTCATGAGGTACTGATGTAAAAATGTCCCATGTACTGACTCGTTAATCCTCACAGCAGCCTAAATTAGAGGTACTACAATTATGCCCTTTTGTGTATGGGTCAACTGAAGTAAAGGACCCAGGTCACACAGCTAGTCAGTAGGGATCCAGGATTCAATTCTAAGTGATCTCCAGTGTTTTAACTGTGATCTTACTTGCTAGATTCTAGATTACACAGGTGCTGGGAGGAAATACCACATGGCAGCCGCTGTGATTACTACTGCTGTCACTGTTATTGTATTATTTCTCTTACACAAGAGAGGCAAATGGGAAGAAAGGGTCTTTCAGGATTCTTTTGTGTGTGTGTGTGCCTATTTGTGGTTTCTTGGAATGACCGCTATTACTATACTGAAATCAGAGGAACTGTTTTGCTACCCAGTTGTACTTGCTTTATTCCACCCACTTACTATAAGCAGCAGTTTGGTTTCATGCAGCTCACATGCCCCAGGCCACAGAGAACCTTCTGGCTGCCCTCTGATCCTCAGAGCACACTATTTTTTCCAGTTAAAAAAACAGAAGCAGTGGGGCAACCTGATAGCTGAATTCTGAGTAAGAACGCTTGGATCCATATGACTTCCAAAAAACTGGGGGGAGGGTTTCTACCCCATGTCACATGAAGGTCAACTGAATTCCTAATTAGGGACTACCACTCACTGATTAAACTACTAGAAAAATCCCCATACTCTACGAATGCAGCTGTTTTCTTTCTTCCCTTTCCATGTCCCACTTGACACCTTATCCTCTACTCCTCAGACTCAAAGAGTAAAGAATGCTTTTCTAGTGGATCGACACGCTATCTTCAGACAGGAGAAAAGACTCCTGCCTGAGGTAACGGCTGTCTTCTCAGCTGTACATAAAATACTCAGTACATTTCCATAGTGTTCGTGAGGCACAGAGAAAGAACAAAAACTTCTTTCAATAGTTCGGTGAGAAAACCCTTTTTTAACCTAGTTAAGAGTATATTATGTCCACTTCTGACCATCTGGGTCCCCTATTCTGTCACCTGATCCCAGCTCTTAGTGCATCTCCATCACCTAAAACTCTCAGACAGCATCTGTTCTCCAATAACCAGGCACTCTTATCAGTGCCTTACATATATTAACTCATCAATCTGCACAGAATCCCTATGAGGTAGGTATTATTTTATCCTTATCTTAGAGTTAAGGAACCAAGGACAGAGAAGAGTTAAGTGACTTGCTCAAGGACAGAGTCGATAAGTGGCAGAATCAAGATTTGAACTTAGGAAATCTGGCTCTAGATCCTATATTCTGTCTCCCTGGACAAGTTTCTGGAGCCTACTTATTTATGATAAGCACTGAGCTTTAAGTTGAGAAACACTACTGTTCAGGCATGTAGTTTGAGCTCTGCCAGTCACATCATATCTTTGACCTCTCTTCTTTCACAGATAAAATGAGGGGAAAGTTACCTTCTGGGATTCTACAACCCCAGTCACTGAGAGAGACTCACTTGTCAAATGTTTAGATTCTAGACAAATCTGTTAGCCAAACTCCTTGTCACTCTCTGGCTTTTTTGAGTGTAATGAATGAAGCCTTATGACATAGCTAACTGGGAACTGATGAGAATTCAATTCCACCAAGGTCTTCATGTGACCATGATGCCTCAGTCATCGGAATTGAAAGAAACAAGTTTCTGGTAACTGGTTGGCAAAATTGTTTCCTACAACAAATATGGATTCCCAATGATATTTGAGGACTGTGGACTCATGGTCAAGTCTCTGAATCCATCGGCATCACCTGCCATGGTCCTGGGTGGGAATTTGGAGTGGAAATCCACCCACGCTTCAACTTTTTAACTGGCTTTTCAGGTGGAGAGAGTTCTCTGTGAACAAATGGGTACATCTGCTGTTCAGAAAACCCATCCATTTCAGACACTGGTCTGTCCATAGAGGAGAGTTTGAGGCTTCCAAATGCAGTAAATAGCAAACAATTAAACAGTTGTGGGAATGGCATAAACATCAGGATAGGCTTGCATTTAGAGCCTCCCTGTGCTCGGAGAGGTAACGGGAAGGGAACTGTATACATCTAAGGATGAAAAGATGCAGCAAGATGTCCTGACGAAGCATATAAGATTTCAACATACTACCGCCCTGTGTGTCAAGAGGAAGGAATCCAATCCCTGGGCCCACCTTCTAGACCTAAATCTTCAGCTGCAGCACAACCATGTGTGGTGAAACGTGGTCTACCTCTTGCAAATCTTGTTCTGCACGACGACCCTCCTGGAGCAGTTAAGTATGCAGGGGTGAGCTGGAAAACAGCACTTTTCTTTTCTAGATCAAGGGAGGGTCAATCCAGCCCACATGTGGTTTCACTGCCCTCTACCGCAGGTCAGTAAGACCATCAACCTCCATTAGATGAAGCACATGACAGTGCCCGTTTTCACAGGAGGCGTTTCTAGGTGTGCCTGGGATGGGCCAGAAGGAAGAGCCTAGCAGGTAACTTAGGATAAAGAAAAGAAAAATGGAAGCTTTCCTGGGCCCCAAACTGGCATCTTACTATCCCCCCTAGTTGACAGCCTACCATTAGTACCAAAAAAAAAAAAAAAGCCATAAAATCAAGCTTGACAGTGGGGTGCATCTTGTGAGGAAGATCTAGCCCCACTATAAGTCTCTCCCCCACTTCATAATTCTGGCCTCATTTTCCTCACAAAAACAGCATTGATAAATGGTGTCTGTCTAGTCCTGGTGGATTCTACATCAGTAAATATCTTGCCTGTAACAGTTTCCTTCTGTGTTTTTCCATAACTTGATGACTCCAAATAATGGACAAGATACGGGCACTGCAATCTTTAATTTTGCCTAAGTGTCAGTTTGGGGAAGGGGCTGAGGCAGGAACAGTGTGGTAGGTAGGGGTGGGGTGGGTGATTGACCACCCTCAGAGATTTTTTTAATTTCAGGAAATTCCCCCAGTAAAGGCATCAGTTATGTGTAAGCTTCATTTTCTACGATTGAGAGCTTAAATTCAGTTTCTCAAAGAGCATCCTGGATGTATTCAGCAATGATCTACAAAGTTCTCCCACATACACTTTTAATCTGAATAAAGGAGAAACCCGTATTTGGTATGTGGGGTTGTACCAATGCCAGAGGATGCATTTCCTTTATGTTTTCCCCTTAAACCTCAAAACGGTGAGAGCATCAGTTCCCAAACTGAGATTTCTTTGTAACATTGCTGTTTCTGTTTGTTAAGCAAACCTTCCAATGACATCTGCACAATAAGCAAGTATTAAAGGACTGATTAGATAGCTGTGTCCTAAAAACCAACCCTCTGGAACATCTCATGGGGCAAGAGATGAAGAGGTGGCTTAAAAGATGAGATGAAGGGAGAGTGATAACTCAGTATCTGGTATTTACATAATACCAAGTGTGCAGAGAACTTTACAAAATTGTATAATCCAAGAGCTCCTGACCCTGACTTTACAGCTGAAGGAAATGGCAGGATATTAGTGGTCCTTCTGTTTTTCAGAGTTTTCTACCATTGCCTGAAGATGCAACACGAATACACTGCCTCGAGTGTTCTAGGTCCCTCTCTTGAGCCATCGAACTGCCTGAGGGCAGCATGGTACCTTGGAGAGGGCATGGAAGTTACAGACAAATGATCAAGCTTCAAGTTTCTGTGTCTCCCACAGGGACAGAGATTCAGCAAATCTGGCAGTAAATAATCTGACGTACTTTAAACAGTTGGTATAATTGTTATTGCATTACATGTTTATGGGCCATAAATGTGTCAGCTCCATGGTAATTAACTGAGAGCAAACAGAGATAGTCTTACACTACAGGGGAATTAGGTACTGTAGGCTCATCTGGAAGACTGAAAGGAGACAGAAAGCAGGACACAAAGCTGCCCCAAGGGCTTTTGAAATACTTGGACTGGGACTTTAGAGGGAATATCTAAGTAGTGTGTCAATAATATGTTTGATTAGAATTTTAGGAAGAAAGACTTTGACATCTGTAAGAACAAGAGACTCACCCAGCTCAGTGGTCATCTCCTCTGCGCCACCTTCTCTGACCTACATTAGGGGACCCATCTCAGGATTCCCAGAAGACAGCCATTCATATCCCTGCTACGGCCATTATGACAGTGCATTGTTATGATCTGTTTGTGTACTGGCCTCCCAACTAGCTGTTAATGCCTGGCCCAAGGGTCTATGTCCTAGACTTGTTTGTTTCTTCAGAGCCTACAACACAGCAAGAATTCCCTAAACGTTTGCTGAACAGAGCTAGATTTTCCCTTAACCAGCAGAAGAAGCTAAACCATCTGCCCAAGGCCAAGGAGAGAGTAAACTGTGTGAACTGGATTTCATCCCAGATTTGGACTCCTAAACCCATGCTCTTAAGACGGGAATGAAGGACTGGGAATCAGTCACTTGCACCTTAGTAAGAATTAACTTAGGTAGTTTTGTTTTCCTAATTCTTACTTGAGTTGAACTGAATGAATGGGAGTGAGGTTAAAAGGAGATGAAAGAATTGGGTTCCTGGCATAAGTGGTAGAGAAAAGTCATCTGGAAATTTGAGTCAGTGGGCAAGGTGATTAGGATTAAGTCTCTGGGGGAGAGAAGACAGAGGTACGATGAAAGAGTCAGAGAAGAGAGTGGCACAGAAATGGAGGCAGGGACCTAGGGTTGCATGGGGGACATGGAGGGAAGATAAATAATACATAAAGCATATCTGTGTGTGTGTGTGTGTGTTGGGGGGGGGCGGAGAGAGAGAGAGTGTGTGAGAGTGTGTGTGTGTGTGTGTGTGTGTGTGTGTGAGTAATGGTGCTGGCAATTTACAACATGAACAGGCCATCAGCTAAGTGGTTGTTAGTAGTGGCAGAGCAAAGATGCAAATCTCCAAGGCAGTCACCAATGTCTTCCAGATTCATAAGTCCAGGCTGCATCTTTCTGGATGACTTAGTATTTCTTTATTAAAATGTATTCTTAGGAACTGAGTATTTTGCCTAATGACTCAGTGCTGAGATCTAAGGCATTCACTTTAGGTCTATTTGATTTCTCTCTTAGCACAGTTCATTCCCAATACATTCGGCTTTGCCCTGAGAAGTGTGTACTCTAATGAATGTTTCACTATCCCTTAACTGTTAGCTTTCACCAAGAGCCCACTTCTACCTTTGGCAACTGAGACTATGAGATGAAGGTTATCTTCTGAAAACAAAGAAAGAAGAGCCTGTTAATTTGTCTAGGATCTTCTCTAGGTTATAAGCTACTGTGGGGCTAGGAGGACTGGATCTTTGCAATGTGGTAATTCCTAGGCCTAGAGCTTGGTGCCTAGAATAAGTCAGGGATGGATGGATATAGGCATGGATGGATGGAAGGAGGGATGGAGGGAAGGATGGAGAAATGGAGGGTGGGGAGGAAGGAAAAATGGAAGATGTATAAACATCATTAACAGAGGCAAAGACTGAACCACAAGCTCTTTTTTTATCAACTTTAGAGTTAAACATATTTTGTTCCAAATTTGAACCTGCCTCTAATTAGTTACATGATCCCTCTAAAGGCTCAGTTTCCTCAGCTATAAAGTGAGGATAGGAATAGTAAATCTTCCTAAAACTATGGGGAAGATTAAACAAAATAATGTATGTAAAGTCATGAGCCCAGTGCCTGGCATCTTGTAAGCTCCCAATAAATGGAAACTCTTAGGGACACCCCACCTTGCTCAAAGATGGCCCATGAAGATTAGCAAGGATGTGAGGCCAAGATGCCCTGAACTTCTCTGTACCCTGGGATGGATTTTACTTCTTTCCTTTCTTCTCTTTTCCACGTCCTTCCTTCTTCCCTTCTCTTCTCTCTCCCACAAGTATTTGAAGAGACAACTGGCTAGGAATGACATCATTAATACAAGCTTTCTGATTTCCCACTGACTTGTCCCAGGATTTTCGGACCGTCAGGACATAGCTGCTCCTTTCCAGGACTCACATCTCACTTGCCCACTGGCCTGACTTCCTTCAGTCATGTCACACAGGATATTAACTTTTTAGGAGTATTTGGACTCTGTCTCCCCTGCTCCCACTTCATCACCTCATGGCTGTTCTTTAAAAACACACCTTATTGGATTAGGTGTTAAAATAAAACAGAATATCCCAACACCTGCTGCCTTTTGCAGGCGTGGTGGAATCCTTGAGAACCAGCTGCTTTGCTTCCTGTTCTAGAAGTGCCCAAGAGATAGGGCAAGAGCTGTGCTGAAAGCGGGCTTGAGGCTAGGTTCTAGCCACACCTCCTCTTTACTTTGCTTCCATACTAGCTGATCAAGAAAATTTAGGACTAAACTGCAATGACTCTAAAATAAACATGAAGGTCTTTCTGTATCATGTTTTCCTGAATAGGGAACTAAGAAAGCAGGCAGACCCTTATTTTTTTGAGCATCTGCTGTATGGGGTAGGAACTAATTAAGTATTTTATGAATGTTATCATCTTTACAACACCCCCTCCAGTCAATTATATCTGTTTCACAGTTAAAGACAACTGAATCTTAGAGAGGTTAAACTGACTGACTTAAGGCCACAAAGCAAATAAGGAAGTCAACATCCATCTGACCTTAAAACCCACAATTTCTCCCTAATTCCAGGCAGCCTCCCTATTCCTGGTGGGGAATAATTAGCTTTGGTGTTGCCAAGTCTCCTTTGGTTCTTGTCCTGAAGTCGCCCCATTCCCAAGTGTGCCTAAGACTCCTCTTAGGAAAAATGTGGTGTCTGATTAAAAAAAAAAATCATGCTAAGATGATAATGAGCTACACCTCTCCTAGAATGCCCCCATCAAGGCACACCATGGCTTTGGTACTTAACACCATTGCTAAGAGTAGAATAAGTATCAAGTTCTATGAAATCCAGGTCGAGGGTCTTTTTTGGCTCTTTGAGTGACATGAGGAGCTACCTCCTGTCAGCCAGAAAAGCAGTTGTATGTACCCACTCAGGAACCAGAGTCGACAGCAGGAAGTTACGGAGAATGCACCACCTTCAGTGGTTGTAGCCCAGAGCCAACAGCCTGTGTTTGTGTCTGCCTAGGGCTCTGCGATGGTCACTCCACAGGTAAACGCAGAGCCCCATGAGAAAGCGGTGAGCATCTGCAGGGTCTGGGAGGGAGCTGGGTTAATCCAATGACAATCATTCAAGGCTTCTTTGTGTCACTAACACAAACACCAAACAGAATTCCTAGCAGCCCCGGTAGAGATAATTTGGCAGAACAATGAAGGAAAAAAATGGTAAAGACAAGAATAAAAAAGGACACTGAGTCACCACAGGAAAGAGGTAGTTGGCTGGGCTCTGCTTTCTGACAGAGCTTTCTGTAGCTGTGGCAGGGATGCTAAGAACTTCCTGACCTTGGGCTGGCACCACGTCAGGAATGATATTTCTAGAACAGTGCACTGTTTCTGAATGGTATCCCCCAGCTTACTGGGCACAAATCAGAGCATTCTCTTTTTCACTCCCTCATTTTTATGTTGCCTAAACACTCTATATCTTTCTCCAGGCTTCTTCCCACTTCGTTGTTTTCCAAGTTTAAGAAACTTAGTAACAGAGCTGATTCCTAACACTAAGGTCACGGAAAAGCTCTTCATCTCAAATTGCGTGAGGCCTTCTTTCAAAATTTCCAAAGAAGGCATCGGGTACACTTAGGCAGCAATAATTCTCATTTCAAAGCTTTGGCTAAATCATGGATTGCCTTTAAATTGTTACTTCAGGACTTCAGAAACACTGGATTATAGGGAAAGGCAAAGAAGAAAAGTAGACAAGATTTACTTTGGGAGTCTCGACTCTACTTCTGCTGATTGCTTTGTAAGCTGACGGTTTGTGAACTGTAAAACTCCACTGTTTCATCACCACCTCCACGGCAGAAAGCTGTTTGGCAGTGTTATTTCCATACCATGGTGCTTACAAGCCATGGGACTGATGACTGGTACAGGTATGTCAGCTGTCGGAGCAGTGATGAACCCAGGAGGTTGTTTAGTTTAATAACTATCTTTAGAAGGGTAGCATTTAAAGTCTCCAAGATTGAAAAAAAAATGTAATGGCTTCTCCAGGACCATTCCCCAAACTCTGGCTCTACCTGCTACAGGGAACAAAGTGGGTTTGTTCATTTCTGTATCCCAAGCACAATGCCCAGCACACAGTAGGCAGTCAATAAACACAGGTGGTCAAGTAAATATCTGCTCAATGGAGGCTGAATAAAGAGAAATTCCAGTTTTCTTAAAGAGCACTATAAAATTCTAAATCGAGGGATGAAGGACATTTTGTGTTCTTTTACACATGGACAAACACCATTAAGGTACTCTACAAATACTCATCATTTCAGTGTTGCACCATCCTTGTGTCCTGAATGCTCTCACCTAGATTTTTCTTACAGAAATGTAAGTCTTGTTCTCTGATTTCTCCCGGCTCCTTAACTGGATAGTAAGGCCAGTTCCTGTTTTGTGACTAAAAGAGGTGCTTTGTCTTTGGGACTTCTATTTGACTCAAGGTATTTTCCTAACAGAAGTCTCCTTTATTTTCTCTCTTGAAAAACTTCAGTTTTGTGGATAATTATCATTCCCTTCAGGGAACTAGAATGCCAGACCTGGAAGGGCCTCGGGGATCATCCAGCTGCACCTCTCATTCCCACCCCTGTGACACCCTTACCTGGACTCAATCCTGCTGCCAGGTGGACAAACCGAGTCCACATCACAGTGCGCTGATGCTAACATACCTAGGCAGGAGGTCTTTTAATTACTTTCAATGAAGATATAAGGATGTAGGTTACACCAAGTACACTATTTCTTCGTGACATTACACGAGAAAAAGTGCAGGTGCCTGTAAGACAATAAAAGCTAGCCACTGTTACCACTGCACCTCTGCTGGAAGTGCAGCCAGAGTCATTTTTCTCTAAGCAAATCTATCTGTTTACTCCCCCGTTTTTCTCCTCTTCAAGGCTCCCCGTTGCCCTATAGGACATAAATACCAAACAACTTAACACAGAGCTGGCACCTGTCCACCCTCTAACACTAGCTCCAAACTCTTGTCCTTTCCTCCATGTTCATGCTTTTTCCTTCTGCCCGTAATATCTCTTCTCGCTCTTCGTCACCTAGATAACCCTTCCTTATGCTTTATGATTCAGCATAGGCATCGCTTCCTCCAGGAAGCCCTTCCCTCAGCCTCACACTCCCACCAAATCCTGTGCTTGCCTCAGTCAAAGCAGTGACAGTTTTGAAATCTTCTTCCTTTGTTAACTGATAACGCTGTCAGAATGGGGTTTATTTTCTTAGTCGTCCCTGAGGACCAGATACAAGCAGATCACTGTTCGTGAAGATACCCAGTGCATTTTTATTTTTTACTGAATTAAGATGTGAAACACTTTCATATACTTTGCGCACAAGGTTAACTTCAGTCAGTGGTCTATATAAGGACTTTGCCAGGGTCCAGGCAGAATTAAGTGGTCTAAAGGGCTGTCCAACTACACAGATAGTAAGAAACCAGGAAAGCTTCCCTCTCAGGACTTAACAGAATGGATTTTCCTCAAACCGATGTTTCTGTCTTTTTGCAATGAGTCATCTGTGCTTTCAGATGATAAGATGGGAAGGTTGACCCAACCCCTTGATTTTTACACCAGATTCATGCAACAACTAAACCTATGCTTGCCAAGCAACTTTTAATATCATCAAAGCTCATTTCACAGAGGTCTGAGGTTGATAAAAGAGGTGATGTGTAACCATGGAAAGGGCTCTCGTTAAGAGAAATGAAGATTGAGGCCCCGAGGCAAGCATACATGTGATGTTTACCCTTCTTGATATCAAAACACTGCTCAGGACAATTCTGATCACTGGGCCAACACATTCCTGGGCAGAGAAACAGCAGAAGCCACCACTGGGCCAATCAGGCCCAATTGTAAGAAACAGGTCTTGGCAAGTTCTTCTGTTGTAATTTGTCCATCAGTGGAAGAAAAGAGAGAGACGGTATGATTACGCACCTGGATTTACCAAGGAGGAGGATGACATTAGCAATAGCATGAGCTCTCCAAAGGCGCCTGAACATGGCCTCTAAATCTGGACTCAATTTCTGTGGACGCCAGTGAGCTTTGGTGTGCTTTCATTTTAAGCACTGAAAAGTTAGTCAGGACAGAGCCAAAAGGCAGCATATGGAAACTTTGGGAACACAGCAGAAGATAAACCAGTATTTTGAGAGCATGTTGAACAGTAACCCTTAAAACAAGTTGTCCAAGGGAATGGTGCCTGTAAAGCTTTGAAAACTCCACCAAGTAAATTAAAACATGATTGTGCAAAGAGGCAACACCTTCTGCTGTAGCCATTTTAGGCTAACATAAAAGAAAATTAGAAATTGGAAATCCTTCGCTGCTAGTCTGCATGGATTTGGTTAGTGTACAATAAAATAGGCATTCTGAAGTTTGCTTTTAAAGAGAGACTCAGTGACCTTTAAGACTGTTAAGTTTTCCTTAACATTCTCATCTCAAATAAGGATTCTCAAACTTTTTATATTTCTTACTGGTCCTATGAACCACCCGAGGTCTGAGAAAAGGGAATGAGGTTGGGGCAGGGGGCAGAAACCAAGTCCTGTTCCAGGAATTATGGGCATTCTCCCCACCCTTTGACTGTTTATCTATTCTGCACCACTCAGCTGTTCTCTGTTGCAGAGAAATAAAAGTTTAGTTTAAAAAGTATGTTAGAACAAAGCTGCAGAAATTGCCTGGAATTTCCTTCATTTTCAGCCATCTGGCTTTCATTGCTTACTTCTCTCCCCTCCTCCACGTACGTTTACCAAATCTTTTCAACACACACTGGCCAAGCTATCAAATGCTTATAATTAATAACAGTCAGACTCTTTTTTTTTTTCTTTTAAGGTAGTGCTTTCTAGCTTTCCTAGGGCTGCTCATGTCACAGCTCTCATAAACCAGGGAGAGGATTGTGAAGCTTAATTATTAAGATTTTGTCATATCAGAGAGAAAATCGAATCAAATTTTAAGTTCTGAATACAAACCCAAAGTATTTCTCACCCAAAATGAAAGGGAAAGGAGTAGAGAATTTTTCTGAGTGCCCACTAGGAACCTATTTTAGAGAGGAACAATCTGAGGACCTCAAAAGGTGTATGACCTCTCGAAGGGCACACAGCAAAACATGACAGAGCAGGATTTTAACACAGGTCTTAATCTACCTGCAGGTTTTTATTTTGTTAGTCTTAGGAATGGAAAAGACATTTAGTGCTTATTATTAAGGGAAAGATCAGGTTGCCAAACATTACATACAGTACGATTCCATTTACAAAGGAAAGAAACCCTGATATGTTTGTATATGTTCATATACGTACATACATTCATAGAGAAAGGTCAGGAAAGGTATGTACAATGCAATTAACCACCATTATCTCTGGGGAGAAGGAATTGGGGCTGCAGAGCACGGTGGTGACAGGGGAGAGTATGCCTTTCTTTCTTTCTTATTTCTATTGTGCTTGAGCGTTAAAAATAAGAATATTCATGTAGTACTTGTGTAATGACAACACTCAGCTTTTTAATTAGGAATAGGGGGCTGACCTCTTTCCTAATGACTGACTTTAGCTCTGTTTTGGGTACTTCTCCCTTAAGCGGGTCTCACCCACCAGTGAAGGTGGGCAGGGTGACAGGGCTTCTAGACACAGATTACTCAGAGGGTGGCAATGGCACCTCAAATAATTTTCCTTAATTGTCATGAGACCTTCTTTGTTATCAACTTTTGGTTCTCACCATTGTCAGCTCCCAAGCAAAAATGGTCCTCATCTCTTCTGGCCAATTTCAAGCAAGGTTGTTAAGGGATTAACACCTGTCCTGGATGTATGACCTCCCGTCTCTCCCCACGATCCAAGTCCTCCCTGGGTAATGCTGACAACCCCCTCAACCTCCATCATGTCTGTGCTCCCCTCTGATAAATTTTGTCCTCCTGTTCTTACTTTGGGGACACCTGGTCATACGTGGCTGCTAACATAAAGTGTTATTTATCCTGAGGCTACTTCTGTTTTAAATCGGTAATTTAAAGCCTTAAACGTAAAGAAGAGACTCGAGTAACCGCATTTTCAGCACCACATGGTGGGTTGGTGGGATGGGATAAGGGGAATGGAGAGGAGAGAGCATACTGGGGTCTCCGCAGCTATCGTTAGGGTCTAAACATGACTCCTAAAAAACAGGCTTCAGTCCTTTATATTCATTTATTCAGTAAACACTTAATAAGCACCTACTATGTGTTGGATATTATGCTAGACGCTAGGTGGTTAGAGAGGAGGAGAAGACAAAGCTGACAGCAAGGATGTGAAAAACTAGCCTTCTTCAATGGATGACTCTTTTTTTCAAGTGTCCTAAAAAAAAAAAAGGCACGCAGTTGGTGTGCACATGGACACACACAAATTGGAACAATCAGGATAGCTCCTGCTTGAGGACACACCCTTCCTGCTGTGAACAGCTAGGTCTGAGACCATCTGCCAAAACCTGGTGAAGGCTGGACAGGCGCTCTGACACCGGCTCTGACAGTCACACAGGCCACCAGGAGAAGGCGCCTAGAGAGGACACGCCTTCCACGGCCTTTGGTAGTCTCTGTGCGAGCTGACAATCTGACTGCACGCAAGAGGAAGAGCAGGTTCCTAACTGGTCTTCCGTAAGACTAACAGCTTCCTGGAAAAGCTCCTTATCTTAACAAGCGCTGCCTCTAAGAGACACAGCCTGGTGACTAGGACTCAGAGCATCATTTCTGTGTATCTCACAGAAAATGCTATGGGTTTTTTGAAGACACAGACAGCAGCAAGAGTCTAGAGCCCAAAAGGCAGTGTATGGAAACTCGGGGCTCAACAGGGGACACACCAAAATGTGCAGAGAACACTAATCCACGCACAATAAGAACTGGGAATTAAAGATTTAAATGAGTCCTAACTGATTAGAAAGTGCTTGGGAAAACAACACACTATCATGTTCCTACTAAACACATTTTCTCTTTCATACACATCTGGCATCGACATTCAGAAGGAGCGATCCCCCCCAGACCTCATGTCAGACTGAATATTTCATAGGAGATGCACCTCTGGATCTTTCTCACTGTTAAGATAAAAATCTGCATTGGCTCTTGGACGGATGAGAGATGAAGAGAGCAGAGCGAGTCACATCAGGCCACTTTGGCCCCCTTTGTTGTTTCAATCAGCTTCATTCTACAAACGCTCAACTGTGTATAGTTGGCCCAAGAAATCCCCAGCTGTGCCCAGGAAGAGGTTCTGCCTGTCAGTCTGACAGCTGGCTGGTGGAAATTAAAGCACTGTGTTTATCTGGAGCAAATGCAATGTTAAGCCCAACAAGAGTCCTTGTTTTGGAGTTAAGGAAAAGGTCATAGAGTAAATTAAGCTTATCTAATTTAACCAGAGTCAGGACCTGGAGGATGGGATGGGACATCCTGTGTCCTATTCCTTCTGTTGTCCAGGAAGGGAGGGGCTGAGTGGCTGCAAATCCCGGAGGATTTTCAATTTGCCTCAGGTCCTGACTCCTCAGCGCTGCGTCAGCTCATCACAGCCCTTGGATGTCATTACAACACTGGAACATGGTTCCAAAGACCCCCATGCTTGTTTTTAAAGTGCCGGTAAATAAGCAGAGCAGAAATGACATCAATTATCAGCACGAAGGAGCAGCAGCAGCAGTCTATGTTTCTGCCTGCAGAGTCAGGAAGAGCTATGGGATTATTTGCGCAGGACATGGTGATGGCAGACCGTCTACTACAGCTAGTTCACCTTGCAGATGTGGAAACAGAAGGGGAAGACATCTTGCCCAATGCCACCAGTGGGTGGCAGAGTGAGGATGAGAAGCCAGGCTCCCTGACCTGCTAGCCAGTGCCCTGGCAGGCTGCCCCAGCTCAATCCCTTCTGCTTCTTCCTGCAGTCAGATACAGGGGGTTTGGACCCCTTGCCCATGTAGTAAGGTCTTAGGCTCACTGGAGAATGGTGAGGGCAGAAGAGAGATGTAAGCAGGGACAGAAAAGGAAGTTTCTCAGAATTCTGTGCACTGGATCTAGGCTTTTCTTGGATGGCCCTTGACTCTATTTTACTGGCTGGCTGATTTTCCGGTTGCCTTGGAGAGCAGGGCACTAGTGGCCCTCTTCAGGCCTGCATTTGAAGAGAGAAGCCAGGCCCACCCTTCAGATCAATATACAGAACGACTTTGGTGACGAGCAGGACAGAGTCACTGCAGGACTGCTCTGATCTGATCCCAGGAGGCCTGTAATCTGTATCCTCTAAGTCCCACAGAAAGACATCTAGTTGGTGGAGAAGTAAGACAAACAGCATTAGCTTCACCAGAAAACTATCGTCAATTCCTATAGGCAACACCTTGTGTCTTCTGTGGTATTTTACAGAAACAGAAGAAATACCATTCAGAGACAGGCACCCCCATCATACCCAGGATATGATCCAGGAACATTCTTCCTCCCATCAGCAGACTTGAAAGTCTGGCTTTGGTTCTTTAAATGTCCCTCTTTGAATCCAAAATCACAGATGAGATGGCAGAATCATACTCCAAACAAGTACCTGAAGGCAAGGCTCTCAAGACACCAGAAAATTGTGGGACCAAAGCATCCAATCCATTGGATAGATTAAGACTCAAGGCTTGGTAATAAAGAGACCCGGGCAGGGTTGAACAATGAAATGCTGTAACTGAATTATGCGCAGTGAGTGACACACACACAGCCCACAGCGTGCTACAATGAATCTACGTGCTGCGTGCATACAGATTTCACAGTGGATCAATTATACCGCCCAGATGCTTCAGTTCCTGCAAGCCACAAGCCCATCCATTACTAGGGTGCGAGGGCATGGGACGCGGGCTAAAAGGTGGCAGACACCATCAAGTCTGTGGTCAGCCCACGTTCCCTTTAGGAGAAAGCAGCAGTGTGGTCTGTGCACATGCTGGCCACGCCACGGGGCTTGCTTCAGTGCATGGAGCTTTCTGGACCCTGAGCATGACCACTGAGCTGGAATTCCAAAGCCCTGGTTTCAATTAAATTTAAGTGGATTTGACTAAAAGTTTGAACTGATGCTAATTGGTTTTCAAAACACTGGATAACAATAAGCATTCTGGTCTTGCCCACGAAACAGACGCACCCCATTCTGATCACGCTCCTTGGCAGCGGGGCAGGCAGTGTGCCTCTTACCTTGCTGGGCAGGGATCCAGACTGCAGGACTTCAGGAGCTGGGGGGGCCGCTGGCTGGTCACGCACAGGTCCTCATCAGTGGGCTCCCGCGTCTGTTTGTTCAGGCAGCTCACCACAGCCTCCTGGACACCTGTGCACAGATCACACCATCAGACCAGAGTGGGCATGTGTGGCGTGGGCAAGGGCAGAAAAGGTGGCTGGTGGGAGGTCTCTGCGATTGGGTGGGTGGGTGGCAGCCTCCCTGCATGTCGGCAGTTTAAAGCCCGGACCGCCCATCTTGTCAGGCGTCTCTCCATCTGCAGAAACACTCCTAGCTTTGTGCCTCTTCAGGAGGGCAACTCCCCCAAAGAGGACAGGCTGCCACCAGTACTGCTGAAAAGCTTAAAAAAAAAAAAAAGCCACCAAGCTATCTAGCCGCCAATGCTGAAATAAGGTAATTTAATGCAGAAGGGGAGAAGGGTGACCCAAAAATGGCCCCGAGAACTTCACATGTTATATTTTAATCAACAGGATATGGTTGTATTTGGAAGAGGGGCTCAGAGCCATGTTTTAATATTCAACATTTTGTAAACTGGACTTTGCTGGTTTCCTTTTGATTCTGGTTCATTTCCATAGTGACCAAGAGCAGCTTAGGAATTTGGAACAAAAAAGGGAACAAGATGATTAATAACTGCATTCATGGAAGGCAATCTTCTCTACATTCATGGAAGACAGTCTTTTCTACACCTGTGGAAGATAATCTTCCTACTGCCACCCACATGCCCCAATCACAGAGCTAACAAATCAAGAGTCTGAGGAATGACTGGCAGAAGGTCACTCGGTGGGTCTTCCAAGGTGGGGTGCAGGATCCCTCGTGGAGACTTTCATGGAGCAGGGACACACGCTACCAGGTAATGTAATGTCCAGACATCGCAATCTGGTTCCCAAAGTCATAACAGCAAAAGCAAAAATCCACAGGGTGAACATTATTAGCCAAGTATTGAGTCTAGGAACTTGATATGCCCCATTCAATCCTCTCAACAACTCCATGAGGCAAACACTATTTTTCTCCCCATTCTACAGATAAGGAAATCGAGGCTTTAAAGATGAAAAGACTTGCTAAGGTCATACAGTTGATAAATGGTGAAGCTGTAATGGCTGTGCCTTAGCACTGGAACTTTGATGACTGACAGCACTAACATTCAAAAAATACTAAGAGGCTGTTACATCTGCTGCAGATCTTCAGGAATAACCTAGACATGCACCTGGAATCATTTCAGTGGAGTTCAGTTTAAGAAAGAGGAGAGAAAGGACATTCTTGATAGTTTGCTTTCAGTCACACATAGCTACATATATAAACATATGTACATCTAAAGATATCTGTTGTTAAATATTTGTATACAGTTGTAGCAGAGTATGTGACCATCTATATAGTTTTATATAGAAATACACATGCATTTTCTTTTTAAAATTTTCTGTGTTAGTTCGTTAATTAGTACCTAAAATAGTACAACGACTTATCACTAATCAGCCCTTACTTCTTTCCTTCTAGCTACCCTTTCTCCAAGAAGTTATCACCCCATTTAAGAGTGACTGCTTCCTGAAGTGATGCTACACTGACTTAGAAAGGTTGCCCAGCAAGACCTTCATTTAAAGTGACATTTTAAAGCCAGAATTTGAATTGCCTTTCTTTTTTCCTAGTAAGTCTGATAAATCAAACATTAAAAAAGAAAAAAGTCACCATATTTGCCCTTTTGCCATGAATGACAATTTTCTTTTGTCCATGCTTTTTAAAAAGTTAAAAAAATGTTCTTCTGGGGAGGAGGCCAAGATGGCAGAGTAGAAGGACGCTCGTAACTCACCCTCTCCCACAAATACACCAAGACTCACATCCACAGACCCACTCAGACAACCAGAGCACCTGCAGAACTCCGACAGAGCATCGCCCTCTTCAAAAGACAGAGACACCAAAAATCTGGTAGGACAAAAGGAAAGAAGAAAAGAAAAGGCAAAACAGTGTAGGACTGGACCCGAGGGGACGGAGCAGCAAAGGAGGACTGGCACTCGTTCACTGGGTCTCCCCTCTCCAACTGAGAGGCCAGCGGGACAGAGGGGGAGCCTCCGAGGCTCAGATCTGTACAGAGCAGCCCTTGACCTACAGAACTAAGTTAAATGGGCACAGAGGGTCCCTGCAATGCCCAGCCCGAGAAGCGGGCCGGCAGCTGCAGGCAGAGCCAGGCTACCCGAGCCGGGCGGAGGATGGGGGCGGCTGCACTGAGGCAGCCCTGGGGGACTGCAGGGGGCTGCACACCATGGCTGTGGGTGCACAGGGCAGAACAACCTGGGCCCTCCATAAAACAACACTGCTGATGTGCCCTGGGGGGAAGGGTGCATACCCCCATCTCTGAAAACCCTTGGAAAGTTTTCGGGGGGAAAAGAGGCGGGGCTCAGGCACAGCCGCCATATCCTCCAGCGCTTAGCACCCAGGCAGGGGTGGGGGCGAAACCTGCATCCACACCTAAGGGCTTAGCAGCCTCAAAGGCCAGACGGAGACACCTAAGGACTCAGCAGCCTCAAAGGCCAGATGGAGACTTGTCTACAGCCCGAGGCAGATAAGATCCTTCTGTCCTGGTCCCTCAGAGAACTTGCTCCGCCAAGACAAACAAGGAGCTGGGTTTTGGCCCGGAGCAGTGGCAGCGCTGTTTCTCGGTCTTCCCCAAGCCTGCCTGCGGAGCTGCCAACCCCAGGAGCGCGCAGCGACACAGAGCAGTGAGCGACCGGCGCTGGGAGAGGGCGGGCAGCCCCTGGCCTTTCTGGCAGGAACGCAGGCCTTGACTGCAGTGCTGGGTGGGGGCGCGACCCGCCCTCCTACCTGGCCAGTCTGCGACATCTGACTGCGGCATCGGGAGGGGCAGTGACCCGCCCGCCCACAGCAAAGGAGAGCTGCACCTGACCCAGTGTTGGGAGGGGGCGCGATCTGCTTGCCGACAGGCACTGGGAGCGGCACAGATGAGGGCGCCAACAGTGGGCCTCTGGAAACAGCAAGCTGAGCTTCCAAAACAGGACAAAGACAGAAAGACTTCGCATTAAGAGCACACAGTCTACAGAAGTACTCCGCCCCCTCTTCCTTTTTTTTTAAAAACTGTTTCTACCTGTTCTATTTTCTATTTACCCTTTTAATTTTTACTTCTTAAACAATTATATATACCCCCAATTTTAATTCCTTTTAAATTTTTTATAAATATTTTTATTATTAGTGTTTTTAAAAATTCACATTTCATTTTTATTTCTCTTGCTTTTCATGTCCTGTTATTCATTATACACAGGTTTCAAATACAGTTTTTCCTCTTTTCTCCTTTTTTAAAGGTTTTTAAAGGACGTCTCAACCCGATTGCTATTTTGCTTCAACTTGCTCTTCTATTATTCATTATACACTGTTTTCAAACCTTTTTTCTCCCTTCTTTTAAAATTCTTTCTCTCTCTTTTTTTTAAGTTTTATTCCTACATAGGCATTAGATAGATAAACTCCTTAAGGACCACAACAGATAACTGATACTCCATAAACCACAGTGCCAGAGAGGTATGAGCAAGATGAAGAAGCAGAGAAACCATTTCCAATTAAAAGAACAGGAGAAAACCCCTGAAAGAATGATAAATGAAATAGACATCGATAGCCTACTAGATCAAGATTTCAAAAGAGTGATCAAAGTACTGAAGGAACTAAAAGAAATAGTGTTTAGAGATATAAAATATGTCAAAAGTGAAATGGAAGCTATAAAGAAGAGCCAAGTAGAATTGCTAAACTCATTGGTTGAGATGAGAAATGATCTAAAGGCTGGGCAAAGCCAACTAGATAATGTAGAGGAACGACTAAGTGACCTAGAAGACAGGACAACAGAAAGCACCCAATCAGAACAGCTACAAGATAAACAAATAAAAACAAATGAAAATAGCATAAGAGACCTATGTGATAACATAAAGCGTGCCAATCTTCGCATAATAGAGGTCCCAGAAGGGGAAGAAAGATCAAAGGGGATTGAAAAGGTATTGGAAGAAATCATGACTGAAAACTTCCCAAACTTAAAGAAGGAATCAGATATCCAAGTACAGGAGGCTCAGAGGGTCCCAAACAGGAAGAACCCAAATAGTCGCACACCAAGAAATATCATAATCAAGATGGCCAGAGTCAAGGATAAAGAAATGATCCTAAAAGCAGCAAGAGAAAGACAAAGAGTGAGTTATAAGGGAACCCCCATAAGGCTCTCAGCTGATTTCTCTACACAAACACTATAGGCCAGAAGGGAGTGGCAAGATATATTCAAAGTCCTGAATGAAACAAAGATGCAGCCTAGGATACTCTATCCAGCAAGGCTATCCTTTAAAATAGAAGGAGAGATAAAGAATTTCACAGACAAGAAAAAGTTACAAGAGTTTAGCAACACTAAACTCATGTTAAAAGAAATTTTCACAGGTCTACTCTAAATAGAAAAGCAGCAGGATGCTACAGAAATGAGAAACTCACAACTGGAAAGGTGATAACTCATAAATTACAAATAAAATAAACACAAAATTGTAAAAGAAGACATCTAAATCACCGAGAGTGGGAGAGTGAGGCAGGAAAATATAGAATATGTTTTTCTTTCTTTTTTAAATTTTTTGCTCTCAGTAGGATGGGTTTGAGATCATGTTACTATCAATTTAATAAAAACAGTTATAGTAATGGGCTAATAGACTTACAAAAAAGAGCAACCACAAGCCAAAAACTTACACGAGAGTCACAAAAACTAAATAAAATCCAAGATAATACAAAGGAAAATTACCAAACCACAAAAGGAAGAAGAAAGGAACAAAGAGGATATACCAATCAACTGCAAAGATAAGTTCAAAATGGCAATAAACACACATCTATCATTAATTACTGTAAATGTTAATGGACTAAATGCTCCAGTCAAAAGACACAGAGTGGCAGACTGGATAATAAAGCAAGAACCTTCAATATGCTGCATACAAAAGACCCACTTTAGGGAGAAGGACACATATAGATTGAGAGTGAAAGTATGGGAAAGGATATTCAATGCAAATGGAAAAGCCAAAAAAGCAGGTGTTGCAGTACTGATTTCAGACAAAATAGGCTTTAAAACAAAGGCCATAAAGAAAGATAAAGAAGGACATTTTATAATGATTAAAGGAGTAATACAAGATGAGGATATTACACTCATTAATATATATGCACCCAATATATGAGAACCTAAATACATAAAACAATTACTAACAGAGATAAAGGGGGATATTGATGGGAATACAATCATAGTTGGAGATTTTAACACCGCATTAACATCACTCTGCAGATCTTCCAAACAGAAAATAAATAAAGCAACAGAGAAATTAAATAATACAATAGAAAAATTAGATTTGGTGGATATTTTCAGAGCATTACACCCCCCAAAAATAGGACATACATTCTTTTCAAGTGCACATGGAACATTTTCTAGGATTGATAATGTACTTGGCACAAAAGAAACCTCAATAATTTTAAGAAGATAGAAATTATCTCAAGCATCTTTACTGACCACAATGCCATGAAACTAGGAATTAACAACAGAGAAACAAAGGAGGAAAAAAGGAAAGCATGGAGGTTAAACAATATGCTATTAAAAAACCAATGGGTCAATGAGGAAATCAAAGCTGAAATTAAAAAATATCTTGAGACAAATGAAAATGAAAGCACAACCACACAAAATTTATGGGACACAGCAAAGGCAGTGCTAAGAGGGAAGTTTATAGTGATACAGGCCTTCTTCAAAAAAGAAGAACAATCTCAAATAAACAATTTAACCCACCAGCTGAAACAACTAGAAAAAGAAGAACAAAAAACTCCAAAAGGCAGCAGAAGGAAGGAAATAATAAAGATCAGGGAGGAAATAAATAAAATAGAGATTTAAAAAAACATAGAAAAAAATCAATCAAACCAAAAGCTGATTTTTTGAAAAAGTAAATAAAATCAACAAACCTCTGGCAAAATTCACAAAGAAGAAAAAAAGAGAGAGCACAAATTAGCAAAATAAGAAAGGAAAATGGAGAAATTACAACAAATAAAATAGAAATACAGAATATCATATGAGAATATTATGAAAAACTATATGGAACCAAACTGGATAACCTAGAGGAGATGGACAAGTTTCTGGAAACATACAGTCCACCAAGAGTGAATCAAGAAGAAACTGACCACTTGAACAATCTGATCACTAGAAAGGAAATAGAAATAGCAATTAGAAACCTCCCTACAAATAAAAGTCCAGGAACGGACGGCTTCACCAGGGAATTCTACCAAACATACAAAGAAGAACTCATACCAGTCCTTCTCAAACTCTTCCAGATGATTGAAAAGGAGGGAATACTCCCAAACTCATTCTATGAAGCCACCATCACCCTGATACCAAAACCAGGCAAAGACACTACCAAAAAAGAGAAGTAGAGGCCAATATCACTGATGAACCTAGATGCCAAAATCCTCACCAAAATATTAGCACACATAAAAAATGACCAAGTGGGGTTCATCCCAGAGACACAAGGGTGGTTCAACATATGCAAATCAATCAATGTAATACATCACATCAACAAGAAAAAGGACAAAACCACATGATCATCTCAACAGATTCAGAAAAAGCATTTGATAAAATTCAACACTCATTTATGATAAAAACTCTCACCAAAGTGGGTATAGAAGGAACATATCTCAACATCATAAAAGCTATATATGACAAACCTACAGCCAGCATAGTACTCAACGGTGAAAAACTCAAAAGCTTCCCACTAAAATCTGGGACAAGACAAGGATGCCCACTATCACCACTCCTATTCAACATAGTCTTGGAAGCCCTAGCCACAGCAATCAGGCAAGAGAGAGAGATAAAAGGGATCCACATTGGAAAAGAAGAGGTAAAAATGTCACTATATGCCAATGACATGTTACTATATATAGAAAACCCTAAAAGGCCCATACAAAAACTACTAGAGCTGATCGAAGAATTCAGCAAGGTAGCAGGTTACAAAATTAACCTTCAAAAATCACTTGCATTTCTTTACACTAACGATGAATCAACAGAAAAAGAAAGTAAAGAAACAATCCCCTTTAAAATAGCACCCAAAGTAATAAAATACCTAGGAATAAACCTAACCAAGGAGGTGAAAGAATTATACACAGAAAACTATAAACCACTGATGAAGGAAATTAAAGAAGACTTTAAAAAATGGAAAGATATCCCATGCCCTTGGATTGGAAGAATCAATATTGTTAAAATGGTCACACTGCCCAAGGCAATCTACAGATTTAATGCAATCCCTATCCAATTACCCAGGGCATATTTCACAGAACTAGAACAAATCATAATAAAATTTATATGGAACCATCAAAGACCTAGAATTGCCAAAGCATTACTGAAGAGAAAGAAAGAGGCTGGAGGAATAACTCTCCCAGACTTCAGACATTACTACAGAGCTACAGTCATCAAGACAGCATGGTATTGGTACAAAAACAGACATATAGACCAATGGAACAGAATACAGAGCCCAGAAATAAACCCACAAACTTTTGGTCAACTCATCTTCGACAAAGGAGGCAAGACTATACAATGGAATAAAGACAGTCTCTTCAGCAAATGGTGTTGGGAAAACTGGACAGCAGCATGTAAAGCAATGAAGCTAGAACCCTCCCTTACACCATACACATAAATCAACTCAAAATGGGTCAAAGACTTAAACATAAGACAAGATACTCCTAGAAGAAAATATGGGCAAAACACTATCTGACATACATCTCAAAAATTTTCTCCTAGAAGAAATGAAACCACAAATAAACAAATGGGACCTAATGAAACTCACAAGCTTCTGCACAGCAAAGGAAACCATAAGTAAAACAAAAAGACAACCTATGGAATGGGAGAAAATTTTTACAAATGAAACTGACAAGCGCTTGATCTCCAGAATATAAGCAGCTCATAAGACTTAATAAGAAACAACCAAACAACCCAATCCAAAAAAGGGCAAAAGATCTAAACAAGCAATTCTCCAAGGAAGACATACAAATGATCAATAGGCACATGAAAAAATGCTCAATATCACTAATTATCAGAGAAATGCAAATCAAAACTACAATGAGGTATCATCTCACACTAGTCAGAATGGCCATCATTCAAAAATCCACAGATGACAAGTGCTGGAGAGGCTGTGGAGAAAGGGGAACCCTCCTACACTGCTGGTGGGAATGCAGTTTGGTGCAGCCACTGTGGAAAACAGTATGGAGCGTCCTCAAAAGACTAAGAATAGATTTACCATATGACCCAGGAATCCTGGTCTGGGCATATATCCAGAATGAACCCTACTTCAGGATGACACCTGCTCCCCAATGTTCATAGTAGCACTATTTACAATAGCCAAGACATGGAGACAGCCTAAATGTCCATCAATGGATGACTGGATAAAGAAGATGTGGTATATTTATACAATGGAATACTACTCAGCCATAAAAACCAACAACATAACGCCATTTGCAGCAACATGGATGCTCCTGGAGAATGTCATTCTAAGTGAAGTAAGCTACAAGGAGAAAGAAAAATACCATATGAGATCACTCATATGTGAAATCTAAAATAAAACCGAAAACAAACAAAGCATAAATACAAAACAGAAATAGACTCATAGACCTAGAGTACAAACTTGTGGTTGCCAAGGGGACAGAGGGTGGGAAGGGATAGACTGGGATTTCAAAACTGTAGAATAGATAAACAAGATTATACTGTATATAGCACAGGGAAATATACACAAGATCTTATGGTAGCTCACAGAGAAAAAAATGTGACAATGAATATACATATATTCATGTGTAACTGAAAAATTGTGCTCAACACTGGAATTTGACACAACATTGTAAAATGATTATAAATCAATAAAAAGTGTTTAAAAAGTTCTTTTTTATTGAAGTATAGTCAGTTTATAATGTTGTATCAGTTCGGTGTACAGCACAGTGTTTCAGTCATACATATACATACACATATTAGTATTCATATTCTCTTTCATCACAGGTTACTATAAGATATTGAAGATAGTTCCCTTTGCTATACAGTAGAAACTTGTTGTTTACCTATTTTATATACAGTAGCTAGTACCTATAAATCTTGAATTCCCAATTTATCCTCTAAGCTTTTTCTGAGCTTCAAAAATTTAATTTAAATAGATGATGGCCAGTTCAGGGTGGGGCATTTGAGATTTATGCTAGACACTGAAGATATTCCATCATATTCTGTAATTCTGACTACAGGATGTTCTCGTGGTTGCAGCTGGGATGAGCCACTTGAAATTCATGGTATGATGATATAGCAAAACATTTCACAAGAAAATATTGATATTGTCACTGATACTTCCCACTGGAATAGTCTGGCATTATTAAGGTCATGATGACAAGACGCTGGAGGAGACGAACTCTTCCAGACAGACTCTAGAGCTGTGGTTCTGTTTGAAATAAAGTTTCTAATTCATTTGCCTACCTGGTGGTATTCTAGAGATTCTAAATATTGCTCGAAAATGAAATCTGTTTTGGCTTTAGTCAGCTATTGAAAACCTTATGAATTTGAGTTGACAATCCCTGAGGCAGGAAAGGACCACAGGGTTTTTTGTCATTTGCCTTACTTGAAAGGGTTTGCTTTAGGGGCGTCTGAGGGGTGTATGAGTGATAGGACCTGTTTCCACTTTGTGAAACCCTTGTTTGTAGAACTGAGGTTCTTTCAAGACTGCAAGGAATGGGGTCACAAGGGTTAAAGTTTTTAAAAGGACATCAATAATCTTCTAACTTAGACATGTAGAACACATTTACATGACCTCAACCAATAATCTTAGATCAGGATAAAGATCACCTTCAGGGTGCTTAAGTGCCGACATTAAGAAGCATTCTATTGCCTTGGGTTACCAGAGGGGAAAAGGGGGAGAGAGGGATAAATTAGGAGTTTGGGATTAGCAGATACAAACTACTAAATATAAAACAGGTTAACAACAATATCCTATGGTACACTACAAGGAACTATATTCAATATCACGTAATAACCTGTAATGAAAAAGAATATATATATATATATAATGTATAACTGAAAAGAAGAGAAGCACACACAAAAAGGAAGCACTCTAGAGTTACTACATTCTAACACTTTCTAGAACGATGCCCTCGGCTTCCACAACCCTGTGCGTTCAGGGTCTGCTGTCATAAGGGCCAGTGGCCTCAGCATTCCTCAGTGGGGCTGGAGTTAGGGAGCTAAGGGCAGAGCTCTGTCGTAATGAAGGAGTATCTGGGACCAGCCTTGTGGCCAACACACAAGGCATTTTTGTGGCATGAACGAATGAAATGTCTAAAGGGCAGGGTGTTCCAAGCACAGTGTGCAATTTAGGCCAAGGGGTGGTGGGAATGAGGGCCTGGAGGAAGGAATGTGGAATAAGGGAGTGGCCCTCAAATAGGGGGCGTGGGAACTTGGAGGAGGGAAGACCCGTGAAGACTTCACCTGTGAGTTCACAGGACACTTGGCTCAGGGAGTCAGGCCGGAATGTGAGAAGTGAGCTCACGAAACTTGTGTTCTTTCCAAATGGGCTAATTTATGCTTTGAGGACATTTTAAACCAGCAACGAACACATTTAAAGACCTTCCTTTCTGATTCTGAGGTTTTCTTTCTTGACAGAAGCATAAGGAAGAGGGAACAAGAGGCACAGGATTTCACCTTTTATTCTTGCTGAAGTATCAATGTCCAGTTTTCCCTCAGCTAGATTTTACTGTCAATTTTACCATCTAGGAGGCCAGTATAATAAAGCTGTTCAGGTTCAAATCCGCTCTCCTTGACCATATCTATCAGTTCACGAATGGGAAATTAAAATATAATAAGGAAGTAATAGTGGGACACAGGACACAGATCTGAACAGGTTAGGCTCACTTTCCGCCTTCCAGAAAATGGGATTTTCAGTGTTTATATCTCCCAGAAGAGCATCATTGTTACATAACATTTGACGACAGTGTGGGGAAACTCAGCCATCAACTCCAGCCTAAATTACTAACTAGTTCCTTCTGGTTGTTCCCAATGCTAAGTGAAAGGTTAATTTTGTGTTTATCCAATTCCATTTCTTGAGATGACAAAAACAATAAAATTAGCTTGATCGGTCTTATCACCCCAAATTGATTTATAATCTATCTGTTAAACCAGCACATTTTTGATTGGCTTCAGCAGCAATGATTAAAAACATATATAGCCTTGTGGGTTATAGTCTAGTGACAGATCAAAGTTGGTAATACAATAAAATGTTACTGCCAAACAATGACTTCAAAATATACGTCTCATACCCTTAAATAATTTTTTAGTGTGTATGGACATCAACATGGACCATAAAAACTCATATATTTTCACCGCTTTGGAATTTTCAACTCTATCATTTCAGGCATAGATACACAACTGTAGGTAAGTGTTCACAGTTGTTGACACTTAAAGACCTAAGACATTTCAGTCACTTCACCCTGCCTTGGATATAAATAATATCCACTTTATGTTATACAAAGATGCTTGGTTCCTGTAAGCAGAGATCAATTGTATATCAAATACACAAATCTCATTTCCAAATCATCATTTCCTGAAAACATTTTAAATTAAAAACATCTGGTATACTCTTGACACTTTGTATTTTATACCCCTAGTTGATCAGCAGAATGGTGAGAATCTTAAAGATAAAGGTATCTGGTTATTTACATATTTCATTACTGCATCATTTTCCCCATCTGCTCATAAAGCTCCAGGCTTGACTTATAACTGACAATCATAACTGAAAAAAAAATTATGATCTCTGAAAGTACATTCATTTTAACCAGACATTGTGATCATTCCATTCAGGTGATCAGGGAAACTGGGGATAAACACACACCATCTGAACCCTTGAATCATTCGTTAGACTGGAAAGAAGCCACTGTAGCCACTGGCTGTGGCCTTTCCACCTGACCTCTCAGCTCCTGCCCAGTCTCGGAGATCATCAAAGCGGATTTCACACTTCTCCCTCATTAAGCATGGAAGAAGAGATGTCCTCACTGTGAGTGGGAGCACCACAGGAACGCAGATTAGCTGAGTTCCAAGAAACTGTCTTCCAGAATCAGATGGAAAAATTGAGGTTTTAAAATAACAGGCTTTCCATTAAAATACTTTGGAACCCCATGGTTTGAAATTGGAAGACTTAGAAACAAATGAGAACCTCGAGGTCAAGACTATTAAATGCGGATGAAACGACCTGATGGAGAAAACTGATTCTCTGTTCCTACTTGTTCCACAATCTGCTCCTTTTCAACTGCATGTGAACAACGTGGGCACGTGTATTCTTACATTCCCAGTCATGATGAGAGACGCTTTTTAAAAAGAGTTTCCAAAATGTCATGGTTTAGAAAACAGTTTAGGAAATAATTTAAATATATATATATTTTTATACCAATTCAGTAAGAAACTATGCTGAGAATGCAGAACCTTAGCTTGACAAAGGGGTTACTGACAGCCACCGAGAGGGATTTGATGGGAAATCAGCCAGCACGTCATCGCCTAGCAAAATCTCTTGGGAGTAGACATGAGACGGTGGCGATACCAATCTAATGTATTTTCCATAGCAGTACAAAAGGTCATAACCTTGAAGAATTAATTGTTGATTTAAAGGCCTTCTCCCACTACAGTTCCATTCATAATACCTGAAATTAAAAAAAAAAAAAAAACAACACCTGGACTACACCTAAGAGAACCAGGTCAATATACATGGGAACATTAAACATTATTTAAATAATATTCATTTGATGAGAAAGCTTCAGGAACTTTCTAAGGGCTTAAAGAAGTGTGGTTTGATGGAAAGACTTTAGACAGAGAAATAAATAAATTTATTAGCCGTCCCAACTGTCACTCACTAGCTGTGTGATCTCGAAGAAGTCACTCAGCTTCTTTGTATCTTAGTTTTCTCATCTGTCAAATGGCAGTGGGGTCAGCCTGGGGTCAGCCTGTAATCTTTAAACTCCTTTCCAGTTCTTGGTAACCACAGTGTTAACTGCCCTTTACACCCTTTCCCTGTGGGGATCAGCTGAGTAAAGCAGAGGGACGGCAGCCTGTTCCCAGGAACAGCAGACGCTTGTTGTCTTGGGTCTTGGTTTGTAACCACAGGCACTGAGGCAAGGGCGTAGATAAATGAAACTGACCGTTGACAGCACTGCCAAGTCGGTGTCAACTGTGTTTCTCAGTCAGATACCCTCGGATACAGTGCAACAAACCAGAGTGACAACTCAAAGTAAGAGCATTAGTTGTGTCCACTCACAGCTGACAGTCTGAAAGCCACTCAAGCCAAAGGAGAAAGACATCTGTGTTTCATTCAGAACGCTTTACCTTTAGATCGGCTTGCTCCCTTGACTTACTGGTCTTGGACTAGAGGCAGTCGTGTGACATGGGGGCACGCAGGGTGGGAAGTGACAGAGAAAGGACAAGAAGATGGCGAGGATCCAAGCCGGGTCCCCCCGCCTTACCTCCTCCACACGTCTCGGAGCACGTGGTGAAGCCCTGGTACTCCCAGTCGTAGAGCTCGTCGACATCCTGCAGGGCACGCAGGAGGGTGCTCTCTTCCGGGGTCAACTCTGTAACCTCTCCGTGGCAGGGTCCTGCGTAACAGGGGCGCTGGGATGCCGGCCTGGGCCCTTCACACTCGTCGACAGGCAGGTCAGCCACGGATTGGGAGAAAGACAGGAGCACCTGGCACCTGACTATTCGCACCTGGGTCCCCATACCACAGGTGACCGAGCAGGCCGACCAGGCCTCTGGGACGAACCTGCAGTCCGCAAGCAAACAAGAGGACAGGATGAGAAGCCCCAAGCCGGAGACCGTGGACAGCGTCGGGGGCTGCATCTCACTGGCTACCGTTGCCCAGTGCTGTCCCCGGATGTGCTCAGGGCTCCACCACCCTGCTCTGCGATGGGCGCTTCAGTGTGGCTGATGAACTCATCTGGCCCTGTTTCTGGATTGGTCTCTTCCTGAGTGTCATAGGAACTCCCAGCTGTAAGACATTCCAGCTACATACCACCTGCTTTCTCCCTGCTCTGCACCCACAGTGGCAGCTCTTCCGAGCAGGGAATTGGTTTCTTCTCTCTCAATCTAAATCCCAGCACTTGTGCCTCTTGCAAGATGCTGGCTATTCTTATAGCAGACCAATACTGATACTAAAAACTAAAGCAAAATAAGCCCTTAGAGATATTTAAGGAAGTAAATTTTTTTTCAGTCTGGATTTCATATTCTGTAACTTTCTTTGCTTTTCTGCTCAATGTGCCTCCCAAGATTTATTTATATATAGAAGGAAGGCTTTTTTTTTTTTCTGTAAGTTTCCAAGAATGGTGCAAAGCCTTGTTCCTCACACATTCTTTGAATTAGTCTGGATTGCAATGCTTTTTATATCATAGAGAAAAGCCATGCTATGAATTTAAATCTGTAGGCATGTCACAGCAAATGAGAGAGCTTCTGCATTCGTACTGGTCTGGTCAACAGCCTCTACCCCGTCCCCACTGAGAGAACCACATGAATGAGAACTTGGTTTTTCTCTGAGTTTCTCCAGAATGTAGGACAATATCCAAATTCTGGAGTAAAAAAAAGTCTTTTTTCCTCCCACTGATCAATAATGGTCAAAACAGTAATGACCTTGAGAGGGGCCTAGGGAACTGCTAACATTTTTTAAAAGTACACATAAGAATCTGGAGAAAGGACTTTGGAATAAAATTTTTAATTTTTCCACGATCCTTCTGCTTTCTCACAGGGAGTCATGCTGCGGAGGCATGCAAACCTGGCTCTTTAACCTTGGCTTTGGCAGAAAAGGAAAGAACTGATAAGGCGGTTATAGAATTAAGTCCCAGCAAGTGCAAACGGTTCCTATCTAGTTGAGGGAAACTGAAATTCTAACAGGAGACCAATCCAACTTTTCAAATGGAAAGAGGCACAACAAAGATGTGGCCTGGGTCTGGGCCGTGTGTGGGGCAGGGGGACTGGCCAGGAGAGCCAAACCTATATGCCTGAGGCATGGAAGGAACCCTTTCGAGAAAGGCCTGATGCCTGATGTTCTGAAGAGTCATCCATCTCCTGGGAGAGAATGAAGGTCACATACAACCTTGTCAGGGAGGTGGATGAGGGAGGAAGGGCCACTCAGAAATTATTCCCAAGAAATTCTCATACAATATCAACTCCCTCTTTCATTTCTGAATTCTTAACTCCATCTTCTGGCACCAAGAGAACTTGGGTGGGGAAGGGTGGAAAGCATCCTAAAAGATGAAAAAGTCTTTCTCTCTCTAAGTAATGCTTCTTGCAGCAGTTTTTTAGAAATAGAAAACCAAAATCAGCAATCAAAATAATTTTAACCCTCTTATTACACATTCACATATATCTGCCTGGGTCCTAGAACAAGAATCGTGACAAATACACCAGCACTGAATTTTACAGGCGCAGACAGAAAGGAAAATGCATGCGAACTATTTTGTAGACGAGAGAAACCCAAAAGCAAATGATAAGCTTTCCAACTCTGACAAGAGTGTGATGAATAATGTCCCTATAATAATGTGGTGCTGAACTGTGTTTCCAAATAAAAAAAAAGATGACAAGATCTCTGAAAGAACAGCACTCTATTGGCTTCTCCCACACAGCATGCATCACTGCTCTGTCCACAGTAACAGCCCTCCTCAGTGACCATGACAAGAAACCAAGGATCAGATGGCTTTTCTAGTAAAGGGCCAGATAGGGAATATTTGAGACTTTGTGCAACTCTGTTGTTGCCACACTCAATTCTGTGAAAGTGGCCCTAGGCAGTATGTTAACAAAACAGGTATGGCCGTGTTTCAGCAAAACTTTATTTACAAAAACTGGAGTAAGAAGATGGGATGGGTTATGGAAGTGTCTGAATACAGTCTGTGGGCTATAGTTTCCCAACTCATGCTACAGAACGCTTACTGGGGAT
The DNA here is from genome assembly GCF_048564905.1 of Vicugna pacos. Lineage (NCBI taxonomy): Eukaryota > Metazoa > Chordata > Mammalia > Artiodactyla > Camelidae > Vicugna > Vicugna pacos. The sequence goes on from NC_132990.1 coordinate 21,874,640, forward strand.
CCCGAGCACACTGAAATTCATGGATAGTCTTCAAACTTCTTTGAAATCTCTTGTTTCCACCTTTCCCCCAAAATATAAGCTTCCACGTGTGACAAGTAGCTATACAGATTTGTTTTATTTTCCAGATTAAAAGTGAGTCCCAGATGAACTCCAATATGTGAAGTACACACAAATGGAGCCCTCCGCTCCCCATGCCTATCAGGGGAGCCACTCTGCATTTGCTCCCTGTCCAGGGCTAGGAAGACACACCAAAAGCATACAAAGCAGAAAGGGTGTGCTACCAGGGCCCTGTGAACTCGGCGCAAAGACTGAGACTTGTTATTTTAAAGCAGCATCTAAAAGAAAAGAAAAGAAAAGAAAAGAAAAGCAATGTGTGTGTATTTTTGACTATCTGGATACTTAGGGTTAATCTGCTTTATGTCTCCCAAGTGAGAATCTTATCAAGCGTCAAATAGCCTTACTGGCTTATCTCCCAACCCACTATCCTGAGGTCTTCATCAAGTTCACACCAATTAAGAACAATTTGGTCTTTAAGTGGTGCTGTCCTTTGGCAGTCATTTTAATTTCTCTAGTGCATACACTGGATGATATAATATTCTCTCTCATGGAAGGCAGGAGATTATATTTCAAAAGAAAAATATCTAATAGTGCAAATGGCCAAGTGAATAATAACTGTTTTTCATATGAAACTTTCCGCCACATCCCTAGATCTCTCAACTCTGTATTTACTATCTTGAGCTTTCTGGCCCCAAGTGGGAGGAAGGAAGGTCAGGGAGAGGGCAGTCAAGTGAGGAAGGAGCTTTAACTGCAACGCTTAGAAGACTCATCTTGAATAGTTTTTGCTGAGTTAGAACCTTTCAAGTGGGGATAAAATGGAGTCAGCATGGTTTTTAAAATCAGTCTGTTAATCGTTTTCATGTACAAATGTACAGTGTATTATTGAAGTTTAATTTGGGTAATTTAAAAATTCTTTTTGTTAGCAGCACCATGACCACATGAATGAAGAATGGCTTGGATAAGTGAGTTCTTTAAAAAATGGACTTGAGCTTCAGAAATGATATGATTTCTGCATTTAGTTTTCCCATCTCTAGGGTAAAACCAACAAACAAAACCCTGGCAAAGAAATAATTTAGGATTCCGCCTGGACTTCTGTTTACAAGCTTAATTGGTCATCTCACTAATAAAATGCTTATCCTTTAATTAGAAAGATTACCACAGTCCCTATTATATGAAATAGAAAACAGAGATAATCAAATTCACTTGTAAAATAATCAAAGTGGGTTAGTTTATTAGTGGCTATTATGGAGTCAGAAGCAAGGACTGAAGTCATAAAAACGATCACTTTCTTAATATTGATGCTAAACAGAAACAATTCACTCTTGGTTAGTCTCATGTCAGTGCAGATATTAGCCAGAGTTAACTCCAGTTTTTGCACACGTGGTCTGATACGTAACTTTTCCTTTTCTCCTCTTCTTTTTCTTTCTCATCCTCTCATACCCATTTCTTCAAAAAGATCACCGGGATTATTTAAAATAAGAGTAGCTCTATAATTGTGTTATTTTGATGCTGTTACTAGCCTCCCTTCACTCTCCAGTTTCAAAATGCAAATTGAAAGCTGCAGGAAATTTCATTAGAAATACTCGATTTTCGTTTAGTTTTCAATCATACAACATTTGAATTATAAATTGATAGGGGCTGTGGATTTATTTTTCCTCTTTCTTTTGGTGATTTTAGGGTGAAGGGGAGAGGAGGGAATGAACTGAATAGTGTAGGAAAAAATTATGAAAACTTTAAAATGGACCCAAAAGATGACTGAGTTTTCTGTTACGTGTGTCCTTCCTAGTTACTTCAGTCTTTCATTGACCGTGAGTTATTTCACCACTCTATAAATTGCAGAAAATTGATAATGAAAATGATTCTTGCCCATAGAAATGTAGATGAACTGTGTCTAGAAAAATGCAATTGGTTGCCCTGTGGAAAGACTCATTTTACATCTATCTGTAAATTCATTTCAGCATTCTTATTTGCCTAAATATGTTTGGTTCTTTTACATTTCCTTTGAATTGTTTGTAATGTCTTCCTGGTCTCCTCATGAATTAATGAAGTAAATACAACATATGACAGATGTTTATTTTATATTTGCATGAGAATCATGGTTATTCCCTTTCTAAAATTTTCTCTTTTAACTAGTGGCCACAGAGGGATCTGGAGAAGAGTATATTGGAAAAATAAAATGCTGTATAAGTAATTCCATAACAAATTAACCAGGAAGTCTTTTACATAAATATGTCATTGTGCGGGGGTGCTGAAAAAAATCATCATATGCTATTGGTAAAAACGGTATTTCGTATTACCTCATCTTATTTTTAATAGTCTTTCTCTATTCTTTTTTGTTAGTTTTGAAAAGCTCGTTCTCCTCCTGACTGTGGACAATCCTTGAGACAGTAATATCTTTAGGAAAAGGTGCAGTTACCTAAACCTAGCTGAGCATTTGGGCATCTGGACTAAAGAAGCATTTGGATCTGTGAGGAAAAAAAAATGTTTCTGGGGGAAAGAAACTCAGAAAGGGAAAGGGAAACACGTACTTTCACCTACTTCCTTATTTAGTTATTCAATGTCTCTCAATGAAATTAAAATGAAAGACTTTGGGGGAAAAAAACCCCTCCAAACTAGTAAACAAACAAAAACCTTTGGAATGCTACTAAGGGACTGTAATTGCATCACTTTAGGAATTTTGGAATTGCTTGTAAAATCCATCATACTAAGACAAACTTAGAATGATTATTTAAAAATAGAGCTAGAGCGTTATAGTTTTGAGAGAACGCTTATCCAAAATATGCCTCCGCATTCACTGAGAACCACACCTAAGTCATTCCAAACAAATGAGAATCTAACTTATTGTGAAAGACCTTTAGTCAAGGATACTTGATCTGCATGTGGAATTGTGAAAATATTTCTCAACTGCTGTTGTTAGCTTACAGCTCTCTGGAACTGCAAATAATTCAAATAATTTATGCTGGTTATGTAATACATGTTGAAGTCTCCAAGCAAAATTTTACAAAGGTGTCCAGGACACCACTCTACAAAGCATCTAATAGCACCACTTTTTCCCATAGGTTCCTCAAATTCTTAAGTGTCATGCCTGAGTTATGAGAGTCTTCAGCACTGGAAGGCACCCGGTAGTATCACCAAGAATAGAACAGTTCTAGAAATTAACATGACAAAACAAATGACAATTTTGGTGCGGTCACCAATACAACTATCTGGAAAAAACAAAACAAAACAAAAATAAAAAAACAACCCAGTGATTGTCCTGTCTAGTGCTGCTAACCAGTGATGTGAAGAAAGGACCCAATACTGTAACACTCTACAGTGGGAGTGTTATCTTTAGAGGTATTTTCCATGCAGCTAACTTCCTTTTCTCATGATAATGATGCCCTTTTGGATTGAGAGGCAGCTGGCCTCTGCAAGAATGCCTCAATGGCTTTCTTGCAGAAATGCTCAGTGCTGGAAGTGGGGGAAGAAAGGCTGACTGCATTAAAGAGCACATTTTCCTTTCAAAGAGACTTTGTACTAGAAGGAAATGCTGTGGGAGATCAGAGTTCTCTTAAAGTTCCGATGAGTCAGAGATGACTGGGCTCTTTCAAAGTCCAGGACCTCATACATTCGAGCACTCTGTTCAGCTCATCTTGTAGGTCTCATCCACCTTCCTGCACTGTGGTTCCAGACAAGGTATTAGGAGGAGTCCTACTAAAGGAGGGACCTTACTGACCATCAGGAGGTTGTTCTTTAACAATAAGAGAAAACCCAGCAGCAGAAAGACAGTGAATAATCAGTGTTTAAAGGGTATTGGCCCCACACTGCTTGGGATTCCCAATAAATCCAGTCCTCAAAATTATCTTGTTTCCAATAGCATCCAGCACACCTGGTCATGCCTTTTTTCTCTAAGTACTTTCTTCTCCTGACTTACATGACACCTAGTGCTCCTGGTTTTTGTTTTTCTTTTCTGGTCATTTCCTACACAGGCTCCTTTTCTAGATTCTTCTCCTTTCCTCAAGTTAGACTCTCCTCTCCATTTTCTTATAATAGTAATCAGTCTTCAACAATCAAGTGTGAATCTTTCTGGAATAACTATCTCCTTTACTAGGCCAAACCTCTGAGAAGGCAGAATTCACATAATAGCTGCTCAATAAATACTTTTTTTTTCCCCCAAATGAATAAGTGAGTGGATAAATAGGAGGGTAAGAGTCAATGTCATGAGGGATTTGATATTGGGCTTCTTCTTGAGCCCAAGATGAAAACCAAGCTAGATAAAGAAACAACAGCTTAACAAAAAAACACCTGCACTCTAATGTTCATAGCAGCACTATTTACAATAGCCAAGACATGGAAATGACCTAAAGGTCCACTGACAGATGACTGGATAAAGAAGTTGTGGTATATTTATAAAATGGAATACTATTCAGCCATAAAAACAACAATGTAACGCCATTTGCAGCAACACGGATGTCCCTGGAGAATGTCATTCTAAGTGAAGTAAGCCAGAAGGAGAAAGAAAAATACCATATGAGATCACTCATATGTGGAATCTTAAAAAAAAAAGACAAATGAACTTAAATAAAAAACAGAAAAAGACTCACATACATAGAATACAAACTTGTGGTTGCCAGAGGGGTGCAGGGTGGGAAGAGACAGACTGGGAGTTCAAGATTTGTAGATACTGACAGGTATATGTTGAATAGATAAACAAGTTTATACTGTATAGCACAGGGAAATATATTTAAGATCTTGTAGAAGCCCAGGGTGAAAAAGAAAAAGAAAATGAATATATGTATATTCATGCATGACTGAAAAATTATGCTGTACACCAGAAATTGACACAACATTGTAAACTGACTGTAACTCAATTAAAAAAAAAAAAAAGAAAGAAACAACAGCTTAAAAACTCAAAGAAATTAAATCCTACTTTTCAGTTCCAGGCATTAGCATGGAAAATCCAAAAAGCTCTTCCTGTTTTAGAAGTTTCTCATGATCTTTTTAAAAGTTATTGTGCCCAAATTTCGTAGCTGTAGTGGGCTTATTTATTTTTATTTCTTATAGCTGCCCTTGAGCAGTCTGTGCTGGCCTCTGTTCATCCTGGTGGGGTGCTGGGTTATCCTGTAGCTTGAGGTGTTTCAATTCTGTCTCTCTCATACTTCAGTTAAATCTCAGTAAAAATGCTGTTTTGTAGAATAAAAGGATTTGAGGTCAGCTCTGAGCCACAGGCTGCCTTCAGTAATTTATGCATGACTCTGGTCTAACAGTGCTTTATTATACAACCAGCTACCCAACAGTGAAGGCTCCAGAGCATTCTGGAATTGTTCCTAGATTACAGGAGCCCAAGGAGAACTCCTATTTTTCGGTCTACTCTTTAAAACTCCATACACACAGAGCCTTGGGAAAAAGAGACCACTAACTGTACGTAGCAGATACAGATGGACCCAAATTATTCTCTTCACAAATGAAAAATGAGACTATTGAAGGAGAAGTAATAAAACGGCCACACTTAGGCTAACAGATTGCTTATTCTTATGTTTGCCCTTAAAACGGTCAACTAACCTGACCGACTGGTTGCTACTCACAGCTCCAGGCCCGTTGCTAAAATAAAGCTATTAATTCTACTGTTTCTACTTAATTCCAGTAATCAACGGTAATAATCATGCTTGGTCTCTGAGTCATTCTCCAGGGAGAAGGTCACAAGATTGTAACCTTACAAAATAGCCTGAATTACCAAGACCACACCTTGGGCGCTTATAAGATAGAGATTGAAAGTGACAACCACTAGCCTTTACAAAGTTGGTCACCTGGAGACACCATGACCACTCTGAGTCTTCTGAGAAGAAAATAATTCTGTTGATTGTTATCGATGCTTTATTGTTTAAACTATGGCTATTTAATCACCCTGCCCCATTCCCAAGGTGGGTTCACAGTTTTGAAGGCACTAGCCTGCTGTGAAGTCCCCTTTGCCTGGCAAAGTAATAAAGCTGTCTCTTTTCTTCTAAGCTCCAAGACCCTGTCTCTGAGTTTCTATTTGGGTCGCCAGGGACGGTGGCCGATCTTCCGCAACACTGTAACACTCGTTTCAGGCCACCTTTCTCTCCATTGCTTTTCTGATCCATATGAATAGAAAATGATTTAAAAGTTTGGTTTTCCTGAAGGTTAGTCTGATTATTTAAAAAGCCATGTCCTGGGAACTAAAATGCCATTATAGCTTATAATGCTATTAGTGCATTTGGAGTTCTCAGCTTAACAACAGAATGTAGATTTTAAGTCGTATTATTTCCCCTGACTTTGATAAAAATCTAAAATATTGTAAACTCGGAATACTTGTCATGAACCATTTCTTCTTCACATGGACTGGAATTGGTTTATCTTGCAATTTTGTCAAGGTTTCTTTCTCTTAATTCAACAAGTTTGGCAAAGCTTTCCAAGGAAAAGTTCAGTTCATTAAAAATGACCTTAATGGACTTAACATATATTGGTGGTGACAGGGTCCATGCTTTATTTTGGCACACAAGGATCCCATTAATTTGTCTCTGCCACTCTCTAGGGCTCGGCTGAGCAACAGTTCAGATTTAGCTCGGAAAGTAGCTGTAGCATGAGCATTAAGTGGAGACAGTAGGTGGGGCTGACAATTTTAGAACTTGGTTCTTTGCAATAAAGGCTTTTCTAATGATTACATTAAAATGGCTCTGCCGGCTCTTTTGAATTTGTTACTGGTTTTTGTGTCTCAGCAAGCTAGGGGATCAACTGAATATAACTCAGAGTTGCGAGAGGATGCTTTTCCACTCAAGCTTTCTCTAAATTTTCCTTATTAATTTTGGCAGTATGTTATAGATTTCTTTTTGCTCAAATGAAAGTACCTAGCCCTTGTCCCTTTGTATAAATTCTTGGTAAAATTCAAAGTGTGATCCTTACTAGAGGGTCTTCAAAGAGTCTCAGCAGGAGAGCAGAGATGCAGGGAGAGAGTATTAGCTGGGGAACCACTAGCTGAATTTGGGGTTATTTGTCCTTACTTGTGGTTCTCTCACATGCCGTATGATACAGCCTGCATGAGGCACAGATAACACCTGTCTCAATTTCGCCAACTGTAAATGAGTGATTGCTCTACATTCTTATTCTCTTAAATATTCTCTAGGAATATGAATGATGCTCGGAATGGCCCAATCATAATCACAGTTAACACCCGAACAGAGTTTCCTGTATACTCCGTAATCTGCATATAACTTAATCCTCTCGATAGTCTTATGATGCAGACACCATTATGTTCCTTTCTCACACGAGGAAATGAAGGCCTATGGGGTTAAGGGACTTGTTCAGGGTCCCCAGTTACTACTGGGAGATCCATGAGTCACACCTACGAGATCTGTCACTGGAGCCCACACTTTCGACCACTGTGCACGCTGCTGCTCTACGTGTAGCTGTGGTCAATAATTAGAGTGTTTTCCCTGTGATTCCAGTAGGGCTGTATTCCTGTAGGAGCACACACACACAGACTCGCCCTCTCTCATCAACTCACAGAGTTGGCAGCATGATGTATCTAAGCAAAATTTCAAATTTTAGGAAATGACCTGTGGTTTTAGTGGTCTGTTTTCAACATCAAGGTAGCAGTCACCAAGGTACACCTACCGATAACAAAATATCTGATCATTTGCTATGTAAGAAGATCTAATCGTCTTTCCTCAGGAGCTGTCAAAGTCAGATGCACGTAAGTTCTATCATAATCCGCCAAACACCCGTTCACATTTACATCCCCCTAAACCCTTTCCATGTGTATTGCACTCCTCTTTCATGTATTTCTCCTATTTGTGCATCAATACATGTACTAGCTTGACTCTCTTGAAACTGTAGCTCCTAGGAACATATGGCAGTGGAAAGAGTTTGGGAATTCAATAAATAATTCTCCTACACTCCTTGTGAAATCAGTAACACTACCATGCTGTGCACACCCAAATGTCAAATGGCATTTCTTAAAAATAGCTGGCTCATTTGTTGAATCTGTGGATGACTGGCCAGTACTCAACACGTTGGTCACAATCTTACCATTCCTGTGGTAAGAATGCACTCAAGGTTTCTTGAGGGCAAGGACGATTGGGTTTATTTTTACAATACCTGCACCTGGCACAAAGTCTGGCCCAGAGCAGGTGATTTATGAGTGAATTTCACTTCTCTCATTATGAGGTGCGAACAATTAGCTGGTCCAGCGACTCTCTAAAATTATCTAAAATACACAATCAGTCAGAGACTTTATATATGAAGCATTCTGCTGCTGCAGAGGATATAAGGGATGAGAGCCATTTGAGTAGATGGGGAGACCAGAAAGGAAGGAGGTAGAAGTGAGAGAGGTCACTATCCTTATGGGGATAAAGCCTGATTCAGTGTGACCGGGATGAGGCTTTAGCCTTGCCACATGGCAATTCTCAAAATGAAACGCTTTTGTGTTTTTTATCTTGTAATTCTAATGCCAACCATGTTCTGCTTGAACATCCTTTATGTTGGTTTAATGATCTGCAAAGAGTGTTTACATTTCTCAATCTCAGGTGAGATGACTTCATTCTTAAGAGATATATCTTTACACACACACACACACACACACACACACACACAATATTTCTTTTTATTTTCTGTGGCCTGAGATTCACAAAGAGAACGTAACTAAGGCACCTCATTTTGAGGATATGAATAGCAAAACTATCTGGATGCATTACCCACGTTTGATTCCCTAAATATCTTTTGGGGGAAAATATAAGAACACGTGTCACACAATTAACATTTCTAACCACTTTAAAAAAAAGTGAATTCACATTCTTAACCACTGAGTTAAGCCATCCACATTCTCAGACAACTTACTGGGTATAAATATGTACTAATGTAAACATATGCTTAAATATTATATATTTAAATACTATTTTCAACAAGGCAAACAAGCCATTTAATGACTACAGGATCACTATGGTGACTCTTATTGGCTTTTCTTTCTGTATCTGATTCCTTGTGGGTTCTGCTCACACAGATGCATGACAGGAATTTCCCTGTGCCTCTTATTGAATCAGCCCCATCACTAAGCTGATGACATCTGGCATCCAGATATTACCACTGCCTTCTGCCTGCTTGCCTCCCTCCTCCTTCCTTTTTAAAATGGCTCACACCAAGGTTATTTATGGCAATACGTCTAGGGCTGGGGTATTGTGTTGCAGGACAAAAATGTTTTCCTAACCATGCAGTAAAGCTGCTCACTGAAAATCTAATAAGATGACTCAAGATTTTTTAAGTGCAAGATCAAGAAGGCACTCAGAGGACCACCCCATTCTACCTCTGAAAGGACACACCGTTAAGGGCTTCCACCTGGTGTGCACCCAGGTTTGATGGTGGGATGGTTGGTTAAAATGACAGTGTTGGTAGAGTGGTACCCAAAGGAACCGCCTGTCTCCCGTGATTTGTTCTGAGCCATCCAAGCAGAACTCCTGGTGACTGAAGTAAATCTCGGGTGGGGTGGGGGAGGGGGACATGGCTTCCCTAGTCCTACCTTCCTCTCCCTGGGATGACTTGATTCAGAGAGCAGAAAGTCTAGAAAGAGAAAGGCAGGGCATCTATAGCATCCAGGACACCCCTTATCCTTATGCCTGCCTCCTTTAACACATCACACCTTACAGGCACTGGGTGGCTTATCAGTGGCCTGAAGGAGTTAAGGAAATGAATAATTTCCTTTCTATCTCAAGTCAGATTAGGTTTTTTTCAAGAAGGCCACCTGAGTAACGTCCTGCACAGCAGAGAAACGAAAAGTTTTCAGCCTTTATGTATTTACGTAAAATTTGCATTGTAATCTTTAACCACTGCCCTTCCTCCAAGTTCTGCAATGGTTAGCTGCTGCTTCTTAAAGTCTTTTCTCAACGAAGTAGAAAATACATGCTGTAGCAACTTTACAGAAATAATCGATGTTTTTTTTGCTAATTGTCCTTTTAAGTAAGAAATGTGTCTCCTTATATATAAACCATGTTTCTGTGAAATCAAATCACTAAATACTATTTGTTTACAAGTGAACTATGGTCATTGTACTAATCTGTATTTTGGATTTTTTTTTCAATTTCTTGATTTTTTTTTTTAGGGTGTGATTCAGAGACACAACTGTGTTCTGGCAAACCGTATCAGATTTAGATTCAAACAGGATGAGTCAGAGAAGATTCTAAATTGCTTCTGAATATGTAGATTACAATGTTAATTTGGTAAAATTAAAACTACAGATTGAATTTGGAAACCATTTCATCTCCTGCATACTATATTGTGAGCTCCTGGAGGGTGGGTGACATAACGTGCCTTATGTACCAACGCATAGCACAGAGCCTAGTACTTGTATTAAAGAAATTAACCTAGAAAAATCATCAATCAGAAAAACTGCTTTGGTCATAAATGAAATTTCTCAATAAAGTGCTTTCCTATATTTTTAAAAATGATGCAGCAAATAGGCCTGTCAGTGTATTCTAGTAAAATCAATATGTAGTTATTGGTCAGTCAATCACTCACTCTACGTTTGTCTCTTCCTTGTTTCCTCTTCTGAAAAAACTGTGCCTAGTAGCGGTCTTATAAGTTTCATGGCCTTGATCAGACTGAGCAGGTATGGCTCCATGAACAAACAGGGCAAAGACCTGGAGTCCATCTGATACCAATCCCAGGAAGAAAGGGAAAGAAAAGCTAATAAACTTCCTTTGCCCTCCGATATATTTTTCTTCCTCTTTCATTTTTGTGAGTGGCTATATTGCAAAAAAGCTGGGAGGTAAGGTGTGTAAAAAGCTGCCCAGACTTTCCCATCAAACCTATGCTACATCATCAGATACTGCCTGGACCTTCTCACCTCTGGTCCCTTGGCAAGAGAAAACAGGATGTTAGATTTTGGAGAAGAGGATAGGCATGACTCTTTCATTTCCTAGTTCAAAACTGGAAAGTATTTAGAGAGCAATCATAAGTTTTGAGAAACACTTTGAAACTGATAAATTTCCAAATTGACAGCCCCAAAACCTCATTTTACCCTTAGTAAGAGGAGTACACTTAGTTCAAAACCCATGAAAGTCACACTCTTCCTCTAAATCAGTCAGCTTCAAAAGCAAAACAACTTGTGGTTTGAAAACTTACGAGGGTTCTTCTGACACAGCGGCTCCTTCTTCTAGTTCTTGAGCTTGTTTGTACCATGGCAGCTTGGCCTCTACCGGAAGTTTTTCTGAGAATTAAGTGAATGCACACAAAAGAGAAGAAATAAGAATCAATGTAGAATTTCAGGGAAATTCCATTTTCTTCTTATCAGTTCTTGATTTTGCACTGCCTAGAAGTTACAATGTTGATAACTGCAAACAATATGTTTTTAGGTACATTTCTGCCTGTGATGATAGCTATATGAAGAAAAAGAAAATCCGATTTTAAAATGTTTAATAACACTAGTCTTTGTGTATATGTGTCCCCTTTATTATGTTGAAGAGCAAAGGAAAGTCTTTTTATTACCAAAGTCATAACTCCAGGCACTCAATATGCAGTTAAAGAGTCACCAAAGTATCTTCACTATTGCCTATTGAAAAGACAGAGCACTATCTACCTTTTAAAACAAACACAAAGTATCATAGGTTAATCATAATACTTTCATAACTTCTAACTTGTCTTTCTTTTGCCTTTTGGCTAAGTGTGAACCATACCGTATTGTGAAAAATAAAACTGCTACTCTGAAATTCACAAAATGTTGCTTGAGATACCTGACACATTCAGTGCCAACCCAAGGCTCACTGAACAATTGAACAGGAGCGACTTAGGGTCCACGATCCATAATTTGACTTGTTTTGCCCATTTATCTAGCTTTGACCAAACCATTCAGGATGAGCTTCCTAATTACTTCCTGGGGAAAAAATGTGGAAGAGAAAAAGAAAGGGAGATTATAAGTGCTTCTACAGAAGTAACTGCCAAGATCCCCATTCTGACGTATTTATTAGAATCATTTATAGGCATATTTCCCTTCATTGTAGGAGCCAGCGAAGCTCTACCACCATTTTATAACATATAATTGGAAAGATGAAAGAAATGTGTGTATATATGCATACACCATTGGATGACATAGCTCTTAATGATGTTTAGAAAGCCAGACTCACTACTTAGTTGTGAAAAATCCAGATTTTATTCTTGATGGTTAACCACAATCTGCTTTTCTTTCTCTGAAGTCGCTTTATGAAGATGAATGAATACAGAATTGACTGTTTAAGTTAGGGGCATCACTTCTCATCCTCTATGTGTAGCAATTGTTTATGGTTAGAAAACAAAGCAAGTGAGAAGTATAAAAGCCAGCAGGATTTGCTAACATTTTGAACCCAGCAACATGGTTTCTAGATATACATCATTTTACAGCTAGCCCACCTCTCCCAGACAAATGACTCAGTCCACGAAGCCACCTGTGACAGCTCAGGCCATCCTTGCCTTTCAGTAATAAAGCACTCAGCATGACACTAATGGTAGGCTTGTAATACGTTACTGTTGTTTTGAACTGAACCCTGTCAGCTGTACCAGTGGCCGCTTCCTCCTGCATTTGAGGATGCTGATGGAAGTCAAGAGGTGAAGATGACACTTGTGGAAAACTTACTATACGCCAGGCAGTGGGTTAAACAGCCTATTTGCATAATATCTCATTTAACCCTCACATGATCTCAGACATAGTTACTATTAATATTATCCTCATTTTACAGATGAGGAAACTGAGGTTTAGAGAGGAACATATTGATTAACATGAATCAGGATTTCTGGTATATGTTTGGGTTTTTTGGTTTCCTTTTATACGGTTAATTTAGATTTCATGATACTGTTCACTCCCACCAAGGACAACCTACAGCATAACAAAGAGTTACACTGTGGCTTGTTTTCAGAGAAACTGAATGGTTTAAAGAAATAAATTAAGAAACAGATGGGAATCATCTTTAATATTAAAAATGGGAGGAAGATTTTTAAAAAAATTTTTAAAGACTTGATTGTTTAATTTGACTAATTTTTTTCTTTTTTAAAATGGAGGTACTGGGGGTTGAATCTAGGACCTTGATCAAACATGCTAGGCATGCACTCTACCAGTGAGCTATACCCACCCCCTGGGAGGAAGCTTTTAACGGGGAGTTCTTCTAAATGGTTTGTGACTTCAGAATTTTCTATTTCACTGATACAGACTATAAGAATATTAGCAATGAAATCAGATTAGTAGTCAAGCTAACCTGAGAGACCTAGTATAATAATACATCTTGCTCACTAAGTAGAACTTTTCTAAAATTAACTTTTTACAAACTATTTACAGTATCTATTAAATTCTGATTTATTCCAATTCCTCTTTCCAATTATGATTCTGAAATCCACTCTCATGTTAATTTTTAAATTTTCAATATAAAAAGCAACCGCTTTCTGTTTTATTAGTTTGACGTAAGAGGCGTCCCTATGTATTTCACGCTTAGCAAAGCAGACAGCCTTGGATTCACTACCTTGTTTTTAACAGCAAGCAATGTGGATAGTAAGCCACACATATTTCTACAATAGCTCTATAATATCTCCTTTCAGGCAGATACATCTGACATTTTTCAGCCACAGTCTTCAACCAACTTCCTGACTGAGGAGTGAATTGTATCAATATGTGGTACTTAAAAACAATGTGCAAGCAAAAAACCATTTGAAACATTTTTTAAAAGAATTAAGTTCATTTACTAGGGTCTAAGGTACAAAGAGTAGTTACTAAGAACACTTTGGGATACTTAAAAGTATTCTAAGTTGAAAACAGCACTGAACGCACATGATACTAGGAAGACTAAATAGAGTTCCCATCAAGTTACCTTTGGGTTTGTAGCAGGGAGTGGGTATGACGCATTCCTCTTTTATGTGGGGCTTGGTTTTGGGGCTGCAGCCTCCAGTGTGCATTCCTCGATGGTCGATGCAGAGGACTACCCGGTATCGGAGGCCCTGGCCACATGTCACTGTGCACTGGAAGGAGAATGCAAGATAGGAGACTCACAGGCAAAGCCTTGTTGACTTTTCTTCATTTCCCACCTGAGACTTTTTAAAGGGCTGCTTTTACAGAAGGACATCTGGTGGATTTATACCACGTCTTACGAGTCCCTCCCAGGACTGGTAAGCCTTGTTCTATTTGGCTATTTCAGGGTGAAGCTGGCTGAAAATTAAATCATCTGTAATTTCTTAGCTTAGGATTCATCAGTCAGCATTCCTGAAGCACCCACTGTGTGCAAAGTCCCAAATCAAGCAGCAAAAAGAAGGAAAAAAGAAACTGTAGCATGTGCCCAATTCTGATGACCAAGACTGCACTTTGATTTTATTTAGTCATTTTGTTAATGACTGTCAAGTCCAAAATATAGGAAATACCAGCTCCCAAGTGGACATTAAACTTTTTTAACTTCCATCACAGTTAATTTATATTGCAGCATAGCTGATCCAATTGATTATAGTGACATGCAAAAAAGGTTCAAAGGAACTGTTTCAATGGCCAGACGTACACGGCCCCTCCCAGTAGCTCTACTCGCCTGGGAGCAAGTCAAGACAGAGAGAGGACACACAGCCACAAGGCTAAGTGAACAGCCTTCTGCCATCTCTGTGGCTGGGGGCACAATGGCCGGTCTCCTCATCTTTCCGTATGTTGCCATTTCATACCTTTATGCACTAGCAGCCAGGAACCCCCAGATAACATTTCATGTTTAAGCTGCTGTAGTTGCTTCCCTCATGTCTAGAATGTTTGGGTTTTAATTAATCCCACCTCACCTTCATTCTCATTATGTTGCTATTTCCATTTCATCTTTTTTCCCCAACAAATCATAGACACAGTTTAATCTTAATTCACTCAAGACACTTTTGCGATATAGACGAAGTATACAAAATAAAAAAACGAAATCAAACTTTTGGTCTCCTGAGCTCTACCATAAGAGCAGCTTACACTGCTTTGGGCTCAGTTATCTGGTCTCAATATTCTTGACAGACATTTGCCTCCCCTGTCCCTCAAGGGAACATTACTGGGAGTGAAAGAGGCTTCTTGAAGTCACTTGAAGAAAGATGTATGTATGCATACATACGTATTTTTTTCCCTTACTCATTTACTTTTGGCTATGTGCCAGTCAGGGTAAACCTACTCCAGGGGCTAAACAGGTAGGCTTCTAGACCCCTTCTAGAGAAGTGGGAGTTGCACGGGGTGGCTGGTGGGGTCATGATGAGGAGAGGGAAGAGTGGACTTACTCTCCTAACGAACAAAGAAAGAAGGCACAGTTACCGGAGACCACTCCTGTGCCAGCCATTTAGGGCAGTCAAAAATGTTGCAGGGCTGCACGATGGGCATCTTAGGGGTGTACATGCATTTCCACTCTTCCACTGAGGTGACATGCCCCTGGATGTCCTCCTCCACACAGGAAACTGCCCGGCTCTGGATGCCCCCCCCACACGAGGAGGAGCACGCGGTCCACGGGGTGGCCTCCCACCTACAGAAGCAAGGGGAGTCATCAGGGTAGACACGCACACTGCCAACCTCCTCAGCGAGCTCTCCCCCCGACCCCGGTCCCAGTGCCCCTCGGGGAGGTCAGGTTCTGAGAGGCTACGGCCCCAAGGACCAAAAGCCAGCTACTGCCTGAAATCTGATGAGTCAGAGGAAAGGACTCAAGGCTGGCAGAAGTGCTCTGTAAACCTCGAAGCTCTACACAAATGGAAGAAATGGAGGAGAGCTGTCTACAAGGATATCTTGTGCCACATGTAACCTACTCAAGAGAGGGCTTCTCAGTCCTTCTTTAGTTTCAGTACATATTCTGGGTGTGGGTGTATGTGCATATGTGTATTTATGTAATATTTCTATTATTTTATATTTTATCAATATATATTCTGCATAGCTATCTATCCATCTATCTAATCCGTCTATCTGTACCTATCTATCTCAATACTAAAATTGGTTTTGATCTGTTAACACTAATAGTTTGTACCTGGACTGATAGTTTTGACTTTCAGCACAATACTTTACTACTTAGCATGTGGATACTTTGACATAAGAAATTCATGAAAGATTACGGGAAACCACTCCTTCTCCCTTGCTTCTGCAGTCATCAACTTTGGGACTACATGGATTCAGCATAATTCTGAGGTTCAGACTGTGCCATTATTACTAGAAGGAGCCCAGGGGTGAATATAGCCATTGTTCTCTTGTTCCCCAGCTATTAAGGGGTACTGACAGTTAGCATTCCCCCCTGCAAAGGCTGATGGCACTGGAATCTACAGATTCAGTAAAGTAAGGGAAAAAATAACAATACTGTCCATAGCATTTAAGAGAATTTCACTGATTTTTCAGATCTCTACACGGCTCTGAAGCATTTCAGACCAGATGACGAGAGAGATCTTTGCCCAATTCTTTTATCTCTTCCTGCATATTTAGAGAATGTCAAATTAAAAAAAAAAAAAGAAAGAAACACTTGCATATAGTCTGCTTGTTGGTGAAAACTGCTAAGGAACCTTAAGATTTCCTTTAGAATTATGAGGGATATCATTGTAATGAGAGAAAAAACAAAATGTCACCAAGTTGATCTACTTGAAGAGTTAAATTTAAAAATACTGCACAGGCATACCGTGGAGACATGAAATATTATCTAAGCAGGATCTTGTGTGCATTATGAGCCTTGTTTCTCTTTTGCATGAGCCTGGATAACGTGCATTTCCCAGTAACAGAGAATTTTCCTCCACACTTTCTCTGTACTGTTCAAGCCTAGGCAACAACTGTTATCTCTACTGCCAACAGCCTAAACGTGCTGCCAAGTACAATATTTTCCTATACATATTTCCCCAGGAGACACAGAAGACAATGTTATTATGGGGAAACTGAGGCCCTCTGTTTAGCCCTTTAGGAACTTTCTGTTCCCTTTCAAGAGAAGGAAGCAGCTCTGTAGAGAGTTTCTCTTCCCAAAGGGTAAAACCAATTCTCATTTGCCTCCATGTAAATCTCTGGAGAGCTTCCCTCTGGAGGTGGACAACAGGTCTGATTCAGATGGAAATTGGGCCGAATGTATAAGTACAAATTCGCATTAAACTTGATTTGACAGTGAACTGGGACTATGGTTTTGAATGTACATTTAATCTCTTAGAACATTAAGATGCCATCAAAAGCGCACATTTTCTAATTGGTAATCTAACATTCCTAAATGTGACCCTTCTCTGGAAAGAGTGATTAATTTCTGTCTCAACACTTGGATCTGACCCATAGTGTAATTTCACAAAGAGTAGTATTTTTTTCAGTGCCGGAGATCACAGAAAGACAAATGATGCTAATATTATTCTAAGTATTTACAGTATGGTTCTAGCATTCAACTATAGTTCTATATGTAAAAAAATTATCATGTGAATCCTTTACATAATAATAGCGATATGTCGAATTTCAGAGCAAGACATCTCTGGGTGCTTTAAAGAAAGTATAACAAAAGCTGAGAGAGGGCATCATTTAGGATATCTTACAACAGGGACCAGGTAAGTGCTTGGAAAATTAAAACGCATGTCCAAGAATCTTATTCTGGAAGAATAACAGATGAGTTCATATATCATATATTTTAACTCCCTTGGCTTCTAATTTTTTCAGTACACAGCATGTTTAGATTAGAATTATCAAAATTCAGCCTTATGGGGAAAAGTTTATGTATTAATTATAAATTAAAGATAATTCATCAGACTATATTCTTACAGTATATTCAGATATATGTTATAGTCAAAGACTGAGAGCAAGAAAAACAATCTAAAAAATCATTAGTTGTGTTCTGTATTTATACTTGTGGTCTAAAATCCACTTAAATAATTTCAGTAAGTAAAGCCTTCTGCCTTGAAGGGTAGACAACTGCCCTCTTAGAACTGTGTTTGAGCCTCAGTTCTTAAGAAATGAAAACACTTTTGTAGAAATAGCTTCCATTTACTAAGGCTTTATCAATAAAACAGGGTATCTAACTTTAGAATTAGTTTAGCAATAGAAGTGCAGGGTAAGAAATACAGTCTGATGATCTGTTAGTCGGCCTTCTCAATTGCGGAGCTCGGACAGAACAAAGCCTATACAAGACAAGGTACAAACAAACAAGGAGGTTCATTTCAATCTGTCGCTGAGAATACTGAGCTTCAGACATTTGGGGGCAGGAAACCAAATATATAAGAAATCAAGATTAACCTAAAATAGGCATTAGTCATACCAGAGAAATATAAACAAGAGAGATCACGAATACAAGAAAAATAATAAAATAAAATAAAAGGGTGCCAGTAGAGGAAAAACATAAACTTGGTGTTCTCACCCCTGACACTCAACTGTGCCTTTATCTTGAAATACATGGCCTTCACACAAACAGACACAGGAGTTCTACGAATACTTGTTTTACAGATAGAGGAATTGAGATCAAGTGAAATCTTGGCTCAGTTAAATTCATCTTTTATATTTTCATTCCATTTTTTTTTTTCCAACTTCGGTTCTGGATCAAACTAGCAGGGTACATCTGTAGCATTCTAAAGTCATTTACTGTCTTTATCAATATAGTCATAGGAAAGTGGGAGGGAGCTGACTCATGAAGTAATTTCTTAGCAGAAGAACTTAAAAAAACCCCAAACAACTACATATAGTATAAATCACGCGCTCCTCTCTATGTGCTACCATTAGAATGGTGAAAAGTGAGTTTCCTGCCAGTCACTGGAAATATTTAAGTAGAAGCTGGATAACAACTTGCACTGGTCTATATGCATTAATTAAAGATATATGTGTGTCTGTAAGGTGTGAATACAGCTGCACTAAATACACATACATGCATATCTGTGTAAGTACATGCATTTATACATGTATGATGAATGGATGTGGTTGCTGGGGGAGGGGTGAGAGAATGAAGTGTCAAGGGGGAGTTGGACTAGATGACCTCAAGGTCCTCTCTTTTTGTATTTCAGTTCACTAAGGATTTGAAGGTTTTCAATCACACTTTGCTTTCTTTTACAGTTTAGAATAAAATCATTTTCTGGGCTTTGTTTAATTCAAGATTGAGTAAACCACTGGGGATTACTTCCAACTATCTGTGATCTGATTTAAACCTTGGGTTCTGAATAGCAGCTGACTCCCTGAAGTCCAAATGAGCAAGAAGAATACACCAGAGGTCTTTCATAGAACAATGGTAGCTTCAAACCCAATTCTCACTTCTGCTCTTTGGGGAGCTGTTTCCAATGTAGCTGCTGGTGATACCTTCTGTAGCTAGCATATTTTCAGCTTCTCCAGTTTTCTTATGAATATATTAATAAAGGGAACAAGTTCTTTTACAAGTTCACCATCACTTTAATGATTTTTTTCCAGTTTTAAAAAATACTGTACTTTAAAAAAAGCAACATTGTGCATGGAATTTAATGTTTTGGAAAAAAAAAACTCCCCTCCCTACCAAATGTTCTGAACAATAAGGATATGAAAAAACTGCCTTTTTGTATTTAATTATAATTTCTCTGGAACAAGAAAAGGATACTCAAAGCCCCTATGCAGAGTAATACCACATCTGGAATTCCACATTTGTGGTATTGGGATAATAATTCAGGCAGTGTTTGTTTAACAGTTAGCAACAGTGCTTTAATGACCAGGGTCCTATTGTAGAGGAAATAATAGAAAAGGACAAAGAGAGTGAAAGAAAGACATAACATAAACCCACACACTATATCTAATCAGAGTGAATTACTGTGTCCACTCCAATGGAATCCGACCCTATCTTAGAATGGTTTTTGAGTGACAAGCTTACAGGCTAGTGTTATTCAAAAGCAGAGCTCAGGATGGGTTGCAAAATATACTATCTACTATCTTATTATTACAGAAAAACACAAAATCTATATTTTTTATATATATATATATATATATACATAAAAGAAGCAGAAGACTAATTTACTACTTCTAGCATCAGGACGATTGATTTACGTACCGAGGAAGGGGATGGTAGAGGTCATAAGGCATGATCTGCTTGTATCCGTCACTGTTAGGAACAATAATGCCAACCCTCTGAGTAGAAGGTACACACAATAAAATAAACACTAAATGATTACATTATACAATTTTTTTCAGACAAATGCAAAACAATATTAATAAACTATCTCTGAAAAACAACACTAAAACAGTTCAATATCTTTATGCTAGCATGTGCTTGAGAATGAGGCAAGTTCTTTGAAAGGGCATCGTTTACTATAATTAGTTCTCTGATCCAAGCAGGAAATACCAGTGGAAAGGGTGGTGGCAAGAAAATTTGGCACCTCATCATTAACTATGACACAATGAGCTTGTAAATGTTCTTTAATCCCCCCAATTATACATCCTCTGAGGTCATTATCATCATCATTATTAATGTTACTTCCAGATGCTCGCCAAGCACTTACAGTAACTGTCTCACTTCTGATGAGAGAGAGAGCTACATGTAAGGGTGTGTACCTGGGAACTGACAGTACTATGTAATGTGCCTTAGCAAATAGGTAGTGTATCCTTGACAGATCTAGGGGTTTCAGTAATATCTGGAAAACAGCCACTTGGTTATTGCATAAAGGGAAGCAGAATTAGGGAAGGAAGTAGGCAACTACCAACAAAAGTAAGTTCTCTACCAAAATAAAGGGAGAGCAGTTAAAATGAGGTGATAAACATGAAAGATCTTTCTGGTGGTCTATTAAATGTGACATAGTGCTAACTGCAATTATAGAGGTAGCTGTGATGATCTGACTGTTGTTAGTAGATGTAGTGCCCTGGGAAACCTGTGAGATTTAGAGACAAAAGTGAAAGGAGCCATAGGACAGGACATTTTAGGCTGTGTGGCTAATGGATTCACAAGAAACGATATTACAGACTGTGTGGGAGTCCTGAGGCCTTCAGGACTCCAATAAAGAACAGTAATCCAGCCCAATGATTCCAAGTAAACCCTCCAATCGGCGAGACGTTGCTCTTGCTGAGCCCCCTAGCTTGTGGAAGATTTAATACTCATGAGTCTCAGAGTTAGTGCAACAGACACTCCATCAAGAGGGGCAGACAGAGAGCTGAACTCATGGATGTGGCCTATTTGCTGGGCAAAGCATGGAAGGGCATGAGCAGAAGACACTTACTTTACAACTGACCAATGACAGCAAGTCCCTCTTCTGAATACTGAAGGAACCCACATATTCTATTCTGGGATGAAGGGATGGGTATATATTTATGTACCCATATTCACTATAAATGTATTCATATTTAAATAAATGAATTAAGACTTGCTTTGATCCCATCCTCTGACACAGTTGTGTGTTCTTTTAATATGGCGAACAAGCCTAAGCTTTTGGGTAGAAAGAGTGAGTGAGGGATGCTGTGGAACAGAAAGATAAAAAATAGCACTGACTGGACATCATGACAGATAAGGAGGAAAGAGGGAGTGATAAAGGGTAATTTCTGAAGAAATTACTGAAAGGTAACGGAGAGATGAGAGAATTTAAGTTTGAAAAAATGGGAAACCAATCTTTGCATATAGATTTCTATTCCCAAGAGGGACAACCATTGGAGTACTAATTTAACTTTGTTTATCCATGAGTTAAGTTTTGGCAATCATTTCTATGACTAAAGCTTCACGGTGTTTGCATGTGCATTACCCTTAAGTAACAATGTTCATGAAGATGGATGCTGCCTTTTGAGGAAGCTCAAAATCCCATGGCTCTAACAAACCCAAGAACGGGACGAATATGAATATGAAACATTTCTCCTTGTTTTCCCAAGTTGGAGAAACTTCCTCTTTTCTGCCTTCTTTTGACAGGAAATCGGATGTGAAAGGTTAACCCTGTCTTTTGTTAGAATCATGTGATCTCTTTTCAATAATTCTTCAGTCTAACAATGAAGGAAATTTTCTCTCTAAAAGATCTGTATTTCATAGAATTCCAAACTTCTGAAGTTTCTAATAACTTTGATCTGACGGTAGTTAATTAATGAACACACAGAAATGACTTTGCAGCTATGTTTGAGCTAACTCTCATGTCTTTGCTCCTGCTTACATCCAGATCTAGATGCAGAAATGCCTATCAGGGCCTTGTCTCCCAAAAAAATTTATAGCTATGACTTGTCATTCTCAATATGAGAACAAACTGCTACAGATCTCTGCCAACTGATTTATCAGCTGATGACATTTAAAGCGGAGGCAGTGACATTGAAAGAAAGAGGCCAGAAGAAAAGCAGGGGGATAAAAGAGAGAGTGTATAGAATTCAAGATGTTGGGCTTTGCATTGGGCTGATTTAGAAATTATGTTTTTGTTTGAATAAGGAGCTTGAAACCTGGATTCAGCAAAACTATAGCTATATTTGTCTTTCTATGGCATAGGTCATGGTGAAGACTCATAAAATGGCTCTATGGCACCTGTGAAAACAGAAAGATATCAAAACAAAGGTGCTCTGTCTAGTCCTGTTAATGCATATTCATGTGCATGGGCTCTGCTCTCCCTTGGGGTTCATGCCACGGCCCTGGCCTTTCACCACACTGTCAGAGGGGCAGGCAATGGTGCCTGAACCTAACTTTCTATTCCTTACTTTTAAGACAATCTTTTTTCTTAGGCAAAATGTACCCATTGAAGAATGATGAAAAAGGATGTCCTTGAGGGACTTTAAGTTCTTCCCATGTTTAGGTCTTGATTTGTATTTGAGTGTGTGTACATGCCTGAGTATTTATGTGTCTGAATACATGGGGAGTGGTGAAGGTTGTGTAGAAATGATTTTAAAAAATGATCACGAAGGGAAAACTCAATAAACAGTTGGTTTGGGGGTAAAACCACTCATTCTCCATTGCCTTAACTATTCTGATCACTCATGCACTTCCTATACTGGGCAGTGATCTGATCCCATCTAAAGTCCCCCAAATCAGGGGTCATGATAGGAGAAGAGAAGAGGAGGATGAAGACATGGTAATTCTGGATTCAAGTGGTAGGAGAAGAAAGACATTGCAAAGCATCCTCACACACCTTCAAAGTACACACCTTGCGGACCTGTCCAACAACCGGGGAATGCTTCAGTGTTCTGACTGGCTCGTGGAATGAAATATTATGCAACATATAAACACAAAGCTTTTTGAACCATTCTTAATGACATGGAAAATGTTCAAATGTAATGTCAACTGAAAAAAATCCAATACAAAATAGAATGTACAATGTAATCCACAATATTAAGAAAATTCATGTATTCATACATCTATATAGTCATTTTCATAAAGTCTATATACATGTGTGTATGTGTGCACATGTGTATGTATTCTCATATGTTAGAAAAGGACCAAGGAGATTTGTTAGTTCTTGGTGTTTGGATTATGGGTGGCTTTTTTCCTTTCTTCTTATGTTTCTCTGTTTTCCAAGTTTTCTATAATGTACAGGAATTAGAACATTTAGGCAAGACAAAATTCAAGTCTGAGAAAGTGTAATACAGAAATATTTGGAAACATGATATAAATGGATGAAATGAGGCTATCACCTTAATTTCCCATGTCCCTTAAAGATGATTAAGTCTTTGTCCTGAAATCATCTCCAAAGCTATTTTAGGACAATATCCCTAATGAATAATCAACCCATATTGATTGACTCACATGACTCAAGTGTAAGATTTACACATTGTGCTAAATCTTTCTTAAGAAAAAAATCCTAATGCAACTAACACCATGAGCACCTAATCTGCAGGATGAGCACCTAATTTGCAGGATTCTGGGTTCTTTTTACAATGGAAATGAATCAAAAGGTGTCCATTTCATGGTTTCAACCGTCTCTTTGAGTACCTCTCTCACGACCTCACGACTCTTTTCCTGGGCTGCAAAGCCTCTTTCTGACTTCCTGATAGCTGGATGTGCTCTCAATTTGTTCAGCTTAGTGTGTCCAGACAATTCACTATGTTCCCCTGCAAACTGCTTCTTTCCCTGTGATTACTGTCACTGTTCAGAGCACTGCCAACCTCCCATACTCCCAGGCTGGATACCATGGGACATCTTTGCTTCTTCTCTTTCCTGTGTTCCCTACACATACAGTTCCTTCAGTTGTGATGTCTGCCAAATACATCTCTGTGACATGAATTTAGACCCTTTTGCATCAGTCTCCTAATAGATCTCTCTGCCTAGAGGCTTTGCCTCCTCCAATCCAGCCTGCTCATTGCTGTCATAGCAACAGATAACATGATGCTCTAATGCTCAAGGAAATTTCTTAGTTAAATGCTACCTCTTCTAAAGCCTGTCCTTATTTTCTCTCAACATCCGGCCAGAAATTCTCTCTGCCTCTTCCAAACACCCACAGCACTAACTCCCTTCATCACTTTTAACTACGTACGTATTTCTAACTAGGTATAAGTTTTCCCTAGTTTAACACTATGGGGCAAAATCCATATTGGTTCTTTACTGTATCTTTTAACACAGTGCCCCACCCAGAGGCAACTGGTAAATAATCATTCAGTGAAACCATGCCACTGGTGCGAAGGCACAAGAGCAAGAAATACAACTACCGTCTAGAACGAAGCAAGCAAGCAAACAAGAACAAGGTAAAGAAACTCCCAAACAAACTGCTACTCACAGCGAACATCTTTAGTCCTACTCCTTGCCTTTTGCTAGCTCTGTCATCTGTGTGAGGGGAAGGCTGCTTTAGGGGGTAGTTTGGCAGCCTCGGAAGGCTGCTTTGGCAGACAGAGGTGGTTGGGCGATCTAGGGCAGAGAAAGGACAGCTTAATGGCAACTGTGCTTCTAACCTGCTTGGCTTAACTCTACATCTCTTCCATTGCGGATCTCCCAGAAATAGGCATGACAGCTTTTAAAAAAGTCTTCTATTCCCTGTCTGTCTCACGTGTCTCTCAGATATCACGCTGCTCTGTAATTGTATAACTTACCACCCCTCCACCCCTTGGCAGTGTTGTGGTCCATACTCTAGCAGATTCTTCTTTGCCTTCACCATGGTACTAAGCACAGAACTTGGCACAGGATTGGTACTCAATAAAAAAATGAATGAAACTGTGGGTGGTGGAAGGAGTTCTGGCCCCAAAGAGAGTAATTCATCTCTCGACAACTCCAGGGCAAGAGAAACCAATCTCCTCCTAAACAACAGTTTAGAAAGGGGGAGGAGAGAAGCAATAAAAAGCTGGAAGAAACTGAAGCATTTGCTTTTTCATGAGTGGCAGACTACAAAGGATCGTGGCACAATGGACCCCCTGAGGAGCTGGGAGAGGGAAGGTCAGTTCTCCTCTCTGCCAGCGCTCTCTCTGTGTGACCTTGAGTACATTATATTTGGACTTCTGTGTTGTTCTTCTGCAAAATCTATGTATTGGATGAAATTAGGAGTTTTAAGATGAAGTAAGAATGGGTGCCTGGAAACCCACCACACTTGGCCTAATCCTATCTGCCCCCCTTCTGGTAGCTACTGAGGGCAGAAATCAGAGCTCTGTGGACCATAGATCGAAGACCACTGAACTAGGTAGTCATCTCAAAATCTCTCCTACTTTAAAATTTGGTGACTTTATGAAACACAGCAGGGTTCCCTATTATTTGAAGGGGCAAGTTGGGAGCCAGCAAATGAAGAAATATTCTGTAAAGGTCACAATGAAAAAAAAAACCAAAAAACACAGTACCTACTAGGCAACGTTCATTTATCTTTTGGAACCAGACCAAAAGAATGCTGCTTCGTTGTCTAGGATTTGAAAACTTTCTAAAGGTACATATGTTTTTTTCTGCTATAAAACGGACTACTGCAGGGTTTTTGTTCATTTGACCCCAAATACCGTAATTCTATCACACTTATATTTCTGTGGATAAACATTCTTGATATTAAAGAATGTAGTTTTGAACTGCTTTTAAATAAATGGGACTAATATGTCCTTGGGCTCTGTTTAGCTCTTCCTGTATTGTCTCAAATGATGTGGACATTGTTTGGTTTGAGCAAACATCAGTATTTATGCTTATATGAAAGAGGCTTGGCTTAACTTGGGTATATGGTCAACTCAAAGACCCAGGGCACCAAACTGCATTGATACTACGGCTGGCAGTTCTGTGCTGGCTGTGGGGGTCTATGGTGGGTTTAAACCAGATCTCAGGGGTTGATGAAGGCATCATGCAGAACAAGGGTACCCATGGGATATGATGGCTTAGGGATCAGTGACCTGACTTATGTAATATAGGAGATACTCTGGAACTGGAAGCACTCAGGTTCACGACTTCATGACTCAGCTTTCTATGCCACCCTAGCTTGGAGCAGGTCCCATAACCTCTTTGGGCTTCAGTTTGTTTTAACGTGTAAATACAGATGATAATCTCTGTCTTCCTCATTTCTTAGAGAAGGTAAAACCGAACTGAGATGATAGATGTGAAAGCACTGTAGAAACTTTAAATAGAAGTAATATTAGGTAAGTCACTTTTCAGGTTTAGTTTTCAATAATGACAGCTGACTTTCGATGAGGGCTTGGCATTTTGCTAAGAACTTTACATGCATCATCTCATGTACTTCTCCTAGGTACTCTCTGACTGCAGTACTGCAGTTATTTTACAGATGGCAAAATTAAGGCCTGGAGAAGTTAAGTACAAAAGTTATTTAGCTAGTAATGTCAAGCTGATAGACTGAAGTTAAAAATGAGGATGATGATAATACCTGTTCTATTAACTCATATGTCAATTAAAAGAACTGCATAAATAGTTATACTTTCAAAAAGTTTAAAATATAAGAAGTGATCATTATTGTTAGTGATGAGCTGGCTTGGTAGAAGAACTAAACTGCCCTAATAACTGAGTTACAGCTGAGTGTCTGAGCATGTGAGGTGGGTCTGCAATCTTGGGAAGAGTATGGCTACACCCTCTAAAAAGCACCAGAACTCTGCTTTATCTCATCATAAATGCATAAAAGTGCAAATGGGATTTCTGGATGGCATTTTTTATTGCTTACTCAGGAGCTGCTCGAAGTGGTGTATTTAAATGAAGTTGATCAAAAAGAAGAAAGTTGTTACTTTTCTACGTCACTGAGCTATCATAATAAAACAAAAAGCTTTTGAACAGGGAAACATTTCATTATACTGTAACTGCTAATTGAGTTAAACACTTTCTAGTCCCCTGGTACTGAGTTCTCCTTTTCTGGAGATGAGACATGGCACAAAACCCATGCGGACTCAGTGGCAATGGCTCATAGCTGGTAATGTGGGGATTATTAGAGATTTACACATTGGGATTTCAGGAGTTCTCATTTCTTATTTCTTATCATTTCTCATGGCGATGATGTCTTAAAAATCTGATAAATGTGATTTACTTCTGTGAAGCTATTTCCTAGGAATCTGTGTCTCCTACTGTTATAACAACAAATAGAGAACTACTTTTCCAGACCCACGTAGAATGCTAGAGTTCCATCTCCTTCCATGGAGAAGGAAGCGGGTTTCTGAAGAGTTTAGGAGTTTCTCTGAGGCCACGTCAACATTAGCATGACCGTGCTCTTAGTCACCGTAGCTGCAGCAACTAGCATTTACTGAATGCTTATCACATGCCAGGCACTCTGCTAAGTTCTTTAAGCCTACGACACCATGTATTCCTCATGACAACTCTATGAGGTAAGTAGTTAACAGCCTTACTTCAGAGGATGAAAAAACTGAGGCTTAGTGGGAACAAGTAATTTGCCAAAGGCTACTCAAACCGGTAAGTGGCACAGCCAGGATCCCAGGCCAGGCTGTGTTGCTCCAAAGCTCTCCTCCTAACCACCAGAGTACAGGGATAATCACTGCATCGCCATTGGTCTAGTCGCTCACCAAGTCAGTGTGGAAAGTTAGTGCGGTCGGGTTTTACATGCTCACTGCACACACTGCCTCTAATGATGCAGACTCTTCCTCTAAAGTTGCATTAGGATTCAGTTCTGAGATTTTGTTCACTATTTGGTCCATAGCCAGGGATGGCTTACGCAAGTTGCTGTTAAATTAAATGGAGCTGGACAGAAAGAGGTCACTTGAAGTCACCAAGAACTGCTGCTTAGGGCATACACATTTGGGCATTTGCTTAGGGCTGTTACTCTGTATTCCTTCAGGGAAGGGGGAATCTGGGTGCGGTTTCAGCTAAAAACAGATTTGCTTGCTAATGATCGTGACCACGACAGTGCGATGAGTGAGAGCTTTTTTCACGTGTCTAACCCTTGCCAATTTAAGCCCCCTTCATTACTGCCTTGGAGGGAAAAGAAAAGGTCTGTGCCAAAAAAAAAGAAAAAAAATCTGAAAAGGTGGTTCTCTGACTGTCTCACAAACAACGTCTTGCACAATCTCCCCCAGGCAGCCTTAACAGTCTCACCAGTCTCCTAGACTGATATCCAAGGCCAAATGGAGCATATTTTGCATTTAAAGACACTCTGAAAACATAAGGTGCTCATTAACTGAACTAAAACTCTGCCTTGTTGTTGCTGAACCACAGGCATACATTTGGAGACTTTCTGACCACATGATAGATCTTACCCTTCATCCAGAGGCAACAATGACACAAACCATTGCACAAATCAGCAGGCACTGTGTTAAAACAAATACTTTCCCCTTGTGCAAAACAGAGGCTATGATTATAGCATGGCAGGCACAAGGAGGCTTTATATTCCATTAGATTCCAAGTGTCTTAGCTATATGCAAAAGGGTGTTAAACGGGTGAAGCAGAAAACAACTGAAACATGCCTAGATCTCTGGCATCTAGGAGGGGTGTGCCTCTGGACTTTCAGGAGAGCCCAAGTGAGAAATATTCTTAATTTTAGCTAAAAGTCATTAAATTTTTAATTTCTCTTCTTCTTTCCTCCCATTATAAGCATCATTTTGGCTTCCTTTTTGAGATGGCTCTGGGCTAGGAAACAAAGTATTTTATCATTTCATAAAAATGACTGCATCAATGACAATGCAGCCAGGTAGGCTCAAATGTTGGTCCTGTAATGAAAGGAACCCAAATTCCTATCTCAGCAAAATGTCAAGTTTTTACTTGTTACTACATGTCCTGGGCAATCAAGCTTGCTTTAGAGTGGGGGAAACCAAGAATGCTAAGTCACTGAATTCCAACTGTCTATTATATACAGAATGATTTCTCTATGTTATGAGCTATAGACAAAACTGGAAAGAGAGAGCAAAAGCATTAACAGTGATTACCTGTGGGCACTGGAGATTATTAGTGAATTTTATTTTCATTATAGCCTTTGAACTTACCCACATTTCTGAGTTAGCATTAAGAATCAGAAAAAAGACATAAAAACATAAAGATTATTTTGGAATAGATGTCAGCAACCTCGTTAGCCTAGAAACCACTAGATAAATCAATCCACAACCATCAAAACCAGTGGATGTTGTTGGTAAGTGAAAGGAGGAAGTGACAGCATTTATTAGTTCAAATATATAGTACCTACTTATTATAAAGCAAATTACTGAGAACAGTGAGGCTATTTTGCTTAACAGAAACATTGGATAGCAAGGATTATGGCTAATGGTTATCACATCCAGTTTGTTTCTGGTTTGTTTTGGTTTTAGATAGGTAGTAATGAGAAAATTCTTACCACAAAGAAGTAGATGCTAATGGTAATGGTTTTTGTATCTCACCTTGCAATCTTAGAATACTTATTTTTTCAATTAAACAGATGTGTTCAAGAACTTTAACAATGAGGGCAAAAAGTATTCCCTTTGTTAGTTGTTACAACAACTTTTACCATTTAGCTTAGTTTGAACAAGTTAAAATTAGTTTATGTTTGAATATACTTGTTGTGAGTTACTGTTTAAAGATACTTCAAAATACATAAAATGAAAGTTAATGAAGCAACTCTGTGGAACAACGGGTTCTATAGACACAGTTTGAAAACCACTAATTTAATCCAACAAATAACTCTCTCACCTCCACGTGTGGGTAGGAAAAATAAGGCCCAGAAGGGTAAAGCAATAAAGCCAGGTTACAGACTTTTTAGTGCCCTTTTTGCTGTCCATGGTACTTCCCAGTCTCGACAAGGAATAAACTTGTCTATCTGAATGGGATTTTGCTTTCATGTAATAGGCCAGAAATCCTAGTCTACTACAGGAAAAGTGAAGAACTATCTCAATGGCTAGATAAAATAAATTTCTTCTGAAATTCCAAAATGTGTGACTTTATCTGTTCTAAAAACATCTTGTGTTTTACATTTTGGGGCTTCAAATTTTGGACACAAAGGTGTTGGTTTAATGTCATTGTGTCACCCTTGATTTTACTATTAGACAGTTCAATCTGGAGTAAGAAAACAATTCCTTGCGCGTTTGACTCTACTTTGGCTGATGGGAGGGCAGATCTATTATCTCCTTTTTTCAGACCACCACTTCATGATTTCTCTTGGAATTCAGGAAGGTTGCTTTGATTCCAGGTATGCAAATCAGTTCACTGAATTTTACAGCAATCCTCAAGTATCTTAACCTCAGATTAGCATATCTACATTTCCTAAAGCAACTTCCTCTTAAACCTCTCCTACTGATAAGTCTTAATTTTGACAGCTTTGTTTAACTATCTCTGTAATAAAAAAGCAGCTTCCTGACATTTGCTTCTAACTTTTTTCTCCTTTTCTCCTTTTTTCAATCACCATCTGTCCTGACATTTATACATGTGCTGTATTAGATGTTTTAAAATAACACAGACATAGAAAAAGCATAAATTTCACAAACTTCTTTCAATGTAGAATGGCCTTTTGCTTTTGAATAATAACAGGTCAAAATATCACTCCAACAGAAAATATAGGTAAAAATCAGAAGCCAGAAAAAAAATGAGTAAATTTTTTCCAACTATAAACATTTTCATAAAATTGTTAACCAAATGCCTTTATCTCACAACTGTTTTTCATGTCCATCTCTTCACTGAATTTTTTTTCCAAGGGGGGAAAAAGCTTTATGCGGTTGTGGGAAGTGAATCCCTATTTTCTCCTAGAAATACACACATGAATTTTCATGGAAGTGTGTATAAGACCTTCAAAGTCTCTTTATGGCTGAGTCAACCTGTTTGAATTGGGTAATTATGCTTTTCATGCACTGGTCTTCGTGGTATGAATATGAATAAAGATATATAATAAGCAGAATAATTTTAAAATAGGGTTGAATTGCATGAGCTAGAATTATCTTGGCTAAAAATATCCCATGCCTTAATATTTTCAAAGTAAAGAAGTCCAAGCTAAATTTAACACCTCATTTAGTTTTTATACTGTATCCAATCCTAAATACAAACTTTTCTGGTGTAATATGAAGCTAAATTAAACTTTACCTAAATTATATATTTATAAAATATCTATTCATCTGTTTCTTTAATGAAAACCTGTTATTCTAAGTTCACTTTTATTACCTAGGTAATAGAGTTTCTATGAGTAAGTAACAGCAATTTCACATCACGTGTAGACTTTAGAATTTATGAACATGAGGTAAAAAGAACATAAGAAAAGAACTTTTAAAAAGTAAACAGCAGAAAACAAAACTTAAAAATCACACTGCCTACAATTCAAGATAGAATGATTTTCATCCACATTATTCATGTAGTAGTTTAACTATTCAAAGTTTTGTTTTATGAATATATAATTAAGTAAACTATGATTTTAAAAAATAACCTTGAAGTATTTCTCAGAAATCCAAGGCACTTGGAAAGGATTCTCCATTTTCTGGTCTTTGTGTTTAGTTTTGCAGAAGAATTTTCACATATCCTCTCTCATGTGTTGAGGATGAGTAAGCTAAGTTAACCAAGAGAGTTACCAGGAAGTGTTGCAATGAAAAAGGCAACTGCTCCACCCATGGAAGGATTCCTGACCTGTACTTCTGTGACTACTCATCATGAGATGTTTCATTCATCAGTCTGAGTCTTGATCCTGCAAATAACTGAGGGCTAATTATGGCTTCCCCAAAGCAAACATATGTGAAAGTGTCAAATATCTCTTTAAAGCTCTTAATTAAAAAGAACTTTTTAAAAAATCTGACTGTTAGAAGTAAGTCCTGCTTTCTCTTCAGCGAAGGCTGAGTTTATTTAAATGCGGAAGAATTATTTTAAGACTGGTTTGGATTCCAGGGAGTCATCACAGACCAGCACAGACTAAAAGGGGTCCATCGTGACCCTGGAATACGGTCTGCTCTGATTCTCTCACCAATCCGGTGACAGAGGTAACTGGGAAGAATCCTGACAACATCGTGCCATCCCATTTGTTAAGGTCAGAACAAGTAACCAGAATGAAAAGAGATCAGAAGAGAAGATGACTCTACAGAGTGTTTCACCTTGTAGCTTCACAAACGGGAAATTCACAGACCCTGCGATGGCGTCGAACAGCGGACAGAACAGGGGCGTGGGTTCTAATAACACAGGACAGGGATGGACACTGGGCAGCAGCACTTATTTATTGTAAATTCCACTTTACTTTTAATTAAAAAATTTTAACTTAAGAAGCTTATTTGAACCTGGTTTATGTGTATGCTAAACAAACTGGTAAATTTGACTGACCTGGCTGGACAGGGATCCAAGTTGCACTCCTGCAGTTTGGGCTTGGGTTTGATGTTCTCAGGGTAATAGTGACAGTATTGGTCAGCAACCACGCGATTGCTCCGAAGATCGTAACACTCAGCCGATGTCAGCTGGTAACCTGCAGTATCAAACCGTTCAGTCAAGTTTAAATGCACAGATCAATGTCATATATTCCCTTAGGTTTTTTGGCCATGTCATATTCATGGACATTTTTCCCCAATGCTCCAGTCATTTTCAGGACAAAAGTCAGATAAATAGAAGGCTCGTTAATTTTTGTAGACCTCAAATACTGTGTTTTTCCACACAGATTTTAATAATTATAGGGCTCGAACTACATAACAATATAGCTAGACTGTAAGACTCTGTTCTAAGGACCATTCTTATTAATTTGGTTTGTATAATCTAAAAGTCTAACACAGAATTCTGCATCAAAAATAGATAATATTTGTTTACCAATCATCTTATACAAGGGTGCAAAATTATCTTTCTTATACCTGGGGCATCAGGTAGAAAAAACTTCTAAATTAAAAAAAAAAATCAATACTGCCCTCCTTGTCAATGGGGGACCATGAAATATAACACAGATTTGGGTCCTGCCAGCTGCCTAGGAAAACTGTTTTTTGGTTTTTTTTTGGTGCCTAAATTCAACCTGAATGGGTTAAGCTGAGTAAATGGATGACTAAGACCCCAGCAATAACCATCATGAATCCCAAGCTTCCCTGCACAACTTAAAAAAATACTTCTTACTGTTCAATTTTTGCTTTAAAATCTTTCATTATTTCTCTAAGTCTCTAGCCAGTATTTTTTGGTTTCCATGACCAAATCTTCACTGTTAAGAGAATCCTCTTTTTTTCTTTAATAGTGTTGCTGAGTAATATTTAATTCTACTCATTATAATATGTTTCACTTCTCCTACCGGCCTCTCTCGTTTTGTGGATTTCTAGTGGGGTGGTGATGAGAACTTAGATTCTTGGGGTGAAAAAGAAATGTATATAGCGTATTTTTTAAATAAGGCTTTTTATATCATTCTAACCCTAATCAACCCCAAAATATATCCTCCCTGGGCAGTGGTTGAATATTGTTATTGCTAAATGCGTGTTAGAAAGTCAGATTTAGAATGGTTAAAATTCTTGGGGAAGATTTCAAGAAATCAGAAGGACGCTTATAAACCAGATTTCCTGGCTTGAGGCTGTGTTCTCAGACTGTCCACAAAAATTAATTGTTCTTTAAAGACCTAAAAAAAGACTTTTTAACAGTTTTACTATAAAGATGAAAAGCATGAAAAGTAATGGATAAGAACACATGTTGCATTTAACTTTTTGTCTTATAAGAAAATCAAAAAGCAAAATAAGATTTTAGAAGTAAAGATACTGTTGTTTTTCAATTACATCATACCTAAAGCAGAGAATTTGCTAACAAGCTCATTATTTTATAATTTTTCCAGAAAGTAATTTCTACTCAAGGACAGAATGTATCATGGAGTAAAACACAGGCATAAGCAGTAAGTAAGCTGTAAATGTCAGGTTACGATTTTTATAAATTGTAATTTGTCAGCTTAAAAATGTGGCTGTGAAGCTCTTCTCAAGTGTGTGAGATGAAAACTTCGAATAAAAATGGAACACATGACCACAATGGTCAGAGAGTGTTTTTTCTTAAAGTTTCACAAGGTATTTGGAGTAGGAGTTCTTTGCACTTAGCAAAATAGTCAACTAGCTGAACCTGGAACAGAAACATAGAAAGGAATTTAGAGATGACTTCTTTAGGAATTTTCAAACTGTGGTCCACGGACGGGGAGGAAGGTTGGTTTCCAGATCCTTCAGATCTTCATCTGACCAGTATTTTTTTTTATCTGCCTTCCTAGTAAGATTTCCCTGAGGAAAGGGTTTGATAACTCAAAACATTTGAAAACCACTGATGGTTCTACTTTTTCACTTAGACAGGAGGCAAAGAAAGCCCTAATGAGGTAGGCTTATATATGAATCTAACATGAACTGCCTTCTTATACAGCAAGCTGTTACTAAGCTTGCTGAAATCACAGCCCAACGGCAGGTCTACGTGAAACTGGCACAGCAGGCGTATTATTGAATTGTTCCTTCTTACAAAACATGGTTTTCATTTAAGAAGAAAAGAAGCAAAAAATTATTTCCTTAGATTTCTTTCTTTGAAACTGCTTCCTGTGCTAGTCATCAACAGGTGTATCAAAATAACATATTCCCATAAATATCAAGGTAATTGGCACTTTATTTTTAAACAAACTAATTTTCTGTTCAGCACAGACAAAGCAACTGGAAACACGATTTTACTGAAATGCTTACAATGTTGAATTGTCATGTAAAACCAAGTGAAAGCACTTGATGGTATTTTTTCACTGTTTTTAAGCTACAATCTAACATTGCTGTATACAACCTCACTCTCATCAATCTATTCACATTATGTAGACACAGGTAACACAGCTGAAGATGAATTATATCGTATGTTGTTACTGTTTTACAAAAATTAATGGGTAATCATTTGTCTCCATTTTGAGGCACTATCCTTCTTTTCTCTTGTCAAAATAATCTAGCGGTATCTATGTGGACTAGCTACTTAAAGCAAGCCAATTAACAGGCTTCCACGAAGTGGGAGCTAGAATTTATCTGATGTGCTCATTTTTAAATGACTATACATACAGCTTTATATTCATTGAATTACCAAAACTTTAAAAAATGATAGTCCACAAATACTGACTCAGCTGGCAACAGAACTTAAATATTCATAGACCTTGTTACCCTTCTGGAAAGAATTTTGGTAATATATGCTAATAGCCACAAAAATTCTCAAATCACTCTTGTGAATTTATTCCAAGGAAATGATTTGAAAGGAGAAAAACATTTAGATATGAAGTTATTCATTACATTATAATACAGAAGTTTAAATGAACTGAATATCTTCTATAGGAATATGGCTAAATGATTATAAAATAACTCAAAGAAATTACTATATAACCATTTCAGTAATTATCAAAGAAAAATAGGTGGAGGGTGACCTTTTCCAGTAACACAAAATGTTCATGTTACAGACATGATGGAGCAGAGACAGGAATTCACGCAGTAACTCTTCAGGAGAGATGTGTTTTAACGTGTAAATAACACAAGTGGCATTCCTTTTACCACAAGGATGACGGGACAGAGCCCCAAAATAGCTAAGCCTGTCTATGGTGCTGGGACTTTTTTTTTTCTGGTAACAAACTACTTCCTTGAATTAAATTAATCTCTGCTTCTTTTTGGACACATCATGTTATGTAGTAGGCCTGACATGCTTTACTCGAATCATGATAAATAAGTTAATTCCACCAGGTGAGTAGTTTGTTCTCAAATGAACAGAATCACCTTAAGAGTAAGCTGTTGCCAGGCTGTGATATTCCTTGTCCTGGCCTCCCTTGAAACAACGAAAGGAGTTAACACCATTTCGTCTGCTGGGATTCTACAGACAGAATATGTTCATGGGGTGTCTACATTATTGGAGGCATCTGCCTCACAGGAAGGCTTCAGGATCTGGCCCCATCCAGAAGAAAGGATGTGACCCATCACTGGACTACCTGTCTTCCCTGCCCAAGTGACTCTACTCTTACAACAGCTGAGTTTTCCCTGGGAGAGGCCAATAGCTCCTGCGCCAAGCAAACACCATTACCTCCTCCACAGGTTGCTGAGCAAGGGAAGAAATCCGTCTCCCTCCATCGGTGGATGATGGGCTGATAGAAGATGAATTGGACTGTGCTGTCAGCAGGCCCCGAGTTGCGGATCTGCGGGAGACAATGGCAAAGTAGAGGAACAGGTGACAAAGAGGTGCTCTCTGGGCTTCTTGCAACTTGGACAAAGATGTGTGGTAGGACTGATGGTCTGAGGCTGTGTGAAGGATGGTACTGGAATAGAAGAGGCAATGGCGGTACCACCCACCTTCTCATTCAACCAGCAAAGGATCCTTGCATTTACCATCATGATCACCCTCTGCCCAATTCTGTTGACACAGAACAGGGGATAGCAGTGTCTCAACTTGTGATTCTAGCAGGATCGTATCCCAAGCCACTTATTCCCTCTCTTTTATTTTCATCCTCTCTGTGTAACAGGTAAAATTCTGTTGATTTTCTAATATAGGTTCAGAAACAGACAATTTATTCTAACAAAATTATAAACGCAAAGTGCTGCAAAAAAAATTAAGATACTGTCATTGGGTAAGAGAGAAAAAGAGTTAAAGAATTAAGTAGCTCTTCCCATTCAGAGACACACTTGGAGTTTCCCGGCAACTTAGTGATTCCTATACCTTAATGGGCACAGCTACCAATTGGAAACTTGCTAAAATGCAAAATCCTGGGCTCAAGACCAGAGATCTAGGCAGTTCAAATCTAGACAGTCCAAAAATCAAACTTTGAAAAACACCAACTTACACTACAAAAGCATTTACTTCAAGTAAAATGTGTTTATGGAAATGACATCTTTCTTTTTTTAAAGGGGGGATGTGAGGCAATGCTTCTTTAATGGTTTAAGAGTACCAGGCTGAGGAAAACACTCAAACTGAAAAAGAAGAAGAAGTATCCAATAGGAACAATGCCCTGATTTCATGAAGACAGAATGACATGTCATACAACAGTTAGACAGCTGGGCAAGGGCAAGGCTTGGACTACTCATTATACTAAAGGAAGCTGCATGGACAATCGAGAGGACCACCTCTTACTCCAGCTCCATCACAGCAATTAGAGAAGCATCAGGGTCAGAAGAGTCACGTGGTCTAAGTCTCTTAATGTTTCCAAGCCACAGCACTGTCCCAGTGGCTGTTTATCTAGGTTAAATGGGTGGACTTGAGCTTCAGATTTTTTAAAAGATAGCCTTACTTCTTTTCTTTTCTATTACTGAGCTTGCAAAGTGGATTAAACACTGAGGGTGCACAGGGAAAGAAACAGGGACTAGGTGCTAAACCCTAGATTAGTTTTTGGAGTTGGGATGAGAATATGAAATGTTCCCTAGAAAATCTGGAAGGCCTGGAAAGGAGAAAAAAGAAAGAGAAAAGCTACAGGATATCTCATCTTATGCTAGGATTCTGGCCCACAAAGCATCCAGGTCTTTCCTAATTAGAATAAACAGTGATACGATTCCCTACTTTAAAGCAAAAACAGCTGAAGCAATACAGTGTCTTTCACAAACGGGGAGCATGGCTGACAGATTAATATTTTTCAGTCCTATGTGTCAGATACAGGATATCTAATTGCTTGCTTAGGGAGGTGGTATTAATCACATTCTTTGGAAAGCTCTCTCTGTCTCTCTCTTTTTTCCTTTCTTTCTTTTATTTTAGCTCACAGAAGTCGATAGCTCTCTTGGGATGTGTGGTTATCATACTGGAAAGCTATTAGAAGAGGACTCTCATTTGAACACAAGCTCCATGAAAAAATAAAAAGACCAGAACATTTGTTTAGATCTGGAGAGATGGATTATTTTGCAAGGGTCCCCTCTGGGATGCTAGAAATTAAACTAAGTCCTAGAAAGGTATGTGTGTGGGGGGAATCAAAATGAGGAAGATATAACATCAAACTACTGGGAGAAACCTTATTCCAGAATAAATGTACAGGGTCTGGGCTTATCTTTTGGTTTGGTTAAAGAGACAAAAAAAAATGCAGCAGGTCCTTTTTCAGCTCCCTGGGAATTATCAATAAAAGCATCTCAAGCTCAAAGAAGAAGCAATGAATGATAAGAAATGTTAGCACCAAGACAGGAAGGTTAGTAAACACCACACTGAAGGAAAAACAAGCAACTTAGAAAGAATATTGTTCTTAATGAGTTCAATGAAAATGATGGACAGTAACCACAGATGTGGAGACTCTATGCCCAGATTTGAAAAAAGACTGGAAATAACTCAAACATCTTATTTCAAATAGATGAAACTAATCATGATGCATCCAAATCTCTGAGCACATAATCTTGTTTGGTTCCTTCCACTCTGGTAACATTCTTGCTTCTCCCTTCTTTACAGTCACCTTCTTCCTTTAGTAATAACAGCTACAATTACCACAACAACCAGCAATTATTACATTCCTATTGTGTGCAGGGATATTTTATTTATATTAAACTGAATCTTAAAACTATTCTACATTATCTTCCACATTTACATTACAATGGGAAAAATGAGGCTCAGAGAGGTTAAGTGACTAGCTCAAGGCTGCACAGCAAGAAAACAGCAGAGCAGGGATCTGAATGCAGGTCTGCCTGGCTCTAAAGCTGCCATCCTATCCATGGAACTGAGAAATATTATTAGCATTGGGAAGATACAGACATTTATATTTAGTGGTATCCTTATAACTCTTTTCAGTATCCTCTTAACTTTACATTTACACTTTAGAGTAGAAACAATATTTTAAATACAAAGAAGAGGCTAACTGGATGTCTAAGTTTTATGGCTTAATCGTTGCTTACAGAGATGAACGGCCATGTTCCTCTTCCTGGCTTTATTAATTCTGGGCTGCTGGGACCCTTGTTATCATTAGGGCTGGAGCTTCATAAGCACTAAATTCTCAAATATCAGGTTTTGGTTCCCAAGTTCACGTTGAAAGCTCAGTTTGACACATAAGAAATATGTTTTAGGGAGCTAAACGATCTGGCATATGTAATTTTGACCTCTTCAAGTTAATAAGGAAAAAGAATATTCTGAACCAAGTTTTTCTTCCTATAATTACAATGGTTCAGTGTTTCTAACCCAATGTAATGACTTAACACATTGAAAGTAAAGGAGAAGACAAAAACCTAGGCACTTTCCATAGCAACTGATCTCACTGTCATGGCAGAGCTTCAGGGCAGTACAAATGTGTGTATGAGTAACTGCTAAGCTTCCAGCTTCCAGGCCATTGTAGACTCAAAGGAATCAAGGACAGGCTTCAAACACACGAAAGACTTCAAGTACACACCAGCTCTTCCAGGTGAAGCACTATGAAATTCCATACTTTTTCTTCTCAGTTGGGAAAAGGATAATTTGTGAG
The DNA here is from genome assembly GCF_048564905.1 of Vicugna pacos. Classification (NCBI taxonomy): domain Eukaryota; kingdom Metazoa; phylum Chordata; class Mammalia; order Artiodactyla; family Camelidae; genus Vicugna; species Vicugna pacos. The sequence goes on from NC_132990.1 coordinate 21,914,129, forward strand.
CCTTGGGAAGGTCCCCAACTATGTTCCTTTCTCTTTCAATGTTGTAGAAACTTTTGCCCCAGATGGGCGGGCACAGGAGCTGGTAGTCAGGGATCCCCCATTTGTCTTGCCTGCAGTTAAACTGTGCTCTTTGTGAGGACAGGTGGACAAAAGGGAGCCATGGGCAGACCCGTCACTGTGCACCTCCAAGCTGGGACCCACAATGGGATTCGTCTTGGGCACCTATTCTCAGGGCAGCCAGGGATATCATGGCTTGGGAGGGCTTGGACATGGGGGAAATAAATCTATAGGCCTGCTAGGGAGGGAATAAAATAGAAAATAGGTGACTCTATTTATTAAATGCCTCAGTCTACTGAATTCAATTTTGGGCTATTCTGCTGGTGGATGGTAATAGCAAATCCTCAAGAAACTGTAAAAATATTTTAAAATGCTTTGGTGGGCCTTCAAGGATATGCAACAATAATAAGATCTTTCTTAGAGCACTTACGTGTTTACAAACACTTAATATGGACATAGTTGTTATTTTATTGCCTTTCTTCTCCATATTCTGTAAACTCTGTGAAGGCAGGTACCATTTTGCTGATCACTCTTCAGCATCATCTATAATGTCTGGCACATAGTGGGTGTCCAAATAATTGCTGAATAAGTGAATACATAAATGAACAAGCAAATGAATTACATGCTGATCACAGTCCTTTTAAGAGATGTGCCTTTGCAAACAATGGGTATAATGTTGGCTAAGGAACAAATTATACACTGATTACAAAAGCATTTTAAAATATTTTTACAGTTTCTTGAGGATTTGCTATTACCATCTACCACCAGAACAATTTTGGAATTGCAAACTATAATTCGTGACAAATTCCTAGAAGAGTTATCTTTTTATATGTATCTGTCAGTTTTCTTGAAGATGTTACTGATCATTTCTTGTTGATAAAATGTTGCTAACATTGATAATGTTGATAAAATTTATGAAAAGAAGCAGTATTGTTATAACATAGCCCTTACCCAACAGTACTTTCCACCCTTCTTTGAAGGCTGTCTCCTTAGGTAGAGTAGGGCTTTAGTGTAGCGGAAAGAGCTTGTAAAAATGCTATTATTGGAATAAAACAGAGACTCGATTATTCCACTGTTTTAACAGTTGGAAATGCTAAGTTTAGGGATTGTTCAGTAAAAATAATGATAAAAAACTGTTAGCACCCAACTTTACTTTTACACTTCTTACTTATATAGAGTTTTCTAGTCCTCCCAGATTGCCAGACCTCAACACTGGGAGATACGGCAGTCCGGCCCACAGGCCCCCCGTCTCAGGGTTGCATGAGAGATGCTGGTTACGGATTTGCTGCCCACAGCCCTTGAGCAGCAGTAGATCAGAGATGTGTCTTTGCAAATCATGAGTGTAATACTGGCTAAGGAACAAAGAGGTGGAAAAGATGTCACCACTGGAAGGAGAGTCTCAGTGCTTAAATAGAGAAGGAGGGCAGAAAAGAAATGACCAGAGTGGAGCCGGGGGGCTGGACTGGGGAGGGGTCTGCCACTCGCAGTGTCAGAGAAAGGTGAGGAGTTGGTTCTCTAACTCTGTGTCTTTACCCTGGCTGTTCTACTGGTAAGACAATGTGGGAAACTCAACAAGAAATGCAGTGTATTGTAATGGGAATCAATCAGCATAAAGAAGCGTATTTATTGGGGGAATCACTACCCGTAAAAGTTGGGTGGGAAAATGAATCACTATTAATTACATGCTTCTTTTCTTTCCTTTAGTTAATTTAGACTGTTCCACTCTAGAATATTTGGCTTACAACAATGATTTTCCCCTTGTAAGAACACAAGGGTGACTGGAACGGGGTGGCCATCTAGATAGAGACAGGCTGGGTGGCAGGGTCAGAGCAACCTGGGATTAAACATTTGCCAAAGCTCAGCCTCCACTGGAGTGAAGAATTGATTATTTCAATCCTACCTGAGATTCACAGGCTGCCTAAGTTTCACAAACCCTGTCTTAATCACATTAGCCCATAGCAAGCAGCTACAGCTTTTACACACACTATCTCATTCAATTCCTCACAAAGACTCTATGGGGGGATATTTTATTACCATTTTTCAAATGAGTGAACAGGCTCAAGGAGGTAAAACAACATACTCAAGGACACACTAAGCAGGAGAATATACAAGCTTCTAGAGTGCTTATCCTTTCTACCACTTTACGCTAGCATTGCCAAAAATGTTTGTACAGCCAGCATATGAAGTACAAGTTTTTGGAAGGCATAATCCCCTAGAAAGTAAGTTGAGAGTTTAGTCTATTTTTGAAGGTAGCCAGAAAAGGAGATTCTAAAACATAATTTTGCAATCAATGGCAATTTGTAACAATTCTCACTGTGAGAAAAATCTGCCTTTCATGCAAAAAAAGCCTTTTCCTCTTAAATAAACAAAAATGGTATTTTGGCAATAAACTTCCAGAGATGCTGCCAAAGACCGTTCGGATCCCTGTGTATCTCATTCAAAAAGGAAGTCATTGCTTAAATTAATGTATAATGCAAAAGAGATTACACCTCAAATGATACTGAAAACTGAATTACAAACTGTGTGTATAATTTCTAAGCACCTGAATCACCAAAGATGATAAATTAGCAAATGGTAATCTTTCATTTTTAGCTATTTCCTGGGGAAAATTAGGGAAGAAAAGGTTGCTTCATTATAAATCACTGGGGAAAAAAGGTAATTTTCTCCTTTTTGTCTATATCTTCATACATCCTCTGGCTCACTTGCAAGTTTAAGTAAATAAATTGAAAAATTATATAATCTATTTTAGAATAACTTTACATTTATATGATTCTGATATTTTCTAATTAAACCTTATCTCTGTTCATTTGCAACCTGAAGCTAGGTTGCCAGGTAGGATATAATGCAAAAATCACTAAAATGATAGCTTAGCCTGTCTCTGAAAGAAGATCAGGTGCTAGGTATCTAGGAAAGTGTCAGAAATGCCTTTAAAGTCCATTTGTCCTTTAATATGTATAGTTACATACAGAAGAAAAAAGATACACTCTTGGAAGCAACAGCATACTAAAAAGTGTTGTGGGCCGTAAGTAAGGAGATCAGTAGTAGAGGGAGCACATGCTCAGCATGCACGAGGGCCTGGGTTCAGCCCCCAGCACCTCCACTAAAACCAAAAACAACAAAAACGACAAGTCAGTAAGGAGATGCGATACTTGGCCTTGGTTTATCATCAGTGTGAGTTAGGGCACACCACTCAACTTCCCTCAGGCTCAGTTTCCTTGCAGGTAAAATAAAGATGTCACATCTGGCCTACTTCAGCAATTGCCATGCAGTAAAAGTCCTTTATTCATCCAGCACTCCTTGGTGCTTATTGGTTTTTGTTTATTTGTCTTTCTGTTTTCTATGGAGGTACAAAGACAGATACAACTCTCTATCTGCCCTTGAGGAACACACAATGGGGAGATGTGATGTAAACCGGAATTTGAGGTTGAGTCACAAAATGCTGCTGTGAGGAGAAAGCCTTCATTACAAGTATGAGTTAGTGAAGAAAATGGAGGAAGCAAAGACAAGAGCAGCAGTGACAGAGGGCACAGCATTATGCAAAGATAAAGAGTTATGCAAGCACAAGAGGCTGGGGACCTGTGAGCCATTCAGTTGCTTGAAACAGGAGGTAAAGAGTCAAAGATGAGGCTGGAAAGGTAGACAGAATCCAGGTTGCTCAGAGTAACAGATGCTACGCTATGGGTTTGCATTTTAATCCCAAAGTAGTGCATGCAGGCGGGAGGCAATGCAGCATCATGTACAGGGCAGCTACAGTTTTAGAAAATCCACTCTGAAGGCAACATGGACAATGTCCAAGGCCACGAAACTAATGCACAGTCCATGGCATTCACTCAAGTGAGAAGTACAAAGATCTAAACTAAGACACTGGCGGCAACGATGGAGAAGAAAGAACAGTTTTGAGAGACGGTGTGGAGGCAGAGCTGACAAAGTTTAATGTCTAACGAGGGGTGTCTAAGGGAAGGTCAACTGGTGTGAATAACAGGTTTCTGACTCGGTGGGGTAAATGGTGTGTTATCCCACAAGATAAGAAGTAAAGAAGATAAAGTAGGTTTCTAGGGCTAGACAAGTCCGATTTTGGACATTTTGAGCTCATTGTGCCTATGGGACATCCAAGTGGTGATGTGCAGAAGACAGCTGGACATATGAAATGCATTTGACAATGCTGTGAACTGTTCAGATGTGGACAGTATTACTTAAATTCAACTCCGTATTTTCAGTATGTGCATTAACTCTTGCAAGGCCACTAGGGAAATTAGTTTCAGTGCATCATTCAACAGTACTTTGAGGGCTTCAACAAATTAAGACACCTCTTGCCCTTTTTCTTTTTTTTAACTGTATTTGTTTGCTCAACTGAAACTATTTAGTTACCTACAACATCATTTCTATTGTAAGCTATCTCTCATGGTTTGTGGCTTCCCGTCCATGGTCATGTGGTTGGCATCCGGACTGGATTAAAAAGGGCTACCATGCAGATGGAGACAGAGGACAGAACTCTGGACCCCTTCTCCCAACCCACCTCACTGCCTATTCCATTTTCCTGTACACATTCTTCCTTCCAGCTGCCATGGGGTCATCAAGCCTTAGCTTAAATCAAATGTCCTCTGGCTCCAGGTCCCATGATGAAAAATTTATGAAGTCCTGGACACATTACAAGTTTTACAGCTTTACAGCTGAAATCCTTCAGGTCCTTCTGACCTACTGAAGGAAAAAAAATGTTTTATTTTATTGTGATTCCCAAACATTCTTCCAGTGTGTACATTTTTCCTACAGAACGTGTATGTTGCTTCCAGCAATGTGTTTTCTATTACCTTGAAGACCAGGGGAGCTCTGAAGAAGGAAACAACTTGGTCTTGCGGCCAGTACAAGAGAAAACAGAACTTGCAGTTGGAAGCATGACCAAGTCTGTGGATTATTCATTTGACTTTCTCTTTGACCGAGGACTCCTTACATGATTCAATGACTATATCCTAACTTGTTTTAAAAACAGTTTGTATCCCCCAACTAATGATACAGTGGTCTTTTTTATTAACTTACACACACACAAGTACATACATATATATATATATATATATTTCCCTAGAACCTTATAATTATTGCATATTCTTATAAAGTCCAGGATGTAGCTCAACACCCTTGAATTAAACATTTCCTGGATAACAAGCTTTTCAAACCTATGTCAAAACCTAAAGTCTCTCTCTCTCTCTTTAGGGGATTATAACACCGGTTTGGATGGGACTTGAAAACAAGATACCTAAACGGGCTCACCTTGACAATGAAATCTGCTGTAAGTGGTCCAGCCATTCTCAGTATCTCTTTGTCTGGAAATTTCTGGAAGTCCACACTAGAATTGTCCACAAGAAAGATGCCTGTAGAGCTGAGACTGTTTTCACCTTTAGCCCCCTGGAGGGTTTTGGTTTCCAGATCTACATAATCAAACACATGAAGAAGAGAGAAGATGTTCCCAGGGCTACCACAGACCACAGGCAAGCACATCCCATGCGGCAGAGTCTAGAGCTACGTAAGGGAGAAGCATCATTCCTTACACGGCTGACACCACTGTATGTGACAGGAACAAAATATACAGGCACCCCTGGGTCACATAGGAATTTACTCAGCAAATGAAATTATTTTAAAACTCATTAGCCAAGAATTCAAGGCTCCCTGTGAAAATATCTTTGATTCCCCAGATGACTTCATTTGGGTAACCGACTTTACTGCAGTCCTATTCCTTTGACTAAACCGTATCCCGTACATCTCTCATTGATTTCAGTCTTTATGGCCCTCGCTCTAGAATACTCTGCAGTTTCCCTTTTGCTCTATGAGATCCAGAGTGCATCTCTGAGTTCCTTCAGCGTTCACTGCATGCATTACCTTGTATTTTTTTGTGCTTTCTGGCTACTTATTTCATGTGTGTTAATGCTCACAATGAAGAAACTCTAGTGACTTAAGGGCAGGGAACTAACTATCCCCTTTACTTCTCTGTTTTTTAAAATCCTTTTTCTTAATGCATTTTGTCTTGTGTATGTACATGATATTTCATAAGAACTTAAGACAGAGAAGAACTTCTTGATTTCTAGAGCATTCCAATCTAAACCTGGCCAATGACAAAGCCCAGGAAGAACTTTTTGTTTTAGGAAATCAGAGCATGACAGGGATGAGGGTCATTATGATGTGGATCTCAAAGCAGGTTAAATTCTCATGAGATTTAGAGGTGATTTAGAGTAACTGCCTACTGCAGGAAGGAAGATGGATACACTAAGTCTAACAATGGTTTCTAACACTTGCACAAGGGCCCTAAGTTTTGACAGGGGTTCCTGAGCAGAAAGTTGGGGCCTCTGGGTGGGGCTCTGGGTCTCCTACCCCACATCCCATCAGAAAGACTTCCCTCTTACATGTTTTGCAGATGGAAGTTTTGGGGTTAAAGACAACTTTAAGATCACTGGAGGTATTAAAATACTTAAAGAATTTGTACTTAATTATTCTAGATGTTATCCACTCCAAATTCTCTACTAGAAGGAATAGCAACAGGCAGAAAGTATTGATATCCTATTAAATACCTATGTCCCTCAGATGAAGCCATGCAGCCCTTCTCTGGGCATAGGTCTGGCCTTCCTTCCCTGCAGAGAGGACCTCACAGAAGAACAAAGGCACATGGAGGGGATGCTGGAGTGGCAGAACCACAGTGGTGTCATCAGAGGAAAGCATCTCCTTCCTTTAGCTTTCACACTTCCAGCTACCTTGGGTGTCTTTGCACTAATTTGTGGAAAAATCTCCAGGACATACATTCACTTAGTTCTGGAAAAATCTTGGAGGTCTAAGCCTCTTGCTCTGGTTTGGCCCTAAATATTTAAGGCTGGACCCATACTGGACCAGCTCTTCTGGGAGTGAAGGGCAAAAGGGTTTCAAAAGAAACAGGTTCACAGACTCATGTTACTGAATTATATTCCAAATACAAAAACAAAAGAGAAACTTCCTTATCTATACACATGTCACCAACATATGTCTGTGGGGGAAAAAGCAGATTCCATTTTGCTTTTCATCACCTGTGAGTATCACTTGCAGCTGTACCTATGAAATCCCTGGAACAATTAAACCAAACAAGGCCAATGCTTCAGCTTCTTAGCCATCACGTAATTAAGAAATCTGGGAGGCTAATACATTTATAAAAATGAATTTTCCTCCTGCATCTATTCCTTTGGGTTCTTTCTTCTGCAATGAAGAGTAAGTCCTACTTGGTGATGGTCTTGATCTGGATGTTTTATTTTAGCCTGTTGCTGCTCAGAAAAATACTGTTTTTTGACTGAAGTTGTTACACCAGCAGTTAATTCTGTCCAATTCTTAAGGGGAAAAACAAATCATTTCAATGGTAATAGTGTACACACATATATCATCCTTTGACATGTGAACAATATATTTTTGGGAGTTTCTCAGGGTTAGAAAAGGACTTGGATCCATATAAGGTGACTTATCAACATCTTTTAACTTTGCCTGAACTATACCTTACTTATTCCTTTACTTCACACGACCTCTCAAATCCCACCTTTCCTATGAAGGGTGTTTATTTTTACTTTTAGAAAGACTATAGTAGGCTATCTGAACTTTTACAGGCTCCAATTTGTCTCCTTCTTGTTTGTCTTTCTGGAATGATTTCATTTATAATCCAAATGCCAAAAGATAATGCTTGCTACCTAAATTGGCTTCTTAGGCACGTGTGTGGGAGGGAAGAGAGAGCAGAAGATGACAGATGTCTTTGTAGGAACTAGGAACAATCACAGCAGAGGAGATCAGAAATGCTCAAGGGATCAACTGAAGTGGAAGTCTTTCAGTGACACTGAATTTTGCAGAACATACTAGCATATCTTCTCTTACCCCTTCCCTTGTTTGTAGCCTATAATTTTCTGTTCGTAATTTACAGGTCTACATCTAAACAGCACTAAATGGCAATTAAAAAAAAAAAGATGTGGCTGTGTACTGCTGGCTTGGCATGACTGAAGACAATTCTTGTACAAACACTGGTGGGGCCATGCTCCCATTTGATCTTTGGGGTTAAAATTATCCTTCAATCCTGAATCCTAATAGTTATGTTCAAGATATCAGGGCCCTACATTATCTTCAATACATGGGATGTTTAATTATACCATGTGGTTCTCTTTAAATGCCATGGGATTAAGATTGTTTGGTGTTTCTATGTTCCCCAGAATTGATGAAGTAATGGAATGAGAGTAAGAATTAAAAGAGAAAGAACGAAGGAAAGGGAAGAAAGGTTGGAAAGACGGAAAAAAAGAGGTGAGGCAAGGAAGAGATTGAGATTGGTCAGAAAGGAAGAAGAAAGAGAAGGAGAAGTAATAGTCACAAAACATGTGCTTAACTCATGAACAACCTATTGGGAGCACCTATTCTGTGTTTTTCTGGATCACGGTGGTTAGAAGTAATTACCACAGAGGTTTTGCTGTCTCATCAGGCAACTAGAAGACAAACACAAGTACTCCAAGTATCCTATTATGATACAGGAGAAAGATTTGTATTTCTGAATTTTCATCTTTTCTGGAAACAACAAAAATGTAATAATGACTAAAATTCCCAGTATCCAAAGAAGAACAAATGAGTTGACTTACACAAGTGATCAGGTCCTTTTAAGACAAGGCGAATATGTCTACTTCCGTAGGGAATAGCAACCACAGTGTCATCCACTAGAGAGAAACAAAGCAAAGTCTTAAAAGCATGTAATTTGATACAAAATTACTGATTGTCCCCTATATAAGGGCACTAACTTACATACACCCCCAAAACAATAATTTGTTAAAAAGTCTGAAACGTAAACACCAATATACGTGAATCAAAATTTCCACTTTCCTCAGAATTAAACATGTTCCAAAAGCCGGTAACCAACTAACTCATGGGGGAACATGCCTGTTTAAAAATATATATTGATATACTGAAAAATGGATTTGCGAGTTTTCGTTTCTGATTTTAAGACCTGGTCTTATATTCTGAAATTTCTTTACAGTGGAGCAACTGTGTTGAATTACAAAAAGCCAATAAATTCTAATGTCCAAAGGAGAAATTTATTACATCAAAAGCTAGATTTCTGTCTAGTAAAGTAACTGTCTTGGATGAGTAGGAAAGATAAGAATATCTGGTAAAGCATATTTATGTTTTTTAAACTTTCTAGAGCAGAAATCATGCTTTCCATTTCTTTAACATCCTTCACACTATCGACATCTAATACTACATATAGTGAGTATCCATAAATGATTATTAACATTCCCCCCACACTCCCACTCTATTTCAAAAATTCTTTTTAATTGAGTTACAGATCATTTAAAAATGGGTTACTTTTCATCTTGCTTGAAAATTGAACCAAATTTCATTGGAAGCAGTCCCCAAAGGTACATCTGTTAAAAAATTAGAGGTCTATTACACGCATCCCAGACACATCATAGGCATCCTAACTTAGATCTCTATTTGTGACAATAATACCTTATATTTCCACGGCACTGAAGAGTTTCACTTTCACCTAAATTACATTATTTATTCCTTCACCTCAAACTTATAATATGGGCAAAGAGGATGCTTTTCATTCTAATTTTATAATGAAGAAATAAAGCCTCTAAGAAGTATAATGAGTAACCCAAGGTCAAAGAACTGTAGGGCATTTCAGAAGACAAAGGAAGGCAGGTATTCTTAAATTGACCAGCATATTCAGAAGCTCTGTGGGATTCTCTGTTTCACAGATATCTTTCCAATATTATACATTACTATTCTAGCACTAGAAGAATTTCGTCTGAATAAAAGAATCCCAAAAGGTAGCCAATTTCTCTGAACCTTAACAGTATCATCCTGTCTTTGTCTTTCAATAAATGAATTTCAGAAGTTCCCTAGTTTCTCTGATCTTTAGTCTTTCTGTTTGTGAAAGAGGGAAAACAACACTTCCCTCATAATACTGTGTGAGCAGAGATAGGTATGAATGTAGACAAGGATCCCATACGTAGATACACAGTCTGCAACACAGCAAGTATTTTGTAAATATCATTTTTCTCTCTCCATCCCAAATCTCCTAAAGGACAGAAACTGAAATACTGTTCATTTTGATGACGTTTTTAAATGCTTCACAGCCCCCAGCAAAGAGCCAGCTGAATGAGAAAGAAGAATCATATGCTCTCAATTCTTTCCCTAAAAGGTTACATTTACCACGTTTTCTACAATATTGAATTCTCTACTCACACTACAACCTGCTTGCTGTTTTTAATGTCATACATTGTTAAGGAAAAGGCTGCATCTCAGATAGCTAAGAGTGTGTGGCATATAAGAACAAAACACATAAGGGAAACAGAGAAAAGGAACAAAAAGTCTTCAGACTGGGCCCACAGAGCTTTAAATGTCTTGCATACAGACATGGGGTTTGAAGTTTACAAAAGTAACTCAAAGCAGTTAAAACAATGGGATTTCTAGAAATAGAAAGTCTTTGTTTATCCACAGGTCAAGTAAAGTGCAAGTAAAAGGAAAGCTTTCTGTTTGGCCCTACAGTGCTCAGCGGCAGTCTTCTGACTCCCGCACGGCTCAGGCGGCCTCCCTCTTGCTCTGCTGAGAAGTGACTCACATTCCACACACTGGGGCATTAACTCTAGCTTTTGACTGACACAGTCCCTTTGAAAACTCTCTCAGGAAGACGAGGAGGAACCTAGAAGGCTGTCAAGGGAACGGGGTGGGTTGGAGAGAACAGACCAGACCAGGGTGGAATGTCTCCAGATGCCCCTCTGGAATTGCCAAGTCAAAGACAGATACGGAAAACTCAAGCTGGTGCAAACCTGAACAGTCAGCAGCACACAGCAACAGACGGTGGAAGAGCCATGGCCTATTCTCTGGTTCTGTACAGCGCCAACCAATGACTGGCAGGCCGTCAGGCAATCAGCAAGTTCATTATTTTATCCCACAGATCGTTTCTGAGTGTCTCCTAGTGTCAGGCTTCATACTTGGTACTACAAAATGGGTAACCAAGAAGACAAAGCCCCACAAGATGGTTCCTGAAAAAGGGGCCTAAGATAAAATATGTGGAGACGTATCACATACCATACCCCAATCATGGAAATTCCCAAGCACGTTAATTCATTTCTTAAGATCCATGAGCCGAAGAAATTCATTTCACTCTACTTAACCTAGTGTGTTCCCAGTGTGTTTACCCAGGGAAATCTCTCTTCTTACATATCATCTATTGACGCCAGCTGATATATCTAAGAATACTTCAAGATATGGTGCTCTTAGAAAAGCAAGATAGGAAAAAACTTTAATTTTATTTTCTGCATGCTGATAAAAAGCTAGTCTTTGAGTTGTCTATGTATTGTTAATTGTCTCATTTGATGATAAATTCTCAATGATTAGGGGTGGGTTGGAAGCGCCTTCTACTTGGCATGTACTACAGTATTGTGCACAGAGGGGTGTTTAAGACATTGGAGGATGGGTGAGAAGTTTAATTTCTTCACCTGTCTCCTCAATGACTGATTCAGTCAGTATGGCCGGCCATGCAGGTGGCTATATCCCCTCTTACCGCGCCGGGCATGTCTCTGGGTGCCCTTTCCCACGAAGGTATGCTGCTCTGTGATCAAATGCATCTGCTCTAATCTACTCTGGCTCTGTTGATAGAACCATGATGCCAATCTTCAGAACATATTTCTAGGTTATTAATCAACCATTCTGAAGGACCTGCTTCAGAAATTAGATAACCTCTTTCTCAGTTCAATGGAAACACTTTCCATGGGAATCTTCAGTTCTGTCACTTCACACAGAGGGCTTGCCAATGCCTTTTCTCAAGGAAACTGTTCTCAGGGTTTGTACCTAAACTATGCCCTCAAAAATCTACAGCTGTATATCTATTCCACATCTTTCTACAGAATGTTTTAGATTTGTTTTTAGTTTCATCATATGTGGATTGATCGGTGTGATTTGTTGTTGTACCAGAGAAAGGTGACAATAAATTTTTGAAAGGACAGGATTTCCTAGTCTCACATCTGAGTTTGTCTTACTTTTAGACCTGTTGATAAGTTCATGATTTTAAAGATTCCCCTCTAAGTCTATGAGGCTGATACTTAATCTTATTATTATTTTTAAATGAAAGAGCTATTGTTAATACAGTTGGCTATATATACAAATAGTCTTCCCATGAAAACAACCTAAATGTCCATCAATGGATGAATGGATACAGAAGATGTGGTGTATATATATGGTATATATATACATATATACATACATATCATCCATATATATCTATATATCTATATATACAGATATATATATATATATATAGATATATATATATATCTGGTCTCTGTCTCTATCTGTATATGTAAGATGGAATACTACTCACCAGTAAGAATGAAATAATGCCATTTGCAGCAACATGGATGGACCTAGAGATTATACTAGGTGAAGTAAGTCAGACAAAGAAAGATAAATATCATATGGTATCACTTATATGCAGAATCTGAAAAAATGATAGAAATGAACTTATTCACAAAATGGAAACAGACTTCACAGATGCAGAAAACAAACTTATGGTTACCAAAGGAGAAAGGTGGGGGGGATAAATTAGGAATTTGGGGTTAGCAGGTACAAACTACCATATATAAAATAAACAACAAGGATTTACTGTATTGCACAGGGAACTATATTAAATATCTTATAATAAACCATAATGAAAAAGAATCTGAAAAAAATAAAAATGAATAACTGAATCACTATGTTGTACACCAGAAACTAACACAAAATTGTAAATCAACTATACTTCAATAAAAAAAAAATATTCTGACCAGGGGGGTAGAGGGTGGGAAGGGATAGACTGGGATTTCAAAATTGTAGAATAGATAAACAAGATTACACTGTATAGCACAGGGAAATATACACAAAATGTTATGATAAATCACAGAGAAAAAAATGTGACAATGAGTGTGTATATGTCCATGAATGACTGAAAAACTGTGCTGAACACTGGAATTTGACACAACATTGTAAAATGATTATAAATCAATAAAAAATGTTAAAAAAATATTCTGCCAACCTTGAGGAGGTTTTAATGGTGTATTTTTTATGACAACTTTATTATTCTTAAAATATATCCAATAAACTAAAGTGAAACCAAGAATATGAGCCCTTCAAATCCCCCTTCTCCCCCGACCCCCAGTTTATCAGCAGTTGCACATGGAGGATACACACTGGACAGGCCAGCCAAGGTGCATCCTCCCCTCACCCTTACAGTTGCTTAGGCCAAAAACTTTACTTCTAATCAGTTAGAAAGTCCTATTGTCACTAGAGTTAAAATATCATATTTAACTGATTCTAAGAGGAACAACCTTTCAAATTTTAACGTATATGAAATCAGAATACACTTCACAAACAATAGTGTTTATAGTCTCTCTCGCAGAGGGAATAATCCTGTTACAGTTATCACTGTCTGCACAGGTGCCACCATCAAAACAGTCAATACGTCAAACTTGCAAAATGAATGTCAGCAGCTTGGAAGAAGATTCCAAGACAATAGTGGAGCACACTCAAAGAATCAAATGGTGGAGGGTGTTGAAGGGCGATAAGAAATCAGTCGTGCTTAACGACATTCCCAAAGCGGGAGCCAAGAGTAGGCTAACTTATATATTTGCAAACCTGAATTATGAACCCAGCATCAAGACTTCTGCTTCCTGTCTAGATGAAGCAACAGGGCCCAGCTTTAATATCCTGCCCCAAACAATCAAAAAGTCAGAAAAAGTGATACGACACAATGGCTTTCATAACACTGGATGGGACAAAGGAGGCCAGTGATTCCTGAGATTCAGGAACCATGAATTGAACCTTAATACCGCCCCAGCCTTCTGCCTTGGAAGACTTTCCAGGCCACAGCTCAGAAAATGAGTACTTAGGTAGAACCCAGTGGATTCCCTGAGTTGATAAGATAAAGCTAATAGTCTAAAGAGATCAAGGTGGCTAGAGTTTGAAGGACAGATTACCAGATTACCTCTCTGTATCTGGAGAGAGAGGGACACAGAGATAATCTTGGAGACTTAAGAGCATTCCCTTTAGGTGTCCAAACTAATGGCAGCATGAACATCCTGATCAGTACATGCATGTGGCAAAACTCCCTGAGGCCAGGAAAACCACACAAATTGGGCCACACAGAATAGAACCCATACATAAAGGGCTGGGAATGGTATCTTATTTCAGCCACCAGACTGGAAATAATTCATGGGACATCAAGGACTCATAAAAGCTTTGCTTCAGTAGTGGGGCACAATTACCACTAATCCAACATGGCTTTGGTCTTGCCTCCCAAATTTTCAGACCCCAAAGGATCAAACTGATTTCAAGTAACTTGACTGCCTCTAGAACAAAACCCAAGAATATTTATAAGAATACAAAAATATCTAATATCCAAGAAGTTAAAATTTGTAATGTCTGGAATCAGGTAATAAATTACTAGGCCTGCAAAGAAACTCCCAAAACACAATCCATATTGAAAAGAAAAAAAAAATCAATCAATCGAAACACAGAATAGACATTAAAATAGTTACTATAACTGTATTCCGTATGTTGAAAAGGTTAAATACAAAAAAAGCAAAGAACTCTCCAGGCCCAGAAAAGTTCACTAGTGAATACTACCTAGACTTTAAAAGAGAAGTAACATCAATCCTATACATTCTCTTCAGATGTATTGTATCTACGTTCAAGCCAATCCCTCCTCTAACAGAAGGGAAGGAATCACACTTCCCAACTCACTGTATGAGGCCAGCATCATACTAATTATCAAAACCAGACAAAGATGGTATAAAAAAGGACACTATAGACAACTATCTCTCATGAACATAGATGTAAAAAGCCCACAAACAATTCACTGGCAAATCAAATCCAGTAATCTAAATAAAGAGTAATACATTATGATTCAGTGGAATTTATTCCAGGATTGCAAGGCTGGTTCTTTATTTGAAAATCAATTATTGTTATCCATCACAGTAAAAGTCCAAGGAATTTTTCACGTGATCATATCAACTGAAGCAGAAAAGGATTTGACAAAATTCAACATTCATTCATTGATAATAATGCTCAGCAAATCGGTAATAGAAAAGAACTTCCTCAAAATGATAAAGAGCGTCTATAAAAAAAAAACCTACAGCTAACATCATACTCAACAGTGAGAAATTGAGTACCTTCCCTCTTAAGACTGGCAGCAAGGTAAGAATATCCACTCTTGGAACTTCTGCTCAACATTGTATTGGACATCCTTGTCAGTACAGTAAGGTTGTAAATAAGTAAGTGGTTTACAAACTGAAAAGGAAGATGTAAAGCCATCCTTATCTGTAAATAAAATGTTTATGTAGAAAATTCAAAAACCCTCAGAACTAGTAAGTGAGTTTATTAGCAATTTTGCAAAATATATGGCCAAAAAATAAATTAGTAATACATAACTGAAATTGAAATACAAAATACAAATATTTGCAGTAGTTGTAAAATAGTGAAAGTGGTATAAAACTAACTAAAATATATACTGAAAACTAATAAAGATTGATGAAGAATCAAAGAAGACCTAAATAAACTGATAGACATGAAATGCTCATAGGTTAATATCTTATAGTAAAGATGTCAATTTCCTCCCAAACAATCCATAGAATTAACACAATTATAATAAAAATTTCAGCAAGATTTTTTGAATATATGGACAAACATATTGTAAAATTTATAAGAAAAGTTAAAGGAATTAGTACAGAGTAGCCAAAATGAGTTTGAAAAGAAGAATAAAGTTAGAGAAACCTGATTTTAAGACTTACTTTAAAACTACAGTAACCAAGACAACGTGGAATTGGTGAAGGCATCGACACATAAATCAGAATAAAGAGCCCAGAAAAAGACCCACATAGAAACAGACAATGAATTTTTGGTAGTTTTAAAGGCAATTCAAAGGAGAAAAGATCATCTTTTTAACAAATGGCTGGAAGAACTGGACATCCTTATAGAAAAAGAAATTCAACCTAGATGTAAACCTTACACCTTATATAAAAATAAATTGAAAATAGGTTATAGATCCAAAGGTAAAATATAAAACTATAACGCTTTTAGAAGACAGAGGAGAAGACTTTCTGACCTGGGATTAGGCAAGGAGTTTTTAGACATGACATTAAATGCATTCTCCACAGAAAGAAAAAAATGGTAAATTGGTCTTCATCAAAATTAAATCTTTTGCTTTGTGAAAGATAATGTTAAGCAATTTTGAAAAAAGAAATTACCTACTGAGAGAAAATATTTTCAAATCACATATTCAATGAAGGACTTGTAATCAGAATATTTAAAGAACTCTCAAAACTCAATAGTAGGTTGGTGGGAATGCAGTTTGGTGCAAACATTGTGGAAAACAGTATGGAGATTGATCAAAAGACTAAAAATAGACTTACCATATGATCCAGCAATCCCACTCCTGGGCATATATCTAGAGGGAACCTTAATTCAAAAAGACACTTATACCCAAATGTTCATAGCAGCACTATTTACAATAGCCAAGACATAGAAACAACCTAAATGTCCACTGACACATGACTGGATAAAGAAGTTGTAGTATGTTTATACAATGGAATACTATTCGGTCATAAAAATAATTCAGTCATAAAAAATAAAATAATGCCATTTGCAGCAACATGGATGTCCCTGGAGAATGTCATTCTAAGTGAAGTAAGCCAGAAAGAGAAAGAAAAATACCGTATGATACCACTCATATGTGGAATCTGAAAAGAAAAAAAAAAGACAAATGAACTTATTTATAAAGCAGAAGCAGACTCAACGGACATAGAAAACAAACTTATGGTTAGCAGGAGGGAAGGGGTGGGAAGGGATAAATTGGGAGTTCAAGATTTGCAGATACTAACTGGTATATATAAAATAGGTAAACAAGTTTATACTGTATAGCACAGGCAACTATATTCAATATCTTGCAGTAGCTTACAGTGAAAAAGAATAGGAAAACGAATATATGTATGACTGAAGCATTGTGCTGTGCACCAGAAATTGACACAACATTGTAAACTGACTATCCTTTAATTTCAAAAAAGTTAAAAAAAAACAAACCCAAAACAAAAAAAAACTCAACAGTAGGAAACCAAATACACTGTTTTAAAAACTGGCAAATGACTTGAATTAACACTACATCAAAGAGGAAATAAACACGTGACCAACAGAATAATTCCTCAACCCACCCCCTGCAAAAGATGTCCATGTCCTAATGCCCAGAACCTGTGAATATGTTATGTTACATATAAAGGGGGAATTAAGGTCACTGATGAAATTAAGATTGCTAATCAGCTGACCTTAAAAAGATTATCCTAGATTATTTGGGTAGCCCCAGTGTAACCACAAGGCTTCTCTAAATTTCAAGAATCAGATACACGACCATGGTCCAAGCCATCCATGGCCCGTCTTACTGCCTGCTTTTCTCACTTCCACAGTAAGACCCACTATAGACTATTCTCAACAGAGAAGATAGAATGATACTTTTGAAAAATAAATCAAATGTAAGTTATTCTGCTGCTCAGAATCACCCTTTGACTTCTCTTCTCATTTAGACCAACAGCCAAGGTCCTTATAAAATCCTGTAGTATTTGCCATTCTTCATCCTGTATTTTACAGTCTTCCTGCTGTCATCATTTCCTTTAGCCTTCTGTAAACTGACCTTACTTCAATCACGTCAGCTTCTTGGCACTTCAAGAAATATGTGAAGAATGCATCTACCTCAGGGACTTTGCTCTTGCTTTCTCTATGCCTGGAATTTTCTTCTTCCTGACTTACATGTGGTACCCTACCTGTACATCCCTCAGATCCTGGCTCAAGAGTCATCTTATCAGTGAGTCTTACTAACCTTCTTAACTGCAATCCCCTCCAACACCTTTGCCTGGCAGCCCATCTGTATCTCTGGTTCTTTGCCTTCTTTATTTCATTTTTTTCCATGACTTCTATTGCCATAGGACACATATGCATTTTCTTTAGTTATTTGTTTAGTTCCTTTATCTGTCTGTCCCTCACACTAGTATGTAGGCCTCCTCAGAAAACTAATTTTTTAAATTGAAGTATAGTCAGTTTATAATGCTGCATCAATTTCTGGTGTACAGCATAATGCTTCAGTCATACATGAATATACATATATTTGTTTTCATATTCTTTTTCATTATAGGTTACTATACAATATTGAATATAGTTCCCTCTGCTATACAGGAGAAACTTATTATTTATATCTATTTTATATACAGTAGTCAGTATCTGCAAATCTTGGATACCCAACTTATTCCTTCCCATCCCTTTTCCCCTCTGGTAACCGTAAGTTTGTTTCCTATGTCTGTGAGTCTGTTCCTGTTTTGTAAATAAGTTCATGTGTGTCTTTTCTTTTTAGATTTCACATATAAGTGATATCATATGGTATTTTTCTTTCTCTTTCTGGCTTACTTCACTCATAATGATGATCTCTAGGTCCATCCATGTTGCTGCAAATGGCCATTATTCTATTGTTTTTATGGCTGAGTAGTATCCACTATCTCTATATCTATATATATATCTATACTTTTATCTGTATCTCATGTCTTCTTTATCCAATCATCTGTTGGTGGACATTTAGGTTGTTTCCATGTCTTGGTTATTGTATACAGTGCTACTATGAACATTGGGGAGCATCTATCTTTTTGAATTAGAGCTTCCTCTGGCTATATGCTCAAGAGTGGGATTGCTGGATCATATGGTAAGTCTATTTTCAGTCTTTGGAGGAATCTCCATACTGTTTTCCATAATGGCTGCATCAAACTACACTCCCACTAATAGTGTAGGAGGCTTCCCTTTTCTCCACACCCTCTCCAGCATTTATCATTTGTGGACTTTTCAATGATGGCCCTTCTGACGGATGTGAGGTGATACTTCATTGTAGAGAAAAATGGATTTTTGTCTGTTTTGCTCTTTCCTGTGTTTCCAGCATCTAAAACAGTTCCTCAGTACAGAGCAGGTACCCAAGAAATAGTTGTTGTCAAATAAATGTACGAGTGAATTGCCGCTAGATGAATGAGTGGCTTGTGAGCATAGCCTGAAATCAGGTGCAAGGTGGAAATTTCTGTAAAGTTTTGTGTTTTCTTTAAAAAAAATCATATGTATTTTTCACTTTATAATATATAGAGCTGTATCTTATCATAAACATCATTTATCTCAAAAGTCTTTGAGCCAGAATGATAGTCCAGGAGTACGTTAACCTCTAGCCATTATAAATCAGCATAAGCACAGTCTGAGAAGGAAAGCGAGCTACTAGGAGCTTCACTTTCTCCTGATATAAATTAGTTTATCTAGTTCTTGCCACTCAAGGGAGAGAGAGAGTGCGCTTTAGGATAGCCAGGTACTTTCCAACATGCAGACACACTGGGGAGGTTTGCAAAGCTGGAGACATCAAATTGATGGCAAATAGGCCAGCTCTGGGTCTAAGCATATTCTGAGTATAACTGGAAAACACAAAATGTGGTACAAGGCAATACTATTTGAGAAAATGTGCCTTTAATTTCAAGAATCAAAGCAGGCTAATGTTAGCTAAATTTGATTCTTTTTTTGGTTGGGTTGGAGAAGTAGGGAAAAAGCTACCACGAAGAATGAAAAGGCCAAATGTGATCAGTGGACCACCATTTTCTTTAAAAGGGGAAAACAGTGCCTTGATCCAGCTCTGTATTTCTGTTGTCTGTCTTTGTATCAGGCAATAACAATGTCTTTTAATACAAAGATGGTTACTTTGTATTTGCCAGCAAATGGCAGCCACGTGCTAAGTTCCTCCTACTTCTGTTCTTTCTGGCACTTTCCACCATGGTCTTTCTCCACTCTCCACTTTCCACCATGGTCTTTTTTTGTTCCCCTGAGGCTTGATAACATAAGGAAAAAACTTGGATATAAGTTCAGAAGAAAATGAGTTCAATGTGGGGAATCGGAGTGCAAGGGGTTTGAAAAGAGCACGCGGCTGGCAAGGGGTTTGAAGAGATCGTTTTGGCTGAGTGCAGGGGAGGGACCTGGCAGAACTCCTCCAGGCCTTCACGGGTGGAAAGCTGCTCACCTGGAGGGGACACTGGGCCCTGTGGAGCAGCCTGCTCTCCCCTGTCTGTGGGTACCTTCACAGTCTGTAACTTTGGGTAAAAGGTTCTCCTGTGAGTGCAGAAAACATAAATGAGGCTGTCTGTTCAGCATCTGCTATAGGTTGCGGTGAGGTGCATGATCTGCTGGGCTTTACGGATATCAACCATTTTGTCAGGAGGCATTGTCAGCGCTAAGGTATCAATTGCGTTTTGTCATTATGGACCATCATCATGTTGTGTATTGTATCATTTACCCCCAGCCAGCCTTGAATAGAACACTTCGAAAAAAAAAAAAAAAAAAGGAGATACTAGGGGTTAAACCCAGAACCTTGTGTGTGCTAAGCACGTGCTCTATCATTGAGCTATACCCCCCCCACCCCAAGAGCGCTTTTCACTGAGGTGTCTGTTTTCAGACCTGGAGATGACTTAGGGCTCTCAGTTTGCTCTAGTTTGTTCCTTGGTTCCAGTGATTCAGGCCCCAGTCACCCCTTACTAGGAGAGTAAGAAGAATATGTGAGCTGAATGTTCAGGCTTTCCTATGAGAACAGACAGGAAGGTGGGGGATGCGAGGGGAAGTAAAGGAAGGATTCCCACCATGAAAGCATGCCCTCAGAAGTCACTGTACACCAGCCATTGCACAAATGCATTTGTGCCTAACAGAAATGACTAGATTCCTACACAGCGAGCACTGATTCAACTATGTGACACCAATAAAGGCTTCAGCTCTTCCAGAATTTCTTAAAGAGTTCTATAAAAGTGACCTTTTAAATGAACTTTTTCCCCCAAATATCTCGCCATGACTTCAGAGACATAAAAGAATCAAGCCTCTATCCTTCCCTGGTTTCCATCTTTTAAATTCTTTAATTTTTCATCTTCTAGAAGAAGCTACCAATACACAACCACAGCAAAAAACATCTCACCTGAATGTACTATATCAATGTCGAATTTACCTCAGCATTCATCATTCTATCTGCTAGAGTCTTTTTTTCCCCCAGAATCACATTTTTCACTGCTTGACGGGGTGTTAGAATGGACAGAGTTCTGTAAGCTGGCACCTCCAAAGTTTCATGTGTTTAAAAGTTCCTAGTCTTTCTTCCTACTCCCCTTCTTCCCCAGAGCCTAGTTCCTTTTGGCAAGCTACCTTTTCCTGACTTCTCGGAATAGTCTTCCAGAGCACACTACTTTTTTTTCTTGACCTACAAAGCCACAACTCCCCCATATGTCAAATGTTTTCCTCCAGCTAGTCAACAAGTAAAGAGAACAAAAACCACATTCAGTAAAGATATTCATTCTCACTTCCCGAACCAGGGGAGACATGTGTGAAGAGGTACTCAATTAAAGATCTATTGGAGGATTCTGGATAATGGCAAAATTGAGACAATATGTCAAGCAAGGTCAAATTATTAAAAAAAAAAAAACTCATGAGTACAGGGTTTGCTCTGTTTCTATCTCTATCTGCTGCAGATTAGAACAGTGATTGTCACAGAGGAGAGTGTATAGTAAAATGATCTGGATTGCTGGGTGACTGTTTTTGGCTTGGGTATCATGATAACATATACCATCTACCCTAGCAGGACCCAGCTGGGGAGATACTTGAGGTATCTTGCCTCCATCCAGCTAACTGCTTTACAAATGTCCTGCCATGGAAACAGTCAGCAGGGTTGTTAGACAATCCAGAGGAAGATATAAGTGCTTAGGCTCTGGAATCAGACTCTGGGCTTACATCTTGGCTCTGATACTTTATAGCTGTGTAACTCTGAGCAAGTCATATAATCTGTCTAAGCCTCAGTTATCTCATTCATAACATGGGGATAAACAGTACCTTGCTATAAGGTTGTTGTGAGGATTAAATGGGATGATTACGTAAAGTTCCCAGCACGTACGTGTACAGTAAGCACACATTCATTGCACTGATGCAGAGACACTAGGACACAACGGTCAATAAATGGCTTCACATCATCACTGTCCTATATTAATTCTGGAGAAACCTGTGATCAGTACTGATCAAAGATCACTTTGTAAATGAAGACCCTGTGATTTCACAGTGGTAGGAGAGAATTTGTTCTGATCTTCCCTCTCTCTCTGCTCTATGCCACCAGGCACGTCAGTCTACAGATCAGCCAGGGACCAGAATGCACTCTGTCTTCATGTTGGCCAGCAAAGCTCACGCTTGTACATCAAGTGTATCTGGATCCACGTCTAGTTCACTCCTAATGTGCTCCCTAAAGAAAAAGTTTCCTCCCTGGGGTTGCAATAGGTGACCTGATTTGTCCCACCTAAACAAATTCATAAAGCAGGAACATAAATCTTTCCACATTGTTTGATGGGGGTGTTATCCCCTAGTTGCTTCAGGGAGCTAAGCCAGGGGAGTATAACAGGTCAGAAGGCCCAAAGATTGCCCCATCCCTGGAGTGGCTTACGTTTAGCTGCGGAGAGCTGGGATTTATACTGCCCTCGGACCAGCCTGCAGGTGGACCCATCTCCATTGCAGACTCCACAGTTATCTTCCTTGATGGTGCTTCCCAGCTGGTGATCGCAGCCAACAATCTAACAAGGAAGAGAGGCAGAGAGGTAGGTAATTCAACCAGGTGCCTGCTGGTGGAGGGATCTGTGGTGAAGCCCACTGCCCCCAAATGACCCTCCTGTCATCCTTGAGGAGGCTAAGACATGCTTCCCATGAAGGGGACTGAATTCAGCTGGAATCGAATGAAGCTAAGGAAAAAAAATGTAGTATGGGTAAAGATGTTTTCACAGCTCATATGTACCGAAATATACAGGGTTAGGGAGTGAGAGCGAGGGAGAGGGAGGGGAAGAGAGAAGGAAAGGGAAGGAGAAGGGGAAGGAGGGAGTCAAGTGGGGGAGAGACGGTGAGGGAGAGACAAAGATCCTGAGATATTAATATTAAAGAATCTTAATTAAAACATAATTCCCACTGTCAATAATTATGATTCACCCCAATCACAGAAAGAAACAACTGTGAGGCAACTGTAGCAGGAAAAATTTTACGAGTAATCTCTATATATTCCTTAGAATGTAAGATGCATAAGGGTAGGGGTTTTGTAGCTTGAGTTCACTGACACATTTCAAACAACCAGCATTGGCAAATTGTAGGACTTCAGTAAATATTCGTTAAGTGATAGTTAAAATATCTCCTTTTCTAGCTAGCATTTCAATGAAGAAAAGAGAACAGAATCACCGTACTAGCTGACAGAACCAGGTAAGTATACGTGTACATGCTGGGAGGGGAGGGTTGGTGTGGAGGGCAGCGGAGAGAGCCAACAGTGAAAGCCTGCTGTTGCCTGGCCCTGTGTTGTACCAGGCACGACACACACATCTCGTTTATTCTCAAAACAATCGTGTGAGATATCCCCACTTTAGAGCTGAGATTATGAATCTTGCCAAGGTCACCTAGCTAATAAGTAGCTGAGTTCTAAATACATCTAACAAAACGTTTGTGCTTAATCCAAGTCAGGCTTAACAAAATCACAAGTCTTCATCAATTACATGGGCAAACGTATTTGTATCTCTGATCTTTCCTTTTCAATGTTCAAGTTACCAAAAATTCCAATCCAAACTCAACCAGGTTGGACTTTAAGAGTTCTAGTTAGATCTAATATCAAAAGATCTATTCCACTCCCAAACTACTTCAACTACTGTTTTTGACAAAATAAAATGATAACTGTAGTGACATTTGAAGGGGCTTATGTCTACAATGTCCTCACCATCCATCCTGCCTTTCAAAAGCCTGATTGTTGATATGACCTTTCTTTGAGGCTTGATTTTCTTTTTTTTTACCTTTAACTAATAATTGCAAACATATGTTTAGGCAAAGGTTTAAAAAATACAACTATTGAGTCTTGTGTTATATATGTGCTCTATTTTTAAAATGTGGTCATGCGTACCTTTCCCCTAAAAGCATACGGGCATCTTTTAAAATAAATGACAAAACAACAACTCTTTCAGCAGTTGCACATGTTTTGAAACTTGAAGATGTCAGGAGAACATTGTGCCTAGTTCTTACGTAAGGAGTGACGGGGGGACTGGTTCCACCCCATCTTTAGGTGTTCACTGTGGTCAAGCTGCAAATGACCTCAGTATGTCCACAGGCAACAGTTAGGCCACTTCAGAATGGATGCAACCTTCACCCACGCAGAGCCCAGTGTGTGCTGGCTTAAGACTTCTTTGATGAGCTTCTCTATAATTGCAGTGAAATTATTTTCAAATCCTTATTTGTAGATAAACCCACACACGAGCTGAGCAATTCTGCATTCATTCTTATATTCCAAGCACAGTGTGAAGTGGAACGCAGAAGTAACTTATTTACAAAGACAAACAAATTATTTAATCATTCAGCTAATAATGATTGCAGACCTGCTATGAGTCAGGCGCTGTGCTAGGAGTAAAATCCAATGGTGAGTTCAAGCACACGGGGGTCCACCCTCAGGGGCTTAGAGTCTAGTGGTGGAAGCAGATGTTACCCAAATCATCACACACAATACATGCAGAATGATAATCATGACGGAAACTATTAAAACACAGCTATGCGGTACTCTGAGAGCATAAAGTAAGGATAACTTGATCTGTTTAAAAAGGCCAAAGAAGATTTTCCTGAGGAAGAGTCTTCTGAGCTGAGATTTGAATGAGGAGTCAGAGTTAATGAGATGAAGGAGAAGTGTTGCTAGGTGGTTTATTCTATCTTAGAGTACTGCCTAGCTAATTAAAAAAAACCAAATTTGCCCCCCACCCCAAATCATACTGTATTTGACATCAAAAGCAAAGACAACAAAAGCAAAAATAAACAAGGGGAGGCTATGTCAAACTAAAAAGCTTCTGTACAGCAAAAGTAACTATCAACAAAATGAAAAGGCAACCTAACGAATGGGAGAAAGTATTTGCAAATCATATACGTGACAAGGCATTAACACCCAGAAAATATAAAGAACTCATACAACTCTATAGCAAATAAACCAAACAATCCAATTTAAAAATGCGCACAGGATCTGAATAGACATCTTTCTGAAGAAGGTAAACAGATGGCCAGCAGACATATGAATAGGTAATCAACAACATTAATCATCAGGGAAATGCAAATCAAAAGCACAGTGAGACATCACCTCACATCTGTCAGGATGGCTGTTACCGAAAAGACATCAAATAACAAGTGTTGGCGAGGTTGTGGTGAAAAGTGAACCCTAATACACTGTTGGTGGGAATTTAAATTGGTGCAGCCACTATGCAAAATAGTATGGAAGCTCCTTTAAAAACTTAAAAATAGAACTACCATATGAACCAGCAATCCCACTTCTGGGTATTTCTCCAAAAGAAGTGAAATCACTATCCTGAAAAGACATCGGGATCCCCATTTTCATTGCAGCATTATTTTAAGTAGTCAAGACATGGAAAAAATCCAAGTGTCCACAGATAGATAAATAGAGAGAAATCCTGCTATTTACAACAATACAGATGGATCTTGATAGCATTATGCTAAGTGAAATAAGTCAGGAAAAGACAAATAGCACATGATCTCACTTACATGTGGAATCTAAAAAGACAAACAAAAAAACTCATAGATTCAGAGAACAGATTGGTGGTTGCCAAAGGCGGGGGTTGAGGGTGGGTGAAATGGGTTAAGGTGGTTAAAAGAGACAAAGTTCCAGTTACAAAATAAGTCATGGAGATGTGATACACAGCATGGTGACTGTAATAAATTAATACTGTATAGTATATTTGAAAGTTGCTAAGAGAGTCAGTCTTAAAAGTTCTCATCACAAGCAAAAAAGATCTGTAACCACGCGTGGTAGTGAATATTAACTAGACTTACCACAGTGACCATTTTACAATATACACAAATATAAAATCATTATTTTGTACACTTAAGACTAATATAATATCAATTATATCTCAATAAAAAAGATTATCAGAAGACTAAACCATCTGATTGCCTTAATAGAGCTGAACTCTTTGAAGAAATACAACTATCTTAATTTAGGCAGTATCACTAAAGAAATCACTGACTCTACTGTTGTTTGGGGTTGAAAAGACATAATCTTAGAAGATACTCAGCTCCGTGGAAAGGCAGTCGGCGCGGGAATTTACACTCTCAGGTATCTCAAACCTAAGTTTATTCTTTCAGTGAAAGAAATTTCAGATTTCTCAAAGGATTTAACTTTCTCTGGAAAATTTTTAAGGGACTCTGATGTCTCTAAAGGAGCCCAAAAAGGAGATCATCATGAAAATCTCTCTCTAATCTGAAATATTGCTTATGATTCCAAAGCCATTTTAAGAAAAGAACAATCCAGCTTCACAGATCCAGAGTGACCGTCATATTAGGAATAGTTAAATAGAAGGTGACATACTGTAAGGCTGACTTGGCCAGACCACCAACTTAGTGCTCCCCAGTGTGGGCTTACGGGCCCTACGATATGAACCAAGTCAGTTCTCACTGGGCTTTGTTTAACTTCAGAACAGAAAAGACAAGCACCTCTCTGACACAATAGTTTTTTTTTTTCCTTTCTGTATTATTTTCTTTTTAAGATGCCAAAATATTCTAACTCAATTGTTTTTAAAATATGGAATACTTTATCATCAGATAAAATGTTCTTATTTTGGTCCAAGTGGAAAATTATTTGCAGTTATATCAGGAAAACCATTGCTGACATATCTCAATCTGCTGACCTTAAGTAACTGTCAATTAAAAATTAGTGAAATCATTATTTGAAGAGCTATCATTAATAACTGAGAAGAAATAAACAGGAATACAGAAATGGGCTTAGTTGGCAGGTGTAATGCCAGACCCCTCTGTGCCTCTGCATATTTCTGCCTGGAGCGCTCTTTCCCAATTCTTTATTTGGCAAACTCCTGTTCATCCCTCAAATCCCAAATTAAGTGTCTCCTCAAAACAAGCCTTTTTCAGATTCCAGACTTAACTACTTTAATGTTCTATGCCTTCTCAGCCTTTTGTTTATAACTCCATGCAGCAGAGAGTACAAACTGCCACCTCATAGCCATCTACCCTATTCTCAGTAACAGAACTCCAATTTTATTTAGGGTGGCAACGTATTCAGTTGAAAGAATACATTGCTCATTGGCTATGTGATCAAGTTGTAATTAGTGAAATAATAGTGAGAGTGTTATGTGGGGCTTCTGGGAAGGCTGCTTACAAGAAGCTCCTTGGTTGGGTAGGGTCCCTTTCACCTGCCTTCCTTTCTATTGGCGTCAGTTGCCATCTTGAAAAATGAGACAATCTTGAGAATGGAAGGATGGCAGAGCAGAAGGATAGAAAGAACCTGGTTCTGGAACTGCACTTGGGTTGATTACATTTTTACTTCTCTTTTTGTGAGGGAGTAAATCCTTTAAGTGCTTAAGCCACTATTTTGGGGTTTCTTTTATCTGTGTTCAATTCAAATAGCTATATAACTTACACTGAGTTTATATTGAATTTAATCTATCAACTTGTCTGTCTCCACAGCAGATCACCTGTTTTATTAATCTTTCTCTTTTAACTTAGCACAGTGCCTGGCATTTGAGATGCACAGTGAATGCTGGCGAAGTGCCTGGCATTTGAGATGCACAGTGAATGCTGGTGAATCAATGAAACGTGGCCAGTGTGAACCCATCTAAGCATGTCAGTCTGGGCCACGGTATCTGCCTGTGGATTGTGTTTATTTACATTCTCCAATTATCCGTAACATATCATAACACCAAACATACTGGTTTGCTAATAATTTCAGTGTAGGTTATAGATAAGCAACCTTAGACACAGCCACTGATGACATACATGTGTACCAAAATGTGCATATTTGTTGGTATGTGTGTTTCCATGTATGTGTGCACTCAGAGAAACAGACATACCATTAATGACAGTGAGAGGTCAAATCTAAACCTCTGTCCTGGTGCATGAACAAGAATTACTTTTAAGGGCTAGTATTTTTAAGAGATCCAGGTGCACCTATGCTCATTATTAGTAAAATGTCATGGAATGCAGTGTTCAGATCACTGAGTTCCCAGACCCACCCCAGTCTGGACAAAACATTAAAGTGAGATAATGACCACTCATAACTTTGGCAACTACATGGAATTTTTTGTAAAGGGTGGAAAACTAACAGAATATTTTGGCCTAATGCAGCTTATTATTATTCTGCTAGTAGGTGTCAGCTCAATACAGTGGTGTAATCTCCTCCCAATTCGAAATGATTGCATGGTGGTGCAGTTTTTTTAAACAAAACTTTTGTCGCAGGTGATATAAAAGGTGAGAGGCTCCAAGGTGTTTTTGTTGTTTAAACATTCGTGGGCCTTCAACATTTTCTTGTTTGTCTCGAATATATGCTTTTTGCATACATATATGTACACAGGCACACAGACAGGCAAGGCAGTTCCTCGTCTTTTGAGGGGAACACATACGCTTAACACTTAATTTTTCTTTATTCTTTTTCAGAATTTACTAAGGGGAGGGGAGAAAACACTCCCTAAACAAAAAACTAGAATTATGACATGCAGTCCAAGTTGGCTCACAGATCCTCAGCACGTCATGCAGATTTCAGGCATCAGGCCTGGAGTATGTGGTGATAGGAGTTTCTTCCTTTACCTTACATAACTGATAGCAAGTGAACAGGCAGAACACAAGACTGAAATTCTCTAGACACTGAAATATGTATAATAAAATGTCTTCACTAGGAGCCACAGGAGAAAGAAAGATCACTGCACGGATAATTGGAGAATGTAAACAAACACAATCCACAGGCAGATACCGTGGCCCAGACTGACATGCTTAGATGGGTTCACACTGGCCACGTTTCAAATGGTTTCCCATAAGGACCTCAACTTCTAGCATCAAATACTGAGCCAGTGATGTCAAGCTTTTCTTGATCCAACATCATGAGGTAAGAAATTTTTAAATCCCTTTATTTTCAGCACTGGGAAAGACAAATATGGAAAATGAAACTCTGCAAATCTGATCACAGCTGCTTTTATTTATAATTATTTAATTCAGATAGAACTTTATGGGGGAAGAGTGTGCTCTGACATACATTATATCTCATTTACTATTTATGTTAATAGGGAAAATCATCTATCTCCAAACTTACCTTCAAAAGAGATTTAGACATTGATCGATCTGTTTATGATTTAACCTTTCTGTGAAAAGATTTATAGCATATACATGTTGTACAACATAATTACATTAAAAAAAAGGGAAATCAGAGTCAAAAAGATGAGTTAAAGCCAGAAAGAGAGAACAATACAGAATGCACACTGTGAAGTCCTATGCATTTTCTAGTTAGGGGTCACAAATCTGGATGTGAAGTTTCTAGAAAAGAGGGAAACATGAGCAGTTACAAGGGTCACAGCATCTGCTGGATCTTTTAGAAACTGTATAGGATAATGCGTTCCTTATAGTGGACACTCAGTAAGTATTTATGTGACGAATGACACACTGGCCCAGGAGAATCATAATTACTCAAAGTACTGAAATCCTAGATACATCTGGTGTGACTTTTCTGAAAGACAATGCCACATAACAATGCCCCAGTAACACTGAAGCAAATAAATATAAGAAGTTGCAAAAGAGCTGGCTCTTCAATAATCGTCGATGAACCCTAGTGGTCGGGGAACATTTAGTGAAAGCAAATTGGAGGAAGCCAAAACAAACCATCCAGGTACAGAGCATTGTGATGGTCCAATTTAATCAAAGGCTAGAATTTACAGCACTTAGAGCTGGGCTGGCAAAAATACGGCACATGTGCAGCAACTTTCCTGCCAGGACCCACAGCAGACATTACTAACCAACCACAGCACTCTTTGCCACTGAGATTTTATGCACCCCCAGACCCTCTATGAGATTGAGATCTAGAAGCCAAATCCAATAGACTCTGCATGTCTTGCAAAAAGACTAAACCCATTTACAACTTTGGAGTCAGAGAAACTTTTAGACAATTCTCCACATATATTTCTCTTAGGATGAAGGTTCTCTGAAGATATAAATGATTTCAAGTATAGACTGCAACACTGGGTTCAGAGAAGATAAACAACTTCCCCAAGGTCACACAGCTGGTAACTAACAGAACCAAAATTCCAACGTGGGATTCCTAACTGTAAGTTATAGTAGGATGCCAATGAACCATGCGAGGATACACTGTTCAGTGTTTATTATGGCAATGGTGATAACAAGGTTGAACATTCTTATCAAGACAACCATCACCAGAGCCAGACTTGTGCACAGGGGTAAACAGATGCCTTCATCTGTACTCTGTGACATGGAAGCACACAGAGGAAGTAAATGGGAAGGGACTACTTTTCATCTATACTTGTGCTCCATGCCTCTTCAATACAAGAAGATAGGATCCCTAGTCATTCACAAAGGTGCTCATAGTGGTCCATGAGCTAAGTGTAATGTTTCCAAAAGCCTAATGGATATACGTTTACCTGCAATAAAACTACATAAGGTCACCAAAACCTCAACCATCTCATTATACAAATAAGCTGAATCCTGATCTTTACTGCACTTATTTTAAAATTGTACTCAGGTCTTTAAGTCTTAAAACAAGAAAACACATTATTACTTAATACATGCAGTGTTTTGAATTGACGGAAACTTTCAAAACACAAGGCCTATACAAAATAATAATAAATGACCCATTTGTGTTAAAAAGTTGGGGACCACTGGTATAGTCCTTTGTGCGCTGTCCAAAAGCCCTTGGGGGGAGTAACACATGAAGTTGTTGGTGATGCTTAAATTAAAGCAAATCAACTGAGCATAATGCATTATGCTAGCTATTATGGTGCTGTGGGGAATACATATTAGGAGTAGGCATGGTCCCAATCTATGGTGAATGGGTTTAATCAGATCATCTCCTCAAAACAGGTGAGAACATAAAGAGAGCAAGAACACTAAGAAGCCTAAGGTCACAGGGGTGTAGAGGAGAAGACAAAAGGGAAAACCACGTAGAGAAGGGAAAGTAAACTAGCGTTTGCCGAACATCTGCTATACTTAGGTACAGTATATATCTTCTCACTTAACTGTTTTTTAAATTGAGATATAACATTAGTTTCAGGTATACAACATAATGATTTGCTATTTGCATATACTGCAAAATGGTCACCACAGTGAGTCTAGTTAACATACTTAATTCTTAGAATACCCCTAAAAATTAACTGAAATTATGTCTGTTTTACAAAAATAAAACTAGACTCAAAGATTCAACAATTTGCCCAAGACCACATTGCTAGAATTAGTGTTGCCAGAGCTGAAATCCAGGCTGTAGCACCATGCCATCCATGAGCGATCCCTCCAGTCTATGATGTACTGTGTTCCTCTTAGGGGTTAAAAGGGCAGCAGAGAGACAGGAAGAATAAGGATGAACATGTTTCTTTAAGCCACCCCTTGTTGCCAAAAGCAACAGCAACCTACAGCTCTCAAGTACTAAGATTAAGCACCAGGTAAAAGTGGGATCATTGCATTCAGTAAGTTTGAAAGTCTATCTTTAATGGGTAGCATTTCTTTTTTGAGGCGACAATTGAATTGATTAAAAACAATGAGTTGCGAAGGTGAGGGTATAGCTCAGCGGTAGAGCGCATGCTTAGCATGCAGCAGGTCCTGGGTTCAATCCCCAGTGCCTTCATTAAAATAAATAAATAAGTAAATCTAACTAGGAAACAACAACAACAACAACAACGAGTTGCTTTTTTTCAATAGCACAGATGCATATGCCACAGGGAAACAGTGATAAATACCCACAGGCTATTAAGCTAAATGGATGATGTCTAGTTCTCTGACACTCTAATACACTATAATCTGGAAAACATTTATGTGATGACATTAACCCTCTTTCCTCCAGGTAAAGAGTTTCCAAAGGGATTCTCCCCATATGTGGCACTCTCCTCTGGGGTTTACCCATCACTGGTCAGACTTCTCAACTTCCTCCTGGATTCACTGGAGTCCTTATAATGTCCCACAGGGTCCTGTACTATCTGAGTTACCTCTCTGACCCCATCTCTCTCTGGCTTTCTCCCCTTGCTATTCTTCAAACACTTTCTTATCTTAGGACAGCACTGGTTGTTGCCTCTGGAACATTCTTCCCTAGACACCTCTAGAGCAGCTGTCTTGCTGCCTTTAAGTCTTTACTGGAAACTTTCACCTTACCAATACTGCCTACCCTGACCAGACTATTAAACCTGCATCCCTCCCCAGAACCAGGTTCTCTTACCCTGTCCCATTTTTTTCTTTTTATTTATGGCACTCATTTTATAATACAATATAATTTACTTATTTATTTAAGTTTATTGTTTATTTTCTATCTCCTACTAGAATGTAATACCACATGGCCATAGTGTCTAATCATATAATAAGCAACTAATAAATATTTGTTGTATGAATGAATGAAGTCAGTACATGGGAAAGGCCTCAGGTGTCAGGCAGGGACTGTGGTTTCAAAGAATTTTCCTCCCTCTCTTAACCCAGTACACAGTAACAGCTTCCATCACTCATGCTTTCTGCCACTAGTTTCAAAGACCAAAAAAGAGCTCTCTGTCAAAGAGAAAAAGATCCCCACAGACGCATCATTTTACAGCAGTGTTATCTGAGAGTTTAATTTCCATTCTTCACTCTGCCTGCTATGTCTCTAGTCCTTCATCCACTGCTCCAGCATTGCTTGGAGCTGTGAATGCTTATTTTTGAGTGAGTCTTCTTCTGACCTCTTACCCTCTGGGCACAGGGCTCTAGGCTTCACGCCCTAGTTCTGACACCAACTCTGGACCTGGAAGCTCGTTGTGTCCTTGATCTCCTGAGTGGCTTATTCTTGGCTCTTCCTAAGGGATGTGAGCTTGCACAGTCCCTGGCCTGACTCTTCTCATTACCCTGTGTGAGCTCAAGCCCTTTGGCTGGCCATCTGGCTGGACCGGAGCCACAGTCCTTCTCCACATCCAACCTACCTTCCCCTACCCTCATCAAAGGGTCAGGACTTCAACCTCCTCTGTGGTTAAAGTCTAAAGGAGGACCTGATTGCCTCGGAATGAGATTTGGCTGGGTGCTGTTTTTAAAGGGTCCGAGTTCTATCTTCTTAGTTGTTTGAGATATTTTCCTATGCTCCTTAATAGTATGCTTACCCTCTAGTTCTAGAGATGTTGAGGAACCACCACTGGTTATATGGTATTTACCTCTTTAAATTATAAAGTAAATGGAAGAAAGTGGGGAATGTCAATGTTAGGGGTATGAGACAGCTGACAGAAAGGGTGGTGAATTGATTAGACTGCGAACGTTTTTAAGAATTTTTCCTGTATTGCCTTTCTTGAGATCAAGACTCTCATCCAACCAATGGCTGGATAAACACCCTAAAAGGGAAACAGAGAATGACTAAGTCTTATTTCTAACATTTATTAAATTTCTTAGATGCCACCAGTCTGATATTATTTTGCTCCTTTCTTACTTATTTCAAAGTCTGGGCCAAATTATTGTATAAATTTATTGCTAAAACCATCTGGATTTTTTTTTGGCATATTGTTTTCAGTTAAAATAGTTTTTAGTTAAGTTTGTCTAGTAGTCTTCAGCAGAAATCCCAAGAATTAACCTAGTATAGACATCTGTGCCTGCGGACACCAGAATTCATTTTTGGCAAATGGTCGAGTGACTTTTCTTTAACAGGCTGTCTTCTCCCTCCCCTGCTTCCAAAATTAGGGTGTCTGGAGAATGTGAAACAAAATTATACAAAAGCCTGACCTCTGACCTTGCTCCTGTCTCGAAGACTGTAAAGGACCCAAGAGGGAAAGTGTTGAATTTGGCCTCACTTCACATAGCATTAACTGTAATTCTTTGTGAACTGTGGTGACATCATGGTATACTTTGACATCACTGCTCAGACGCCCTTCTGCTGCTGGGCATAAAGTACAGAGATTTTGTTCCAACACAAGAGTCCTTTGTTGAGAAGAAAGGACAGCAGCTGGTCTTCTGCCCTGGTACAAATGTAGATCTTATTGGAATGTGCCTGTTCAGTAAGTTACCACAAAGTAGCCATTCTGCTATGAAGTTTAGAGCTCACTCACACCATAGCTCTGGACAATTTAATGAAAATTTACATCTGAAGAGTTCAAAATTCCACCTATGGGCCCTAATTCAGCAAAATTCTGCATATGATAAAGCTTTCATTTACAGGTCTGGAGATGTCATCTGAAGTCAATAGTCTCAAAGCAGTAGTGTGCTTGCTGCGTGTGTGTGTGTGTGTGTGTGTGCTTGCTGTGTAGAGGTAAAGACAAAGGAACAGTAAAGAGGGGTGGTTCTGTCTCCCAACAGTTCTCTTCCATTGTAATTGTTCAGGTATCTCAGATCTCCAGCCAGGAGGGCTTGTGCCTTGGCTCTCAGGTCAATTTCTGGTTACTTCCCTCAACACACTACTTTATACTAATTTGAAGCTTTTGGATAGTGCTATTAGTATTTTTCTTCAAAGTCAGTCAAAGATGTCTTCAAATGATCTATTTATTTGCAGTTCTTTTCCTGGGTTCTCCACTGCCATTTCTGTCTCAGGGTAAAGCCTCAAAAAATTAATAAAAAAAAGTTTATACAAAAATATCATCTGTAAAATAACTCTGAACTTCTGTCCCATGTGGCTCTTGTGCCTGCACAAAGCAGAAAAGTTTCAGATCAGCTTGAGAAACTAGAGGTTATTAATCTCAGATTATTCCCAGAGGAATAAGTCATAGCACAAAACGTTTCAGTGGGATAGTAAACTACATTTGTTTTTAAAAAGTATGTAATTTTTTATTCTGTCACAGAACAAACAGAGTCATGACATGATCCTCAGTTCTACCATGAGACTTACAGTTGGTAAAAGTAAAGTTTTCACCTCTGCAATGTTCCCCTTACAGCCAACCAGACCATGGTGTCCCATCTCAGCCTTTCATCCACACATTCACTTCCCTGGCCATTTCCTACCCTTGGAGCATCTTTACTTAAGTCAAAAATCTACATGTTTTACAGCCCTAAACCATGAGAGAGGCAGCATGACCTTGTGGAGGTGAAACAATGACTAAACTTGGATGCGATCATTTATCACCAATTGCTTGGATACATCACATATTTTCAGTGCGTGATTCAGTTCTCTATGAGGATAATCAGATGTGCTTTATTTACGTATCAGGATTTGAACTGATACCTTATATAAAAAGTGGTCTGGCACATAAATGACTTTGACCACATATCCTAGAATTTCCGTAACAATTCTGTTTTCAAATCTTCTATTTTATAGTCTTCATAATTATCAGACCATGTGTCCTGGTCACTTCAGGGGACTATGGTTATTGTGCACATAGGATTTATTTGTTCTATGTGGGAAAATATGTCTGAAGCTGTAAAGTGTGACTTAGTGACTTGATCTCCTGCAGATTTATCCCATAGTGCTAGGTACAGGGTCAAGTTTGCAAAAACTCAGATCCATTTCAGTTTTTGATGACCACAAATATGAAGTAAGATCACCACCCCCACCCCAATCCTGTACAAGAAATGGACTCTCCTTAAGAGGGCAGAGGTAGATGGAACTTCACTGAAGAATGGTTTTTTTAACTTCCCTCTACTCTGCTAAAGTAGCCAATGAAAGAGCAGCAAGCCTGTTGGGCTCTTTGGGAAATGACCTCTGGGAGTTTTAAAGGATTCTATGAGAAATGAAACAAAACAAAACAAAACAAAACAAAACAAAACACAAAAAACCTCTTTGGATTTGCTAAGGGGTAGCAAATTATCTCCTCTCCAGTTCACTTAGATTTCCTTAGATTTCCTTAGAAATCCTTAGATTTCCATTCTAGACCACCAATCTGGAGTTAATTCTGGGCCACTTTCAAATATGTAATGGCAAGTAACAATCATTAAATGTAAATATCAATACAAAATAGAGATTTACCAAAGTCATTCTTCTAAAACCTGAAATCCAGGGAAAGATCTATTTTCAGCGACTGGAGCAAGAGCTGAGAGTTTTCTCCATGGGAGCCTGCACCCATAGGGATGTGTTGATATGACAACTGAATTTAATGAAAGCAAGTGAGTACTCAGCAAATTCATCTTGGTATAGGTAATACTTAAAATCTATTTGTTTCAATGGGGAAGAAACCTTGAATCTGAAAGTGTAAGCCAAAACCAAATTTTTTTAAAAAAAGGAAAAGTAGCCTGAAACTGAGAGTCTGAATTGCTTATTAGTCACAATTAGGAAATAACCATTCAATCAGCAGTCGCAAAGATCTAAGAGGCATCCGAATGTTCATAGCAGCACTATATACAATAGCCAAGACATGGAAGCAACCTAAATGTCCAATAGATGACTGGATAAAGAAGCTGTGTTATATTTATACAACAGAATACTACTCAGCCATAAAAAAAATTAATAATGCCATTTGCAGCAACATGGATGGAACTAGAGACTGTCATTCTAAGTGAAGTAAGCCAGAAGTAGAAAGAAAAATACCATATATCACTCACATGTGGAATTAAAAAAAAAGAAAAAAGGACACTATGAACTCATCTATAAAACAGAAACAGACTCACAGCCATAGTAAACAATCTTACAGTTACGGGGGAAAAGGAGTGGGAAGGGATAAATTCGGGAGTTTGAGATTTACAAATGTTAGACACTATATATAAGAACAGATTTTTAAAAAAAGTTTCTTTTGTATAGCACAGAGAACTATGTTCAATATCTTGTAATAATCTTTAATGAAAAAATATGAAAACAAACATATGTATGTATATGCATGATTGGGACATTGTGCTGTACACCAGAAATTGACACATTGTAACTGACTGTACTTCAATTAAAAAAAAAAGTCCTAAGAGAAAAGTGGACTGATTGATTTTTTTCTTATTTTGTACTCAAGTGTATTTGATTTACAATGTTACTTTCAGGTATACGGCAAAATGATTCAGATATATATATATATAGAGAGAGAGATATACACACACACATATATATTTTCAGTTTCTTTTCTGTTATGGCTCATTACAAGAAATTGAGTATAGTTTCCTGTGCTATACAGTAAGTCCTTGCTGTTTATCTATTTTTATATATAGTAGTGTATATCTGTTAATCCCAAACTCCTCATCTATCTCCTGCCCTTCACCCCTGGTCACCACAGTTTGTTTTCTATAGACTGGCTGATTTTTAATGGGCCCTCAAATTCCTGAGCTAGATGAGAGGTTAGCTGCTGGACTGTGCTGGAAGAAGGCTGACAAGGATCAATCCTGGCCGCCCTTTCAAGCTCTAGGCTTGTGGGTTTGGGACAAGCAGCTGCTTTCTGCTGAATCACTGCAATACTGACCGTAGCAAAATGAAATGCTGTTTCTTTCTTTTCAGACAAAAACAAATTCACTCAAGGCCCCAAGATTAAAAAAAGAAATGACTGCATACATTTTTTCCCATTCAGAAAGATTAAGAAGATTCCACTAGCCACCCACTCACATACATAAAAATGAATTCCGATTCTTTTCTATCACAGTCCTAGTTTAAAATCAGCTGAAACTAGACATTTCAAATCTGACAGAATTCAACATGTAGCCTGTGTCTAATTCATGAATAAAATTAAGCTCACACTTAAATGTGGAAATATTTTAAAATTCACGGGCGGAGGGGCATAGCTCAGTGGTAGAGCATGTACTTAGCATGCATGAGGTCCTGGGTTCAATCCCCAGTACCTCCATTAAACAGACAAACAAATCTAATTCCTTCCCCTTGGCAAAATAAAATAAAAAATAAAAATAAAATAGCTGGACAAAAACTTTTTTAAATATTTTAAAATCCAAGTTCGTATAATAGTTGTAATTGGTTTTTAGTCAGTTTTTAAAAGCCACCTAAAAAGAGCTAACACAGAAAGTTTATCCATGTGCTGTCCTTTAACTGTTCCAAAGGGACCCAAACGACCTTACTGCTTCCTGGTGGACCATGGACAAAGAAGAAAAGAAATTTTTGTGGTTCATGCAGCAATCATAATTTGGCTACACCAAACAAAATAATATTTCTTCTGCATGTCTTAGGTATAAGGCATATAATTTGAGATAATTGGCTTATATTTTAAAAATAGGCAATCTATCTTTACCATCACATTTATGTGAATCTAAATAGAAAATCCCCCAATTTTGTAAGTCTGTGTCTGTCAAACACCACATTTGTCAGAAAAACAAGACTTAACCATTGATTTTAGAGTTTTCAAGTGTTACTCCAAATGGGTTTTTTTTGCTTGGTGTTGACCTAGTCTTCATGCCTTATTCTTTTTCCCCATTAAAACTCCACTATTTTAGGCAGGTACAGGTGTGTTACAAGGAATCACTTTCTGGGATATATATCAGAGAGTAGATGAAAACATTTGTTAGTATCAGCATGAGAATTTTTATGAACATGATGCTCCCTGGAACATCTGGACATTGAATTCTCTGATGATTTCCAGCCCTCAGTTTTGAACTCTTTCTAATGAATATGTCAAGAGTAAGGGGATAGGGATTTTTCTAAGATGAGAGCAGTACCTGTCTCAGGGAGATGTGATCTTCCCAGCTAAAGTCCACAAGGCCTCTTGTTTTGTGGCTAATGAGTGGACGTTATGTCTGATTTGGCAGGATGGTAGAAAAGAAATACCACTAGCCACGATTATTCTGAAGAGCGAGAGATTAGGTAACTGTAGGCTGTGGTAATGGATAATTCTCACTGATCAAATCTGATGTCAAGAAGAGACAACAGCAAATAAACCATGAAAGGGATCTTGAGCCTTATGAAGTACCTACTAAGGGCCAGGTTCTGACTGGTGTTTCACAGAGTTCACGAAGCCTGCACACAAACTCTGGGACTGCACAGATGACAAAACCAAAGCAACTTCCTATGTCATCTACTTGGAAAATGGCAGAATTTGGATTCCAACTTCTTTCTAATGCATCATGCCTACTACTCTGGGTCACTTAATATACCAGAGGACATTTAAGTCAACAGTGTATATATTCAAAAGAGTAGGGCTGCATCACGTGGCTGCAGCTGCTACTCACACAAGAGTACTCTGCTTTAAAAATGGTATCTTTAAAAAAGTTTTTATTCAAGTATAGCTGATTTACAATCACACTTACACAATTGTAACTGTGTAACACAACTGTGGAACAATTAGAATTGTGTTAGTTTCCAGTGGACAGCACAGTGATTCTGTTATACATCTATCTTTCTTCCATATTTGTTTTCATCATAGGTTATTACAAGTTATTGAAAACTGTTCCCAATAAATAGTTTCTGAGGGAATGTTTATAGCACATCAATTATATAACCACTGTATATCAATAATGTTCATGAAGTTTGTTTCTTTGCACCCAGCTAACAGTATTCAAGAGAGGAAGAAACTCCTGAAAGGCAATTTCTTGGGAGACATAAACTTCCAAAAAAGATTCCAAGGTGTTTTCCAATAGTATGAAAATCAGCCCCCCGTAAATTTATTTTCAAGGCTTGCCTGGAGCTTGGCTTCAGCACTAAGTAGGTTATTACCTTCAACAGAGGGAAAACCATCTCCAGTAGCAGCTGGCAAGGCGGAGGAGAAGGGAGGAGGGAGGCAGGAGGAGGGACGGAGTGGAAACACACTGAACTTGGCCCAGACACAGCCTACGTCTGCACCTAACCCGGCAGAAACCTCACAAACTCTGCCAATGACCTGGGAGGATGACCTCCACGTGAACTTGGGATCTATCCCACGCAGTGTCAGGGAGGAGGAGGACACCCGACATGACACACCGTCAGCTCTGCAGGAAGCTGACTCGAACACTCAGCTCACACTGACAGTACCTGCCTCTGCTATACGAAGCCAGCTGGGCCAAGCACCCACGCAGGATGCAGAAAGAGTATGTTCTGATGTCAAAGCACTTTTACCCTCAGCTCTGACTCTGTCAAAGGTCAAATAAAAACATTTGGACAGCATGGGAACAGAGCATTTTCACCTTAGTTTTTATCTGCGAACCTCACATAATTGCAACAAGTAGAGAAACTGGCAGCTTTAGCTCTAAAAACGATCAAGATTACAGGAGCCGGGGTGATGCAAGTACAAAATGAGGACCACAGGAAGCGTTTTGTGGGAAACTCGCATCCCACATATACTCCCGAAGGCGCAATGCTGTCTCCAGGATGAATCAAAGAGTCATCTCCCTGATTTCTGTTCAGATCTCCTCAAGTGACGGCAGAGTTCATTGTGGAATACAATCATGCGTTGCTTTAAAATGTATACACTGTCAAAGTTATATTCCTGGACCAAGTGCTTATCTGACAGTTCCACGAGTGATGAGTTCTTTTGCAATGGGATTAGAACTCTGTTTTAGACAACTG
This sequence comes from Vicugna pacos, assembly GCF_048564905.1. Taxonomy (NCBI): domain Eukaryota; kingdom Metazoa; phylum Chordata; class Mammalia; order Artiodactyla; family Camelidae; genus Vicugna; species Vicugna pacos. Next base: position 21,954,597 of record NC_132990.1, read on the forward strand.
CTTTCTAAACTACGGTGCTAGCTACTGGGTCTGAACAGAGATTAAGAAGAAAGGTTCCATTCTGTAAGCAGTCATTGAAAAGGCAGCTGTGGATTCAGCCCGCCGCACTTGCTACCATAAATCCACACCCACACCCCACAGCAGGCCACCACTCTGAAATCCGTCTCCGGCTGCAAAGAGGCACAGCTATTCTTTTATTTCCTTCCTGCAGACAGTATCTCACTATTGACAAACTACTTCTTTGAGCCTGGGAGCAGCAGAGAGAAAGGTAGGGCAGAGTACTGGCCACAGGGACTCCACGCCCAAGCGTCTGTTAGTTGCCTAGAGAAGCTGAAGACGGTTCACATCACAGTCTCCATCACAAGGAGCAAGTCCTGCACTGCACCTCCTTTCTGGGAATGGTACTGTATGAGCTATCAAAGTGTAGAAGCCTGCAAAAGTCACAGCTCTGCTTCACAGGGCTTCATAAGCTAGAAGAATGTGTGGAAGAGCAGGAAGCAGAGCTGGTGGGAATGAAAAATGGTGCAGCTGCTGTGGAAAGCAGTAAAAAGACTCTAAAAAATTAAACACAGAATTACCATATGATTCAGTGATTCCAATTCTGGGTATATACCTGAAAGAATTGAAAGCAAGGACTTGAACCAGTATTTGCACACCCATGTTCACAGCAGCATTATTCACCATAGGCCAAAGGTGGACACAACTCAAGTGTCCATCAATAGGTGAACAGATAAACAAAATGCGGTATATGCTGTTAAATTAATTAAATGAGATGCCATGAGACTGAGGGGGCTCTAACACCATGGCAGACTATGTAAGCAAACCAAAATCTAAGCCAGTAAATGCTTACAAAATCAAAATGCTAAGGACAACCAATCACAAACAGCCCATAAGCTGTAAGCTGCAGCCAGCCAATTTTCTTTCTTCGTTCCTGCACTTTCCCTGTAGTCTTGGCCCTGGCTCCTGTTGGTGGAGCGCTCTGAACCACATCTGGTTTGATGCTGCCTGATTCTAATCCATAAATGCCCAAATCAACTCTTGACATTTTTAATATGCCTCAATTTATCTTTTAACAGTTCATACAATGGAATACTATTCAAGCTAAAAAAGGAATGGAATTCTGACACATGACACAACAGGAATGGACTCTGAAGACATTATGCTAAGTGACATAAACAAGACACAAAAGGATAATTATTGTATGATTCCAATGATATGAGGTACCCTGAGTAGTCAGAGAGACTGCAGAAAGCAGAAAGGTAGCTACCAGCGGCTGAGAGGAGTCATTGTTTAATAGGTATGGAGTTTCAGTTTGGGAAGATGAGAAGGTTCTAGAGCTGGATGAGGGTGACGGTTATACATCATGTGTATGTACTTAATGTCAGTGAACTGTGTAACTAGAAATGGTTAAAATGTTAAATGTTCTCTGCTGGAGAAGATGTGGAGAAAAGGGAACCCTCCTACACTATTGGTAGGAATATAGTTTGGTGCAGCTGTTATGGAAAACAGTATGGAGATTCCTCAAAAGATGAAAAACAGACTCACCGTGTGATCCAGCAATCCCACTCCTGGGCATATATATCTGGAGGGAACTCTAATTCCAAAAGATACATGCACCCCAATGTTCATAACTGCACTATTTACAATAGCCAAGACATAGACACAATCTAAATGCCCAGTGACAGATGACTGAATAAAGCGGTTGCAGTATATTTATACAATGGAATACTACTCAGCCATAAAAAAGAATGAAATAATGCCATTTGCAGCAACATGGATGGACCTGGAAATCACCATTCTAAGTGACGTAAGCCAGAAAGAGAAAGAAAAATATCATATGGTATCACTTAGATGTGGAATCTAAAAGAAAAAAGAAAAATGAACTTATTTACAAAACAGAAACAGACTCACAGACATAGAAAACAAACTTGTGATTACCAGTGGAGGAAGGGGGTGGGAAGCGCTAAATTGGGAGTTCGAGATTTGCAGATATTGACTGATATATGTAAAATAAACAAGTTTATACTGTATAGCACAGGGAACTATATTCAATATCTTGTAGTAACCTATAATGAAAAAGAATATGAAAATGAATATATATGTATATGTATGACTAAAATGTTATGCTGTACACCAGAAATTGATACAACATTGTAAACTGACTATACTTCAATTTAAAAAAAAGTTAAAATTTCTCTTATGGATATTTTAACCACAATAAAAAAAAGAACAGGATGTAGAAAAGTAACAGACACAAACAGTTAACACAAGGAACACATAGATGAAATGGGGTGAGGAAAAACATACATATGAGTAAACATGTGCTATGTCTGTTTGTTATTGTTGAGGAGCTTTATAGTGATTCCCTTAACTCCTGCTCAACCCCTGGCCTCCTACCTGGACGTGGACAAAGCCCCATGTGTTCGCACTCTGTTCTACCGCTGAGCAAGCTTAAACAGGGGCCCAACCATCCTACACTGTGAAGTGCAGTGTAGCATACATAGTATAGGGTGGTAGAATCTGGGCTGGGCTGGGCGGGGATAGTGTAACAGCTTTGGAGCCAGATGGATCTGACTTTGAATGCAAGCTCTGTTACTTATTATCTGCATGACCTCGTCCATGTTACCACATCTCTGATATCCTGGTCTCTTCTTCTAGAAAATGGTACCAATCAAATCACACCTCCAAAGGCTGTTCTGAGGATTCATTGTAAGAAGTAAAGCTCTCAGAGTTTAACAATAGGAGCAGCTCTTACTACCATTAGTTACAACAACAATACAACTATGGAAATTGAAGAATTGAAAAGGGACAGAAAGTGGATACTAATCTGTGTTTTAAAAATCATTCTTTGCTGTTCTTTAAAACTCAAAAGTGGAACTTTCATTTTATATTAAAATAAATATTCATCATTCAAATGACATGATTTGTTCTCTCAGAAGTTGCCCAGTGATCTAAGATGAGGGGAAAAAATGGAATTATTCAGGGTGTAGGTATCAAAAATTCAGAAAGAACCCACCATCACAACACATTGGCTGTGCCCTTGGTCAGCTTTCCAGTCCTGCTGACTCTCAGCGTCCAACTTAATTATCTCCATATGCCATACACATCTCCACGAGGAAGAGAAGTCTCCAAAGACCAGACACAGTAACAGATCATCTACGAGAGCACACTCCTTTATCAAGGTGGACAACTGAGAATTGTCTGTCTCTATTTATTTGAATGGGAGAAATCAAAGGGTCTTCTGTACTAGATTTGGGGTACAGATGGGGCTGATTTCTCATCAGAAGGGTTGATGGAAGAGGTGAGATGTGAGCTGTGAATTAAAGAATGGCAGCAATACTTCAAAACAACAAAGGCAGGCTGCCAAGTCTCCCCTTCCCCTGGCAAAATCGGAAGCAGACTCAGAAGGCTGGCCTAGGGTTTGAATCCAAGTAGATCCCAAGTCCAGTGCTGGTACCATGCTAGACACATTCATCTTGACTGCAAACCAGAAACTTCATTCTTATAGCCCCACAAAAATCTTGCTGGAATCCGTTAAGACACTGTTTGAACCCTGGTGAACTTTTGGCTGAAGAAGAGAGAAGGTTCCTATTTGCAGCTGAAGGTTCATCTTGTCTAGTAGGAAAAGAGTTTAGTGTGAACCAAGACAGAAGTTTCCCATGGCTGGTCTATCACTATTAACTTCTGAGCATTTCCAACTCATCAGATTCACCCCCCAATGGATGGAGGATGCACTCACTGTCCAGGGAACAGAAGGATGATTCAAGGTGTAACTACTCTGTCACAGGCGGTAGCAAAATCACATCCATTTCTTAACCAGGAAGACATTTCTTTTTTTTTTTTCCAGTTGAATTATAGTTTATTTACAATGTTGTGTTAGTTTCTGGTGTACAGCACAGTAATTCAGTCATAGATATTATATCTATATATACTTTCTCATTATAGGTTATTACAAGGCATTGAATATAGTTCCCTGTGCTATGCAGTAGGACCTTGTTGTTCGTCTAGTTTACATATAGTACTTTGAATCTGCTAATCCCAAACTCCTAGTTTATCCCTCCCCACCTTTTCCCTTTGGTAACCATATGTTTTTTTCTATGTCTGAGTCTGTTTCTGTTTTGTAAATGAGTTCATTTGTATCATTATTTTTTAGATTCCACATATAAGTGATAGCATGTGATATTTATCTTTTCTGTCTGACTTAACTTCACTAAGTATAATAATCTCTAGGTCCAGGTGTGTTGCTTCAAATGGCAATATTTTATTCTTTCTTATGGCTGAGTAATACTCCACCATATATATAGACCATATCTTTATCCAGTTATCTGTTGATAGATATTCAGGTTACTTCCACGTCTTAGCTATTGTAAATAGTGCTGCTATGAACACTGGGATACATGGATCTTTTTGAATTGGAGTTTTCTCCAGGTATATGCCCAGGAGTGGGATTGCTGGGCCATACGGTAATTCTATTTTTAGTTTTTAAAGGAATCTCCATACTGTTTTCCATAATGACTGCACCAAATTATATCAGGAAGACATTTCTTATGCATGAGTCCACACTGCAATCCCCTGTTAAAATTACTAATAATCCTGAAGATGACAGAAATTTAATGTAACTTGTAAAACTATCATCTTAATAATAGATTACTTCCTATTACATAAATAGATCCGGGATATTTCTCAGACTGAATCCCCTTTGGGGAAGGTCTAAAATACAAATAGCTAGTGTCCAGGCTACGTAGGTAACAAAGGAGGCCTGGAAGTGTTGACAGCACCTCAAGGCTTCAGGAAACTATTCAGCTCTGTCAATGGTCACCATGCAGACTACACCAAATACTGCACCTTTTATCTTTTTCAAGGCTATGTTGTGAATCAGATTTTTATTGGTAGTAGTATATTTAAATACTGGCAACTATTTCACATTTCCACAAAACCACACTACATGTACCAAACAAAAGTTGTCAGTGGGATATATTTGGTTGTTAGTTTGCAACCTCTGCTTCTGAGCCATGAAAATCATCTGGGAGAAAGTGAAAAAAACTACAGGCCAAGTTAGAGAGACTCTTGGGGAATACTTAGGAAATTAAGAGGCTAGACTCACACAGCCTTGATGAAATCATTCTACGCACACACTGACTAAGAGGGAATGTTCAAATTGAGTGTAAAAATATTTCTCTGGACTGAAAAAGAAAAGCCCATGCATGAAGAGACTCAGTGCTCCTCTGGCCTGATGGGATCTTACCCCTTCTAAGTCGTCACCCCCTCAGCACTTGCCATATATGCTTGTCCCAGAGCCCACCGTGGGGAAGGACAAGTCAGGTACCAGGTGAGCTGCGCCCACTTTACCACTGAGTATGTCTCTGCCTTAGCTAACGAAACGTATCCTTTACCCAAGCAAGAATATCTTTACTATCCCTATTCAAAAGAAGGACATTATACTGTGTTGCTCAATAAAAGGCTGTTGCCTGGATGGGTGAATCAACAAATTAACAAATTTCTGTCAATCAACAGTGATCCTGAGCCTTCTGCCTTAGAAGGTCACAGTCATCTAATGGGAAGAATTTCTCCCTCTCCAGGAGAATCCCAGGGGACTGAGAGAGGACAGTGGTCAAGGAGAGTTGAGGACTTTGGATAACAAAACACTGGCTATGTTCTTTCATTTTAAAGTGACCTTGGCTACTTCTTCTCAAGCTTTTCTACCCTTCTTCCCTTCCCCTGAAATGTCTGCTTTTTAAAAGCACCTATAACTCTACTGGCAAAGAAACTGAATTGGTATGTAAGTGCAACTGTCAACCTAAGTACTCATGGGACTAGCCAGCCACCAGCTCCTGGCCCCTGTGTGACTGCAAGAGTTTGCAGGTGCTGTGGGTTTGGACCTGGCATTTCTGGAGGAATGAAAGCAGTGGGGTGCATTAAGTTTTTTAGAATGTTTATTGCTGGCAACGTTTTCCACTTGCATTTTATTTTATAGTACAACTACTTTTAAGCAAGTAGAATGTTCTGTGATAATTTGGCCATACAGGAGGGAAATTTAGCTGAGGGACTGAAATGCACTTACTAATGGCAAAACAGACTAACAAAATAAATAAATAATCCAAATCAAAAGAAAATACTTCAAACTCTTGAAGGTTCTTAAAAACACATATTAAAGGCACTTTAACTTAACACAAGTGAAAGAGCCCTGGATTCAGAACCAGAAGACGAGTTTGAGTCTTCTTGGCTCTGTTACTTGCTAGTGGGGAGACCATGGGTAAGTCACGTGCCATCTGCTCTGATGCTCCGTGTCTTCAGAAATAAAATGGGGAGGGCTCAGTTGGTGATCTCCAAGGTCCCTTTCAAAGCCACTGTTTTCGTACTAGCTTTTCAAAGAGGCTCAGAACATCTTGAGAGGACACTGACTTTGTCTTGGCCTCTGTGGTCTATTAACCACACAGAAAATTTCTTGCCTTTCTCTCTAAATTTTTCAGGTTCTTAAGTGTTCTCTTGGATCACAAATAGGTAGCCCACAGCAATAACACTTTGTTCCTTCTTGATGTGAACTCCCCAGGCAGTCCAACCAAAGAGGCAACAGAAAGGACAGGTGGGGTTTATTATATTAATTTTAGGTGCTTGGGTGGACTTTCCTGACCCTGGCAAGTGGCCCTTCCTAGTGGTTAGTGGTGTTTCAACAGAGTCTCTGGCAACCATGAGTGTGATAAAACTTGGGTAAAGTTCTGTTCATGGCCCAAAATCTGGGAGGGTCTTGATACTTTAAATTGTTTTTCTTAGGGATTTTGACAATTAAATAAGCTACAACTTTAAAAAAAATTAACCCTTAACCTAACCTGCTATTGACTTGGAACTATGCCAATCAGCCAAGGGATATTTACTAATTGCCTTTTACATTTGGATTTGATTTTTAACATTTTAAAGCAATTATGAAGTGTCTTAAGACATCTAATTTCAAAAAGGCTTTCTATTTTTGCTATTTTAATATATTTTAATACTTTAAAAAATATTTTAGTAATATTTTAATACTTTGCTATTTTAAGTTTTTTTTTTTAAACCTAAGGCAAAGTTTCAAACCTTTCAAATTTCTGATATACTTAAACCTTGCATTTCAAGTTTTTGGGAAAACCAGCATTTTATAGCTGAAAGCTTGAGAGATGGAGAGAGCTGAACTAATTAAAATTATGTCTGAAGGTCATCTGATTTACCCATGGAACACCCTATAGGAGCAAATCATCTTCAAATTCATTTTTAAATATACAGTTGGGAAAGAAACTATCACACTGGAATCCTGGTTGATACTTATGGCCTTAGGAAACCTGGCATTTTGTGAGTTTAATCCCAGGAAGGATCTAATGGCTTCAGCAGTTAAGAGTTCATCCAGAGAACCTGGTTGATTTACTAAGGAAACCAACAGTTGTCTTGATGGAGAAGGTTCTGGGTAGATCTGAGCCATCTGCTAACCCATGGTAAATAAAGAGTGGATGGCTGGAGACCTCAGATTCAAAATTATTTCTAGTATCATAAAATAAAAACATTTAAACTCATATAAATGGACTTTGTTTCACAGCCTGAAGGAAATGAGAACAAAACAAGGCCCAAATAAATTAAAAGATTAAAAAAAGACATTTAGGATGAATAATTTATGTGATTTAGAGAGGACTCGGTCATCAAGAGACAAAAATAGTCAACAGAGAGATTTATTGATGTGTTGACCATTCTGTGCAACAGTCTTATATGAGTAACTCAATATAAAGAAACCAAAGATGAGTAAGACACAGTTTCTTCCAGTTAGGAGATCCCAAAGAACAGGCTAGTTGGTTATGAAAATTAATGTAAGACAAAGGAAACAAGAGGAAAAACAGGTGCAAGAGATGGGAAGGAGTATCAGTTCCTCTGTGGAGTCTCACTGCAGGACTGGGAGTGTCGGGGAAGAGGGTGGCTGAGGGGCAGGAAAGCCTTCCCTATCCCCAGAACTCAATGACAGCACTCCTTCTAAATGCTCCTCCTATCTGCTCCCATTGCATCCTGTACTTACAGCTGCTTTCCCAGGGTTTAGCATAATGCCTAGCATTAGTAAATGCTTAATAAATATTTCCTGAATGAATGAATCAACAGTACTTAATCTCTCTAAGCATTATTTCCCTCCTCTCTAAAAATGGTAAAAACATAATGCTGTGTGGGCTCACATGAGGAGTAAAGGAGATAACATATGTTACATGCTTACATAGCAGAGAACCTGGCACATACATGCTCAATAAAGATCAGTTCTTCTTACTAATATTAGGCATCATTACCTCTGTTTTTCATGAGAAATGAGTCTTAATTAACCTAAAAAATTAGTTTGTGATCACACAGATAGTAAATATGAATGTCAGACTTCAAACCTGTATCTGCCTGGGTCCCCAACTGAATTTCTTCCTCCCATCTCCTGCTGCTACTGATTATAATTATTCAACTTTCAGCTTCATCACCCAAACACTGGAAGCTTCTTCAAGACAGCGATCATGACATTCACTTTCACATCCCCATAGAGCAGCCCTATTTTAAAAACCTATTGAGCCTATCTGGGCCTCAAATGCCAAGGAATGATTAAACTGCAAGATTTCAAGTTCCCTTTTCAGTTTCAAAATAGTCTTATTTGAAGTCATTCAATGAATGAAATAGCAGAGTTAATATATAATGTAGCTAAATGAATAATGCTTTGTTGAGAATTTACTGAAGAAAAGACCTTCTCAAATTCAAACTTATTTCCTTGGGAAAAAAAAAAAAGTTGAAAGCTATCCAACTTCCAGCCAGATACCACTATCCATTCATTTAGCATATATCCATTAATAAACTGTTGTGTGCCAGGTTCCAAATCAGTTTTAACACACAGAAATACCACCAAAAAAAAAAAAAAAAAAGAAAAAAGCCTTAGGGTTATAAATGAATTCTTGGAATAATAATAAATGAAGGGGACACTCACCTAAACTAATGGGCTAGTCATATTAACTCTGTCAAAGACTGTGATCAGGTCACTCACAGCTAACACAGCCTTTGTATTTAGTCCACAGACTTCTGAATCTTTGCACTACATTTTAAAAATGTCTTTTTTTGAGATATAATTCACATACCATAAAATTCACCCATTTAAAGTGTACAATTAAACAGTTTTAGTATATTTATAGAATTGTGAAAACATCACCAAAATCTGTTCAGAGATTTTCACCATTCCCAAAAGAAACCCAGCGCTCACTAGTCGTCACTCCCTGTTCTACCTGCACCCCCAGCTCTAGGCAACCACTAATTTATTTTTTGTTTCCATAGATTTGCCTACTAAGGACATTTCACACAAGTGTTAACAATAGAATATATAACCTTCTGAGACTGGCCACTCTCACTTAGTATAATGTTTTGAAGGTACTCTTATGTTACAGCAAGTATCAGTACTTCATTAGTTTTTATTGTGGAATAATATTCCATAATACGATTAGACCACATTTTATTTATCCATTCATCAGCTAACAGACATTTGGGTTGTTCCTGCTTTTTGGCTATTATGAATACTCCTGCTTTAAACATTTGAGGACAAGTTTTTTGTTTTGTTTTGTTTTGTTTTGTTTTGGTGGACATACGCTTTCATTTCTCTCAGGTAGATACTTAGGAGTGGGATTGTCGATCCATACGGTAACTCCGTGTTTAACATTTTGAGGAATGGCCAGGCTATTTTCCAAAGCAGCTGCACCACTTTGCATGGAAAGGGTGACACAGATTTAACAGGATATGAATTGTAGCTTTGCTTTTTTCTAGCTGCATAATCCTCTATGAGCCTCAATCTCCTTATTATAGATAGTGAAGATATCTCAAAGAGTTGGCACAAAGAGCACATGGTAACATGAATGATGCACTGTGCAAACTATCAACACAAAAAGCAATAAAATTTGAAAATTTTTTTTTCTAAATTAGATTTGGTCTGCTTTCATCTACTTCACTGAATCTCTTTAGGAAAACAAAACCAGTGATTTTGTCCTTCCCATCCTATGCTTAATTCCAAAGGAAAAAGTAAATGGATATAACTTTCCAAAAGCTTTTCTAAGAAAGCTACAGAAAGAAGGTTTCTCAGAAATTGAATATCACGATGGAAAAAATTCCAAATAGCTAAGAATTCCTTTCCATGAGTAGAGATGATACATAAATAAAGGACTCAAGTGAGGTGGCAGGAAGGAGATACTGTGAGATGAATGAATCCCTACAGAGTGCCACTTTCTCTCTCTTAGCTATCCAACTAGGGAGGATACCTCTCAAGGAACTACATGTTAATTTGACTTCAGTTTTTCCTAAGAGTGACAAACACTTAAGTTGACTTGTTATCAAACTAATGGGTTGTCACAGAAAAAGATAACCTGACAAGTTTTAATCATAAACAGGACAGTGACTATACAAATTTAATGGAAACACACCTTTCAATTAAGAAGGCAGAGTTAAGAGGGAGGAAGAAAGGATATGAATTCACTGAGTGAATTCACTGAGTGCAGACGCTGCACTATACAAACACTGTCTTCTCATCCCTCACCAGTGTCCCAAACCAACGCCTGACCTTTCTCCTCTGTTCCACATCCCAGCGAACAGCAGCACTAGACTTTGCTCAAAGTAGAAACCTGAATATCATCTTAAATTTTTCTCTCCCAATGTATCTCAACATAACAAAAGCTATATATGACAAACCTACAGTCAGCACAGTACTCAAAGGTGAAAAACTCAAAAGCTTCCCACTAAAATCTGGGACAAGACAAGGATGCCCACTATCACCACTCCTATTCAACATAGTCTTGGAAGCCCTAGCCACAGCAATCAGGCAAGAAAGAGAAATAAAAGGGATCCAAATTGGAAAACAAAAGGTAAAAGTGTCACTATATGCCAATGACATGTTACTATATATAGAAAACCCTAAAAGGTCCACACAAAAACTACTAGAGCTGATTGAAGAATTCAGCAAGGTAGCAGGTTACAAGATTAACCTTCAAAAATCACTTGCATTTCTTTACACTAATGCCGAATCAACAGAAAAAGAAAGTAAAGAAACAATCCCCTTTAAAATAGCACCCAAAGTAATAAAATACCCAGGAATAAATCTAACCAAGGAGGTGAAAGAATTATACACAGAAAACTGTAAACCACTGATGAAAGAAATTAAAGAAGACTTTAAAAAATGGAAAGATATCCCATGCTCTTGGATTGGAAAAATCAATAGTGTTAAAATGGTCACACTGCCCAAGGCAATCTATAGATTTAATGCAATCCCTATCAAATTACCCAGGGCATATTTCACAGAACTAGAACAAATCATAATAAAATTTATATGGAACCACAAAAGACCTAGAATTGCCAAAGCATTACTGAAGAGAAAGAAAGAACCTGGAGGAATAACTTTCCCAGACTTCAGACATTACCATAGAGCTACAGTCATCAAGACAGCATGGTATTGGTACAAAAATAGACATATAGACCAATGGAACAGAATAAAGAGCCCAGAAATAAACCCACAAACTTTTTGTCAACTCATCTTCGACAAAGGAGGCAAGAATATGCAATGGAATAAAGACAGTCTCTTCAGCAAATGGTGTTGGGAAAACTGGACAGCAGCATGTAAAACAATGAAGCTAGAACACTCCCTTACACCATATACAAAAATCAACTCAAAATGGATCAAAGACTTAACATAAGACAAGATACAACAAACCTCCTAGAAGAAAATATGGGCAAAACATTATCTGACATACATCTCAAAAATGTTCTCCTAGAACAGTCTACTCAAGCAATAGAAATAAAAGCAAGAATAAACAAATGGGACCTAATGAAACTCACAAGCTTAAGACAACCTATGAAATGGGACAAAATTTTTGCAAAGGAAACCGACAAAGGCTTGATCTCTAGAATATATAAGCAGCTCATACAACTTAGTAAGAAAAAAAAACCCAATCCAAAAATGGACGGAAGACCTAAACAAGAAATTCTCCAAGGAAGAAATACAAATGATCTATAGGCACATGAAAAAATGCTCAATATCACTAATTATCAGAGAAACGCAAATCCAAACTACAATGAGGTATCATCTCACACCAGTCAGAATGGTCATCATTCAAAAATTCACAAATGACAAATGCTGGAGAGGCTGTGGAGAAAAAGGAACCCTCCTACACTGCTGGTGGGAATGCAGTTTGATGCAGCCACTGTGGAAAACAGTATGGAGATTCCTCAAAAGACTAGTAATAGACTTACCATAGGACCCAGGAATCCTGCTCCTGGGCATATATCCAGACAGAACCCTACTCCAGAATGACACCTGCACCCCAATGTTCATAGCAGCACTATTTACAATAGCCAAGACATGGAAACAGTCCAAATGTCCATCAACAGATGACTGGATAAAGAAGCTGTGGGTTTATTTATACAATGGAATACTACTCAGCCATAAAAACCAACAACATAACGCCATTTGCAGCAACATGGATGCTCCTGGAGAATGTCATTCTCAGTGAAGTAAGCCACAAGGAGAAAGAAAAATACCCTACGAGATCATTCATAAGTGGAATCTAAAATAAGAAAAAACACAAACAAACAAAACATAAATATAAAACAGAACCTGACTCACAGACATAGAATACAAACTTGTGGTTGCCAAGGGGGCGGGGGGTGGGAAGGGATAGACTGGGATTTCAAAATGTAGGATAAACCAGATTATACTGTATAGCACAAGGAAATATATACAAGATCTTATGGTAGCTCACAGTGAAAAAAAAAATGTGACAATGAATATATGTATGTTCACGTATAACTGAAAAATTGTGCTCTACACTGGAATTTGACACAACATTGTAAAATTATTATAAATCAATAAAAAAAGTTACAAAAATTTTTTTCTCTCCCATTATATTTCACCAGTCACCAAGTCCATGGAATCTATCTCCTGATTGTAAAATCTCCATTTTTATCCCAATATCAATTTTTGGCCCACTCTAATCCATTGCCCTTGATAAAATACACATCTTACCTTACCTTGAATTTGCTTGAATTAATTCACTGGCACCCTTCTGCCCTCAATGTTACAAAACCCCAACCTTTTAAATATAACTGACTTATCTCCTTCATGGCATAGGTCCTGATACCTCTGCAGCCCTTCACCTCTTCACTCGCGTTCAATTCTACGCACTAGTTAGGTCTTTCCAGCTACCTCTTCCTCTGAGCATTTCCTGATCTACTTACCACAGGCTAAACTTCTCCCACTGTGGCTCTACAAACTATTCAAAATTATATATACATAACTCAGTGGTAGAGTGTGTGCTTAGCATCCACAAGGTCCTGGGTTCAATCCCTGGTACCTCCATTAAAAAAAAAAAAAAGAGGGAGAGAGAGAAAAGACAATGATTTAAATATATATGTACATACACGTATGTTTGTATTATGTATATGCATATATGTATATGTTTGTACCATATACAAATATACAGGGACATGTGTTATTGTCAGTTGAATTGTGTCCCACCAAAGATATGTTGAAGTTATAACCCCCAGTGCCTGTGAGTATGATCTTATTTGGAAACAGCATCTTTGCAGGTATAATCAGATTAAGATGAAGTCATACTCAATTAGAATGGGACCTAATCCAATATCACTTGTGTCCTTATAAGAGGAGAAAACAGAGACACTGGAAGAATGCCACGTAAAGACAGAGAGATGCACGGACGCAGGGGGAGATGGAAGCAGACACCGGCAGCTGCCACTAGAATCTGGAAAGAGGCAAAGAAAGATTCTACTTGGAGCCTCAAAGGAAGCATTGCCCTGATGATACACTAACTTTGGACTTAAAGACTCCACAAGAGGCTAGAAGCGGGAGAATAAATTTCTGTTGTTTCAAGTCACCGGGTAAACAAAGCTACCATGTGAATAAATGTGGGCTTTCCATATCCTGAAGGAGAATTCAATTGAAATGATTCAAGTAGATAAGAAATAAAGTTAAATCTGTGTTTTAGAAGGAAAACTCCTCTTTCCACTGTAAACTCCTGTGTACAGTGAGGAGAATACAGCACAATGATGACAGTAAACTTTCCTGTACTCTTGGCTTATCTCCCCTCATAGTATCAACTCTGGGAGGGCAGGGACGTGTCTTTTTCTGTCCATTCTGTATTTCCAAGATCAAGCACACTGCTAATTTCTAAGTAAGTATTTGTCAAATAAACAAACATACTGAATTTTTCACAATAGCTCTATAAAGGTATCATTCCTGAGGGATGATACTTAATTCTGTATCCTCAGTCCCTATAAGAGTGTTGGGAAAACAAACAATGTTCAGAAACTATCATTTGTTAAAATTCAACTAGTAGGTAGTATATAGTTCATTTCATCTTCACTGTATCACACGAAGGGGAGAAAGGAAAGATGATGCATTAAATCTTTGAAGCAATGCCCTGCTTCCATATGGAATTAGATTACAAAACACAGAAGGAAAAACAGCCAAGTCCGTGTTTCTGACATCACCACCTTTAGAATAACTGGTAGACATTTGATACTAGTGACTCGGGTCACAGACAGAGATGGAGAAATAATCATTCCATTCAATTCATTTCAAACTACTCACCACAGGAGTTATTAAAAATGGAAAGAACTTCTTTGTTAGAACTATGGTTCACTGTAACGTCGCCACAGTAAAGACGCCAAAACTCTGTGATTCAATTTATCACTTATTTCTTTACTGCATTATTCTTTTCACAACAACATTATCTAAGGCATTACTTGAATTCCCCTTTTCCTTTCTGAAACGCCTTGTTTTCTGAAATAGCACTACAGTATTACAAATATGCAAATTCATTACAAAAGAGCTGGCTTATACTCGCACTTTGTCTTTTGATATATGTATATTAGGTATCAACTGATGAATTTCATTAATTATAAAAATAAAATGCAATTCTCTGTATTTGACTTCAAAATAATCTCAAAATTGTTTTTAACAGCAGCACATGTTCTAACCATAAATTTTTGCTACTCTTTTTTTTATATTGAAAACAGAAACTGGCTTTGTGCTTTATAACAAATATAAATGGGGCAATTTGGATAATGAAAATAAATGAATAACAGCAGTACTAATAGAGCTGATCCTATTTGCGATGGCTCATTAACTCCATACAGGATGCAATTCACTGCCCTGGATCAGGAGTTGACAATGGTGCAACGTGGAGCTATTAGCAGAAGAAGGTCGCAATAGGAAATTAACAGAAGGTCTGTTCATTCGCTGGGAAGTCAGGATCCCCCTTAGTATGTGTAACCACATTAAACCATGTAATCAAAAAGGCCACAAAGAGGGAAAAATCAAAGACAGAAATAATTTGGGTACGACTATTACTACAAGCTCATAATAAGCACTTTAGTGCATTTGATTACTTAACTGTCACAGCAATCCTATCAGTTACAGATATCCTCATTTTGCAGATATGGAAACTAAGGCTCCAGAACTTGCTCAAAGCCATACATTAACGAGTGGTAGAGCTTAGATTTAAACCTAGGTAGTATGACGTCAGAGCACTGATCTTAACTCAAATTGTCTTCCTAGCTGTGCCTTATCTCCAACATCTAGTCTAGAATGATGCTGAGTAAAAAAAATTCCAGTGTTTCTCAGTCTGAGATGCAAAGTGGGGACAGATACCAATACAACCACCCTACTTGGGGATAAAGGTCAGATTTCAAGGGGGAGGGACAGGGGAGTACATGGGTGGAAAAGATATTCACTAAACCTATTGTTTCCATGTATAAATGACAGAATTAAAACTGGACAAGATTTTAGTCCGTGGCAGAGGCTCAAGAAATAACACAGCGGGCATAGTTTAAAAATGCTGATAAACAGTGACATTCTCTGACCTCTAGTCTGCCATTAACTAGCTGGAAGATCCTGGGAAAATCGCATAACCTAGTGCAGCAATATTTCTAGGGGCTGGACCAGATGATCTCAAAGGCAGTGCTTTTCAAATGCTGGTCTGTGTAGTACTATTAGTGACAATTTCTGTGCTCTGGAGAAAGAAAAATAAGTACAGGGGAGAAACTTTCTCACAAGAGAAACTATATTCACTTTAAAAGATTGTCCTTTATTCTGAAATTAGATTCTTACTGCTTTCTTGTTACTAAAATTTCATTTCTGAAATGATGATGGTGAAAGGACATGAGAAAAGGTCTCCTTTTCTTTTTGAATGTTCATAGCAGATGAAGAGGTTGGTTACTTTATCTCATTCTATAAAGGTTTTTGAATTGTTACAGGGTTGTGAAACTCCACACAGGGTACCACTACTTTGATACATTTTGCAACTCAAAATGTTCAGGGTATTCTCCATTCCCAGGGCACCTGACGACTCCTTAAGCATTTTCACATGCATTATTATCTCACTGGGTGCTCTATAGTCTGCAAGACAACCTTATTTTCCAGAGTGAAAATAGAATTTAAGAAGGGTAAGTAACTTGATCAAGATTACACACATCATAAAAGAAGAGCCAGAGTCTAATCTGTGTCTTTTGACCTTAAATCCTGTCTGCTTTCTAATTGGTAAGTGGTTCATAAATCTGGTCAAACATGAGGGTCATTAGGACAGTGTTCTAAAAACACTGCACAAATAAATCTGAATTTCTGGAGGATGAAGCCTGAGAGTTGTGTCTTTTAAGAGCCCTCCAAGAGTTTCTGGAAGGCAGTCAGGTTTGGGGACTCAACATCACACTGCCTCTATCCCCCTGGCTTCACCAGGAGGAACAGGAAATTTGAGGCCAGAGCTGGGTGTCTCTGGGCAAGTACCTGAGCATCAGTCCTTCATCTGTGAAATGAGGATCATGTCGTCTAATATGCAGAGTTGTAAGTATTAGAAAAGATATATGTAAAGTGCCTAGATAACATAGTTACTCAAAATGGAGGCTGTTTTTAAATTGTTGTTGTTGTTTGTTGTTATTATTATTATTATTAAGATTACTACTACTATTAGAGTGCATATGCTGCCTAATATGATGCTTTAATCCTACTGAGTAAGAATAAGGAATATCTTATAAACAGCAATGATTCTGGAATTTTCCCAAAGGAAGTTCAGAGCAAATATTGATAACCCCCTTCTTCATGACATCTCTAGCTCCCAGTTTCCTCCTCTGTGCAACAGTAGTAGCTGTGAATTGCTAACGTATTTGGGGATCTAAAAGTCTACATCTTTGTAGTTTTATTTAAGGGTTAAAGGCCCAAACAGTTTTAAGGAGATGGATTTTAGTTGAGTATTAAACAGGCATAACTGAAATAATTGGTACTCATAAATAATGAATATCTTAGTTATGCTGTCATTTTCTATCAAGGCAAGACTATGGCCAAAGCTGGATGTTTGCTTCTCTACAGTTTATAATTTATATCTGCCTAGCATCAAAAATATTCGAAGCAGCTTACCAAAAAAAGTGATAATAAGACAACAATAAAGCCAGAGAAAAAGCTGAGAATTGCCAACAAATGAGGTAGAAACAGAGAAGGGAAAATAGTGCAGAGATGATCTCTTTAGGAAACCAGGAAAAGCTCTTTACAAAAAACTGCACATTTATGTTAGCATTAAGATTTCTGACAGTGTTTTAAAGATTATGAAAATATATTTCTTAACGTTTCTTACCAAAGACCAAAAATACTAATCATCAGTATACAGATGCAACCTAAAGGAAGCTTTTTTTCTAAGTAGGATGAAATCTGCATATTTCCACTCTTCCAAGGCAGCAGTGAATGCTATTCTTTTGGTGACTAACTTCACTCTTGTCCTTTTGGAAAAGTATATACTGCATTTAAGTATTCCATCTTAATTCCTATATCATTTTTTTTTTTTGGTGGATAAGAAGAAAACTTTGTTTTGATGATGTCATAGTTTATTATTTGCAAAGTAAATTTTGAGGACTGTTACCCATTTGGGAAAACTTGTATCATATTCCTCTCTGTTCTTACTCTTTTTCTGATCCCTCCCTCCTTTTTATAAAATTCAAGTAGGTTTTAATCAGGAAAACACAGGATATCAGGGTAATGGTAGTAAGGATCCAAAATAATATTCCTGATAAATTCATATTAAGTGATAGTTTTTGATTCCCTGAACATAATTCATTTGATGTATTCTTTTAAAAATATTCCCTGCTCTAATTATAGTCAAAATGAAAACTCCTTCCTGGTTTCAGACATTGTTTCCTTTCTGTTCCTGCTGTCACTGGACTGGCCCAGGCTCATGCTTCTCCTCACCTTGGTTGCTCTAAGAGCCTCCTTTTCAGCTGGTCGCCTCACCTCCCAGGTCCTTTAAGTGGTCCAGGCTCCACTTCAAGCATCCTGTAACTGCAGCTATATTCATCTTTCTAGAGCAGAGCTATGATTGTCTTTCTCCCCTAAAACCCTTTCTTGGCCTCCCACTGTTGATCATAGTCCTGTCTGCTATTCAAGCCTCCACGGTTTCTCCCAAACTACCTCTCTCTCTCCTGACTGTATCCCGGGGTGGGGGGGAGTTCCCTGCTCTCTGGACAAACTACTTGTTAGTGTCTAAATGCAATCGGAACTCTTCCATCTCCTTTACCATACTATTGCCTCTAACAAGACAAGTAAGTGAAGAAAATAATAAGAACTGATTGTAATTTCTATGTATAAGTCACCAATCTTTTCAGATAGTCTATAATTTCCATGTGCCCCCAAATCTAACAGGTCATACTTATAAGAATCTAAGTTGGGGAGGCATGTTTATTCTTGCTTCAGTTGCCAAGGTACTCAAGGCCAGCTGGCAGGATTAGTCTAGGAAAAAAAGAGGCCACGTTGAACTCCCATGCAACGGAAACAAATGAAACCTAATGTGCTGGCCCGTCTTGTTTGTTTTGGTTCATTTATCAGTGTAATATAGCACAGACAACTTCAGACTAGGTATCAGGGGACCTGAAATTTCGTCCCATTTCTGCCAGGACCAACCAAATAACCTTCAGAAAATCACATAACTTTTCTGTTGGTTTTTGTTTGTTTGTTTTTCATTTATACAATGGAAATCTGTCTTGCTTTGTTCAAATAGTATACACACATAAGAAATTATTATTTTTATTTGCCATTCCATACAACATAGTCCTTTGTCTAGATCTATTTACTATTCTCTATCATTTCCAAAGCTTTTGCAGATTCCATAATTATATCTCAAAGCCACTGAGAGTCCTAGAGAAGGAGGTAAACATCAAATGTCACAAGCAGTGTTCAAATATAGTGCTTATTAGGGCATTGATTAGATCACCTGTTAGGCCTTTCCTAGCTTTAAAATAGTGAGATTTTATATTCAAATTTATATCTGAAATTCATATATCTCCTATATATAAAGAAACCTTCAGATATATAAACATTACTCTATCCTCCTAAGAAATGCTTGGATGCGTCACAAGTTCCTTGCCTCATGATTCTAGACCTGATGAAGGGTTAGTATGCCTGTCTCCCTTGCATACACATAGAGCCTTGTAGGACAGCTCACATCTCTAATAGTCATTCACACTACAGCTATTCCTTTTACATCTGATTACAGATAGAGGTTTTAAACAAGCACATGAACTTGAGAAGACAAATTACTGAAACACATTTTAAGTTTATTCTTGTATTGCTAGTTGTGGTATTAGAAATTCTAGAGAGAAAAATTTTAACCAGAGATTTCTTTTTTGATTTTTTTTTTAAATGGAGGTACTAGGGATTTAACCTAGGACAAGCATGCTGAGTGTGCGTTCTACCACTGAGCTATACAATATACTCAACCAATGTCTTCTTGAGAGAGGCAAAGATTCTCTAAATGTCTACTTTGTGAAATAGTTAAGTATATGGTCAAATAGAGCACACAGGAAAATGTAGCAGCTGCTTGCTCCAAAAACTAGACTGGTCATCGTAATCCAAAGAATAGACTTCGAAATCAAGATGGCAAACACACTAACTCCCCACCTGAAGTAGACATTGACAAATTGATACCAGAAATCAGTCCTCTTTGCTATCTCCATTTTAAAGATTTGCTGGGCTGAAATCCAACCTAGCTGACACTGGCATGCCTTTCTCTACAGGTTGCCTAAATTTTCAACAAAATTGCAGCAAGCTACAATAAAGAAGCAGCAAATTCTCCTACAATTCACTTGAAGATTTTAGAGCCAGTCTCACCTGAGCAATTCTGAAGTTCTAAGTAAATGAAAGTCGATACCTCCAAATACAAACACACATACCCCCTACCACCACATTTTAGGCACAACCAAGGTAGAGGTAATTTCAGAATCTAGTACAAAAGTGATACACAATATTGAAGAATGTTCATTCTTCTACATTCAAGTGAGACTCAAAGAAAAAAAAAAACACCTCTGCCCACCTTTCCTTAAAACAAAATATAGCTCTTGCAGTTTTAACTGAAGTTGAACGTCAATTTTCAAATTTGTCATCATTTATAAACTCCAAAAAAAAGTAACACTGAGTGATTTAGATGGCAGGATTATGTGAAAGCTACTTACAAAAAACTCTCCGGAAAAATAGAAGGAAAAGAAGTGAGCACTTACTTGGCACAAACCACTGATGCACATATCCAAAGACTCTGTGTAGCAACGAGTCCCATCTAAGACTTTAGGTGCTAGTTCTACAACCAGGGCTGTTCCTTTGGCCTGGCACTTGAGGGAACATGGGTTGTCAGGGTCGTTAGACACAGGAAGCCACTCATAGAACTGGCCGTGGTGCTTGACATCATTATGAGCAGAGCACTGCTGAGCTCGGAAATCACCTGCTTCCGGTGGGCAGTCCTGTAGAAGAAAAGGTGAGGGACAAGCAAAGGTTAAGAAGACAGCTCCGAACAGAAAACTAGAGCAGCTTTGTGCTCCAGGTCTTAGAAAACAAAGCAAATGTTCTGTCATTACAGATGGACCCTCCCATAGCATCTGAAAGGTCACGTGGTTATTTGGCCCTCAACACGTAGAGATCTGAGAAAGTAATTCCCTAAAAATACATTGTCTGATTGAAGGTAAATGGGAAAGAAACCAGCTGGAAATAGAATTGATAGATACTAGTTGGGAAAGTAACCACCCTGAAATAGTTCCTCCAAGACGTTGACTGTTCATGGGTTCCTCCACACTGTAATACCATTTTTATTTCCTTGTAATTTAGAACTTCATAGAATCACAAGGTTAGGTGAAAGTCTCTCGGTCACTTCCAGTTCTGATACCAAGAGCTATGACAATACTTTATTTTCACAACTAGCAGCAAAAAGGTATGACAGTTGCCTTCAACATTTTTTGTGTGATTGTTAGTCAGTTTTTCCTGAAACAGTACACATAGGCTGCATGGTATCTAGAATTAAACATGGAGAACAAAATAGAGAAAACAGCATTTATGCCTGTAATTTCTTTAACTTCAGGCAGCACAGCAGAGTGGAACGTTTTGGATTCTCTTCTCAGATGGGGGTGTGGCTGCAATACGGTGAGTCTCCTTAGGCCTGCGTTTCCTTGTGCTTAGAACAGAGGCAATAACAACACTCAACTGTCAAGGTCATGGTGAGAATTTCATGAGCTTGTGTCAGCCAAGTACTGGCATGGGGAAGACAGTATATGGCAGCTATTACTGTGATTATTTAGCGAAGCCACTGAAGAGAAAGTGGTGTTGAAGAATCAACAGATTCTCTGAATTTGAGTTTTAAATCATACTGGCTGAGACCAGCAGAAAACAAGATTGTTTTAAATGTATACTTTATAAATGGTATTTTAAAATATAAAACTCTAACTATGGCTACTATCTAATGAATGATAAACTTCAGTGAAAGCAATTAAGGTTTGGCTTTAAAAAGTCAACTATCACATATCCCTCGGAAAGGCTTTTGATAGATAGGTCTGTTTTCTTCTTCATGCATTCAGATTAGGATTGTCTATGGACGACTGTAGAATATCCAGCTGTGGGAAGCCTTGTATTACAATCTTTTATCTTAAATCATGAATTTGCATGTGGCCTTTGGAAGTTTCTGATTTCTACATTATCCTTTTTAAGGGTTCTCTTATACAAGGTTTCTTTCTCTGAAAATCTATTTATATTCGAATAAGCATTGTGAGAATAGCATTAGGCTATTTTATAAAATGAAACTCCTGACTCTTTCCTTAAATCTTAGTGTTACTAGTAAGTCACATATAAAGCTCTAATACTTCAGAAAGCATGAATTCTTTCTAGGTAAACTGGGGTATAAACAATTAAACACTTATTTTGGATGAACTTCAACTAGCTCAAAATACAATATAAACTCTGAAAGGCGTTTTATTGTTAGTATCATATATGTTTTCTCAGAGTGAATAAAATGTAGTATTAAGGGACAAGAATAATTTTTATAACATAGGTGTAGATAGCTGGGTATCCAACAAGACTTAAGTGATTTTGAATATTGTCTGAAAAAAGTACAATTAAAATTCATTACTTAATTTTTTAAACGATGGGATATAGTATAAAATTTTTTAAAGATTAATCAATCAATATAGGTGTTATACTTTGTCATGATATTTAGTGCTTGTTCTGAGAAATAAAACAAAACCTTCAACCTGCAAAACTATGCTATGAATCACAAAACAGGTAAATTGTATGATGCAACGCACTCTCTGACCTTAAATGCTTTCACACCAGCTCCTTTCAGACCATATGTTCCAAGATAAGAGCACAAACAAACTGATTTAACAGGAATTCTTTGTGGACTTGTGTTCCAAAAATAAGACCCCAACTTGCCTAGTTTACAAACCCTACCAGTCTCCAACTAGACCTCATTTACTAGCTTCTGCCTGGAAATAACCCTGTGACTCCCTATGGCCCCAAGCCCCACACATCCTCTTCCCTCTATCCCCCCAGGTAAGACATTATAGACTGTCAAGGTGCTGCTCCCCCTTGTTTAGCAAGTTTAATAAAACCAGCTTTATAGGATCAACAAGTTTCCCTGGTGGCCAATGCATGGGGGATTCCACGGTTGAACTGATAGTTTAATTAATGATGTTGAAATAAAGTATTTTCAGTTGGATAACACCTGTCATTCCAAGAGTCTCTTGATGACTCAATAGTACAGAAGAAATACTGAAGTGGACTCCACAAAGCAGAACATTGAGGAACTTGTTTAGAATGGTTCCAAACCCTCCTCATAATTACTTCTACCTTCTTTTTCGATATATAAAAGTGAATCAGCTATAAAGAACTTCAGGATCAGGCTGAATCACCTCTGCATTAAGTAATAAGGGTAATATGTAATTAAGAGTCCTCTTAGTATGAACCTGGGACGATTTTCTGCATTTATCCAATTCCAGGAAAAGAGCATCAATTACATTTTAAAACTATTACATTATCTTGGGACAGACATAAAACGCCTACAGAGTATATTTTGAGTCCCTCCCTGTTCAGCAAAATGTACTAAGTCTTCCCCTCTTTACTAAAAGAAATCAAAGTCAGTCAAAGGTAAAATTATTAAAAAGTGAAATCAAAATATTAAGACTTTTAGGTTTTCTTTTCTGTGACAAAAAAGTAGACACATTGAAACACATCACAGAGAAGCAGCAAGCAAACAGATGTTCCTGTTCACAAGTCACCTGTATCCACTGGCTCCAAGAACACCTGCTACAGGCTTTATAAACTTTCACTACTGGAGAAGTATCTCTGAGAATAATAATGCTTGTGAATACCTTTACTCACTTTTCTCACTACTGTCTTTGCCTCTGTCCGTATTTTTGTAGGGGTGGGAAAATACACTTTGCTAAATTGAGGATGCACTTAAAACCTGGAGTTCAGATTTGGAAACTGAAATTGAACCTTTTTAATGTTTGAGTTTATTTGTACTTGGCAAAATGCAACTTCCTGTTTTAAGAACAAGGGCTTAAGAGGACTTATAAAACAGGTTCAGAAAGCTTCTTGGACATCAGATAGCTCTTACAAAATAACATTTTGATGATTTAAGTGTAAATGAATCAGAAACATATGAATCAAATTTCCCTTGAAATACCCGTTTAAAAATTAAGGGAAGAAGGATTTGGCAAAAGCTTCTTTTGTTGAACCCAAAACATCTCAAGCCTACTTTAAGACACTCACTGAATCCTTGATGCATCTGGAGTCACCCCGCTGCAGGGGTGGAAACTCAAGCAAAGTCATCATAGTCTCTTGTCCTACAAGTATCATAATAGTAACTACAACAGAATAACACTTATTTGTATAGAGATTCATTGTGTATGAAAAGTTGTTAGTTTTTAATTATAATTTGGTTCATGAAAACACTGTAGTTCCTAATCCTCCTAAAAGTTAGATTTACAAACTGATGCCCTAAATGCTTTACAAAGTATTTAACATTCTATCCTGGGCATCATCTTTGAAATACCTCATAGGTGGTAATGATGAAGACAATCAAAATTAATGAAAACTCCAGGAGCTATTTGAACTAAACACACCCCCTACCGAGAACCCGGACCAAAAAAAAAAAAAAAAAAAACCACCATGGTGTGGGAAGGATGCACTGGACTAAAGACCCCCAGCTTTCAGCCCTTCACACACCCCCAGAAATACCATCCAGTAGAAATGGAGCAAGAGAGAGCAAAAGAATGCATTTCTTGGCCTTCTGTCTATTTCCAACTAACTATAATGCCTGTAGATTGACACCTCTGTGTCAGGCTACTGAGCTAGGACTTCCTCACTGTGGAAAAAAATACATTTTATTTAAAATAGCCGTATGATCACATGAATTGCTATATTTAGCCATTTAATACAATATAAAACTTGTTCTCTCCAATTTTTAAGCCCTCAATCCTATCAGCCTCAGAGTTTCCTTCTTTAAAAGCACAAAATAAAAGCTGTCCTTTTATGTGCTCCCAGTATAATTCATAAAGTCCATGGAGTTCTGCCATAAATGAATTCAATTCAAAACATTTTCTGGTTAATCAGCTAGCCAGTGGGAAAGATAAGATGGATCCCAGATGTCCCCTGATGATGATAGGTGGATCAGATTACACTGTGGGACCAAAGAGGGTCAGCTTCCCAGAGTGTACTCACTGGATGAAACGTAAAAGACGGTATCTCAGCAGCTAAGGTGGGAGCATTGGAAAGGTCTTTAAAGTGGTTTTGAAAAAATATAGAGAACAGAGTCAGGGTCAAGAAAAACACTACTTTTTCTTTATTTTTTCTCGTTTTGAAGAAGACATTTTCCTTCCTGAGGAATAGCCCTCTGCTTTACGCCTATCCTTAACTATTGATTGGGTGGTTGGCCTTTTCTGTTACTTTTGTTATTTCACTGAAATGATTATATGAGTACCATGGTATAAATGCCATATTCTGATTTTATGGTTTTATTTATAAAGTCAATGTTAATACCTGATATTATCAGGAAAAGACTGGAATTTATATTTAGGTGACCACTGAAGAAT